>NW_027422673.1:1313320-2626640 GCF_048934315.1 Petromyzon marinus
AGTTGCTGAAATAAGCCTATTTAATAAGGCTCTTTAATAAGTCTAAGTTGCTGAAATAAACCTATTTAATAAGCCTAAGTTGCTAAAATAAGCCTATTTCATGAGGCTATTTAATAAGTCTATTTAATAAGCCTATTTAATAAGCCTATTTAATAAGCCTAATTAATACACCTATTTAATAAACATATTTAATGAGTATTTAATGAGCCTATTTAATAAGTCTATTTAATAAGCCTTTTTAATAAGACTATTTAATAAGTCTATTTAATAAGCCTATTTAATAAGTCTATTTAATAAGTCTATTTAATAAGCCTATTTAATAAGTATTTAATGAGCCTATTTAATAAGCCTATTTATTGAGCCTATTTAATAAGCCTATTTATTGAGCCTATTTAATAAGCATATTTATTGAGCCTATTTAATAAGCCTATTTATTGAGCCTATTTAATAAGCCGATTTAATAAGTCTATTTAATAAGCCTATTTAATAAGCCTATTTAATAAGCCTATTTATTGAGCCTATTTAATAAGCCTATTTAATAAGCTGATTTATTGAGCCTATTTAATAAGTCTATTTAATAAGCCTAATTAATAAACCTATTTAATAAACATATTTAATGAGTATTTAATGAGCCTATTTAATAAGTCTATTTAATAAGCCTTTTTAATAAGACTATTTAATAAGCCTATTTAATAGGCCTATTTAATAAGTCTAAGTTGCTGAAATAAGCCTATTTAATAAGCCTAAGTTGCTGAATAAGCCTATTTAATAAGCCTAAGTTGCTGAGTAAACCTATTTAATAAGTCTAAGTTGCTGAAATAAGCCTATTTAATACGGCTATTTAATAAGCCTAAGTTGATGAAATAAGCCTATTTCATAAGGCTATTTAATGAGCCTAAGTTGCTGAAATAAGACTATTTAATAAGCCTAAGTTTCTGAACTAAGCCTTTTTAAAAAGGTATATTTAATAAGTCTAAGTTGCTGAAATAAACCTATTTAAAAATGCTATTTAATAATCCTAAGTTGCTGAAATAAACCTGTTTAATAAGGCTATTTAATAAGCATAAGTTGCTGAAATAAGCCTATTTAATAAGGCTCTTTAATAAGTCTAAGTTGCTGAAATAAACCTATTTAATAAGCCTAAGTTGCTAAAATAAGCCTATTTCATGAGGCTATTTAATAAGTCTATTTAATAAGCCTATTTAATAAGCCTATTTAATAAGCCTAATTAATACACCTATTTAATAAACATATTTAATGAGTATTTAATGAGCCTATTTAATAAGTCTATTTAATAAGCCTTTTTAATAAGACTATTTAATAAGTCTATTTAATAAGCCTATTTAATAAGTCTATTTAATAAGTCTATTTAATAAGCCTATTTAATAAGTATTTAATGAGCCTATTTAATAAGCCTATTTATTGAGCCTATTTAATAAGCCTATTTATTGAGCCTATTTAATAAGCATATTTATTGAGCCTATTTAATAAGCCTATTTATTGAGCCTATTTAATAAGCCGATTTAATAAGTCTATTTAATAAGCCTATTTAATAAGCCTATTTAATAAGCCTATTTATTGAGCCTATTTAATAAGCCTATTTAATAAGCTGATTTATTGAGCCTATTTAATAAGTCTATTTAATAAGCCTAATTAATAAACCTATTTAATAAACATATTTAATGAGTATTTAATGAGCCTATTTAATAAGTCTATTTAATAAGCCTTTTTAATAAGACTATTTAATAAGTCTATTTAATAAGCCTATTTAATAAGTCTATTTAATAAGTCTATTTAATAAGCCTATTTAATAAGTATTTAATGAGCCTATTTAATAAGCCTATTTAATAAGCCTATTTATTGAGCCTATTTAATAAGCCTATTTATTGAGCCTATTTAATAAGCATATTTATTGAGCCTATTTAATAAGCCTATTTATTGAGCCTATTTAATAAGCCGATTTAATAAGTCTATTTAATAAGCCTATTTAATAAGCCTATTTAATAAGCCTATTTATTGAGCCTATTTAATAAGCCTATTTAATAAGCCGATTAATTGAGCCTATTTAATAAGTCTATTTAATAAGCCTATTTAATAAGCCTATTTATTGAGCCTATTTAATAAGTCTATTTAATAAGCCTATTTAATAAGCCTATTTAATAAGTATTTAATGAGCCTATTTAATAAGTCTATTTAATAAGTCTATTTAATAAGTCTATTTAATAAGTCTATTTAATAAGCCTATTTAATAAGCCTATTTAATAAGCCTAATTAATACACCTATTTAATAAACATATTTAATGAGTATTTAATGAGCCTATTTAATAAGTCTATTTAATAAGCTTTTTTAATAAGACTATTTAATAAGTCTATTTAATAAGTCTATTTAATAAGCCTATTTAATAAGTATTTAATGAGGCTATTTAATAAGCCTATTTATTGAGCCTATTTAATAAGCCTATTTATTGAGCCTATTTAATAAGCATATTTATTGAGCCTATTTAATAAGCCTATTTATTGAGCCTATTTAATAAGCCGATTTAATAAGTCTATTTAATAAGCCTATTTAATAAGCCTATTTAATAAGGCTATTTATTGAGCCTATTTAATAAGCCTATTTAATAAGCCGATTTATTGAGCCTATTTAATAAGTCTATTTAATAAGCCTATTTAATAAGCCTATTTATTGAGCCTATTTAATACGTCTATTTAATAAGCCTATTTAATAAGTATTTAATGAGCCTATTTAATAAGTCTATTTAATAAGCCTATTTAATAAGCCTAATTAATACACCTATTTAATAAACATATTTAATGAGTATTTAATGAGCCTATTTAATAAGTCTATTTAATAAGCCTTTTTAATAAGACTATTTAATAAGTATTTAATGAGCCTATTTAATAAGCCTATTTATTGAGCCTATTTAATAAGCCTATTTATTGAGCCTATTTAATAAGCATATTTATTGAGCCTATTTAATAAGCCTATTTATTGAGCCTATTTAATAAGCCGATTTAATAAGTCTATTTAATAAGCCTATTTAATAAGCCTATTTAATAAGCCTATTTAATAAGCATATTTATTGAGCCTATTTAATAAGCCTATTTATTGAGCCTATTTAATAAGTCTATTTAATAAGCCTAATTAATAAACCTATTTAATAAACATATTTAATGAGTATTTAATGAGCCTATTTAATAAGTCTATTTAATAAGCCTTTTTAATAAGACTATTTAATAAGTCTATTTAATAAGCCTATTTAATAAGTCTATTTAATAAGTCTATTTAATAAGCCTATTTAATAAGTATTTAATGAGCCTATTTAATAAGCCTATTTAATAAGCCTATTTATTGAGCCTATTTAATAAGCCTATTTATTGAGCCTATTTAATAAGCATATTTATTGAGCCTATTTAATAAGCCTATTTATTGAGCCTATTTAATAAGCCGATTTAATAAGTCTATTTAATAAGCCTATTTAATAAGCCTATTTAATAAGCCTATTTATTGAGCCTATTTAATAAGCCTATTTAATAAGCCGATTTATTGAGCCTATTTAATAAGTCTATTTAATAAGCCTATTTAATAAGCCTATTTATTGAGCCTATTTAATAAGTCTATTTAATAAGCCTATTTAATAAGCCTATTTAATAAGTATTTAATGAGCCTATTTAATAAGTCTATTTAATAAGTCTATTTAATAAGTCTATTTAATAAGTCTATTTAATAAGCCTATTTAATAAGCCTATTTAATAAGCCTAATTAATACACCTATTTAATAAACATATTTAATGAGTATTTAATGAGCCTATTTAATAAGTCTATTTAATAAGCTTTTTTAATAAGACTATTTAATAAGTCTATTTAATAAGCCTATTTAATAAGTCTATTTAATAAGTCTATTTAATAAGCCTATTTAATAAGTATTTAATGAGCCTATTTAATAAGCCTATTTATTGAGCCTATTTAATAAGCCTATTTATTGAGCCTATTTAATAAGCATATTTATTGAGCCTATTTAATAAGCCTATTTATTGAGCCTATTTAATAAGCCGATTTAATAAGTCTATTTAGTAAGCCTATTGAATAAGCCTATTTAATAAGCGTATTTATTGAGCCTATTTAATAATTCTATTTAATAAGCCTATTTAATAAGTATTTAATGAGCCTATTTAAAAAGTCTATTTAATAAGCCTATTTAATAAGCCTAATTAATACACCTATTTAATAAACATATTTAATGAGTATTTAATGAGCCTATTTAATAAGTCTATTTAATAAGCCTTTTTAATAAGACTATTTAATAAGTCTATTTAATAAGCCTATTTAATAAGTCTATTTAATAAGTCTATTTAATAAGCCTATTTAATAAGTATTTAATGAGCCTATTTAATAAGCCAATTTATTGAGCCTATTTAATAAGCCTATTTATTGAGCCTATTTAATAAGCATATTTATTGAGCCTATTTAATAAGCCTATTTATTGAGCCTATTTAATAAGCCGATTTAATAAGTCTATTTAATAAGCCTAATTAATAAGCCGATTTAATAAGCCTATTTATTGAGCCTATTTAATAAGCCTATTTAATAAGCCGACTTATTGAGCCTATTTAATAAGTCTATTTAATAAGCCTATTTAATTAGCCTATTTATTGAGCCTATTTAATAAGTCTATTTAATAAGCCTATTTAATAAGCCTATTTAATAAGTATTTAATGAGCCTATTTAATAAGTCTATTTAATAAGCCTATTTAATAGGCCTTTTTTAATAAATCTAAGTTGCTGAAATAAGCCTATTTAATAAGCCTATTTAATAGGCCTATTTAATAAGTCTAAGTTGCTGAAATAAGCTTATTTAATAAGCCTAAGTTTCTGAATGAGCCTATTTAATAAGCCTAAGTTGCTGAAATAAGCCTATTAAATAAGCCTAAGTTGCTGAATAAGCCTATTTAATAAGCCTAAGTTGCTGAATAAACCTATTTAATAAGTCTAAGTTGCTGAAATAAGCATATTTAATAAGGCTATTTAATAAGCCTAAGTTGCTGAATAAGCCTATTTAATAAGGCTATTTAATGAGCCTAATTTGCTGAAATAAGACTATTTAATAAGCCTAAGTTTCTGAACTAAGCCTATTTTAAAAGGTATATTTAATAAGTCTAAGTTGCTGAAATAAACCTATTTAAAAATGCTATTTAATAAGCCTAAGTTGCTGAAATAAACCTGTTTAATAAGGCTATTTAATAAGAATAAGTTGCTGAAATAAGCTTATTTAATAATCCTAAGTTGCTGAAATAAGCCTATTTAATAAGGCTCTTTAATAAGTCTAAGTTGCTGAAATAAACCTATTTAATAAGCCTAAGTTGCTAAAATAATCCTATTTAATGAGGCTATTTAATATGTCTATTTAATAAGCCTATTTAATAAGCCTATTTAATAAGCTTATTTAATAAACCTATTTAATGAGTCTATTTAATAAGTCTATTTAATAAGTATTTAATGAGCCTATTTAATAAGCCTATTTATTGAGCCTATTTAATAAGCCTATTTATTGAGCCTATTTAATAAGCCTATTTATTGAACCTATTTAATAAGCCTATTTATTGAGCCTATTTAATAAGCCGATTTAATAAGTCTATTTAATAAGCCTATTTAATAAGCCTATTTAATAAGGCTATTTATTGAGCCTATTTAATAAGCCTATTTAATAAGCCAATTTATTGAGCCTATTTAATAAGTCTATTTAATAAGCCTATTTAATAAGCCTATTTATTGAGCCTATTTAATAAGTCTATTTAATAAGCCTATTTAATAAGTATTTAATGAGCCTATTTAATAAGTCTATTTAATAAGTCTATTTAATAAGTCTATTTAATAAGTCTATTTAATAAGCCTATTTAATAAGCCTAATTAATACACCTATTTAATAAACATATTTAATGAGTATTTAATGAGCCTATTTAATAAGTCTATTTAATAAGCCTTTTTAATAAGACTATTTAATAAGTCTATTTAATAAGCCTATTTAATAAGTCTATTTAATAAGTCTATTTAATAAGCCTATTTAATAAGTATTTAATGAGCCTATTTAATAAGCCTATTTATTGAGCCTATTTAATAAGCCTATTTATTGAGCCTATTTAATAAGCATATTTATTGAGCCTATTTAATAAGCCTATTTATTGAGCCTATTTAATAAGCCGATTTAATAAGTCTATTTAATAAGCCTAATTAATAAGCCGATTTAATAAGCCTATTTATTGAGCCTATTTAATAAGCCTATTTAATAAGCCGATTTATTGAGCCTATTTAATAAGTCTATTTAATAAGCCTATTTAATAAGCCTATTTATTGAGCCTATTTAATAAGTCTATTTAATAAGCCTATTTAATAAGCCTATTTAATAAGTATTTAATGAGCCTATTTAATAAGTCTATTTAATAAGCCTATTTAATAGGCCTTTTTTAATAAATCTAAGTTGCTGAAATAAGCCTATTTAATAAGCCTAATTAATAGGCCTATTTAATAAGTCTAAGTTGCTGAAATAAGCTTATTTAATAAGCCTAAGTTTCTGAATGAGCCTATTTAATAAGCCTAAGTTGCTGAAATAAGCCTATTAAATAAGCCTAAGTTGCTGAATAAGCCTATTTAATAAGCCTAAGTTGCTGAATAAACCTATTTAATAAGTCTAAGTTGCTGAAATAAGCATATTTAATAAGGCTATTTAATAAGCCTAAGTTGCTGAATAAGCCTATTTAATAAGACTATTTAATGAGCCTAATTTGCTGAAATAAGACTATTTAATAAGCCTAAGTTTCTGAACTAAGCCTATTTTAAAAGGTATATTTAATAAGTCTAAGTTGCTGAAATAAACCTATTTAAAAATGCTATTTAATAAGCCTAAGTTGCTGAAATAAACCTGTTTAATAAGGCTATTTAATAAGAATAAGTTGCTGAAATAAGCTTATTTAATAAGCCTAAGTTGCTGAAATAAGCCTATTTAATAAGGCTCTTTAATAAGTCTAAGTTGCTGAAATAAACCTATTTAATAAGCCTAAGTTGCTAAAATAAGCCTATTTAATGAGGCTATTTAATACATCTATTTAATAAGCCTATTTAATAAGCCTATTTAATAAGCTTATTTAATAAGCCTATTTAATGAGTCTATTTAATAAGTCTATTTAATAAGTATTTAATGAGCCTATTTAATAAGCCTATTTATTGAGCCTATTTAATAAGCCTATTTATTGAGCCTATTTAATAAGCCTATTTATTGAGCCTATTTAATAAGCCTATTTATTGAGCCTATTTAATAAGTCTATTTAATAAGTCTATTTAATAAGCCTATTTAATAAGCCTATTTAATAAGCCTAATTAATACACCTATTTAATAAACATATTTAATAAGTATTTAATGAGCCTATTTAATAAGTCTATTTAATAAGCCTATTTAATAAGCCTATTTAATAAGTATTTAATGAGCCTATTTAATAAGTCTATTTAATAAGCCTATTTAATAGGACTATTTAATAAGTCTAAGTTGCTGAAATAAGCCTATTTAATAAGCCTATTTAATAGGCCTATTTAATAAGTCTAAGTTGCTGAAATAAGCCTATTTAATAAGCCTAAGTTGCTGAATAAGCCTATTTAATAAGCCTAAGTTGCTGAATAAACCTATTTAATAAGTCTAAGTTGCTGAAATAAGCCTATTTAATACGGCTATTTAATAAGCCTAAGTTGCTGAAATAAGCCTCTTTCATAAGGCTATTTAATGAGCCTAAGTTGCTGAAATAAGACTATTTAATAAGCCTAAGTTTCTGAACTAAGCCTATTTAAAAAGGTATACTTAATAAGTCTAAGTTGCTGAAATAAACCTATTTAAAAATGCTATTTAATAAGCCTAAGTTGCTGAAATAAACCTGTTTAATAAGGCTATTTAATAAGCATAAGTTGCTGAAATAAGCCTATTTAATAAGGCTCTTTAATAAGTCTAAGTTGCTGAAATAAACCTATTTAATAAGCCTAAGTTGCTAAAATAAGCCTATTTCATGAGGCTATTTAATAAGTCTATTAAATAAGTCTATTTAATAAGTCTATTTAATAAGTCTATTTAATAAGCCTATTTAATAAGCCTATTTAATAAGCCTAATTAATACACCTATTTAATAAACATATTTAATGAGTATTTAATGAGCCTATTTAATAAGTCTATTTAATAAGCCTTTTTAATAAGACTATTTAATAAGTCTATTTAATAAGCCTATTTAATAAGTCTATTTAATAAGTCTATTTAATAAGTCTATTTAATAAGTATTTAATGAGCCTATTTAATAAGCCTATTTATTGAGCCTATTTAATAAGCCTATTTATTGAGCCTATTTAATAAGCATATTTATTGAGCCTATTTAATAAGCCTATTTATTGAGCCTATTTAATAAGCCGATTTAATAAGTCTATTTAATAAGCCTATTTAATAAGCCTATTTAATAAGCCTATTTATTGAGCCTATTTAATAAGCCTATTTAATAAGCTGATTTATTGAGCCTATTTAATAAGTCTATTTAATAAGCCTAATTAATACACCTATTTAATAAACATATTTAATGAGTATTTAATGAGCCTATTTAATAAGTCTATTTAATAAGCCTTTTTAATAAGACTATTTAATAAGTCTATTTAATAAGCCTATTTAATAAGTCTATTTAATAAGTCTATTTAATAAGCCTATTTAATAAGTATTTAATGAGCCTATTTAATAAGCCTATTTATTGAGCCTATTTAATAAGCCTATTTATTGAGCCTATTTAATAAGCATATTTATTGAGCCTATTTAATAAGCCTATTTATTGAGCCTATTTAATAAGCCGATTTAATAAGTCTATTTAATAAGCCTATTTAATAAGCCTATTTAATAAGCCTATTTATTGAGCCTATTTAATAAGCCTATTTAATAAGCCGATTTATTGAGCCTATTTAATAAGTCTATTTAATAAGCCTATTTAATAAGCTGATTTATTGAGCCTATTTAATAAGTCTATTTAATAAGCCTAATTAATACACCTATTTAATAAACATATTTAATGAGTATTTAATGAGCCTATTTAATAAGTCTATTTAATAAGCCTTTTTAATAAGACTATTTAATAAGTCTATTTAATAAGCCTATTTAATAAGTCTATTTAATAAGTCTATTTAATAAGCCTATTTAATAAGTATTTAATGAGCCTATTTAATAAGCCTATTTATTGAGCCTATTTAATAAGCCTATTTATTGAGCCTATTTAATAAGCATATTTATTGAGCCTATTTAATAAGCCTATTTATTGAGCCTATTTAATAAGCCGATTTAATAAGTCTATTTAATAAGCCTATTTAATAAGCCTATTTAATAAGCCTATTTATTGAGCCTATTTAATAAGCCTATTTAATAAGCCGATTTATTGAGCCTATTTAATAAGTCTATTTAATAAGCCTATTTAATACGCCTATTTAATAAGTATTTAATGAGCCTATTTAATAAGTCTATTTAATAAGTCTATTTAATAAGTCTATTTAATAAGTCTATTTAATAAGTATTTAATGAGCCTATTTAATAAGTCTATTTAATAAGTCTATTTAATAAACATATTTAATGAGTATTTAATGAGCCTATTTAATAAGTCTATTTAATAAGCTTTTTTAATAAGACTATTTAATAAGTCTATTTAATAAGCCTATTTAATAAGTCTATTTAATAAGTCTATTTAATAAGCCTATTTAATAAGTATTTAATGAGCCTATTTAATAAGCCTATTTATTGAGCCTATTTAATAAGCCTATTTATTGAGCCTATTTAATAAGCATATTTATTGAGCCTATTTAATAAGCCTATTTATTGAGCCTATTTAATAAGCCGATTTAATAAGTCTATTTAATAAGCCTATTTAATAAGCCTATTTAATAAGCCTATTTATTGAGCCTATTTAATAAGCCTATTTAATAAGCCGATTTATTGAGCCTATTTAATAAGTCTATTTAATAAGCCTATTTAATAAGCCTATTTATTGAGCCTATTTAATAAGTCTATTTAATAAGCCTATTTAATAAGCCTATTTAATAAGTATTTAATGAGCCTATTTAATAAGTCTATTTAATAAGCCTATTTAATAGGCCTTTTTTAATAAATCTAAGTTGCTGAAATAAGCCTATTTAATAAGCCTATTTAATAGGCCTATTTAATAAGTCTAAGTTGCTGAAATAAGCTTATTTAATAAGCCTAAGTTTCTGAATGAGCCTATTTAATAAGCCTAAGTTGCTGAAATAAGCCTATTAAATAAGCCTAAGTTGCTGAATAAGCCTATTTAATAAGCCTAAGTTGCTGAATAAACCTATTTAATAAGTCTAAGTTGCTGAAATAAGCATATTTAATAAGGCTATTTAATAAGCCTAAGTTGCTGAATAAGCCTATTTAATAAGGCTATTTAATGAGCCTAAGTTGCTGAAATAAGACTATTTAATAAGCCTAAGTTTCTGAACTAAGCCTATTTTAAAAGGTATATTTAATAAGTCTAAGTTTTGCTGAAATAAACCTATTTAAAAATGCTATTTAATAAGCCTAAGTTGCTGAAATAAACCTGTTTAATAAGGCTATTTAATAAGAATAAGTTGCTGAAATAAGCTTATTTAATAAGCCTAAGTTGCTGAAATAAGCCTATTTAATAAGGCTCTTTAATAAGTCTAAGTTGCTGAAATAAACCTATTTAATAAGCCTAAGTTGCTAAAATAAGCCTATTTAATGAGGCTATTTAATACGTCTATTTAATAAGCCTATTTAATAATCCTATTTAATAAGCCTTTTTAATAAGCCTATTTAATGAGTCTATTTAATAAGTCTATTTAATAAGTATTTAATGAGCCTATTTAATAAGCCTATTTATTGAGCCTATTTAATAAGCCTATTTATTGAGCCTATTTAATAAGCCTATTTATTGAGCCTATTTAATAAGCCTATTTATTGAGCCTATTTAATAAGTCTATTTAATGAGCCTGTTTAATAAGTCTATTTAATAAGCCTTTTTAATAAGACTATTTAATAAGTCTATTTAATAAGACTATTTAAAAAGTCTATTTACTAAGTCTATTTAATAAGCCTATTAAATAAGTATTAAATGAGCCTATTTAATAAGCCTATTTATTGAGCCTATTTAATAAGCATATTTATTGAGCCTATTTATTGAGCCTATTTAATAAGCTGATTTAATAAGTCTATTTAATAAGCCTATTTAATAAGCCTATTTAATAAGCCTATTTATTGAGCCTATTTAATAAGCCTATTTAATAAGCCGATTTATTGAGCCTATTTAATAAGTCTATTTAATAAGCCTATTTAATAACCCTATTTAATAAGTATTTAATGAGCCTATTTAATAAGTCTATTTAATAAGCCTATTTAATAGGCCTATTTAATAAGTCTAAGTTGCTGAAATAAGCCTATTTAATAAGCCTATTTAATAGGCCTATTTAATAAGTCTAAGTTGCTGAAATAAGCCTATTTAATAAGCCTAAGTTGCTGAATAAGCCTATTTAATAAGCCTAAGTTGCTGAATAAACCTATTTAATAAGTCTAAGTTGCTGAAATAAGCCTATTTAATACGGCTATTTAATAAGCCTAAGTTGCTGAAATAAGCCTATTTCATAAGGCTATTTAATGAGCCTAAGTTGCTGAAATAAGACTATTTAATAAGCCTAAGTTTCTGAACTAAGCATATTTAAAAAGGTATATTTAATAAGTCTAAGTTGCTGAAATAAACCTATTTAAAAATGCTATTTAATAAGCCTAAGTTGCTGAAATAAACCTGTTTAATAAGGCTATTTAATAAGCATAAGTTGCTGAAATAAGCTTATTTAATAAGCCTAAGTTGCTGAAATAAGCCTATTTAATAAGGCTCTTTAATAAGTCTAAGTTGCTGAAATAAACCTATTTAATAAGCCTAAGTTGCTAAAATAAGCCTATTTCATGAGGCTATTTAATAAGTCTATTTAATAAGTCTATTTAATAAGCCTATTTAATAAGCCTATTTAATAAGCCTAATTAATACACCTATTTAATAAACATATTTAATGAGTATTTAATGAGCCTATTTAATAAGTCTATTTAATAAGCCTTTTTAATAAGACTATTTAATAAGTCTATTTAATAAGCCTATTTAATAAGTCTATTTAATAAGTCTATTTAATAAGCCTATTTAATAAGTATTTAATGAGCCTATTTAATAAGCCTATTTATTGAGCCTATTTAATAAGCATATTTATTGAGCCTATTTAATAAGCATATTTATTGAGCCTATTTAATAAGCCTATTTATTGAGCCTATTTAATAAGCCGATTTAATGAGTCTATTTAATAAGCCTATTTAAAAAGCCTATTTAATAAGCCTATTTAATAAGCCTATTTAATAAGCCTATTTAATGAGTCTATTTAATAAGTCTATTTAATAAGTATTTAATGAGCCTATTTAATAATCCTATTTATTGAGCCTATTTAATAAGCCTATTTATTGAGCCTATTTAATAAGCCTATTTATTGAGCCTATTTAATAAGCCTATTTATTGAGCCTATTTAATAAGTCTATTTAATAAGTCTATTTAATAAGTCTATTTAATAAGCCTATTTAATAAGCCTATTTAATAAGCCTAATTAATACACCTATTTAATAAACATATTTAATGAGTATTTAATGAGCCTATTTAATAAGTCTATTTAATAAGCCTTTTTAATAAGACTATTTAATAAGTCTATTTAATAAGACTATTTAATAAGTCTATTTAATAAGTCTATTTAATAAGCCTATTTAATAAGTATTTAATGAGCCTATTTAATAAGCCTATTTATTGAGCCAATTTAATAAGCCTATTTATTGAGCCTATTTAATAAGCATATTTATTGAGCCTATTTAATAAGCCTATTTATTGAGCCTATTTAATAAGCCGATTTATTAAGCCTATTTAATATGCCTATTTATTGAGCCTATTTAATAAGCCTATTTAATAAGCCGATTTATTGAGCCTATTTAATAAGTCTATTTAATAAGCCTATTTAATAAACCTATTTAATAAGTATTTAATGAGCCTATTTAATATGTCTATTTAATAAGCCTATTTAATAGGCCTATTTAATACGTCTAAGTTGCTGAAATAAGCCTATTTAATAAGCCTATTTAATAGGCCTATTTAATAAGTCTAAGTTGCTGAAATAAGCCTATTTAATAAGCCTAAGTTGCTGAATAAGCCTATTTAATAAGCCTAAGTTGCTGAATAAACCTATTTAATAAGTCTAAGTTGCTAAAATAAGCCTATTTAATACGGCTATTTAATAAGCCTAAGTTGCTGAAATAAGCCTATTTCATAAGGCTATTTAATGAGCCTAAGTTGCTGAAATAGGACTATTTAATAAGCCTAAGTTTCTGAACTAAGCCTATTTAAAAAGGTATATTTAATAAGTCTAAGTTGCTGAAATAAACCTATTTAAAAATGCTATTTAATAAGCCTAAGTTGCTGAAATAAACCTGTTTAATAAGGCTATTAAATAAGCATAAGTTGCTGAAATAAGCTTATTTAATAAGCCTAAGTTGCTGAAATAACCCTATTTAATAAGGCTCTTTAATAAGTCTAAGTTGCTGAAATAAACCTATTTAATAAGCCTAAGTTGCTAAAATAAGCCTATTTCATGAGGCTATTTAATAAGTCTATTTAATAAGTCTATTTAATAAGTCTATTTAATAAGTCTATTTAATAAGCCTATTTAATAAGCCTATTTAATAAGCCTGATTAATACACCTATTTAATAAACATATTTAATGAGTATTTAATGAGCCTATTTAATAAGTCTACTTAATAAGCCTTTTTAATAAGACTATTTAATAAGTCTATTTAATAAGCCTATTTAATAAGTCTATTTAATAAGCCTATTTAATAAGCCTATTTAATAAGTATTTAATGAGCCTATTTAATAAGTCTATTTAATAAGCCTATTTAATAGGCCTTTTTTAATAAATCTAAGTTGCTGAAATAAGCCTATTTAATAAGCCTATTTAATAGGCCTATTTAATAAGTCTAAGTTGCTGAAATAAGCTTATTTAATAAGCCTAAGTTTCTGAATGAGCCTATTTAATAAGCCTAAGTTGCTGAAATAAGCCTATTAAATAAGCCTAAGTTGCTGAATAAGCCTATTTAATAAGCCTAAGTTGCTGAATAAACCTATTTAATAAGTCTAAGTTGCTGAAATAAGCATATTTAATAAGGCTATTTAATAAGCCTAAGTTGCTGAATAAGCCTATTTAATAAGGCTATTTAATGAGCCTAAGTTGCTGAAATAAGACTATTTAATAAGCCTAAGTTTCTGAACTAAGCCTATTTTAAAAGGTATATTTAATAAGTCTAAGTTGCTGAAATAAACCTATTTAAAAATGCTATTTAATAAGCTTAAGTTGCTGAAATAAACCTGTTTAATAAGGCTATTTAATAAGAATAAGTTGCTGAAATAAGCTTATTTAATAAGCCTAAGTTGCTGAAATAAGCCTATTTAATAAGGCTCTTTAATAAGTCTAAGTTGCTGAAATAAACCTATTTAATAAGCCTAAGTTGCTAAAATAAGCCTATTTAATGAGGGTATTTAATACGCCTATTTAATAAGCCTATTTAATAAGCCTATTTAATAAGCCTATTTAATACGCCTATTTAATGAGTCTATTTAATAAGTCTATTTAATAAGTATTTAATGAGCCTATTTAATAAGCCTATTTATTGAGCCTATTTAATAAGCCTATTTATTGAGCCTATTTAATAAGCCTATTTATTGAGCCTATTTAATAACCCTATTTATTGAGCCATTTAATAAGCCTATTTAATAAGTCTATTTAATAAGCCTATTTAATAAGCCTATTTAATAAGCCTATTTATTGAGCCTATTTAATAAGCCTATTTAATAAGCCTATTTATTGAGCCTATTTAATAAGTCTATTTAATAAGCCTATTTAACAAGCCTATTTAATAATTATTTAATGAGCCTGTTTAATAAGTCTATTTAATAAGCCTATTTAATAGGCCTATTTAATAAGTCTAAGTTGCTGAAATAAGCCTATTTAATAAGTCTATTTAATAGGCCTATTTAATAAGTCTAAGTTGCTGAAATAAGCCTATTTAATAAGCCTAAGTTTCTGAATGAGCCTATTTAATAAGCCTAAGTTGCCGAAATAAGCCTATTTAATAAGCCTAAGTTGCTGAATAAGCCTATTTAATAAGCCTAAGTTGCTGAAATAAGCCTATTTAGTAAGTCTAAGTTGCTGAAATAAGCCTATTTAATAAGCCTAAGTTGCTGAAATAAGCCTATTTAATAAGCCTAAGTTGCTGAAATAAGGCTATTTACTAAGTCTAAGTTGCTGAAATAAGCCTATGTAATAAGCCTAAGTTGCTGAAATAAGTATATTTAATAAGCATAAGTTGCTGAAATAAGTCTATTTAATGAGTCTAGGTTGCTGAAATAAGGCTATTTAATAAGTCTAAGTTGCTGAAATAAGCCTTTTTAATCAGCGTAAGTTGCTGAAATAAGCCTATTTAATAAGCCCAAGTTGCTGAAATAAGCCTACTTAATTAGGCTATTTAATAAGCCTAAGTTGCTGAAATAAGCCTATTTAATAAGCGTAAGTTGCTGAAATAAGGCTATTTAATAAGCCTAAGTTGCTGAAATACGCCTATTTAATGAGCTATTTAATAAGTCTATTTAATAAGCCTATTTAATAAGCCTATTTAATAAGCCTATTTAATAAGCCTATGTAATAAGTCTATTTAATAAGTCTATTTAATAAGTATTTAATGAGCCTATTTAATAAGCCTATTTATTGAGCCTATTTAATAAGCCTATTTATTGAGCCTATTTAATAAGCCTATTTATTGAGCCTATTTAATAAGCCTATGTAATAAGTCTATTTAATAAGCCTATTTAATAAGCCTATTTATTGAGCCTATTTAATAAGTCTATTTAATAAGCCTATTTAATAGGCCTATTTAATAAGTCTAAGTTGCTGAAATAAGCCTATTTAATAAGCCTAAGTTTCTGAATGAGCCTATTCAATAAGCCTAATTTGCTGAAATAAGCCTATTTAATAAGCCTAAGTTGCTGAATAAGCCTATTTAATAAGCCTAAGTTGCTGAAATAAGCCTATTTAATAAGTCTAAGTTGCTGAAATAAGGCTATATAATAAGCCTAAGTTGCTGAAATAAGCCTATTTAATAAGCCTAAGTTGCTGAAATAAGGCTATTTAATAAGTCTAAGTTGCTGAAATAAGCCTATTTAATAAGCCTAAGTTGCTGAAATAAGTATATTTAATAAGCCTAAGTTGCTGAAATAAGCCTATTTAATAAGGCTCTTTAATAAGTCTAAGTTGCTGAAATAAACCTATTTAATAAGCCTAAGTTGCTAAAATAAGCCTATTTCATGAGGCTATTTAATAAGTCTATTTAATAAGTCTATTTAATAAGTCTATTTAATAAGTCTATTTAATAAGCCTATTTAATAAGCCTAATTAATACACCTATTTAATAAACATATTTAATAAGTATTTAATGAGCCTATTTAATAAGTCTATTTAATAAGCCTTTTTAATAAGACTATTTAATAAGTCTATTTAATAAGACTATTTAATAAGTCTATTTAATAAGTCTATTTAATAAGCCTATTTAATAAGTATTTAATGAGCCTATTTAATAAGCCTATTTATTGAGCCTATTTAATAAGCCTATTTATTGAGCCTATTTAATAAGCATATTTATTGAGCCTATTTAATAAGCCTATTTATTGAGCCTATTTAATAAGCCGATTTATTAAGCCTATTTAATATGCCTATTTATTGAGCCTATTTAATAAGCCTATTTAATAAGCCGATTTATTGAGCCTATTTAATAAGTCTATTTAATAAGCCTATTTAATAAACCTATTTAATAAGTATTTAATGAGCCTATTTAATATGTCTATTTAATAAGCCTATTTAATATGCCTATTTAATACGTCTAAGTTGCTGAAATAAGCCTATTTAATAAGCCTATTTAATAGGCCTATTTAATAAGTCTAAGTTGCTGAAATAAGCCTATTTAATAAGCCTAAGTTGCTGAATAAGCCTATTTAATAAGCCTAAGTTGCTGAATAAACCTATTTAATAAGTCTAAGTTGCTAAAATAAGCCTATTTAATACGGCTATTTAATAAGCCTAAGTTGCTGAAATAAGCCTATTTCATAAGGCTATTTAATAAGCCGATTTATTAAGCCTATTTAATATGCCTATTAATTGAGCCTATTTAATAAGCCTATTTAATAAGCCGATTTATTGAGCCTATTTAATAAGTCTATTTAATAAGCCTATTTAATAAACCTATTTAATAAGTATTTAATGAGCCTATTTAATATGTCTATTTAATAAGCCTATTTAATAGGCCTATTTAATACGTCTAAGTTGCTGAAATAAGCCTATTTAATAAGCCTATTTAATAGGCCTATTTAATAAGTCTAAGTTGCTGAGATAAGCCTATTTAATAAGCCTAAGTTGCTGAATAAGCCTATTTAATAAGCCTAAGTTGCTGAATAAACCTATTTAATAAGTCTAAGTTGCTAAAATAAGCCTATTTAATACGGCTATTTAATAAGCCTAAGTTGCTGAAATAAGCCTATTTCATAAGGCTATTTAATGAGCCTAAGTTGCTGAAATAAGACTATTTAATAAGCCTAAGTTTCTGAACTAAGCCTATTTAAAAAGGTATATTTAATAAGTCTAAGTTGCTGAAATAAACCTATTTAAAAATGCTATTTAATAAGCCTAAGTTGCTGAAATAAACCTGTTTAATAAGGCTATTTAATAAGCATAAGTTGCTGAAATAAGCTTATTTAATAAGCCTAAGTTGCTGAAATAAGCCTATTTAATAAGGCTCTTTAATAAGTCTAAGTTGCTGAAATAAACCTATTTAATAAGCCTAAGTTGCTAAAATAAGCCTATTTCATGAGGCTATTTAATAAGTCTATTTAATAAGTCTATTTAATAAGTCTATTTAATAAGCCTATTTAATAAGCCTATTTAATAAGCCTGATTAATACACCTATTTAATAAACATATTTAATGAGTATTTAATGAGCCTATTTAATAAGTCTACTTAATAAGCCTTTTTAATAAGACTATTTAATAAGTCTATTTAATAAGCCTATTTAATAAGTCTATTTAATAAGCCTATTTAATAAGCCTATTTAATAAGTATTTAATGAGCCTATTTAATAAGTCTATTTAATAAGCCTATTTAATAGGCCTTTTTTAATAAATCTAAGTTGCTGAAATAAGCCTATTTAATAAGCCTATTTAATAGGCCTATTTAATAAGCCTAAGTTGCTGAATAAGCCTATTTAATAAGCCTAAGTTGCTGAATAAACCTATTTAATAAGTCTAAGTTGCTGAAATAAGCATATTTAATAAGGCTATTTGATAAGCCTAAGTTGCTGAATAAGCCTATTTAATAAGGCTATTTAATGAGCCTAAGTTGCTGAAATAAGACTATTTAATAAGCCTAAGTTTCTGAACTAAGCCTATTTTAAAAGGTATATTTAATAAGTCTAAGTTGCTGAAATAAACCTATTTAAAAATGCTATTTAATAAGCCTAAGTTGCTGAAATAAACCTGTTTAATAAGGCTATTTAATAAGAATAAGTTGCTGAAATAAGCTTATTTAATAAGCCTAAGTTGCTGAAATAAGCCTATTTAATAAGGCTCTTTAATAAGTCTAAGTTGCTGAAATAAACCTATTTAATAAGCCTAAGTTGCTAAAATAAGCCTATTTAATGAGGGTATTTAATACGCCTATTTAATAAGCCTATTTAATAAGCCTATTTAATAAGCCTATTTAATAAGCCTATTTAATGAGTCTATTTAATAAGTCTATTTAATAAGTATTTAATGAGCCTATTTAATAAGCCTATTTATTGAGCCTATTTAATAAGCCTATTTATTGAGCCTATTTAATAAGCCTATTTATTGAGCCTATTTAATAAGCCTATTTATTGAGCCTATTTAATAAGCCTATTTAATAAGTCTATTTAATAAGCCTATTTAATAAGCCTATTTAATAAGCCTATTTATTGAGCCTATTTAATAAGCCTATTTAATAAGCCTATTTAATAAGTCTATTTAATACGCCTATTTAACAAGCCTATTTAATAATTATTTAATGAGCCTGTTTAATAAGTCTATTTAATAAGCCTATTTAACAGGCCTATTTAATAAGTCTAAGTTGCTGAAATAAGCCTATTTAATAAGCCTAAGTTTCTGAATGAGCCTATTTAATAAGCCTAAGTTGCCGAAATAAGCCTATTTAATAAGCCTAAGTTGCTGAATAAGCCTATTTAATAAGCCTAAGTTGCTGAAATAAGCCTATTTAGTAAGTCTAAGTTGCTGAAATAAGCCTATTTAATAAGCCTAAGTTTCTGAATGAGCCTATTTAATAAGCCTAAGTTGCCGAAATAAGCCTATTTAATAAGCCTAAGTTGCTGAATAAGCCTATTTAATAAGCCTAAGTTGCTGAAATAAGCCTATTTAGTAAGTCTAAGTTGCTGAAATAAGCCTATTTAATAAGCCTAAGTTGCTGAAATAAGTATATTTAATAAGCATAAGTTGCTGAAATAAGCCTATTTAATGAGTCTAGGTTGCTGAAATAAGGCTATTTAATAAGTCTAAGTTGCTGAAATAAGCCTTTTTAATCAGCGTAAGTTGCTGAAATAAGCTTATTTAATAAGCCCAAGTTGCTGAAATAAGCCTACTTAATTAGGCTATTTAATAAGCCTAAGTTGCTGAAATAAGCCTATTTAATGAGCTATTTAATAAGTCTATTTAATAAGCCTATTTAATAAGCCTATTTAATAAGCCTATTTAATAAGCCTATGTAATAAGTCTATTTAATAAGTCTATTTAATAAGTATTTAATGAGCCTATTTAATAAGCCTATTTATTGAGCCTATTTAATAAGCCTATTTACTGAGCCTATTTAATAAGCCTATTTATTGAGCCTATTTAATAAGCCTATTTAATAAGTCTATTTAATAAGCCTATTTAATAAGCCTATTTATTGAGCCTATTTAATATGCCTATTTAATAAGCCTATTTATTCAGCCTATTTAATATGTCTATTTAATAAGCCTATTTAATAAGCCTATTTAATAAGTATTTAATGAGCCTATTTAATAAGTCTATTTAATACGCCTATTTAATAGGCCTATTTAATAAGTCTAAGTTGCTGAAATAAGCCTATTTAATAAGCCTAAGTTTCTGAATGAGCCTATTTAATAAGCCTAAGTTGCTGAAATAAGCCTATTTAATAAGCCTAAGTTGCTGAATAAGCCTATTTAATAAGACTAAGTTGCTGAAATAAAGCTATTTAATAAGCCTAAGTTGCTGAAATAAGCCTGTTTAATAAGCCTAAGTTGCTGAAATAAGGCTATTTCATAAGTCTAATTGCTGAAATAAGCCTATTTAATAAGCCTAAGTTGCTGAAATAAGTATATTTAATAAGCATAAGTTGCTGAAATAAGCCTATTTAATGAGTCTAAGTTGCTGAAATAAGGCTATTTAATAAGTCTAAGTTGCTGAAATAAGTCTTTTTAATCAGCGTAAGTTGGTGAAATAAGCCTACTTAATTAGGCTATTTAATAAGTCTAAGTTGCTGAAATAAGCCTTTTTAATCAGCGTAAGTTGCTGAAATACGCCTATTTAATAAGCCCAAGTTGCTGAAATAAGCCTACTTAATTAGGCTATTTAATAAGCCTAAGTTGCTGAAATAAGCCTATTTAATAAGCGTAAGTTACTGAAATAAGGCTATTTAATAAGTCTAAGTTGCTGAAATAAGCCTATTTAATAAGCCTAAGTTGCTGAAATAAGCCTATTTAATAAGCCTGTTTAATAAGCCTAAGTTGCTGAAATAAGCCTATTTAATAAGCCTATTTAATAAGCCTATTTAATAGGCCTATTTAATAAGTCTAAGTTGCTGAATAAGCCTATTTAATAAGCCTAAGTTGCTGAATAAACCTATTTAATAAGCCTAAGTTGCTGAAATAAGGCTATTTAATAAGCCTAAGTTGCTGAATAAGCGTATTTAATAAGTCTAAGTTGCTGAAATAAGGCTATTTAATAAGCCTAAGTTGCTGAAATAAGGCTATTTAATAAGTTTAAGTTGCTGAAATAAGCCATTTTAATAAGCCTAAGTTGCTGAAATAAGCCTATTTAATAAGGCTATTTAATGAGCCTAAGTTGCTGAAATAAGCCTATTTAATAAGCCTAAGTTTCTGAACTAAGCCTATTTAAAAAGGTATATTTAATAAGTCTAAGTTGCTGAAATAAACGTATTTAAAAATGCTATTTAATAAGCCTAAGTTGCTGAAATAAACCTGTTTAATAACGCTATTTAATAAGCATAAGTTGCTGAAATAAGCCTATTTAATAAGCCTAAGTTGCTGAATAAGCCTATTTCATAAGCCTAAGTTGCTGAAATAAGCCTTTTTAATATGTCTCAGTTGCTGAAATAAGCTTATTTAATGAGCCTAAGTTTCTGAAATAAGCCTATTTAAATAGGCTATTTAATAAGCCTAAGTTGCTGAATAAGCCTATTTAATAAGTCTAAGTTGCTGAAATAAGGCTATTTAATAAGCCTAAGTTGCTGAAATAAGCCTATTTAAAAAGCCTACGTTGGTGAACTAAGCCTATATAAAAAGGTATATTTAATAAGTCTAAGTTGCTGAAAAAAACCTATTTAAAAATGCTATTTAATAAGCCTAAATTGCTAGAAATAAAACTGTTTAATAAGGCTATTTAATAAGCATAAGTTGCTGAAATAAGCCTATTTAATAAGCCTAAGTTGCTGAAATAAGCCTATTTAATAAGGCTATTTAATAAGTCTAAGTTGCAGAAATGAACCTATTTAATAATGCTATTTAATACGCCTAATTTGCTTAAATACGCATATTTAATAAGCCTAAGTTGCTAAAATAAGCCTATTAAATAAGCCTAAGTTGCTGAATAAGCCTATTTAATAAGGCTATTTAATAAGTCTAAGTTGCTGAAATAAACCTATTTAATAAGTCTAAGTTGCTAAAATAAGCCTATTTAATGAGGCTATTTAATAAGTCTATTTAATAAGCCTATTTAATAAGCCTATTTAATAAGCCTATTTAATACGCCTATTTAATAAACATATTTAATAAGTATTTAATGAGCCTATTTAATAAGTCTATTTAATAAGCCTTTTTAATAAGCCTATTTAATAAGTCTATTTAATAAGCCTATTTAATAAGTCTATTTAATAAGTCTATTTAATAAGCCTATTTAATAAGTATTTAATAAGCCGATTTAATAAGTCTATTTAATAAGCCTATTTAATAAGCCTATTTAAAAGCCTATTTATTGAGCCTATTTAATAAGTCTATTTAATAAGCCTATTTAATAAGCCTATTTAATGAGCCTATTTAATAAGTCTATTTAATAAGCCTATTTAATAGGCCTTTTTAATAAGTCTAAGTTGCTGAAATAAGCATATTTAATAAGCCTATTTAATAGGCCTATTGAATAAGTCTAAGTTGCTGAAATAAGCCTATTTAATAAGCCTAAGTTTCTGAATGAGCCTATTTAATAAGCCTAAGTTGCTGAAATAAGCCTATTAAATAAGCCTAAGTTGCTGAATATGCCTATTTAATAAGCCTAAGTTGCTGATAAACCTATTTAATAAGTCTAAGTTGCTGAAATAAGCCTTTTTAATCAGCGTAAGTTGCTGAAATACGCCTATTTAATAAGCCCAAGTTGCTGAAATAAGCCTACTTAATTAGGCTATTTAATAAGCCTAAGTTGCTGAAATAAGCCTATTTAATAAGCGTAAGTTACTGAAATAAGGCTATTTAATAAGTCTAAGTTGCTGAAATAAGCCTATTTAATAAGCCTAAGTTGCTGAAATAAGCCTATTTAACAAGCATGTTTAATAAGCCTAAGTTGCTGAAATAAGCCTATTTAATAAGCCTATTTAATAAGCCTATTTAATAGGCCTATTTAATAAGTCTAAGTTGCTGAATAAGCCTATTTAATAAGCCTAAGTTGCTGAATAAACCTATTTAATAAGCCTAAGTTGCTGAAATAAGGCTATTTAATAAGCCTAAGTTGCTGAATAAGCCTATTTAATAAGTCTAAGTTGCTGAAATAAGGGTATTTAATAAGCCTAAGTTGCTAAAATAAGGCTATTTAATAAGTTTAAGTTGCTGAAATAAGCCTATTTAATAAGCCTAAGTTGCTGAAATAAGCCTATTTAATAAGGCTATTTAATGAGCCTAAGTTGCTGAAATAAGCCTATTTAATAAGCCTAAGTTTCTGAACTAAGCCTATTTAAAAAGGTATATTTAATAGGTCTAAGTTGCTGAAATAAACCTATTTAAAAATGCTATTTAATATGCCAAAGTTGCTGAAATAAACCTGTTTAATAAGGCTATTTAATAAGCATAAGTTGCTGAAATAAGCCTATTTAATAAGCCTAAGTTGCTGAATAAGCGTATTTCATAAGCCTAAGTTGCTGAAATAAGCCTATTTAATAAGCCTAAGTTTCTGAACTAAGCCTATTTAAAAAGGTATATCTAATAAGTCTAAGTTGCAGAAATAAGCATATTTCATAAGCATATTTAATGAGCCTAAGTTGCTGAAATGTCTATTTAATAAGTCGGTTTAATAAGTCTAAGTTGCTAAAATAAGCTTATTTAATAAGGCTATTTAATAAGTCTAAGTTGCTGAACTAAGCCTATTTAAAAAGGTATATTTAATAAGTCTAAGCAGCTTTAATAAACCTATTTAAACATGCTATTTAATAAGCCTAAGTTGCTGAAATAAACCTGTTTAATAAGCCTATTTAATAAGCATAAGTTGCTGAAATAAGCTTATTTAATAAGCCTAAGTTGCTGAAATAAGCCTATTTAATAAGGCTATTTAATAAGTCTAAGTTGCTGAAATAAACCTATTTAATAAGTCTAAGTTGCTAAAATAAGCCTATTTAATGAGGCTATTTAATAAGTCTATTTAATAAGCCTATTTAATAAGCCTATTTAATAAGCCTATTTAATACGCCTATTTAATAAACATATTTAATAAGTATTTAATGAGCCTATTTAATAAGTCTATTTAATAAGCCTTTTTAATAAGCCTATTTAATAAGTCTATTTAATAAGCCTATTTAATAAGTCTATTTAATAAGTCTATTTAATAAGCCTATTTAATAAGTATTTAATAAGCCGATTTAATAAGTCTATTTAATAAGCCTATTTAATAAGCCTATTTAATGAGCCTATTTAATAAATCTATTTAATAAGCCTATTTAATAGGCCTTTTAATAAGTCTAAGTTGCTGAAATAAGCATATTTAATAAGCCTATTTAATAGGCCTATTGAATAAGTCTAAGTTGCTGAAATAAGCCTATTTAATAAGCCTAAGTTTCTGAATGAGCCTATTTAATAAGCCTAAGTTGCTGAAATAAGCCTATTAAATAAGCCTAAGTTGCTGAATATGCCTATTTAATAAGCCTAAGTTGCTGATAAACCTATTTAATAAGTCTAAGTTGCTGAAATAAGCCTTTTTAATCAGCGTAAGTTGCTGAAATACGCCTATTTAATAAGCCCAAGTTGCTGAAATAAGCCTACTTAATTAGGCTATTTAATAAGCCTAAGTTGCTGAAATAAGCCTATTTAATAAGCGTAAGTTTCTGAAATAAGCCTGTTTAATAAGCCTAAGTTGCTGAAATAAGCCTATTTAATAAGCCTATTTAATAAGCCTATTTAATAGGCCTATTTAATAAGTCTAAGTTGCTGAATAAGCCTATTTAATAAGCCTAAGTTGCTGAATAAACCTATTTAATAAGCCTAAGTTGCTGAAATAAGGCTATTTAATAAGCCTAAGTTGCTGAATAAGCCTATTTAATAAGTCTAAGTTGCTGAAATAAGGGTATTTAATAAGCCTAAGTTGCTAAAATAAGGCTATTTAATAAGTTTAAGTTGCTGAAATAAGCCTATTTAATAAGCCTAAGTTGCTGAAATAAGCCTATTTAATAAGGCTATTTAATGAGCCTAAGTTGCTGAAATAAGCCTATTTAATAAGCCTAAGTTTCTGAACTAAGCCTATTTAAAAAGGTATATTTAATAAGTCTAAGTTGCTGAAATAAACCTATTTAAAAATGCTATTTAATATGCCTAAGTTGCTGAAATAAACCTGTTTAATAAGGCTATTTAATAAGCATAAGTTGCTGAAATAAGCCTATTTAATAAGCCTAAGTTGCTGAATAAGCGTATTTCATAAGCCTAAGTTGCTGAAATAAGCCTTTTTAATATGTCTCAGTTGCTGAAATAAGCCTATTTAATAAGCCTAAGTTGCTGAAATAAGCCTATTTAAATAGGCTATTTAATAAGCCTAAGTTGCTGAATAAGCCTATTTAATAAGTCTAAGTTGCTGAAATAAGGCTATTTAATAAGCCTAAGTTGCTGAAATAAGCCTATTTAATAAGCCTACATTGGTGAACTAAGCCTATATAAAAAGGTATATTTAATAAGTCTAAGTTGCTGAAAAAAACCTATTTAAAAATGCTATTTAATAAGCCTAAATTGCTAGAAATAAACCTGTTTAATAAGGCTATTTAATAAGCATAATTTGCTGTAATAAGCCTATTTAATAAGCCTAAGTTGCTGAAATAAGCCTATTTAATAAGGCTATTTAATAAGTCTAAGTTGCAGAAATGAACCTATTTAATAATGCTATTTAATACGCCTAATTTGCCTAAAAAAGCATATTTAATAAGCCTAAGTTGCTAAAATAAGCCTATTTAATAGGCCTATCTAATAAGTCTAAGTTGCAGAAATAAGCATATTTCATAAGCATATTTAATGAGCCTAAGTTGCTGAAATGTCTATTTAATAAGTCGGTTTAATAAGTCTAAGTTGCTAAAATAAGCCTATTTAATAAGGCTATTTAATAAGCCTAAGTTGCTGAAATAAGCCTATTTAATAAGGTTATTTAATGAGCCTAAGTTGCTGAAAAAGCCTATTTAATAAGGTTATTTAATGAGCCTAAGTTGCTGAAATAAGCCTATTTAATACGCCTAAGTTTCTGAACTAAGCCTATTTAAAAATACTATTTAATAAGCCTAAGTTGCTGAAATAAGCCTATTAAATAAGCATAAGTTACTGAAATAAGGCTATTTAATAAGCCTACGTTGCTGAATAAGCCTATTTAATAAGCCTAAGTTGCTGAAATAAGCCTATTTAATAAGTCTAAGTTGCTGAAATAAGGCTATTTAATAAGCCTAAGTTGCTGAAATAAGCCTATTTAATAAGCCCAAGTTGCTGAAATAAGCCTACTTAATTAGGCTATTTAATAAGCCTAAGTTGCTGAAATAAGCCTATTTAATAAGCGTAAGTTACTGAAATAAGGCTTTTTAATAAGCCTATTTAATAAGCCTACGTTGCTGAATAAGCCTATTTTATAAGCCTAAGTTGCTGAAATAAGCCTATTTAATAAGTCTAAGTTGCTGAAATAAGGCTATTTAATAAGCCTAAGTTGCTGAAATAAGCCTATTTAATAAGCCTAAGTTGCTGAAATAAACCTATTTAATAAGCCTAAGTTGCTGAAATAAGGCTATTTAATAAGTCCAAGTTGCTGAAATAAGCCTATTTAATAAGCCTAAGTTGCTGAAATAAGTATATTTAATAAGCATAAGTTGCTGAAATAAGCCTATTTAATAAGTCTAAGTTGCTGAAATAAGGCTATTTAATAAGTCTAAGTTGCTGAAATAAGCCTTTTTAATCAGCGTAAGTTGCTGAAATAAGCCTATTTAATAAGCCCAAGCTGCTGAAATAAGCGTACTTATTTAGGCTATTTAATAAGCCTAAGTTGCTGAAATAAGCCTATTTAATAAGCGTAAGTTGCTGAAATAAGGCTATTTAATGATCTAAGTTGCTGAAATAAGCCTATTTAATAAGCCTAAGTTGCTGAAATAAGCCTATTTAATAAGCCTGTTTAATAAGCCTAAGTTGCTGAATAAACCTATTTAATAAGTCTAAGTTGCTGAAATAAGCCTATTTAATAAGGCTATTTAATAAGCCTAAGTTGCTGAATAAGCCTATTTAATAAGTCTAAGTTGCTGAAATAAGGCTATGTAATAAGCCTAAGTTGCTGAAATAAGGCTATTTAATAAGTTTAAGTTGCTGAAATAAGCCTATTTAATAAGCCTAAGTTGCTGAAATAAGCCTATTTAATAAGGCTAATTAATGAGCCTAAGTTGCTGAAATAAGCCTATTTAATAAGCCTAAGTTTCTGAACTAAGCCTATTTAAAAAGGTATATTTAATAAGTCTAAGTTGCTGAAATAAACGTATTTAAAAATGCTATTTAATAAGCCTAAGTTGCTGAAATAAACCTGTTTAATAACGCTATTTAATAAGCATAAGTTGCTGAAATAAGCCTATTTAATAAGCCTAAGTTGCTGAATAAGCCTATTTCATAAGCCTAAGTTGCTGAAATAAGCCTTTTTAATATGTCTCAGTTGCTGAAATAAGCTTATTTAATAAGCCTAAGTTTCTGAAATAAGCCTATTTAAATAGGCTATTTAATAAGCCTAAGTTGCTGAATAAGCCTATTTAATAAGTCTAAGTTGCTGAAATAAGGCTATTTAATAAGCCTATTTAATAGGCCTATTTAATAAGTCTAAGTTGCTGAATAAGCCTATTTAATAAGCCTAAGTTGCTGAATAAACCTATTTAATAAGCCTAAGTTGCTGAAATAAGGCTATTTAATAAGCCTAAGTTGCTGAATAAGCGTATTTAATAAGTCTAAGTTGCTGAAATAAGGCTATTTAATAAGCCTAAGTTGCTGAAATAAGGCTATTTAATAAGTTTAAGTTGCTGAAATAAGCCATTTTAATAAGCCTAAGTTGCTGAAATAAGCCTATTTAATAAGGCTATTTAATGAGCCTAAGTTGCTGAAATAAGCCTATTTAATAAGCCTAAGTTTCTGAACTAAGCCTATTTAAAAAGGTATATTTAATAAGTCTAAGTTGCTGAAATAAACGTATTTAAAAATGCTATTTAATAAGCCTAAGTTGCTGAAATAAACCTGTTTAATAACGCTATTTAATAAGCATAAGTTGCTGAAATAAGCCTATTTAATAAGCCTAAGTTGCTGAATAAGCCTATTTCATAAGCCTAAGTTGCTGAAATAAGCCTTTTTAATATGTCTCAGTTGCTGAAATAAGCTTATTTAATAAGCCTAAGTTTCTGAAATAAGCCTATTTAAATAGGCTATTTAATAAGCCTAAGTTGCTGAATAAGCCTATTTAATAAGTCTAAGTTGCTGAAATAAGGCTATTTAATAAGCCTAAGTTGCTGAAATAAGCCTATTTAAAAAGCCTACGTTGGTGAACTAAGCCTATATAAAAAGGTCTATTTAATAAGTCTAAGTTGCTGAAAAAAACCTATTTAAAAATGCTATTTAATAAGCCTAAATTGCTAGAAATAAAACTGTTTAATAAGGCTATTTAATAAGCATAAGTTGCTGAAATAAGCCTATTTAATAAGCCTAAGTTGCTGAAATAAGCCTATTTAATAAGGCTATTTAATAAGTCTAAGTTGCAGAAATGAACCTATTTAATAATGCTATTTAATACGCCTAATTTGCTTAAATACGCATATTTAATAAGCCTAAGTTGCTAAAATAAGCCTATTAAATAAGCCTAAGTTGCTGAATAAGCCTATTTAATAAGGCTATTTAATAAGTCTAAGTTGCTGAAATAAACCTATTTAATAAGTCTAAGTTGCTAAAATAAGCCTATTTAATGAGGCTATTTAATAAGTCTATTTAATAAGCCTATTTAATAAGCCTATTTAATAAGCCTATTTAATACGCCTATTTAATAAACATATTTAATAAGTATTTAATGAGCCTATTTAATAAGTCTATTTAATAAGCCTTTTTAATAAGCCTATTTAATAAGTCTATTTAATAAGCCTATTTAATAAGTCTATTTGATAAGTCTATTTAATAAGCCTATTTAATAAGTATTTAATAAGCCGATTTAATAAGTCTATTTAATAAGCCTATTTAATAAGCCTATTTAAAAGCCTATTTATTGAGCCTATTTAATAAGTCTATTTAATAAGCCTATTTAATAAGCCTATTTAATGAGCCTATTTAATAAGTCTATTTAATAAGCCTATTTAATAGGCCTTTTTAATAAGTCTAAGTTGCTGAAATAAGCATATTTAATAAGCCTATTTAATAGGCCTATTGAATAAGTCTAAGTTGCTGAAATAAGCCTATTTAATAAGCCTAAGTTTCTGAATGAGCCTATTTAATAAGCCTAAGTTGCTGAAATAAGCCTATTAAATAAGCCTAAGTTGCTGAATATGCCTATTTAATAAGCCTAAGTTGCTGATAAACCTATTTAATAAGTCTAAGTTGCTGAAATAAGCCTTTTTAATCAGCGTAAGTTGCTGAAATACGCCTATTTAATAAGCCCAAGTTGCTGAAATAAGCCTACTTAATTAGGCTATTTAATAAGCCTAAGTTGCTGAAATAAGCCTATTTAATAAGCGTAAGTTACTGAAATAAGGCTATTTAATAAGTCTAAGTTGCTGAAATAAGCCTATTTAATAAGCCTAAGTTGCTGAAATAAGCCTATTTAATAAGCCTGTTTAATAAGGCTAAGTTGCTGAAATAAGCCTATTTAATAAGCCTATTTAATAAGCCTATTTAATAGGCCTATTTAATAAGTCTAAGTTGCTGAATAAGCCTATTTAATAAGCCTAAGTTGCTGAATAAACCTATTTAATAAGCCTAAGTTGCTGAAATAAGGGTATTTAATAAGCCTAAGTTGCTAAAATAAGGCTATTTAATAAGTTTAAGTTGCTGAAATAAGCCTATTTAATAAGCCTAAGTTGCTGAAATAAGCCTATTTAATAAGGCTATTTAATGAGCCTAAGTTGCTGAAATAAGCCTATTTAATAAGCCTAAGTTTCTGAACTAAGCCTATTTAAAAAGGTATATTTAATAAGTCTAAGTTGCTGAAATAAACCTATTTAAAAATGCTATTTAATATGCTAAAGTTGCTGAAATAAACCTGTTTAATAAGGCTATTTAATAAGCATAAGTTGCTGAAATAAGCCTATTTAATAAGCCTAAGTTGCTGAATAAGCGTATTTCATAAGCCTAAGTTGCTGAAATAAGCCTATTTAATAAGCCTAAGTTTCTGAACTAAGCCTATTTAAAAAGGTATATCTAATAAGTCTAAGTTGCAGAAATAAGCATATTTCATAAGCATATTTAATGAGCCTAAGTTGCTGAAATGTCTATTTAATAAGTCGGTTTAATAAGTCTAAGTTGCTAAAATAAGCCTATTTAATAAGGCTATTTAATAAGTCTAAGTTGCTGAACTAAGCCTATTTAAAAAGGTATATTTAATAATTCTAAGCAGCTGAAATAAACCTATTTAAACATGCTATTTAATAAGCCTAAGTTGCTGAAATAAACCTGTTTAATAAGCCTATTTAATAAGCATAAGTTGCTGAAATAAGCTTATTTAATAAGCCTAAGTTGCTGAAATAAGCCTATTTAATAAGGCTATTTAATAAGTCTAAGTTGCTGAAATAAACCTATTTAATAAGTCTAAGTTGCTAAAATAAGCCTATTTAATGAGGCTATTTAATAAGTCTATTTAATAAGCCTATTTAATAAGCCTATTTAATAAGCCTATTTAATACGCCTATTTAATAAACATATTTAATAAGTATTTAATGAGCCTATTTAATAAGTCTATTTAATAAGCCTTTTTAATAAGCCTATTTAATAAGTCTATTTAATAAGCCTATTTAATAAGTCTATTTAATAAGTCTATTTAATAAGCCTATTTAATAAGTATTTAATAAGCCGATTTAATAAGTCTATTTAATAAGCCTATTTAATAAGCCTATTTAATGAGCCTATTTAATAAATCTATTTAATAAGCCTATTTAATAGGCCTTTTTAATAAGTCTAAGTTGCTGAAATAAGCATATTTAATAAGCCTATTTAATAGGCCTATTGAATAAGTCTAAGTTGCTGAAATAAGCCTATTTAATAAGCCTAAGTTTCTGAATGAGCCTATTTAATAAGCCTAAGTTGCTGAAATAAGCCTATTAAATAAGCCTAAGTTGCTGAATATGCCTATTTAATAAGCCTAAGTTGCTGATAAACCTATTTAATAAGTCTAAGTTGCTGAAATAAGCCTTTTTAATCAGCGTAAGTTGCTGAAATACGCCTATTTAATAAGCCCAAGTTGCTGAAATAAGCCTACTTAATTAGGCTATTTAATAAGCCTAAGTTGCTGAAATAAGCCTATTTAATAAGCGTAAGTTACTGAAATAAGGCTATTTAATAAGTCTAAGTTGCTGAAATAAGCCTATTTAATAAGCCTAAGTTGCTGAAATAAGCCTATTTAATAAGCCTGTTTAATAAGCCTAAGTTGCTGAAATAAGCCTATTTAATAAGCCTATTTAATAAGCCTATTTAATAGGCCTATTTAATAAGTCTAAGTTGCTGAATAAGCCTATTTAATAAGCCTAAGTTGCTGAATAAACCTATTTAATAAGCCTAAGTTGCTGAAATAAGGCTATTTAATAAGCCTAAGTTGCTGAATAAGCCTATTTAATAAGTCTAAGTTGCTGAAATAAGGGTATTTAATAAGCCTAAGTTGCTAAAATAAGGCTATTTAATAAGTTTAAGTTGCTGAAATAAGCCTATTTAATAAGCCTAAGTTGCTGAAATAAGCCTATTTAATAAGGCTATTTAATGAGCCTAAGTTGCTGAAATAAGCCTATTTAATAAGCCTAAGTTTCTGTACTAAGCCTATTTAAAAAGGTATATTTAATAAGTCTAAGTTGCTGAAATAAACCTATTTAAAAATGCTATTTAATATGCCTAAGTTGCTGAAATAAACCTGTTTAATAAGGCTATTTAATAAGCATAAGTTGCTGAAATAAGCCTATTTAATAAGCCTAAGTTGCTGAATAAGCGTATTTCATAAGCCTAAGTTGCTGAAATAAGCCTATTTAATAAGGCTATTTAATAAGTCTAAGTTGCTGAAATAAACCTATTTAATAAGTCTAAGTTGCTAAAATAAGCCTATTTAATGAGGCTATTTAATAAGTCTATTTAATAAGCCTATTTAATAAGCCTATTTAATAAGCCTATTTAATACGCCTATTTAATAAACATATTTAATAAGTATTTAATGAGCCTATTTAATAAGTCTATTTAATAAGCCTTTTTAATAAGCCTATTTAATAAGTCTATTTAATAAGCCTATTTAATAAGTCTATTTAATAAGTCTATTTAATAAGCCGATTTAATAAGTCTATTTAATAAGCCTATTTAATAAGCCTATTTAATGAGCCTATTTAATAAATCTATTTAATAAGCCTATTTAATAGGCCTTTTTAATAAGTCTAAGTTGCTGAAATAAGCATATTTAATAAGCCTATTTAATAGGCCTATTGAATAAGTCTAAGTTGCTGAAATAAGCCTATTTAATAAGCCTAAGTTTCTGAATGAGCCTATTTAATAAGCCTAAGTTGCTGAAATAAGCCTATTAAATAAGCCTAAGTTGCTGAATATGCCTATTTAATAAGCCTAAGTTGCTGATAAACCTATTTAATAAGTCTAAGTTGCTGAAATAAGCCTTTTTAATCAGCGTAAGTTGCTGAAATACGCCTATTTAATAAGCCCAAGTTGCTGAAATAAGCCTACTTAATTAGGCTATTTAATAAGCCTAAGTTGCTGAAATAAGCCTATTTAATAAGCGTAAGTTACTGAAATAAGGCTATTTAATAAGTCTAAGTTGCTGAAATAAGCCTATTTAATAAGCCTAAGTTGCTGAAATAAGCCTATTTAATAAGCCTGTTTAATAAGCCTAAGTTGCTGAAATAAGCCTATTTAATAAGCCTATTTAATAAGCCTATTTAATAGGCCTATTTAATAAGTCTAAGTTGCTGAATAAGCCTATTTAATAAGCCTAAGTTGCTGAATAAACCTATTTAATAAGCCTAAGTTGCTGAAATAAGGCTATTTAATAAGCCTAAGTTGCTGAATAAGCCTATTTAATAAGTCTAAGTTGCTGAAATAAGGGTATTTAATAAGCCTAAGTTGCTAAAATAAGGCTATTTAATAAGTTTAAGTTGCTGAAATAAGCCTATTTAATAAGCCTAAGTTGCTGAAATAAGCCTATTTAATAAGGCTATTTAATGAGCCTAAGTTGCTGAAATAAGCCTATTTAATAAGCCTAAGTTTCTGTACTAAGCCTATTTAAAAAGGTATATTTAATAAGTCTAAGTTGCTGAAATAAACCTATTTAAAAATGCTATTTAATATGCCTAAGTTGCTGAAATAAACCTGTTTAATAAGGCTATTTAATAAGCATAAGTTGCTGAAATAAGCCTATTTAATAAGCCTAAGTTGCTGAATAAGCGTATTTCATAAGCCTAAGTTGCTGAAATAAGCCTTTTTAATATGTCTCAGTTGCTGAAATAAGCCTATTTAATAAGCCTAAGTTGCTGAAATAAGCCTATTTAAATAGGCTATTTAATAAGCCTAAGTTGCTGAATAAGCCTATTCAATAAGTCTAAGTTGCTGAAATAAGGCTATTTAATAAGCCTAAGTTGCTGAAATAAGCCTATTTAATAAGCCTACATTGGTGAACTAAGCCTATATAAAAAGGTATATTTAATAAGTCTAAGTTGCTGAAAAAAACCTATTTAAAAATGCTATTTAATAAGCCTAAATTGCTAGAAATAAACCTGTTTAATAAGGCTATTTAATAAGCATAATTTGCTGTAATAAGCCTATTTAATAAGCCTAAGTTGCTGAAATAAGCCTATTTAATAAGGCTATTTAATAAGTCTAAGTTGCAGAAATGAACCTATTTAATAATGCTATTTAATACGCCTAATTTGCCTAAAAAAGCATATTTAATAAGCCTAAGTTGCTAAAATAAGCCTATTTAATAGGCCTATCTAATAAGTCTAAGTTGCAGAAATAAGCATATTTCATAAGCATATTTAATGAGCCTAAGTTGCTGAAATGTCTATTTAATAAGTCGGTTTAATAAGTCTAAGTTGCTAAAATAAGCCTATTTAATAAGGCTATTTAATAAGCCTAAGTTGCTGAAATAAGCCTATTTAATAAGGTTATTTAATGAGCCTAAGTTGCTGAAAAAGCCTATTTAATAAGGTTATTTAATGAGCCTAATTTGCTGAAATAAGCCTATTTAATACGCCTAAGTTTCTGAACTAAGCCTATTTAAAAATACTATTTAATAAGCCTAAGTTGCTGAAATAAGCCTATTAAATAAGCATAAGTTACTGAAATAAGGCTATTTAATAAGCCTACGTTGCTGAATAAGCCTATTTAATAAGCCTAAGTTGCTGAAATAAGCCTATTTAATAAGTCTAAGTTGCTGAAATAAGGCTATTTAATAAGCCTAAGTTGCTGAAATAAGCCTATTTAATAAGCCCAAGTTGCTGAAATAAGCCTACTTAATTAGGCTATTTAATAAGCCTAAGTTGCTGAAATAAGCCTATTTAATAAGCGTAAGTTACTGAAATAAGGCTATTTAATAAGCCTATTTAATAAGCCTACGTTGCTGAATAAGCCTATTTTATAAGCCTAAGTTGCTGAAATAAGCCTATTTAATAAGTCTAAGTTGCTGAAATAAGGCTATTTAATAAGCCTAAGTTGCTGAAATAAGCCTATTTAATAAGCCTAAGTTGCTGAAATAAACCTATTTAATAAGCCTAAGTTGCTGAAATAAGGCTATTTAATAAGTCCAAGTTGCTGAAATAAGCCTATTTAATAAGCCTAAGTTGCTGAAATAAGTATATTTAATAAGCATAAGTTGCTGAAATAAGCCTATTTAATAAGTCTAAGTTGCTGAAATAAGGCTATTTAATAAGTCTAAGTTGCTGAAATAAGCCTTTTTAATCAGCGTAAGTTGCTGAAAAAAGCCTATTTAATAAGCCCAAGCTGCTGAAATAAGCGTACTTATTTAGGCTATTTAATAAGCCTAAGTTGCTGAAATAAGCCTATTTAATAAGCGTAAGTTGCTGAAATAAGGCTATTTAATGATCTAAGTTGCTGAAATAAGCCTATTTAATAAGCCTAAGTTGCTGAAATAAGCCTATTTAATAAGCCTGTTTAATAAGCCTAAGTTGCTGAATAAACCTATTTAATAAGTCTAAGTTGCTGAAATAAGCCTATTTAATAAGGCTATTTAATAAGCCTAAGTTGCTGAATAAGCCTATTTAATAAGTCTAAGTTGCTGAAATAAGGCTATGTAATAAGCCTAAGTTGCTGAAATAAGGCTATTTAATAAGTTTAAGTTGCTGAAATAAGCCTATTTAAAAATTCTATTTAATATGCCTAAGTTGCTGAAATAAACCTGTTTAATAAGGCTATTTAATAAGCATAAGTTGCTGAAATAAGCCTATTTAATAAGCCTAAGTTGCTGAATAAGCGTATTTCATAAGCCTAAGTTGCTGAAATAAGCCTTTTTAATATGTCTCAGTTGCTGAAATAAGCCTATTTAATAAGCCTAAGTTGCTGAAATAAGCCTATTTAAATAGGCTATTTAATAAGCCTAAGTTGCTGAATAAGCCTATTCAATAAGTCTAAGTTGCTGAAATAAGGCTATTTAATAAGCCTAAGTTGCTGAAATAAGCCTATTTAATAAGCCTACATTGGTGAACTAAGCCTATATAAAAAGGTATATTTAATAAGTCTAAGTTGCTGAAAAAAACCTATTTAAAAATGCTATTTAATAAGCCTAAATTGCTAGAAATAAACCTGTTTAATAAGGCTATTTAATAAGCATAATTTGCTGTAATAAGCCTATTTAATAAGCCTAAGTTGCTGAAATAAGCCTATTTAATAAGGCTATTTAATAAGTCTAAGTTGCAGAAATGAACCTATTTAATAATGCTATTTAATACGCCTAATTTGCCTAAAAAAGCATATTTAATAAGCCTAAGTTGCTAAAATAAGCCTATTTAATAGGCCTATCTAATAAGTCTAAGTTGCAGAAATAAGCATATTTCATAAGCATATTTAATGAGCCTAAGTTGCTGAAATGTCTATTTAATAAGTCGGTTTAATAAGTCTAAGTTGCTAAAATAAGCCTATTTAATAAGGCTATTTAATAAGCCTAAGTTGCTGAAATAAGCCTATTTAATAAGGTTATTTAATGAGCCTAAGTTGCTGAAAAAGCCTATTTAATAAGGTTATTTAATGAGCCTAAGTTGCTGAAATAAGCCTATTTAATACGCCTAAGTTTCTGAACTAAGCCTATTTAAAAATACTATTTAATAAGCCTAAGTTGCTGAAATAAGCCTATTAAATAAGCATAAGTTACTGAAATAAGGCTATTTAATAAGCCTACGTTGCTGAATAAGCCTATTTAATAAGCCTAAGTTGCTGAAATAAGCCTATTTAATAAGTCTAAGTTGCTGAAATAAGGCTATTTAATAAGCCTAAGTTGCTGAAATAAGCCTATTTAATAAGCCCAAGTTGCTGAAATAAGCCTACTTAATTAGGCTATTTAATAAGCCTAAGTTGCTGAAATAAGCCTATTTAATAAGCGTAAGTTACTGAAATAAGGCTATTTAATAAGCCTATTTAATAAGCCTACGTTGCTGAATAAGCCTATTTTATAAGCCTAAGTTGCTGAAATAAGCCTATTTAATAAGTCTAAGTTGCTGAAATAAGGCTATTTAATAAGCCTAAGTTGCTGAAATAAGCCTATTTAATAAGCCTAAGTTGCTGAAATAAACCTATTTAATAAGCCTAAGTTGCTGAAATAAGGCTATTTAATAAGTCCAAGTTGCTGAAATAAGCCTATTTAATAAGCCTAAGTTGCTGAAATAAGTATATTTAATAAGCATAAGTTGCTGAAATAAGCCTATTTAATAAGTCTAAGTTGCTGAAATAAGGCTATTTAATAAGTCTAAGTTGCTGAAATAAGCCTTTTTAATCAGCGTAAGTTGCTGAAATAAGCCTATTTAATAAGCCCAAGCTGCTGAAATAAGCGTACTTATTTAGGCTATTTAATAAGCCTAAGTTGCTGAAATAAGCCTATTTAATAAGCGTAAGTTGCTGAAATAAGGCTATTTAATGATCTAAGTTGCTGAAATAAGCCTATTTAATAAGCCTAAGTTGCTGAAATAAGCCTATTTAATAAGCCTGTTTAATAAGCCAAAGTTGCTGAATAAACCTATTTAATAAGTCTAAGTTGCTGAAATAAGCCTATTTAATAAGGCTATTTAATAAGCCTAAGTTGCTGAATAAGCCTATTTAATAAGTCTAAGTTGCTGAAATAAGGCTATGTAATAAGCCTAAGTTGCTGAAATAAGGCTATTTAATAAGTTTAAGTTGCTGAAATAAGCCTATTTAATAAGCCTAAGTTGCTGAAATAAGCCTATTTAATAAGGCTATTTAATGAGCCTAAGTTGCTGAAATAAGCCTATTTAATAAGCCTAAGTTTCTGAACTAAGCCTATTTAAAAAGGTATATTTAATAAGTCTAAGTTGCTGAAATAAACGTATTTAAAAATGCTATTTAATAAGCCTAAGTTGCTGAAATAAACCTGTTTAATAACGCTATTTAATAAGCATAAGTTGCTGAAATAAGCCTATTTAATAAGCCTAAGTTGCTGAATAAGCCTATTTCATAAGCCTAAGTTGCTGAAATAAGCCTTTTTAATATGTCTCAGTTGCTGAAATAAGCTTATTTAATAAGCCTAAGTTTCTGAAATAAGCCTATTTAAATAGGCTATTTAATAAGCCTAAGTTGCTGAATAAGCCTATTTAATAAGTCTAAGTTGCTGAAATAAGGCTATTTAATAAGCCTAAGTTGCTGAAATAAGCCTATTTAAAAAGCCTACGTTGGTGAACTAAGCCTATATAAAAAGGTCTATTTAATAAGTCTAAGTTGCTGAAAAAAACCTATTTAAAAATGCTATTTAATAAGCCTAAATCGCTAGAAATAAAACTGTTTAATAAGGCTATTTAATAAGCATAAGTTGCTGAAATAAGCCTATTTAATAAGCCTAAGTTGCTGAAATAAGCCTATTTAATAAGGCTATTTAACAAGTCTAAGTTGCAGAAATGAACCTATTTAATAATGCTATTTAATACGCCTAATTTGCTTAAATAAGCATATTTAATAAGCCTAAGTTGCTAAAATAAGCCTATTTAATAGGCCTATCTAATAAGTCTAAGTTGCAGAAATAAGCATATTTCATAAGCATATTTAATGAGCCTAAGTTGCTGAAATGTCTATTTAATAAGTCGGTTTAATAAGTCTAAGTTGCTAAAATAAGCCTATTTAATAAGGCTATTTAATAAGTCTAAGTTGCTGAACTAAGCCTATTTAAAAAGGTATATTTAATAAGTCTAAGCAGCTGAAATAAACCTATTTAAACATGCTATTTAATAAGCCTAAGTTGCTGAAATAAACCTGTTTAATAAGCCTATTTAATAAGCATAAGTTGCTGAAATAAGCTTATTTAATAAGCCTAAGTTGCTGAAATAAGCCTATTTAATAAGGCTATTTAATAAGTCTAAGTTGCTGAAATAAACCTATTTAATAAGTCTAAGTTGCTAAAATAAGCCTATTTAATGAGGCTATTTAATAAGTCTATTTAATAAACCTATTTAATAAGCCTATTTAATAAGCCTATTTAATACGCCTATTTAATAAACATATTTAATAAGTATTTAATGAGCCTATTTAATAAGTCTATTTAATAAGCCTTTTTAATAAGCCTATTTAATAAGTCTATTTAATAAGCCTATTTAATAAGTCTATTTAATAAGTCTATTTAATAAGCCTATTTAATAAGTATTTAATAAGCCGATTTAATAAGTCTATTTAATAAGCTTATTTAATAAGCCTATTTAAAAGCCTATTTATTGAGCCTATTTAATAAGTCTATTTAATAAGCCTATTTAATAAGCCTATTTAATGAGCCTATTTAATAAGTCTATTTAATAAGCCTATTTAATAGGCCTTTTTAATAAGTCTAAGTTGCTGAAATAAGCATATTTAATAAGCCTATTTAATAGGCCTATTGAATAAGTCTAAGTTGCTGAAATAAGCCTATTTAATAAGCCTAAGTTTCTGAATGAGCCTATTTAATAAGCCTAAGTTGCTGAAATAAGCCTATTAAATAAGCCTAAGTTGCTGAATATGCCTATTTAATAAGCCTAAGTTGCTGATAAACCTATTTAATAAGTCTAAGTTGCTGAAATAAGCATATTTAATAAGGCTATTTAATAAGCCTAAGTTGCTGAATATGCCTATTTAATAAGGCTATTTAATGAGTCTAAGTTGCTGAAATAAGACTATTTAATAAGCCTAAGTTTCTGAACTAAGCCTATTTAAAAAGGTATATTTAATAAGTCTAAGTTGCTGAAATAAACCTATTTAAAATGCTATTTAATAAGCCTAAGTTGCTGAAATAAACCTGTTTAATAAGGCTATTTAATAAGAATAAGTTGCGGAAATCAGCTTATTTAATAAGCCTAAGTTGCTGAATAAGCCTATTTCATGAGCCTAAGTTGCTGAAATAAGCCTTTTTAATATGTCTCAGTTGCTGAAATAAGCCTATTTAATAAGCCTAAGTTGCTGAAATAAGCCTATTTAAATAGGCTATTTAATAAGCCTAAGTTGCTGAATAAGCCTATTTAATAAGTCTAAGTTGCTGAAATAAGGCTATTTAATAAGCCTAAGTTGCTGAAATAAGCCTATTTAATAAGCCTACGTTGGTGAACTAAGCCTATATAAAAACGTCTATTTAATAAGTCTAAGTTGCTGAAAAAAACCTATTGCTAGAAATAAACCTGTTTAATAAGGCTATTTAATAAGCATAAGTTGCTGAAATAAGCCTATTTAATAAGCCTAAGTTGCTGAAATAAGCCTATTTAATAAGGCTATTTAATAAGTCTAAGATGCAGAAATGAACCTATTTAATAATGCTATTTAATACGCCTAATTTGCTTAAATAAGCATATTTAATAAGCCTAAGTTGCTAAAATAAGCCTATTTAATAGGCCTATCTAATAAGTCTAAGTTGCAGAAATAAGCATATTTCATAAGCATATTTAATGAGCCTAAGTTGCTGAAATGTCTATTTAATAAGTCGGTTTAATAAGTCTAAGTTGCTAAAATAAGCCTATTTAATAAGGCTATTTAATAAGTCTAAGTTGCTGAACTAAGCCTATTTAAAAAGGTATATTTAATAAGTCTAAGCAGCTGAAATAAACCTATTTAAACATGCTATTTAATAAGCCTAAGTTGCTGAAATAAACCTGTTTAATAAGCCTATTTAATAAGCATAAGTTGCTGAAATAAGCCTATTTAATAAGGCTATTTAATAAGTCTAAGTTGCTGAAATAAACCTATTTAATAAGCCTAAGTTGCTAAAATAAGCCTATTTAATGAGGCTATTTAATACGTCTATTTAATAAGCCTATTTAATAAGCCTATTTAATAAGCTTATTTAATAAGCCTATTTAATGAGTCTATTTAATAAGTCTATTTAATAAGTATTTAATGAGCCTATTTAATAAGCCTATTTATTGAGCCTATTTAATAAGCCTATTTATTGAGCCTATTTAATAAGCCTATTTATTGAGCCTATTTAATAAGCCTATTTATTGAGCCTATTTAATAAGTCTATTTAATAAGTCTATTTAATAAGTCTATTTAATAAGCCTATTTAATAAGCCTATTTAATAAGCCTAATTAATACACCTATTTAATAAACATATTTAATAAGTATTTAATGAGCCTATTTAATAAGCCTATTTATTGAGCCTATTTAATAAGCCTATTTATTGAGCCTATTTAATAAGCATATTTATTGAGCCTATTTATTGAGCCTATTTAATAAGCCGATTTAATAAGTCTATTTAATAAGCCTATTTAATAAGCCTATTTAATAAGCCTATTTATTGAGCCTATTTAATAAGCCTATTTAATAAGCCGATTTATTGAGCCTATTTAATAAGTCTATTTAATAAGCCTATTTAATAAGCCTATTTAATAAGTATTTAATGAGCCTATTTAATAAGTCTATTTAATAAGCCTATTTAATAGGACTATTTAATAAGTCTAAGTTGCTGAAATAAGCCTATTTAATAAGCCTATTTAATAGGCCTATTTAATAAGTCTAAGTTGCTGAAATAAGCCTATTTAATAAGCCTAAGTTGCTGAATAAGCCTATTTAATAAGCCTAAGTTGCTGCGTAAACCTATTTAATAAGTCTAAGTTGCTGAAATAAGCCTATTTAATACGGCTATTTAATAAGCCTAAGTTGATGAAATAAGCCTATTTCATAAGGCTATTTAATGAGCCTAAGTTGCTGAAATAAGACTATTTAATAAGCCTAAGTTTCTGAACTAAGCCTTTTTAAAAAGGTATATTTAATAAGTCTAAGTTGCTGAAATAAACCTATTTAAAAATGCTATTTAATAAGCCTAAGTTGCTGAAATAAACCTGTTTAATAAGGCTATTTAATAAGCATAAGTTGCTGAAATAAGCCTATTTAATAAGGCTCTTTAATAAGTCTAAGTTGCTGAAATAAACCTATTTAATAAGCCTAAGTTGCTAAAATAAGCCTATTTCATGAGGCTATTTAATAAGTCTATTTAATAAGCCTATTTAATAAGCCTATTTAATAAGCCTAATTAATACACCTATTTAATAAACATATTTAATGAGTATTTAATGAGCCTATTTAATAAGTCTATTTAATAAGCCTTTTTAATAAGACTATTTAATAAGTCTATTTAATAAGCCTATTTAATAAGTCTATTTAATAAGTCTATTTAATAAGCCTATTTAATAAGTATTTAATGAGCCTATTTAATAAGCCTATTTATTGAGCCTATTTAATAAGCCTATTTATTGAGCCTATTTAATAAGCATATTTATTGAGCCTATTTAATAAGCCTATTTATTGAGCCTATTTAATAAGCCGATTTAATAAGTCTATTTAATAAGCCTATTTAATAAGCCTATTTAATAAGCCTATTTATTGAGCCTATTTAATAAGCCTATTTAATAAGCTGATTTATTGAGCCTATTTAATAAGTCTATTTAATAACCCTAATTAATAAACCTATTTAATAAACATATTTAATGAGTATTTAATGAGCCTATTTAATAAGTCTATTTAATAAGCCTTTTTAATAAGACTATTTAATAAGTCTATTTAATAAGCCTATTTAATAAGTCTATTTAATAAGTCTATTTAATAAGCCTATTTAATAAGTATTTAATGAGCCTATTTAATAAGCCTATTTAATAAGCCTATTTATTGAGCCTATTTTATAAGCCTATTTATTGAGCCTATTTAATAAGCATATTTATTGAGCCTATTTAATAAGCCTATTTATTGAGCCTATTTAATAAGCCGATTTAATAAGTCTATTTAATAAGCCTATTTAATAAGCCTATTTAATAAGCCTATTTATTGAGCCTATTTAATAAGCCTATTTAATAAGCCGATTTATTGAGCCTATTTAATAAGTCTATTTAATAAGCCTATTTAATAAGCCTATTTATTGAGCCTATTTAATAAGTCTATTTAATAAGCCTATTTAATAAGCCTATTTAATAAGTATTTAATGAGCCTATTTAATAAGTCTATTTAATAAGTCTATTTAATAAGTCTATTTAATAAGTCTATTTAATAAGCCTATTTAATAAGCCTATTTAATAAGCCTAATTAATACACCTATTTAATAAACATATTTAATGAGTATTTAATGAGCCTATTTAATAAGTCTATTTAATAAGCTTTTTTAATAAGACTATTTAATAAGTCTATTTAATAAGCCTATTTAATAAGTCTATTTAATAAGTCTATTTAATAAGCCTATTTAATAAGTATTTAATGAGCCTATTTAATAAGCCTATTTATTGAGCCTATTTAATAAGCCTATTTATTGAGCCTATTTAATAAGCATATTTATTGAGCCTATTTTAATAAGCCTATTTATTGAGCCTATTTAATAAGCCGATTTAATAAGTCTATTTAATAAGCCTATTTAATAAGCCTATTTAATAAGGCTATTTATTGAGCCTATTTAATAAGCCTATTTAATAAGCCGATTTATTGAGCCTATTTAATAAGTCTATTTAATAAGCCTATTTAATAAGCCTATTTATTGAGCCTATTTAATAAGTCTATTTAATAAGCCTATTTAATAAGTATTTAATGAGCCTATTTAATAAGTCTATTTAATAAGCCTATTTAATAAGCCTAATTAATACACCTATTTAATAAACATATTTAATGAGTATTTAATGAGCTTATTTAATAAGTCTATTTAATAAGCCTTTTTAATAAGACTATTTAATAAGTCTATTTAATAAGCCTATTTAATAAGTCTATTTAATAAGTCTATTTAATAAGCCTATTTAATAAGTATTTAATGAGCCTATTTAATAAGCCAATTTATTGAGCCTATTTAATAAGCCTATTTATTGAGCCTATTTAATAAGCATATTTATTGAGCCTATTTAATAAGCCTATTTATTGAGCCTATTTAATAAGCCGATTTAATAAGTCTATTTAATAAGCCTAATTAATAAGCCGATTTAATAAGCCTATTTATTGAGCCTATTTAATAAGCCTATTTAATAAGCCGATTTATTGAGCCTATTTAATAAGTCTATTTAATAAGCCTATTTAATAAGCCTATTTATTGAGCCTATTTAATAAGTCTATTTAATAAGCCTATTTAATAAGCCTATTTAATAAGTATTTAATGAGCCTATTTAATAAGTCTATTTAATAAGCCTATTTAATAGGCCTTTTTTAATAAATCTAAGTTGCTGAAATAAGCCTATTTAATAAGCCTATTTAATAGGCCTATTTAATAAGTCTAAGTTGCTGAAATAAGCTTATTTAATAAGCCTAAGTTTCTGAATGAGCCTATTTAATAAGCCTAAGTTGCTGAAACAAGCCTATTAAATAAGCCTAAGTTGCTGAATAAGCCTATTTAATAAGCCTAAGTTGCTGAATAAACCTATTTAATAAGTCTAAGTTGCTGAAATAAGCATATTTAATAAGGCTATTTAATAAGCCTAAGTTGCTGAATAAGCCTATTTAATAAGGCTATTTAATGAGCCTAATTTGCTGAAATAAGACTATTTAATAAGCCTAAGTTTCTGAACTAAGCCTATTTTAAAAGGTATATTTAATAAGTCTAAGTTGCTGAAATAAACCTATTTAAAAATGCTATTTAATAAGCCTAAGTTGCTGAAATAAACCTGTTTAATAAGGCTATTTAATAAGAATAAGTTGCTGAAATAAACCTATTTAATAAGCCTAAGTTGCTAAAATAAGCCTATTTAATGAGGCTATTTAATACGTCTATTTAATAAGCCTATTTAATAAGCCTATTTAATAGGCTTATTTAATAAACCTATTTAATGAGTCTATTTAATAAGTCTATTTAATAAGTATTTAATGAGCCTATTTAATAAGCCTATTTATTGAGCCTATTTAATAAGCCTATTTATTGAGCCTATTTAATAAGCCTATTTATTGAACCTATTTAATAAGCCTATTTATTGAGCCTATTTAATAAGCCGATTTAATAAGTCTATTTAATAAGCCTATTTAATAAGCCTATTTAATAAGGCTATTTATTGAGCCTATTTAATAAGCCTATTTAATAAGCCGATTTATTGAGCCTATTTAATAAGTCTATTTAATAAGCCTATTTAATAAGCCTATTTATTGAGCCTATTTAATAAGTCTATTTAATAAGCCTATTTAATAAGTATTTAATGAGCCTATTTAATAAGTCTATTTAATAAGTCTATTTAATAAGTCTATTTAATAAGTCTATTTAATAAGCCTATTTAATAAGCCTAATTAATACACCTATTTAATAAACATATTTAATGAGTATTTAATGAGCCTATTTAATAAGTCTATTTAATAAGCCTTTTTAATAAGACTATTTAATAAGTCTATTTAATAAGCCTATTTAATAAGTCTATTTAATAAGTCTATTTAATAAGCCTATTTAATAAGTATTTAATGAGCCTATTTAATAAGCCTATTTATTGAGCCTATTTAATAAGCCTATTTATTGAGCCTATTTAATAAGCATATTTATTGAGCCTATTTAATAAGCCTATTTATTGAGCCTATTTAATAAGCCGATTTAATAAGTCTATTTAATAAGCCTAATTAATAAGCCGATTTAATAAGCCTATTTATTGAGCCTATTTAATAAGCCTATTTAATAAGCCGATTTATTGAGCCTATTTAATAAGTCTATTTAATAAGCCTATTTAATAAGCCTATTTATTGAGCCTATTTAATAAGTCTATTTAATAAGCCTATTTAATAAGCCTATTTAATAAGTATTTAATGAGCCTATTTAATAAGTCTATTTAATAAGCCTATTTAATAGGCCTTTTTTAATAAATCTAAGTTGCTGAAATAAGCCTATTTAATAAGCCTAATTAATAGGCCTATTTAATAAGTCTAAGTTGCTGAAATAAGCTTATTTAATAAGCCTAAGTTTCTGAATGAGCCTATTTAATAAGCCTAAGTTGCTGAAATAAGCCTATTAAATAAGCCTAAGTTGCTGAATAAGCCTATTTAATAAGCCTAAGTTGCTGAATAAACCTATTTAATAAGTCTAAGTTGCTGAAATAAGCATATTTAATAAGGCTATTTAATAAGCCTAAGTTGCTGAATAAGCCTATTTAATAAGACTATTTAATGAGCCTAATTTGCTGAAATAAGACTATTTAATAAGCCTAAGTTTCTGAACTAAGCCTATTTTAAAAGGTATATTTAATAAGTCTAAGTTGCTGAAATAAACCTATTTAAAAATGCTATTTAATAAGCCTAAGTTGCTGAAATAAACCTGTTTAATAAGGCTATTTAATAAGAATAAGTTGCTGAAATAAGCTTATTTAATAAGCCTAAGTTGCTGAAATAAGCCTATTTAATAAGGCTCTTTAATAAGTCTAAGTTGCTGAAATAAACCTATTTAATAAGCCTAAGTTGCTAAAATAAGCCTATTTAATGAGGCTATTTAATACGTCTATTTAATAAGCCTATTTAATAAGCCTATTTAATAAGCTTATTTAATAAGCCTATTTAATGAGTCTATTTAATAAGTCTATTTAATAAGTATTTAATGAGCCTATTTAATAAGCCTATTTATTGAGCCTATTTAATAAGCTTATTTATTGAGCCTATTTAATAAGCCTATTTATTGAGCCTATTTAATAAGCCTATTTATTGAGCCTATTTAATAAGTCTATTTAATAAGTCTATTTAATAAGTCTATTTAATAAGCCTATTTAATAAGCCTATTTAATAAGCCTAATTAATACACCTATTTAATAAACATATTTAATAAGTATTTAATGAGCCTATTTAATAAGTCTATTTAATAAGCCTATTTAATAAGCCTATTTAATAAGTATTTAATGAGCCTATTTAATAAGTCTATTTAATAAGCCTATTTAATAGGACTATTTAATAAGTCTAAGTTGCTGAAATAAGCCTATTTAATAAGCCTATTTAATAGGCCTATTTAATAAGTCTAAGTTGCTGAAATAAGCCTATTTAATAAGCCTAAGTTGCTGAATAAGCCTATTTAATAAGCCTAAGTTGCTGAATAAACCTATTTAATGAGCCTAAGTTGCTGAAATAAGACTATTTAATAAGCCTAAGTTTCTGAACTAAGCCTATTTAAAAAGGTATATTTAATAAGTCTAAGTTGCTGAAATAAACCTATTTAAAAATGCTATTTAATAAGCCTAAGTTGCTGAAATAAACCTGTTTAATAAGGCTATTTAATAAGCATAAGTTGCTGAAATAAGCCTATTTAATAAGGCTCTTTAATAAGTCTAAGTTGCTGAAATAAACCTATTTAATAAGCCTAAGTTGCTAAAATAAGCCTATTTCATGAGGCTATTTAATAAGTCTATTAAATAAGTCTATTTAATAAGTCTATTTAATAAGTCTATTTAATAAGCCTATTTAATAAGCCTATTTAATAAGCCTAATTAATACACCTATTTAATAAACATATTTAATGAGTATTTAATGAGCCTATTTAATAAATCTATTTAATAAGCCTTTTTAATAAGACTACTTAATAAGTCTATTTAATAAGCCTATTTAATAAGTCTATTTAATAAGTCTATTTAATAAGCCTATTTAATAAGTATTTAATGAGTCTATTTAATAAGCCTATTTATTGAGCCTATTTAATAAGCCTATTTATTGAGCCTATTTAATAAGCATATTTATTGAGCCTATTTAATAAGCCTATTTATTGAGCCTATTTAATAAGCTGATTTAATAAGTCTATTTAATAAGCCTATTTAATAAGCCTATTTAATAAGCCTATTTATTGAGCCTATTTAATAAGCCTATTTAATAAGCTGATTATTGAGCCTATTTAATAAGTCTATTTAATAAGCCTAATTAATACACCTATTTAATAAACATATTTAATGAGTATTTAATGAGCCTATTTAATAAGTCTATTTAATAAGCCTTTTTAATAAGACTATTTAATAAGTCTATTTAATAAGCCTATTTAATAAGTCTATTTAATAAGTCTATTTAATAAGCCTATTTAATAAGTATTTAATGAGCCTATTTAATAAGCCTATTTATTGAGCCTATTTAATAAGCCTATTTATTGAGCCTATTTAATAAGCATATTTATTGAGCCTATTTAATAAGCCTATTTATTGAGCCTATTTAATAAGCCGATTTAATAAGTCTATTTAATAAGCCTATTTAATAAGCCTATTTAATAAGCCTATTTATTGAGCCTATTTAATAAGCCTATTTAATAAGCCGATTTATTGAGCCTATTTAATAAGTCTATTTAATAAGCCTATTTAATAAGCCTATTTATTGAGCCTATTTAATAAGTCTATTTAATTAGCCTATTTAATACGCCTATTTAATAATTATTTAATGAGCCTATTTAATAAGTCTATTTAATAAGTCTATTTAATAAGTCTATTTAATAAGTCTATTTAATAAGCCTATTTAATAAGCCTATTTAATAAGCCTAATTAATACACCTATTTAATAAACATATTTAATGAGTATTTAATGAGCCTATTTAATAAGTCTATTTAATAAGCTTTTTTAATAAGACTATTTAATAAGTCTATTTAATAAGCCTATTTAATAAGTCTATTTAATAAGTCTATTTAATAAGCCTATTTAATAAGTATTTAATGAGCCTATTTAATAAGCCTATTTATTGAGCCTATTTAATAAGCCTATTTATTGAGCCTATTTAATAAGCATATTTATTGAGCCTATTTAATAAGCCTATTTATTGAGTCTATTTAATAAGCCGATTTAATAAGTCTATTTAATAAGCCTATTTAATAAGCCTATTTAATAAGCCTATTTATTGAGCCTATTTAATAAGCCTATTTAATAAGCCGATTTATTGAGCCTATTTAATAAGTCTATTTAATAAGCCTATTTAATAAGCCTATTTAATAAATATTTAATGAGCCTATTTAATAAGTCTATTTAATAAGCCTATTTAATAGGCCTTTTTTAATAAATCTAAGTTGCTGAAATAAGCCTATTTAATAAGCCTATTTAATAGGCCTATTTAATAAGTCTAAGTTGCTGAAATAAGCTTATTTAATAAGCCTAAGTTTCTGAATGAGCCTATTTAATAAGCCTAAGTTGCTGAAATAAGCCTATTAAATAAGCCTAAGTTGCTGAATAAGCCTATTTAATAAGCCTAAGTTGCTGAATAAACCTATTTAATAAGTCTAAGTTGCTGAAATAAGCATATTTAATAAGGCTATTTAATAAGCCTAAGTTGCTGAATAAGCCTATTTAATAAGGCTATTTAATGAGCCTAAGTTGCTGAAATAAGACTATTTAATAAGCCTAAGTTTCTGAACTAAGCCTATTTTAAAAGGTATATTTAATAAGTCTAAGTTGCTGAAATAAACCTATTTAAAAATGCTATTTAATAAGCCTAAGTTGCTGAAATAAACCTGTTTAATAAGGCTATTTAATAAGAATAAGTTGCTGAAATAAGTTTATTTAATAAGCCTAAGTTGCTGAAATAAGCCTATTTAATAAGGCTCTTTAATAAGTCTAAGTTGCTGAAATAAACCTATTTAATAAGCCTAAGTTGCTAAAATAAGCCTATTTAATGAGGCTATTTAATATGTCTATTTAATAAGCCTATTTAATAAGCCTATTTAATAAGCCTATTTAATAAGCCTATTTAATGAGTCTATTTAATAAGTCTATTTAATAAGTATTTAATGAGCCTATTTAATAAGCCTATTTATTGAGCCTATTTAATAAGCCTATTTATTGAGCCTATTTAATAAGCCTATTTATTGAGCCTATTTAATAAGCCTATTTATTGAGCCTATTTAATAAGTCTATTTAATGAGCCTATTTAATAAGTCTATTTAATAAGCCTTTTTAATAAGACTATTTAATAAGTCTATTTAATAAGACTATTTAAAAAGTCTATTTAATAAGTCTATTTAATAAGCCTATTAAATAAGTATTAAATGAGCCTATTTAATAAGCCTATTTATTGAGCCTATTTAATAAGCCTATTTATTGAGCCTATTTAATAAGCATATTTATTGAGCCTATTTATTGAGCCTATTTAATAAGCTGATTTAATAAGTCTATTTAATAAGCCTATTTAATAAGCCTATTTAATAAGCCTATTTATTGAGCCTATTTAATAAGCCTATTTAATAAGCCGATTTATTGAGCCTATTTAATAAGTCTATTTAATAAGCCTATTTAATAACCCTATTTAATAAGTATTTAATGAGCCTATTTAATAAGTCTATTTAATAAGCCTATTTAATAGGCCTATTTAATAAGTCTAAGTTGCTGAAATAAGCCTATTTAATAAGCCTATTTAATAGGCCTATTTAATAAGTCTAAGTTGCTGAAATAAGCCTATTTAATAAGCCTAAGTTGCTGAATAAGCCTATTTAATAAGCCTAAGTTGCTGAATAAACCTATTTAATAAGTCTAAGTTGCTGAAATAAGCCTATTTAATACGGCTATTTAATAAGCCTAAGTTGCTGAAATAAGCCTATTTCATAAGGCTATTTAATGAGCCTAAGTTGCTGAAATAAGACTATTTAATAAGCCTAAGTTTCTGAACTAAGCCTATTTAAAAAGGTATATTTAATAAGTCTAAGTTGCTGAAATAAACCTATTTAAAAATGCTATTTAATAAGCCTAAGTTGCTGAAATAAACCTGTTTAATAAGGCTATTTAATAAGCATAAGTTGCTGAAATAAGCTTATTTAATAAGCCTAAGTTGCTGAAATAAGCCTATTTAATAAGGCTCTTTAATAAGTCTAAGTTGCTGAAATAAACCTATTTAATAAGCCTAAGTTGCTAAAATAAGCCTATTTCATGAGGCTATTTAATAAGTCTATTTAATAAGTCTATTTAATAAGTCTATTTAATAAGCCTATTTAATAAGCCTATTTAATAAGCCTAATTAATACACCTATTTAATAAACATATTTAATGAGTATTTAATGAGCCTATTTAATAAGTCTATTTAATAAGCCTTTTTAATAAGACTATTTAATAAGTCTATTTAATAAGCCTATTTAATAAGTATTTAATAAGCCTATTTAATAAGCCTATTTATTGAGCCTATTTAATAAGCCTATTTATTGAGCCTATTTAATAAGCATATTTATTGAGCCTATTTAATAAGCCTATTTATTGAGCCTATTTAATAAGTCTATTTAATAAGTCTATTTAATAAGTCTATTTAATAAGCCTATTTAATAAGCCTATTTAATAAGCCTAATTAATACACCTATTTAATAAACATATTTAATAAGTATTTAATGAGCCTATTTAATAAGTCTATTTAATAAGCCTTTTTAATAAGACTATTTAATAAGTCTATTTAATAAGACTATTTAAAAAGTCTATTTAATAAGTCTATTTAATAAGCCTATTAAATAAGTATTTAATGAGCCTATTTAATAAGCCTATTTATTGAGCCTATTTAATAAGCCTATTTATTGAGCCTATTTAATAAGCATATTTATTGAGCCTATTTAATAAGCTGATTTAATAAGTATATTTAATAAGCCTATTTAATAAGCCTATTTAATAAGCCTATTTATTGAGCCTATTTAATAAGCCTATTTAATAAGCCGATTTATTGAGCCTATTTAATAAGTCTATTTAATAAGCCTATTTAATAACCCTATTTAATAAGTATTTAATGAGCCTATTTAATAAGTCTATTTAATAAGCCTATTTAATAGGCCTATTTAATAAGTCTAAGTTGCTGAAATAAGCCTATTTAATAAGCCTATTTAATAGGCCTATTTAATAAGTCTAAGTTGCTGAAATAAGCCTATTTAATAAGCCTAAGTTGCTGAATAAGCCTATTTAATAAGCCTAAGTTGCTGAATAAACCTATTTAATAAGTCTAAGTTGCTGAAATAAGCCTATTTAATACGGCTATTTAATAAGCCTAAGTTGCTGAAATAAGCCTATTTCATAAGGCTATTTAATGAGCCTAAGTTGCTGAAATAAGACTATTTAATAAGCCTAAGTTTCTGAACTAAGCCTATTTAAAAAGGTATATTTAATAAGTCTAAGTTGCTGAAATAAACCTATTTAAAAATGCTATTTAATAAGCCTAAGTTGCTGAAATAAACCTGTTTAATAAGGCTATTTAATAAGCATAAGTTGCTGAAATAAGCTTATTTAATAAGCCTAAGTTGCTGAAATAAGCCTATTTAATAAGGCTCTTTAATAAGTCTAAGTTGCTGAAATAAACCTATTTAATAAGCCTAAGTTGCTAAAATAAGCCTATTTCATGAGGCTATTTAATAAGTCTATTTAATAAGTCTATTTAATAAGTCTATTTAATAAGCCTATTTAATAAGCCTATTTAATAAGCCTAATTAATACACCTATTTAATAAACATATTTAATGAGTATTTAATGAGCCTATTTAATAAGTCTATTTAATAAGCCTTTTTAATAAGACTATTTAATAAGTCTATTTAATAAGCCTATTTAATAAGTATTTAATAAGCCTATTTAATAAGCCTATTTATTGAGCCTATTTAATAAGCCTATTTATTGAGCCTATTTAATAAGCATATTTATTGAGCCTATTTAATAAGCCTATTTATTGAGCCTATTTAATAAGTCTATTTAATAAGTCTATTTAATAAGTCTATTTAATAAGCCTATTTAATAAGCCTATTTAATAAGCCTAATTAATACACCTATTTAATAAACATATTTAATAAGTATTTAATGAGCCTATTTAATAAGTCTATTTAATAAGCCTTTTTAATAAGACTATTTAATAAGTCTATTTAATAAGACTATTTAAAAAGTCTATTTAATAAGTCTATTTAATAAGCCTATTAAATAAGTATTTAATGAGCCTATTTAATAAGCCTATTTATTGAGCCTATTTAATAAGCCTATTTATTGAGCCTATTTAATAAGCATATTTATTGAGCCTATTTAATAAGCTGATTTAATAAGTATATTTAATAAGCCTATTTAATAAGCCTATTTAATAAGCCTATTTATTGAGCCTATTTAATAAGCCTATTTAATAAGCCGATTTATTGAGCCTATTTAATAAGTCTATTTAATAAGCCTATTTAATAACCCTATTTAATAAGTATTTAATGAGCCTATTTAATAAGTCTATTTAATAAGCCTATTTAATAGGCCTATTTAATAAGTCTAAGTTGCTGAAATAAGCCTATTTAATAAGCCTATTTAATAGGCCTATTTAATAAGTCTAAGTTGCTGAAATAAGCCTATTTAATAAGCCTAAGTTGCTGAATAAGCCTATTTAATTAGCCTAAGTTGCTGAATAAACCTATTTAATAAGTCTAAGTTGCTGAAATAAGCCTATTTAATACGGCTATTTAATGAGCCTAAGTTGCTGAAATAAGACTATTTAAAAATGCTATTTAATAAGCCTAAGTTGCTGAAATAAACCTGTTTAATAAGGCTATTTAATAAGCATAAGTTGCTGAAATAAGCTTATTTAATAAGCCTAAGTTGCTGAAATAAGCCTATTTAATAAAGCTCTTTAATAAGTCTAAGTTTCTGAAATAAACCTATTTAATAAGCCTAAGTTGCTAAAATAAGCCTATTTCATGAGGCTATTTAATAAGTCTATTTAATAATTCTATTTAATAAGTCTATTTAATAAGTCTATTTAATAAGCCTATTTAATAAGCCTATTTAATAAGCCTAATTAATACACCTATTTAATAAACATATTTAATGAGTATTTAATGAGCCTATTTAATAAGTCTATTTAATAAGCCTTTTTAATAAGACTATTTAATAAGTCTATTTAATAAGCCTATTTAATAAGTCTATTTAATAAGTCTATTTAATAAGCCTATTTAATAAGTATTTAATGAGCCTATTTAATAAGCCTATTTATTGAGCCTATTTAATAAGCATATTTATTGAGCCTATTTAATAAGCATATTTATTGAGCCTATTTAATAAGCCTATTTATTGAGCCTATTTAATAAGCCTATTTATTGAGCCTATTTAATAAGCCTATTTATTGAGCCTATTTAATAAGTCTATTTAATAAGTCTATTTAATAAGTCTATTTAATAAGCCTATTTAATAAGCCTATTTAATAAGCCTAATTAATACACCTATTTAATAAACATATTTAATAAGTATTTAATGAGCCTATTTAATAAGTCTATTTAATAAGCCTTTTTAATAAGACTATTTAATAAGTCTATTTAATAAGACTATTTAATAAGTCTATTTAATAAGTCTATTTAATAAGCCTATTTAATAAGTATTTAATGAGCCTATTTAATAAGCCTATTTATTGAGCCTATTTAATAAGCCTATTTATTGAGCCTATTTAATAAGCATATTTATTGAGCCTATTTATTGAGCCTATTTAATAAGCCGATTTAATAAGTCTATTTAATAAGCCTATTTAATAAGCCTATTTAATAAGCCTATTTATTGAGCCTATTTAATAAGCCTATTTAATAAGCCGATTTATTGAGCCTATTTAATAAGTCTATTTAATGAGCCTAATTAATACACCTATTTAATAAACATATTTAATGAGTATTTAATGAGCCTATTTAATAAGTCTATTTAATAAGCCTTTTTAATAAGACTATTTAATAAGTCTATTTAATAAGCCTATTTAATAAGTCTATTTAATAAGTCTATTTAATAAGCCTATTTAATAAGTATTTAATGAGCCTATTTAATAAGCCTATTTATTGAGCCTATTTAATAAGCCTATTTATTGAGCCTATTTAATAAGCATATTTATTGAGCCTATTTAATAAGCCTATTTATTGAGCCTATTTAATAAGCCGATTTAATAAGTCTATTTAATAAGCCTATTTAATAAGCCTATTTAATAAGGCTATTTATTGAGCCTATTTAATAAGCCTATTTAATAAGCCGATTTATTGAGCCTATTTAATAAGTCTATTTAATAAGCCTATTTAATAAGCCTATTTATTGAGCCTATTTAATAAGTCTATTTAATAAGCCTATTTAATACGCCTATTTAATAATTATTTAATGAGCCTATTTAATAAGTCTATTTAATAAGTCTATTTAATAAGTCTATTTAATAAGTCTATTTAATAAGCCTATTTAATAAGCCTATTTAATAAGCCTAATTAATACACCTATTTAATAAACATATTTAATGAGTATTTAATGAGCCTATTTAATAAGTCTATTTAATAAGCTTTTTTAATAAGACTATTTAATAAGTCTATTTAATAAGCCTATTTAATAAGTCTATTTAATAAGTCTATTTAATAAGCCTATTTAATAAGTATTTAATGAGCCTATTTAATAAGCCTATTTATTGAGCCTATTTAATAAGCCTATTTATTGAGCCTATTTAATAAGCATATTTATTGAGCCTATTTAATAAGCCTATTTATTGAGCCTATTTAATAAGCCGATTTAATAAGTCTATTTAATAAGCCTATTTAATAAGCCTATTTAATAAGCCTATTTATTGAACCTATTTAATAAGCCTATTTAATAAGCCTATTTATTGAGCCTATTTAATAAGCCTATTTATTGAGCCTATTTAATAAGCATATTTATTGAGCCTATTTAATAAGCCTATTTATTGAGCCTATTTAATAAGCCGATTTAATAAGTCTATTTAATAAGCCTATTTAATAAGCCTATTTAATAAGCCTATTTATTGAGCCTATTTAATAAGCCAATTTAATAAGCCGATTTATTGAGCCTATTTAATAAGTCTATTTAATAAGCCTATTTAATAAGCCTATTTATTGAGCCTATTTAATAAGTCTATTTAATAAGCCTATTTAATACGCCTATTTAATAATTATTTAATGAGCCTATTTAATAAGTCTATTTAATAAGTCTATTTAATAAGTCTATTTAATAAGTCTATTTAATAAGCCTATTTAATAAGCCTATTTAATAAGCCTAATTAATACACCTATTTAATAAACATATTTAATGAGTATTTAATGAGCCTATTTAATAAGTCTATTTAATAAGCTTTTTTAATAAGACTATTTAATAAGTCTATTTAATAAGCCTATTTAATAAGTCTATTTAATAAGTCTATTTAATAAGCCTATTTAATAAGTATTTAATGAGCCTATTTAATAAGCCTATTTATTGAGCCTATTTAATAAGCCTATTTATTGAGCCTATTTAATAAGCATATTTATTGAGCCTATTTAATAAGCCTATTTATTGAGCCTATTTAATAAGCCGATTTAATAAGTCTATTTAATAAGCCTATTTAATAAGCCTATTTAATAAGCCTATTTATTGAGCCTATTTAATAAGCCTATTTAATAAGCCGATTTATTGAGCCTATTTAATAAGTCTATTTAATAAGCCTATTTAATAAGCCTATTTATTGAGCCTATTTAATAAGTCTATTTAATAAGCCTATTTAATAAGCCTATTTAATAAGTATTTAATGAGCCTATTTAATAAGTCTATTTAATAAGCCTATTTAATAGGCCTTTTTTAATAAATCTAAGTTGCTGAAATAAGCCTATTTAATAAGCCTATTTAATAGGCCTATTTAATAAGTCTAAGTTGCTGAAATAAGCTTATTTAATAAGCCTAAGTTTCTGAATGAGCCTATTTAATAAGCCTAAGTTGCTGAAATAAGCCTATTAAATAAGCCTAAGTTGCTGAATAAGCCTATTTAATAAGCCTAAGTTGCTGAATAAACCTATTTAATAAGTCTAAGTTGCTGAAATAAGCCTATTTAATACGGCTATTTAATAAGCCTAAGTTGCTGAAATAAGCCTATTTCATAAGGCTATTTAATGAGCCTAAGTTGCTGAAATAAGACTATTTAATAAGCCTAAGTTTCTGAACTAAGCCTATTTAAAAAGGTATATTTAATAAGTCTAAGTTGCTGAAATAAACCTATTTAAAAATGCTATTTAATAAGCCTAAGTTGCTGAAATAAACCTGTTTAATAAGGCTATTTAATAAGCATAAGTTGCTGAAATAAGCTTATTTAATAAGCCTAAGTTGCTGAAATAAGCCTATTTAATAAGGCTCTTTAATAAGTCTAAGTTGCTGAAATAAACCTATTTAATAAGCCTAAGTTGCTAAAATAAGCCTATTTCATGAGGCTATTTAATAAGTCTATTTAATAAGTCTATTTAATAAGTCTATTTAATAAGCCTATTTAATAAGCCTATTTAATAAGCCTAATTAATACACCTATTTAATAAACATATTTAATGAGTATTTAATGAGCCTATTTAATAAGTCTATTTAATAAGCCTTTTTAATAAGACTATTTAATAAGTCTATTTAATAAGCCTATTTAATAAGTATTTAATAAGCCTATTTAATAAGCCTATTTATTGAGCCTATTTAATAAGCCTATTTATTGAGCCTATTTAATAAGCATATTTATTGAGCCTATTTAATAAGCCTATTTATTGAGCCTATTTAATAAGTCTATTTAATAAGTCTATTTAATAAGTCTATTTAATAAGCCTATTTAATAAGCCTATTTAATAAGCCTAATTAATACACCTATTTAATAAACATATTTAATAAGTATTTAATGAGCCTATTTAATAAGTCTATTTAATAAGCCTTTTTAATAAGACTATTTAATAAGTCTATTTAATAAGACTATTTAAAAAGTCTATTTAATAAGTCTATTTAATAAGCCTATTAAATAAGTATTTAATGAGCCTATTTAATAAGCCTATTTATTGAGCCTATTTAATAAGCCTATTTATTGAGCCTATTTAATAAGCATATTTATTGAGCCTATTTAATAAGCTGATTTAATAAGTATATTTAATAAGCCTATTTAATAAGCCTATTTAATAAGCCTATTTATTGAGCCTATTTAATAAGCCTATTTAATAAGCCGATTTATTGAGCCTATTTAATAAGTCTATTTAATAAGCCTATTTAATAACCCTATTTAATAAGTATTTAATGAGCCTATTTAATAAGTCTATTTAATAAGCCTATTTAATAGGCCTATTTAATAAGTCTAAGTTGCTGAAATAAGCCTATTTAATAAGCCTATTTAATAGGCCTATTTAATAAGTCTAAGTTGCTGAAATAAGCCTATTTAATAAGCCTAAGTTGCTGAATAAGCCTATTTAATTAGCCTAAGTTGCTGAATAAACCTATTTAATAAGTCTAAGTTGCTGAAATAAGCCTATTTAATACGGCTATTTAATGAGCCTAAGTTGCTGAAATAAGACTATTTAAAAATGCTATTTAATAAGCCTAAGTTGCTGAAATAAACCTGTTTAATAAGGCTATTTAATAAGCATAAGTTGCTGAAATAAGCTTATTTAATAAGCCTAAGTTGCTGAAATAAGCCTATTTAATAAAGCTCTTTAATAAGTCTAAGTTTCTGAAATAAACCTATTTAATAAGCCTAAGTTGCTAAAATAAGCCTATTTCATGAGGCTATTTAATAAGTCTATTTAATAATTCTATTTAATAAGTCTATTTAATAAGTCTATTTAATAAGCCTATTTAATAAGCCTATTTAATAAGCCTAATTAATACACCTATTTAATAAACATATTTAATGAGTATTTAATGAGCCTATTTAATAAGTCTATTTAATAAGCCTTTTTAATAAGACTATTTAATAAGTCTATTTAATAAGCCTATTTAATAAGTCTATTTAATAAGTCTATTTAATAAGCCTATTTAATAAGTATTTAATGAGCCTATTTAATAAGCCTATTTATTGAGCCTATTTAATAAGCATATTTATTGAGCCTATTTAATAAGCATATTTATTGAGCCTATTTAATAAGCCTATTTATTGAGCCTATTTAATAAGCCGATTTAATGAGTCTATTTAATAAGCCTATTTAAAAAGCCTATTTAATAAGCCTATTTAATAAGCCTATTTAATAAGCCTATTTAATGAGTCTATTTAATAAGTCTATTTAATAAGTATTTAATGAGCCTATTTAATAATCCTATTTATTGAGCCTATTTAATAAGCCTATTTATTGAGCCTATTTAATAAGCCTATTTATTGAGCCTATTTAATAAGCCTATTTATTGAGCCTATTTAATAAGTCTATTTAATAAGTCTATTTAATAAGTCTATTTAATAAGCCTATTTAATAAGCCTATTTAATAAGCCTAATTAATACACCTATTTAATAAACATATTTAATAAGTATTTAATGAGCCTATTTAATAAGTCTATTTAATAAGCCTTTTTAATAAGACTATTTAATAAGTCTATTTAATAAGACTATTTAATAAGTCTATTTAATAAGTCTATTTAATAAGCCTATTTAATAAGTATTTAATGAGCCTATTTAATAAGCCTATTTATTGAGCCTATTTAATAAGCCTATTTATTGAGCCTATTTAATAAGCATATTTATTGAGCCTATTTATTGAGCCTATTTAATAAGCCGATTTAATAAGTCTATTTAATAAGCCTATTTAATAAGCCTATTTATTGAGCCTATTTAATAAGCCTATTTAATAAGCCGATTTATTGAGCCTATTTAATAAGTCTATTTAATGAGCCTAATTAATACACCTATTTAATAAACATATTTAATGAGTATTTAATGAGCCTATTTAATAAGTCTATTTAATAAGCCTTTTTAATAAGACTATTTAATAAGTCTATTTAATAAGCCTATTTAATAAGTCTATTTAATAAGTCTATTTAATAAGCCTATTTAATAAGTATTTAATGAGCCTATTTAATAAGCCTATTTATTGAGCCTATTTAATAAGCCTATTTATTGAGCCTATTTAATAAGCATATTTATTGAGCCTATTTAATAAGCCTATTTATTGAGCCTATTTAATAAGCCGATTTAATAAGTCTATTTAATAAGCCTATTTAATAAGCCTATTTAATAAGGCTATTTATTGAGCCTATTTAATAAGCCTATTTAATAAGCCGATTTATTGAGCCTATTTAATAAGTCTATTTAATAAGCCTATTTAATAAGCCTATTTATTGAGCCTATTTAATAAGTCTATTTAATAAGCCTATTTAATACGCCTATTTAATAATTATTTAATGAGCCTATTTAATAAGTCTATTTAATAAGTCTATTTAATAAGTCTATTTAATAAGTCTATTTAATAAGTCTATTTAATAAGCCTATTTAATAAGCCTATTTAATAAGCCTAATTAATACACCTATTTAATAAACATATTTAATGAGTATTTAATGAGCCTATTTAATAAGTCTATTTAATAAGCTTTTTTAATAAGACTATTTAATAAGTCTATTTAATAAGCCTATTTAATAAGTCTATTTAATAAGTCTATTTAATAAGCCTATTTAATAAGTATTTAATGAGCCTATTTAATAAGCCTATTTATTGAGCCTATTTAATAAGCCTATTTATTGAGCCTATTTAATAAGCATATTTATTGAGCCTATTTAATAAGCCTATTTATTGAGCCTATTTAATAAGCCGATTTAATAAGTCTATTTAATAAGCCTATTTAATAAGCCTATTTAATAAGCCTATTTATTGAACCTATTTAATAAGCCTATTTAATAAGCCTATTTATTGAGCCTATTTAATAAGCCTATTTATTGAGCCTATTTAATAAGCATATTTATTGAGCCTATTTAATAAGCCTATTTATTGAGCCTATTTAATAAGCCGATTTAATAAGTCTATTTAATAAGCCTATTTAATAAGCCTATTTAATAAGCCTATTTATTGAGCCTATTTAATAAGCCAATTTAATAAGCCGATTTATTGAGCCTATTTAATAAGTCTATTTAATAAGCCTATTTAATAAGCCTATTTATTGAGCCTATTTAATAAGTCTATTTAATAAGCCTATTTAATACGCCTATTTAATAATTATTTAATGAGCCTATTTAATAAGTCTATTTAATAAGTCTATTTAATAAGTCTATTTAATAAGCCTATTTAATAAGCCTATTTAATAAGCCTAATTAATACACCTATTTAATAAACATATTTAATGAGTATTTAATGAGCCTATTTAATAAGTCTATTTAATAAGCTTTTTTAATAAGACTATTTAATAAGTCTATTTAATAAGCCTATTTAATAAGTCTATTTAATAAGTCTATTTAATAAGCCTATTTAATAAGTATTTAATGAGCCTATTTAATAAGCCTATTTATTGAGCCTATTTAATAAGCCTATTTATTGAGCCTATTTAATAAGCATATTTATTGAGCCTATTTAATAAGCCTATTTATTGAGCCTATTTAATAAGCCGATTTAATAAGTCTATTTAATAAGCCTATTTAATAAGCCTATTTAATAAGCCTATTTATTGAGCCTATTTAATAAGCCTATTTAATAAGCCGATTTATTGAGCCTATTTAATAAGTCTATTTAATAAGCCTATTTAATAAGCCTATTTATTGAGCCTATTTAATAAGTCTATTTAATAAGCCTATTTAATAAGCCTATTTAATAAGTATTTAATGAGCCTATTTAATAAGTCTATTTAATAAGCCTATTTAATAGGCCTTTTTTAATAAATCTAAGTTGCTGAAATAAGCCTATTTAATAAGCCTATTTAATAGGCCTATTTAATAAGTCTAAGTTGCTGAAATAAGCTTATTTAATAAGCCTAAGTTTCTGAATGAGCCTATTTAATAAGCCTAAGTTGCTGAAATAAGCCTATTAAATAAGCCTAAGTTGCTGAATAAGCCTATTTAATAAGCCTAAGTTGCTGAATAAACCTATTTAATAAGTCTAAGTTGCTGAAATAAGCATATTTAATAAGGCTATTTAATAAGCCTAAGTTGCTGAATAAGCCTATTTAATAAGGCTATTTAATGAGCCTAAGTTGCTGAAATAAGACTATTTAATAAGCCTAAGTTTCTGAACTAAGCCTATTTTAAAAGGTATATTTAATAAGTCTAAGTTTTGCTGAAATAAACCTATTTAAAAATGCTATTTAATAAGCCTAAGTTGCTGAAATAAACCTGTTTAATAAGGCTATTTAATAAGAATAAGTTGCTGAAATAAGCTTATTTAATAAGCCTAAGTTGCTGAAATAAGCCTATTTAATAAGGCTCTTTAATAAGTCTAAGTTGCTGAAATAAACCTATTTAATAAGCCTAAGTTGCTAAAATAAGCCTATTTAATGAGGCTATTTAATACGTCTATTTAATAAGCCTATTTAATGAGCCTATTTAATAAGCCTATTTATTGAGCCTATTTAATAAGCCTATTTATTGAGCCTATTTAATAAGCCTATTTATTGAGCCTATTTAATAAGCCTATTTATTGAGCCTATTTAATAAGTCTATTTAATGAGCCTATTTAATAAGTCTATTTAATAAGCCTTTTTAATAAGACTATTTAATAAGTCTATTTAATAAGACTATTTAAAAAGTATATTTAATAAGTCTATTTAATAAGCCTATTAAATAAGTATTAAATGAGCCTATTTAATAAGCCTATTTATTGAGCCTATTTAATAAGCCTATTTATTGAGCCTATTTAATAAGCATATTTATTGAGCCTATTTATTGAGCCTATTTAATAAGCTGATTTAATAAGTCTATTTAATAAGCCTATTTAATAAGCCTATTTAATAAGCCTATTTATTGAGCCTATTTAATAAGCCTATTTAATAAGCCGATTTATTGAGCCTATTTAATAAGTCTATTTAATAAGCCTATTTAATAACCCTATTTAATAAGTATTTAATGAGCCTATTTAATAAGTCTATTTAATAAGCCTATTTAATAGGCCTATTTAATAAGTCTAAGTTGCTGAAATAAGCCTATTTAATAAGCCTATTTAATAGGCCTATTTAATAAGTCTAAGTTGCTGAAATAAGCCTATTTAATAAGCCTAAGTTGCTGAATAAGCCTATTTAATAAGCCTAAGTTGCTGAATAAACCTATTTAATAAGTCTAAGTTGCTGAAATGAGCCTATTTAATACGGCTATTTAATAAGCCTAAGTTGCTGAAATAAGCCTATTTCATAAGGCTATTTAATGAGCCTAAGTTGCTGAAATAAGACTATTTAATAAGCCTAAGTTTCTGAACTAAGCCTATTTAAAAAGGTATATTTAATAAGTCTAAGTTGCTGAAATAAACCTATTTAAAAATGCTATTTAATAAGCCTAAGTTGCTGAAATAAACCTGTTTAATAAGGCTATTTAATAAGCATAAGTTGCTGAAATAAGCTTATTTAATAAGCCTAAGTTGCTGAAATAAGCCTATTTAATAAGGCTCTTTAATAAGTCTAAGTTGCTGAAATAAACCTATTTAATAAGCCTAAGTTGCTAAAATAAGCCTATTTCATGAGGCTATTTAATAAGTCTATTTAATAAGTCTATTTAATAAGTCTATTTAATAAGCCTATTTAATAAGCCTATTTAATAAGCCTAATTAATACACCTATTTAATAAACATATTTAATGAGTATTTAATGAGCCTATTTAATAAGTCTATTTAATAAGCCTTTTTAATAAGACTATTTAATAAGTCTATTTAATAAGCCTATTTAATAAGTATTTAATAAGCCTATTTAATAAGCCTATTTATTGAGCCTATTTAATAAGCCTATTTATTGAGCCTATTTAATAAGCATATTTATTGAGCCTATTTAATAAGCCTATTTATTGAGCCTATTTAATAAGTCTATTTAATAAGTCTATTTAATAAGTCTATTTAATAAGCCTATTTAATAAGCCTATTTAATAAGCCTAATTAATACACCTATTTAATAAACATATTTAATAAGTATTTAATGAGCCTATTTAATAAGTCTATTTAATAAGCCTTTTTAATAAGACTATTTAATAAGTCTATTTAATAAGACTATTTAAAAAGTCTATTTAATAAGTCTATTTAATAAGCCTATTAAATAAGTATTTAATGAGCCTATTTAATAAGCCTATTTATTGAGCCTATTTAATAAGCCTATTTATTGAGCCTATTTAATAAGCATATTTATTGAGCCTATTTAATAAGCTGATTTAATAAGTATATTTAATAAGCCTATTTAATAAGCCTATTTAATAAGCCTATTTATTGAGCCTATTTAATAAGCCTATTTAATAAGCCGATTTATTGAGCCTATTTAATAAGTCTATTTAATAAGCCTATTTAATAACCCTATTTAATAAGTATTTAATGAGCCTATTTAATAAGTCTATTTAATAAGCCTATTTAATAGGCCTATTTAATAAGTCTAAGTTGCTGAAATACGCCTATTTAATAAGCCTATTTAATAGGCCTATTTAATAAGTCTAAGTTGCTGAAATAAGCCTATTTAATAAGCCTAAGTTGCTGAATAAGCCTATTTAATTAGCCTAAGTTGCTGAATAAACCTATTTAATAAGTCTAAGTTGCTGAAATAAGCCTATTTAATACGGCTATTTAATGAGCCTAAGTTGCTGAAATAAGACTATTTAAAAATGCTATTTAATAAGCCTAAGTTGCTGAAATAAACCTGTTTAATAAGGCTATTTAATAAGCATAAGTTGCTGAAATAAGCTTATTTAATAAGCCTAAGTTGCTGAAATAAGCCTATTTAATAAAGCTCTTTAATAAGTCTAAGTTGCTGAAATAAACCTATTTAATAAGCCTAAGTTGCTAAAATAAGCCTATTTCATGAGGCTATTTAATAAGTCTATTTAATAATTCTATTTAATAAGTCTATTTAATAAGTCTATTTAATAAGCCTATTTAATAAGCCTATTTAATAAGCCTAATTAATACACCTATTTAATAAACATATTTAATGAGTATTTAATGAGCCTATTTAATAAGTCTATTTAATAAGCCTTTTTAATAAGACTATTTAATAAGTCTATTTAATAAGCCTATTTAATAAGTCTATTTAATAAGTCTATTTAATAAGCCTATTTAATAAGTATTTAATGAGCCTATTTAATAAGCCTATTTATTGAGCCTATTTAATAAGCATATTTATTGAGCCTATTTAATACGCATATTTATTGAGCCTATTTAATAAGCCTATTTATTGAGCCTATTTAATAAGCCGATTTAATGAGTCTATTTAATAAGCCTATTTAAAAAGCCTATTTAATAAGCCTATTTAATAAGCCTATTTAATAAGCCTATTTAACGAGTCTATTTAATAAGTCTATTTAATAAGTATTTAATGAGCCTATTTAATAATCCTATTTATTGAGCCTATTTAATAAGCCTATTTATTGAGCCTATTTAATAAGCCTATTTATTGAGCCTATTTAATAAGCCTATTTATTGAGCCTATTTAATAAGTCTATTTAATAAGTCTATTTAATAAGTCTATTTAATAAGCCTATTTAATAAGCCTATTTAATAAGCCTAATTAATACACCTATTTAATAAACATATTTAATAAGTATTTAATGAGCCTATTTAATTAGTCTATTTAATAAGCCTTTTTAATAAGACTATTTAATAAGTCTATTTAATAAGACTATTTAATAAGTCTATTTAATAAGTCTATTTAATAAGCCTATTTAATAAGTATTTAATGAGCCTATTTAATAAGCCTATTTATTGAGCCTATTTAATAAGCCTATTTATTGAGCCTATTTAATAAGCATATTTATTGAGCCTATTTATTGAGCCTATTTAATAAGCCGATTTAATAAGTCTATTTAATAAGCCTATTTAATAAGCCTATTTAATAAGCCTATTTATTGAGCCTATTTAATAAGCCTATTTAATAAGCCGATTTATTGAGCCTATTTAATAAGTCTATTTAATAAGCCTAATTAATACACCTATTTAATAAACATATTTAATGAGTATTTAATGAGCCTATTTAATAAGTCTATTTAATAAGCCTTTTTAATAAGACTATTTAATAAGTCTATTTAATAAGCCTATTTAATAAGTCTATTTAATAAGTCTATTTAATAAGCCTATTTAATAAGTATTTAATGAGCCTATTTAATAAGCCTATTTATTGAGCCTATTTAATAAGCCTATTTATTGAGCCTATTTAATAAGCATATTTATTGAGCCTATTTAATAAGCCTATTTATTGAGCCTATTTAATAAGCCGATTTAATAAGTCTATTTAATAAGCCTATTTAATAAGCCTATTTAATAAGCCTGTTTATTGAGCCTATTTAATAAGCCTATTTAATAAGCCGATTTATTGAGCCTATTTAATAGGTCTATTTAATAAGCCTATTTAATAAGCCTATTTATTGAGCCTATTTAATAAGTCTATTTAATAAGCCTATTTAATACGCCTATTTAATAATTATTTAATGAGCCTATTTAATAAGTCTATTTAATAAGTCTATTTAATAAGTCTATTTAATAAGTCTATTTAATAAGCCTATTTAATAAGCCTATTTAATAAGCCTAATTAATACATCTATTTAATAAACATATTTAATGAGTATTTAATGAGCCTATTTAATAAGTCTATTTAATAAGCTTTTTTAATAAGACTATTTAATAAGTCTATTTAATAAGCCTATTTAATAAGTCTATTTAATAAGTCTATTTAATAAGCCTATTTAATAAGTATTTAATGAGCCTATTTAATAAGCCTATTTATTGAGCCTATTTAATAAGCCTATTTATTGAGCCTATTTAATAAGCATATTTATTGAGCCTATTTAATAAGCCTATTTATTGAGCCTATTTAATAAGCCGATTTAATAAGTCTATTTAATAAGCCTATTTAATAAGCCTATTTAATAAGCCTATTTATTGAGCCTCTTTAATAAGCCTATTTAATAAGCCGATTTATTGAGCCTATTTAATAAGTCTATTTAATAAGCCTATTTAATAAGCCTATTTATTGAGCCTATTTAATAAGTCTATTTAATAAGCCTATTTAATAAGCCTATTTAATAAGTATTTAATGAGCCTATTTAATAAGTCTATTTAATAAGCCTATTTAATAAGCCTATTTAATAAGCCTATTTATTGAGCCTATTTAATAAGCCTATTTAATAAGCCGATTTATTGAGCCTATTTAATAAGTCTATTTAATAAGCCTAATTAATACACCTATTTAATAAACATATTTAATGAGTATTTAATGAGCCTATTTAATAAGTCTATTTAATAAGCCTTTTTAATAAGACTATTTAATAAGTCTATTTAATAAGCCTATTTAATAAGTCTATTTAATAAGTCTATTTAATAAGCCTATTTAATAAGTATTTAATGAGCCTATTTAATAAGCCTATTTATTGAGCCTATTTAATAAGCCTATTTATTGAGCCTATTTAATAAGCATATTTATTGAGCCTATTTAATAAGCCTATTTATTGAGCCTATTTAATAAGCCGATTTAATAAGTCTATTTAATAAGCCTATTTAATAAGCCTATTTAATAAGCCTATTTATTGAGCCTATTTAATAAGCCTATTTAATAAGCCGATTTATTGAGCCTATTTAATAAGTCTATTTAATAAGCCTATTTAATAAGCCTATTTATTGAGCCTATTTAATAAGTCTATTTAATAAGCCTATTTAATACGCCTATTTAATAATTATTTAATGAGCCTATTTAATAAGTCTATTTAATAAGTCTATTTAATAAGTCTATTTAATAAGTCTATTTAATAAGCCTATTTAATAAGCCTATTTAATAAGCCTAATTAATACACCTATTTAATAAACATATTTAATGAGTATTTAATGAGCCTATTTAATAAGTCTATTTAATAAGCTTTTTTAATAAGACTATTTAATAAGTCTATTTAATAAGCCTATTTAATAAGTCTATTTAATAAGTCTATTTAATAAGCCTATTTAATAAGTATTTAATGAGCCTATTTAATAAGCCTATTTATTGAGCCTATTTAATAAGCCTATTTATTGAGCCTATTTAATAAGCATATTTATTGAGCCTATTTAATAAGCCTATTTATTGAGCCTATTTAATAAGCCGATTTAATAAGTCTATTTAATAAGCCTATTTAATAAGCCTATTTAATAAGCCTATTTATTGAGCCTATTTAATAAGCCTATTTAATAAGCCGATTTATTGAGCCTATTTAATAAGTCTATTTAATAAGCCTATTTAATAAGCCTATTTATTGAGCCTATTTAATAAGTCTATTTAATAAGCCTATTTAATAAGCCTATTTAATAAGTATTTAATGAGCCTATTTAATAAGTCTATTTAATAAGCCTATTTAATAGGCCTTTTTTTAATAAATCTAAGTTGCTGAAATAAGCCTATTTAATAAGCCTATTTAATAGGCCTATTTAATAAGTCTAAGTTGCTGAAATGAGCTTATTTAATAAGCCTAAGTTTCTGAATGAGCCTATTTAATAAGCCTAAGTTGCTGAAATAAGCCTATTAAATAAGCCTAAGTTGCTGAATAAGCCTATTTAATAAGCCTAAGTTGCTGAATAAACCTATTTAATAAGTCTAAGTTGCTGAAATAAGCATATTTAATAAGGCTATTTAATAAGCCTAAGTTGCTGAATAAGCCTATTTAATAAGGCTATTTAATGAGCCTAAGTTGCTGAAATAAGACTATTTAATAAGCCTAAGTTTCTGAACTAAGCCTATTTTAAAAGGTATATTTAATAAGTCTAAGTTTTGCTGAAATAAACCTATTTAAAAATGCTATTTAATAAGCCTAAGTTGCTGAAATAAACCTGTTTAATAAGGCTATTTAATAAGAATACGTTGCTGAAATAAGCTTATTTAATAAGCCTAAGTTGCTGAAATAAGCCTATTTAATAAGGCTCTTTAATAAGTCTAAGTTGCTGAAATAAACCTATTTAATAAGCCTAAGTTGCTAAAATAAGCCTATTTAATGAGGCTATTTAATACGTCTATTTAATAAGCCTATTTAATAAGCCTATTTAATAAGCCTATTTAATAAGCCTATTTAATGAGTCTATTTAATAAGTCTATTTAATAAGTATTTAATGAGCCTATTTAATAAGCCTATTTATTGAGCCTATTTAATAAGCCTATTTATTGAGCCTATTTAATAAGCCTATTTATTGAGCCTATTTAATAAGCCTATTTATTGAGCCTATTTAATAAGTCTATTTAATGAGCCTATTTAATAAGTCTATTTAATAAGCCTTTTTAATAAGACTATTTAATAAGTCTATTTAATAAGACTATTTAAAAAGTCTATTTAATAAGGCTATTTAATAAGCCTATTTATTGAGCCTATTTAATAAGCCTATTTAATAAGCCGATTTATTGAGACTATTTAATAAGTCTATTTAATAAGCCTATTAAATAAGTATTAAATGAGCCTATTTAATAAGCCTATTTATTGAGCCTATTTAATAAGCCTATTTATTGAGCCTATTTAATAAGCATATTTATTGAGCCTATTTATTGAGCTTATTTAATAAGCTGATTTAATAAGTCTATTTAATAAGCCTATTTAATAAGGCTATTTAATAAGCCTATTTATTGAGCCTATTTAATAAGCCTATTTAATAAGCCGATTTATTGAGACTATTTAATAAGTCTATTTAATAAGCCTATTTAATAACCCTATTTAATAAGTATTTAATGAGCCTATTTAATAAGTCTATTTAATAAGCCTATTTAATAGGCCTATTTAATAAGTCTAAGTTGCTGAAATAAGCCTATTTAATAAGCCTATTTAATAGGCCTATTTAATAAGTCTAAGTTGCTGAAATAAGCCTATTTAATAAGCCTAAGTTGCTGAATAAGCCTATTTAATAAGCCTAAGTTGCTGAATAAACCTATTTAATAAGTCTAAGTTGCTGAAATAAGCCTATTTAATACGGCTATTTAATAAGCCTAAGTTGCTGAAATAAGCCTATTTCATAAGGCTATTTAATGAGCCTAAGTTGCTGAAATAAGACTATTTAATAAGCCTAAGTTTCTGAACTAAGCCTATTTAAAAAGGTATATTTAATAAGTCTAAGTTGCTGAAATAAACCTATTTAAAAATGCTATTTAATAAGCCTAAGTTGCTGAAATAAACCTGTTTAATAAGGCTATTTAATAAGCATAAGTTGCTGAAATAAGCTTATTTAATAAGCCTAAGTTGCTGAAATAAGCCTATTTAATAAGGCTCTTTAATAAGTCTAAGTTGCTGAAATAAACCTATTTAATAAGCCTAAGTTGCTAAAATAAGCCTATTTCATGAGGCTATTTAATAAGTCTATTTAATAAGTCTATTTAATAAGTCTATTTAATAAGCCTATTTAATAAGCCTATTTAATAAGCCTAATTAATAAGCCTATTTAATAAACATATTTAATGAGTATTTAATGAGCCTATTTAATAAGTCTATTTAATAAGCCTTTTTAATAAGACTATTTAATAAGTCTATTTAATAAGCCTATTTAATAAGTATTTAATAAGCCTATTTAATAAGCCTATTTATTGAGCCTATTTAATAAGCCTATTTATTGAGCCTATTTAATAAGCATATTTATTGAGCCTATTTAATAAGCCTATTTATTGAGCCTATTTAATAAGTCTATTTAATAAGTCTATTTAATAAGTCTATTTAATAAGCCTATTTAATAAGCCTATTTAATAAGCCTAATTAATACACCTATTTAATAAACATATTTAATAAGTATTTAATGAGCCTATTTAATAAGTCTATTTAATAAGCCTTTTTAATAAGACTATTTAATAAGTCTATTTAATAAGACTATTTATTGAGCCTATTTAATAAGCTGATTTAATAAGTATATTTAATAAGCCTATTTAATAAGCCTATTTAATAAGCCTATTTATTGAGCCTATTTAATAAGCCTATTTAATAAGCCGATTTATTGAGCCTATTTAATAAGTCTATTTAATAAGCCTATTTAATAACCCTATTTAATAAGTATTTAATGAGCCTATTTAATAAGTCTATTTAATAAGTCTATTTAATAAGCCTATTAAATAAGTATTTAATGAGCCTATTTAATAAGCCTATTTATTGAGCCTATTTAATAAGCCTATTTATTGAGCCTATTTAATAAGCATATTTATTGAGCCTATTTAATAAGCTGATTTAATAAGTATATTTAATAAGCCTATTTAATAAGCCTATTTAATAAGCCTATTTATTGAGCCTATTTAATAAGCCTATTTAATAAGCCGATTTATTGAGCCTATTTAATAAGTCTATTTAATAAGCCTATTTAATAACCCTATTTAATAAGTATTTAATGAGCCTATTTAATAAGTCTATTTAATAAGCCTATTTAATAGGCCTATTTAATAAGTCTAAGTTGCTGAAATAAGCCTATTTAATAAGCCTATTTAATAAGCCTATTTAATTAGCCTAAGTTGCTGAATAAACCTATTTAATAAGTCTAAGTTGCTGAAATAAGACTATTTAAAAATGCAATTTAATAAGCCTAAGTTGCTGAAATAAACCTGTTTAATAAGGCTATTTAATAAGCATAAGTTGCTGAAATAAGCTTATTTAATAAGCCTAAGTTGCTAAAATAAGCCTATTTAATAAGGCTCTTTAATAAGTCTAAGTTGCTGAAATAAACCTATTTAATAAGCCTAAGTTGATAAAATAAGCCTATTTCATGAGGCTATTTAATAAGTCTATTTAATAATTCTATTTAATGAGCCTATTTAATAAGTCTATTTAATAAGCCTTTTTAATAAGACTATTTAATAAGTCTATTTAATAAGCCTATTTAATAAGTCTATTTAATAAGTCTATTTAATAAGCCTATTTAATAAGTATTTAATGAGCCTATTTAATAAGCCTATTTATTGAGCCTATTTAATAAGCATATTTATTGAGCCTATTTAATAAGCATATTTATTGAGCCTATTTAATAAGCCTATTTATTGAGCCTATTTAATAAGCCGATTTAATGAGTCTATTTAATAAGCCTATTTAAAAAGCCTATTTAATAAGCCTATTTAATAAGCCTATTTAATAAGCCTATTTAATGAGTCTATTTAATAAGTCTATTTAATAAGTATTTAATGAGCCTATTTAATAATCCTATTTATTGAGCCTATTTAATAAGCCTATTTATTGTGCCTATTTAATAAGCCTATTTATTGAGCCTATTTAATAAGCCTATTTATTGAGCCTATTTAATGAGTCTATTTAATAAGTCTATTTAATAAGCCTATTTAATAAGCCTATTTAATAAGCCTAATTAATACACCTATTTAATAAACATATTTAATAAGTATTTAATGAGCCTATTTAATAAGTCTATTTAATAAGCCTTTTTAATAAGACTATTTAATAAGTCTATTTAATAAGACTATTTAATAAGTCTATTTAATAAGTCTATTTAATAAGCCTATTTAATAAGTATTTAATGAGCCTATTTAATAAGCCTATTTATTGAGCCTATTTAATAAGCCTATTTATTGAGCCTATTTAATAAGCATATTTATTGAGCCTATTTATTGAGCCTATTTAATAAGCCGATTTAATAAGTCTATTTAATAAGCCTATTTAATAAGCCTATTTAATAAGCCTATTTATTGAGCCTATTTAATAAGCCTATTTAATAAGCCGATTTATTGAGCCTATTTAATAAGTCTATTTAATAAGCCTATTTAATAAGCCTATTTATTAAGTATTTAATGAGCCTATTTAATAAGTCTATTTAATAAGCCTATTTAATAGGCCTATTTAATAAGTCTAAGTTGCTGAAATAAGCCTATTTAATAAGCCTATTTAATAGGCCTATTTAATAAGTCTAAGTTGCTGAAATAAGCCTATTTAATAAGCCTAAGTTGCTGAATAAGTCTATTTAATAAGCCTAAGTTGCTGAATAAACCTATTTAATAAGTCTAAATTGCTGAAATAAGCCTATTTAATACGGCTATTTAATAAGCCTAAGTTGCTGAAATAAGCCTATTTCATAAGGCTATTTAATGAGCCTAAGTTGCTGAAATAAGACTATTTAATAAGCCTAAGTTTCTGAACTAAGCCTATTTAAAAAGGTATATTTAATAAGTCTAAGTTGCTGAAATAAACCTATTTAAAAATGCTATTTAATAAGCCTAAGTTGCTGAAATAAACCTGTTTAATAAGGCTATTAAATAAGCATATGTTGCTGAAATAAGCTTATTTAATAAGCCTAAGTTGCTGAAATAACCCTATTTAATAAGGCTCTTTAATAAGTCTAAGTTGCTGAAATAAACCTATTTAATAAGCCTAAGTTGCTAAAATAAGCCTATTTCATGAGGCTATTTAATAAGTCTATTTAATAAGTCTATTTAATAAGTCTATTTAATAAGTCTATTTAATAAGCCTATTTAATAAGCCTATTTAATAAGCCTAATTAATACACCTATTTAATAAACATATTTAATGAGTATTTAATGAGCCTATTTAATAAGTCTATTTAATAAGCCTTTTTAATAAGACTATTTAATAAGTCTATTTAATAAGCCTATTTAATAAGTCTATTTAATAAGCCTATTTAATAAGCCTATTTAATAAGTATTTAATGAGCCTATTTAATAAGCCTATTTATTGGGCCTATTTAATAAGCCTATTTATTGAGCCTATTTAATAAGCATATTTATTGAGCCTATTTAATAAGCCTATTTATTGAGCCTATTTAATAAGCCGATTTAATAAGTCTATTTAATAAGCCTATTTAATAAGCCTATTTAATAAGCCTATTTATTGAGCCTATTTAATAAGCCTATTTAATAAGCTGATTTATTGAGCCTATTTAATAAGTCTATTTAATAAGCCTATTTAATAAGCCTATTTATTGAGCCTATTTAATAAGTCTATTTAATAAGCCTATTTAATAAGCCTATTTAATAAGTATTTAATGAGCCTATTTAATAAGTCTATTTAATAAGCCTATTTAATAGGCCTTTTTTAATAAATCTAAGTTGCTGAAATAAGCCTATTTAATAAGCCTATTTAATAGGCCTATTTAATAAGTCTAAGTTGCTGAAATAAGCTTATTTAATAAGCCTAAGTTTCTGAATGAGCCTATTTAATAAGCCTAAGTTGCTGAAATAAGCCTATTAAATAAGCCTAAGTTGCTGAATAAGCCTATTTAATAAGCCTAAGTTGCTGAATAAACCTATTTAATAAGTCTAAGTTGCTGAAATAAGCATATTTAATAAGGCTATTTAATAAGCCTAAGTTGCGGAATAAGCCTATTTAATAAGGCTATTTAATAAGCCTAAGTTGCTGAAATAAGACTATTTAATAAGCCTAAGTTTCTGAACTAAGCCTATTTTAAAAGGTATATTTAATAAGTCTAAGTTGCTGAAATAAACCTATTTAAAAATGCTATTTAATAAGCCTAAGTTGCTGCAATAAACCTGTTTAATAAGGCTATTTAATAAGAATAAGTTGCTGAAATAAGCTTATTAAATAAGCCTAAGTTGCTGAAATAAGCCTATTTAAAAAGGCTCTTTAATAAGTCTAAGTTGCTGAAATAAACCTATTTAATAAGCCTAAGTTGCTAAAATAAGCCTATTTAATGAGGCTATTTAATACGTCTATTTAATAAGCCTATTTAATAAGCCTATTTAATAAGCCTATTTAATACGCCTATTTAATGAGTCTATTTAATAAGTCTATTTAATAAGTATTTAATGAGCCTATTTAATAAGCCTATTTATTGAGCCTATTTAATAAGCCTATTTATTGAGCCTATTTAATAAGCCTATTTATTGAGCCTATTTAATAACCCTATTTATTGAGCCTATTTAATAAGCCTATTTAATAAGTCTATTTAATAAGCCTATTTAATAAGCCTATTTAATAAGCCTATTTATTGAGCCTATTTAATAAGCCTATTTAATAAGCCTATTTATTGAGCCTATTTAATAAGTCTATTTAATAAGCCTATTTAACAAGCCTATTTAATAATTATTTAATGAGCCTGTTTAATAAGTCTATTTAATAAGCCTATTTAATAGGCCTATTTAATAAGTCTAAGTTGCTGAAATAAGCCTATTTAATAAGTCTATTTAATAGGCCTATTTAATAAGTCTAAGTTGCTGAAATAAGCCTATTTAATAAGCCTAAGTTTCTGAATGAGCCTATTTAATAAGCCTAAGTTGCCGAAATAAGCCTATTTAATAAGCCTAAGTTGCTGAATAAGCCTATTTAATAAGGCTAAGTTGCTGAAATAAGCCTATTTAGTAAGTCTAAGTTGCTGAAATAAGCCTATTTAATAAGCCTAAGTTGCTGAAATAAGCCTATTTAATAAGCCTAAGTTGCTGAAATAAGGCTATTTACTAAGTCTAAGTTGCTGAAATAAGCCTATGTAATAAGCCTAAGTTGCTGAAATAAGTATATTTAATAAGCATAAGTTGCTGAAATAAGTCTATTTAATGAGTCTAGGTTGCTGAAATAAGCCTTTTTAATCAGCGTAAGTTGCTGAAATACGCCTATTTAATAAGCCCAAGTTGCTGAAATAAGCCTACTTAATTAGGCTATTTAATAAGCCTAAGTTGCTGAAATAAGCCTATTTAATAAGCGTAAGTTACTGAAATAAGGCTATTTAATAAGTCTAAGTTGCTGAAATAAGCCTATTTAATAAGCCTAAGTTGCTGAAATAAGCCTATTTAATAAGCCTGTTTAATAAGCCTAAGTTGCTGAAATAAGCCTATTTAATAAGCCTATTTAATAAGCCTATTTAATAGGCCTATTTAATAAGTCTAAGTTGCTGAATAAGCCTATTTAATAAGCCTAAGTTGCTGAATAAACCTATTTAATAAGCCTAAGTTGCTGAAATAAGGCTATTTAATAAGCCTAAGTTGCTGAAATAAGGGTATTTAATAAGCCTAAGTTGCTAAAATAAGGCTATTTAATAAGTTTAAGTTGCTGAAATAAGCCTATTTAATAAGCCTAAGTTGCTGAAATAAGCCTATTTAATAAGGCTATTTAATGAGCCTAAGTTGCTGAAATAAGCCTATTTAATAAGCCTAAGTTTCTGAACTAAGCCTATTTAAAAAGGTATATTTAATAAGTCTAAGTTGCTGAAATAAACCTATTTAAATATGCTATTTAATATGCCTAAGTTGCTGAAATAAACCTGTTTAATAAGGCTATTTAATAAGCATAAGTTGCTGAAATAAGCCTATTTAATAAGCCTAAGTTGCTGAATAAGCGTATTTCATAAGCCTAAGTTGCTGAAATAAGCCTTTTTAATATGTCTCAGTTGCTGAAATAAGCCTATTTAATAAGCCTAAGTTGCTGAAATAAGCCTATTTAAATAGGCTATTTAATAAGCCTAAGTTGCTGAATAAGCCTATTTAATAAGTCTAAGTTGCTGAAATAAGGCTATTTAATAAGCCTAAGTTGCTGAAATAAGCCTATTTAATAAGCCTACATTGGTGAACTAAGCCTATATAAAAAGGTATATTTAATAAGTCTAAGTTGCTGAAAAAAACCTATTTAAAAATGCTATTTAATAAGCCTAAATTGCTAGAAATAAACCTGTTTAATAAGGCTATTTAATAAGCATAATTTGCTGTAATAAGCCTATTTAATAAGCCTAAGTTGCTGAAATAAGCCTATTTAATAAGGCTATTTAATAAGTCTAAGTTGCAGAAATGAACCTATTTAATAATGCTATTTAATACGCCTAATTTGCCTAAAAAAGCATATTTAATAAGCCTAAGTTGCTAAAATAAGCCTATTTAATAGGCCTATCTAATAAGTCTAAGTTGCAGAAATAAGCATATTTCATAAGCATATTTAATGAGCCTAAGTTGCTGAAATGTCTATTTAATAAGTCGGTTTAATAAGTCTAAGTTGCTAAAATAAGCCTATTTAATAAGGCTATTTAATAAGCCTAAGTTGCTGAAATAAGCCTATTTAATAAGGTTATTTAATGAGCCTAAGTTGCTGAAAAAAGCCTATTTAATAAGGTTATTTAATGAGCCTAAGTTGCTGAAATAAGCCTATTTAATACGCCTAAGTTTCTGAACTAAGCCTATTTAAAAATACTATTTAATAAGCCTAAGTTGCTGAAATAAGCCTATTAAATAAGCATAAGTTACTGAAATAAGGCTATTTAATAAGCCTACGTTGCTGAATAAGCCTATTTAATAAGCCTAAGTTGCTGAAATAAGCCTATTTAATAAGTCTAAGTTGCTGAAATAAGGCTATTTAATAAGCCTAAGTTGCTGAAATAAGCCTATTTAATAAGCCCAAGTTGCTGAAATAAGCCTACTTAATTAGGCTATTTAATAAGCCTAAGTTGCTGAAATAAGCCTATTTAATAAGCGTAAGTTACTGAAATAAGGCTATTTAATAAGCCTATTTAATAAGCCTACGTTGCTGAATAAGCCTATTTTATAAGCCTAAGTTGCTGAAATAAGCCTATTTAATAAGTCTAAGTTGCTGAAATAAGGCTATTTAATAAGCCTAAGTTGCTGAAATAAGCCTATTTAATAAGCCTAAGTTGCTGAAATAAACCTATTTAATAAGCCTAAGTTGCTGAAATAAGGCTATTTAATAAGTCCAAGTTGCTGAAATAAGCCTATTTAATAAGCCTAAGTTGCTGAAATAAGGCTATTTAATAAGCATAAGTTGCTGAAATAAGCCTATTTAATAAGTCTAAGTTGCTGAAATAAGGCTATTTAATACGCCTAAGTTTCTGAACTAAGCCTATTTAAAAATACTATTTAATAAGCCTAAGTTGCTGAAATAAGCCTATTAAATAAGCATAAGTTACTGAAATAAGGCTATTTAATAAGCCTACGTTGCTGAATAAGCCTATTTAATAAGCCTAAGTTGCTGAAATAAGCCTATTTAATAAGTCTAAGTTGCTGAAATAAGACTATTTAATAAGCCTAAGTTGCTGAAATAAGCCTATTTAATAAGCCCAAGTTGCTGAAATAAGCCTACTTAATTAGGCTATTTAATAAGCCTAAGTTGCTGAAATAAGCCTATTTAATAAGCGTAAGTTACTGAAATAAGGCTATTTAATAAGCCTATTTAATAAGCCTACGTTGCTGAATAAGCCTATTTTATAAGCCTAAGTTGCTGAAATAAGCCTATTTAATAAGTCTAAGTTGCTGAAATAAGGCTATTTAATAAGCCTAAGTTGCTGAAATAAGCCTATTTAATAAGCCTAAGTTGCTGAAATAAACCTATTTAATAAGCCTAAGTTGCTGAAATAAGGCTATTTAATAAGTCCAAGTTGCTGAAATAAGCCTATTTAATAAGCCTAAGTTGCTGAAATAAGGCTATTTAATAAGCATAAGTTGCTGAAATAAGCCTATTTAATAAGTCTAAGTTGCTGAAATAAGGCTATTTAATAAGTCTAAGTTGCTGAAATAAGCCTTTTTAATCAGCGTAAGTTGCTGAAATAAGCCTATTTAATAAGCCCAAGCTGCTGAAATAAGCGTACTTATTTAGGCTATTTAATAAGCCTAAGTTGCTGAAATAAGCCTATTTAATAAGCGTAAGTTGCTCAAATAAGGCTATTTAATGATCTAAGTTGCTGAAATAAGCCTATTTAATAAGCCTAAGTTGCTGAAATAAGCCTATTTAATAAGCCTGTTTAATAAGCCTAAGTTGCTGAATAAACCTATTTAATAAGTCTAAGTTGCTGAAATAAGCCTATTTAATAAGGCTATTTAATTAGCCTAAGTTGCTGAATAAGCCTATTTAATAAGTCTAAGTTGCTGAAATAAGGCTATTTAATAAGCCTAAGTTGCTGAAATAAGGCTATTTAATAAGTTTAAGTTGCTGAAATAAGCCTATTTAATAAGCCTAAGTTGCTGAAATAAGCCTATTTAATAAGGCTATTTAATGAGCCTAAGTTGCTGAAATAAGCCTATTTAATAAGCCTAAGTTTCTGAACTAAGCCTATTTAAAAAGGTATATTTAATAAGCCCAAGTTGCTGAAATAAGCCTACTTAATTAGGCTATTTAATAAGCCTAAGTTGCTGAAATAAGCCTATTTAATAAGCGTAAGTTACTGAAATAAGGCTATTTAATAAGCCTATTTAATAAGCCTACGTTGCTGAATAAGCCTATTTTATAAGCCTAAGTTGCTGAAATAAGCCTATTTAATAAGTCTAAGTTGCTGAAATAAGGCTATTTAATAAGCCTAAGTTGCTGAAATAAGCCTATTTAATAAGCCTAAGTTGCTGAAATAAACCTATTTAATAAGCCTAAGTTGCTGAAATAAGGCTATTTAATAAGTCCAAGTTGCTGAAATAAGCCTATTTAATAAGCCTAAGTTGCTGAAATAAGTATATTTAATAAGCATAAGTTGCTGAAATAAGCCTATTTAATAAGTCTAAGTTGCTGAAATAAGGCTATTTAATAAGTCTAAGTTGCTGAAATAAGCCTTTTTAATCAGCGTAAGTTGCTGAAATAAGCCTATTTAATAAGCCCAAGCTGCTGAAATAAGCGTACTTATTTAGGCTATTTAATAAGCCTAAGTTGCTGAAATAAGCCTATTTAATAAGCGTAAGTTGCTGAAATAAGGCTATTTAATGATCTAAGTTGCTGAAATAAGCCTATTTAATAAGCCTAAGTTGCTGAAATAAGCCTATTTAATAAGCCTGTTTAATAAGCCTAAGTTGCTGAATAAACCTATTTAATAAGTCTAAGTTGCTGAAATAAGCCTATTTAATAAGGCTATTTAATAAGCCTAAGTTGCTGAATAAGCCTATTTAATAAGTCTAAGTTGCTGAAATAAGGCTATTTAATAAGCCTAAGTTGCTGAAATAAGGCTATTTAATAAGTTTAAGTTGCTGAAATAAGCCTATTTAATAAGCCTAAGTTGCTGAAATAAGCCTATTTAATAAGGCTATTTAATGAGCCTAAGTTGCTGAAATAAGCCTATTTAATAAGCCTAAGTTTCTGAACTAAGCCTATTTAAAAAGGTATATTTAATAAGTCTAAGTTGCTGAAATAAACGTATTTAAAAATGCTATTTAATAAGCCTAAGTTGCTGAAATAAACCTGTTTAATAACGCTATTTAATAAGCATAAGTTGCTGAAATAAGCCTATTTAATAAGCCTAAGTTGCTGAATAAGCCTATTTCATAAGCCTAAGTTGCTGAAATAAGCCTTTTTAATAAGCCTAAGTTGCTGAATAAGCCTATTTAATAAGTCTAAGTTGCTGAAATAAGGGTATTTAATAAGCCTAAGTTGCTAAAATAAGGCTATTTAATAAGTTTAAGTTGCTGAAATAAGCCTATTTAATAAGCCTAAGTTGCTGAAATAAGCCTATTTAATAAGGCTATTTAATGAGCCTAAGTTGCTGAAATAAGCCTATTTAATAAGCCTAAGTTTCTGAACTAAGCCTATTTAAAAAGGTATATTTAATAAGTCTAAGTTGCTGAAATAAACCTATTTAAAAATGCTATTTAATATGCCTAAGTTGCTGAAATAAACCTGTTTAATAAGGCTATTTAATAAGCATAAGTTGCTGAAATAAGCCTATTTAATAAGCCTAAGTTGCTGAATAAGCGTATTTCATAAGCCTAAGTTGCTGAAATAAGCCTTTTTAATATGTCTCAGTTGCTGAAATAAGCCTATTTAATAAGCCTAAGTTGCTGAAATAAGCCTATTTAAATAGGCTATTTAATAAGCCTAAGTTGCTGAATAAGCCTATTTAATAAGTCTAAGTTGCTGAAATAAGGCTATTTAATAAGCCTAAGTTGCTGAAATAAGCCTATTTAATAAGCCTACATTGGTGAACTAAGCCTATATAAAAAGGTATATTTAATAAGTCTAAGTTGCTGAAAAAAACATATTTAAAAATGCTATTTAATAAGCCTAAATTGCTAGAAATAAACCTGTTTAATAAGGCTATTTAATAAGCATAATTTGCTGTAATAAGCCTATTTAATAAGCCTAAGTTGCTGAAATAAGCCTATTTAATAAGGCTATTTAATAAGTCTAAGTTGCAGAAATGAACCTATTTAATAATGCTATTTAATACGCCTAATTTGCCTAAAAAAGCATATTTAATAAGCCTAAGTTGCTAAAATTAGCCTATTTAATAGGCCTATCTAATAAGTCTAAGTTGCAGAAATAAGCATATTTCATAAGCATATTTAATGAGCCTAAGTTGCTGAAATGTCTATTTAATAAGTCGGTTTAATAAGTCTAAGTTGCTAAAATAAGCCTATTTAATAAGGCTATTTAATAAGCCTAAGTTGCTGAAATAAGCCTATTTAATAAGGTTATTTAATGAGCCTAAGTTGCTGAAAAAAGCCTATTTAATAAGGTTATTTAATGAGCCTAAGTTGCTGAAATAAGCCTATTTAATACGCCTAAGTTTCTGAACTAAGCCTATTTAAAAATACTATTTAATAAGCCTAAGTTGCTGAAATAAGCCTATTAAATAAGCATAAGTTACTGAAATAAGGCTATTTAATAAGCCTACGTTGCTGAATAAGCCTATTTAATAAGCCTAAGTTGCTGAAATAAGCCTATTTAATAAGTCTAAGTTGCTGAAATAAGGCTATTTAATAAGCCTAAGTTGCTGAAATAAGCCTATTTAATAAGCCCAAGTTGCTGAAATAAGCCTACTTAATTAGGCGATTTAATAAGCCTAAGTTGCTGAAATAAGCCTATTTAATAAGCGTAAGTTACTGAAATAAGGCTATTTAATAAGCCTATTTAATAAGCCTACGTTGCTGAATAAGCCTATTTTATAAGCCTAAGTTGCTGAAATAAGCCTATTTAATAAGTCTAAGTTGCTGAAATAAGGCTATTTAATAAGCCTAAGTTGCTGAAATAAGCCTATTTAATAAGCCTAAGTTGCTGAAATAAACCTATTTAATAAGCCTAAGTTGCTGAAATAAGGCTATTTAATAAGTCCAAGTTGCTGAAATAAGCCTATTTAATAAGCCTAAGTTGCTGAAATAAGTATATTTAATAAGCATAAGTTGCTGAAATAAGCCTATTTAATAAGTCTAAGTTGCTGAAATAAGGCTATTTAATAAGTCTAAGTTGCTGAAATAAGCCTTTTTAATCAGCGTAAGTTGCTGAAATAAGCCTATTTAATAAGCCCAAGCTGCTGAAATAAGCGTACTTATTTAGGCTATTTAATAAGCCTAAGTTGCTGAAATAAGCCTATTTAATTAGCGTAAGTTGCTGAAATAAGGCTATTTAATGATCTAAGTTGCTGAAATAAGCCTATTTAATAAGCCTAAGTTGCTGAAATAAGCCTATTTAATAAACCTGTTTAATAAGCCTAAGTTGCTGAATAAACCTATTTAATAAGTCTAAGTTGCTGAAATAAGCCTATTTAATAAGGCTATTTAATAAGCCTAAGTTGCTGAATAAGCCTATTTAATAAGTCTAAGTTGCTGAAATAAGGCTATTTAATAAGCCTAAGTTGCTGAAATAAGGCTATTTAATAAGTTTAAGTTGCTGAAATAAGCCTATTTAATAAGCCTAAGTTGCTGAAATAAGCCTATTTAATAAGGCTATTTAATGAGCCTAAGTTGCTGAAATAAGCCTATTTAATAAGCCTAAGTTTCTGAACTAAGCCTATTTAAAAAGGTATATTTAATAAGCCCAAGTTGCTGAAATAAGCCTACTTAATTAGGCTATTTAATAAGCCTAAGTTGCTGAAATAAGCCTATTTAATAAGCGTAAGTTACTGAAATAAGGCTATTTAATAAGCCTATTTAATAAGCCTACGTTGCTGAATAAGCCTATTTTATAAGCCTAAGTTGCTGAAATAAGCCTATTTAATAAGTCTAAGTTGCTGAAATAAGGCTATTTAATAAGCCTAAGTTGCTGAAATAAGCCTATTTAATAAGCCTAAGTTGCTGAAATAAACCTATTTAATAAGCCTAAGTTGCTGAAATAAGGCTATTTAATAAGTCCAAGTTGCTGAAATAAGCCTATTTAATAAGCCTAAGTTGCTGAAATAAGTATATTTAATAAGCATAAGTTGCTGAAATAAGCCTATTTAATAAGTCTAAGTTGCTGAAATAAGGCTATTTAATAAGTCTAAGTTGCTGAAATAAGCCTTTTTAATCAGCGTAAGTTGCTGAAATAAGCCTATTTAATAAGCCCAAGCTGCTGAAATAAGCGTACTTATTTAGGCTATTTAATAAGCCTAAGTTGCTGAAATAAGCCTATTTAATAAGCGTAAGTTGCTGAAATAAGGCTATTTAATGATCTAAGTTGCTGAAATAAGCCTATTTAATAAGCCTAAGTTGCTGAAATAAGCCTATTTAATAAGCCTGTTTAATAAGCCTAAGTTGCTGAATAAACCTATTTAATAAGTCTAAGTTGCTGAAATAAGCCTATTTAATAAGGCTATTTAATAAGCTTAAGTTGCTGAATAAGCCTATTTAATAAGTCTAAGTTGCTGAAATAAGGCTATTTAATAAGCCTAAGTTGCTGAAATAAGGCTATTTAATAAGTTTAAGTTGCTGAAATAAGCCTATTTAATAAGCCTAAGTTGCTGAAATAAGCCTATTTAATAAGGCTATTTAATGAGCCTAAGTTGCTGAAATAAGCCTATTTAATAAGCCTAAGTTTCTGAACTAAGCCTATTTAAAAAGGTATATTTAATAAGTCTAAGTTGCTGAAATAAACGTATTTAAAAATGCTATTTAATAAGCCTAAGTTGCTGAAATAAACCTGTTTAATAACGCTATTTAATAAGCATAAGTTGCTGAAATAAGCCTATTTAATAAGCCTAAGTTGCTGAATAAGCCTATTTCATAAGCCTAAGTTGCTGAAATAAGCCTTTTTAATATGTCTCAGTTGCTGAAATAAGCTTATTTAATAAGCCTAAGTTTCTGAAATAAGCCTATTTAAATAGGCTATTTAATAAGCCTAAGTTGCTGAATAAGCCTATTTAATAAGTCTAAGTTGCTGAAATAAGGCTATTTAATAAGCCTAAGTTGCTGAAATAAGCCTATTTAAAAAGCCTACGTTGGTGAACTAAGCCTATATAAAAAGGTCTATTTAATAAGTCTAAGTTGCTGAAAAAAACCTATTTAAAAATGCTATTTAATAAGCCTAAATTGCTAGAAATAAAACTGTTTAATAAGGCTATTTAATAAGCATAAGTTGCTGAAATAAGCCTATTTAATAAGCCTAAGTTGCTGAAATAAGCCTATTTAATAAGGCTATTTAATAAGTCTAAGTTGCAGAAATGAACCTATTTAATAATGCTATTTAATACGCCTAATTTGCTTAAATAAGCATATTTAATAAGCCTAAGTTGCTGAAATAAGCCTATTTAAATAGGCTATTTAATAAGCCTAAGTTGCTGAATAAGCCTATTTAATAAGTCTAAGTTGCTGAAATAAGGCTATTTAATAAGCCTAAGTTGCTGAAATAAGCCTATTTAATAAGCCTACATTGGTGAACTAAGCCTATATAAAAAGGTATATTTAATAAGTCTAAGTTGCTGAAAAAAACCTATTTAAAAATGCTATTTAATAAGCCTAAATTGCTAGAAATAAACCTGTTTAATAAGGCTATTTAATAAGCATAATTTGCTGTAATAAGCCTATTTAATAAGCCTAAGTTGCTGAAATAAGCCTATTTAATAAGGCTATTTAATAAGTCTAAGTTGCAGAAATGAACCTATTTAATAATGCTATTTAATACGCCTAATTTGCCTAAAAAAGCATATTTAATAAGCCTAAGTTGCTAAAATAAGCCTATTTAATAGGCCTATCTAATAAGTCTAAGTTGCAGAAATAAGCATATTTCATAAGCATATTTAATGAGCCTAAGTTGCTGAAATGTCTATTTAATAAGTCGGTTTAATAAGTCTAAGTTGCTAAAATAAGCCTATTTAATAAGGCTATTTAATAAGCCTAAGTTGCTGAAATAAGCCTATTTAATAAGGTTATTTAATGAGCCTAAGTTGCTGAAAAAAGCCTATTTAATAAGGTTATTTAATGAGCCTAAGTTGCTGAAATAAGCCTATTTAATACGCCTAAGTTTCTGAACTAAGCCTATTTAAAAATACTATTTAATAAGCCTAAGTTGCTGAAATAAGCCTATTAAATAAGCATAAGTTACTGAAATAAGGCTATTTAATAAGCCTACGTTGCTGAATAAGCCTATTTAATAAGCCTAAGTTGCTGAAATAAGCCTATTTAATAAGTCTAAGTTGCTGAATTAGGCTATTTAATAAGCCTAAGTTGCTGAAATAAGCCTATTTAATAAGCCCAAGTTGCTGAAATAAGCCTACTTAATTAGGCGATTTAATAAGCCTAAGTTGCTGAAATAAGCCTATTTAATAAGCGTAAGTTACTGAAATAAGGCTATTTAATAAGCCTATTTAATAAGCCTACGTTGCTGAATAAGCCTATTTTATAAGCCTAAGTTGCTGAAATAAGCCTATTTAATAAGTCTAAGTTGCTGAAATAAGGCTATTTAATAAGCCTAAGTTGCTGAAATAAGCCTATTTAATAAGCCTAAGTTGCTGAAATAAACCTATTTAATAAGCCTAAGTTGCTGAAATAAGGCTATTTAATAAGTCCAAGTTGCTGAAATAAGCCTATTTAATAAGCCTAAGTTGCTGAAATAAGTATATTTAATAAGCATAAGTTGCTGAAATAAGCCTATTTAATAAGTCTAAGTTGCTGAAATAAGGCTATTTAATAAGTCTAAGTTGCTGAAATAAGCCTTTTTAATCAGCGTAAGTTGCTGAAATAAGCCTATTTAATAAGCCCAAGCTGCTGAAATAAGCGTACTTATTTAGGCTATTTAATAAGCCTAAGTTGCTGAAATAAGCCTATTTAATTAGCGTAAGTTGCTGAAATAAGGCTATTTAATGATCTAAGTTGCTGAAATAAGCCTATTTATTAAGCCTAAGTTGCTGAAATAAGCCTATTTAATAAGCCTGTTTAATAAGCCTAAGTTGCTGAATAAACCTATTTAATAAGTCTAAGTTGCTGAAATAAGCCTATTTAATAAGGCTATTTAATAAGCCTAAGTTGCTGAATAAGCCTATTTAATAAGTCTAAGTTGCTGAAATAAGGCTATTTAATAAGCCTAAGTTGCTGAAATAAGGCTATTTAATAAGTTTAAGTTGCTGAAATAAGCCTATTTAATAAGCCTAAGTTTCTGAACTAAGCCTATTTAAAAAGGTATATTTAATAAGCCCAAGTTGCTGAAATAAGCCTACTTAATTAGGCTATTTAATAAGCCTAAGTTGCTGAAATAAGCCTATTTAATAAGCGTAAGTTACTGAAATAAGGCTATTTAATAAGCCTATTTAATAAGCCTACGTTGCTGAATAAGCCTATTTTATAAGCCTAAGTTGCTGAAATAAGCCTATTTAATAAGTCTAAGTTGCTGAAATAAGGCTATTTAATAAGCCTAAGTTGCTGAAATAAGCCTATTTAATAAGCCTAAGTTGCTGAAATAAACCTATTTAATAAGCCTAAGTTGCTGAAATAAGGCTATTTAATAAGTCCAAGTTGCTGAAATAAGCCTATTTAATAAGCCTAAGTTGCTGAAATAAGTATATTTAATAAGCATAAGTTGCTGAAATAAGCCTATTTAATAAGTCTAAGTTGCTGAAATAAGGCTATTTAATAAGTCTAAGTTGCTGAAATAAGCCTTTTTAATCAGCGTAAGTTGCTGAAATAAGCCTATTTAATAAGCCCAAGCTGCTGAAATAAGCGTACTTATTTAGGCTATTTAATAAGCCTAAGTTGCTGAAATAAGCCTATTTAATAAGCGTAAGTTGCTGAAATAAGGCTATTTAATGATCTAAGTTGCTGAAATAAGCCTATTTAATAAGCCTAAGTTGCTGAAATAAGCCTATTTAATAAGCCTGTTTAATAAGCCTAAGTTGCTGAATAAACCTATTTAATAAGTCTAAGTTGCTGAAATAAGCCTATTTAATAAGGCTATTTAATAAGCTTAAGTTGCTGAATAAGCCTATTTAATAAGTCTAAGTTGCTGAAATAAGGCTATTTAATAAGCCTAAGTTGCTGAAATAAGGCTATTTAATAAGTTTAAGTTGCTGAAATAAGCCTATTTAATAAGCCTAAGTTGCTGAAATAAGCCTATTTAATAAGGCTATTTAATGAGCCTAAGTTGCTGAAATAAGCCTATTTAATAAGCCTAAGTTTCTGAACTAAGCCTATTTAAAAAGGTATATTTAATAAGTCTAAGTTGCTGAAATAAACGTATTTAAAAATGCTATTTAATAAGCCTAAGTTGCTGAAATAAACCTGTTTAATAACGCTATTTAATAAGCATAAGTTGCTGAAATAAGCCTATTTAATAAGCCTAAGTTGCTGAATAAGCCTATTTCATAAGCCTAAGTTGCTGAAATAAGCCTTTTTAATATGTCTCAGTTGCTGAAATAAGCTTATTTAATAAGCCTAAGTTTCTGAAATAAGCCTATTTAAATAGGCTATTTAATAAGCCTAAGTTGCTGAATAAGCCTATTTAATAAGTCTAAGTTGCTGAAATAAGGCTATTTAATAAGCCTAAGTTGCTGAAATAAGCCTATTTAAAAAGCCTACGTTGGTGAACTAAGCCTATATAAAAAGGTCTATTTAATAAGTCTAAGTTGCTGAAAAAAACCTATTTAAAAATGCTATTTAATAAGCCTAAATTGCTAGAAATAAAACTGTTTAATAAGGCTATTTAATAAGCATAAGTTGCTGAAATAAGCCTATTTAATAAGCCTAAGTTGCTGAAATAAGCCTATTTAATAAGGCTATTTAATAAGTCTAAGTTGCAGAAATGAACCTATTTAATAATGCTATTTAATACGCCTAATTTGCTTAAATAAGCATATTTAATAAGCCTAAGTTGCTGAAATAAGCCTATTTAAATAGGCTATTTAATAAGCCTAAGTTGCTGAATAAGCCTATTTAATAAGTCTAAGTTGCTGAAATAAGGCTATTTAATAAGCCTAAGTTGCTGAAATAAGCCTATTTAATAAGCCTACATTGGTGAACTAAGCCTATATAAAAAGGTATATTTAATAAGTCTAAGTTGCTGAAAAAAACCTATTTAAAAATGCTATTTAATAAGCCTAAATTGCTAGAAATAAACCTGTTTAATAAGGCTATTTAATAAGCATAATTTGCTGTAATAAGCCTATTTAATAAGCCTAAGTTGCTGAAATAAGCCTATTTAATAAGGCTATTTAATAAGTCTAAGTTGCAGAAATGAACCTATTTAATAATGCTATTTAATACGCCTAATTTGCCTAAAAAAGCATATTTAATAAGCCTAAGTTGCTAAAATAAGCCTATTTAATAGGCCTATCTAATAAGTCTAAGTTGCAGAAATAAGCATATTTCATAAGCATATTTAATGAGCCTAAGTTGCTGAAATGTCTATTTAATAAGTCGGTTTAATAAGTCTAAGTTGCTAAAATAAGCCTATTTAATAAGGCTATTTAATAAGCCTAAGTTGCTGAAATAAGCCTATTTAATAAGGTTATTTAATGAGCCTAAGTTGCTGAAAAAAGCCTATTTAATAAGGTTATTTAATGAGCCTAAGTTGCTGAAATAAGCCTATTTAATACGCCTAAGTTTCTGAACTAAGCCTATTTAAAAATACTATTTAATAAGCCTAAGTTGCTGAAATAAGCCTATTAAATAAGCATAAGTTACTGAAATAAGGCTATTTAATAAGCCTACGTTGCTGAATAAGCCTATTTAATAAGCCTAAGTTGCTGAAATAAGCCTATTTAATAAGTCTAAGTTGCTGAATTAGGCTATTTAATAAGCCTAAGTTGCTGAAATAAGCCTATTTAATAAGCCCAAGTTGCTGAAATAAGCCTACTTAATTAGGCGATTTAATAAGCCTAAGTTGCTGAAATAAGCCTATTTAATAAGCGTAAGTTACTGAAATAAGGCTATTTAATAAGCCTATTTAATAAGCCTACGTTGCTGAATAAGCCTATTTTATAAGCCTAAGTTGCTGAAATAAGCCTATTTAATAAGTCTAAGTTGCTGAAATAAGGCTATTTAATAAGCCTAAGTTGCTGAAATAAGCCTATTTAATAAGCCTAAGTTGCTGAAATAAACCTATTTAATAAGCCTAAGTTGCTGAAATAAGGCTATTTAATAAGTCCAAGTTGCTGAAATAAGCCTATTTAATAAGCCTAAGTTGCTGAAATAAGTATATTTAATAAGCATAAGTTGCTGAAATAAGCCTATTTAATAAGTCTAAGTTGCTGAAATAAGGCTATTTAATAAGTCTAAGTTGCTGAAATAAGCCTTTTTAATCAGCGTAAGTTGCTGAAATAAGCCTATTTAATAAGCCCAAGCTGCTGAAATAAGCGTACTTATTTAGGCTATTTAATAAGCCTAAGTTGCTGAAATAAGCCTATTTAATTAGCGTAAGTTGCTGAAATAAGGCTATTTAATGATCTAAGTTGCTGAAATAAGCCTATTTATTAAGCCTAAGTTGCTGAAATAAGCCTATTTAATAAGCCTGTTTAATAAGCCTAAGTTGCTGAATAAACCTATTTAATAAGTCTAAGTTGCTGAAATAAGCCTATTTAATAAGGCTATTTAATAAGCCTAAGTTGCTGAATAAGCCTATTTAATAAGTCTAAGTTGCTGAAATAAGGCTATTTAATAAGCCTAAGTTGCTGAAATAAGGCTATTTAATAAGTTTAAGTTGCTGAAATAAGCCTATTTAATAAGCCTAAGTTGCTGAAATAAGCCTATTTAATAAGGCTATTTAATGAGCCTAAGTTGCTGAAATAAGCCTATTTAATAAGCCTAAGTTTCTGAACTAAGCCTATTTAAAAAGGTATATTTAATAAGCCCAAGTTGCTGAAATAAGCCTACTTAATTAGGCTATTTAATAAGCCTAAGTTGCTGAAATAAGCCTATTTAATAAGCGTAAGTTACTGAAATAAGGCTATTTAATAAGCCTATTTAATAAGCCTACGTTGCTGAATAAGCCTATTTTATAAGCCTAAGTTGCTGAAATAAGCCTATTTAATAAGTCTAAGTTGCTGAAATAAGCCTATTTAATAAGCCTAAGTTGCTGAAATAAGTATATTTAATAAGCATAAGTTGCTGAAATAAGCCTATTTAATAAGTCTAAGTTGCTGAAATAAGGCTATTTAATAAGTCTAAGTTGCTGAAATAAGCCTTTTTAATCAGCGTAAGTTGCTGAAATAAGCCTATTTAATAAGCCCAAGCTGCTGAAATAAGCGTACTTATTTAGGCTATTTAATAAGCCTAAGTTGCTGAAATAAGCCTATTTAATAAGCGTAAGTTGCTGAAATAAGGCTATTTAATGATCTAAGTTGCTGAAATAAGCCTATTTAATAAGCCTAAGTTGCTGAAATAAGCCTATTTAATAAGCCTGTTTAATAAGCCTAAGTTGCTGAATAAACCTATTTAATAAGTCTAAGTTGCTGAAATAAGCCTATTTAATAAGGCTATTTAATAAGCCTAAGTTGCTGAATAAGCCTATTTAATAAGTCTAAGTTGCTGAAATAAGGCTATTTAATAAGCCTAAGTTGCTGAAATAAGGCTATTTAATAAGTTTATGTTGCTGAAATAAGCCTATTTAATAAGCCTAAGTTGCTGAAATAAGCCTATTTAATAAGGCTATTTAATGAGCCTAAGTTGCTGAAATAAGCCTATTTAATAAGCCTAAGTTTCTGAACTAAGCCTATTTAAAAAGGTATATTTAATAAGTCTAAGTTGCTGAAATAAACGTATTTAAAAATGCTATTTAATAAGCCTAAGTTGCTGAAATAAACCTGTTTAATAACGCTATTTAATAAGCATAAGTTGCTGAAATAAGCCTATTTAATAAGCCTAAGTTGCTGAATAAGCCTATTTCATAAGCCTAAGTTGCTGAAATAAGCCTTTTTAATATGTCTCAGTTGCTGAAATAAGCTTATTTAATAAGCCTAAGTTTCTGAAATAAGCCTATTTAAATAGGCTATTTAATAAGCCTAAGTTGCTGAATAAGCCTATTTAATAAGTCTAAGTTGCTGAAATAAGGCTATTTAATAAGCCTAAGTTGCTGAAATAAGCCTATTTAAAAAGCCTACGTTGGTGAACTAAGCCTATATAAAAAGGTCTATTTAATAAGTCTAAGTTGCTGAAAAAAACCTATTTAAAAATGCTATTTAATAAGCCTAAATTGCTAGAAATAAAACTGTTTAATAAGGCTATTTAATAAGCATAAGTTGCTGAAATAAGCCTATTTAATAAGCCTAAGTTGCTGAAATAAGCCTATTTAATAAGGCTATTTAATAAGTCTAAGTTGCAGAAATGAACCTATTTAATAATGCTATTTAATACGCCTAATTTGCTTAAATAAGCATATTTAATAAGCCTAAGTTGCTAAAATAAGCCTATTTAATAGGCCTATCTAATAAGTCTAAGTTGCAGAAATAAGCATATTTCATAAGCATATTTAATGAGCCTAAGTTGCTGAAATGTCTATTTAATAAGTCGGTTTAATAAGTCTAAGTTGCTAAAATAAGCCTATTTAATAAGGCTATTTAATAAGTCTAAGTTGCTGAACTAAGCCTATTTAAAAAGGTATATTTAATAAGTCTAAGCAGCTGAAATAAACCTATTTTAACATGCTATTTAATAAGCCTAAGTTGCTGAAATAAACCTGTTTAATAAGCCTTTTTTAATAAGCATAAGTTGCTGAAATAAGCTTATTTAATAAGCCTAAGTTGCTGAAATAAGCCTATTTAATAAGGCTATTTAATAAGTCTAAGTTGCTGAAATAAACCTATTTAATAAGTCTAAGTTGCTAAAATAAGCCTATTTAATGAGGCTATTTAATAAGTCTATTTAATAAACATATTTAATAAGTATTTAATGAGCCTATTTAATAAGTCTATTTAATAAGCCTTTTTAATAAGCCTATTTAATAAGTCTATTTAATAAGCCTATTTAATAAGTCTATTTAATAAGTCTATTTAATAAGCCTATTTAATAAGAATTAAATAAGCCGATTTAATAAGTCTATTTAATAAGCCTATTTAATAAGCCTATTTAAAAGCCTATTTATTGAGCCTATTTAATAAGTCTATTTAATAAGCCTATTTAATAAGCCTATTTAATAAGTCTATTTAATAAGTCTATTTAATAAGCCTATTTAATAAGAATTAAATAAGCCGATTTAATAAGTCTATTTAATAAGCCTATTTAATAAGCCTATTTAAAAGCCTATTTATTGAGCCTATTTAATAAGTCTATTTAATAAGCCTATTTAATAAGCCTATTTAATAGGCCTTTTTAATAAGTCTAAGTTGCAGAAATAAGCATATTTCATAAGCATATTTAATGAGCCTAAGTTGCTGAAATGTCTATTTAATAAGTCGGTTTAATAAGTCTAAGTTGCTAAAATAAGCCTATTTAATAAGGCTATTTAATAAGTCTAAGTTGCTGAACTAAGCCTATTTAAAAAGGTATATTTAATAAGTCTAAGCAGCTGAAATAAACCTATTTAAACATGCTATTTAATAAGCCTAAGTTGCTGAAATAAACCTGTTTAATAAGCCTATTTAATAAGCATAAGTTGCTGAAATAAGCTTATTTAATAAGCCTAAGTTGCTGAAATAAGCCTATTTAATAAGGCTATTTAATAAGTCTAAGTTGCTGAAATAAACCTATTTAATAAGTCTAAGTTGCTAAAATAAGCCTATTTAATGAGGCTATTTAATAAGTCTATTTAATAAGCCTATTTAATAAGCCTATTTAATAAGCCTATTTAATACGCCTATTTAATAAACATATTTAATAAGTATTTAATGAGCCTATTTAATAAGTCTATTTAATAAGCCTTTTTAATAAGCCTATTTAATAAGTCTATTTAATAAGCCTATTTAATAAGTCTATTTAATAAGTCTATTTAATAAGCCTATTTAATAAGTATTTAATAAGCCGATTTAATAAGTCTATTTAATAAGCCTATTTAATAAGCCTATTTAAAAGCCTATTTATTGAGCCTATTTAATAAGTCTATTTAATAAGCCTATTTAATAAGCCTATTTAATGAGCCTATTTAATAAGTCTATTTAATAAGCCTATTTAATAGGCCTTTTTAATAAGTCTAAGTTGCTGAAATAAGCATATTTAATAAGCCTATTTAATAGGCCTATTGAATAAGTCTAAGTTGCTGAAATAAGCCTATTTAATAAGCCTAAGTTTCTGAATGAGCCTATTTAATAAGCCTAAGTTGCTGAAATAAGCCTATTAAATAAGCCTAAGTTGCTGAATATGCCTATTTAATAAGCCTAAGTTGCTGATAAACCTATTTAATAAGTCTAAGTTGCTGAAATAAGCATATTTAATAAGGCTATTTAATAAGCCTAAGTTGCTGAATATGCCTATTTAATAAGGCTATTTAATGAGTCTAAGTTGCTGAAATAAGACTATTTAATAAGCCTAAGTTTCTGAACTAAGCCTATTTAAAAAGGTATATTTAATAAGTCTAAATTGCTGAAATAAACCTATATAAAATGCTATTTAATAAGCCTAAGTTGCTGAAATAAACCTGTTTAATAAGGCTATTTAATAAGAATAAGTTGCGGAAATAAGCTTATTTAATAAGCCTAAGTTGCTGAATAAGCCTATTTCATGAGCCTAAGTTGCTGAAATAAGCCTTTTTAATATGTCTCAGTTGCTGAAATAAGCCTATTTAATAAGCCTAAGTTGCTGAAATAAGCCTATTTAAATAGGCTATTTAATAAGCCTAAGTTGCTGAATAAGCCTATTTAATAAGTCTAAGTTGCTGAAATAAGGCTATTTAATAAGCCTAAGTTGCTGAAATAAGCCTATTTAATAAGCCTACGTTGGTGAACTAAGCCTATATAAAAAGGTCTATTTAATAAGTCTAAGTTGCTGAAAAAAACCTATTGCTAGAAATAAACCTGTTTAATAAGGCTATTTAATAAGCATAAGTTGCTGAAATAAGCCTATTTAATAAGCCTAAGTTGCTGAAATAAGCCTATTTAATAAGGCTATTTAATAAGTCTAAGATGCAGAAATGAACCTATTTAATAATGCTATTTAATACGCCTAATTTGCTTAAATAAGCATATTTAATAAGCCTAAGTTGCTAAAATAAGCCTATTTAATAGGCCTATCTAATAAGTCTAAGTTGCAGAAATAAGCATATTTCATAAGCATATTTAATGAGCCTAAGTTGCTGAAATGTCTATTTAATAAGTCGGTTTAATAAGTCTAAGTTGCTAAAATAAGCCTATTTAATAAGGCTATTTAATAAGCCTAAGTTGCTGAAATAAGCCTATTTAATAAGGTTATTTAATAAGTCTAAGTTGCTGAAATAAACCTATTTAATAAGTCTAAGTTGCTAAAATAAGCCTATTTAATGAGGCTATTTAATAAGTCTATTTAATAAGCCTATTTAATAAGCCTATTTAATAAGCCTATTTAATACGCCTATTTAATAAACATATTTAATAAGTATTTAATGAGCCTATTTAATAAGTCTATTTAATAAGCCTTTTTAATAAGCCTATTTAATAAGTCTATTTAATAAGCCTATTTAATAAGTCTATTTAATAAGTCTATTTAATAAGCCTATTTAATAAGGATTTAATAAGCCGATTTAATAAGTCTATTTAATAAGCCTAAGTTGCTGAAATAAGCCTATTTAATAAGGCTATTTAATAAGTCTAAGTTGCTGAAATAAACCTATTTAATAAGTCTAAGTTGCTAAAATAAGCCTATTTAATGAGGCTATTTAATAAGTCTATTTAATAAGCCTATTTAATAAGCCTATTTAATAAGCCTATTTAATACGCCTATTTAATAAACATATTTAATAAGTATTTAATGAGCCTATTTAATAAGTCTATTTAATAAGCCTTTTTAATAAGCCTATTTAATAAGTCTCTTTAATAAGCCTATTTAATAATTCTATTTAATAAGTCTATTTAATAAGCCTATTTAATAAGTATTTAATAAGCCGATTTAATAAGTCTATTTAATAAGCCTATTTAATAAGCCTATTTAAAAGCCTATTTATTGAGCCTATTTAATAAGTCTATTTAATAAGCCTATTTAATAAGCCTATTTAATGAGCCTATTTAATAAGTCTATTTAATAAGCCTATTTAATAGGCCTTTTTAATAAGTCTAAGTTGCTGAAATAAGCATATTTAATAAGCCTATTTAATAGGCCTATTGAATAAGTCTAAGTTGCTGAAATAAGCCTATTTAATAAGCCTAAGTTTCTGAATGAGCCTATTTAATAAGCCTAAGTTGCTGAAATAAGCCTATTAAATAAGCCTAAGTTGCTGAATATGCCTATTTAATAAGCCTAAGTTGCTGATAAACCTATTTAATAAGTCTAAGTTGCTGAAATAAGCATATTTAATAAGGCTATTTAATAAGCCTAAGTTGCTGAATATGCCTATTTAATAAGGCTATTTAATGAGTCTAAGTTGCTGAAATAAGACTATTTAATAAGCCTAAGTTTCTGAACTAAGCCTATTTAAAAAGGTATATTTAATAAGTCTAAGTTGCTGAAATAAACCTATTTAAAATGCTATTTAATAAGCCTAAGTTGCTGAAATAAACCTGTTTAATAAGGCTATTTAATAAGAATAAGTTGCGGAAATAAGCTTATTTAATAAGCCTAAGTTGCTGAATAAGCCTATTTCATGAGCCTAAGTTGCTGAAATAAGCCTTTTTAATATGTCTCAGTTGCTGAAATAAGCCTATTTAATAAGCCTAAGTTGCTGAAAGAAGCCTATTTAAATAGGCTATTTAATAAGCCTAAGTTGCTGAATAAGCCTATTTAATAAGTCTAAGTTGCTGAAATAAGGCTATTTAATAAGCCTAAGTTGCTGAAATAAGCCTATTTAATAAGCCTACGTTGGTGAACTAAGCCTATATAAAAAGGTCTATTTAATAAGTCTAAGTTGCTGAAAAAAACCTATTGCTAGAAATAAACCTGTTTAATAAGGCTATTTAATAAGCATAAGTTGCTGAAATAAGCCTATTTAATAAGCCTAAGTTGCTGAAATAAGCCTATTTAATAAGGCTATTTAATAAGTCTAAGATGCAGAAATGAACCTATTTAATAATGCTATTTAATACGCCTAATTTGCTTAAATAAGCATATTTAATAAGCCTAAGTTGCTAAAATAAGCCTATTTAATAGGCCTATCTAATAAGTCTAAGTTGCAGAAATAAGCATATTTCAAAAGCATATTTAATGAGCCTAAGTTGCTGAAATGTCTATTTAATAAGTCGGTTTAATAAATCTAAGTTGCTAAAATAAGCCTATTTAATAAGGCTATTTAATAAGCCTAAGTTGCTGAAATAATCCTATTTAATAAGGCTATTTAATAAGCCTAAGTTGCTGAATAAGCCTATTTAATAAGTCTAAGTTGCTGAAATAAGGCTATTTAATAAGCCTAAGTTGCTGAAATAAGCCTATTTAATAAGCCTACGTTGGTGAACTAAGCCTATATAAAAAGGTCTATTTAATAAGTCTAAGTTGCTGAAAAAAACCTATTTAAAAATGCTATTTAATAAGCCTAAATTGCTAGAAATAAACCTGTTTAATAAGGCTATTTAATAAGCATAAGTTGCTGAAATAAGCCTATTTAATAAGCCTAAGTTGCTGAAATAAGCCTATTTAATAAGGCTATTTAATAAGTCTAAGTTGCAGAAATGAACCTATTTAATAATGCTATTTAATACGCCTAATTTGCTTAAATAAGCATATTTAATAAGCCTAAGTTGCTAAAATAAGCCTATTTAATAGGCCTATCTAATAAGTCTAAGTTGCAGAAATAAGCATATTTCATAAGCATATTTAATGAGCCTAAGTTGCTGAAATGTCTATTTAATAAGTCGGTTTAATAAGTCTAAGTTGCTAAAATAAGCCTATTTAATAAGGCTATTTAATAAGCCTAAGTTGCTGAAATAAGCCTATTTAATAAGGCTATTTAATGAGCCTAAGTTGCTGAAAAAAGCCTATTTAATAAGGCTATTTAATGAGCCTAAGTTGCTGAAATAAGCCTATTTAATAAGCCTAAGTTTCTGAACTAAGCCTATTTAAAAATACTATTTAATAAGCCTAAGTTGCTGAAATAAACCTGTTTAATAAGGCTATTTAATAAGCATAAGTTGCTGAAATAAGCCTATTTAATAAGCCTGAGTTGCTGAAATAAGCCTATTTAATAAGGCTATTTAATAAGTCTAAGTTGCTGAAATAACCCTATTTAATAAGCCTAAGTTGCTAAAATAAGCCTATTTAATGAGGCTATTTAATAAGTCTATTTAATAAGCCTATTTAATAAGCCTATTTAATACGCCTATTAATAAGCCTATTTAATACGCCTATTTAATACACCTATTTAATAAGTATTTAATGAGCCTATGTATTAAGTCTATTTAATAAGCCTTTTTAATAAGCCTATTTAATAAGTCTATTTAATAAGCTTATTTAATAAGCCTATTTAATATGCCTATTAATAAGCTTATTTAATACGCCTATTTAATACACCTATTTAATAAGTATTTAATGAGCCTATGTATTAAGTCTATTTAATAAGCCATTTTAATAAGCCTATTTAATAAGTATTTAATGAACCTATTTAATAAGCCTATTTATTGAGCCTATTTAATAAGCCTATTTATTGAGCCTATTTAATAAGACTATTTAATAAGCCTATTTAATAAGCCTATTTATTGAGCCTATTTAATAAGTCTATTTAATACGCCTATTTAATAAGCCTATTTAATAAGCCTATTTAATAAGCCTATTTATTGAGCCTATTTAATAAGTCTATTTAATAAGCCTATTTAATAAGCCTCTTTATTGAGCCTATTTAATAAGTCTATTTAATAAGCCTATTTAATAAGTATTTAATGAGCCTATTTAATCAGTCTATTTAATAGGCCTATTTAATAAGTCTAAGTTGCTGAAATAAGCCTATTTAATAAGCCTAAGTTTCTGAATGAGCCTATTTAATAAGCCTAAGTTGCTGAAATAAGCCTATTTAATAAGCCTAAGTTGCTGAATAAGCCTATTTAATAAGCCTAAGTTGCTGAATAAACCTATTTAATAAGTCTAATTTGCTGAAATAAGCCTATTTAATAAGGCTATTTAATAAGCCTAAGTTGCTGAATAAGCCTATTTAATAAGTCTAAGTTTCTGAAATAAGGCTATTTAATAAGCCTAAGTTGCTGAAATAAGACTATTTAATAAGTCTAAGTTGCTGAAATAAGCCTATTTAATAAGCCTAAGTTGCTGAAATAAGCCTATTTAATAAGGCTATTTAATGAGCCTAAGTTGCTGAAATAAGCCTATTTAATAAGCCTAAGTTTCTGAACTAAGCCTATTTAAAAAGGTATATTTAATAAGTCTAAGTTGCTGAAATAAACGTATTTAAAAATGCTATTTAATAAGCCTAAGTTGCTGAAATAAACCTGTTTAATAACGCTATTTAATAAGCATAAGTTGCTGAAATAAGCCTATTTAATAAGCCTAAGTTTCTGAACTAAGCCTATTTAAAAAGGTATATTTAATAAGTCTAAGTTGCTGAAATAAACGTATTTAAAAATGCTATTTAATAAGCCTAAGTTGCTGAAATAAACCTGTTTAATAACGCTATTTAATAAGCATAAGTTGCTGAAATAAGCCTATTTAATAAGCATAAGTTGCTGAAATAAGCTTATTTAATAAGCCCAAGTTGCTGAAATAAGCCTATTTAATAAGGCTCTTTAATAAGTCTATTTAATAAGCCTATTTAATAAGCCTATTTAATACGCCTATTTAATAAACACATTTAATAAGTATTTAATGAGCATTTTTAATCAGCCTATTTAAAAAGTCTATTTAATAAGTCTATTTAATATGTCTAGTTAATATGCCTACTTAATAAGTATTTAATGAGCCTATTTAATAAGTCTATTTAATAAGTCTATTTAATAGGCCTATTTAATAAGTCTAAGTTGCTGAAATAAGCCTATTTAATAAGGCTATTTAATAAGCCCAAGTTGCTGAATGAGCATATTTAATAAGCCTAAGTTGCTGAAATAAGCCTATTTAATAAGCCTAAGTTGCTGAATAAGCCTATTTAATAAGCCTAAGTTGCTGAATAAACCTATTTAATAAGTCTAAGTTGCTGAAATAAGCCTATTTAATAAGGCTATTTAATAAGCCTAAGTTGCTGAATAAGCCTATTTAATAAGTCTAAGTTGCTGAAATAAGGGTATTTAATAAGCCTAAGTTGCTGAAATAAGGCTATTTAATAAGTTTAAGTTGCTGAAATAAGCCTATTTAATAAGCCTAAGTTGCTGAAATAAGCCTATTTAATAAGGCTATTTAATGAGCCTAAGTTGCTGAAATAAGCCTACTTAATAAGCCTAAGTTTCTGAACTAAGCCTATTTAAAAAGGTTTATTTAATAAGTCTAAGTTGCTGAAATAAACCTATTTAAAAATGCTATTTAATAAGCCTAAGTTGCTGAAATAAACCTGTTTAATAAGGCTATTTAATAAGCATAAGTTGCTGAAATAAGCCTATTTAATAAGCCTAAGTTGCTGAATAAGCCTATTTCATAAGCCTAAGTTGCTGAAATAAGCCTTTTTAATATGTCTCAGTTGCTGAAATAAGCCTATTTAATAAGCCTAAGTTGCTGAAATAAGCCTATTTAAATAGGCTATTTAATAAGCCTATGTTGCTGAATAAGCCTATTTAATAAGTCTAAATTGCTGAAATAAGGCTATTTAATAAGCATAAGTTGATGAAATAAGCCTATTTAATAAGCCTAAGTTGCTGAAATAAGCCTATTTAATAAGGCTATTTAATAAGTCTAAGTTGCAGAAATAAACCTATTTAATAATGCTATTTAATACGCCTAATTTGCTTAAATAAGCATATTTAATAAGCCTAAGTTGCTAAAATAAGCCTATTTAATAGGCCTATCTAATAAGTCTAAGTTGCAGAAATAAGCATATTTCATAAGCATATTTAATGAGCCTAAGTTGCTGAAATGTCTATTTAATAAGTCGATTTAATAAGTCTAAGTTGCTAAAATAAGCCTATTTAATAAGGCTATTTAATAAGCCTAAGTTGCTGAAATAAGCCTATTTAATAAGGCTATTTAATGAGCCTAAGTTGCTGAAAAAAGCCTATTTAATAAGCTATTTAATGAGTCTAAGTTGCTGAAATAAGCCTATTTAATAAGGCTATTTAATAAGCCTAAGTTTCTGAACTAAGCCTATTTAAAAATACTATTTAATAAGCCTAAGTTGCTGAAATAAACCTGTTTAATAAGGCTATTTAATAAGCATAAGTTGCTGAAATAAGCCTATTTAATAAGCCTGAGTTGCTGAAATAAGCCTATTTAATAAGGCTATTTAATAAGTCTAAGTTGCTGAAATAAACCTATTTAATAAGCCTAAGTTGCTAAAATAAGCCTATTTAATGAGGCTATTTAATAAGTCTATTTAATAAGCCTATTTAATAAGCCTATTTAATACACCTATTTAATACACCTATTTAATAAGTATTTAATTAGCCTATGCATTAAGTCTATTTAATAAGCCTTTTTAATAAGCCTATTTAATAAGTCTATTTAATAAGCCTATTTAATAAGTCTATTTAATACATCTATTTAATAAGCCTATTTAATAAGTATTTAATGAGCCTATTTAATAAGCCTATTTATTGAGCCTATTTAATAAGCCTATTTATTGAGCCTATTTAATAAGCCTATTTAATAAGCCTATTTATTGAGCCTATTTAATAAGCCAATTTAATAAGCCTATTTAATAAGCCTCTTTATTGAGCCTATTTAATAAGTCTATTTAATAAGCCTATTTCATAAGTATTTAATGAGCCTATTTAATCAGTCTATTTAATAGGCCTATTTAATAAGTCTAATTTGCTGAAATAAGCCTATTTAATAAGCCTAAGTTTCTGAATGAGCCTATTTAATAAGCCTAAGTTGCTGAAATAAGCCTATTTAATAAGCCTAAGTTGCTGAATAAGCCTATTTAATAAGCCTAAGTTTCTGAACTAAGCCTATTTAAAAATACTATTTAATAAGCCTAAGTTGCTGAAATAAACCTGTTTAATGAGGCTATTTAATAAGCATAAGTTGCTGAAATAAGCCTATTTAATAAGCCTGAGTTGCTGAAATAAGCCTATTTAATAAGGCTATTTAATAAGTCTAAGTTGCTGAAATAAACCTATTTAATAAGCCTAAGTTGCTAAAATAAGCCTATTTAATGAGGCTATTTAATAAGTCTATTTAATAAGCCTATTTAATAAGCCTATTTAATATGCCTATTTAATAAGCCTATTTAATAAGCCTATTTAATAAGCCTATTTAATCAGCTTATTTAATAAGTATTTAATGAGCCTATTTAATAAGCCTATTTATTGAGCCTATTTAATAAGCCTATTTATTGAGCCTATTTAATAAGCCTATTTAATAAGCCTATTTAATAAGCCTATTTAATAAGCCTATTTATTGAGCCTATTTAATAAGTCTATTTAATAGGCCTATTTAATAGGCCTATTTAATAAGCCTATTTAATAAGCCTATTTCATAAGTATTTAATGAGCCTATTTAATCAGTCTATTTAATAGGCCTATTTAATAATTCTAAGTTGCTGAAATAAGCCTGTTTAATAAGTCTAAGTTTCTGAATGAGCCTATTTAATAAGCCTAAGTTGCTGAATAAACCTATTTAATAAGTCTAAGTTGTTTGAAATAAGCCTATTTAATAAGGCTATTTAATAAGCCTAAGTTGCTGAAATAAGGCTATTTAATAAGTCTAAGTTGCTGAAATAAGCCTATTTAATAAGGCTATTTAATGAGCCTAAGTTGCTGAAATAAGACTATTTAATAAGCCTTTGTTTCTGAACTAAGCCTATTTAAAAATGTATATTTAATAAGTCTAAGTTGCTGAAATAAACCTATTTAAAAATGCTATTTAATAAGCCTAAGTTGCTGAAATAAACCTGTTTAATAAGGCTATTTAATAAGCATAAGTTGCTGAAATAAGCTTATTTAATAAGCCTAAGTTGCTGAAATAAGCCTATTTTATAAGGCTCTTTAATAAGTCTAAGTTGCTGAAATAAACCTATTTAATAAGCCCAAGTTGCTAAAATAAGCCTATTTAATGAGGATATTTAATAAGTCTATTTAATAAGCCTATTTAATAAGCCTATTTAATAAGCCTATTTAATACGCCTATTTAATAAACACATTTAATAAGTATTTAATGAGCATTTTTAATAAGCCTATTTAATAAGTCTATTTAATAAGCCTATTTAATAAGCCTATTTAATAAGCCTATTTATTGAGCCTATTTAATAAGTCTATTTAATAGGCCTATTTAATAGGTCTATTTAATAAGCCTATTTAATAAGCCTATTTATTGAGCCTATTTAATAAATCTATTTAATAAGCCTATTTAATAAGCCTCTTTATTGAGCCTATTTAATAAGTCTATTTAATAAGCCTATTTCATAAGTATTTAATGAGCCTATTTAATCAGTCTATTTAATAGGCCTATTTAATAAGTCTAAGTTGCTGAAATAAGCCTGTTTAATAAGCCTAAGTTTCTGAATGAGCCTATTTAATAAGCCTAAGTTGCTGAATAAACCTATTTAATAAGTCTAAGTTGCTGAAAAAAGCCTATTTAATGAGCCTAAGTTGCTGAATAAGCCTATTTAATAAGCCTAAGTTGCTGAATAAACCTATTTAATAAGTCTAAGTTGCTGAAATAAGCCTATTTAATAAGGCTATTTAATAAGCCTAAGTTGCTGAAATAAGGCTATTTAATAAGTCTAAGTTGCTGAAATAAGACTATTTAATAAGCCTAAGTTGCTGAAATAAGCCTATTTAATAAGGCTATTTAATGAGCCTAAGTTGCTGAAATAAGACTATTTAATAAGCCTGTGTTTCTGAACTAAGCCTATTTAAAAAGGTATATTTAATAAGTCTAAGTTGCTGAAATAAACCTATTTAAAAATGCTATTTAATAAGCCTAAGTTGCTGAAATAAACCTGTTTAATAAGGCTATTTAATAAGCATAAGTTGCTGAAATAAGCTTATTTAATAAGCCTAAGTTGCTGAAATAAGCCTATTTTATAAGGCTCTTTAATAAGTCTAAGTTGCTGAAATAAACCTATTTAATAAGCCCAAGTTGCTAAAATAAGCCTATTTAATGAGGATATTTAATAAGTCTATTTAATAAGCCTATTTAATAAGCCTATTTAATAAGCCTATTTAATACGCCTATTTAATAAACACATTTAATAAGTATTTAATGAGCATTTTTAATAAGCCTATTTAATAAGTCTATTTAATAAACCTATTTAATAAGTCTATTTAATAAGTCTAGTTAATAAGCCTACTTAATAAGTATTTAATGAGCCTATTTAATAAGTCTATTTAATAAGCCTATTTAATAGGCCTATTTAATAAGTCTAAGTTGCTGAAATAAGCCTATTTAATAAGCCTAAGTTGCTGAAATAAGCCTATTTAATAAGGCTATTTAATAAGCCTAAGTTGCTGAATAAGCCTATTTAATAAGTCTAAATTGCTGAAATAACGCTATTTAATAAGCCTAAGTTGCTGAAATAAGCCTATTTAATAAGCCTAAGTTGCTAAAATAAGCCTATTTAATGAGGCTATTTAATAAGTCTATTTAATAAGCCTATTTAATAAGCCTATTTAATAAGCCTACTTAATACGCCTATTTAATAAACCTATTTAATAAGTATTTAATGAGCCTATTTAATAAGCCTATTTAATAAGCCTTTTTAATAAGCCTATTTAATAAGTCTATTTAATAAGCCTATTTAATAAGTATTTAATGAGCCTATTTAATAAACCTATTTATTGAGCCTATTTAATAAGCCTATTTATTGAGCCTATTTAATGAGCCTATTTATTGAGCCTATTTAATAAGCCTATTTAATAAGTCTATTTAATAAACCTATTTAATAAGCCTAATTAATAAGCCTATTTAATAAGCCTATTTATTGAGCCTATTTAATGAGTCTATTTAATAAGCCTGTTTAATAAGCCTATTTAATAAGTATTGAATGAGCCTATTTAATAAGCCTAAGTTGCTGAATATGCCTATTTAATAAGCCTAAGTTGCTGAAATAAGCCTATTTAATAAGCATATTTGATAAGCCTAAGTTGCTGAATAAGCCTATTTAATAAGCCTACGTTGCTGAAATAAGCCTATTTAATAAGTCTAAGTTGCTGAAATAACTATATTTAATAAGCCTAAGTTGCTGAAATAAGCCTATTTAATAAGCCTAAGTTGCTGAAATAAGGCTATTTAATAAGTCCAAGTTGCTGAAATAAGCCTATTTAAAAAGCCTAAGTTGCTGAAATAAGTATATTTAATAAGAATAAGTTGCTGAAATAAGCCTATTTAATAAGTCTAAGTTGCTGAAATAAGGCTATTTAATAAGTCTAAGTTGCTGAAATAAGCCTGTTTAATAAGTCTAAGTTTCTGAATGAGCCTATTTAATAAGCCTAAGTTGCTGAATAAACCTATTTAATAAGTCTAAGTTGTTTGAAATAAGCCTATTTAATGAGCCTAAGTTGCTGAATAAGCCTATTTAATAAGCCTAAGTTGCTGAAATAAGCCTATTTAAAAATACTATTTAATAAGCCTAAGTTGCTGAAATAAACCTGTTTAATGAGGCTATTTAATAAGCATAAGTTGCTGAAATAAGCCTATTTAATAAGCCTGAGTTGCTGAAATAAGCCTATTTAATAAGGCTATTTAATAAGTCTAAGTTGCTGAAATAAACCTATTTAATAAGCCTAAGTTGCTAAAATAAGCCTATTTAATGAGGCTATTTAATAAGTCTATTTAATAAGCCTATTTAATAAGCCTATTTAATATGCCTATTTAATAAGCCTATTTAATAAGCCTATTTAATAAGCCTATTTAATAAGCCTATTTAATAAGCCTATTTAATCAGCCTATTTAATAAATATTTAATGAGCCTATTTAATAAGCCTATTTATTGAGCCTATTTAATAAGCCTATTTATTGAGCCTATTTAATAAGCCTATTTAATAAGCCTATTTAATAAGCCTATTTATTGAGCCTATTTAATAAGTCTATTTAATAGGCCTATTTAATAGGCCTATTTAATAAGCCTCTTTAATAAGCCTATTTATTGAGCCTATTTAATAAATCTATTTAATAAGCCTATTTAATAAGCCTCTTTATTGAGCCTATTTAATAAGTCTATTTAATAAGCCTATTTCATAAGTATTTAATGAGCCTATTTAATCAGTCTATTTAATAGGCCTATTTAATAAGTCTAAGTTGCTGAAATAAGCCTGTTTAATAAGTCTAAGTTTCTGAATGAGCCTATTTAATAAGCCTAAGTTGCTGAATAAACCTATTTAATAAGTCTAAGTTGTTTGAAATAAGCCTATTTAATGAGCCTAAGTTGCTGAATAAGCCTATTTAATAAGCCTAAGTTGCTGAATAAACCTATTTAATAAGTCTAAGTTGCTGAAATAAGCCTATTTAATAAGGCTATTTAATAAGCCTAAGTTGCTGAAATAAGGCTATTTAATAAGTCTAAGTTGCTGAAATAAGCCTATTTAATAAGCCTAAGTTGCTGAAATAAGCCTATTTAATAAGGCTATTTAATGAGCCTAAGTTGCTGAAATAAGACTATTTAATAAGCCTGTGTTTCTGAACTAAGCCTATTTAAAAAGGTATATTTAATAAGTCTAAGTTGCTGAAATAAACCTATTTAAAAATGCTATTTAATAAGCCTAAGTAGCTGAAATAAACCTGTTTAATAAGGCTATTTAATAAGCATAAGTTGCTGAAATAAGCTTATTTAATAAGCCTAAGTTGCTGAAATAAGCCTATTTTATAAGGCTCTTTAATAAGTCTAAGTTGCTGAAATAAACCTATTTAATAAGCCCAAGTTGCTAAAATAAGCCTATTTAATGAGGATATTTAATAAGTCTATTTAATAAGCCTATTTAATAAGCCTATTTAATAAGCCTATTTAATACGCCTATTTAATAAACACATTTAATAAGTATTTAATGAGCATTTTTAATAAGCCTATTTAATAAGTCTATTTAATAAGCCTATTTAATAAGCCTATTTAATAAGCCTATTTATTGAGCCTATTTAATAAGTCTATTTAATAGGCCTATTTAATAGGCCTATTTAATAAGCCTATTTAATAAGCCTATTTATTGAGCCTATTTAATAAATCTATTTAATAAGCCTATTTAATAAGCCTCTTTATTGAGCCTATTTAATAAGTCTATTTAATAAGCCTATTTCATAAGTATTTAATGAGCCTATTTAATCAGTCTATTTAATAGGCCTATTTAATAAGTCTAAGTTGCTGAAATAAGCCTGTTTAATAAGCCTAAGTTTCTGAATGAGCCTATTTAATAAGCCTAAGTTGCTGAATAAACCTATTTAATAAGTCTAAGTTGCTGAAATAAGCCTATTTAATGAGCCTAAGTTGCTGAATAAGCCTATTTAATAAGCCTAAGTTGCTGAATAAACCTATTTAATAAGTCTAAGTTGCTGAAATAAGCCTATTTAATAAGGCTATTTAATGAGCCTAAGTTGCTGAAATAAGACTATTTAATAAGCCTGTGTTTCTGAACTAAGCCTATTTAAAAAGGTATATTTAATAAGTCTAAGTTGCTGAAATAAACCTATTTAAAAATGCTATTTAATAAGCCTAAGTTGCTGAAATAAGCCTATTTTATAAGGCTCTTTAATAAGTCTAAGTTGCTGAAATAAACCTATTTAATAAGCCCAAGTTGCTAAAATAAGCCTATTTAATGAGGATATTTAATAAGTCTATTTAATAAGCCTATTTAATAAGCCTATTTAATAAGCCTATTTAATACGCCTATTTAATAAACACATTTAATAAGTATTTAATGAGCATTTTTAATAAGCCTATTTAATAAGTCTATTTAATAAGCCTATTTAATAAGTCTATTTAATAAGTCTAGTTAATAAGCCTACTTAATAAGTATTTAATGAGCCTATTTAATAAGTCTATTTAATAAGCCTATTTAATAGGCCTATTTAATAAGTCTAAGTTGCTGAATAAGCCTATTTAATAAGCCTAAGTTGCTGAAATAAGCCTATTTAATAAGCCTATTTGATAAGCCTAAGTTGCTGAATAAGCCTATTTAATAAGCCTAAGTTGCTGAAATAAGCCTATTTAATAAGTATAAGTTGCTGAAATAACTATATTTAATAAGCCTAAGTTGCTGAAATAAGCCTATTTAATAAGCCTAAGTTGCTGAAATAAGGCTATTTAATAAGTCCAAGTTGCTGAAATAAGCCTATTTAAAAAGCCTAAGTTGCTGAAATAAGTATATTTAATAAGAATAAGTTGCTGAAATAAGCCTATTTAATAAGTCTAAGTTGCTGAAATAAGGCTATTTAATAAGTCTAAGTTGCTGAAATAAGCCTTTTTAATCAGCGTAAGTTGCTGAAATAAGCCTATTTAATAAGCCCAAGTTGCTGAAATAAGCCTACTTAATTAGGCTATTTAATAAGCCTAAGTTGCTGAAATAAGCCTATTTAATAAGTGTAAGTTGCTGAAATAAGGCTATTTAATAAGTCTAAGTTGCTGAAATAAGCCTATTTAATAAGCCTAAGTTGCTGAAATAAGCCTATTTAATAAGCCTGTTTAATAAGCCTAAGTTGCTGAAATAAGCCTATTTAATAAGCCTATTTAATAAGCCTATTTAATAGGCCTATTTAATAAGTCTAAGTTGCTGAAATAAGCCTATTTAATAAGCCTATATAATAGGCCTATTTAATAAGTCTAAGTTGCTGAAATAAGCCTATTTAATAAGTCTAAGTTGCTGAAATAAACCGATTTAAAAATGCTATTTAATAAGCCTAATTTGCTGAAATAAACCTGTTTAATAAGGCTATTTAATAAGCATAAGTTGCTGAAATAAGCTTATTTAATAAGCCTAAGTTGCTGAAATAAGCCTATTTTATAAGGCTCTTTAATAAGTCTAAGTTGCTGAAATAAACCTATTTAATAAGCCCAAGTTGCTAAAATAAGCCTATTTAATGAGGATATTTAATAAGTCTATTTAATAAGCCTATTTAATAAGCCTATTTAATAAGCCTATTTAATACGCCTATTTAATAAACACATTTAATAAGTATTTAATGAGCATTTTTAATAAGCCTATTTAATAAGTCTATTTAATAAGCCTATTTAATAAGTCTATTTAATAAGTCTAGTTTATAAGCCTACGTAATAAGTATTTAATGAGCCTATTTAATAAGTCTATTTAATAAGCCTATTTAATAGGCCTATTTAATAAGTCTAAGTTGCTGAAATAAGCCTATTTAATAAGCCTAAGTTGCTGAAATAAGCCTATTTAATAAGGCTATTTAATAAGCCTAAGTTGCTGAATAAGCCTATTTAATAAGTCTAAATTGCTGAAATAACGCTATTTAATAAGCCTAAGTTGCTGAAATAAGCCTATTTAATAAGCCTAAGTTGCTAAAATAAGCCTATTTAATGAGGCTATTTAATAAGTCTATTTAATAAGCCTATTTAATAAGCCTTTTTAATAAGCCTATTTAATAAGCCTATTTAATAAGCCTATTTAATAAGTCTATTTAATAAGTCTATTTAATAAGCCTATTTCATAAGTATTTAATGAGCCTATTTAATAAACCTATTTATTGAGCCTATTTAATAAGCCTATTTATTGAGCCTATTTAATGAGCCTATTTATTGAGCCTATTTAATAAGCCTATTTAATAAGTCTATTTAATAAACCTATTTAATAAGCCTAATTAATAAGCCTATTTAATAAGCCTATATATTGAGCCTATTTAATGAGTCTATTTAATAAGCCTGTTTAATAAGCCTATTTAATAAGTATTGAATGAGCCTATTTAATAAGCCTAAGTTGCTGAATATGCCTATTTAATAAGCCTAAGTTGCTGAAATAAGCCTATTTAATAAGCCTATTTGATAAGCCTAAGTTGCTGAATAAGCCTATTTAATAAGCCTAAGTTGCTGAAATAAGCCTATTTAATAAGTCTAAGTTGCTGAAATAACGCTATTTAATAAGCCTAAGTTGCTGAAATAAGCCTATTTAATAAGCCTAAGTTGTTGAAATAAGGCTATTTAATAAGTCCAAGTTGCTGAAATAAGCCTATTTAATAAGCCTAAGTTGCTGAAATAAGTATATTTAATAAGAATAAGTTGCTGAAATAAGCCTATTTAATAAGTCTAAGTTGCTGAAATAAGGCTATTTAATAAGTCTAAGTTGCTGAAATAAGCCTTTTTAATCAGCGTAAGTTGCTGAAATAAGCCTATTTAATAAGCCCAAGTTGCTGAAATAAGCCTACTTAATTAGGCTATTTATTAAGCCTAAGTTGCTGAAATAAGCCTATTTAATAAGTGTAAGTTGCTGAAATAAGGCTATTTAATAAGTCTAAGTTGCTGAAATAAGCCTATTTAATAAGCCTAAGTTGCTGAAATAAGCCTATTTAATAAGCCTGTTTAATAAGCCTAAGTTGCTGAAATAAGCCTATTTAATAAGCCTATTTAATAAGCCTATTTAAATGGCCTATTTAATAAGTCTAAGTTGCTGAAATAAGCCTAATTAATAAGCCTATATAATAGGCCTATTTAATAAGTCTAAGTTGCTGAAATACGCCTATTTAATAAGCCTAAGTTGCTGAATTAGCCTATTTAATAAGCCTAAGTTGCTGAAATAAGCCTATTTAATAAGCCTAAGTTGCTGAATAAACCTATTTAATAAGTCTAAGTTGCTGAATAAGCCTATTTAATAAGCCTAAGTTGCTGAATAAACCTATTTAAGAAGTCTAAGTTGCTGAAATAAGCCTATTTAATAAGGCTATTTAATAAGCCTAAGTTGCTGAATAAGCCTATTTAATAAGTCTAAGTTGCTGAAATAAGCCTATTTAATAAGGCTATATAATGAGCCTAAGTTGCTGATTTAAAAATGCTATTTAATAAGCCTAAGTTGCTGAAATAAACCTGTTTAATAATGCTATTTAATAAGCATAAGTTGCTGAAAGAAGCTTATTTAATAAGCCTAAGTTGCTGAAATAAGCCTATTTAATAAGGCTATATAATGAGCCTAAGTTGCTGATTTAAAAATGCTATTTAATAAGCCTAAGTTGCTGAAATAAACCTGTTTAATAAGGCTATTTAATAAGCATAAGTTGCTGAAATAAGCTTATTTAATAAGCCTAAGTTGCTGAAATAAGCCTATTTAATAAGGCTATTTAATAAGTCTAAGTTGCTGAAATAAACCTATTTAATAAGCCTAAGTTGCTAAAATAAGCCTTTTTAATAAGTCTATTTAATACGCCTTTTTAATAAGCCTATTTAATAAGTCTATTTAATAAGCCTATTTAATAAGGCTATTTAATAAGTCTATTTGATAAGCCTATTTAATAAGTATTTAATGAGCCTATTTAATAAGCCTATTTATTGAGCCTATTTAATAAGCCTATTTATTGAGCCTATTTAATAAGCCTATTTATTGAGCCTATTTAATAAGCCTATTTATTGAGCCTATTTAATAAGCCTATTTAATAAGCCTATTTAATAAGCCTATTTAATAAGCCTATTTAATATGCCTATTTAATAAACACATTTAATAAGTATTTAATGAGCATTTTTAATAAGCCTATTTAATAAGTCTATTTAATAAGCCTATTTAATAAGTCTATTTAATACGTCTAGTTAATAAGCCTACTTAATAAGTATTTAATGAGCCTATTTAATAAGTCTATTTAATAAGCCTATTTAATAGGCCTATTTAATAAGTCTAAGTTGCTGAAATAAGCCTATTTAATAAGCCTAAGTTGCTGAATAAGCCTATTTAATAAGCCTAAGTTGCTGAAATAAGCCTTTTTAATAAGTCTAAGTTGCTGAAATAAGCCTATTTAATAAGCCTAAGTTGCTGAAATAAGCCTATTTAATAAGGCTATTTAATAAGCCTAAGTTGCTTAATAAGCCTATTTAATAAGTCTAAGTTGCTGAAATAACGCTATTCAATACGCCTAAGTTGCTGAAATAAGCCTATTTAATAAGCCTAAGTTGCTAAAATAAGCCTATTTAATGAGGCAATTTAATAAGTCTATTTAATAAGCCTATTTAATAAACCTATTTAATAAGCCTTTTAATAAGCCTATTTAATAAGCCTATTTAATAAGCCTATTTAATAAGTCTATTTAATAAGTCTATTTAATAAGCCTATTTAATAAGTATTTAATGAGCCTATTTAATAAGCCTATTTATTGAGCCTATTTAATAAGCCTATTTATTGAGCCTATTTAATGAGCCTATTTATTGAGCCTATTTAATGAGCCTATTTATTGAGCCTATTTAATAAGCCTATTTAATAAGTCTATTTAATAAACCTATTTAATAAGCCTAATTAATAAGCCTATTTAATAAGCCTATATATTGAGCCTATTTAATGAGTCTATTTAATAAGCCTGTTTAATAAGCCTATTTAATAAGTATTGAATGAGCCTATTTAATAAGCCTAAGTTGCTGAATAAGCCTATTTAATAAGCCTAAGTTGCTGAAATAAGCCTATTTAATAAGCCTATTTGATAAGCCTAAGTTGCTGAATAAGCCTATTTAATAAGCCTAAGTTGCTGAAATAAGCCTATTTAATAAGTCTAAGTTGCTGAAATAAGGCTATTTAATAAGCCTTTTTAATAAGCCTATTTAATAAGTCTATTTAATAAGCCTTTTTAATAAGTATATTTAATAAGTCTATTTAATAAGCCTATTTAATAAGTATTTAATGAGCCTATTTAATAAGCCTATTTATTGAGCCTATTTAATAAGCCTATTTATTGAGCCTATTTAATAAGCCTATTTATTGAGCCTATTTAATAAGCCTATTTATTGAGCCTATTTAATAAGCCTATTTAATAAGTCTATTTAATAAGCCTATTTAATAAGCCTATTTATTGACCCTTTTTAATAAGCCTATTTAATAAGCCTATTTATTGAGCCTATTTAATAAGTCTATTTAATACGCCTATTTAATAAGCCTATTTAATAAGTATTTAATGAGCCTATTTAATAAGTCTATTTAATAAGCCTATTTAATAGACCTATTTAATAAGTCTAAGTTGCTGAAATAAGCCTATTTAATAAACCTATTTAATAGGCCTATTTAATAAGTCTAATTTGCTGAAATAAGCCTATTTAATAAGCCTAAGTTTCTGAATGAGCCTATTTAATAAGCCTAAGTTGCTGAAATAAGCCTATTTAATAAGCCTAAGTTGCTGAACAAGCCTATTTAATAAGCCTAAGTTGCTGAAATAAGCCTTTTTAATCAGCGTAAGTTGCTGAAATAAGCCTATTTAATAAGCCCAAGTTGCTCAAATAAGCCTACTTAATTAGGCTATTTAATAAGCCTAAGTTGCTGAAATAAGCCTATTTAATAAGCGTAATTTGCTGAAATAAGGCTATTTAATAAGTCTAAGTTGCTGAAATAAGCCTATTTAATAAGCCTAAGTTGCTGAAATAAGCCTATTTAATTAGCCTGTTTAATAAGCCTAAGTTGCTGAAATAAGCCTATTTAATAAGCCTATTTAATAAGCCTATTTAATAGGCCTATTTAATAAGTCTAAGTTGCTGAAATAAGCCTATTTAATAAGCCTATATAATAGTCCTATTTAATAAGTCTAAGTTGCTGAAATAAGCCTATTTAATAAGCCTAAGTTGCTGAATGAGCCTATTTAATAAGCGTAAGTTGCTGAAATAAGCCTATTTAATAAGCCTAAGTTGCTTAATAAGCCTATTTAATAAGCCTAAGTTGCTGAATAAACCTATTTAATAAGTCTAAGTTGCTGAAATAAGGCTATTTAATAAGGCTCTTTAATAAGTCTAAGTTGCTGAAATAAACCTATTTAATAAGCCCAAGTTGCTAAAATAAGCCTATTTAATGAGGATATTTAATAAGTCTATTTAATAAGCATTTTAATAAGCCTATTTAATAAGTCTATTTAATAAGCCTATTTAATAAGTCTATTTAATAAGTCTAGTTTATAAGCCTACTTAATAAGTATTTAATGAGCCTATTTAATAAGTCTATTTAATAAGCCTATTTAATAGGCCTATTTAATAAGTCTAAGTTGCTGAAATAAGCCTATTTAATAAGCCTAAGTTGCTGAAATAAGCCTATTTAATAAGCCTAAGTTGCTGAATAAGCCTATTTAATAAGTCTAAATTGCTGAAATAACGCTATTTAATAAGCCTAAGTTGCTGAAATAAGCCTATTTAATAAGCCTAAGTTGCTAAAATAAGCCTATTTAATGAGGCTATTTAATAAGCCTATTTAATACGCCTATTTGATAAACCTATTTAATAAGTATTTAAAGAGCCTATTTAATAAGTATTTAATGAGCCTATTTAATAAGCCTATTTATTGAGCCTATTTAATAAGCCTATTTATTGAGCCTATTTAATAAGCCTATTTATTGAGCCTATTTAATAAGCCTATTTATTGAGCCTATTTAATAAGCCTATTTAATAAGCCTATTTAATAAGCCTATTTAATAAGCCTATTTAATATGCCTATTTAATAAACACATTTAATAAGTATTTAATGAGCATTTTTAATAAGCCTATTTAATAAGTCTATTTAATAAGCCTATTTAATAAGTCTATTTAATAAGTCTAGTTAATAAGCCTACTTAATAAGTATTTAATGAGCCTATTTAATAAGTCTATTTAATAAGCCTATTTAATAGGCCTATTTAATAAGTCTAAGTTGCTGAAATAAGCCTATTTAATAAGCCTAAGTTGCTGAATAAGCCTATTTAATAAGCCTAAGTTGCTGAAATAAGCCTTTTTAATAAGTCTAAGTTGCTGAAATAAGCCTATTTAATAAGCCTAAGTTGCTGAAATAAGCCTATTTAATAAGGCTATTTAATAAGCCTAAGTTGCTGAATAAGCCTATTTAATAAGTCTAAGTTGCTGAAATAACGCTATTTAATACGCCTAAGTTGCTGAAATAAGCCTATTTAATAAGCCTAAGTTGCTAAAATAAGCCTATTTAATGAGGCAATTTAATAAGTCTATTTAATAAGCCTATTTAATAAGCCTATTTAATAAGCCTATTTAATACGCTATTTAATAAACCTATTTAATAAGTATTTAATGAGCCTATTTAATAAGCCTATTTAATAAGCCTTTTTAATAAGCCTATTTAATAAGCCTATTTAATAAGCCTATTTAATAAGTCTATTTAATAAGTCTATTTAATAAGCCTATTTAATAAGTATTTAATGAGCCTATTTAATAAGCCTATTTATTGAGCCTATTTAATAAGCCTATTTATTGAGCCTATTTAATGAGCCTATTTATTGAGCCTATTTAATGAGCCTATTTATTGAGCCTATTTAATAAGCCTATTTAATAAGTCTATTTAATAAACCTATTTAATAAGCCTAATTAATAAGCCTATTTAATAAGCCTATATATTGAGCCTATTTAATGAGTCTATTTAATAAGCCTGTTTAATAAGCCTATTTAATAAGTATTGAATGAGCCTATTTAATAAGCCTAAGTTGCTGAATAAGCCTACTTAATAAGCCTAAGTTGCTGAAATAAGCCTATTTAATAAGCCTATTTGATAAGCCTAAGTTGCTGAATAAGCCTATTTAATAAGCCTAAGTTGCTGAAATAAGCCTATTTAATAAGTCTAAGTTGCTGAAATAAGTCTATTTAATAAGCCTTTTTAATAAGTCTATTTAATAAGTCTATTTAATAAGCCTATTTAATAAGTATTTAATGAGCCTATTTAATAAGCCTATTTATTGAGCCTATTTAATAAGCCTATTTATTGAGCCTATTTAATAAGCCTATTTATTGAGCCTATTTAATAAGCCTATTTATTGAGCCTATTTAATAAGCCTATTTAATAAGTCTATTTAATAAGCCTATTTAATAAGCCTATTTATTGACCATTTTTAATAAGCCTATTTAATAAGCCTATTTATTGAGCCTATTTAATAAGTCTATTTAATACGCCTATTTAATAAGCCTATTTAATAAGTATTTAATGAGCCTATTTAATAAGTCTATTTAATAAGCCTATTTAATAGACCTATTTAATAAGTCTAAGTTGCTGAAATAAGCCTATTTAATAAACCTATTTAATAGGCCTATTTAATAAGTCTAATTTGCTGAAATAAGCCTATTTAATAAGCCTAAGTTTCTGAATGAGCCTATTTAATAAGCCTAAGTTGCTGAAATAAGCCTATTTAATAAGCCTAAGTTGCTGAACAAGCCTATTTAATAAGCCTAAGTTACTGAAATAAGCCTTTTTAATCAGCGTAAGTTGCTGAAATAAGCCTATTTAATAAGCCCAAGTTGCTCAAATAAGCCTACTTAATTAGGCTATTTAATAAGCCTAAGTTGCTGAAATAAGCCTATTAATAAGCCTATTTAATAAGCCTATTTAATAGGCCTATTTAATAAGTCTAAGTTGCTGAAATAAGCCTATTTAATAAGCCTATATAATAGTCCTATTTAATAAGTCTAAGTTGCTGAAATAAGCCTATTTAATAAGCCTAAGTTGCTGAATGAGCCTATTTAATAAGCCTAAGTTGCTGAAATAAGCCTATTTAATAAGCCTAAGTTGCTTAATAAGCCTATTTAATAAGCCTAAGTTGCTGAATAAACCTATTTAATAAGTCTAAGTTGCTGAAATAAGCCTATTTAATAAGGCTATTTAATAAGCCTAAGTTGCTGAATAAGCCTATTTAATAAGTCTAAGTTGCTGAAATAAGGCTATTTAATAAGGCTCTTTAATAAGTCTAAGTTGCTGAAATAAACCTATTTAATAAGCCCAAGTTGCTAAAATAAGCCTATTTAATGAGGATATTTAATAAGTCTATTTAATAAGCCTATTTAATAAGCCTATTTAATAAGCCTATTTAATACGCCTATTTAATAAACACATTTAATAAGTATTTAATGAGAATTTTTAATAAGCCTATTTAATAAGTCTATTTAATAAGCCTATTTAATAAGTCTATTTAATAAGTCTAGTTTATAAGCCTACTTAATAAGTATTTAATGAGCCTATTTAATAAGTCTATTTAATAAGCCTATTTAATAGGCCTATTTAATAAGTCTAAGTTGCTGAAATAAGCCTATTTAATAAGCCTAAGTTGCTGAAATAAGCCTATTTAATAAGGCTATTTAATAAGCCTAAGTTGCTGAATAAGCCTATTTAATAAGTCTAAATTGCTGAAATAACGCTATTTAATAAGCGTAAGTTACTGAAATAAGCCTATTTAATAAGCCTAAGTTGCTAAAATAAGCCTATTTAATGAGGCTATTTAATAAGTCTATTTAATAAGCCTATTTAATAAGCCTATTTAATAAGCCTATTTAATACGCCTATTTAATAAACCTATTTAATAAGTATTTAATGAGCCTATTTAATAAGCCTATTTAATAAGCCTTTTTAATAAGCCTATTTAATAAGCCTATTTAATAAGCCTATTTAATAAGTCTATTTAATAAGTCTATTTAATAAGCCTATTTAATAAGTATTTAATGAGCCTATTTAATAAACCTATTTATTGAGCCTATTTAATAAGCCTATTTATTGAGCCTATTTAATGAGCCTATTTATTGAGCCTATTTAATAAGCCTATTTAATAAGTCTATTTAATAAACCTATTTAATAAACCTAATTAATAAGCCTATTTAATAAGCCTATATATTGAGCTTATTTAATGAGTCTATTTAATAAGCCTGTTTAATAAGCCTATTTAATAAGTATTGAATGAGCCTATTTAATAAGCCTAAGTTGCTGAATATGCCTATTTAATAAGCCTAAGTTGCTGAAATAAGCCTATTTAATAAACCTATTTGATAAGCCTAAGTTGCTGAATAAGCCTATTTAATAAGCCTAAGTTGCTGAAATAAGCCTATTTAATAAGTCTAAGTTGCTGAAATAACGCTATTTAATAAGCCTAAGTTGCTGAAATAAGCCTATTTAATAAGCCTAAGTTGTTGAAATAAGGCTATTTAATAAGCCTAAGTTGCTGAATATGCCTATTTAATAAGCCTAAGTTGCTGAAATAAGCCTATTTAATAAACCTATTTGATAAGCCTAAGTTGCTGAATAAGCCTATTTAATAAGCCTAAGTTGCTGAAATAAGCCTATTTAATAAGTCTAAGTTGCTGAAATAACGCTATTTAATATGCCTAAGTTGCTGAAATAAGCCTATTTAATAAGCCTAAGTTGTTGAAATAAGGCTATTTAATAAGTCCAAGTTGCTGAAATAAGCCTATTTAATAAGCCTAAGTTGCTGAAATAAGTATATTTAATAAGAATAAGTTGCTGAAATAAGCCTATTTAATAAGTCTAAGTTGCTGAAATAAGGCTATTTAATAAGTCTAAGTTGCTGAAATAAGCCTTTTTAATCAGCGTAAGTTGCTGAAATAAGCCTATTTAATAAGCCCAAGTTGCTGAAATAAGTATATTTAATAAGAATAAGTTGCTGAAATAAGCCTATTTAATAAGTCTAAGTTGCTGAAATAAGCCTATTTAATAAGTCTAAGTTGCTGAAATAAGGCTATTTAATAAGTCTAAGTTGCTGAAATAAGCCTATTTAATAAGCCCAAGTTGCTGAAATAAGCCTACTTAATTAGGCTATTTAATAAGCCTAAGTTGCTGAAATAAGCCTATTTAATAAGTGTAAGTTGCTGAAATAAGGCTATTTAATAAGTCTAAGTTGCTGAAATAAGCCTATTTAATAAGCCTAAGTTGCTGAAATAAGCCTATTTAATAAGCCTGTTTAATAAGCCTAAGTTGCTGAAATAAGCCTATTTAATAAGCCTATTTAATAAGCCTATTTAATAGGCCTATTTAATAAGTCTAAGTTGCTGAAATAAGCCTAATTAATAAGCCTATATAATAGGCCTATTTAATAAGTCTAAGTTGCTGAAATAAGCCTATTTAATAAGCATAAGTTGCTGAATGAGCCTATTTAATAAGCCTAAGTTGCTGAATGAGCCTATTTAATAAGCCTAAGTTGCTGAAATAAGCCTATTTAATAAGCCTAAGTTGCTGAATAAGCCTATTTAATAAGCCTAAGTTGCTGAATAAACCTATTTAATAAGCCTAAGTTGCTGAAATAAGGCTATTTAATAAGTTTAAGTTGCTGAAATACGCCTATTTAATAAACCTATTTAATAAGTATTTAATGAGCCTATTTAATAAGCCTATTTAATAAGCCTTTTTAATAAGCCTATTTAATAAGCCTATTTAATAAGCCTATTTAATAAGTCTATTTAATACGTCTATTTAATAAGCCTATTTAATAAGTATTTAATGAGCCTATTTAATAAGCCTATTTATTGAGCCTATTTAATAAGCCTATTTATTGAGCCTATTTAATGAGCCTATTTATTGAGCCTATTTAATGAGCCTATTTATTGAGCCTATTTAATAAGCCTATTTAATAAGTCTATTTAATAAACCTATTTAATAAGCCTAATTAATAAGCCTATTTAATAAGCCTATATATTGAGCCTATTTAATGAGTCTATTTAATAAGCCTGTTTAATAAGCCTATTTAATAAGTATTGAATGAGCCTATTTAATAAGCCTAAGTTGCTGAATAAGCCTACTTAATAAGCCTAAGTTGCTGAAATAAGCCTATTTAATAAGCCTATTTGATAAGCCTAAGTTGCTGAATAAGCCTATTTAATAAGCCTAAGTTGCTGAAATAAGCCTATTTAATAAGTCTAAGTTGCTGAAATAAGTCTATTTAATAAGCCTTTTTAATAAGTCTATTTAATAAGTCTATTTAATAAGCCTATTTAATAAGTATTTAATGAGCCTATTTAATAAGCCTATTTATTGAGCCTATTTAATAAGCCTATTTATTGAGCCTATTTAATAAGCCTATTTATTGAGCCTATTTAATAAGCCTATTTATTGAGCCTATTTAATAAGCCTATTTAATAAGTCTATTTAATAAGCCTATTTAATAAGCCTATTTATTGACCATTTTTAATAAGCCTATTTAATAAGCCTATTTATTGAGCCTATTTAATAAGTCTATTTAATACGCCTATTTAATAAGCCTATTTAATAAGTATTTAATGAGCCTATTTAATAAGTCTATTTAATAAGCCTATTTAATAGACCTATTTAATAAGTCTAAGTTGCTGAAATAAGCCTATTTAATAAACCTATTTAATAGGCCTATTTAATAAGTCTAATTTGCTGAAATAAGCCTATTTAATAAGCCTAAGTTTCTGAATGAGCCTATTTAATAAGCCTAAGTTGCTGAAATAAGCCTATTTAATAAGCCTAAGTTGCTGAACAAGCCTATTTAATAAGCCTAAGTTGCTGAAATAAGCCTTTTTAATCAGCGTAAGTTGCTGAAATAAGCCTATTTAATAAGCCCAAGTTGCTCAAATAAGCCTACTTAATTAGGCTATTTAATAAGCCTAAGTTGCTGAAATAAGCCTATTAATAAGCCTATTTAATAAGCCTATTTAATAGGCCTATTTAATAAGTCTAAGTTGCTGAAATAAGCCTATTTAATAAGCCTATATAATAGTCCTATTTAATAAGTCTAAGTTGCTGAAATAAGCCTATTTAATAAGCCTAAGTTGCTGAATGAGCCTATTTAATAAGCCTAAGTTGCTGAAATAAGCCTATTTAATAAGCCTAAGTTGCTTAATAAGCCTATTTAATAAGCCTAAGTTGCTGAATAAACCTATTTAATAAGTCTAAGTTGCTGAAATAAGCCTATTTAATAAGGCTATTTAATAAGCCTAAGTTGCTGAATAAGCCTATTTAATAAGTCTAAGTTGCTGAAATAAGGCTATTTAATAAGGCTCTTTAATAAGTCTAAGTTGCTGAAATAAACCTATTTAATAAGCCCAAGTTGCTAAAATAAGCCTATTTAATGAGGATATTTAATAAGTCTATTTAATAAGCCTATTTAATAAGCCTATTTAATAAGCCTATTTAATACGCCTATTTAATAAACACATTTAATAAGTATTTAATGAGCATTTTTAATAAGCCTATTTAATAAGTCTATTTAATAAGCCTATTTAATAAGTCTATTTAATAAGTCTAGTTTATAAGCCTACTTAATAAGTATTTAATGAGCCTATTTAATAAGTCTATTTAATAAGCCTATTTAATAGGCCTATTTAATAAGTCTAAGTTGCTGAAATAAGCCTATTTAATAAGCCTAAGTTGCTGAAATAAGCCTATTTAATAAGGCTATTTAATAAGCCTAAGTTGCTGAATAAGCCTATTTAATAAGTCTAAATTGCTGAAATAACGCTATTTAATAAGCGTAAGTTGCTGAAATAAGCCTATTTAATAAGCCTAAGTTGCTAAAATAAGCCTATTTAATGAGGCTATTTAATAAGTCTATTTAATAAGCCTATTTAATAAGCCTATTTAATAAGCCTATTTAATACGCCTATTTAATAAACCTATTTAATAAGTATTTAATGAGCCTATTTAATAAGCCTATTTAATAAGCCTTTTTAATAAGCCTATTTAATAAGCCTATTTAATAAGCCTATTTAATAAGTCTATTTAATAAGTCTATTTAATAAGCCTATTTAATAAGTATTTAATGAGCCTATTTAATAAACCTATTTATTGAGCCTATTTAATAAGCCTATTTATTGAGCCTATTTAATGAGCCTATTTATTGAGCCTATTTAATAAGCCTATTTAATAAGTCTATTTAATAAACCTATTTAATAAACCTAATTAATAAGCCTATTTAATAAGCCTATATATTGAGCTTATTTAATGAGTCTATTTAATAAGCCTGTTTAATAAGCCTATTTAATAAGTATTGAATGAGCCTATTTAATAAGCCTAAGTTGCTGAATATGCCTATTTAATAAGCCTAAGTTGCTGAAATAAGCCTATTTAATAAACCTATTTGATAAGCCTAAGTTGCTGAATAAGCCTATTTAATAAGCCTAAGTTGCTGAAATAAGCCTATTTAATAAGTCTAAGTTGCTGAAATAACGCTATTTAATAAGTCCAAGTTGCTGAAATAAGCCTATTTAATAAGCCTAAGTTGCTGAAATAAGTATATTTAATAAGAATACGTTTGCTGAAATAAGCCTATTTAATAAGTCTAAGTTGCTGAAATAAGGCTATTTAATAAGTCTAAGTTGCTGAAATAAGCCTTTTTAATCAGCGTAAGTTGCTGAAATAAGCCTATTTAATAAGCCCAAGTTGCTGAAATAAGCCTACTTAATTAGGCTATTTAATAAGCCTAAGTTGCTGAAATAAGCCTATTTAATAAGCCTAAGTTGCTGAAATAAGCCTATTTAATAAGCCTGTTTAATAAGCCTAAGTTGCTGAAATAAGCCTATTTAATAAGCCTATTTAATAAGCCTATTTAATAGGCCTATTTAATAAGTCTAAGTTGCTGAAATAAGCCTAATTAATAAGCCTATATAATAGGCCTATTTAATAAGTCTAAGTTGCTGAAATAAGCCTATTTAATAAGCCTAAGTTGCTGAATGAGCCTATTTAATAAGCCTAAGTTGCTGAATTAGCCTATTTAATAAGCCTAAGTTGCTGAAATAAGCCTATTTAATAAGCCTAAGTTGCTGAATAAGCCTATTTAATAAGCCTAAGTTGCTGAATAAACCTATTTAATAAGCCTAAGTTGCTGAATAAGCCTATTTAATAAGTCTAAGTTGCTGAATAAGCCTATTTAATAAGTCTAAGTTGCTGAAATAAGCCTATTTAATAAGGCTATATAATGAGCCTAAGTTGCTGATTTAAAAATGCTATTTAATAAGCCTAAGTTGCTGAAATAAACCTGTTTAATAATGCTATTTAATAAGCATAAGTTGCTGAAATAAGCTGATTTAATAAGCCTAAGTTGCTGAAATAAGCCTATTTAATAAGGCTATACAATGAGCCTAAGTTGCTGATTTCAAAATGCTATTTAATAAGCCTAAGTTGCTGAAATAAACCTGTTTAATAAGGCTATTTAATAAGCATAAGTTGCTGAAATAAGCTTATTTAATAAGCCTAAGTTGCTGAAATAAGCCTATTTAATAAGGCTATTTAATAAGTCTAAGTTGCTGAAATAAACCTATTTAATAAGCCTAAGTTGCTAAAATAAGCCTTTTTAATAAGTCTATTTAATAAGCCTTTTTAATAAGCCTATTTAATAAGTCTATTTAATAAGCCTATTTAATAAGGCTATTTAATAAGTCTATTTGATAAGCCTATTTAATAAGTATTTAATGAGCCTATTTAATAAGCCTATTTATTGAGCCTATTTAATAAGCCTATTTATTGAGCCTATTTAATAAGCCTATTTATTGAGCCTATTTAATAAGCCTATTTATTGAGCCTATTTAATAAGCCTATTTAATAAGCCTATTTAATAAGCCTATTTAATAAGCCTATTTAATATGCCTATTTAATAAACACATTTAATACGTATTTAATGAGCATTTTAATAAGCCTATTTAATAAGTCTATTTAATAAGCCTATTTAATAAGTCTATTTAATAAGTCTAGTTAATAAGCCTACTTAATAAGTATTTAATGAGCCTATTTAATAAGTCTATTTAATAAGCCTATTTAATAGGCCTATTTAATAAGTCTAATTTGCTGAAATAAGCCTATTAAATAAGCCTAAGTTTCTGAATGAGCCTATTTAATAAGCCTAAGTTGCTGAAAAAAGCCTATTTAATAAGCCTAAGTTGCTGAACAAGCCTATTTAATAAGCCTAAGTTGCTGAAATAAGCCTTTTTAATCAGCGTAAGTTGCTGAAATAAGCCTATTTAATAAGCCCAAGTTGCTCAAATAAGCCTACTTAATTAGGCTATTTAATAAGCCTAAGTTGCTGAAATAAGCCTATTAATAAGCCTATTTAATAAGCCTATTTAATAGGCCTATTTAATAAGTCTAAGTTGCTGAAATAAGCCTATTTAATAAGCCTATATAATAGTCCTATTTAATAAGTCTAAGTTGCTGAAATAAGCCTATTTAATAAGCCTAAGTTGCTGAATGAGCCTATTTAATAAGCCTAAGTTGCTGAAATAAGCCTATTTAATAAGCCTAAGTTGCTTAATAAGCCTATTTAATAAGCCTAAGTTGCTGAATAAACCTATTTAATAAGTCTAAGTTGCTGAAATAAGCCTATTTAATAAGGCTATTTAATAAGCCTAAGTTGCTGAATAAGCCTATTTAATAAGTCTAAGTTGCTGAAATAAGGCTATTTAATAAGGCTCTTTAATAAGTCTAAGTTGCTGAAATAAACCTATTTAATAAGCCCAAGTTGCTAAAATAAGCCTATTTAATGAGGATATTTAATAAGTCTATTTAATAAGCCTATTTAATAAGCCTATTTAATAAGCCTATTTAATAAGCCTATTTATTGAGCCTATTTAATAAGCCTATTTAATAAGCCTATTTAATAAGCCTATTTAATACGCCTATTTAATACGCCTATTTAATAAACACATTTAATAAGTATTTAATGAGCATTTTTAATAAGCCTATTTAATAAGTCTATTTAATAAGCCTATTTAATAAGTCTATTTAATAAGTCTAGTTAATAAGCCTACTTAATAAGTATTTAATGAGCCTATTTAATAAGTCTATTTAATAAGCCTATTTAATAGGCCTATTTAATAAGTCTAAGTTGCTGAAATAAGCCTATTTAATAAGCCTAAGTTGCTGAAATAAGCCTATTTAATAAGGCTATTTAATAAGCCTAAGTTGCTGAATAAGCCTATTTAATAAGTCTAAATTGCTGAAATAACGCTATTTAATAAGCCTAAGTTGCTGAAATAAGCCTATTTAATAAGCCTAAGTTGCTAAAATAAGCCTATTTAATGAGGCTATTTAATAAGCCTATTTAATACGCCTATTTGATAAACCTATTTAATAAGTATTTAAAGAGCCTATTTAATAAGTATTTAATGAGCCTATTTAATAAGCCTATTTATTGAGCCTATTTAATAAGCCTATTTATTGAGCCTATTTAATAAGCCTATTTATTGAGCCTATTTAATAAGCCTATTTATTGAGCCTATTTAATAAGCCTATTTAATAAGCCTATTTAATAAGCCTATTTAATAAGCCTATTTAATATGCCTATTTAATAAACACATTTAATAAGTATTTAATGAGCATTTTTAATAAGCCTATTTAATAAGTCTATTTAATAAGCCTATTTAATAAGTCTATTTAATAAGTCTAGTTAATAAGCCTACTTAATAAGTATTTAATGAGCCTATTTAATAAGTCTATTTAATAAGCCTATTTAATAGGCCTATTTAATAAGTCTAAGTTGCTGAAATAAGCCTATTTAATAAGCCTAAGTTGCTGAATAAGCCTATTTAATAAGCCTAAGTTGCTGAAATAAGCCTTTTTAATAAGTCTAAGTTGCTGAAATAAGCCTATTTAATAAGCCTAAGCTGCTGAAATAAGCCTATTTAATAAGGCTATTTAATAAGCCTAAGTTGCTGAATAAGCCTATTTAATAAGTCTAAGTTGCTGAAATAACGCTATTTAATACGCCTAAGTTGCTGAAATAAGCCTATTTAATAAGCCTAAGTTGCTAAAATAAGCCTATTTAATGAGGCAATTTAATAAGTCTATTTAATAAGTCTATTTAATAAGCCTATTTAATAAGTATTTAATGAGCCTATTTAATAAGCCTATTTATTGAGCCTATTTAATAAGCCTATTTATTGAGCCTATTTAATGAGCCTATTTATTGAGCCTATTTAATGAGCCTATTTATTGAGCCTATTTAATACGCCTATTTAATAAGTCTATTTAATAAACCTATTTAATAAGCCTAATTAATAAGCCTATTTAATAAGCCTATATATTGAGCCTATTTAATGAGTCTATTTAATAAGCCTGTTTAATAAGCCTATTTAATAAGTATTGAATGAGCCTATTTAATAAGCCTAAGTTGCTGAATAAGCCTACTTAATAAGCCTAAGTTGCTGAAATAAGCCTATTTAATAAGCCTATTTGATAAGCCTAAGTTGCTGAATAAGCCTATTTAATAAGCCTAAGTTGCTGAAATAAGCCTATTTAATAAGTCTAAGTTGCTGAAATAAGTCTATTTAATAAGCCTTTTTAATAAGTCTATTTAATAAGTCTATTTAATAAGCCTATTTAATAAGTATTTAATGAGCCTATTTAATAAGCCTATTTATTGAGCCTATTTAATAAGCCTATTTATTGAGCCTATTTAATAAGCCTATTTATTGAGCCTATTTAATAAGCCTATTTATTGAGCCTATTTAATAAGCCTATTTAATAAGTCTATTTAATAAGCCTATTTAATAAGCCTATTTATTGACCATTTTTAATAAGCCTATTTAATAAGCCTATTTATTGAGCCTATTTAATAAGTCTATTTAAAACGCCTATTTAATAAGCCTATTTAATAAGTATTTAATGAGCCTATTTAATAAGTCTATTTAATAAGCCTATTTAATAGACCTATTTAATAAGTCTAAGTTGCTGAAATAAGCCTATTTAATAAACCTATTTAATAGGCCTATTTAATAAGTCTAATTTGCTGAAATAAGCCTATTTAATAAGCCTAAGTTTCTGAATGAGCCTATTTAATAAGCCTAAGTTGCTGAAATAAGCCTATTTAATAAGCCTAAGTTGCTGAACAAGCCTATTTAATAAGCCTAAGTTGCTGAAATAAGCCTTTTTAATCAGCGTAAGTTGCTGAAATAAGCCTATTTAATAAGCCCAAGTTGCTCAAATAAGCCTACTTAATTAGGCTATTTAATAAGCCTAAGTTGCTGAAATAAGCCTATTAATAAGCCTATTTAATAAGCCTATTTAATAGGCCTATTTAATAAGTCTAAGTTGCTGAAATAAGCCTATTTAATAAGCCTATATAATAGTCCTATTTAATAAGTCTAAGTTGCTGAAATAAGCCTATTTAATAAGCCTAAGTTGCTGAATGAGCCTATTTAATAAGCCTAAGTTGCTGAAATAAGCCTATTTAATAAGCCTAAGTTGCTTAATAAGCCTATTTAATAAGCCTAAGTTGCTGAATAAACCTATTTAATAAGTCTAAGTTGCTGAAATAAGCCTATTTAATAAGGCTATTTAATAAGCCTAAGTTGCTGAATAAGCCTATTTAATAAGTCTAAGTTGCTGAAATAAGGCTATTTAATAAGGCTCTTTAATAAGTCTAAGTTGCTGAAATAAACCTATTTAATAAGCCCAAGTTGCTAAAATAAGCCTATTTAATGAGGATATTTAATAAGTCTATTTAATAAGCCTATTTAATAAGCCTATTTAATAAGCCTATTTAATACGCCTATTTAATAAACACATTTAATAAGTATTTAATGAGCATTTTTAATAAGCCTATTTAATAAGTCTATTTAATAAGCCTATTTAATAAGTCTATTTAATAAGTCTAGTTTATAAGCCTACTTAATAAGTATTTAATGAGCCTATTTAATAAGTCTATTTAATAAGCCTATTTAATAGGCCTATTTAATAAGTCTAAGTTGCTGAAATAAGCCTATTTAATAAGCCTAAGTTGCTGAAATAAGCCTATTTAATAAGGCTATTTAATAAGCCTAAGTTGCTGAATAAGCCTATTTAATAAGTCTAAATTGCTGAAATAACGCTATTTAATAAGCATAAGTTGCTGAAATAAGCCTATTTAATAAGCCTAAGTTGCTAAAATAAGCCTATTTAATGAGGCTATTTAATAAGTCTATTTAATAAGCCTATTTAATAAGCCTATTTAATAAGCCTATTTAATACGCCTATTTAATAAACCTATTTAATAAGTATTTAATGAGCCTATTTAATAAGCCTATTTAATAAGCCTTTTTAATAAGCCTATTTAATAAGCCTATTTAATAAGCCTATTTAATAAGTCTATTTAATAAGTCTATTTAATAAGCCTATTTAATAAGTATTTAATGAGCCTATTTAATAAACCTATTTATTGAGCCTATTTAATAAGCCTATTTATTGAGCCTATTTAATGAGCCTATTTATTGAGCCTATTTAATAAGCCTATTTAATAAGTCTATTTAATAAACCTATTTAATAAACCTAATTAATAAGCCTATTTAATAAGCCTATATATTGAGCTTATTTAATGAGTCTATTTAATAAGCCTGTTTAATAAGCCTATTTAATAAGTATTGAATGAGCCTATTTAATAAGCCTAAGTTGCTGAATATGCCTATTTAATAAGCCTAAGTTGCTGAAATAAGCCTATTTAATAAACCTATTTGATAAGCCTAAGTTGCTGAATAAGCCTATTTAATAAGCCTAAGTTGCTGAAATAAGCCTATTTAATAAGTCTAAGTTGCTGAAATAACGCTATTTAATAAGTCCAAGTTGCTGAAATAAGCCTATTTAATAAGCCTAAGTTGCTGAAATAAGTATATTTAATAAGAATACGTTTGCTGAAATAAGCCTATTTAATAAGTCTAAGTTGCTGAAATAAGGCTATTTAATAAGTCTAAGTTGCTGAAATAAGCCTTTTTAATCAGCGTAAGTTGCTGAAATAAGCCTATTTAATAAGCCCAAGTTGCTGAAATAAGCCTACTTAATTAGGCTATTTAATAAGCCTAAGTTGCTGAAATAAGCCTATTTAATAAGTGTAAGTTGCTGAAATAAGGCTATTTAATAAGTCTAAGTTGCTGAAATAAGCCTATTTAATAAGCCTAAGTTGCTGAAATAAGCCTATTTAATAAGCCTGTTTAATAAGCCTAAGTTGCTGAAATAAGCCTATTTAATAAGCCTATTTAATAAGCCTATTTAATAGGCCTATTTAATAAGTCTAAGTTGCTGAAATAAGCCTAATTAATAAGCCTATATAATAGGCCTATTTAATAAGTCTAAGTTGCTGAAATAAGCCTATTTAATAAGCCTAAGTTGCTGAATGAGCCTATTTAATAAGCCTAAGTTGCTGAATAAGCCTATTTAATAAGCCTAAGTTGCTGAATAAACCTATTTAATAAGCCTAAGTTGCTGAATAAGCCTATTTAATAAGTCTAAGTTGCTGAATAAGCCTATTTAATAAGTCTAAGTTGCTGAAATAAGCCTATTTAATAAGGCTATATAATGAGCCTAAGTTGCTGATTTAAAAATGCTATTTAATAAGCCTAAGTTGCTGAAATAAACCTGTTTAATAATGCTATTTAATAAGCATAAGTTGCTGAAATAAGCTGATTTAATAAGCCTAAGTTGCTGAAATAAGCCTATTTAATAAGGCTATACAATGAGCCTAAGTTGCTGATTTCAAAATGCTATTTAATAAGCCTAAGTTGCTGAAATAAACCTGTTTAATAAGGCTATTTAATAAGCATAAGTTGCTGAAATAAGCTTATTTAATAAGCCTAAGTTGCTGAAATAAGCCTATTTAATAAGGCTATTTAATAAGTCTAAGTTGCTGAAATAAACCTATTTAATAAGCCTAAGTTGCTAAAATAAGCCTTTTTAATAAGTCTATTTAATAAGCCTTTTTAATAAGCCTATTTAATAAGTCTATTTAATAAGCCTATTTAATAAGGCTATTTAATAAGTCTATTTGATAAGCCTATTTAATAAGTATTTAATGAGCCTATTTAATAAGCCTATTTATTGAGCCTATTTAATAAGCCTATTTATTGAGCCTATTTAATAAGCCTATTTATTGAGCCTATTTAATAAGCCTATTTATTGAGCCTATTTAATAAGCCTATTTAATAAGCCTATTTAATAAGCCTATTTAATAAGCCTATTTAATATGCCTATTTAATAAACACATTTAATACGTATTTAATGAGCATTTTAATAAGCCTATTTAATAAGTCTATTTAATAAGCCTATTTAATAAGTCTATTTAATAAGTCTAGTTAATAAGCCTACTTAATAAGTATTTAATGAGCCTATTTAATAAGTCTATTTAATAAGCCTATTTAATAGGCCTATTTAATAAGTCTAAGTTGCTGAAATAAGCCTATTTAATAAGCCTAAGTTGCTGAATAAGCCTATTTAATAAGCCTAAGTTGCTGAAATAAGCCTTTTTAATAAGTCTAAGTTGCTGAAATAAGCCTATTTAATAAGCCTAAGTTGCTGAAATAAGCCTATTTAATAAGGCTATTTAATAAGCCTAAGTTGCTGAATAAGCCTATTTAATAAGTCTAAGTTGCTGAAATAACGCTATTTAATACGCCTAAGTTGCTGAAATAAGCCTATTTAATAAGCCTAAGTTGCTAAAATAAGCCTATTTAATGAGGCAATTTAATAAGTCTATTTAATAAGCCTATTTAATAAGCCTATTTAATAAGCCTATTTAATATGCCTATTTAATAAACACATTTAATAAGTATTTAATGAGCATTTTAATAAGCCTATTTAATAAGCCTAAGTTGCTAAAATAAGCCTATTTAATGAGGCAATTTAATAAGTCTATTTAATAAGCCTATTTAATAAGTCTATTTAATAAGTCTAGTTAATAAGCCTACTTAATAAGTATTTAATGAGCCTATTTAATAAGGCTATTTAATAAGCCTAAGTTGCTGAATAAGCCTATTTAATAAGCCTAAGTTGCTGAATAAGCCTATTTAATAAGTCTAAGTTGCTGAAATAACGCTATTTAATACGCCTAAGTTGCTGAAATAAGCCTATTTAATAAGCCTAAGTTGCTAAAATAAGCCTATTTAATGAGGCAATTTAATAAGTCTATTTAATAAGCCTATTTAATAAGCCTATTTAATAAGCCTATTTAATACGCCTATTTAATAAACCTATTTAATAAGTATTTAATGAGCCTATTTAATAAGCCTATTTAATAAGCCTTTTTAATAAGCCTATTTAATAAGCCTATTTAATAAGCCTATTTAATAAGTCTATTTAATAAGTTTATTTAATAAGCCTATTTAATAAGTATTTAATGAGCCTATTTAATAAGCCTATTTATTGAGCCTATTTAATAAGCCTATTTATTGAGCCTATTTAATGAGCCTATTTATTGAGCCTATTTAATGAGCCTATTTATTGAGCCTATTTAATAAGCCTATTTAATAAGTCTATTTAATAAACCTAAGTTGCTGAATAAACCTATTTAATAAGTCTAAGTTGCTGAAATAAGCCTATTTAATAAGGCTATTTAATAAGCCTAAGTTGCTGAATATGCCTATTTAATAAGCCTAAGTTGCTGAAATAAGCCTATTTAATAAACCTATTTGATAAGCCTAAGTTGCTGAATAAGCCTATTTAATAAGCCTAAGTTGCTGAAATAAGCCTATTTAATAAGTCTAAGTTGCTGAAATAACGCTATTTAATAAGCCTAAGTTGCTGAAATAAGCTTATTTAATAAGCCTAAGTTGTTGAAATAAGGCTATTTAATAAGTCCAAGTTGCTGAAATAAGCCTATTTAATAAGCCTAAGTTGCTGAAATAAGTATATTTAATAAGAATACGTTTGCTGAAATAAGCCTATTTAATAAGTCTAAGTTGCTGAAATAAGGCTATTTAATAAGTCTAAGTTGCTGAAATAAGCCTTTTTAATCAGCGTAAGTTGCTGAAATAAGCCTATTTAATAAGCCCAAGTTGCTGAAATAAGCCTACTTAATTAGGCTATTTAATAAGCCTAAGTTGCTGAAATAAGCCTATTTAATAAGTGTAAGTTGCTGAAATAAGGCTATTTAATAAGTCTAAGTTGCTGAAATAAGCCTATTTAATAAGCCTAAGTTGCTGAAATAAGCCTATTTAATAAGCCTGTTTAATAAGCCTAAGTTGCTGAAATAAACCTATTTAATAAGCCTATTTAATAAGCCTATTTAATAGGCCTATTTAATAAGTCTAAGTTGCTGAAATAAGCCTAATTAATAAGCCTATATAATAGGCCTATTTAATAAGTCTAAGTTGCTGAAATAAGCCTATTTAATAAGCCTAAGTTGCTGAATGAGCCTATTTAATAAGCCTAAGTTGCTGAATGAGCCTATTTAATAAGCCTAAGTTGCTGAAATAAGCCTATTTAATAAGCCTAAGTTGCTGAATAAGCCTATTTAATAAGCCTAAGTTGCTGAATAAACCTATTTAATAAGCCTAAGTTGCTGAATAAGCCTATTTAATAAGTCTAAGTTGCTGAATAAGCCTATTTAATAAGTCTAAGTTGCTGAAATAAGCCTATTTAATAAGGCTATATAATGAGCCTAAGTTGCTGATTTAAAAATGCTATTTAATAAGCCTAAGTTGCTGAAATAAACCTGTTTAATAATGCTATTTAATAAGCATAAGTTGCTGAAATAAGCTGATTTAATAAGCCTAAGTTGCTGAAATAAGCCTATTTAATAAGGCTATACAATGAGCCTAAGTTGCTGATTTAAAAATGCTATTTAATAAGCCTAAGTTGCTGAAATAAACCTGTTTAATAAGGCTATTTAATAAGCATAAGTTGCTGAAATAAGCTTATTTAATAAGCCTAAGTTGCTGAAATAAGCCTATTTAATAAGGCTATTTAATAAGTCTAAGTTGCTGAAATAAACCTATTTAATAAGCCTAAGTTGCTAAAATAAGCCTTTTTAATAAGTCTATTTAATAAGCCTTTTTAATAAGCCTATTTAATAAGTCTATTTAATAAGCCTATTTAATAAGGCTATTTAATAAGTCTATTTGATAAGCCTATTTAATAAGTATTTAATGAGCCTATTTAATAAGCCTATTTATTGAGCCTATTTAATAAGCCTATTTATTGAGCCTATTTAATAAGCCTATTTATTGAGCCTATTTAATAAGCCTATTTATTGAGCCTATTTAATAAGCCTATTTAATAAGCCTATTTAATAAGCCTATTTAATAAGCCTATTTAATATGCCTATTTAATAAACACATTTAATAAGTATTTAATGAGCATTTTAATAAGCCTATTTAATAAGTCTATTTAATAAGCCTATTTAATAAGTCTATTTAATAAGTCTAGTTAATAAGCCTACTTAATAAGTATTTAATGAGCCTATTTAATAAGTCTATTTAATAAGCCTATTTAATAGGCCTATTTAATAAGTCTAAGTTGCTGAAATAAGCCTATTTAATAAGCCTAAGTTGCTGAATAAGCCTATTTAATAAGCCTAAGTTGCTGAAATAAGCCTTTTTAATAAGTCTAAGTTGCTGAAATAAGCCTATTTAATAAGCCTAAGTTGCTGAAATAAGCCTATTTAATAAGGCTATTTAATAAGCCTAAGTTGCTGAATAAGCCTATTTAATAAGTCTAAGTTGCTGAAATAACGCTATTTAATACGCCTAAGTTGCTGAAATAAGCCTATTTAATAAGCCTAAGTTGCTAAAATAAGCCTATTTAATGAGGCAATTTAATAAGTCTATTTAATAAGCCTATTTAATAAGCCTATTTAATAAGCCTATTTAATATGCCTATTTAATAAACACATTTAATAAATATTTAATGAGCATTTTAATAAGCCTATTTAATAAGCCTAAGTTGCTAAAATAAGCCTATTTAATGAGGCAATTTAATAAGTCTATTTAATAAGCCTATTTAATAAGTCTATTTAATAAGTCTAGTTAATAAGCCTACTTAATAAGTATTTAATGAGCCTATTTAATAAGGCTATTTAATAAGCCTAAGTTGCTGAATAAGCCTATTTAATAAGCCTAAGTTGCTGAATAAGCCTATTTAATAAGTCTAAGTTGCTGAAATAACGCTATTTAATACGCCTAAGTTGCTGAAATAAGCCTATTTAATAAGCCTAAGTTGCTAAAATAAGCCTATTTAATGAGGCAATTTAATAAGTCTATTTAATAAGCCTATTTAATAAGCCTATTTAATAAGCCTATTTAATACGCCTATTTAATAAACCTATTTAATAAGTATTTAATGAGCCTATTTAATAAGCCTATTTAATAAGCCTTTTTAATAAGCCTATTTAATAAGCCTATTTAATAAGCCTATTTAATAAGTCTATTTAATAAGTTTATTTAATAAGCCTATTTAATAAGTATTTAATGAGCCTATTTAATAAGCCTATTTATTGAGCCTATTTAATAAGCCTATTTATTGAGCCTATTTAATGAGCCTATTTATTGAGCCTATTTAATGAGCCTATTTATTTAGCCTTTTTAATAAGCCTATTTAATAAGTCTATTTAATAAACCTAAGTTGCTGAATAAACCTATTTAATAAGTCTAAGTTGCTGAAATAAGCCTATTTAATAAGGCTATTTAATAAGCCTAAGTTGCTGAATAAGCCTATTTAATAAGTCTAAGTTGCTGAAATAAGGCTATTTAATAAGGCTCTTTAATAAGTCTAAGTTGCTGAAATAAACCTATTTAATAAGCCCAAGTTGCTAAAATAAGCCTATTTAATGAGGATATTTAATAAGCCTATTTAATAAGCCTATTTAATAAGCCTATTTAATAAGTCTATTTAATAAGTCTATTTAATAAGCCTATTTAATAAGTATTTAATGAGCCTATTTAATAAACCTATTTATTGAGCCTATTTAATAAGCCTATTTATTGAGCCTATTTAATGAGCCTATTTATTGAGCCTATTTAATAAGCCTATTTAATAAGTCTATTTAATAAACCTATTTAATAAACCTAATTAATAAGCCTATTTAATAAGCCTATATATTGAGCTTATTTAATGAGTCTATTTAATAAGCCTGTTTAATAAGCCTATTTAATAAGTATTGAATGAGCCTATTTAATAAGCCTAAGTTGCTGAATATGCCTATTTAATAAGCCTAAGTTGCTGAAATAAGCCTATTTAATAAACCTATTTGATAAGCCTAAGTTGCTGAATAAGCCTATTTAATAAGCCTAAGTTGCTGAAATAAGCCTATTTAATAAGTCTAAGTTGCTGAAATAACGCTATTTAATAAGCCTAAGTTGCTGAAATAAGCCTATTTAATAAGCCTAAGTTGTTGAAATAAGGCTATTTAATAAGTCCAAGTTGCTGAAATAAGCCTATTTAATAAGCCTAAGTTGCTGAAATAAGTATATTTAATAAGAATACGTTGCTGAAATAAGCCTATTTAATAAGTCTAAGTTGCTGAAATAAGGCTATTTAATAAGTCTAAGTTGCTGAAATAAGCCTTTTTAATCAGCGTAAGTTGCTGAAATAAGCCTATTTAATAAGCCCAAGTTGCTGAAATAAGCCTACTTAATTAGGCTATTTAATAAGCCTAAGTTGCTGAAATAAGCCTATTTAATAAGTGTAAGTTGCTGAAATAAGGCTATTTAATAAGTCTAAGTTGCTGAAATAAGCCTATTTAATAAGCCTAATTTGCTGAAATAAGCCTATTTAATAAGCCTGTTTAATAAGCCTAAGTTGCTGAAATAAGCCTATTTAATAAGCCTATTTAATAAGCCTATTTAATAGGCCTATTTAATAAGTCTAAGTTGCTGAAATAAGCCTAATTAATAAGCCTATATAATAGGCCTATTTAATAAGTCTAAGTTGCTGAAATAAGCCTATTTAATAAGCCTAAGTTGCTGAATGAGCCTATTTAATAAGCCTAAGTTGCTGAATGAGCCTATTTAATAAGCCTAAGTTGCTGAAATAAGCCTATTTAATAAGCCTAAGTTGCTGAATAAGCCTATTTAATAAGCCTAAGTTGCTGAATAAACCTATTTAATAAGCCTAATTTGCTGAATAAGCCTATTTAATAAGCCTAAGTTGCTGAATAAACCTATTTAATAAGTCTAAGTTGCTGAATAAGCCTATTTAATAAGTCTAAGTTGCTGAAATAAGCCTATTTAATAAGGCTATATAATGAGCCTAAGTTGCTGATTTAAAAATGCTATTTAATAAGCCTAAGTTGCTGAAATAAACCTGTTTAATAATGCTATTTAATAAGCATAAGTTGCTGAAATAAGCTGATTTAATAAGCCTCAGTTGCTGAAATAAGCCTATTTAATAAGGCTATACAATGAGCCTAAGTTGCTGATTTAAAAATGCTATTTAATAAGCCTAAGTTGCTGAAATAAACCTGTTTAATAAGGCTATTTAATAAGCATAAGTTGCTGAAATAAGCTTATTTAATAAGCCTAAGTTGCTGAAATAAGCCTATTTAATAAGGCTATTTAATAAGTCTAAGTTGCTGAAATAAACCTATTTAATAAGCCTAAGTTGCTAAAATAAGCCTTTTTAATAAGTCTATTTAATAAGCCTTTTTAATAAGCCTATTTAATAAGTCTATTTAATAAGCCTATTTAATAAGGCTATTTAATAAGTCTATTTGATAAGCCTATTTAATAAGTATTTAATGAGCCTATTTAATAAGCCTATTTATTGAGCCTATTTAATAAGCCTATTTATTGAGCCTATTTAATAAGCCTATTTATTGAGCCTATTTAATAAGCCTATTTATTGAGCCTATTTAATAAGCCTATTTAATAAGCCTATTTAATAAGCCTATTTAATAAGCCTATTTAATATGCCTATTTAATAAACACATTTAATAAGTATTTAATGAGCATTTTAATAAGCCTATTTAATAAGTCTATTTAATAAGCCTATTTAATAAGTCTATTTAATAAGTCTAGTTAATAAGCCTACTTAATAAGCATTTAATGAGCCTATTTAATAAGTCTATTTAATAAGCCTATTTAATAGGCCTATTTAATAAGTCTAAGTTGCTGAAATAAGCCTATTTAATAAGCCTAAGTTGCTGAATAAGCCTATTTAATAAGCCTAAGTTGCTGAAATAAGCCTTTTTAATAAGTCTAAGTTGCTGAAATAAGCCTATTTAATAAGCCTAAGTTGCTGAAATAAGCCTATTTAATAAGGCTATTTAATAAGCCTAAGTTGCTGAATAAGCCTATTTAATAAGTCTAAGTTGCTGAAATAACGCTATTTAATACGCCTAAGTTGCTGAAATAAGCCTATTTAATAAGCCTAAGTTGCTAAAATAAGCCTATTTAATGAGGCAATTTAATAAGTCTATTTAATAAGCCTATTTAATAAGCCTATTTAATAAGCCTATTTAATACGCCTATTTAATAAACCTATTTAATAAGTATTTAATGAGCCTATTTAATAAGCCTATTTAATAAGCCTTTTTAATAAGCCTATTTAATAAGCCTATTTAATAAGCCTATTTAATAAGTCTATTTAATAAGTTTATTTAATAAGCCTATTTAATAAGTATTTAATGAGCCTATTTAATAAGCTTATTTATTGAGCCTATTTAATAAGCCTATTTATTGAGCCTATTTAATGAGCCTATTTATTGAGCCTATTTAATGAGCCTATTTATTGAGCCTATTTAATAAGCCTATTTAATAAGTCTATTTAATAAACCTAAGTTGCTGAATAAACCTATTTAATAAGTCTAAGTTGCTGAAATAAGCCTATTTAATAAGGCTATTTAATAAGCCTAAGTTGCTGAATAAGCCTATTTAATAAGTCTAAGTTGCTGAAATAAGGCTATTTAATAAGGCTCTTTAATAAGTATAAGTTGCTGAAATAAACCTATTTAATAAGCCCAAGTTGCTAAAATAAGCCTATTTAATGAGGATATTTAATAAGTCTATTTAATAAGCCTATTTAATAAGCCTATTTAATAAGCCTATTTATTGAGCCTATTTAATAAGCCTATTTAATAAGCCTATTTAATAAGCCTATTTAATAAGCCTATTTAATACGCCTATTTAATAAACACATTTAATAAGTATTTAATGAGCATTTTTAATAAGCCTATTTAATAAGTCTATTTAATAAGCCTATTTAATAAGTCTATTTAATAAGTCTAGTTAATAAGCCTACTTAATAAGTATTTAATGAGCCTATTTAATAAGTCTATTTAATAAGCCTATTTAATATGCCTATTTAATAAGTCTAAGTTGCTGAAATAAGCCTATTTAATAAGCCTAAGTTGCTGAAATAAGCCTATTTAATAAGGCTATTTAATAAGCCTAAGTTGCTGAATAAGCCTATTTAATAAGTCTAAATTGCTGAAATAACGCTATTTAATAAGCCTAAGTTGCTGAAATAAGCCTATTTAATAAGCCTAAGTTGCTAAAATAAGCCTATTTAATGAGGCTATTTAATAAGCCTATTTAATACGCCTATTTGATAAACCTATTTAATAAGTATTTAAAGAGCCTATTTAATAAGTATTTAATGAGCCTATTTAATAAGCCTATTTATTGAGCCTATTTAATAAGCCTATTTATTGAGCCTATTTAATAAGCCTATTTATTGAGCCTATTTAATAAGCCTATTTATTGAGCCTATTTAATAAGCCTATTTAATAAGCCTATTTAATAAGCCTATTTAATAAGCCTATTTAATATGCCTATTTAATAAACACATTTAATAAGTATTTAATGAGCATTTTTAATAAGCCTATTTAATAAGTCTATTTAATAAGCCTATTTAATAAGTCTATTTAATAAGTCTAGTTAATAAGCCTACTTAATAAGTATTTAATGAGCCTATTTAATAAGTCTATTTAATAAGCCTATTTAATAGGCCTATTTAATAAGTCTAAGTTGCTGAAATAAGCCTATTTAATAAGCCTAAGTTGCTGAATAAGCCTATTTAATAAGCCTAAGTTGCTGAAATAAGCCTTTTTAATAAGTCTAAGTTGCTGAAATAAGCCTATTTAATAAGCCTAAGCTGCTGAAATAAGCCTATTTAATAAGGCTATTTAATAAGCCTAAGTTGCTGAATAAGCCTATTTAATAAGTCTAAGTTGCTGAAATAACGCTATTTAATACGCCTAAGTTGCTGAAATAAGCCTATTTAATAAGCCTAAGTTGCTAAAATAAGCCTATTTAATGAGGCAATTTAATAAGTCTATTTAATAAGCCTATTTAATAAGCCTATTTAATAAGCCTATTTAATACGCCTATTTAATAAACCTATTTAATAAGTATTTAATGAGCCTATTTAATAAGCCTATTTAATAAGCCTTTTTAATAAGCCTATTTAATAAGCCTATTTAATAAGCCTATTTAATAAGTCTATTTAATAAGTCTATTTAATAAGCCTATTTAATAAGTATTTAATGAGCCTATTTAATAAGCCTATTTATTGAGCCTATTTAATAAGCCTATTTATTGAGCCTATTTAATGAGCCTATTTATTGAGCCTATTTAATGAGCCTATTTATTGAGCCTATTTAATAAGCCTATTTAATAAGTCTATTTAATAAACCTATTTAATAAGCTTAATTAATAAGCCTATTTAATAAGCCTATATATTGAGCCTATTTAATGAGTCTATTTAATAAGCCTGTTTAATAAGCCTATTTAATAAGTATTGAATGTGCCTATTTAATAAGCCTAAGTTGCTGAATAAGCCTACTTAATAAGCCTAAGTTGCTGAAATAAGCCTATTTAATAAGCCTATTTGATAAGCCTAAGTTGCTGAATAAGCCTATTTAATAAGCCTAAGTTGCTGAAATAAGCCTATTTAATAAGTCTAAGTTGCTGAAATAAGTCTATTTAATAAGCCTTTTTAATAAGTCTATTTAATAAGTCTATTTAATAAGCCTATTTAATAAGTATTTAATGAGCCTATTTAATAAGCCTATTTATTGAGCCTATTTAATAAGCCTATTTATTGAGCCTATTTAATAAGCCTATTTATTGAGCCTATTTAATAAGCCTATTTATTGAGCCTATTTAATAAGCCTATTTAATAAGTCTATTTAATAAGCCTATTTAATAAGCCTATTTATTGACCATTTTTAATAAGCCTATTTAATAAGCCTATTTATTGAGCCTATTTAATAAGTCTATTTAATACGCCTATTTAATAAGCCTATTTAATAAGTATTTAATGAGCCTATTTAATAAGTCTATTTATTAAGCCTATTTAATAGACCTATTTAATAAGTCTAAGTTGCTGAAATAAGCCTATTTAATAAACCTATTTAATAGGCCTATTTAATAAGTCTAATTTGCTGAAATAAGCCTATTTAATAAGCCTAAGTTTCTGAATGAGCCTATTTAATAAGCCTAAGTTGCTGAAATAAGCCTATTTAATAAGCCTAAGTTGCTGAACAAGCCTATTTAATAAGCCTAAGTTGCTGAAATAAGCCTTTTTAATCAGCGTAAGTTGCTGAAATAAGCCTATTTAATAAGCCCAAGTTGCTCAAATAAGCCTACTTAATTAGGCTATTTAATAAGCCTAAGTTGCTGAAATAAGCCTATTTAATAAGCCTAAGTTGCTGAATGAGCCTATTTAATAAGCCTAAGTTGCTGAAATAAGCCTATTTAATAAGCCTAAGTTGCTTAATAAGCCTATTTAATAAGCCTAAGTTGCTGAATAAACCTATTTAATAAGTCTAAGTTGCTGAAATAAGCCTATTTAATAAGGCTATGTAATAAGCCTAAGTTGCTGAATAAGCCTATTTAATAAGTCTAAGTTGCTGAAATAAGGCTATTTAATAAGGCTATTTAATAAGTCTAAATTGCTGAAATAACGCTATTTAATAAGCCTAAGTTGCTGAAATAAGCCTATTTAATAAGCCTAAGTTGCTAAAATAAGCCTATTTAATGAGGCTATTTAATAAGCCTATTTAATACGCCTATTTGATAAACCTATTTAATAAGTATTTAAAGAGCCTATTTAATAAGTATTTAATGAGCCTATTTAATAAGCCTATTTATTGAGCCTATTTAATAAGCCTATTTATTGAGCCTATTTAATAAGCCTATTTATTGAGCCTATTTAATAAGCCTATTTATTGAGCCTATTTAATAAGCCTATTTAATAAGCCTATTTAATAAGCCTATTTAATAAGCCTATTTAATATGCCTATTTAATAAACACATTTAATAAGTATTTAATGAGCATTTTTAATAAGCCTATTTAATAAGTCTATTTAATAAGCCTATTTAATAAGTCTATTTAATAAGTCTAGTTAATAAGCCTACTTAATAAGTATTTAATGAGCCTATTTAATAAGTCTATTTAATAAGCCTATTTAATAGGCCTATTTAATAAGTCTAAGTTGCTGAAATAAGCCTATTTAATAAGCCTAAGTTGCTGAATAAGCCTATTTAATAAGCCTAAGTTGCTGAAATAAGCCTTTTTAATAAGTCTAAGTTGCTGAAATAAGCCTATTTAATAAGCCTAAGCTGCTGAAATAAGCCTATTTAATAAGGCTATTTAATAAGCCTAAGTTGCTGAATAAGCCTATTTAATAAGTCTAAGTTGCTGAAATAACGCTATTTAATACGCCTAAGTTGCTGAAATAAGCCTATTTAATAAGCCTAAGTTGCTAAAATAAGCCTATTTAATGAGGCAATTTAATAAGTCTATTTAATAAGCCTATTTAATAAGCCTATTTAATAAGCCTATTTAATACGCCTATTTAATAAACCTATTTAATAAGTATTTAATGAGCCTATTTAATAAGCCTATTTAATAAGCCTTTTTAATAAGCCTATTTAATAAGCCTATTTAATAAGCCTATTTAATAAGTCTATTTAATAAGTCTATTTAATAAGCCTATTTAATAAGTATTTAATGAGCCTATTTAATAAGCCTATTTATTGAGCCTATTTAATAAGCCTATTTATTGAGCCTATTTAATGAGCCTATTTATTGAGCCTATTTAATGAGCCTATTTATTGAGCCTATTTAATAAGCCTATTTAATAAGTCTATTTAATAAACCTATTTAATAAGCCTAATTAATAAGCCTATTTAATAAGCCTATATATTGAGCCTATTTAATGAGTCTATTTAATAAGCCTGTTTAATAAGCCTATTTAATAAGTATTGAATGAGCCTATTTAATAAGCCTAAGTTGCTGAATAAGCCTACTTAATAAGCCTACGTTGCTGAAATAAGCCTATTTAATAAGCCTATTTGATAAGCCTAAGTTGCTGAATAAGCCTATTTAATAAGCCTAAGTTGCTGAAATAAGCCTATTTAATAAGTCTAAGTTGCTGAAATAAGTCTATTTAATAAGCCTTTTTAATAAGTCTATTTAATAAGTCTATTTAATAAGCCTATTTAATAAGTATTTAATGAGCCTATTTAATAAGCCTATTTATTGAGCCTATTTAATAAGCCTATTTATTGAGCCTATTTAATAAGCCTATTTATTGAGCCTATTTAATAAGCCTATTTATTGAGCCTATTTAATAAGCCTATTTAATAAGTCTATTTAATAAGCCTATTTAATAAGCCTATTTATTGACCATTTTTAATAAGCCTATTTAATAAGCCTATTTATTGAGCCTATTTAATAAGTCTATTTAATACGCCTATTTAATAAGCCTATTTAATAAGTATTTAATGAGCCTATTTAATAAGTCTATTTATTAAGCCTATTTAATAGACCTATTTAATAAGTCTAAGTTGCTGAAATAAGCCTATTTAATAAACCTATTTAATAGGCCTATTTAATAAGTCTAATTTGCTGAAATAAGCCTATTTAATAAGCCTAAGTTTCTGAATGAGCCTATTTAATAAGCCTAAGTTGCTGAAATAAGCCTATTTAATAAGCCTAAGTTGCTGAACAAGCCTATTTAATAAGCCTAAGTTGCTGAAATAAGCCTTTTTAATCAGCGTAAGTTGCTGAAATAAGCCTATTTAATAAGCCCAAGTTGCTCAAATAAGCCTACTTAATTAGGCTATTTAATAAGCCTAAGTTGCTGAAATAAGCCTATTTAATAAGCCTAAGTTGCTGAATGAGCCTATTTAATAAGCCTAAGTTGCTGAAATAAGCCTATTTAATAAGCATAAGTTGCTTAATAAGCCTATTTAATAAGCCTAAGTTGCTGAATAAACCTATTTAATAAGTCTAAGTTGCTGAAATAAGCCTATTTAATAAGGCTATTTAATAAGCCTAAGTTGCTGAATAAGCCTATTTAATAAGTCTAAGTTGCTGAAATAAGGCTATTTAATAAGGCTATTTAATAAGTCTAAGTTGCTGAAATAAACCTATTTAATAAGCCCAAGTTGCTAAAATAAGCCTATTTAATGAGGATATTTAATAAGTCTATTTAATAAGCCTATTTAATAAGCCTATTTAATAAGCCTATTTAATACGCCTATTTAATAAACACATTTAATAAGTATTTAATGAGCATTTTTAATAAGCCTATTTAATAAGTCTATTTAATAAGCCTATTTAATAAGTCTATTTAATAAGTCTAGTTTATAAGCCTACTTAATAAGTATTTAATGAGCCTATTTAATAAGTCTATTTAATAAGCCTATTTAATAGGCCTATTTAATAAGTCTAAGTTGCTGAAATAAGCCTAATTAATAAGCCTAAGTTGCTGAAATAAGCCTATTTAATAAGGCTATTTAATAAGCCTAAGTTGCTGAATAAGCCTATTTAATAAGTCTAAATTGCTGAAATAACGCTATTTAATAAGCATAAGTTGCTGAAATAAGCCTATTTAATAAGCCTAAGTTGCTAAAATAAGCCTATTTAATGAGGCTATTTAATAAGTCTATTTAATAAGCCTATTTAATAAGCCTATTTAATAAGCCTATTTAATACGCCTATTTAATAAACCTATTTAATAAGTATTTAATGAGCCTATTTAATAAGCCTATTTAATAAGCCTTTTTAATAAGCCTATTTAATAAGCCTATTTAATAAGCCTATTTAATAAGTCTATTTAATAAGTCTATTTAATAAGCCTATTTAATAAGTATTTAATGAGCCTATTTAATAAACCTATTTATTGAGCCTATTTAATAAGCCTATTTATTGAGCCTATTTAATGAGCCTATTTATTGAGCCTATTTAATAAGCCTATTTAATAAGTCTATTTAATAAACCTATTTAATAAACCTAATTAATAAGCCTATTTAATAAGCCTATATATTGAGCTTATTTAATGAGTCTATTTAATAAGCCTGTTTAATAAGCCTATTTAATAAGTATTGAATGAGCCTATTTAATAAGCCTAAGTTGCTGAATATGCCTATTTAATAAGCCTAAGTTGCTGAAATAAGCCTATTTAATAAACCTATTTGATAAGCCTAAGTTGCTGAATAAGCCTATTTAATAAGCCTAAGTTGCTGAAATAAGCCTATTTAATAAGTCTAAGTTGCTGAAATAACGCTATTTAATAAGCCTAAGTTGCTGAAATAAGCCTATTTAATAAGCCTAAGTTGTTGAAATAAGGCTATTTAATAAGTCCAAGTTGCTGAAATAAGCCTATTTAATAAGCCTAAGTTGCTGAAATAAGTATATTTAATAAGAATACGTTGCTGAAATAAGCCTATTTAATAAGTCTAAGTTGCTGAAATAAGGCTATTTAATAAGTCTAAGTTGCTGAAATAAGCCTTTTTAATCAGCGTAATTTGCTGAAATAAGCCTATTTAATAAGCCTAAGTTGCTGAAATAAGCCTATTTAATAAGGCTATTTAATGAGTCTAAGTTGCTGAAATAAGCCTATTTAATAAGTCTAAGTTGCTGAAATAACGCTATTTAATACGCCTAAGTTGCTGAAATAAGCCTATTTAATAAGCCTAAGTTGCTAAAATAAGCCTATTTAATGAGGCAATTTAATAAGTCTATTTAATAAGCCTATTTAATAAGCCTATTTAATAAGCCTATTTAATACGCCTATTTAATAAACCTATTTAATAAGTATTTAATGAGCCTATTTAATAAGCCTATTTAATAAGCCTTTTTAATAAGCCTATTTAATAAGCCTATTTAATAAGCCTATTTAATAAGTCTATTTAATAAGTCTATTTAATAAGCCTATTTATTGAGCCTATTTAATGAGCCTATTTATTGAGCCTATTTAATGAGCCTATTTATTGAGCCTATTTAATAAGCCTATTTAATAAGTCTATTTAATAAACCTATTTAATAAGCCTAATTAATAAGCCTATTTAATAAGCCTATATATTGAGCCTATTTAATGAGTCTATTTAATAAGCCTGTTTAATAAGCCTATTTAATAAGTATTGAATGAGCCTATTTAATAAGCCTAAGTTGCTGAATAAGCCTACTTAATAAGCCTAAGTTGCTGAAATAAGCCTATTTAATAAGCCTATTTGATAAGCCTAAGTTGCTGAATAAGCCTATTTAATAAGCCTAAGTTGCTGAAATAAGCCTATTTAATAAGTCTAAGTTGCTGAAATAAGTCTATTTAATAAGCCTTTTTAATAACTCTATTTAATAAGTCTATTTAATAAGCCTATTTAATAAGTATTTAATGAGCCTATTTAATAAGCCTATTTATTGAGCCTATTTAATAAGCCTATTTATTGAGCCTATTTAATAAGCCTATTTATTGAGCCTATTTAATAAGCCTATTTATTGAGCCTATTTAATAAACCTATTTAATAAGTCTATTTAATAAGCCTATTTAATAAGCCTATTTATTGACCATTTTTAATAAGCCTATTTAATAAGCCTATTTATTGAGCCTATTTAATAAGTCTATTTAATACGCCTATTTAATAAGCCTATTTAATAAGTATTTAATGAGCCTATTTAATAAGTCTATTTAATAAGCCTATTTAATAGTCCTATTTAATAAGTCTAAGTTGCTGAAATAAGCCTATTTAATAAACCTATTTAATAGGCCTATTTAATAAGTCTAATTTGCTGAAATAAGCCTATTTAATAAGCCTAAGTTTCTAAATGAGCCTATTTAATAAGCCTAAGTTGCTGAAATAAGCCTATTTAATAAGCCTAAGTTGCTGAACAAGCCTATTTAATAAGCCTAAGTTGCTGAAATAAGCCTTTTTAATCAGCGTAAGTTGCTGAAATAAGCCTATTTAATAAGCCCAAGTTGCTCAAATAAGCCTACTTAATTAGGCTATTTAATAAGCCTAAGTTGCTGAAATAAGCCTATTAATAAGCCTATTTAATAAGCCTATTTAATAGGCCTATTTAATAAGTCTAAGTTGCTGAAATAAGCCTATTTAATAAGCCTATATAATAGTCCTATTTAATAAGTCTAAGTTGCTGAAATAAGCCTATTTAATAAGCCTAAGTTGCTGAATGAGCCTATTTAATAAGCCTAAGTTGCTGAAATAAGCCTATTTAATAAGCCTAAGTTGCTTAATAAGCCTATTTAATAAGCCTAAGTTGCTGAATAAACCTATTTAATAAGTCTAAGTTGCTGAAATAAGCCTATTTAATAAGGCTATTTAATAAGCCTAAGTTGCTGAATAAGCCTATTTAATAAGTCTAAGTTGCTGAAATAAGGCTATTTAATAAGGCTATTTAATAAGTCTAAGTTGCTGAAATAAACCTATTTAATAAGCCCAAGTTGCTAAAATAAGCCTATTTAATGAGGATATTTAATAAGTCTATTTAATAAGCCTATTTAATAAGCCTATTTAATAAGCCTATTTAATACGCCTATTTAATAAACACATTTAATAAGTATTTAATGAGCATTTTTAATAAGCCTATTTAATAAGTCTATTTAATAAGCCTATTTAATAAGTCTATTTAATAAGTCTAGTTTATAAGCCTACTTAATAAGTATTTAATGAGCCTATTTAATAAGTCTATTTAATAAGCCTATTTAATAGGCCTATTTAATAAGTCTAAGTTGCTGAAATAAGCCTATTTAATAAGCCTAAGTTGCTGAAATAAGCCTATTTAATAAGGCTATTTAATAAGCCTAAGTTGCTGAATAAGCCTATTTAATAAGTCTAAATTGCTGAAATAACGCTATTTAATAAGCGTAAGTTGCTGAAATAAGCCTATTTAATAAGCCTAAGTTGCTAAAATAAGCCTATTTAATGAGGCTATTTAATAAGTCTATTTAATAAGCCTATTTAATAAGCCTATTTAATAAGCCTATTTAATACGCCTATTTAATAAACCTATTTAATAAGTATTTAATGAGCCTATTTAATAAGCCTATTTAATAAGCCTTTTTAATAAGCCTATTTAATAAGCCTATTTAATAAGCCTATTTAATAAGTCTATTTAATAAGTCTATTTAATAAGCCTATTTAATAAGTATTTAATGAGCCTATTTAATAAACCTATTTATTGAGCCTATTTAATAAGCCTATTTATTGAGCCTATTTAATGAGCCTATTTATTGAGCCTATTTAATAAGCCTATTTAATAAGTCTATTTAATAAACCTATTTAATAAACCTAATTAATAAGCCTATTTAATAAGCCTATATATTGAGCTTATTTAATGAGTCTATTTAATAAGCCTGTTTAATAAGCCTATTTAATAAGTATTGAATGAGCCTATTTAATAAGCCTAAGTTGCTGAATATGCCTATTTAATAAGCCTAAGTTGCTGAAATAAGCCTATTTAATAAACCTATTTGATAAGCCTAAGTTGCTGAATAAGCCTATTTAATAAGCCTAAGTTGCTGAAATAAGCCTATTTAATAAGTCTAAGTTGCTGAAATAACGCTATTTAATAAGCCTAAGTTGCTGAAATAAGCCTATTTAATAAGCCTAAGTTGTTGAAATAAGGCTATTTAATAAGTCCAAGTTGCTGAAATAAGCCTATTTAATAAGCCTAAGTTGCTGAAATAAGTATATTTAATAAGAATACGTTGCTGAAATAAGCCTATTTAATAAGTCTAAGTTGCTGAAATAAGGCTATTTAATAAGTCTAAGTTGCTGAAATAAGCCTTTTTAATCAGCGTAAGTTGCTGAAATAAGCCTATTTAATAAGCCCAAGTTGCTGAAATAAGCCTACTTAATTAGGCTATTTAATAAGCCTAAGTTGCTGAAATAAGCCTATTTAATAAGTGTAAGTTGCTGAAATAAGGCTATTTAATAAGTCTAAGTTGCTGAAATAAGCCTATTTAATAAGCCTAAGTTGCTGAAATAAGCCTATTTAATAAGCCTGTTTAATAAGCCTAAGTTGCTGAAATAAGCCTATTTAATAAGCCTATTTAATAAGCCTATTTAATAGGCCTATTTAATAAGTCTAAGTTGCTGAAATAAGCCTAATTAATAAGCCTATATAATAGGCCTATTTAATAAGTCTAAGTTGCTGAAATAAGCCTATTTAATAAGCTTAAGTTGCTGAATGAGCCTATTTAATAAGCCTAAGTTGCTGAATGAGCCTATTTAATAAGCCTAAGTTGCTGAAATAAGCCTATTTAATAAGCCTAAGTTGCTGAATAAGCCTATTTAATAAGCCTAAGTTGCTGAATAAACCTATTTAATAAGCCTAAGTTGCTGAATAAGCCTATTTAATAAGCCTAAGTTGCTGAATAAACCTATTTAATAAGTCTAAGTTGCTGAATAAGCCTATTTAATAAGTCTAAGTTGCTGAAATAAGCCTATTTAATAAGGCTATATAATGAGCCTAAGTTGCTGATTTAAAAATGCTATTTAATAAGCCTAAGTTGCTGAAATAAACCTGTTTAATAATGCTATTTAATAAGCATAAGTTGCTGAAATAAGCTGATTTAATAAGCCTAAGTTGCTGAAATAAGCCTATTTAATAAGGCTATACAATGAGCCTAAGTTGCTGATTTAAAAATGCTATTTAATAAGCCTAAGTTGCTGAAATAAACCTGTTTAATAAGGCTATTTAATAAGCATGAGTTGCTGAAATAAGCTTATTTAATAAGCCTAAGTTGCTGAAATAAGCCTATTTAATAAGGCTATTTAATAAGTCTAAGTTGCTGAAATAAACCTATTTAATAAGCCTAAGTTGCTAAAATAAGCCTTTTTAATAAGTCTATTTAATAAGCCTTTTTAATAAGCCTATTTAATAAGTCTATTTAATAAGCCTATTTAATAAGGCTATTTAATAAGTCTATTTGATAAGCCTATTTAATAAGTATTTAATGAGCCTATTTAATAAGCCTATTTATTGAGCCTATTTAATAAGCCTATTTATTGAGCCTATTTAATAAGCCTATTTATTGAGCCTATTTAATAAGCCTATTTATTGAGCCTATTTAATAAGCCTATTTAATAAGCCTATTTAATAAGCCTATTTAATAAGCCTATTTAATATGCCTATTTAATAAACACATTTAATAAGTATTTAATGAGCATTTTTAATAAGCCTATTTAATAAGTCTATTTAATAAGCCTATTTAATAAGTCTATTTAATAAGTCTAGTTAATAAGCCTACTTAATAAGTATTTAATGAGCCTATTTAATAAGTCTATTTAATAAGCCTATTTAATAGGCCTATTTAATAAGTCTAAGTTGCTGAAATAAGCCTATTTAATAAGCCTAAGTTGCTGAATAAGCCTATTTAATAAGCCTAAGTTGCTGAAATAACCCTTTTTAATAAGTCTAAGTTGCTGAAATAAGCCTATTTAATAAGCCTAAGTTGCTGAAATAAGCCTATTTAATAAGGCTATTTAATAAGCCTAAGTTGCTGAATAAGCCTATTTAATAAGTCTAAGTTGCTGAAATAACGCTATTTAATACGCCTAAGTTGCTGAAATAAGCCTATTTAATAAGCCTAAGTTGCTAAAATAAGCCTATTTAATGAGGCAATTTAATAAGTCTATTTAATAAGCCTATTTAATAAGCCTATTTAATAAGCCTATTTAATACGCCTATTTAATAAACCTATTTAATAAGTATTTAATGAGCCTATTTAATAAGCCTATTTAATAAGCCTTTTTAATAAGCCTATTTAATAAGCCTATTTAATAAGCCTATTTAATAAGTCTATTTAATAAGTTTATTTAATAAGCCTATTTAATAAGTATTTAATGAGCCTATTTAATAAGCCTATTTATTGAGCCTATTTAATAAGCCTATTTATTGAGCCTATTTAATGAGCCTATTTATTGAGCCTATTTAATGAGCCTATTTATTGAGCCTATTTAATAAGCCTATTTAATAAGTCTATTTAATAAACCTATTTAATAAGCCTAATTAATAAGCCTATTTAATAAGCCTATATATTGAGCCTATTTAATGAGTCTATTTAATAAGCCTGTTTAATAAGCCTATTTAATAAGTATTGAATTAGCCTATTTAATAAGCCTAAGTTGCTGAATAAGCCTATTTAATAAGCCTAAGTTGCTGAAATAAGCCTATTTAATAAGCCTATTTGATAAGCCTAAGTTGCTGAATAAGCCTATTTAATAAGCCTAAGTTGCTGAAATAAGCCTATTTAATAAGTCTAAGTTGCTGAAATAAGGCTATTTAATAAGTCTTTTTAATAAGCCTATTTAATAAGTCTATTTAATAAGCCTTTTTAATAAGTCTATTTAATAAGTCTATTTAATAAGCCTATTTAATAAGTATTTAATGAGCCTATTTAATAAGCCTATTTATTGAGCCTATTTAATAAGCCTATTTATTGAGCCTATTTAATAAGCCTATTTATTGAGCCTATTTAATAAGCCTATTTATTGAGCCTATTTAATAAGCCTATTTAATAAGTCTATTTAATAAGCCTATTTAATAAGCCTATTTATTGACCCTATTTAATAAGCCTATTTAATAAGCCTATTTATTGAGCCTATTTAATAAGTCTATTTAATACGCCTATTTAATAAGCCTATTTAATAAGTATTTAATGAGCCTATTTAATAAGTCTATTTAATAAGCCTATTTAATAGACCTATTTAATAAGTCTAAGTTGCTGAAATAAGCCTATTTAATAAACCTATTTAATAGGCCTATTTAATAAGTCTAATTTGCTGAAATAAGCCTATTTAATAAGCCTAAGTTTCTGAATGAGCCTATTTAATAAGCCTAAGTTGCTGAAATAAGCCTATTTAATAAGCCTAAGTTGCTGAACAAGCCTATTTAATAAGCCTAAGTTGCTGAAATAAGCCTTTTTAATCAGCGTAAGTTGCTGAAATAAGCCTATTTAATAAGCCCAAGTTGCTCAAATAAGCCTACTTAATTAGGCTATTTAATAAGCCTAAGTTGCTGAAATAAGCCTATTTAATAAGCGTAATTTGCTGAAATAGGGCTATTTAATAAGTCTAAGTTGCTGAAATAAACCTATTTAATAAGCCTAAGTTGATGAAATAAGCCTATTTAATTAGCCTGTTTAATAAGCCTAAGTTGCTGAAATAAGCCTATTTAATAAGCCTATTTAATAAGCCTATTTAATAGGCCTATTTAATAAGTCTAAGTTGCTGAAATAAGCCTATTTAATAAGCCTATATAATAGTCCTATTTAATAAGTCTAAGTTGCTGAAATAAGCCTATTTAATAAGCCTAAGTTGCTGAATGAGCCTATTTAATAAGCCTAAGTTGCTGAAATAAGCCTATTTAATAAGCCTAAGTTGCTGAACAAGCCTATTTAATAAGCCTAAGTTGCTGAAATAAGCCTTTTTAATCAGCGTAAGTTGCTGAAATAAGCCTATTTAATAAGCCCAAGTTGCTCAAATAAGCCTACTTAATTAGGCTATTTAATAAGCCTAAGTTGCTGAAATAAGCCTATTTAATAAGCATAATTTGCTGAAATAGGGCTATTTAATAAGTCTAAGTTGCTGAAAGAAGCCTATTTAATAAGCCTAAGTTGCTGAAATAAGCCTATTTAATTAGCCTGTTTAATAAGCCTAAGTTGCTGAAATAAGCCTATTTAATAAGCCTATTTAATAAGCCTATTTAATAGGCCTATTTAATAAGTCTAAGTTGCTGAAATAAGCCTATTTAATAAGCCTATATAATAGTCCTATTTAATAAGTCTAAGTTGCTGAAATAAGCCTATTTAATAAGCCTAAGTTGCTGAATGAGCCTATTTAATAAGCCTAAGTTGCTGAAATAAGCCTATTTAATAAGCCTAAGTTGCTTAATAAGCCTATTTAATAAGCCTAAGTTGCTGAATAAACCTATTTAATAAGTCTAAGTTGCTGAAATAAGCCTATTTAATAAGGCTATTAAATAAGCCTAAGTTGCTGAATAAGCCTATTTAATAAGTCTAAGTTGCTGAAATAAGGCTATTTAATAAGCCTAAGTTGCTGAAATAAGGCTATTTAATAAGTTTAAGTTGCTGAAATAAGCCTATTTAATAAGCCTAAGTTGCTGAAATAAGCCTATTTAATAAGGCTATTTAATGAGCCTAAGTTGCTGATTTAAAAATGCTATTTAATAAGCCTAAGTTGCTGAAATAAATCTGTTTAATAAGGCTATTTAATAAGCATAAGTTGCTGAAATAAGCTTATTTAATAAGCCTAAGTTGCTGAAATAAGCATATTTAATAAGGCTATTTAATAAGTCTAAGTTGCTGAAATAAACCTATTTAATAAGTCTAAGTTGCTAAAATAAGCCTATTTAATGAGGCTATTTAATAAGTCTATTTAATAAGCCTATTTAATAAGCCTATTTAATAAGCCTATTTAATAAGCCTATTTAATACGCCTATTTAATAAACATATTTAATAAGTATTTAATGAGCCTTTTTAATAAGTCTATTTAATAAGCCTTTTTATTAAGCCTATTTAATAAGTCTATTTAATAAGCCTATTTAATAAGGCTATTTAATAAGTCTATTTGATAAGCCTATTTAATAAGTATTTAATGAGCCTATTTAATAAGCCTATTTATTGAGCCTATTTAATAAGCCTATTTATTGAGCCTATTTAATAAGCCTATTTATTGAGCCTATTTAATAAGCCTATTTATTGAGCCTATTTAATAAGCCTATTTAATAAGCCTATTTAATAAGCCTATTTAATAAGCCTATTTAATACGCCTATTTAATAAACACATTTAATAAGTATTTAATGAGCATTTTTAATAAGCCTATTTAATAAGTCTATTTAATAAGCCTATTTAATAAGTCTATTTAATAAGTCTAGTTAATAAGCCTACTTAATAAGTATTTAATGAGCCTATTTAATAAGTCTATTTAATAAGCCTATTTAATAGGCCTATTTAATAAGTCTAAGTTGCTGAAAAAAGCCTATTTAATAAGCCTAAGTTGCTGAATAAGCCTATTTAATAAGCCTAAGTTGCTGAAATAAGCCTTTTTAATAAGTCTAAGTTGCTGAAATAAGCCTATTTAATAAGCCTAAGTTGCTGAAATAAGCCTATTTAATAAGGCTATTTAATAAGCCTAAGTTGCTGAAATAAGGCTATTTAATAAGCCTTTTTAATAAGCCTATTTAATAAGTCTATTTAATAAGCCTTTTTAATAAGTCTATTTAATAAGTCTATTTAATAAGCCTATTTAATAAGTATTTAATGAGCCTATTTAATAAGCCTATTTATTGAGCCTATTTAATAAGCCTATTTATTGAGCCTATTTAATAAGCCTATTTATTGAGCCTATTTAATAAGCCTATTTATTGAGCCTATTTAATAAGCCTATTTAACAAGTCTATTTAATAAGCCTATTTAATAAGCCTATTTATTGACCCTATTTAATAAGCCTATTTAATAAGCCTATTTATTGAGCCTATTTAATAAGTCTATTTAATACGCCTATTTAATAAGCCTATTTAATAAGTATTTAATGAGCCTATTTAATAAGTCTATTTAATAAGCCTATTTAATAGACCTATTTAATAAGTCTAATTTGCTGAAATAAGCCTATTTAATAAACCTATTTAATAGGCCTATTTAATAAGTCTAATTTGCTGATATAAGCCTATTTAATAAGCCTAAGTTTCTGAATGAGCCTATTTAATAAGACTAAGTTGCTGAAATAAGCCTATTTAATAAGCCTAAGTTGCTGAACAAGCCTATTTAATAAACCTAAGTTGCTGAAATAAGCCTTTTTAATCAGCGTAAGTTGCTGAAATAAGCCTATTTAATAAGCCCAAGTTGCTGAAATAAGCCTACTTAATTAGGCTATTTAATAAGCCTAAGTTGCTGAAATAAGCCTATTTAATAAGCGTAATTTGCTGAAATAAGGCTATTTAATAAGTCTAAGTTGCTGAAATAAGCCTATTTAATAAGCCTAAGTTGCTGAAATAAGCCTATTTAATTAGCCTGTTTAATAAGCCTAAGTTGCTGAAATAAGCCTATTTAATAAGCCTATTTAATAAGCCTATTTATAGGCCTATTTAATAAGTCTAAGTTGCTGAAATAAGCCTATTTAATAAGCCTATATAATAGTCCTATTTAATAAGTCTAAGTTGCTGAAATAAGCCTATTTAATAAGCCTAAGTTGCTGAATGAGCCTATTTAATAAGCCTAAGTTGCTGAAATAAGCCTATTTAATAAGCCTAAGTTGCTTAATAAGCCTATTTAATAAGTCTAAGTTGCTGAAATAAGCCTATTTAATAAGGCTATTTAATAAGCCTAAGTTGCTGAATAAGCCTATTTAATAAGTCTAAGTTGCTGAAATAAGCCTATTTAATAAGCCTAAGTTGCTGAAATAAATCTGTTTAATAAGGCTATTTAATAAGCATAAGTTGCTGAAATAAGCTTATTTAATAAGCCTAAGTTGCTGAAATAAGCCTATTTAATAAGGCTATTTAATAAGTCTAAGTTGCTGAAATAAACCTATTTAATAAGTCTAAGTTGCTAAAATAAGCCTATTTAATGAGGCTATTTAATAAGTCTATTTAATAAGCCTATTTAATAAGCCTATTTAATAAGCCTATTTAATAAGCCTATTTAATACGCCTATTTAATAAACATATTTAATAAGTATTTAATGAGCCTTTTTAATAAGTCTATTTAATAAGCCTTTTTATTAAGCCTATTTAATAAGTCTTTTTAATTAGCCTATTTAATAAGGCTATTTAATAAGTCTATTTGATAAGCCTATTTAATAAGTATTTAATGAGCCTATTTAATAAGCCTATTTATTGAGCCTATTTAATAAGCCTATTTATTGAGCCTATTTAATAAGCCTATTTATTGAGCCTATTTAATAAGCCTATTTATTGAGCCTATTTAATAAGCCTATTTAATAAGCCTATTTAATAAGCCTATTTAATAAGCCTATTTAATACGCCTATTTAATAAACACATTTAATAAATATTTAATGAGCATTTTTAATAAGCCTATTTAATAAGTCTATTTAACAAGCCTATTTAATAAGTCTATTTAATAAGCCTAGTTAATAAGCCTACTTAATAAGTATTTAATGAGCCTATTTAATAAGTCTATTTAATAAGCCTATTTAATAGGCCTATTTAATAAGTCTAAGTTGCTGAAAAAAGCCTATTTAATAAGCCTAAGTTGCTGAATAAGCCTATTTAATAAGCCTAAGTTGCTGAAATAAGCCTTTTTAATAAGTCTAAGTTGCTGAAATAAGCCTATTTAATAAGCCTAAGTTGCTGAAATAAGCCTATTTAATAAGGCTATTTAATAAGCCTAAGTTGCTGAATAAGCCTATTTAATAAGTCTAAGTTGCTGAAATAACGCTATTTTAATGAGGCAATTTAATAAGTCTATTTAATAAGCCTATTTAATAAGCCTATTTAATAAGCCTATTTAATACACCTATTTAATAAACCTATTTAATAAGTATTTAATGAGCCTATTTAGTAAGCCTATTTAATAAGCCTTTTTAATAAGCCTATTTAATAAGCCTATTTAATAAGCCTATTTAATAAGTCTATTTAATAAGTCTATTTAATAAGCCTATTTAATAAGTATTTAATGAGCCTATTTAATAAGCCGATTTATTGAGCCTATTTAATAAGCCTATTTATTGAGCCTATTTAATGAGCCTATTTATTGAGCCTATTTAATAAGCCTATTTAATAAGTCTATTTAATAAACCTATTTAATAAGCCTAATTAATAAGCCTATTTAATAAGCCTATTTATTGAGCCTATTTAATGAGTCTATTTAATAAGCCTGTTTAATAAGCCGATTTAATAAGTATTGAATGAGCCTATTTAATAAGCCTAAGTTGCTGAATAAGCCTATTTAATAAGCCTAAGTTGCTGAAATAAGCCTATTTAATAAGCCTATTTGATAAGCCTAAGTTGCTGAATAAGCCTATTTAATAAGCCTAAGTTGCTGAAATAAGCCTATTTAATAAGTCTAAGTTGCTGAAATAAGGCTATTTAATAAGCCTTTTTAATAAGCCTATTTAATAAGTCTATTTAATAAGCCTTTTTAATAAGTCTATTTAATAAGTCTATTTAATAAGCCTATTTAATAAGTATTTAATGAGCCTATTTAATAAGCCTATTTATTGAGCCTATTTAATAAGCCTATTTATTGAGCCTATTTAATAAGCCTATTTATTGAGCCTATTTAATAAGCCTATTTATTGAGCCTATTTAATAAGCCTATTTAATAAGCCTATTTATTGACCTATTTAATAAGCCTATTTAATAAGCCTATTTATTGAGCCTATTTAATAAGTCTATTTAATACGCCTATTTAATAAGCCTATTTAATAAGTATTTAATGAGCCTATTTAATAAGTCTATTTAATAAGCCTATTTAATAGACCTATTTAATAAGTCTAAGTTGCTGAAATAAGCCTATTTAATAAACCTATTTAATAGGCCTATTTAATAAGTCTAATTTGCTGAAATAAGCCTATTTAATAAGCCTAAGTTTCTGAATTAGCCTATTTAATAAGCCTAAGTTGCTAAAATAAGCCTATTTAATAAGCCTAAGTTGCTGAACAAGCCTATTTAATAAGCCTAAGTTGCTGAAATAAGCCTTTTTAATCAGCGTAAGTTGCTGAAATAAGCCTATTTAATAAGCCCAAGTTGCTGAAATAAGCCTACTTAATTAGGCTTTTTAATAAGCCTAAGTTGCTGAAATAAGCCTATTTAATAAGCGTAATTTGCTGAAATAAGGCTATTTAATAAGTCTAAGTTGCTGAAATAAGCCTATTTAATAAGCCTAAGTTGCTGAAATAAGCCTATTTAATTAGCCTGTTTAATAAGCCTAAGTTGCTGAAATAAGCCTATTTAATAAGCCTATTTAATAAGCCTATTTAATAGGCCTATTTAATAAGTCTAAGTTGCTGAAATAAGCCTATTTAATAAGCCTATATAATAGTCCTATTTAATAAGTCTAAGTTGCTGAAATAAGCCTATTTAATAAGCCTAAGTTGCTGAATGAGCCTATTTAATAAGCCTAAGTTGCTGAAATAAGCCTATTTAATAAGCCTAAGTTGCTTAATAAGCCTATTTAATAAGCCTAAGTTGCTGAATAAACCTAATTAATAAGTCTAAGTTGCTGAAATAAGCCTATTTAATAAGGCTATTTAATAAGCCTAAGTTGCTGAATAAGCCTATTTAATAAGGCTATTTAATGAGCCTAAGTTGCTGATTTAAAAATGCTATTTAATAAGCCTAAGTTGCTGAAATAAATCTGTTTAATAAGGCTATTTAATAAGCATAAGTTGCTGAAATAAGCTTATTTAATAAGCCTAAGTTGCTGAAATAAGCCTATTTAATAAGGCTATTTAATAAGTCTAAGTTGCTGAAATAAACCTATTTAATAAGTCTAAGTTGCTAAAATAAGCCTATTTAATGAGGCTATTTAATAAGTCTATTTAATAAGCCTATTTAATAAGCCTATTTAATAAGCCTATTTAATAAGCCTATTTAATACGCCTATTTAATAAACATATTTAATAAGTATTTAATGAGCCTTTTTAATAAGTCTATTTAATAAGCCTTTTTATTAAGCCTATTTAATAAGTCTATTTAATAAGCCTATTTAATAAGGCTATTTAATAAGTCTATTTGATAAGCCTATTTAATAAGTATTTAATGAGCCTATTTAATAAGCCTATTTATTGAGCCTATTTAATAAGCCTATTTATTGAGCCTATTTAATAAGCCTATTTATTGAGCCTATTTAATAAGCCTATTTATTGAGCCTATTTAATAAGCCTATTTAATAAGCCTATTTAATAAGCCTATTTAATACGCCTATTTAATAAACACATTTAATAAGTATTTAATGAGCATTTTTAATAAGCCTATTTAATAAGTCTATTTAATAAGCCTATTTAATAAGTCTATTTAATAAGTCTAGTTAATAAGCCTACTTAATATGTATTTAATGAGCCTATTTAATAAGTCTATTTAATAAGCCTATTTAATAGGCCTATTTAATAAGTCTAAGTTGCTGGAAAAAAGCCTATTTAATAAGCCTAAGTTGCTGAATAAGCCTATTTAATAAGCCTAAGTTGCTGAAATAAGCCTTTTTAATAAGTCTAAGTTGCTGAAATAAGCCTATTTAATAAGCCTAAGTTGCTGAAATAAGCCTATTTAATAAGGCTATTTAATAAGCCTAAGTTGCTGAAATAAGGCTATTTAATAAGCCTTTTTAATGAGCCTATTTAATAAGTCTATTTAATAAGCCTTTTTAATAAGTATATTTAATAAGTCTATTTAATAAGCCTATTTAATAAGTATTTAATGAGCCTATTTAATAAGCCTATTTATTGAGCCTATTTAATAAGCCTATTTATTGAGCCTATTTAATAAGCCTATTTATTGAGCCTATTTAATAAGCCTATTTATTGAGCCTATTTAATAAGCCTATTTAATAAGTCTATTTAATAAGCCTATTTAATAAGCCTATTTATTGACCCTATTTAATAAGCCTATTTAATAAGCCTATTTATTGAGCCTATTTAATAAGTCTATTTAATACGCCTATTTAATAAGCCTATTTAATAAGTATTTAATGAGCCTATTTAATAAGTCTATTTAATAAGCCTATTTAATAGACCTATTTAATAAGTCTAAGTTGCTGAAATAAGCCTATTTAATAAACCTATTTAATAGGCCTATTTAATAAGTCTAATTTGCTGAAATAAGCCTATTTAATAAGCCTAAGTTTCTGAATGAGCCTATTTAATAAGCCTAAGTTGCTGAAATAAGCCTATTTAATAAGCCTAAGTTGCTGAACAAGCCTATTTAATAAACCTAAGTTGCTGAAATAAGCCTTTTTAATCAGCGTAAGTTGCTGAAATAAGCCTATTTAATAAGCCCAAGTTGCTGAAATAAGCCTACTTAATTAGGCTATTTAATAAGCCTAAGTTGCTGAAATAAGCCTATTTAATAAGCGTAATTTGCTGAAATAAGGCTATTTAATAAGTCTAAGTTGCTGAAATAAGCCTATTTAATAAGCCTAAGTTGCTGAAATAAGCCTATTTAATTAGCCTGTTTAATAAGCCTAAGTTGCTGAAATAAGCCTATTTAATAAGCCTATTTAATAAGCCTATTTAATAGGCCTATTTAATAAGTCTAAGTTGCTGAAATAAGCCTATTTAATAAGCCTATATAATAGTCCTATTTAATAAGTCTAAGTTGCTGAAATAAGCCTATTTAATAAGCCTAAGTTGCTGAATGAGCCTATTTAATAAGCCTAAGTTGCTGAAATAAGCCTATTTAATAAGCCTAAGTTGCTTAATAAGCCTATTTAATAAGCCTAAGTTGCTGAATAAACCTATTTAATAAGTCTAAGTTGCTGAAATAAGGCTATTTAATAAGCCTAAGTTGCTGAAATAAGGCTATTTAATAAGTTTAAGTTGCTGAAATAAGCCTATTTAATAAGCCTAAGTTGCTGAAATAAGCCTATTTAATAAGGCTATTTAATGAGCCTAAGTTGCTGATTTAAAAATGCTATTTAATAAGCCTAAGTTGCTGAAATAAATCTGTTTAATAAGGCTATTTAATAAGCATAACTTGCTGAAATAAGCTTATTTAATAAGCCTAAGTTGCTGAAATAAGCCTATTTAATAAGGCTATTTAATAAGTCTAAGTTGCTGAAATAAACCTATTTAATAAGTCTAAGTTGCTAAAATAAGCCTATTTAATGAGGCTATTTAATAAGTCTATTTAATAAGCCTATTTAATAAGCCTATTTAATAAGCCTATTTAATAAGCCTATTTAATACGCCTATTTAATAAACATATTTAATAAGTATTTATTGAGCCTTTTTAATAAGTCTATTTAATAAGCCTTTTTATTAAGCCTATTTAATAAGTCTATTTAATGAGCCTATTTAATAAGCCTATTTATTGAGCCTATTTAATAAGCCTATTTATTGAGCCTATTTAATAAGCCTATTTATTGAGCCTATTTAATAAGCCTATTTATTGAGCCTATTTAATAAGCCTATTTAATAAGCCTATTTAATAAGCCTATTTAATAAGCCTATTTAATTCGCCTATTTAATAAACACATTTAATAAGTATTTAATGAGCATTTTTAATAAGCCTATTTAATAAGTCTATTTAATAAGCCTATTTAATAAGTCTATTTAATAAGTCTAGTTAATAAGCCTACTTAATATGTATTTAATGAGCCTATTTAATAAGTCTATTTAATAAGTCTATTTAATAAGCCTATTTAATAAGCCTATTTATTGACCCTATTTAATAAGCCTATTTATTGAGCCTATTTAATAAGCCTATTTAATAAGTCTATTTAATAAGCCTATTTAATAAGCCTATTTATTGACCCTATTTAATAAGCCTATTTAATAAGCCTATTTATTGAGCCTATTTAATAAGTCTATTTAATACGCCTATTTAATAAGCCTATTTAATAAGTATTTAATGAGCCTATTTAAGAAGTCTATTTAATAAGCCTATTTAATAGACCTATTTAATAAGTCTAAGTTGCTGAAATAAGCCTATTTAATAAACCTATTTAATAGGCCTATTTAATAAGTCTAATTTGCTGAAATAATCCTATTTAATAAGCCTAAGTTTCTGAATGAGCCTATTTAATAAGCCTAAGTTGCTGAAATAAGCCTATTTAAAAGCCTAAGTTGCTGAACAAGCCTATTTAATAAACCTAAGTTGCTGAAATAAGCCTTTTTAATCAGCGTAAGTTGCTGAAATAAGCCTATTTAATAAGCCCAAGTTGCTGAAATAAGCCTACTTAATTAGGCTATTTAATAAGCCTAAGTTGCTGAAATAAGCCTATTTAATAAGCGTAATTTGCTGAAATAAGGCTATTTAATAAGTCTAAGTTGCTGAAATAAGCCTATTTAATAAGCCTAAGTTGCTGAAATAAGCCTATTTAATTAGCCTGTTTAATAAGCCTAAGTTGCTGAAATAAGCCTATTTAATAAGCCTATTTAATAAGCCTATTTAATAAGCCTATTTAATAGGCCTATTTAATAAGTCTAAGTTGCTGAAATAAGCCTATTTAATAAGCCTATATAATAGTCCTATTTAATAAGTCTAAGTTGCTGAAATAAGCCTATTTAATAAGCCTAAGTTGCTGAATGAGCCTATTTAATAAGTCTAAGTTGCTGAAATAAGCCTATTTAATAAGGCTATTTAATAAGCCTAAGTTGCTGAATAAGCCTATTTAATAAGCCTAAGTTGCTGAAATAAGCCTATTTAATAAGGCTATTTAATGAGCCTAAGTTGCTGATTTAAAAATGCTATTTAATAAGCCTAAGTTGCTGAAATAAATCTGTTTAATAAGGCTATTTAATAATCATAAGTTGCTGAAATAAGCTTATTTAATAAGCCTAAGTTGCTGAAATAAGCCTATTTAATAAGGCTATTTAATAAGTCTAAGTTGCTGAAATAAACCTATTTAATAAGTCTAAGTTGCTAAAATAAGCCTATTTAATGAGGCTATTTAATAAGTCTATTTAATAAGCCTATTTAATAAGCCTATTTAATAAGCCTATTTAATAAGCCTATTTAATACGCCTATTTAATAAACATATTTAATAAGTATTTAATGAGCCTTTTTAATATGTCTATTTAATAAGCCTTTTTATTAAGCCTATTTAATAAGTCTATTTAATAAGCCTATTTAATAAGGCTATTTAATAAGTCTATTTGATAAGCCTATTTAATAAGTATTTAATGAGCCTATTTAATAAGCCTATTTATTGAGTCTATTTAATAAGCCTATTTATTGAGCCTATTTAATAAGCCTATTTATTGAGCCTATTTAATAAGCCTATTTATTGAGCCTATTTAATAAGCCTATTTAATAAGCCTATTTAATAAGCCTATTTAATAAGCCTATTTAATACGCCTATTTAATAAACACATTTAATAAGTATTTAATGAGCATTTTTAATAAGCCTATTTAATAAGTCTATTTAATAAGCCTATTTAATAAGTCTATTTAATAAGTCTAGTTAATAAGCCTACTTAATAAATATTTAATGAGCCTATTTAATAAGTCTATTTAATAAGCCTATTTAATAGGCCTATTTAATAAGTCTAAGTTGCTGAAAAAAGCCTATTTAATAAGCCTAAGTTGCTGAATAAGCCTATTTAATAAGCCTAAGTTGCTGAAATAAGCCTTTTTAATAAGTCTAAGTTGCTGAAATAAGCCTATTTAATAAGCCTAAGTTGCTGAAATAAGCCTATTTAATAAGGCTATTTAATAAGCCTAAGTTGCTGAATAAGCCTATTTAATAAGTCTAAGTTGCTGAAATAACGCTATTTTAATGAGGCAATTTAATAAGTCTATTTAATAAGCCTATTTAATAAGCCTATTTAATAAGCCTATTTAATAAGGCTATTTAATAAGCCTAAGTTGCTGAATAAGCCTATTTAATAAGCCTAAGTTGCTGAAATAAGCCTATTTAATAAGGCTATTTAATGAGCCTAAGTTGCTGATTTAAAAATGCTATTTAATAAGCCTAAGTTGCTGAAATAAATCTGTTTAATAAGGCTATTTAATAATCATAAGTTGCTGAAATAAGCTTATTTAATAAGCCTAAGTTGCTGAAATAAGCCTATTTAATAAGGCTATTTAATAAGTCTAAGTTGCTGAAATAAACCTATTTAATAAGTCTAAGTTGCTAAAATAAGCCTATTTAATGAGGCTATTTAATAAGTCTATTTAATAAGCCTATTTAATAAGCCTATTTAATAAGCCTATTTAATAAGCCTATTTAATACGCCTATTTAATAAACATATTTAATAAGTATTTAATGAGCCTTTTTAATATGTCTATTTAATAAGCCTTTTTATTAAGCCTATTTAATAAGTCTATTTAATAAGCCTATTTAATAAGGCTATTTAATAAGTCTATTTGATAAGCCTATTTAATAAGTATTTAATGAGCCTATTTAATAAGCCTATTTATTGAGTCTATTTAATAAGCCTATTTATTGAGCCTATTTAATAAGCCTATTTATTGAGCCTATTTAATAAGCCTATTTATTGAGCCTATTTAATAAGCCTATTTAATAAGCCTATTTAATAAGCCTATTTAATAAGCCTATTTAATACGCCTATTTAATAAACACATTTAATAAGTATTTAATGAGCATTTTTAATAAGCCTATTTAATAAGTCTATTTAATAAGCCTATTTAATAAGTCTATTTAATAAGTCTAGTTAATAAGCCTACTTAATAAGTATTTAATGAGCCTATTTAATAAGTCTATTTAATAAGCCTATTTAATAGGCCTATTTAATAAGTCTAAGTTGCTGAAAAAAGCCTATTTAATAAGCCTAAGTTGCTGAATAAGCCTATTTAATAAGCCTAAGTTGCTGAAATAAGCCTTTTTAATAAGTCTAAGTTGCTGAAATAAGCCTATTTAATAAGCCTAAGTTGCTGAAATAAGCCTATTTAATAAGGCTATTTAATAAGCCTAAGTTGCTGAATAAGCCTATTTAATAAGTCTAAGTTGCTGAAATAACGCTATTTTAATGAGGCAATTTAATAAGTCTATTTAATAAGCCTATTTAATAAGCCTATTTAATAAGCCTATTTAATAAGGCTATTTAATAAGCCTAAGTTGCTGAATAAGCCTATTTAATAAGCCTAAGTTGCTGAAATAAGCCTATTTAATAAGGCTATTTAATGAGCCTAAGTTGCTGATTTAAAAATGCTATTTAATAAGCCTAAGTTGCTGAAATAAATCTGTTTAATAAGGCTATTTAATAATCATAAGTTGCTGAAATAAGCTTATTTAATAAGCCTAAGTTGCTGAAATAAGCCTATTTAATAAGGCTATTTAATAAGTCTAAGTTGCTGAAATAAACCTATTTAATAAGTCTAAGTTGCTAAAATAAGCCTATTTAATGAGGCTATTTAATAAGTCTATTTAATAAGCCTATTTAATAAGCCTATTTAATAAGCCTATTTAATAAGCCTATTTAATACGCCTATTTAATAAACATATTTAATAAGTATTTAATGAGCCTTTTTAATATGTCTATTTAATAAGCCTTTTTATTAAGCCTATTTAATAAGTCTATTTAATAAGCCTATTTAATAAGGCTATTTAATAAGTCTATTTGATAAGCCTATTTAATAAGTATTTAATGAGCCTATTTAATAAGCCTATTTATTGAGTCTATTTAATAAGCCTATTTATTGAGCCTATTTAATAAGCCTATTTATTGAGCCTATTTAATAAGCCTATTTATTGAGCCTATTTAATAAGCCTATTTAATAAGCCTATTTAATAAGCCTATTTAATAAGCCTATTTAATACGCCTATTTAATAAACACATTTAATAAGTATTTAATGAGCATTTTTAATAAGCCTATTTAATAAGTCTATTTAATAAGCCTATTTAATAAGTCTATTTAATAAGTCTAGTTAATAAGCCTACTTAATAAGTATTTAATGAGCCTATTTAATAAGTCTATTTAATAAGCCTATTTAATAGGCCTATTTAATAAGTCTAAGTTGCTGAAAAAAGCCTATTTAATAAGCCTAAGTTGCTGAATAAGCCTATTTAATAAGCCTAAGTTGCTGAAATAAGCCTTTTTAATAAGTCTAAGTTGCTGAAATAAGCCTATTTAATAAGCCTAAGTTGCTGAAATAAGCCTATTTAATAAGGCTATTTAATAAGCCTAAGTTGCTGAATAAGCCTATTTAATAAGTCTAAGTTGCTGAAATAACACTATTTTAATGAGGCAATTTAATAAGTCTATTTAATAAGCCTATTTAATAAGCCTATTTAATAAGCCTATTTAATAAGTCTATTTAATAAGCCTATTTAATAAGCCTATTTAATAAGCCTATTTAATAAGCCTATTTAATACGCCTATTTAATAAACATATTTAATAAGTATTTATTGAACCTTTTTAATAAGTCTATTTAATAAGCCTTTTTATTAAGCCTATTTAATAAGTCTATTTATTGAGCCTATTTAATAAGCCTATTTATTGAGCCTATTTAATAAGCCTATTTATTGAGCCTATTTAATAAGCCTATTTATTGAGCCTATTTAATAAGCCTATTTATTGAGCCTATTTAATAAGCCTATTTAATAAGTCTATTTAATAAGCCTATTTAATAAGCCTATTTATTGACCCTATTTAATAAGCCTATTTAATAAGCCTATTTATTGAGCCTATTTAATAAGTCTATTTAATACGCCTATTTAATAAGCCTATTTAATAAGTATTTAATGAGCCTATTTAAGAAGTCTATTTAATAAGCCTGTTTAATAAGCCTATTTAATAAGTATTGAATGAGCCTATTTAATAAGCCTAAGTTGCTGAATATGCCTATTTAATAAGCCTAAGTTGCTGAAATAAGCCTATTTAATAAACCTATTTGATAAGCCTAAGTTGCTGAATAAGCCTATTTAATAAGCCTAAGTTGCTGAAATAAGCCTATTTAATAAGTCTAAGTTGCTGAAATAACGCTATTTAATAAGCCTAAGTTGCTGAAATAAGCCTATTTAATAAGCCTAAGTTGTTGAAATAAGGCTATTTAATAAGCCTAAGTTGCTGAATATGCCTATTTAATAAGCCTAAGTTGCTGAAATAAGCCTATTTAATAAACCTATTTGATAAGCCTAAGTTGCTGAATAAGCCTATTTAATAAGCCTAAGTTGCTGAAATAAGCCTATTTAATAAGTCTAAGTTGCTGAAATAACGCTATTTAATAAGCCTAAGTTGCTGAAATAAGCCTATTTAATAAGCCTAAGTTGTTGAAATAAGTATATTTAATAAGAATAAGTTGCTGAAATAAGCCTATTTAATAAGTCTAAGTTGCTGAAATAACGCTATTTAATAAGCCCACGTTGCTGAAATAAGCGTATTTAATAAGCCTAAGTTGCTGAAATAAGTATGTTTAATAAGAATAAGTAGCTGAAATAAGGCTATTTAATAAGTCTAAGTTGCTGAAATAAGGCTATTTAATAAGTCTAAGTTGCTGAAATAAGCCTTTTTAATCAGAGTAAGTTGCTGAAATAAGCCTATTTAATAAGCCCAAGTTGCTGAAATAAGCCTACTTAATTAGGCTATTTAATAAGCCTAAGTTGCTGAAATAAGCCTATTTAATAAGTGTAAGTTGCTGAAATAAGGCTATTTAATAAGTCTAAGTTGCTGAAATAAGCCTATTTAATAAGCCTAAGTTGCTGAAATAAGCCTATTTAATAAGCCTGTTTAATAAGCCTAAGTTGCTGAAATAAGCCTATTTAATAAGCCTATTTAATAAGCCTATTTAATAGGCCTATTTAATAAGTCTAAGTTGCTGAAATGAGCCTAATTAATAAGCCTATATAATGGGCCTATTTGATAAGTCTAAGTTGCTGAAATAAGCCTATTTAATAAACCTATTTAATAGGCCTATTTAATAAGTCTAATTTGCTGAAATAATCCTATTTAATAAGCCTAAGTTTCTGAATGAGCCTATTTAATAAGCCTAAGTTGCTGAAATAAGCCTATTTAAAAGCCTAAGTTGCTGAACAAGCCTATTTAATAAACCTAAGTTGCTGAAATAAGCCTTTTTAATCAGCGTAAGTTGCTGAAATAAGCCTATTTAATAAGCCCAAGTTGCTGAAATAAGCCTACTTAATTAGGCTATTTAATAAGCCTAAGTTGCTGAAATAAGCCTATTTAATAAGCGTAATTTGCTGAAATAAGGCTATTTAATAAGTCTAAGTTGCTGAAATAAGCCTATTTAATAAGCCTAAGTTGCTGAAATAAGCCTATTTAATTAGCCTGTTTAATAAGCCTAAGTTGCTGAAATAAGCCTATTTAATAAGCCTATTTAATAAGCCTATTTAATAAGCCTATTTAATAGGCCTATTTAATAAGTCTAAGTTGCTGAAATAAGCCTATTTAATAAGCCTATATAATAGTCCTATTTAATAAGTCTAAGTTGCTGAAATAAGCCTATTTAATAAGCCTAAGTTGCTGAATGAGCCTATTTAATAAGTCTAAGTTGCTGAAATAAGCCTATTTAATAAGGCTATTTAATAAGCCTAAGTTGCTGAATAAGCCTATTTAATAAGCCTAAGTTGCTGAAATAAGCCTATTTAATAAGGCTATTTAATGAGCCTAAGTTGCTGATTTAAAAATGCTATTTAATAAGCCTAAGTTGCTGAAATAAATCTGTTTAATAAGGCTATTTAATAATCATAAGTTGCTGAAATAAGCTTATTTAATAAGCCTAAGTTGCTGAAATAAGCCTATTTAATAAGGCTATTTAATAAGTCTAAGTTGCTGAAATAAACCTATTTAATAAGTCTAAGTTGCTAAAATAAGCCTATTTAATGAGGCTATTTAATAAGTCTATTTAATAAGCCTATTTAATAAGCCTATTTAATAAGCCTATTTAATAAGCCTATTTAATACGCCTATTTAATAAACATATTTAATAAGTATTTAATGAGCCTTTTTAATATGTCTATTTAATAAGCCTTTTTATTAAGCCTATTTAATAAGTCTATTTAATAATAAGGCTATTTAATAAGTCTATTTGATAAGCCTATTTAATAAGTATTTAATGAGCCTATTTAATAAGCCTATTTATTGAGTCTATTTAATAAGCCTATTTATTGAGCCTATTTAATAAGCCTATTTATTGAGCCTATTTAATAAGCCTATTTATTGAGCCTATTTAATAAGCCTATTTAATAAGCCTATTTAATAAGCCTATTTAATAAGCCTATTTAATACGCCTATTTAATAAACACATTTAATAAGTATTTAATGAGCATTTTTAACAAGCCTATTTAATAAGTCTATTTAATAAGCCTATTTAATAAGTCTATTTAATAAGTCTAGTTAATAAGCCTACTTAATAAGTATTTAATGAGCCTATTTAATAAGTCTATTTAATAAGCCTATTTAATAGGCCTATTTAATAAGTCTAAGTTGCTGAAAAAAGCCTATTTAATAAGCCTAAGTTGCTGAATAAGCCTATTTAATAAGCCTAAGTTGCTGAAATAAGCCTTTTTAATAAGTCTAAGTTGCTGAAATAAGCCTATTTAATAAGCCTAAGTTGCTGAAATAAGCCTATTTAATAAGGCTATTTAATAAGCCTAAGTTGCTGAATAAGCCTATTTAATAAGTCTAAGTTGCTGAAATAACGCTATTTTAATGAGGCAATTTAATAAGTCTATTTAATAAGCCTATTTAATAAGCCTATTTAATAAGCCTATTTAATAAGTCTATTTAATAAGCCTATTTAATAAGCCTATTTAATAAGCCTATTTAATAAGCCTATTTAATACGCCTATTTAATAAACATATTTAATAAGTATTTATTGAACCTTTTTAATAAGTCTATTTAATAAGCCTTTTTATTAAGCCTATTTAATAAGTCTATTTAATGAGCCTATTTAATAAGCCTATTTATTGAGCCTATTTAATAAGCCTATTTATTGAGCCTATTTAATAAGCCTATTTATTGAGCCTATTTAATAAGCCTATTTATTGAGCCTATTTAATAAGCCTATTTAATAAGCCTATTTAATAAGCCTATTTAATAAGCCTATTTAATACGCCTATTTAATAAACACATTTAATAAGTATTTAATGAGCATTTTTAATAAGCCTATTTAATAAGACTATTTAATAAGCCTATTTAATAAGTCTATTTAATAAGTCTAGTTAATAAGCCTACTTAATATGTATTTAATGAGCCTATTTAATAAGTCTATTTAATAAGCCTATTTAATAGGCCTATTTAATAAGTCTAAGTTGCTGAAAAAAGCCTATTTAGTAAGCCTAAGTTGCTGAATAAGGCTATTTAATAAGCCTAAGTTGCTGAAATAAGGCTATTTAATAAGCCTTTTTAATAAGCCTATTTATTGAGCCTATTTAATAAGCCTATTTATTGAGCCTATTTAATAAGCCTATTTATTGAGCCTATTTAATGAGCCTATTTATTGAGCCTATTTAATAAGCCTATTTATTGAGCCTATTTAATAATCCTATTTAATAAGTCTATTTAATAAGCCTATTTAATAAGCCTATTTATTGACCCTATTTAATAAGCCTATTTAATAAGCCTATTTATTGAGCCTATTTAATAAGTCTATTTAATACGCCTATTTAATAAGCCTATTTAATAAGTATTTAATGAGCCTATTTAAGAAGTCTATTTAATAAGCCTATTTAATAGACCTATTTAATAAGTCTAAGTTGCTGAAATAAGCCTATTTAATAAACCTATTTAATAGGCCTATTTAATAAGTCTAATTTGCTGAAATAAGCCTATTTAATAAGCCTAAGTTTCTGAATGAGCCTATTTAATAAGCCTAAGTTGCTGAAATAAGCCTATTTAATAAGCCTAAGTTGCTGAACAAGCCTATTTAATAAACCTAAGTTGCTGAAATAAGCCTTTTTAATCAGCGTAAGTTGCTGAAATAAGCCTATTTAATAAGCCCAAGTTGCTGAAATAAGCCTACTTAATTAGGCTATTTAATAAGCCTAAGTTGCTGAAATAAGCCTATTTAATAAGCGTAATTTGCTGAAATAAGGCTATTTAATAAGTCTAAGTTGCTGAAATAAGCCTATTTAATAAGCCTAAGTTGCTGAAATAAGCCTATTTAATTAGCCTGTTTAATAAGCCTAAGTTGCTGAAATAAGCCTATTTAATAAGCCTATTTAATAAGCCTATTTAATAGGCCTATTTAATAAGTCTAAGTTGCTGAAATAAGCCTATTTAATAAGCCTATATAATAGTCCTATTTAATAAGTCTAAGTTGCTGAAATAAGCCTATTTAATAAGCCTAAGTTGCTGAATGAGCCTATTTAATAAGCCTAAGTTGCTGAAATAAGCCTATTTAATAAGCCTAAGTTGCTTAATAAGCCTATTTAATAAGCCTAAGTTGCTGAATAAACCTATTTAATAAGTCTAAGTTGCTGAAATAATCCTATTTAATAAGGCTATTTAATAAGCCTAAGTTGCTGAATAAGCCTATTTAATAAGCCTAAGTTGCTGAAATAAGCCTATTTAATAAGGCTATTTAATGAGCCTAAGTTGCTGATTTAAAAATGCTATTTAATAAGCCTAAGTTGCTGAAATAAATCTGTTTAATAAGTCTATTTAATAATCATAAGTTGCTGAAATAAGCTTATTTAATAAGCCTAAGTTGCTGAAATAAGCCTATTTAATAAGGCTATTTAATAAGTCTAAGTTGCTGAAATAAACCTATTTAATAAGTCTAAGTTGCTAAAATAAGCCTATTTAATGAGGCTATTTAATAAGTCTATTTAATAAGCCTATTTAATAAGCCTATTTAATAAGCCTATTTAATAAGCCTATTTAATACGCCTATTTAATAAACATATTTAATAAGTATTTAATGAGCCTTTTTAATATGTCTATTTAATAAGCCTTTTTATTAAGCCTATTTAATAAGTCTATTTAATAAGCCTATTTAATAAGGCTATTTAATAAGTCTATTTGATAAGCCTATTTAATAAGTATTTAATGAGCCTATTTAATAAGCCTATTTATTGAGTCTATTTAATAAGCCTATTTATTGAGCCTATTTAATAAGCCTATTTATTGAGCCTATTTAATAAGCCTATTTATTGAGCCTATTTAATAAGCCTATTTAATAAGCCTATTTAATAAGCCTATTTAATAAGCCTATTTAATACGCCTATTTAATAAACACATTTAATAAGTATTTAATGAGCATTTTTAATAAGCCTATTTAATAAGTCTATTTAATAAGCCTATTTAATAAGTCTATTTAATAAGTCTAGTTAATAAGCCTACTTAATAAGTATTTAATGAGCCTATTTAATAAGTCTATTTAATAAGCCTATTTAATAGGCCTATTTAATAAGTCTAAGTTGCTGAAAAAAGCCTATTTAATAAGCCTAAGTTGCTGAATAAGCCTATTTAATAAGCCTAAGTTGCTGAAATAAGCCTTTTTAATAAGTCTAAGTTGCTGAAATAAGCCTATTTAATAAGCCTAAGTTGCTGAAATAAGCCTATTTAATAAGGCTATTTAATAAGCCTAAGTTGCTGAATAAGCCTATTTAATAAGTCTAAGTTGCTGAAATAACGCTATTTTAATGAGGCAATTTAATAAGTCTATTTAATAAGCCTATTTAATAAGCCTATTTAATAAGCCTATTTAATACGCCTATTTAATAAACCTATTTAATAAGTATTTAATGAGCCTATTTAATAAGCCTATTTAATAAGCCTTTTTAATAAGCCTATTTAATAAGCCTATTTAATAAGCCTATTTAATAAGTCTATTTAATAAGTCTATTTAATAAGCCTATTTAATAAGTATTTAATGAGCCTATTTAATAAGCCTATTTATTGAGCCTATTTAATAAGCCTATTTATTGAGCCTATTTAATGAGCCTATTTATTGAGCCTATTTAATAAGCCTATTTAATAAGTCTATTTAATAAACCTATTTAATAAGCCTAATTAATAAGCCTATTTAATAAGCCTATTTATTGAGCCTATTTAATGAGTCTATTTAATAAGCCTGTTTAATAAGCCTATTTAATAAGTATTGAATGAGCCTATTTAATAAGCCTAAGTTGCTGAATAAGCCTATTTAATAAGCCTAAGTTGCTGAAATAAGCCTATTTAATAAGCCTATTTGATAAGCCTAAGTTGCTGAATAAGCCTATTTAATAAGCCTAAGTTGCTGAAATAAGCCTATTTAATACGTTTAAGTTGCTGAAATAAGGCTATTTAATAAGCCTTTTTAATAAGCCTATTTAAAAAGTCTATTTAATAAGCCTTTTTAATAAGTCTATTTAATAAGTCTATTTAATAAGCCTATTTAATAAGTATTTAATGAGCCTATTTAATAAGCCTATTTATTGAGCCTATTTAATAAGCCTATTTATTGAGCCTATTTAATAAGCCTATTTATTGAGCCTATTTAATAAGCCTCTTTATTGAGCCTATTTAATAAACCTATTTAATAAGTCTATTTAATAAGCCTATTTAATAAGCCTATTTATTGAGCCTATTTAATAAGCCTATTTAATAAGCCTATTTATTGAGCCTATTTAATAAGTCTATTTAATAAGCCTATTTAATAAGCCTATTTAATAAGTATTTAATGAGCCTATTTAATAAGCCTGTTTAATAAGCCTATTTAATAAGTATTGAATGAGCCTATTTAATAAGCCTAAGTTGCTGAATAAGCCTATTTAATAAGCCTAAGTTGCTGAAATAAGCCTATTTAATAAGCCTATTTGATAAGCCTAAGTTGCTGAATAAGCCTATTTAATAAGCCTAAGTTGCTGAAATAAGCCTATTTAATAAGTCTAAGTTGCTGAAATAAGGCTATTTAATAAGCCTTTTTAATAAGCCTATTTAATAAGTCTATTTAATAAGCCTTTTTAATAAGTCTATTTAATAAGTCTATTTAATAAGCCTATTTAATAAGTATTTAATGAGCCTATTTAATAAGCCTATTTATTGAGCCTATTTAATAAGCCTATTTATTGAGCCTATTTAATAAGCCTATTTATTGAGCCTATTTAATAAGCCTCTTTATTGAGCCTATTTAATAAGCCTATTTAATAAGTCTATTTAATAAGCCTATTTATTGAGCCTATTTAATAAGCCTCTTTATTGAGCCTATTTAATAAGCCTATTTAATAAGTCTATTTAATAAGCCTATTTAATAAGCCTATTTATTGAGCCTATTTAATAAGCCTATTTAATAAGCCTATTTATTGAGCCTATTTAATAAGTCTATTTAATAAGCCTATTTAATAAACCTATTTAATAGGCCTATTTAATAAGTCTAATTTGCTGAAATAAGCCTATTTAATAAGCCTAAGTTTCTGAATGAGCCTATTTAATAAGCCTAAGTTGCTGAAATAAGCCTATTTAATAAGCCTAAGTTGCTGAACAAGCCTATTTAATAAACCTAAGTTGCTGAAATAAGCCTTTTTAATCAGCGTAAGTTGCTGAAATAAGCCTATTTAATAAGCCCAAGTTGCTGAAATAAGCCTACTTAATTAGGCTATTTAATAAGCCTAAGTTGCTGAAATAAGCCTATTTAATAAGCGTAATTTGCTGAAATAAGGCTATTTAATAAGTCTAAGTTGCTGAAATAAGCCTATTTAATAAGCCTAAGTTGCTGAAATAAGCCTATTTAATTAGCCTGTTTAATAAGCCTAAGTTGCTGAAATAAGCCTATTTAATAAGCCTATTTAATAAGCCTATTTAATAGGCCTATTTAATAAGTCTAAGTTGCTGAAATAAGCCTATTTAATAAGCCTATATAATAGTCCTATTTAATAAGTCTAAGTTGCTGAAATAAGCCTATTTAATAAGCCTAAGTTGCTGAATGAGCCTATTTAATAAGCCTAAGTTGCTGAAATAAGCCTATTTAATAAGCCTAAGTTGCTTAATAAGCCTATTTAATAAGCCTAAGTTGCTGAATAAACCTATTTAATAAGTCTAAGTTGCTGAAATAAGGCTATTTAATAAGCCTAAGTTGCTGAAATAAGGCTATTTAATAAGTTTAAGTTGCTTAAATAAGCCTATTTAATAAGCCTAAGTTGCTGAAATAAGCCTATTTAATAAGGCTATTTAATGAGCCTAAGTTGCTGATTTAAAAATGCTATTTAATAAGCCTAAGTTGCTGAAATAAATCTGTTTAATAAGGCTATTTAATAAGCATAAGTTGCTGAAATAAGCTTATTTAATAAGCCTAAGTTGCTGAAATAAGCCTATTTAATAAGGCTATTTAATAAGTCTAAGTTGCTGAAATAAACCTATTTAATAAGTCTAAGTTGCTAAAATAAGCCTATTTAATGAGGCTATTTAATAAGTCTATTTAATAAGCCTATTTAATAAGCCTATTTAATAAGCCTATTTAATAAGCCTATTTAATACGCCTATTTAATAAACATATTTAATAAGTATTTATTGAGCCTTTTTAATAAGTCTATTTAATAAGCCTTTTTATTAAGCCTATTTAATAAGTCTATTTAATGAGCCTATTTAATAAGCCTATTTATTGAGCCTATTTAATAAGCCTATTTATTGAGCCTATTTAATAAGCCTATTTATTGAGCCTATTTAATAAGCCTATTTATTGAGCCTATTTAATAAGCCTATTTAATAAGCCTATTTAATAAGCCTATTTAATAAGCCTATTTAATACGCCTATTTAATAAACACATTTAATAAGTATTTAATGAGCATTTTTAATAAGCCTATTTAATAAGTCTATTTAATAAGCCTATTTAATAAGTCTATTTAATAAGTCTAGTTAATAAGCCTACTTAATATGTATTTAATGAGCCTATTTAATAAGTCTATTTAATAAGCCTATTTAATAGGCCTATTTAATAAGTCTAAGTTGCTGAAAAAAGCCTATTTAGTAAGCCTAAGTTGCTGAATAAGGCTATTTAATAAGCCTAAGTTGCTGAAATAAGGCTATTTAATAAGCCTTTTTAATAAGCCTATTTATTGAGCCTATTTAATAAGCCTATTTATTGAGCCTATTTAATAAGCCTATTTATTGAGCCTATTTAATAAGCCTATTTATTGAGCCTATTTAATAAGCCTATTTATTGAGCCTATTTAATAAGCCTATTTAATAAGTCTATTTAATAAGCCTATTTAATAAGCCTATTTATTGACCCTATTTAATAAGCCTATTTAATAAGCCTATTTATTGAGCCTATTTAATAAGTCTATTTAATACGCCTATTTAATAAGCCTATTTAATAAGTATTTAATGAGCCTATTTAAGAAGTCTATTTAATAAGCCTATTTAATAGACCTATTTAATAAGTATAATTTGCTGAAATAAGCCTATTTAATAAGCCTAAGTTTCTGAATGAGCCTATTTAATAAGCCTAAGTTGCTGAAATAAGCCTATTTAATAAGCCTAAGTTGCTGAACAAGCCTATTTAATAAACCTAAGTTGCTGAAATAAGCCTTTTTAATCAGCGTAAGTTGCTGAAATAAGCCTATTTAATAAGCCCAAGTTGCTGAAATAAGCCTACTTAATTAGGCTATTTAATAAGCCTAAGTTGCTGAAATAAGCCTATTTAATAAGCGTAATTTGCTGAAATAAGGCTATTTAATAAGTCTAAGTTGCTGAAATAAGCCTATTTAATAAGCCTAAGTTGCTGAAATAAGCCTATTTAATTAGCCTGTTTAATAAGCCTAAGTTGCTGAAATAAGCCTATTTAATAAGCCTATTTAATAAGCCTATTTAATAGGCCTATTTAATAAGTCTAAGTTGCTGAAATAAGCCTATTTAATAAGCCTATATAATAGTCCTATTTAATAAGTCTAAGTTGCTGAAATAAGCCTATTTAATAAGCCTAAGTTGCTGAATGAGCCTATTTAATAAGCCTAAGTTGCTGAAATAAGCCTGTTTAATAAGCCTAAGTTGCTTAATAAGCCTATTTAATAAGCCTAAGTTGCTGAATAAACCTATTTAATAAGTCTAAGTTGCTGAAATAAGCCTATTTAATAAGGCTATTTAATAAGCCTAAGTTGCTGAATAAGCCTATTTAATAAGCCTAAGTTGCTGAAATAAGCCTATTTAATAAGGCTATTTAATGAGCCTAAGTTGCTGATTTAAAAATGCTATTTAATAAGCCTAAGTTGCTGAAATAAATCTGTTTAATAAGGCTATTTAATAATCATAAGTTGCTGAAATAAGCTTATTTAATAAGCCTAAGTTGCTGAAATAAGCCTATTTAATAAGTCTAAGTTGCTGAAATAAACCTATTTAATAAGTCTAAGTTGCTAAAATAAGCCTATTTAATGAGGCTATTTAATAAGTCTATTTAATAAGCCTATTTAATAAGCCTATTTAATAAGCCTATTTAATAAGCCTATTTAATACGCCTATTTAATAAACATATTTAATAAGTATTTAATGAGCCTTTTTAATATGTCTATTTAATAAGCCTTTTTATTAAGCCTATTTAATAAGTCTATTTAATAAGCCTATTTAATAAGGCTATTTAATAAGTCTATTTGATAAGCCTATTTAATAAGTATTTAATGAGCCTATTTAATAAGCCTATTTATTGAGTCTATTTAATAAGCCTATTTATTGAGCCTATTTAATAAGCCTATTTATTGAGCCTATTTAATAAGCCTATTTATTGAGCCTATTTAATAAGCCTATTTAATAAGCCTATTTAATAAGCCTATTTAATAAGCCTATTTAATACGCCTATTTAATAAACACATTTAATAAGTATTTAATGAGCATTTTTAATAAGCCTATTTAATAAGTCTATTTAATAAGCCTATTTAATAAGTCTATTTAATAAGTCTAGTTAATAAGCCTACTTAATAAGTATTTAATGAGCCTATTTAATAAGTCTATTTAATAAGCCTATTTAATAGGCCTATTTAATAAGTCTAAGTTGCTGAAAAAAGCCTATTTAATAAGCCTAAGTTGCTGAATAAGCCTATTTAATAAGCCTAAGTTGCTGAAATAAGCCTTTTTAATAAGTCTAAGTTGCTGAAATAAGCCTATTTAATAAGCCTAAGTTGCTGAAATAAGCCTATTTAATAAGGCTATTTAATAAGCCTAAGTTGCTGAATAAGCCTATTTAATAAGTCTAAGTTGCTGAAATAACGCTATTTTAATGAGGCAATTTAATAAGTCTATTTAATAAGCCTATTTAATAAGCCTATTTAATAAGCCTATTTAATAAGTCTATTTAATAAGCCTATTTAATAAGCCTATTTAATAAGCCTATTTAATAAGCCTATTTAATACGCCTATTTAATAAACATATTTAATAAGTATTTATTGAGCCTTTTTAATAAGTCTATTTAATAAGCCTTTTTATTAAGCCTATTTAATAAGTCTATTTAATGAGCCTATTTAATAAGCCTATTTATTGAGCCTATTTAATAAGCCTATTTATTGAGCCTATTTAATAAGCCTATTTATTGAGCCTATTTAATAAGCCTATTTATTGAGCCTATTTAATAAGCCTATTTAATAAGCCTATTTAATAAGCCTATTTAATAAGCCTATTTAATACGCCTATTTAATAAACACATTTAATAAGTATTTAATGAGCATTTTTAATAAGCCTATTTAATAAGTCTATTTAATAAGCCTATTTAATAAGTCTATTTAATAAGTCTAGTTAATAAGCCTACTTAATATGTATTTAATGAGCCTATTTAATAAGTCTATTTAATAAGCCTATTTAATAGGCCTATTTAATAAGTCTAAGTTGCTGAAAAAAGCCTATTTAGTAAGCCTAAGTTGCTGAATAAGGCTATTTAATAAGCCTAAGTTGCTGAAATAAGGCTATTTAATAAGCCTTTTTAATAAGCCTATTTATTGAGCCTATTTAATAAGCCTATTTATTGAGCCTATTTAATAAGCCTATTTATTGAGCCTATTTAATAAGCCTATTTATTGAGCCTATTTAATAAGCCTATTTATTGAGCCTATTTAATAAGCCTATTTAATAAGTCTATTTAATAAGCCTATTTAATAAGCCTATTTATTGACCCTATTTAATAAGCCTATTTAATAAGCCTATTTATTGAGCCTATTTAATAAGTCTATTTAATACGCCTATTTAATAAGCCTATTTAATAGACCTATTTAATAAGTCTAAGTTGCTGAAATAAGCCTATTTAATAAACCTATTTAATAGGCCTATTTAATAAGTCTAATTTGCTGAAATAAGCCTATTTAATAAGCCTAAGTTTCTGAATGAGCCTATTTAATAAGCCTAAGTTGCTGAAATAAGCCTATTTAATAAGCCTAAGTTGCTGAACAAGCCTATTTAATAAACCTAAGTTGCTGAAATAAGCCTTTTTAATCAGCGTAAGTTGCTGAAATAAGCCTATTTAATAAGCCCAAGTTGCTGAAATAAGCCTACTTAATTAGGCTATTTAATAAGCCTAAGTTGCTGAAATAAGCCTATTTAATAAGCGTAATTTGCTGAAATAAGGCTATTTAATAAGTCTAAGTTGCTGAAATAAGCCTATTTAATAAGCCTAAGTTGCTGAAATAAGCCTATTTAATTAGCCTGTTTAATAAGCCTAAGTTGCTGAAATAAGCCTATTTAATAAGCCTATTTAATAAGCCTATTTAATAGGCCTATTTAATAAGTCTAAGTTGCTGAAATAAGCCTATTTAATAAGCCTATATAATAGTCCTATTTAATAAGTCTAAATTGCTGAAATAAGCCTATTTAATAAGCCTAAGTTGCTGAATGAGCCTATTTAATAAGCCTAAGTTGCTGAAATAAGCCTATTTAATAAGCCTAAGTTGCTTAATAAGCCTATTTAATAAGCCTAAGTTGCTGAATAAACCTATTTAATAAGTCTAAGTTGCTGAAATAAGCCTATTTAATAAGGCTATTTAATAAGCCTAAGTTGCTGAATAAGCCTATTTAATAAGCCTAAGTTGCTGAAATAAGCCTATTTAATAAGGCTATTTAATGAGCCTAAGTTGCTGATTTAAAAATGCTATTTAATAAGCCTAAGTTGCTGAAATAAATCTGTTTAATAAGTCTATTTAATATTCATAAGTTGCTGAAATAAGCTTATTTAATAAGCCTAAGTTGCTGAAATAAGCCTATTTAATAAGGCTATTTAATAAGTCTAAGTTGCTGAAATAAACCTATTTAATAAGTCTAAGTTGCTAAAATAAGCCTATTTAATGAGGCTATTTAATAAGTCTATTTAATAAGCCTATTTAATAAGCCTATTTAATAAGCCTATTTAATAAGCCTATTTAATACGCCTATTTAATAAACATATTTAATAAGTATTTAATGAGCCTTTTTAATATGTCTATTTAATAAGTCTTTTTATTAAGCCTATTTAATAAGTCTATTTAATAAGCCTATTTAATAAGGCTATTTAATAAGTCTATTTGATAAGCCTATTTAATAAGTATTTAATGAGCGTATTTAATAAGCCTATTTATTGAGTCTATTTAATAAGCCTATTTATTGAGCCTATTTAATAAGCCTATTTATTGAGCCTATTTAATAAGCCTATTTATTGAGCCTATTTAATAAGCCTATTTAATAAGCCTATTTAATAAGCCTATTTAATAAGCCTATTTAATACACCTATTTAATAAACACATTTAATAAGTATTTAATGAGCATTTTTAATAAGCCTATTTAATAAGTCTATTTAATAAGCCTATTTAATAAGTCTATTTAATAAGTCTAGTTAATAAGCCTACTTAATAAGTATTTAATGAGCCTATTTAATAAGTCTATTTAATAAGCCTATTTAATAGGCCTATTTAATAAGTCTAAGTTGCTGAAAAAAGCCTATTTAATAAGCCTAAGTTGCTGAATAAGCCTATTTAATAAGCCTAAGTTGCTGAAATAAGCCTTTTTAATAAGTCTAAGTTGCTGAAATAAGCCTATTTAATAAGCCTAAGTTGCTGAAATAAGCCTATTTAATAAGGCTATTTAATAAGCCTAAGTTGCTGAATAAGCCTATTTAATAAGTCTAAGTTGCTGAAATAACGCTATTTTAATGAGGCAATTTAATAAGTCTATTTAATAAGCCTATTTAATAAGCCTATTTAATAAGCCTATTTAATACGCCTATTTAATAAACCTATTTAATAAGTATTTAATGAGCCTATTTAATAAGCCTATTTAATAAGCCTTTTTAATGAGCCTATTTAATAAGCCTATTTATTGAGCCTATTTAATAAGCCTATTTATTGAGCCTATTTAATGAGCCTATTTATTGAGCCTATTTAATAAGCCTATTTAATAAGTCTATTTAATAAACCTATTTAATAAGCCTAATTAATAAGCCTATTTAATAAGCCTATTTATTGAGCCTATTTAATGAGTCTATTTAATAAGCCTGTTTAATAAGCCTATTTAATAAGTATTTAATGAGCCTATTTAATAAGCCTATTTATTGAGTCTATTTAATAAGCCTATTTATTGAGCCTATTTAATAAGCCTATTTATTGAGCCTATTTAATAAGCCTATTTATTGAGCCTATTTAATAAGCCTATTTAATAAGCCTATTTAATAAGCCTATTTAATAAGCCTATTTAATACGCCTATTTAATAAACACATTTAATAAGTATTTAATGAGCATTTTTAATAAGCCTATTTAATAAGTCTATATAATAAGCCTATTTAATAAGTCTATTTAATAAGTCTAGTTAATAAGCCTACTTAATAAGTATTTAATGAGCCTATTTAATAAGTCTATTTAATAAGCCTATTTAATAGGCCTATTTAATAAGTCTAAGTTGCTGAAAAAAGCCTATTTAATAAGCCTAAGTTGCTGAATAAGCCTATTTAATAAGCCTAAGTTGCTGAAATAAGCCTTTTTAATAAGTCTAAGTTGCTGAAATAAGCCTATTTAATAAGCCTAAGTTGCTGAAATAAGCCTATTTAATAAGGCTATTTAATAAGCCTAAGTTGCTGAATAAGCCTATTTAATAAGTCTAAGTTGCTGAAATAACGCTATTTTAATGAGGCAATTTAATAAGTCTATTTAATAAGCCTATTTAATAAGCCTATTTAATAAGCCTATTTAATAAGTCTATTTAATAAGCCTATTTAATAAGCCTATTTAATAAGCCTATTTAATAAGCCTATTTAATACGCCTATTTAATAAACATATTTAATAAGTATTTATTGAGCCTTTTTAATAAGTCTATTTAATAAGCCTTTTTATTAAGCCTATTTAATAAGTCTATTTAATGAGCCTATTTAATAAGCCTATTTATTGAGCCTATTTAATAAGCCTATTTATTGAGCCTATTTAATAAGCCTATTTATTGAGCCTATTTAATAAGCCTATTTATTGAGCCTATTTAATAAGCCTATTTAATAAGCCTATTTAATAAGCCTATTTAATAAGCCTATTTAATACGCCTATTTAATAAACACATTTAATAAGTATTTAATGAGCATTTTTAATAAGCCTATTTAATAAGTCTATTTAATAAGCCTATTTAATAAGTCTATTTAATAAGTCTAGTTAATAAGCCTACTTAATATGTATTTAATGAGCCTATTTAATAAGTCTATTTAATAAGCCTATTTAATAGGCCTATTTAATAAGTCTAAGTTGCTGAAAAAAGCCTATTTAGTAAGCCTAAGTTGCTGAATAAGGCTATTTAATAAGCCTAAGTTGCTGAAATAAGGCTATTTAATAAGCCTTTTTAATAAGCCTATTTATTGAGCCTATTTAATAAGCCTATTTATTGAGCCTATTTAATAAGCCTATTTATTGAGCCTATTTAATAAGCCTATTTATTGAGCCTATTTAATAAGCCTATTTATTGAGCCTATTTAATAAGCCTATTTAATAAGTCTATTTAATAAGCCTATTTAATAAGCCTATTTATTGACCCTATTTAATAAGCCTATTTAATAAGCCTATTTATTGAGCCTATTTAATAAGTCTATTTAATACGCCTATTTAATAAGCCTATTTAATAAGTATTTAATGAGCCTATTTAAGAAGTCTATTTAATAAGCCTATTTAATAGACCTATTTAATAAGTCTAAGTTGCTGAAATAAGCCTATTTAATAAACCTATTTAATAGGCCTATTTAATAAGTCTAATTTGCTGAAATAAGCCTATTTAATAAGCCTAAGTTTCTGAATGAGCCTATTTAATAAGCCTAAGTTGCTGAAATAAGCCTATTTAATAAGCCTAAGTTGCTGAACAAGCCTATTTAATAAACCTAAGTTGCTGAAATAAGCCTTTTTAATCAGCGTAAGTTGCTGAAATAAGCCTATTTAATAAGCCCAAGTTGCTGAAATAAGCCTACTTAATTAGGCTATTTAATAAGCCTAAGTTGCTGAAATAAGCCTATTTAATAAGCGTAATTTGCTGAAATAAGGCTATTTAATAAGTCTAAGTTGCTGAAATAAGCCTATTTAATAAGCCTAAGTTGCTGAAATAAGCCTATTTAATTAGCCTGTTTAATAAGCCTAAGTTGCTGAAATAAGCCTATTTAATAAGCCTATTTAATAAGCCTATTTAATAGGCCTATTTAATAAGTCTAAGTTGCTGAAATAAGCCTATTTAATAAGCCTATATAATAGTCCTATTTAATAAGTCTAAGTTGCTGAAATAAGCCTATTTAATAAGCCTAAGTTGCTGAATGAGCCTATTTAATAAGCCTAAGTTGCTGAAATAAGCCTATTTAATAAGCCTAAGTTGCTTAATAAGCCTATTTAATAAGCCTAAGTTGCTGAATAAACCTATTTAATAAGTCTAAGTTGCTGAAATAAGCCTATTTAATAAGGCTATTTAATAAGCCTAAGTTGCTGAATAAGCCTATTTAATAAGCCTAAGTTGCTGAAATATGCCTATTTAATAAGGCTATTTAATGAGCCTAAGTTGCTGATTTAAAAATGCTATTTAATAAGCCTAAGTTGCTGAAATAAATCTGTTTAATAAGTCTATTTAATAATCATAAGTTGCTGAAATAAGCTTATTTAATAAGCCTAAGTTGCTGAAATAAGCCTATTTAATAAAGCTATTTAATAAGTCTAAGTTGCTGAAATAAAAATATTTAATAAGTCTAAGTTGCTAAAATAAGCCTATTTAATGAGGCTATTTAATAAGTCTATTTAATAAGCCTATTTAATAAGCCTATTTAATAAGCCTATTTAATAAGCCTATTTAATACGCCTATTTAATAAACATATTTAATAAGTATTTAATGAGCCTTTTTAATATGTCTATTTAATAAGCCTTTTTATTAAGCCTATTTAATAAGTCTATTTAATAAGCCTATTTAATAAGGCTATTTAATAAGTCTATTTGATAAGCCTATTTAATAAGTATTTAATGAGCATATTTAATAAGCCTATTTATTGAGTCTATTTAATAAGCCTATTTATTGAGCCTATTTAATAAGCCTATTTATTGAGCCTATTTAATAAGCCTATTTATTGAGCCTATTTAATAAGCCTATTTAATAAGCCTATTTAATAAGCCTATTTAATAAGCCTATTTAATACGCCTATTTAATAAACACATTTAATAAGTATTTAATGAGCATTTTTAATAAGCCTATTTAATAAGTCTATTTAATAAGCCTATTTAATAAGTCTATTTAATAAGTCTAGTTAATAAGCCTACTTAATAAGTATTTAATGAGCCTATTTAATAAGTCTATTTAATAAGCCTATTTAATAGGCCTATTTAATAAGCCTAAGTTGCTGAAATAAGCCTATTTAATAAGGCTATTTAATAAGCCTAAGTTGCTGAATAAGCCTATTTAATAAGTCTAAGTTGCTGAAATAACGCTATTTTAATGAGGCAATTTAATAAGTCTATTTAATAAGCCTATTTAATAAGCCTATTTAATAAGCCTATTTAATACGCCTATTTAATAAACCTATTTAATAAGTATTTAATGAGCCTATTTAATAAGCCTATTTAATAAGCCTTTTTAATAAGCCTATTTAATAAGCCTATTTAATAAGCCTATTTAATAAGTCTATTTAATAAGTCTATTTAATAAGCCTATTTAATAAGTATTTAATGAGCCTATTTAATAAGCCTATTTATTGAGCCTATTTAATAAGCCTATTTATTGAGCCTATTTAATGAGCCTATTTATTGAGCCTACTTAATAAGCCTATTTAATAAGTCTATTTAATAAACCTATTTAATAAGCCTAATTAATAAGCCTATTTAATAAGCCTATTTATTGAGCCTATTTAATGAGTCTATTTAATAAGCCTGTTTAATAAGCCTATTTAATAAGTATTGAATGAGCCTATTTAATAAGCCTAAGTTGCTGAATAAGCCTATTTAATAAGCCTAAGTTGCTGAAATAAGCCTATTTAATAAGCCTATTTGATAAGCCTAAGTTGCTGAATAAGCCTATTTAATAAGCCTAAGTTGCTGAAATAAGCCTATTTAATAAGTTTAAGTTGCTGAAATAAGGCTATTTAATAAGCCTTTTTAATAAGCCTATTTAAAAAGTCTATTTAATAAGCCTTTTTAATAAGTCTATTTAATAAGTCTATTTAATAAGCCTATTTAATAAGTATTTAATGAGCCTATTTAATAAGCCTATTTATTGAGCCTATTTAATAAGCCTATTTATTGAGCCTATTTAATAAGCCTATTTATTGAGCCTATTTAATAAGCCTCTTTATTGAGCCTATTTAATAAACCTATTTAATAAGTCTATTTAATAAGCCTATTTAATAAGCCTATTTATTGAGCCTATTTAATAAGCCTATTTAATAAGCCTATTTATTGAGCCTATTTAATAAGTCTATTTAATAAGCCTATTTAATAAGCCTATTTAATAAGTATTTAATGAGCCTATTTAATAAGCCTGTTTAATAAGCCTATTTAATAAGTATTGAATGAGCCTATTTAATAAGCCTAAGTTGCTGAATAAGCCTATTTAATAAGCCTAAGTTGCTGAAATAAGCCTATTTAATAAGCCTATTTGATAAGCCTAAGTTGCTGAATAAGCCTATTTAATAAGCCTAAGTTGCTGAAATAAGCCTATTTAATAAGTCTAAGTTGCTGAAATAAGGCTATTTAATAAGCCTTTTTAATAAGCCTATTTAATAAGTCTATTTAATAAGCCTTTTTAATAAGTCTATTTAATAAGTCTATTTAATAAGCCTATTTAATAAGTATTTAATGAGCCTATTTAATAAGCCTATTTATTGAGCCTATTTAATAAGCCTATTTATTGAGCCTATTTAATAAGCCTATTTATTGAGCCTATTTAATAAGCCTCTTTATTGAGCCTATTTAATAAGCCTATTTAATAAGTCTATTTAATAAGCCTATTTAATAAGCCTATTTATTGAGCCTATTTAATAAGCCTATTTAATAAGCCTATTTATTGAGCCTATTTAATAAGTCTATTTAATAAGCCTATTTAATAAGCCTATTTAATAAGTATTTAATGAGCCTATTTAATAAGTCTATTTAATAAGCCTATTTAATAGACCTATTTAATAAGTCTAAGTTGCTGAAATAAGCCTATTTAATAAACCTATTTAATAGGCCTATTTAATAAGTCTAAGTTGCTGAAATAAGCCTATTTAATAAGCCTAAGTTTCTGAATGAGCCTATTTAATTAGCCTAAGTTGCTGAAATAAGCCTATTTAATAAGCCTAAGTTGCTGAACAAGCCTATTTAATAAGCCTAAGTTGCTGAAATAAGCCTTTTTAATCAGCGTAAGTTGCTGAAATAAGCCTATTTAATAAGCCCAAGTTGCTGAAATAAGCCTACTTAATTAGGCTATTTAATAAGCCTAAGTTGCTGAAATAAGCCTATTTAATAAGCGTAATTTGCTGAAATAAGGCTATTTAATAAGACTAAGTTGCTGAAATAAGCCTATTTAATAAGCCTAAGTTGCTGAAATAAGCCTATTTAATAAGCCTGTTTAATAAGCCTAAGTTGCTGAAATAAGCCTATTTAATAAGCCTATTTAATAAGCCTATTTAATAGGCCTATTTAATAAGTCTAAGTTGCTGAAATAAGCCTATTTAATAAGCCTATATAATAGTTCTATTTAATAAGTCTAAGTTGCTGAAATAAGCCTATTTAATAAGCCTAAGTTGCTGAATGAGCCTATTTAATAAGCCTAAGTTGCTGAAATAAGCCTATTTAATAAGCCTAAGTTGCTTAATAAGCTTATTTAATAAGCCTAAGTTGATGAATAAACCTATTTAATAAGTCTAAGTTACTGAAATAAGCCTATTTAATAAGGCTATTTAATAAGCCTAAGTTGCTGAATAAGCCTATTTAATAAGTCTAAGTTACTGAAATAAGGCTATTTAATAAGCCTAAGTTGCTGAAATAAGGCTATTTAATAAGTTTAAGTTGCTGATATAAGCCTATTTTATAAGCCTAAGTTGCTGAAATAAACCTGTTTAATAAGGCTATTTAATAAGCCTAAGTTGCTGATTTAAAAATGCTATTTAATAAGCCTAAGTTGCTGAAATAAGCCTATTTAATAAGGCTATTTAATAAGTCTAAGTTGCTGAAATAAACCTATTTAATAAGCCTAAGTTGCTAAAATAAGCCTATTTAATGAGGCTATTTAATAAGTCTATTTAATAAGCCTATTTAATAAGCCTATTTAATAAGCCTATTTAATAAGCCTATTTAATACGCCTATTTAATAAACATATTTAGTAAGTATTTAATGAGCCTTTTTTATAAGTCTATTTAATAAGCCTTTTTAATAAGCCTATTTAATAAGTCTATTTAATAAGCCTATTTAATAAGTCTATTTAATAAGTCTATTTAATAAGCCTATTTAATAAGTATTTAATGCTCCTATTTAATAAGCCTATTTATTGAGCCTATTTAATAAGCCTATTTATTGAGCCTATTTAATAAGCCTATTTATTGAGCCTATTTAATAAGCCTATTTATTGAGCCTATTTAATAAGCCTATTTAATAAGTCTATTTAATAAGCCTATTTAATAAGTATTTAATGAGCCTATTTAATAAGTCTATTTAATAAGCCTATTTAATAGACCTATTTAATAAGTCTAAGTTGCTGAAATAAGCCTATTTAATAAGCCTATTTAATAGGCCTATTTAATAAGTCTAAGTTGCTGAAATAAGCCTATTTAATAAGCTTAATTTTCTGAATGAGCATATTTAATAAGCCTAAGTTACTGAAATAAGCCTATTTAATAAGTCTATTTAATGAGCCTAAGTTGCTGATTTAAAAATGCTATTTAATAAGCCTAAGTTGCTGAAATAAACCTGTTTAATAAGGCTATTTAATAAGCATAAGTTGCTGAAATAAGCTTATTTAATAAGCCTAAGTTGCTGAAATAAGCCTATTTAATAAGGCTATTTAATAAGTCTAAGTTGCTGAAATAAACCTATTTAATAAGCCTAAGTTGCTAAAATAAGCCTATTTAATGAGGCTATTTAATAAGTCTATTTAATAAGCCTATTTAATAAGCCTATTTAATAAGCCTATTTAATAAGCCTATTTAATACGCCTATTTAATAAACATATTTAATAAGTATTTAATGAGCCTTTTTAATAAGTCTATTTAATAAGCCTTTTTAATAAGCCTATTTAATAAGTCTATTTAATAAGCCTATTTAATAAGTCTATTTAATAAGTCTATTTAATAAGCCTATTTAATAAGTATTTAATGAGCCTATTTAATAAGCCTATTTATTGAGCCTATTTAATAAGCCTATTTATTGAGCCTATTTAATAAGCCTATTTATTGAGCCTATTTAATAAGCCTATTTATTGAGCCTATTTAATAAGCCTATTTAATAAGTCTATTTAATAAGCCTATTTAATAAGTATTTAATGAGCCTATTTAATAAGTCTATTTAATAAGCCTATTTAATAGACCTATTTAATAAGTCTAAGTTGCTGAAATAAGCCTATTTAATAAGCCTATTTAATAGGCCTATTTAATAAGTCTAAGTTGCTGAAATAAGCCTATTTAATAAGCTTAATTTTCTGAATGAGCATATTTAATAAGCCTAAGTTGCTGAAATAAGCCTATTTAATAAGCCTAAGTTGCTGAACAAGCCTATTTAATAAGCCTAAGTTGCTGAAATAAGCCTTTTTAATCAGCGTAAGTTGCTGAAATAAGCCTATTTAATAAGCCCAAGTTGCTGAAATAAGCCTATTAATTAGGCTATTTAATAAGCCTAAGTTGCTGAAATAAGCCTATTTAATAAGCGTAATTTGCTAAAATAAGCCTATTTAATGAGGCTATTTAATAAGTCTATTTAATAAGCCTATTTAATAAGCCTATTTAATATGCCTATTTAATACGCCTATTTAATAAACCTATTTAATAAGTATTTAATGAGCCTATTCAATAAGCCTATTTAATAAGCCTTTTTAATAAGCCTATTTAATAAGCCTATTTAATAAGCCTATTTAATAAGTCTATTTAATAAGTCTATTTAATAAGCCTATTTAATAAGTATTTAATGTGCCTATTTAATAAGCCTATTTATTGAGCCTATTTAATAAGCCTATTTATTGAGCCTATTTAATGAGCCTATTTATTGAGCCTATTTAATAAGCCTATTTAATAAGTCTATTTAATAAACCTATTTAATAAGCCTAATTAATAAGCCTATTTAATAAGCCTATTTATTGAGCCTATTTAATGAGTCTATTTAATAAGCCTGTTTAATAAGCCTATTTAATAAGTATTGAATGAGCCTATTTAATAAGCCTAAGTTGCTGAATAAGCCTATTTAATAAGCCTAAGTTGCTGAAATAAGCCTATTTAATAAGCCTATTTGATAAGCCTAAGTTGCTGAATAAGCCTATTTAATAAACCTAAGTTGCTGAAATAAGCCTATTTAATAAGTCTAAGTTGCTGAAATAAGGCTATTTAATAAGCCTAAGTTGCTGAAATAAGCCTATTTAAAATAAGCCTAAGTTGCTGAAATAAGGCTATTTAATAAGTCCAAGTTGCTGGAATAAGCCTATTTAATAAGCCTAAGTTGCTGAAATAAGTATATTTAATAAGAATAAGTTGCTGAAATAAGCCTATTTAATAAGTCTAAGTTGCTGAAATAAGGCTATTTAATAAGTCTAAGTTGCTGAAATAAGCCTTTTTAATCAGCGTAAGTTGCTGAAATAAGCCTATTTAATAAGCCCAAGTTGCTGAAATAAGCCTACTTAATTAGGCTATTTAATAAGCCTAAGTTGCTGAAATAAGCCTATTTAATAAGTGTAAGTTGCTGAAATAAGGCTATTTAATAAGTCTAAGTTGCTGAAATAAGCCTATTTAATAAGCCTAAGTTGCTGAAATAAGCCTATTTAATGAGCCTGTTTAATAAGCCTAAGTTGCTGAAATAAGCCTATTTAATAAGCCTATTTAATAGGCCTATTTAATAAGTCTAAGTTGCTGAAATAAGCCTATTTAATAAGCCTAAGTTTCTGAATGAGCCTATTTAATAAGCCTAAGTTGCTGAAATAAGCCTATTTAATAAGCCTAAGTTGTTGAACAAGCCTATTTAATATGCCTAATTTGCTGAAATAAGCCTTTTTAATCAGCGTAAGTTGCTGAAATAAGCCTATTTAATAAGCCCAAGTTGCTGAAATAAGCCTACTTAATTAGGCTATTTAATAAGCCTAAGTTGCTGAAATAAGCCTATTTAATAAGCGTAATTTGCTAAAATAAGGCTATTTAATAAGTATAAGTTGCTGAAATAAGCCTATTTAATAAGCCTAAGTTGCTGAAATAAGCCTATTTAATAAGCCTATTTAATAAGCCTATTTAATAGGCCTATTTAATAAGCCTAAGTTGCTGAAATAAGCCTATTTAATAAGCCTAAGTTTCTGAATGAGCCTATTTAATAAGCCTAAGTTGCTGAAATAAGCCTATTTAATAAGACTAAGTTGCTGAACAAGCCTATTTAATAAGCCTAAGTTGCTGAAATAAGCCTTTTTAATCAACGTAAGTTGCTGAAATAAGCCTATTTAATAAGCCCAAGTTGATGAAATTAGCCTACTTAATTAGGCTATTTAATAAGCCTAAGTTGCTGAAATAAGCCTATTTAATAAGCGTAATTTGCTGAAATAAGGCTATTTAATAAGTCTAAGTTGCTGAAATAAGCCTATTTAATAAGCCTAAGTTGCTGAAATAAGCCTATTTAATAAGCCTGTTTAATAAGCCTAAGTTGCTGAAATAAGCCTATTTAATAAGCCTATTTAATAAGCCTATTTAATAGGCCTATTTAATAAGTCTAAATTGCTGAAATAAGCCTATTTAATAAGCCTATATAATAGGCCTATTTAATAAGTCTATGTTGCTGAAATAAGCCTATTTAATAAGCCTAAGTTGCTGAATGAGCCTATTTAATAAGCCTAAGTTGCTGAAATAAGCCTATTTAATAAGCCTAAGTTGCTGAATAAGCCTATTTAATAAGCTTAAGTTGCTGAAATAAGCCTATTTAATAAGGCTATTTAATAAGCCTAAGTTGCTGAATAAGCCTATTTAATAAGTCTAAGTTGCTGAAATAAGGCTATTTAATAAGCCTAAGTTGCTGAAATAAGGCTATTTAATAAGTTTAAGTTGCTGAAATAAGCCTATTTAATAAGCCTAAGTTGTTGAAATAAGCCTATTTAATAAGGCTATTTAATGAGCCTAAGTTGCTGATTTAAAAATGCTATTTAATAACCCTAAGTTGCTGAAATAAACCTATTTAATAAGCCTAAGTTGCTAAAATAAGCCTATTTAATGAGGCTATTTAATAAGCCTATTTAATAAGCCTATTTAATAAGCCTATTTAATAAGCTTATTTAATACGCCTATTTAATAAACATATTTAATAAGTATTTAATGAGCCTTTTTAATAAGTCTATTTAATAAGCCTTTTTAATAAGCCTATTTAATAAGTCTATTTAATAAGCCTATTTAATAAGTCTATTTAATAAGTCTATTTAATAAGCCTATTTAATAAGTATTTAATGTGCCTATTTAATAAGCCTATTTATTGAGACTATTTAATAAGCCTATTTATTGAGCCTATTTAATAAGCCTATTTATTGACCCTATTTAATAAGCCTATTTATTGAGCCTATTTAATAAGCCTATTTAATAAGTCTATTTAATAAGCCTATTTAATAAGTATTTAATGAGCCTATTTAATAAGTCTATTTAATAAGCCTATTTAATAGACCTATTTAATAAGTCTAAGTTGCTGAAATAAGCCTATTTAATAAGCCTATTTAATAGGCCTATTTAATAAGTCTAAGTTGCTGAAATAAGCCTATTTAATAAGCCTAAGTTTCTGAATGAGCCTATTTAATAAGCCTAAGTTGCTGAAATAAGCCTATTTAATAAGCCTAAGTTGTTGAACAAGCCTATTTAATATGCCTAATTTGCTGAAATAAGCCTTTTTAATCAGCGTAAGTTGCTGAAATAAGCCTATTTAATAAGCCCAAGTTGCTGAAATAAGCCTACTTAATTAGGCTATTTAATAAGCCTAAGTTGCTGAAATAAGCCTATTTAATAAGCGTAATTTGCTAAAATAAGGCTATTTAATAAGTATAAGTTGCTGAAATAAGCCTATTTAATAAGCCTAAGTTGCTGAAATAAGCCTATTTAATAAGCCTGTTTAATAAGCCTAAGTTGCTGAAATAAGCCTATTTAATAAGCCTATTTAATAAGCCTATTTAATAGGCCTATTTAATAAGTCTAAGTTGCTGAAATAAGCCTATTTAATAAGCCTATTTAATAGGCCTATTTAATAAGTCTAAGTTGCTGAAATAAGCCTATTTAATAAGCCTAAGTTGCTGAATGAGCCTATTTAATAAGCCTAAGTTGCTGAAATAAGCCTATTTAATAAGCCTAAGTTGCTGATTAAGCCTATTTAATAAGCCTAAGTTGCTGAATAAACCTATTTAATAAGTCTAAGTTGCTGAAATAAGCTTATTTAATAAGGCTATTTAATAAGCCTAAGTTGCTGAATAAACCTATTTAATAAGTCTAAGTTGCTGAAATAAGCTTATTTAATAAGGCTATTTAATAAGCCTAAGTTGCTGAATAAACCTATTTAATAAGTCTAAGTTGCTGAAATAAACCTATTTAAAAATGCTATTTAATAAGCCTAAGTTGCTGAAATAAACCTATTTAATAAGCCTAAGTTGTTAAAATAAGCCTATTTAATGAGGCTATTTAATAAGTCTATTTAATAAGCCTATTTAATAAGCCTATTTAATAAGCCTATTTAATAAGCCTATTTAATACGCCTATTTAATAAACATATTTAATAAGTATTTAATGAGCCTATTTAATAAGTCTATTTAATAAGCCTTTTTAATAAGCCTATTTAATATGTCTATTTAATAAGCCTATTTAATAAGTCTATTTAATAAGTCTATTTAATAAGCATATTTAATAAGTATTTAATGAGCCTATTTAATAAGCCTATTTATTGGGCCTATTTAATAAGCCTATTTATTGAGACTATTTAATAAGCCTATTTATTGAGCCTATTTAATAAGCCTATTTATTGAGCCTATTTAATAAGCCTATTTAATAAGTCTATTTAATAAGCCTATTTAATAAGCCTATTTAATAAGCCTATTTATTGAGCCTATTTAATAAACCTATTTATTGAGCCTATTTAATAAGTCTATTTAATAAGCCTATTTAATAAGCCTATTTAATAAGTATTTAATGAGTCTATTTAATAAATCTATTCAATAAGCCTATTTAATAGGCCTATTTAATAAGTCTAAGTTGCTGAAATAAGCCTATTTAATAAGCCTATTTAATAGGCCTATTTAATAAGTCTAAGTTGCTGAAATAAGTCTATTTAATAAGCCTAAGTTTCTGAATGAGCCTATTTAATAAGCCTACGTTGCTGAAATAAGCCTATTTAATAAGCCTAAGTTGCTGAATGAGCCTATTTAATAAGCCTAAGTTGCTGAATAAACCTATTTAATAAGTCTAAGTTGCTGAAATAAGCCTATTTAATAAGGCTATTTAATAAGCCTAAGTTGCTGAAATAAGCCTATTTAATAAGGCTATTTAATAAGCCTAAGTTGCTGAAATAAGACTATTTAATAAGCCTAAGTTTCTGAACTAAGCCTATTTAAAAAGGCATATTTAATAAGTCTAAGTTGCTGAAATAAACCTATTTAAAAATGCTATTTAATAAGCCTAAGTTGCTGAAATAACCTTATTTAATAAGCCTAAGTTGCTGAAATAAGCCTATTTAATAAGGCTATTTAATAAGTCTAAGTTGCTGAAATAAACCTATTTAATAAGCCTAAGTTGCTAAAAATAAGCCTATTTAATGAGGCTATTTAATAAGTCTATTTAATAAGCCTATTTAATAAGCCTATTTAATAAGCCTATTTAATAAGCCTATTTAATACGCCTATTTAATAAACATATTTAATAAGTATTTAATGAGGCTATTTAATAAGTCTATTTAATACGTCTATAAAATAAGCCTATTTAATGAGGCTATTTAATAAGTCTATTTAATAAGCCTATTTAATAAGCCTATTTAATAAGCCTATTTAATAAGCCTATTTAATACGCCTATTTAATAAACATATTTAATAAGTATTTAATGAGCCTATTTAATAAGTCTATTTAATAAGCCTTTTTAATAAGCCTATTTAATACGTCTATTTAATAAGCCTATTTAATAAGTCTATTTAATAAGTCTATTTAATAAGCATATTTAATAAGTATTTAATGAGCCTATTTAATAAGCCTATTTATTGGGCCTATTTAATAAGCCTATTTATTGAGCCTATTTAATAAGCCTATTTATTGAGCCTATTTAATAAGCCTATTTATTGAGCCTATTTAATAAGCCTATTTATTGAGCCTATTTAATAAGTCTATTTAATAAGCCTATTTAATAAGCCTATTTAATAAGTATTTAATAAGCCTATTTAATAAGTCTATTCAATAAGCCTATTTAATAGGCCTATTTAATAAGTCTAAGTTGCTGAAATAAGCCTATTTAATAAGCCTATTTAATAGGCCTATTTAATAAGTCTAAGTTGCTGAAATAAGTCTATTTAATAAGCCTAAGTTTCTGAATGAGCCTATTTAATAAGCCTACGTTGCTGAAATAAGCCTATTTAATAAGCCTAAGTTGCTGAATAAGCCTATTTAATAAGCCTAAGTTGCTGAATAAACCTATTTAATAAGTCTAAGTTGCTGAAATAAGCCTATTTAATAAGGCTATTTAATAAGCCTAAGTTGCTGAAATAAGCATATTTAATAAGGCTATTTAATAAGCCTAAGTTGCTGAAATAAGACTATTTAATAAGCCTAAGTTTCTGAACTAAGCCTATTTAAAAAGGCATATTTAATAAGTCTAAGTTGCTGAAATAAACCTATTTAAAAATGCTATTTAATAAGCCTAAGTTGCTGAAATAACCTTATTTAATAAGCCTAAGTTGCTGAAATAAGCCTATTTAATAAGGCTATTTAATAAGTCTAAGTTGCTGAAATAAACCTATTTAATAAGCCTAAGTTGCTAAAATAAGCCTATTTAATGAGGCTATTTAATAAGTCTATTTAATAAGCCTATTTAATAAGCCTATTTAATAAGCCTATTTAATACGCCTATTTAATAAACATATTTAATAAGTATTTAATGAGCCTATTTAATAAGCCTATTTATTGGGCCTATTTAATAAGCCTATTTATTGAGTCTATTTAATAAGCCTATTTAATAAGCCTATTTAATAAGCCTATTTATTGAGCCTATTTAATAAGCCTATTTATTGAGCCTATTTAATAAGTCTATTTAATAAGCCTATTTAATAAGCCTATTTAATAAGTATTTAATGAGCCTATTTAATAAGTCTATTCAATAAGCCTATTTAATAGGCCTATTTAATAAGTCTAAGTTGCTGAAATAAGCCTATTTAATAAGCCTATTTAATAGGCCTATTTAATAAGTCTAAGTTGCTGAAATAAGTCTATTTAATAAGCCTAAGTTTCTGAATGAGCCTATTTAATAAGCCTACGTTGCTGAAATAAGCCTATTTAATAAGCCTAAGTTGCTGAATAAGCCTATTTAATAAGCCTAAGTTGCTGAATAAACCTATTTAATAAGTCTAAGTTGCTGAAATAAGCCTATTTAATAAGGCTATTTAATAAGCCTAAGTTGCTGAAATAAGCATATTTAATAAGGCTATTTAATAAGCCTAAGTTGCTGAAATAAGACTATTTAATAAGCCTAAGTTTCTGAACTAAGCCTATTTAAAAAGGCATATTTAATAAGTCTAAGTTGCTGAAATAAACCTATTAAAAAATGCTATTTAATAAGCCTAAGTTGCTGAAATAACCTTATTTAATAAGCCTAAGTTGCTGAAATAAACCTATTTAATAAGGCTATTTAATAAGTCTAAGTTGCTGAAATAAACCTATTTAATAAGCCTAAGTTGCTAAAATAAGCCTATTTAATGAGGCTATTTAATAAGTCTATTTAATAAGCCTATTTAATAAGCCTATTTAATAAGCCTATTTAATAAGCCTATTTAATACGCCTATTTAATAAACATATTTAATAAGTATTTAATGAGCCTATTTAATAAGTCTATTTAATAAGCCTTTTTAATAAGCCTATTTAATATGTCTATTTAATAAGCCTATTTAATAAGTCTATTTAATAAGTCTATTTAATAAGCATATTTAATAAGTATTTAATGAGCCTATTTAATAAGCCTATTTATTGGGCCTATTTAATAAGCCTATTTATTGAGTCTATTTAATAAGCCTATTTAATAAGCCTATTTAATAAGCCTATTTATTGAGCCTATTTAATAAGCCTATTTATTGAGCCTATTTAATAAGTCTATTTAATAAGCCTATTTAATAAGCCTATTTAATAAGTATTTAATGAGCCTATTTAATAAGTCTATTCAATAAGCCTATTTAATAGGCCTATTTAATAAGTCTAAGTTGCTGAAATAAGCCTATTTAATAAGCCTATTTAATAGGCCTATTTAATAAGTATAAGTTGCTGAAATAAATCTATTTAATAAGGCTAAGTTTCTGAATGAGCCTATTTAATAAGCCTAAGTTGCTGAAATAAGCCTATTTAATAAGCCTAAGTTGCTGAATAAGCCTATTTAATAAGCCTAAGTTGCTGAATAAACCTATTTAATAAGTCTAAGTTGCTGAAATAAGCCTATTTAATAAGGCTATTTAATAAGCCTAAGTTGCTGAAATAAGCCTATTTAATAAGGCTATTTAATGAGCCTAAGTTGCTGAAATAAGACTATTTAATAAGCCTAAGTTTCTGAACTAAGCCTATTTAAAAAGGCATATTTAATAAGTCTAAGTTGCTGAAATAAACCTATTTAAAAATGCTATTTAATAAGCCTAAGTTGCTGAAATAAACCTGTTTAATAAGGCTATTTAATAAGCATAAGTTGCTGAAATAAACCTATTTAATAAGCCTAAGTTGCTAAAATAAGCCTATTTAATGAGGCTATTTAGTAAGTCTATTTAATAAGCCTATTTAATAAGCCTAATTAATAAGCCTATTTAATAAGCCTATTTAATACACCTATTTAATAAACATATTTAATAAGTCTATTTAATAAGTCTATTTAATAAGCCTATTTAATAAGTATTTAATGAGCCTATTTAATAAGCCTATTTATTGAGCTTATTTAATAAGCCTATTTATTGAGCCTATTTAATACGCCTATTTATTGAGCCTATTTAATAAGCCTATTTATTGAGCCTATTTAATAAGCCAATTTAATAAGTCTATTTATTAAGCCTATTTAATAAGCCTATTTAATAAGCCTATTTATTGAGCCTATTTAATAAGCCTCTTTAATAAGCCTATTTATTGAGCCTATTTAATAAGTCTATTTAATAAGCCTATTTAATAAGCCTATTTAATAAGTATTTAATGAGCCTATTTAATAAGTCTATTTAATAAGCCTATTTAATAGGCCTATTTAATAAGTCTAAGTTGCTGAAATAAGCCTATTTAATAAGCCTAAGTTGCTGAATAAGCCTATTTAATAAGCCTAAGTTGCTGAAATAAGCCTATTTAATATGCCTAAGTTGCTGAAATAAGCCTATTTAATAAGGCTATTTAATAAGCCTAAGTTGTTGAATAAGCCTATTTATTAAGTCTAAGTTGCTGAAATAACGCTATTTAATAAGCCTAAGTTGCTGAAATAAGCCTATTTAATAAGCCTAAGTTGCTAAAATAAGCCTATTTAATGAGGCTATTTAATAAGTCTATTTAATAAGCCTATTTAATAAGCCTATTTAATAAGCCTATTTAATACGCCTATTTAATAAACCTATTTAATAAGTATTTAATGAGCCTATTTAATAAGTCTATTTAATAAGCCTTTTTAATAAGCCTATTTAATAAACCTATTTAATAAGCCTATTTAATAAGTCTATTTAATAAGTCTATTTGTTAAGCCTATTTAATAAGCCTATTTGTTGAGCCTATTTAATAAGCCTATTTAATAAGTCTATGTAATAAGCCTAATTAATAAGCCTATTTAATAAGCCTATTTAATGAGCCTATTTAATGAGTCTATTTAATAAGCCTGTTTAATAAGCCTATTTAATAAGTATTGAGTGAGCCTATTTAATAAGCCTAAGTTGCTGAAATAAGCCTATTTAATAAGTCTAAGTTGCTGAAATAAGGCTATTTAATAAGCCTAAGTTGCTGAAATAAGCCTATTTAATAAGCCTAAGTTGCTGAAATAAGGCTATTTAATAAGTCTAAGTTGCTGAAATAAGCCTATTTAATAAGCCTAAGTTGCTGAAATAAGTATATTTAATAAGCATAAGTTGCTGAAATAAGCCTATTTAATAAGTCTAAGTTGCTGAAATAAGGCTATTTAATAAGTCTAAGTTGCTGAAATAAGCCTTTTTAATCAACGTAAGTTGCTGAAATAAGCCTATTCAATAAGCCCAAGTTGCTGAAATAAACCTACTTAATAAGGCTATTTAATAAGCCTAAGTTGCTGAAATAAGCCTATTTAACAAGCGTAAGTTGCTGAAATAAGGCTATTTAATAAGGCTAAGTTGCTGAAATAAGCCTATTTAATAAGCCCAAGTTGCTGAAATAAGCCTATTTAATAAGCCTAAGTTGCTGAAATAAGCCTATTTAATAGGCCTATCTAATAAGTCTAAGTTGCAGAAATAAGCATATTTCATAAGCATATTTATTGAGCCTATTTATTGAGCCTATTTAATAAGCCTATTTAATAAGCCTATTTAATAAGCCGATTTAATAAGCCTATTTATTGAGCCTATTTAATAAGCCTATTTAATAAGTCTTTTTAATAAGCCTATTCAATAAGCCTAATTAATAAGCCTATTTAATAAGCCTATTTATTGAGCCTATTTAATGAGTCTATTTAATAAGCCTGTTTAATAAGCCTATTTAATAAGTATTGAATGAGCCTATTTAATAAGCCTAAGTTGCTGAATAAGCCTATTTAATAAGGCTAAGTTGCTGAAATAAGCCTATTTAATAAGCCCAAGTTGCTGAAATAAGCCTATTTAATAAGCCTAAGTTGCTGAAATAAGCCTATTTAATAGGCCTATCTAATAAGTCTAAGTTGCAGAAATAAGCATATTTCATAAGCATATTTATTGAGCCTAAGTTGCTGAAATGTCTATTTAATAAGTCGTTTTAATAAGTCTAAGTTGCTAAAATAAGCCTATTTAATAAGGCTATTTAATAAGCCTAAGTTGCTGAAATAAGCCTATTTAATAAGGCTATTTAATGAGCCTAAGTTGCTGAAATAAGCCTATTTAATAAGCCTAAGTTTCTGAACTAAGCCTAATTAATAAGCCTATTTAATAAGCCTATTTATTGAGCCTATTTAATGAGTCTATTTAATAAGCCTGTTTAATAAGCCTATTTAATAAGTATTGAATGAGCCTATTTAATAAGCCTAAGTTGCTGAATAAGCCTATTTAATAAGGCTAAGTTGCTGAAATAAGCCTATTTAATAAGCCCAAGTTGCTGAAATAAGCCTATTTAATAAGCCTAAGTTGCTGAAATAAGCCTATTTAATAGGCCTATCTAATAAGTCTAAGTTGCAGAAATAAGCATATTTCATAAGCATATTTATTGAGCCTAAGTTGCTGAAATGTCTATTTAATAAGTCGTTTTAATAAGTCTAAGTTGCTAAAATAAGCCTATTTAATAAGGCTATTTAATAAGCCTAAGTTGCTGAAATAAGCCTATTTAATAAGGCTATTTAATGAGCCTAAGTTGCTGAAATAAGCCTATTTAATAAGCCTAAGTTTCTGAACTAAGCCTATTTAAAAAGGTATATTTAATAAGTCTAAGTTGCTGAAATAAACATATTTTAAAATGCTATTTAATAAGCCTAAGTTGCTGAAATAAACCTGTTTAATAAGGCTATTTAATAAGCATAAGTTGCTGAAATAAGCCTATTTAATAAGCCTAAGTTGCTGAAATAAGCCTATTTAATAAGGCTATTTAATAAGTCTAAGTTGCTGAAATAAACCTATTTAATAAGCCTAAGTTGCTAAAATAAGCCTATTTAATGAGGCTATTTAATAAGTCTATTTAATAAGCCTATTTAATATGCCTATTTAATAAGTCTATTTAATAAGCATATTTAATAAGCCTATTTAATAAGCCTATTTATTGAGCCTATTTAATAAGCCTATTTAATAAGCCTATTTAATAAGCCGATTTAATAAGCCTATTTATTGAGCCTATTTAATAAGCCTATTTAATAAGTCTTTTTAATAAGCCTATTCAATAAGCCTAATTAATAAGCCTATTTAATAAGCCTATTTATTGAGCCTATTTAATGAGTCTATTTAATAAGCCTGTTTAATAAGCCTATTTAATAAGTATTGAATGAGCCTATTTAATAAGCCTAAGTTGCTGAATAAGCCTATTTAATAAGCCTAAGTTGCTGAAATAAGCCTATTTAATAAGCCTATTTAATAAGCCTAAGTTGCTGAATAAGCCTATTTAATAAGCCTAAGTTGCTGAAATAAGCCTATTTAATAAGTCTAAGTTGCTGAAATAAGGCTATTTAATAATCATAAGTTGCTGAAATAAGCCTATTTAATAAGCCTAAGTTGCTGAAATAAGGCTATTTGATAAGTCTAAGTTGCTGAAATAAGCCTATTTAATAAGCCTAAGTTGCTGAAATAAGTGTATTTAATAAGCATAAGTTGCTGAAATAAGCCAATTAAATAAGTCTAAGTTGCTGAAATAAGGCTATTTAATAAGTCTAAGTTTCTGAACTAAGCCTATTTAAAAAGGTATATTTAATAAGTCTAAGTTGCTGAAATAAACATATTTTAAAATGCTATTTAATAAGCCTAAGTTGCTGAAATAAACCTGTTTAATAAGGCTATTTAATAAGCATAAGTTGCTGAAATAAGCCTATTTAATAAGCCTAAGTTGCTGAAATAAGCCTATTTAATAAGGCTATTTAATAAGTCTAAGTTGCTGAAATAAACCTATTTAATAAGCCTAAGTTGCTAAAATAAGCCTATTTAATGAGGCTATTTAATAAGTCTATTTAATAAGCCTATTTAATATGCCTATTTAATAAGTCTATTTAATAAGCATATTTAATAAGCCTATTTAATAAGCCTATTTATTGAGCCTATTTAATAAGCCTATTTAATAAGCCTATTTAATAAGCCGATTTAATAAGCCTATTTATTGAGCCTATTTAATAAGCCTATTTAATAAGTCTTTTTAATAAGCCTATTCAATAAGCCTAATTAATAAGCCTATTTAATAAGCCTATTTATTGAGCCTATTTAATGAGTCTATTTAATAAGCCTGTTGAATAAGCCTATTTAATAAGTATTGAATGAGCCTATTTAATAAGCCTAAGTTGCTGAATAAGCCTATTTAATAAGCCTAAGTTGCTGAAATAAGCCTATTTAATAAGCCTATTTAATAAGCCTAAGTTGCTGAATAAGCCTATTTAATAAGCCTAAGTTGCTGAAATAAGCCTATTTAATAAGTCTAAGTTGCTGAAATAAGGCTATTTAATAATCATAAGTTGCTGAAATAAGCCTATTTAATAAGCCTAAGTTGCTGAAATAAGGCTATTCGATAAGTCTAAGTTGCTGAAATAAGCCTATTTAATAAGCCTAAGTTGCTGAAATAAGTGTATTTAATAAGCATAAGTTGCTGAAATAAGCCAATTTAATAAGTCTAAGTTGCTGAAATAAGGCTATTTAATAAGTCTAAGTTGCTGAAATAAGCCTTTTTAATCAGCGTAAGTTGCTGAAATAAGCCTATTTAATAAGCCCAAGTTGCTGAAATAAGCCTACTTAATTAGGCTATTTAATAAGCCTAAGTTGCTGAAATAAGCCTATTTAATATGCGTAAGTTGCTGAAATAAGGCTATTTAATAAGTATAATTTGCTGAAATAAGCCTATTTAATAAGCCTAAGTTGCTGAAATAAGCCTATTTAATAAGCCTATTTAATAAGCCTAAGTTGCTGAAATAAGCCTATTTAATAAGCCTATTTAATATGCCTAAGTTGCTGAAATAAGCCTATTTAATAAGCCTATTTAATAAGCCTATTTAATAGGCCTATTTAATAAGTCTAAGTTGCTGAAATAAGCCTATTTAATAAGCCTAAGTTGCTGAATGAGCCTATTTAATAAGCCTAATTTGCTGAAATAAGCCTATTTAATGAGCATAAGTTGCTGAATAAGCCTATTTAATAAGCCTAAGTTGCTGAATAAACCTATTTAATAAGTCTAAGTTGTTGAAATAAGCCTATTTATTAAGGCTATTTAATAAGCCTAAGTTGCTGAATAAGCCTATTTAATAAGTCTAAGTAGCTGAAATAAGGCTATTTAATAAGCCTAAGTTGCTGAAATAAGGCTATTTAATAAGTTTAAGTTGCTGAAATAAATCTATTTAATAAGCCTAAGTTGCTGAAATAAGCCTATTTAATAAGGCTATTTAATGAGCCTAAGTTGCTGAAATAAGCCTATTTAATAAGCCTAAGTTTCTGAACTAAGCCTATTTAAAAAGGTATATTTAATAAGTCTAAGTTGCTGAAATAAACATATTTTAAAATGATATTTAATAAGCCTAAGTTACTGAAATAAACCTGTTTAATAAGGCTATTTAATAAGCATAAGTTGCTGAAATAAGCCTATTTAATAAGCCTAAGTTGCTGAAATAAGCCTATTTAATAAGCCCAAGTTGCTGAAATAAGCCTACTTAATTAGGCTATTTAATAAGCCTAAGTTGCTGAAATAAGCCTATTTAATATGCGTAAGTTGCTGAAATAAGGCTATTTAATAAGTATAATTTGCTGAAATAAGCCTATTTAATAAGCCTAAGTTGCTGAAATAAGCCTATTTAATAAGCCTATTTAATAAGCCTAAGTTGCTGAAATAAGCCTATTTAATAAGCCTATTTAATAAGCCTAAGTTGCTGAAATAAGCCTCCCAAGAAGGCGCCGATGAAGGCAGCCTCGGCCGGTTGGTGCGCCCTGTTTTGTCCAGTTTTGTCTTGTTTTGTCTTGAGAGGGGCTTGCTGTTCAACACACTCGTGCTGGTGAGAGAGGCCTGCTGTTCATCACACCCGTGCTGGTGAGAGAGGCCTGCTGTTTTGGGGCCTGCTGTTCATCACACCCGTGCTGGTGAGAGAGGCCTGCTGTTCAGTACACCCGTGTTGAGGGGCCTGCTGTTCAGCACACCCTTGCTGGTGAGAGAGGCCTGCTGTTCAACACACCCGTGCTGGTGAGAGGGGCCTGCTTTTCAGCACACCCGTGCTGGTGAGAGGGGCCTGCTGTTCAGCACACCCGTGCTGGTGAGAGAGGCCTGCTGTTCAGCTCACACGTGTTGAGGGGCCTACTGTTCAGCACACCCGTGCTGGTGAGAGGGGCCTGCTGTTCAACAGACCTGTGCTGGTGAGAGGGGCCTACTGTTCAGCACACCCGTGCTGGTGAGAGGGGCCTGCTGTTCAACACACCCGTGCTGGTGAGAGGGGCCTGCTGTTCAACACACCCGTGCTGGTGAGAGGGGCCTGCTGTTCAACACACCCGTGCTGGTGAGAGGGGCCTGCTGTTCATCACACCCGTGCTGGTGAGAGAGGCCTACTATTCATCACACCCGTGCTGGTGTGAGGGGCGTGCTGTTCATCACCACCGTGTTGGTGAGAGGGGCCTGCTGTTCACTCCCATGCTGGTGAGAGAGGCCTACTGTTCATCACACCCGTGTTGGTGAGAGGGGCCTGCTGTTCACCACTCCCATGCTGGTGAGAGGGGCCTACTGTTCAACACACCAGTGCTGGTGAGAGAGTCCTGCTGTTCAGCACACCCGTGCTGGTGCGAAGATGGCGCTGATGATGGTAGCCTCAGCCGGTCGGTGCGCCCTGTTTTGTCTTGTTTTGTCTGTCAATTCAGTGTTTTGCCAAGATTTTCGGAGTTCTCTAACAAGAGACGAACTTTTAAATATCAGGGAAACAACTCCTGTGGATTTAATTCCTACTTTTCTGCTTCCAGTGGCAGAATTAGTAGGCATTCTAGTCAATGCCGCACTAGGCTTTGCTCAAGCAACGAAACGCCGCCCAAGGGGTAAACGGTCGCGGGCTCTAGTACGGCTATGCAGACGCGGGATCCGAACAGTGCTTCCGAGCTTTTTCCTCTCCAACGTACGTTCACTGTACAACAAAATGGATGAACTTCAGCTACTGATGGTAAAAAACAAAGACTATCTTTCAGCTTCTGCATTGTGCTTCACGGAAACATGGCTGTGTGATTTGATTCCGGACACTTCGCTACAACTAGCAGGATTCCATCTTGTAAGATCGGATCGTGACATAGTACTCTCCGGCAAGACGAAAGGCGGTGGTATTTGTTTTTACATTAACAGTGGCTGGTGTGTAGATGTCACAGTGATTCTGCAACATTGTTCTCCACTCCTTGAATCAATTTTTATAACCTGTAAACCGTTTTACTCGCCTCGCGAGTTCGCGTCGCTCATTTTGGTCGGAGTTTATTTGCCGCCTTGTCCTCAGGTTAAAGAGGCCCAACGCATGCTCGCCGATCAGATTCTGAGTGTGGAGCGAGCAAATCCAGATTCGTTGGTTATCGTACTTGGCGACTTTAACAAAGGTAATCTCAGCCACGAACTCCCCAAATACATACAATTCATTAAATGCCCAACCAGAGAAGGGAACACTCTGGATCACTGCTACACTACAGTCAGTAGAGCCTACCACGCCGTCCCCCGAGCAGCACTAGGACACTCTGACCATGCCATGGTCCACCTGATTCCTGCATACAGGCAGAAACTAAAACTCTGTAAACCTGCTGTGAGGACATCTAAACAGTGGACCAGTGAGGCTGTGGAAGATTTGCGGGCGTGCTTAGACTGTACTGACTGGGATATGTTCACGACTGCTACCAATAGTCTGGATGAACTCACAGAGGCTGTGACGTCCTACATCAGCTTCTGTGAGGACTGCTGTATCCCAACACGTACCAGGGTGAACTTTAACAACAATAAGCCCTGGTTCTCAGCAAAGCTCAGAAGGTTGAGGTTGGAGAAGGAGGAAGCGTTTAGGAGTGGAGATAGAGACAGATTCAAGGAGTCGAAGAACAGGTTTAGCAAAGCGGTGAGAGAGGCTAAACGACTGTACTCAGAGAGACTAAAACACCAGTTCTCTACAAACGACGCTGCTTCTGTCTGGAGAGGGCTCAGGCAGATCACCAACTACAAACCCAGAGCCCCCCACACCACTAACGACTCCCGCCTAGCCAACGACCTGAACGAGTTCTACTGTAGATTTGAAAGACAATTGGACTGTCCTGAACCACCCCTTCCAACCCAAGAGGCCCCATCCCCCACCAATACTACAGAGACGACTATCTCCTTTCAGGAGGGAGAAGTTAATAGACTTTTCAAGAGGCAGAATCCACGCAAAGCAGCCGGGCCGGACTCTGTCTCTCCAGCCACCCTCAGGCACTGCGCTGACCAGCTGTCTCCGGTGTTCACCAACATCTTTAACACCTCCCTGGAGACATGCCATGTACCAGCCTGTCTCAAGTCCTTCACCATCATCCCTGTGCCCAAAAAGCTAAGGCCAACAGGACTAAATGATTACAGACCGGTCGCCCTTACATTTGTGGTAATGAAGTCTTTTGAGCGCCTGGTCCTGGCACACCTCAAAGCCATCACAGACCCTCTCCTGGACCCCCTTCAGTTTGCCTACAGAGCCAACAGGTCTGTGGACGATGCAGTTAACATGGCCCTCCACTTCACCCTACAGCATCTGGACGCCCCAGCATCCTACGCCAGGATCCTGTTTGTGGACTTCAGCTCTGCCTTCAACACCATCATCCCTGCCCTGCTTCAGGACAAGCTCTTCCAGCTGAACGTGCCATACACCACGTGTAAATGGATCACAGACTTCCTGTCTGACAGGAAGCAGTGCGTTAAGCTGGGAACACAAGTCTCTGGCTCCAGGTCCATCAGCACCGGAACTCCTCAGGGCTGCATCCTTTCCCCTCTGCTCTTCTCCCTGTATACCAACAGCTGCACCTCCAATCATCTGTCCGTCAAACTATTGAAGTTTGCGGATGACACCACCCTCATTGGGCTGATCTCTGGTGGGGATGAGTCTGACTATAGGTGGGAAGCTGACAATCTGGTGACCTGGTGTAGCCAGAACAACTTAGAGCTAAATGCTCTAAAGACAGTTGAGATGGTTGTGGACTTCAGGAAGAATACAGCACCACTCACCCCCATCACCCTGTTAGACTCCCCAGTCAAAATTGTAGAGTCCTTCCGCTTCCTGGGCACTATTCTCTCCCGGGACCTCAAGTGGGAATTGAACATCAGCTCCCTCACCAAGAAAGCTCAACAGAGGATGTACTTTCTACGGCAGCTGAAGAAATTCAACCTGCCAAAGACAATGATGGTGCAATTCTATACAGCGATCATTGAATCCATCCTCACCTCCTCCATAACCGTCTGGTACGCTGCTGCCACTGCCAAGGACAAGAGCAGACTGCAGCGTATCATCCACACTGCTGAGAAGGTAATTGCCTGCAATCTACCGACCCTCGAGGACCTGCACACGACAAGGTCTATGAGGCGAGCGAGGAAGATTATGACCGATTTCTCCCACCCTGGACACTCTCTGTTTCAGCTACTCCCCTCCGGCAGAAGGCTTCGGTCCATCAGGACCAAAACCTCACGCCATAAAAACAGTTTCTTCCCATCTGCTGCTGGCCTGTTAAACAAGGCCAAGGGCTAACACTGTTTTTAACATTTGATCTACATAACGACACGTTGCTGATATTAACTATGTTTCCCTATTTGTATTTTAAAATTATATCTTAAAGCTATTTTATATTCGATATTTATTTAATTTTATATACTTCAGCCCCTTAGTGTTAGACTTTTAACCCTTATTATAGTAAGACTTGTTTAAAACTTATTTAAGATTTTAGATTCCTATATGTTGAATGTATGCACCATCCTGCCAAAGTAAATTCCGTGTCGGTGTGAACTTACATGGCGAATAAAACCCTTTCTGATTCTGATTCTGATTCTGATTTAATAAGCCTATTTAATAAGCCTATTTAATAAGCCTATTTAATAGGCCTATTTAATAAGTCTAAGTTGCTGAAATAAGCCTATTTAATAAGCCTAAGTTGCTGAATGAGCCTATTTAATAAGCCTAAGTTGCTGAAATAAGCCTATTTAATGAGCATAAGTTGCTGAATAAGCCTATTTAATAAGCCTAAGTTGCTGAAATAAGGCTATTTAATAAGTTTAAGTTGCTGAAATAAACCTATTTAATAAGCCTAAGTTGCTGAAATAAGCCTATTTAATAAGGCTATTTAATGAGCCTAAGTTGCTGAAATAAGCCTATTTAATAAGCCTAAGTTTCTGAACTAAGCCTATTTAAAAAGGTATATTTAATAAGTCTAAGTTGCTGAAATAAACCTATTGAAAAAGCTATTTAATAAGCCTAAGTTGCTGAAATAAACCTGTTTAATAAGGCTATTTAATAAGCATAAGTTGCTGAAATAAGCTTATTTATTAAGCCTAAGTTGCTGAAATAAGCCTATTTAATAAGGCTATTTAATAAGTCTAAGTTGCTGAAATAAACCTATTTAATAAGCCTAAGTTGCTAAAATAAGCCTATTTAATGAGGCTATTTAATAAGTCTATTTAATAAGCCTATTTAATAAGCCTATTTAATGAGCCTATTTAATGAGTCTATTTAATAAGCCTGTTTAATAAGCCTATTTAATAAGTATTGAATGAGCCTATTTAATAAGCCTAAGTTGCTGAAATAAGCCTATTTAATAAGTCTAAGTTGCTGAAATAAGGCTATTTAATAAGTCTAAGTTGCTGAAATAAGCCTATTTAATAAGCCTAAGTTGCTGAAATAAGTATATTTAATAAGCATAAGTTGCTGAAATAAGCCTATTTAATAAGTCTAAGTTGCTGAAATAAGGCTATTTAATAAGTCTAAGTTGCTGAAATAAGCCTTTTTAATCAGCGTAAGTTGCTGAAATAAGCCTATTTAATAAGTCCAAGTTGCTGAAATAAGCCTACTTAATAAGGCTATTTAATAAGCCTAAGTTGCTGAAATAAGCCTATTTAATAAGCATAAGTTGCTGAAATAAGGCTATTTAATAAGCCTAAGTTGCTGAAATAAGCCTATTTAATATGCCTATCTAATAAGTCTAAGTTGCAGAAATAAGCATATTTCATAAGCATATTTAATGAGCCTAAGTTGCTGAAATGTCTATTTAATAAGTCGTTTTAATAAGTCTAAGTTGCTAAAATAAGCCTATTTAATAAGGCTATTTAATAAGCCTAAGTTGCTGAAATAAGCCTATTTAATAAGGCTATTTAATGAGCCTAAGTTGCTGAAATAAGCCTATTTAATAAGCCTAAGTTTCTCAACTAAGCCTATTTAAAAAGGTATATTTAATAAGTCTAAGTTGCTGAAATAAACATATTTTAAAATGCTATTTAATAAGCCTAAGTTGCTGAAATAAACCTGTTTAATAAGGCTATTTAATAAGCATAAGTTGCTGAAATAAGCCTATTTAATAAGCCTAAGTTGCTAAAATAAGCTAATTTAATGAGGCTATTTAATAAGTCTATTTAATAAGCCTATTTAATACGCCTATTTAATAAGTCTATTTAATAAGCATATTTAATAAGCCTATTTAATAAGCCTATTTATTGAGCCTATTTAAGAAGCCTATTTAATAAGCCTATTTAATAAGCCTATTTAATAAGCCTATTTAATAAGCCTTTTTATTGAGCCTATTTAATGAGCCTATTTAATAAGTCTATTTAATAAGTCTATTTAATAAGCCTAATTAATAAGCCTATTTAATAAGCCTATTTATTGAGCCTATTTAATGAGTCTGTTTAATAAGCCTGTTTAATACGCCTATTTAATAAGTATTGAATGAGCCTATTTAATAAGCCTAAGTTGCTGAATAAGCCTATTTAATAAGCCTAAGTTGCTGAAATAAGCCTATTTAATAAGCCTATTTAATAAGCCTAAGTTGCTGAATAAGCCTATTTAATAAGCCTAAGTTGCTGAAATAAGCCTATTTAATAAGTGTAAGTTGCTGAAATAAGGCTATTTAATAAGTCTAAGTTGCTGAAATAAGCCTATTTAATAAGCCTAAGTTGCTGAAATAAACCTGTTTAATAAGGCTATTTAATAAGCATAAGTTGCTGAAATAAGCTTATTTATTCAGCCTATATTGCTGAAATAAGCCTATTTAATAAGGCTATTTAATACGTCTAAGTTGCTGAAATAAACCTATTTAATAAGCCTAAGTTGCTAAAATAAGCCTATTTAATGAGGCTATTTAATAAGTCTATTTAATAAGCCTATTTAATAAGCCTATTTAATGAGCCTATTTAATGAGTCTATTTAATAAGCCTGTTTAATAAGCCTATTTAATAAGTATTGAATGAGCCTATTTAATAAGCCTAAGTTGCTGAAATAAGCCTATTTAATAAGTCTAAGTTGCTGAAATAAGGCTATTTAATAAGCCCAAGTTGCTGAAATAAGCCTATTTAATAAGCCTAAGTTGCTGAAATAAGGCTATTTAATAAGTCTAAGTTGCTGAAATAAGCCTATTTAATAAGCCTAAGTTGCTGAAATAAGTATATTTAATAAGCATAAGTTGCTGAAATAAGCCTATTTAATAAGTATAAGTTGCTGAAATAAGGCTATTTAATAAGTCTAAGTTGCTGAAATAAGCCTTTTTAATCAGCGTAAGTTGCTGAAATAAGCCTATTTAATAAGTCCAAGTTGCTGAAATAAGCCTACTTAATAAGGCTATTTAATAAGCCTAAGTTGCTGAAATAAGCCAATTTAATAAGCGTAAGTTGCTGAAATAAGGCTATTTAATAAGTCTAAGTTGCTGAAATAAGCCTATTTCATAAGCCCAAGTTGCTGAAATAAGCCTATTTAATAAGCCTAAGTTGCTGAAATAAGCCTATTTAATAGGCCTATCTAATAAGTCTAAGTTGCAGAAATAAGCATTTCATAAGCATATTTAATGAGCCTAAGTTGCTGAAATGTCTATTTAATAAGTCGTTTTAATAAGTCTAAGTTGCTAAAATAAGCCTATTTAATAAGGCTATTTAATAAGCCTAAGTTGCTGAAATAAGCCTATTTAATAAGGCTATTTAATGAGCCTAAGTTGCTGAAATAAGCCTATTTAATAAGCCTAAGTTTCTCAACTAAGCCTATTTAAAAAGGTATATTTAATAAGTCTAAGTTGCTGAAATAAACATATTTAAAAATGCTATTTAATAAGCCTAAGTTGCTGAAATAAACCTGTTTAATAAGGCTATTTAATAAGCATAAGTTGCTGAAATAAGCCTATTTAATAAGCCTAAGTTGCTAAAATAAGCCTATTTAATGAGGCTATTTAATAAGTCTATTTAATAAGCCTATTTAATACGCCTATTTAATAAGTCTATTTAATAAGCATATTTAATAAGCCTATTTAATAAGCCTATTTATTGAGCCTATTTAATAAGCCTATTTAATAAGCCTATTTAATAAGCCTATTTAATAAGCCTATTTAATAAGCCTTTTTATTGAGCCTATTTAATAAGCCTATTTAATAAGTCTATTTAATAAGCCTATTTAATAAGCCTAATTAATAAGCCTATTTAATAAGCCTGTTTATTGAGCCTATTTAATGAGTCTATTTAATAAGCCTGTTTAATATGCCTATTTAATAAGTATTGAATGAGCCTATTTAATAAGCCTAAGTTGCTGAATAAGCCTATTTAATAAGCCTAAGTTGCTGAAATAAGCCTATTTAATAAGCCTATTTAATAAGCCTAAGTTGCTGAATAAGCCTATTTAATAAGCCTAAGTTGCTGAAATAAGCCTATTTAATAAGTGTAAGTTGCTGAAATAAGGCTATTTAATAAGTCTAAGTTGCTGAAATAAGCCTATTTAATAAGCCTAAGTTGCTGAAGTAAGTATATTTAATAAGCATAAGTTACTGAAATAAGCCTATTTAATAAGTCTAAGTTGCTGAAATAAGGCTATTTAATAAGTCTAAGTTGCTGAAATAAGCCTTTTTAATCAGCATAAGTTGCTGAAATAAGCCTATTTAATAAGCCCAAGTTGCTGAAATAAGCCTACTTAATTAGGCTATTTAATAAGCCTAAGTTGCTGAAATAAGCCTATTTAATACGTGTAAGTTGCTGAAATAAGGCTATTTAATAAGTCTAAGTTGCTGAAATAAGCCTATTTAATAAGCCTAAGTTGCTGAAATAAGCCTATTTAATAAGCCTATTTAATAAGCCTAAGTTGCTGAAATAAGCCTATTTAATAAGCCTATTTAATAAGCCTATTTAATAGGCCTATTTAATAAGTCTAAGTTGCTGAAATAAGCCTATTTAATGAGCCTAAGTTGCTGAATAAGCCTATTTAATAAGCCTAAGTTGCTGAATAAACCTATTTAATAAGTCTAAGTTGCTGAAATAAGCCTATTTAATAAGGCTATTTAATAAGCCTAAGTTGCTGAATAAGCCTATTTAATAAGTCTAAGTAGCTGAAATAAGGCTATTTAATAAGCCTAAGTTGCTGAAATAAGGCTATTTAATAAGTTTAAGTTGCTGAAATAAGCCTATTTAATGAGCCTAAGTTGCTGAATAAGCCTATTTAATATGCCTAAGTTGCTGAATAAACCTATTTAATAAGTCTAAGTTGCTGAAATAAGCCTATTTAATAAGGCTATTTAATAAGCCTAAGTTGCTGAAATAAGCCTATTTAATAAGCGTAAGTTGCTGAAATAAGGCTATTTAATAAGTCTAGGTTGCTGAAATAAGCCTATTTCATAAGCCCAAGTTGCTGAAATAAGCCTATTTAATAAGCCTAAGTTGCTGAAATAAGCCTATTTAATAGGCCTATCTAATAAGTCTAAGTTGCAGAAATAAGCATATTTCATAAGCATATTTAATGAGCCTAAGTTGCTGAAATGTCTATTTAATAAGTCGTTTTAATAAGTCTAAGTTGCTAAAATAAGCCTATTTAATAAGGCTATTTAATAAGCCTAAGTTGCTGAAATAAGCCTATTTAATAAGGCTATTTAATGAGCCTAAGTTGCTGAAATAAGCCTATTTAATAAGTCTAAGTTGCTGAAATAAGGCTATTTAATAAGCCCAAGTTGCTGAAATAAGCCTATTTAATAAGCCTAAGTTGCTGAAATAAGGCTATTTAATAAGTCTAAGTTGCTGAAATAAGCCTATTTAATAAGCCTAAGTTGCTGAAATAAGTATATTTAATAAGCATAAGTTGCTGAAATAAGCCTATTTAATAAGTATAAGTTGCTGAAATAAGGCTATTTAATAAGTCTAAGTTGCTGAAATAAGCCTTTTTAATCAGCGTAAGTTGCTGAAATAAGCCTATTTAATAAGTCCAAGTTGCTGAAATAAGCCTACTTAATAAGGCTATTTAATAAGCCTAAGTTGCTGAAATAAGCCAATTTAATAAGCGTAAGTTGCTGAAATAAGGCTATTTAATAAGTCTAAGTTGCTGAAATAAGCCTATTTCATAAGCCCAAGTTGCTGAAATAAGCCTATTTAATAAGCCTAAGTTGCTGAAATAAGCCTATTTAATAGGCCTATCTAATAAGTCTAAGTTGCAGAAATAAGCATATTTCATAAGCATATTTAATGAGCCTAAGTTGCTGAAATGTCTATTTAATAAGTCGTTTTAATAAGTCTAAGTTGCTAAAATAAGCCTATTTAATAAGGCTATTTAATAAGCCTAAGTTGCTGAAATAAGCCTATTTAATAAGGCTATTTAATGAGCCTAAGTTGCTGAAATAAGCCTATTTAATAAGCCTAAGTTTCTCAACTAAGCCTATTTAAAAAGGTATATTTAATAAGTCTAAGTTGCTGAAATAAACATATTTAAAAATGCTATTTAATAAGCCTAAGTTGCTGAAATAAACCTGTTTAATAAGGCTATTTAATAAGCATAAGTTGCTGAAATAAGCCTATTTAATAAGCCTAAGTTGCTAAAATAAGCCTATTTAATGAGGCTATTTAATAAGTCTATTTAATAAGCCTATTTAATACGCCTATTTAATAAGTCTATTTAATAAGCATATTTAATAAGCCTATTTAATAAGCCTATTTATTGAGCCTATTTAATAAGCCTATTTAATAAGCCTATTTAATAAGCCTATTTAATAAGCCTATTTAATAAGCCTTTTTATTGAGCCTATTTAATAAGCCTATTTAATAAGTCTATTTAATAAGCCTATTTAATAAGCCTAATTAATAAGCCTATTTAATAAGCCTGTTTATTGAGCCTATTTAATGAGTCTATTTAATAAGCCTGTTTAATATGCCTATTTAATAAGTATTGAATGAGCCTATTTAATAAGCCTAAGTTGCTGAATAAGCCTATTTAATAAGCCTAAGTTGCTGAAATAAGCCTATTTAATAAGCCTATTTAATAAGCCTAAGTTGCTGAATAAGCCTATTTAATAAGCCTAAGTTGCTGAAATAAGCCTATTTAATAAGTGTAAGTTGCTGAAATAAGGCTATTTAATAAGTCTAAGTTGCTGAAATAAGCCTATTTAATAAGCCTAAGTTGCTGAAGTAAGTATATTTAATAAGCATAAGTTACTGAAATAAGCCTATTTAATAAGTCTAAGTTGCTGAAATAAGGCTATTTAATAAGTCTAAGTTGCTGAAATAAGCCTTTTTAATCAGCATAAGTTGCTGAAATAAGCCTATTTAATAAGCCCAAGTTGCTGAAATAAGCCTACTTAATTAGGCTATTTAATAAGCCTAAGTTGCTGAAATAAGCCTATTTAATAAGTGTAAGTTGCTGAAATAAGGCTATTTAATAAGTCTAAGTTGCTGAAATAAGCCTATTTAATAAGCCTAAGTTGCTGAAATAAGCCTATTTAATAAGCCTATTTAATAAGCCTAAGTTGCTGAAATAAGCCTATTTAATAAGCCTATTTAATAAGCCTATTTAATAGGCCTATTTAATAAGTCTAAGTTGCTGAAATAAGCCTATTTAATGAGCCTAAGTTGCTGAATAAGCCTATTTAATAAGCCTAAGTTGCTGAATAAACCTATTTAATAAGTCTAAGTTGCTGAAATAAGCCTATTTAATAAGGCTATTTAATAAGCCTAAGTTGCTGAATAAGCCTATTTAATAAGTCTAAGTAGCTGAAATAAGGCTATTTAATAAGCCTAAGTTGCTGAAATAAGGCTATTTAATAAGTTTAAGTTGCTGAAATAAGCCTATTTAATGAGCCTAAGTTGCTGAATAAGCCTATTTAATATGCCTAAGTTGCTGAATAAACCTATTTAATAAGTCTAAGTTGCTGAAATAAGCCTATTTAATAAGGCTATTTAATAAGCCTAAGTTGCTGAAATAAGCCTATTTAATAAGCGTAAGTTGCTGAAATAAGGCTATTTAATAAGTCTAGGTTGCTGAAATAAGCCTATTTCATAAGCCCAAGTTGCTGAAATAAGCCTATTTAATAAGCCTAAGTTGCTGAAATAAGCCTATTTAATAGGCCTATCTAATAAGTCTAAGTTGCAGAAATAAGCATATTTCATAAGCATATTTAATGAGCCTAAGTTGCTGAAATGTCTATTTAATAAGTCGTTTTAATAAGTCTAAGTTGCTAAAATAAGCCTATTTAATAAGGCTATTTAATAAGCCTAAGTTGCTGAAATAAGCCTATTTAATAAGGCTATTTAATGAGCCTAAGTTGCTGAAATAAGCCTATTTAATAAGCCTAAGTTTCTCAACTAAGCCTATTTAAAAAGGTATATTTAATAAGTCTAAGTTGCTGAAATAAACATATTTAAAAATGCTATTTAATAAGCCTAAGTTGCTGAAATAAACCTGTTTAATAAGGCTATTTAATAAGCATAAGTTGCTGAAATAAGCCTATTTAATAAGCCTAAGTTGCTAAAATAAGCCTATTTAATGAGGCTATTTAATAAGTCTATTTAATGAGCCTATTTAATATGCCTATTTAATAAGTCTATTTAATAAGCATATTTAATAAGCCTATTTAATAAGCCTATTTATTGAGCCTATTTAATAAGCCTATTTAATAAGCCTATTTAATAAGCCTATTTAATAAGCCTATTTAATAAGCCTTTTATTGAGCCTATTTAATAAGCCTATTTAATAAGTCTATTTAATAAGCCTATTTAATAAGCCTAATTAATAAGCCTATTTAATAAGCCTATTTATTGAGCCTATTTAATGAGTCTATTTAATAAGCCTGTTTAATAAGCCTATTTAATAAGTATTGAATGAGCCTATTTAATAAGCCTAAGTTGCGGAATAAGCCTATTTAATAAGCCTATCTTGCTGAAATAAGCCTATTTAATAAGCCTATTTAATAAGCCTAAGTTGCTGAATAAGCCTATTTAATAAGCCTAAGTTGCTGAAATAAGCCTATTTAATAAGCCTATTTAATAAGCCTAAGTTGCTGAATAAGCCTATTTAATAAGCCTAAGTTGCTGAAATAAGCCTATTTAATAAGTGTAAGTTGCTGAAAAAGGCTATTTAATAAGTCTAAGTTGCTGAAATAAGCCTATTTAATAAGCCTAAGTTGCTGAAGTAAGTATATTTAATAAGCATAAGTTACTGAAATAAGCCTATTTAATAAGTCTAAGTTGCTGAAATAAGGCTATTTAATAAGTCTAAGTTGCTGAAATAAGCCTTTTTAATCAGCATAAGTTGCTGAAATAAGCCTATTTAATAAGCCCAAGTTGCTGAAATAAGCCTACTTAATTAGGCTATTTAATAAGCCTAAGTTGCTGAAATAAGCCTATTTAATAAGTGTAAGTTGCTGAAATAAGCCTATTTAATAAGCCTAAGTTGCTGAAATAAGCCTATTTAATAAGCCTATTTAATAAGCCTAAGTTGCTGAAATAAGCCTATTTAATAAGCCTATTTAATAAGCCTATTTAATAGGCCTATTTAATAAGTCTAAGTTGCTGAAATAAGCCTATTTAATGAGCCTAAGTTGCTGAATAAGCCTATTTAATAAGCCTAAGTTGCTGAATAAACCTATTTAATAAGTCTAAGTTGCTGAAATAAGCCTATTTAATAAGGCTATTTAATAAGCCTAAGTTGCTGAATAAGCCTATTTAATAAGTCTAAGTAGCTGAAATAAGGCTATTTAATAAGCCTAAGTTGCTGAAATAAGGCTATTTAATAAGTTTAAGTTGCTGAAATAAGCCTATTTAATGAGCCTAAGTTGCTGAATAAGCCTATTTAATATGCCTAAGTTGCTGAATAAACCTATTTAATAAGTCTAAGTTGCTGAAATAAGCCTATTTAATAAGGCTATTTAATAAGCCTAAGTTGCTGAATAAGCCTATTTAATAAGTCTAAGTAGCTGAAATAAGGCTATTTAATAAGCCTAAGTTGCTGAAATAAGGCTATTTAATAAGTTTAAGTTGCTGAAATAAGCCTATTTAATAAGCCTAAGGTGCTGAAATAAACCTGTTTAATAAGGCTATTTAATAAGCATAAGTTGCTGAATAAGTCTATTTAATAAGTCTAAGTAGCTGAAATAAGGCTATTTAATAAGCCTAAGTTGCTGAAATAAGGCTATTTAATAAGTTTAAGTTGCTGAAATAAGCCTATTTAATAAGCCTAAGTTGCTGAAATAAACCTGTTTAATAAGGCTATTTAATAAGCATAAGTTGCTGAAATAAGCTTATTTAATAAGCCTAAGTTGCTGAAATAAGCCTATTTAATAAGGCTATTTAATAAGTCTAAGTTGCTGAAAAAAACCTATTTAATGAGGCTATTTAATAAGTCTATTTAATAAGCCTATTTAATAAGCCTATTTAATAAGCCTATTTAATAAGCCTATTTAATACGCCTATTTAATAAACATATTTAATAAGTATTTAATGAGCCTATTTAATAAGTCTATTTAATAAGCCTTTTTAATAAGCCTATTTAATAAGTCTATTTAATAAGCCTATTTAATAAGTCTATTTATTAAGTCTATTTAATAAGCCTATTTAATAAGTATTTAATGAGCCTATTTAATAAGCCTATTTATTGAGCCTATTTAATAAACCTATTTATTAAGCCTATTTAATAAGCCTATTTATTGAGCCTATTTAATAAGCCTATTTAATAAGACTATTTAATAAGCCTATTTAATAAGCCTATTTAATATGCCTATTTAATAAACATATTTAATAAGTATTTAATGAGCCTGTTTAATAAGTCTATTTAATAAGCCTTTTTAATAAGACTATTTAATAAGTCTATTTATTAAGCCTATTTAATAAGTCTATTTAATAAGTCTATTTAATAAGCCTATTTAATCAGTATTTAATGAGCCTATTTAATAAGCCTATTTATTGAGCCTATTTAATAAGCCTATTTATTGAGCCTATTTAATAAGCATATTTATTGAGCCTATTTAATAAGCCTATTTATTGAGCCTATTTAATAAGCCTATTTAATAAGCCTATTTATTGAGCCTATTTAATAAGTCTATTTAATAAGACTATTTAATAAGCCTATTTATTGAGCCTATTTAATAAGTCTATTTAATAAGCCTATTTAATAAGCCTATTTAATAAGTATTTAATGTGCCTATTTAATAAGTCTATTTAATAAGCCTATTTAATAGGCGTTTTTAATGAATCTAAGTTGCTGAAATAAGCCTATTTAATAAGCCTATTTAATAGGCCTATTTAATAAGTCTAAGTTGCTGAAATAAGCCTATTTAATAAGCCTAAGTTTCTGAATGAGCCTATTTAATAAGCCTAAGTTGCTGAAATAAGCCTATTAAAAAAGCCTAAGTTGCTGAATAAGCCTATTTAATAAGCCTATGTTGCTGAATAAACCTATTTAATAAGACTAAGTTGCTGAAATAAGCATATTTAATAAGGCTATTTAATAAGCCTAAGTTGCTGAATAAGCCTATTCAATAAGGATATTTAATGAGCCTAAGTTGCTGAACTAAGCCTATTTAAAAAGGTATATTTAATAAGTCTAAGTTGCTGAAATAAACCTATTTAAAAATGCTATTTAATAAGCCTAAGTTGCTGAAATAAACCTGTTTAATAAGGTTATTTAATAAGAATAAGTTGCTGAAATAAGCTTATTTAATAAGCCTAAGTTGCTGAAATAAGCCTATTTAATAAGGCTCTTTAATAAGTCTAAGTTGCTGAAATAAACCTATTTAATAAGCCTAAGTTGCTAAAATAAGCCTATTTAATGAGGCTATTTAATAAGTCTATTTAATAAGCCTATTTAATAAGCCTATTTAATAAGCCTATTTAATAAGCCTATTTAATAAGCCTATTTAATAAGTCTATTTAATAAGTCTATTTAATAAATATTTAATGAGCCTATTTAATACGCCTATTTATTGAGCCTATTTAATAAGCCTATTTATTGAGCCTATTTAATAAGCCTATTTAATAAGTCTATTTAATAAGTCTATTTAATAAATATTTAATAAGCCTATTTAATAAGTCTATTTAATAAGCCTATTTAATAAGCCTATTTAATAAGCCTATTTTTTTGCCTATTTAATAAGCCTATTTAATAAGCTTATTTATTGAGCCTATTTAATAAGTCTATTTAATAAGCATATTTAATATGCCTATTTAATAATTATTTAATGAGCCTGTTTAATAAGTCTATTTAATAAGCCTATTTAATAGGCCTATTTAATAAGTCTAAGTTGCTGAAATAAGCCTATTTAATAAGTCTATTTAATAGGCCTATTTATTACGTCTAAGTTGCTGAAATAAGCCTATTTAATAAGCCTAAGTTTCTGAATGAGCCTATTTAATAAGCCTAAGTTGCTGAAATAAGCCTATTTAATAAGCCTAAGTTGCTGAATAAGCCTATTTAATAAGCCTAAGTTGCTGAAATAAGCCTATTTAATAAGTCTAAGTTGCTGAAATAAGGCTATTTAATAAGCCTAAGTTGCTGAGATAAGCCTATTTAATAAGCCTAAGTTGCTGAAATAAGCCTATTTAATAAGCCTAAGTTGCTGAAATAAGTATATTTAATAAGCATAAGTTGCTGAAATAAGCCTATTTAATGAGTCTAAGTTGCTGAAATAAGGCTATTTAATAAGTCTAAGTTGCTGAAATAAGCCTTTTTAATCAGCGTAAGTTGCTGAAATATGCCTATTTAATAAGCCCAAGTTGCTGAAATAAGCCTACTTAATTAGGCTATTTAATAAGCCTAAGTTGCTGAAATAAGCCTATTTAATAAGCGTAAGTTGCTGAAATAAGACTATTTAATAAGTCTAAGTTGCTGAAATAAGCCTATTTAATAAGCCTAAGTTGCTGAAATAAGCCTATTTAATAAGCCTGTTTAATAAGCCTAAGTTGCTGAAATAAGCCTATTTAATAAGCCTATTTAATAAGCCTATTTAATAGGCCTATTTAATAAGTCTAAGTTGCTGAAATAAGCCTATTTAATAAGCCTATTTAATAGGCCTATTTAATAAGTCTAAGTTGCTGAAATAAGCATATTTAATAAGCCTAATTTGCTGAAATAAGCCTATTTAATAAGCCTAAGTTGCTGAATAAACCTACTTAATAAGCCTAAGTTGCTAAAATAAGCCTATTTAATGAGGCTATTTAATAAGTCTATTTAATAAGCCTATTTTATACGCCTATTTAATAAGTCTATTTAATAAGCATATTTAATAAGCCTATTTAATAAGCCTATTTATTGACCCTATTTAATAAGCATATTTAATAAGCCTATTTAATAAGCCTATTTATTGAGCCAATTTAATAAGCCTATTTTATAAGTCTATTTAATAAGCCTATTTAATAAGCCTAAGTTGCTGAATAAGCCTATTTAATAAGCCTAAGTTGCTGAAATAAGCCTATTTAATAAGTCTAAGTTGCTGAAATAAGGCTATTTAATAAGCCTAAGTTGCTGAGATAAGCCTATTTAATAAGCCTAAGTTGCTGAAATAAGCCTATTTAATAAGCCTAAGTTGCTGAAATAAGTATATTTAATAAGCATAAGTTGCTGAAATAAGCCTATTTAATGAGTCTAAGTTGCTGAAATAAGGCTATTTAATAAGTCTAAGTTGCTGAAATAAGCCTTTTTAATCAGCGTAAGTTGCTGAAATATGCCTATTTAATAAGCCCAAGTTGCTGAAATAAGCCTACTTAATTAGGCTATTTAATAAGCCTAAGTTGCTGAAATAAGCCTATTTAATAAGCGTAAGTTGCTGAAATAAGACTATTTAATAAGTCTAAGTTGCTGAAATAAGCCTATTTAATAAGCCTAAGTTGCTGAAATAAGCCTATTTAATAAGCCTGTTTAATAAGCCTAAGTTGCTGAAATAAGCCTATTTAATAAGCCTATTTAATAAGCCTATTTAATAGGCCTATTTAATAAGTCTAAGTTGCTGAAATAAGCCTATTTAATAAGCCTATTTAATAGGCCTATTTAATAAGTCTAAGTTGCTGAAATAAGCCTATTTAATAAGCCTAAGTTGCTGAAATAAGCCTATTTAATAAGCCTAAGTTGCTGAATAAACCTACTTAATAAGCCTAAGTTGCTAAAATAAGCCTATTTAATGAGGCTATTTAATAAGTCTATTTAATAAGCCTATTTTATACGCCTATTTAATAAGTCTATTTAATAAGCATATTTAATAAGCCTATTTAATAAGCCTATTTATTGACCCTATTTAATAAGCATATTTAATAAGCCTATTTAATAAGCCTATTTATTGAGCCAATTTAATAAGCCTATTTTATAAGTCTATTTAATAAGCCTATTTAATAAGCCTAATTAATAAGCCTATTTAATAAGGCTATTTATTGAGCCTATTTAATGAGTCTATTTAATAAGCCTGTTTAATAAGCCTATTTAATAAGACTATTTAATAAGTCTAAGTTGCTGAAATAAACCTATTTAATAAGCCTAAGTTGCTAAAATAAGCCTATTTAATGAGGCTATTTACTAAGTCTATTTAATAAGCCTATTTAATACGCCTATTTAATAAGTCTATTTAATAAGCAGATTTAATAAGCCTATTTAATAAGCCTATTTATTGAGCCTATTTAATAAGCCTATTTAATAAGCCTATTTAATAAGCCTATTTAATAAGCCTATTTATTGAGCCTATTTAATAAGCCTATTTAATAAGTCTATTTAATAAGCCTATTTAATAAGCCTAATTAATAAGCCTATTTAATAAGCCTATTTATTGAGCCTATTTAATGAGTCTATTTAATAAGCCTGTTTAATAAGCCTATTTAATAAGTATTGAATGAGCCTATTTAATAAGGCTAAGTTGGTGAATAAGCCTATTTAATAAGCCTAAGTTTCTGAAATAAGCCTATTTAATAAGCCCATTTAATAAGCCTAAGTTGCTGAATAAGCCTATTTAATAAGCCTAAGTTGCTGAAATAAGCCTATTTAATAAGTCTAAGTTGCTGAAATAAGGCTATTTAATAAGCCTAAGTTGCTGAAATAAGCCTATTTAATAAGCCTAAGTTGCTGAAATAAGGCTATTTAATAAGTCTAAGTTGCTGAAATAAGCCTATTTAATAAGCCTAAGTTGCTGAAATAAGGCTATTTAATAAGTCTAAATTGCTGAAATAAGCCTATTTAATAAGCCTAAGTTGCTGAAATAAGTATATTTAATAAGCATAAGTTGCTGAAATAAGCCTATTTAATAAGTCTAAGTTGCTGAAATAAGCCTTTTTAATCAGCGTAAGTTGCTGAAATAAGCCTATTTAATAAGCCTAAGTTGCTGAATGAGCCTATTTAATAAGCCTAAGTTGCTGAAATAAGCCTTTTTAATGAGCCTAAGTTGCTGAAATAAGGCTATTTAATAAGTTTAAGTTGCTGAAATAAGCCTATTTAATAAGCCTAAGTTGGTGAAATAAGCCTATTTAATAAGGCTATTTAATGAGCCTAAGTTGCTGAAATAAGCCTATTTAATAAGGCTATTTAATGAGCCTAAGTTGCTGAAATAAGCCTATTTAATAAGCCTAAGTTTCTGAACTAAGCCTATTTAAAAAGGTATATTTAATAAGTCTAAGTTGCTGAAATAAACCTATTTAAAATGCTATTTAATAAGCCTAAGTTGCTGAAATAAACCTGTTTAATAAGGCTATTTAATAAGCATAAGTTGCTGAAATAAGCCTATTTAATAATGCTATTTAATAAGTCTAAGTTGCTGAAATAAACCTATTTAATAAGCCTAAGTTGCTAAAATAAGCCTATTTAATGAGGCTATTTAATAAGTCTATTTAATAAGCCTATTTAATAAGCCTATTTAATAAGCCTATTTAATAAGCCTATTTAATACGCCTATTTAATAAACATATTTAATAAGTATTTAATGAGCCTATTTAATAAGCCTATTTAATAAGTCTAAGTTGCTGAAATAAGCCTATTTAATAAGCCTATTTAATAAGCCTAAGTTGCTGAAATAAGCCTACTTAATTAGGCTATTTAATAAGCCTAAGTTGCTGAAATAAGCCTATTTAATAAGCGTAAGTTGCTGAAATAAGGCTATTTAATAAGTCTAAGTTGCTGAAATAAGCCTATTTAATAAGCCTAAGTTGCTGAAATAAGCCTATTTAATAAGCCTATTTAATAAGTCTAAGTTGCTGAAATAAGCCTATTTAATAAGCCTATTTAATAAGCCTAAGTTGCTGAAATAAGCCTATTTAATAAGCCTATTTAATAAGCCTATTTAATAGGCCTATTTAATAAGTCTAAGTTGCTGAAATAAGCCTATTTAATAAGCCTAAGTTGCTGAATGAGCCTATTTAATAAGCCGAAGTTGCTGAAATAAGCCTTTTTAATGAGCCTAAGTTGCTGAATAAGCCTATTTAATAAGCCTAAGTTGCTGAATAAACCTATTTAATAAGTCTAAGTTGCTGAAATAAGCCTATTTAATAAGGCTATTTAATAAGCCTAAGTTGCTGAATAAGCCTATTTAATAAGTCTAAGTTGCTGAAATAAGGCTATTTAATAAGCCTAAGTTGCTGAAATAAGGCTATTTAATAAGTTTAAGTTGCTGAAATAAGCCTATTTAATAAGCCTAAGTTGGTGAAATAAGCCTATTTAATAAGGCTATTTAATGAGCCTAAGTTGCTGAAATAAGCCTATTTAATAAGGCTATTTAATGAGCCTAAGTTGCTGAAATAAGCCTATTTAATAAGCCTAAGTTTCTGAACTAAGCCTATTTAAAAAGGTATATTTAATAAGTCTAAGTTGCTGAAATAAACCTATTTAAAATGCTATTTAATAAGCCTAAGTGTGCTGAAATAAACCTGTTTAATAAGGCTATTTAATAAGCATAAGTTGCTGAAATAAGCCTATTTAATAATGCTATTTAATAAGTCTAAGTTGCTGAAATAAACCTATTTAATAAGCCTAAGTTGCTAAAATAAGCCTATTTAATGATACTATTTAATAAGTCTATTTAATAAGCCTATTTAATAAGCCTATTTAATAAGCCTATTTAATAAGCCTATTTAATACGCCTATTTAATAAACATATTTAATAAGTATTTAATGAGCCTATTTAATAAGTCTATTTAATAAGCCTATTTAATAAGTATTTAATGAGCCTATTTAAAAAGCCTATTTATTGAGCCTATTTAATAAGCCTATTTATTGAGCCTATTTAATAAGCCTATTTATTGAGCCTATTTAATAAGCCTATTTATTGAGCCTATTTAATAAGCCTATTTAATAAGTCTATTTAATAAGCCTATTTAATAAGCCTATTTAATAAGCCTATTTATTGAGCCTATTTAATAAGCCTATTTAATAAGCCTATTTATTGAGCCTATTTAATAAGTCTATTTAATAAGCCTATTTAATAAGCCTATTTAATAAGTATTTAATGAGCCTATTTAATAAGTCTATTTAATAAGCCTATTTAATAGGCCTATTTAATAAGTCTAAGTTGCTGAAATAAGCCTATTTAATAAGCCTATTTAATAGGCCTATTTAATAAGTCTAAGTTGCTGAAATAAGCCTATTTAATAAGCCTAAGTTTCTGAATGAGCCTATTTAATAAGCCTAAGTTGCTGAAATAAGCCTATTTAATAAGCCTAAGTTGCGGAATAAGCCTATTTAATAAGCCTAAGTTGCTGAATAAACCTATTTAATAAGTCTAAGTTGCTGAAATAAGTCTATTTAATAAGCCTATTTAATAAGCCTTTTTAATAAGACTATTTAATAAGTCTATTTAATAAGCCTATTTATTGAGCCTATTTATTAAGCCTACTTATTGAGCCTATTTAATAAGCATATTTATTGAGCCTATTTAATAAGCCTATTTATTGAGCCTATTTAATAAGCCGATTTAATAAGTCTATTTAATAAGTCTATTTAATAAGCCTATTTAATAAGCCTATTTATTGAGCCTATTTAATAAGCCTATTTAATAAGCCTATTTATTGAGCCTATTTAATAAGTCTATTTAATAAGCCTATTTATTGATCCTATTTAATAAGTCTATTTAATAAGCCTATTTAATAAGCCTATTTAATAATTATTTAATTAGCCTATTTAATAAGTCTATTTAATAAGCCTATTTAATAGGCCTTTTTAATAAGTCTAAGTTGCTGAAATAAGCCTATTTAATAAGCCTAAGTTTCTGAATGAGCCTATTTAATAAGTCTAAGTTGCTGAAATAAACTTATTTAATAAGCCTAAGTTGCTAAAATAAGCCTATTTAATGAGGCTATTTAATAAGTCTATTTAATAAGCCTATTTAATAAGCCTATTTAATAAGCCTATTTAATAAGCCTATTTAATAAGTCTATTTAATAAGTCTATTTAATAAGTATTTAATGAGCCTATTTAATATGCCTATTTATTGAGCCTATTTAATAAGCCTATTTATTTAGCCTATTTAATAAGCCTATTTATTGAGCCTATTTAATAAGCCTATTTAATAAGTCTATTTAATGAGCCTATTTAATAAGCCTATTTATTGAGCCTATTTAATATGCCTATTTAATAAGCCTATTTATTGAGCCTATTTAATAAGTCTATTTAATAAGCCTATTTAATAAGCCTATTTAATACGCCTATTTAATAAGTATTTAATGTGCCTATTTAATAAGTCTATTTAATAAGCCTATTTAATAGGCCTATTTAATAAGTCTATTTAATAAGTCTATTTAATAAGCCTATTTAATAAGTATTTAATGAGCCTATTTAATAAGCCTATTATTGAGCCTATTTATTAAGCCTACTTATTGAGCCTATTTAATAAGCATATTTATTGAGCCTATTTAATAAGCCTATTTATTGAGCCTATTTAATAAGCCGATTTAATAAGTCTATTTAATAAGCCTATTTATTGAGCCTATTTAATAAGCCTATTTAATAAGCCTATTTATTGAGCCTATTTAATAAGTCTATTTAATAAGCCTATTTAATAAGCCTATTTATTGATCCTATTTAATAAGTCTATTTAATAAGCCTATTTATTAAGCCTATTTAATAATTATTTAATGAGCCTATTTAATAAGTCTATTTAATAAGCCTATTTAATAGGCCTTTTTAATAAGTCTAAGTTGCTGAAATAAGCCTATTTAATAAGCCTATTTAATAGGCCTATTTAATAAGTTTAAGTTGCTGAAATAAGCCTATTTAATAAGCCTAAGTTTCTGAATGAGCCTATTTAATAAGCCTAAGTTGCTGAAATAAGCCTATTACATAAGCCTAAGTTGCTGAATAAGCCTATTTAATAAGGCTAAGTTGCTGAATAAACCTATTTAATAAGTCTAAGTTGCTGAAATAAGCATATTAATAAGGCTATTTAATAAGCCTAAGTTGCGAAATAAGCCTATTTAATAAGGCTATTTAATGAGCTTAAGTTGCTGAAATAAGACTATTTAATAAGCCTAAGTTTCTGAACTAAGCCTATTTAAAAAGGTATATTTAATAAGTCTAAGTTGCTGAAATAAACCTATTTAAAAATGCTACTTAATAAGCCTAAGTTGCTGAAATAAACCTGTTTAATAAGGCTATTTAATAAGAATAAGTTGCTGAAATAAGCTTATTTAATAAGCCTAAGTTGCTAAAATAAGCCTATTTAATGAGGCTATTTAATAAGTCTATTTAATAAGCCTATTTAATAAGACTATTTAATAAGCCTATTTAATAAGCCTATTTAATAAGTCTATTTAATAAGTATATTTAATAAGTATTTAATGAGCCTATTTAATATGCCTATTTATTGAGCCTATTTAATAAGCCTATTTATTGAGCCAATTTAATAAGCCTATTAATTGAGCCTATTTAATAAGCCTATTTAATACGTCTATTTAATGAGCCTATTTAATAAGCCTATTTATTGAGCCTATTTAATATGCCTATTTAATAAGCCTATTTATTGAGCCTATTTAATAAGTCTATTTAATAAGCCTATTTAATAAGCCTATTTAATACGCCTATTTAATAAGTATTTAATGTGCCTATTTAATAAGTCTATTTAATAAGCCTATTTAATAGGCATATTTAATAAGTCTAAGTTGCTGAAATAAACCTATTTAATAAGCCTATTTAACAGGCCTATTTAATAAGTCTAAGTTGCTGAAATAAGCCTATTTAATAAGCCTAAGTTTCTGAATGAGCCTATTTAATAAGCCTAAGTTGCTGAAATAAGCCTATTTAATAAGCCTAAGTTGCTGAATAAGCCTATTTAATAAGCCTAAGTTGCTGAAATAAGCCTATTTAATAAGTCTAAGTTGCTGAAATAAGGCTATTTAATAAGCATAAGTTGCTGAAATAAGCCTATTTAATAAGCCTAAGTTGCTGAAATAAGGCTATTTAATAAGTCTAAGTTGCTGAAATAAGCCTATTTAATAAGCCTAAGTTGCTGAAATAAGTATTTTTAATAAGCATAAGTTGCTGAAATAAGCCTATTTAATGAGTCTAAGTTGCTGAAATAAGGCTATTTAATAAGTCTAAGTTGCTGAAATAAGCCTTTTTAATCAGCATAAGTTGCTGAAATAAGCCTATTTAATAAGCTCAAGTTGCTGAAATAAGCCTACTTAATTAGGCTATTTAATAAGCCTAAGTTGCTGAAATAAGCCTATTTAATAAGCGTAAGTTGCTGAAATAAGGCTATTTAATAAGTCTAAGTTGCTGAAATAAGCCTATTTAATAAGCCTACGTTGCTGAAATAAGCCCATTTAATAAGCCTATTTAATAAGCCTAAGTTGCTGAAATAAGCCTATTTAATAAGCCTATTTAATAAGCCTATTTAATAGGCCTATTTAATAAGTCTAAGTTTGCTGAAAATAGCCTATTTAATAAGCCTAAGTTGCTGAAAGAGCCTATTTAATAAGCCTAAGTTGCTGAAATAAGCCTATTTAATAAGCCTAAATTGCTGAATAAGCCTATTTAATAAGCCTAAGTAGCTGAATAAACCTATTTAATAAGTCTAAGTTGCTGAAATAAGCCTATTTAATAAGGCTATTTAATAAGCCTAAGTTGCTGAATAAGCCTATTTAATAAGTCTAAGTTGCTGAAATAAGGCTATTTAATGAGCCTAAGTTGCTGAAATAAGGCTATTTAATAAGTTTAAGTTGCTGAAATAAGCCTATTTAATAAGCCTAGTTGCTGAAATAAGCCTATTTAATAAGGCTATTTAATGAGCCTAAGTTGCTGAAATAAGCCTATTTAATAAGCCTAAGTTTCTGAACTAAGCCTATTTAAAAAGGTACATTTAATAAGTCTAAGTTGCTGAAATAAACCTATTTAAAATGCTATTTAATAAGCCTAAGTTGCTGACATAAACCTGTTTAATAAGGCTATTTAAAAGCATAAGTTGCTGAAATAAGCTTATTTAATAGGCCTAAGTTGCTGAAATAAGCCTATTTAATAAGCCTAAGTTTCTGAATGAGCCTATTTAATAAGCCTAAGTTGCTGAAATAAGCCTATTTAATAAGCCTAAGTTGCTGAATAAGCCTATTTAATAAGCCTAAGTTGCTGAAATAAGCCTATTTAATAAGTCTAAGTTGCTGAAATAAGGCTATTTAATAAGCCTAAGTTGCTGAAATAAGCCTATTTAATAAGCCTAAGTTGCTGAAATAAGGCTATTTAAAAGTCTAAGTTGCTGAAATAAGCCTATTTAATAAGCCTAAGTTGCTGAAATAAGTATTTTTAATAAGCATAAGTTGCTGAAATAAGCCTATTTAATGAGTCTAAGTTGCTGAAATAAGGCTATTTAATAAGTCTAAGTTGCTGAAATAAGCCTTTTTAATCAGCATAAGTTGCTGAAATAAGCCTATTTAATAAGCTCAAGTTGCTGAAATAAGCCTACTTAATTAGGCTATTTAATAAGCCTAAGTTGCTGAAATAAGCCTATTTAATAAGCGTAAGTTGCTGAAATAAGGCTATTTAATAAGTCTAAGTTGCTGAAATAAGCCTATTTAATAAGCCTACGTTGCTGAAATAAGCCCATTTAATAAGCCTATTTAATAAGCCTAAGTTGCTGAAATAAGCCTATTTAATAAGCCTATTTAATAAGCCTATTTAATAGGCCTATTTAATAAGTCTAAGTTTGCTGAAAATAGCCTATTTAATAAGCCTAAGTTGCTGAAAGAGCCTATTTAATAAGCCTAAGTTGCTGAAATAAGCCTATTTAATAAGCCTAAATTGCTGAATAAGCCTATTTAATAAGCCTAAGTTGCTGAATAAACCTATTTAATAAGTCTAAGTTGCTGAAATAAGCCTATTTAATAAGGCTATTTAATAAGCCTAAGTTGCTGAATAAGCCTATTTAATAAGTCTAAGTTGCTGAAATAAGGCTATTTAATGAGCCTAAGTTGCTGAAATAAGGCTATTTAATAAGTTTAAGTTGCTGAAATAAGCCTATTTAATAAGCCTAGTTGCTGAAATAAGCCTATTTAATAAAGCTATTTAATGAGCCTAAGTTGCTGAAATAAGCCTATTTAATAAGCCTAAGTTTCTGAACTAAGCCTATTTAAAAAGGTACATTTAATAAGTCTAAGTTGCTGAAATAAACCTATTTAAAATGCTATTTAATAAGCCTAAGTTGCTGACATAAACCTGTTTAATAAGGCTATTTAAAAGCATAAGTTGCTGAAATAAGCTTATTTAATAAGCCTAAGTTGCTGAAATAAGCCTATTTAATAAGCCTATTAAATAAGCCTAAGTTGCTGAAATAAGCCTATTAAATAAGCCTAAGTTGCTGAATAAGCCTATTTAATAAGCCTAAGTTGCTGAATAAACCTATTTAATAAGTCTAAGTTGCTGAAATAAACCTATTTAAAAATGCTACTTAATAAGCCTAAGTTGCTGAAATAAACCTGTTTAATAAGGCTATTTAATAAGAATAAGTTGCTGAAATAAGCTTATTTAATAAGCCTAAGTCGCTGAAATAAGCCTATTTAATAAGGCTTTTTAATAAGTCTAAGTTGCTGAAATAAACTTATTTAATAAGCCTAAGTTGCTAAAATAAGCCTATTTAATGAGGCTATTTAATAAGCCTATTTAATAAGCCTATTTATTGAGCCTATTTAATAAGCCTATTTAATAAGTCTATTTAATAAGTCTATTTAATAAGTATATAATGAGCCTATTTAATATGCCTATTTATTGAGCCTATTTAATAAGGCTATTTAATGAGCCTAAGTTGCTGAAATAAGCCTATTTAATAAGCCTATTTAATAGGCCTATTTAATTAGTCTAAGTTGCTGAAATAAGCCTATTTAGTAAGCCTAAGTTTCTGAATGAGCCTATTTAATAAGCCTAAGTTGCTGAAATAAGCTTATTTAATAAGCCTAAGTTGCTGAATAAGCCTATTTAATAAGCCTAAGTTGCTGAATAAACCTATTTAAAAATGCTATTTAATAAGCCTAAGTTGCTGAAATAAACCTGTTTAATAAGGCTATTTAATAAGCATAAGTTGCTGAAATAAGCTTATTTAATGAGCCTAAGTTGCTGAAATAAGCCTATTTAATAAGGCTATTTAATAAGTCTAAGTTGCTGAAATAAACCTATTTAATAAGCCTAAGTTGCTAAAATAAGCCTATTCAATGAGGCTATTTAATAAGTCTAAGTTGCTGAAATAAACCTATTTAATAAGCCTAAGTTGCTAAAATTAGCCTATTTAATGAGTCTATTTAATAAGCCTATTTAATAAGCCTATTTGATAAGCCTATTTAATAAGCCTATTTAATACGCCTATTTAATAAACACATGTAATACGTATTTAATGAGCCTATTTAATGAGTCTATTTAATAAGCCTTTCAATAAGCCTATTTAATAAGTCTATTTAATAAGCGTATTTAATAAGTCTATTTAATAAGTCTATTTAATAAGCCTATTTAATAAGTATTTAATGAGCCTATTTAATATGCCTATTTATTGAGCCTATTTAATAAGCCTATTTATTGAGCCTATTTTATAAGCCTATTTATTGAGCCTATTTAATAAGCCTATTTAATAAGTCTATTTAATAAGCCTATTTAATATGCCTATTTAATAAGCCTATTTATTGAGCCTATTTAATAAGCCTATTTAATAAGCCTATTTATTGAGCCTATTTAATAAGTCTATTTAATAAGCCTATTTAATAAGCCTATGTAATAAGTATTTAATGAGCCTATTTAATAAGTCTATTTAATAAGCCTATTTAATAAGGCTATTTAATGAGCCAAAGTTGCTGAAATAAGCCTATTTAATAAGCCTATTTAATAGGCCTATTTAATAAGTCTAAGTTGCTGAAATAAGCCTATTTAATAAGCCTAAGTTTCTGAATGAGCCTATTTAATAAGCCTAAGTTGCTGAAATAAGCTTATTTAATAAGCCTAAGTTGCTGAATAAGCCTATTTAATAAGCCTAAGTTGCTGAATAAACCTATTTAATAAGTCTAAGTTGCTGAAATAAGCCTATTCAATAAGGCTATTTAATAAGCCTAAGTTGCTGAATAAGCCTATTTAATAAGTCTAAGTTGCTGAAATAAGGCTATTTAATGAGCCTAAGTTGCTGAAATAAGGATATTTAATAAGTTTAAGTTGCTGAAATAAGACTATTTAATAAGCCGTAGTTGCTGAAATAAGCCTATTTAATAAGGCTATTTAATGAGCTTAAGTTGCTGAAATAAGCCTATTTAATAAGCCTAAGTTTCTGAACTAAGCCTATTTAAAAAGGTATATTTAATAAGTCTAAGTTGCTAAAATAAACCTATTTTAAAATGCTATTTAATAAGCCTAAGTTGCTGAAATAAACCTGTTTAATAATGCTATTTAATAAGCATAAGTTGCTGAAATAAGCTTATTTAATAGGCCTAAGTTGCTGAAATAAGCCTATTTAATAAGGCTATTTAATAAGTCTAAGTTGCTGAAATAAACCTATTTAATAAGCCTAAGTTGCTAAAATAAGCCTATTCAATGAGGCTATTTAATAAGTCTAAGTTGCTGAAATGAACCTATTTAATAAGCCTAAGTTGCTAAAATTAGCCTATTTAATGAGTCTATTTAATAAGCCTATTTAATAAGCCTATTTAATAAGCCTATTTAATAAGCCTATTTAATACGCCTATTTAATAAACATATTTAATATGTATTTAATGAGCCTATTTAATAAGTCTATTTAATAAGCCTTTTAATAAGCCTATTTAATAAGTCTATTTAATAAGCGTATTTAATAAGTCTATTTAATAAATCTATTTAATAAGCCTATTTAATAAGTATTTAATGAGCCTATTTAATAAGCCTATTTATTGAGCCTATTTAATAAGCCTATTTATTGAGCCTATTTTATAAGCCTATTTATTGAGCCTATTTAATAAGCCTATTTATTGAGCCTATTTAATAAGCCTATTTAATAAGTCCATTTAATAAGCCTATTTAATAAGCCTATTTAATAAGCCTATTTATTGAGCCTATTTAATAAGCCTATTTAATAAGCCTATTTATTGAGCCTATTTAATAAGTCTATTTAATAAGCCTATTTAATAAGCCTATTTAATAAGTATTTAATGAGCCTATTTAATAAGTCTATTTAATAAGCCTATTTAATAAGGCTATTTAATGAGCCTAAGTTGCTGAAATAAGCCTATTTAATAAGCCTATTTAATAGGCCTATTTAATTAGTCTAAGTTGCTGAAATAAGCCTATTTAGTAAGCCTAAGTTTCTGAATGAGCCTATTTAATAAGCCTAAGTTGCTGAAATAAGCTTATTTAATAAGCCTAAGTTGCTGAATAAGCCTATTTAATAAGCCTAAGTTGCTGAATAAACCTATTTAAAAATGCTATTTAATAAGCCTAAGTTGCTGAAATAAACCTGTTTAATAAGGCTATTTAATAAGCATAAGTTGCTGAAATAAGCTTATTTAATGAGCGTAAGTTGCTGAAATAAGCCTATTTAATAAGGCTATTTAATAAGTCTAAGTTGCTGAAATAAACCTATTTAATAAGCCTAAGTTGCTAAAATAAGCCTATTCAATGAGGCTATTTAATAAGTCTAAGTTGCTGAAATAAACCTATTTTATAAGCCTAAGTTGCTAAAATTAGCCTATTTAATGAGTCTATTTAATAAGCCTATTTAATAAGCCTATTTAATAAGCCTATTTAATAAGCCTATTTAATACGCCTATTTAATAAACATATTTAATACGTATTTAATGAGCCTATTTAATGAGTCTATTTAATAAGCCTTTTAATAAGCCTATTTAATAAGTCTATTTAATAAGCGTATTTAATAAGTCTATTTAATAAGTCTATTTAATAAGCCTATTTAATAAGTATTTAATGAGCCTATTTAATATGCCTATTTATTGAGCCTATTTAATAAGCCTATTTATTGAGCCTATTTTATAAGCCTATTTATTGAGCCTATTTAATAAGCCTATTTATTGAGCCTATTTAATAAGCCTATTTAATAAGTCTATTTAATAAGCCTATTTAATAAGCCTATTTAATAAGCCTATTTATTGAGCCTATTTAATAAGCCTATTTAATAAGCCTATTTATTGAGCCTATTTAATAAGTCTATTTAATAAGCCTATTTAATAAGTCTATTTAATAAGCCTATTTAATAAGCCTATTTATTGACCTATTTAATAAGCCTATTTAATAAGCCTATTTATTGAGCCTATTTAATAAGCCTATTTATTGAGCCTATTTAATAAGCCTATTTATTGAGCCTATTTTATAAGCCTATTTATTGAGCCTATTTAATAAGCCTATTTATTGAGCCTATTTAATAAGCCTATTTAATAAGTCCATTTAATAAGCCTATTTAATAAGCCTATTTAATAAGCCTATTTATTGAGCCTATTTAATAAGCCTATTTAATAAGCCTATTTATTGAGCCTATTTAATAAGTCTATTTAATAAGCCTATTTAATAAGCCTATTTAATAAGTATTTAATGAGATTATTTAATAAGTCTATTTAATAAGCCTATTTAATAAGGCTATTTAATGAGCCTAAGTTGCTGAAATAAGCCTATTTAATAAGCCTATTTAATAGGCCTATTTAATTAGTCTAAGTTGCTGAAATAAGCCTATTTAGTAAGCCTAAGTTTCTGAATGAGCCTATTTAATAAGCCTAAGTTGCTGAAATAAGCTTATTTAATAAGCCTAAGTTGCTGAATAAGCCTATTTAATAAGCCTAAGTTGCTGAATAAACCTATTTAAAAATGCTATTTAATAAGCCTAAGTTGCTGAAATAAACCTGTTTAATAAGGCTATTTAATAAGCATAAGTTGCTGAAATAAGCTTATTTAATGAGCGTAAGTTGCTGAAATAAGCCTATTTAATAAGGCTATTTAATAAGTCTAAGTTGCTGAAATAAACCTATTTAATAAGCCTAAGTTGCTAAAATAAGGCTATTCAATGAGGCTATTTAATAAGTCTAAGTTGCTGAAATAAACCTATTTAATAAGCCTAAGTTGCTAAAATTAGCCTATTTAATGAGTCTATTTAATGAGCCTATTTAATAAGCCTATTTAATAAGCCTATTTAATAAGCCTATTTAATACGCCTATTTAATAAACATATTTAATACGTATTTAATGAGCCTATTTAATGAGTCTATTTAATAAGCCTTTTAATAAGCCTATTTAATAAGTCTATTTAATAAGCGTATTTAATAAGTCTATTTAATAAGTCTATTTAATAAGCCTATTTAATAAGTATTTAATGAGCCTATTTAATATGCCTATTTATTGAGCCTATTTAATAAGCCTATTTATTGAGCCTATTTTATAAGCCTATTTATTGAGCCTATTTAATAAGCCTATTTATTGAGCCTATTTAATAAGCCTATTTAATAAGTCTATTTAATAAGCCTATTTAATAAGCCTATTTAATAAGCCTATTTATTGAGCCTATTTAATAAGCCTATTTAATAAGCCTATTTATTGAGCCTATTTAATAAGTCTATTTAATAAGCCTATTTAATAAGGCTATTTAATGAGCCTAAGTTGCTGAAATAAGCCTATTTAATAAGCCTATTTAATAGGCCTATTTAATTAGTCTAAGTTGCTGAAATAAGCCTATTTAGTAAGCCTAAGTTTCTGAATGAGCCTATTTAATAAGCCTAAGTTGCTGAAATAAGCTTATTTAATAAGCCTAAGTTGCTGAATAAGCCTATTTAATAAGCCTAAGTTGCTGAATAAACCTATTTAAAAATGCTATTTAATAAGCCTAAGTTGCTGAAATAAACCTGTTTAATAAGGCTATTTAATAAGCATAAGTTGCTGAAATAAGCTTATTTAATGAGCCTAAGTTGCTGAAATAAGCCTATTTAATAAGGCTATTTAATAAGTCTAAGTTGCTGAAATAAACCTATTTAATAAGCCTAAGTTGCTAAAATAAGCCTATTCAATGAGGCTATTTAATAAGTCTAAGTTGCTGAAATAAACCTATTTAATAAGCCTAAGTTGCTAAAATTAGCCTATTTAATGAGTCTATTTAATAAGCCTATTTAATAAGCCTATTTAATAAGCCTATTTAATAAGCCTATTTAATACGCCTATTTAATAAACATATTTAATACGTATTTAATGAGCCTATTTAATGAGTCTATTTAATAAGCCTTTTAATAAGCCTATTTAATAAGTCTATTTAATAAGCGTATTTAATAAATCTATTTAATAAGTCTATTTAATAAGCCTATTTAATAAGTATTTAATGAGCCTATTTAATATGCCTATTTATTGAGCCTATTTAATAAGCCTATTTATTGAGCCTATTTTATAAGCCTATTTATTGAGCCTATTTAATAAGCCTATTTATTGAGCCTATTTAATAAGCCTATTTAATAAGTCTATTTAATAAGCCTATTTAATAAGCCTATTTAATAAGCCTATTTATTGAGCCTATTTAATAAGCCTATTTAATAAGCCTATTTATTGAGCCTATTTAATAAGTCTATTTAATAAGCCTATTTAATGAGCCTATTTAATAAGTATTTAATGAGCCTATTTAATAAGTCTATTTAATAAGCCTATTTAATAAGGCTATTTAATGAGCCAAAGTTGCTGAAATAAGCCTATTTAATAAGCCTATTTAATAGGCCTATTTAATAAGTCTAAGTTGCTGAAATAAGCCTATTTAATAAGCCTAAGTTTCTGAATGAGCCTATTTAATAAGCCTAAGTTGCTGAAATAAGCTTATTTAATAAGCCTAAGTTGCTGAATAAGCCTATTTAATAAGCCTAAGTTGCTGAATAAACCTATTTAATAAGTCTAAGTTGCTGAAATAAGCCTATTCAATAAGGCTATTTAATAAGCCTAAGTTGCTGAAATAAGCCTATTTAATAAGCCTATTTAATAAGCCTATTTAATAAGTATTTAATGAGGCTATTTAATAAGCCTATTTATTAAGCTAATTTAATAAGCCTATTTAATACGCCTATTTAATAAACATATTTAATAAGTATTTAATGAGCCTATTTAATAAGTCTAATTAATAAGCCTTTTTAATACGCCTATTTAATAAGTCTATTTAATAAGCCTATTTAATAAGTCTATTTAATAAGTCTATTTAATAAGCCTATTTAATAAGTATTTAATGCACCTATTTAATAAGCCTATTTATTGAGCCTATTTAATAAGCCTATTTATTGAGCCTATTTAATAAGCCTATTTATTGAGCTTATTTAATAAGCCTATTTATTGAGCCTATTTAATAAGCCTATTTAATACGTCTATTTAATAAGCCTATTTAATAAGCCTATTTAATAAGCCTATTTATTGAGCCTATTTTATAAGCCTATTTAATAAGCCTATTTATTGAGCCTATTTAATAAGTCTATTTAATAAGCCTTTTTAATAGGCCTATTTAATAAGTCTAAGTTGCTGAAATAAGCCTATTTAATAAGCCTATTTAATAGGCCTATTTAATAAGTCTAAGTTGCTGAAATAAGCCTATGTAATAAGTCTATTTAATAGGCTTATTTAATAAGTCTAAGTTGCTGAAATACGCCTATTTAATAAGCCTAAGTTTCTGAATGAGCCTATTTAATAAGCCTAAGTTGCTGAAATAAGCCTATTTAATAAGCCTAAGTTGCTGAATAAGCCTATTTAATAAGACTAAGTTGCTGAAATAAGGCTATTTAATCAGTCTAAGTTGCTGAAATAAGCCTATTTAATAAGCCTAAGTTGCTGAAGTAAACCTATTTAATGAGTCTAAGTTGCTGAAATAAGGCTATTTAATAAGTCTAAGTTGCTGAAATAAGCCTTTTTAATCAGCGTAAGTTGCTGAAATAAGCCTATTTAATAAGCCCAAGTTGCTGAAATAAGCCTACTTAATTAGGCTATTTAATAAGCCTAAGTTGCTGAAATAAGCCTATTTATTAAGCGTAAGTTGCTGAAATAAGGCTATTTAATAAGTCTAAGTTGCTGAAATAAGCATATTTAATAAGCCTAAGTTGCTGAAATAAGCCCATTTAATAAGCCTATTTAATAAGCCTAAGTTGCTGAAATAAGCCTATTTAATAAGCCTTTTTAATAAGCCTATTTAATAGGCCTATTTAATAAGTCTAAGTTGCTGAAATAAGCCTATTTAATAAGCCTAAGTTGCTGAATGAGCCTATTTAATAAGCCTAAGTTGCTGAAATAAGCCTATTTAATAAGCCTAAGTTGCTGAATAAGCCTATTTAATAAGCCTAAGTTGCTGAATAAACCTATTTAATAAGTCTAAGTTGCTGAAATAAGCCTATTTAATAAGGCTATTTAATAAGCCTAAGTTGCTGAAATAAGGCTATTTAATAAGCCTAAGTTGCTGAAATAAGGCTATTTAATAAGTTTAAGTTGCTGAAATAAGCCTATTTAATAAGCCTAAGTTGCGGAAATAAGCCTATTTAATAAGGCTATTTAATGAGCCTAAGTTGCTGAAATAAGCCTATTTAATAAGCCTACGTTTCTGAACTAAGCCTATTTAAAAAGGTATATTTAATAAGTCTAAGTTTCTGAAATAAACCTATTTAAAAATGCTATTTAATAAGCCTAAGTTGCTGAAATAAACCATTTTAATAAGGCTATTTAATAAGCATAAGTTGCTGAAATAAGCTTATTTAATAAGCCTAAGTTGCTGAAATAAACCTATTTAATAAGTCTAAGTTGCTGAAATAAACCTATTTAATAAGCCTAAGTTGCTAAAATAAGCCTATTCAATGAGGCTATTTAATAAGTCTATTTATTAAGCCTATTTAATAAGCCTATTTAATAAGCCTATTTAATAAGCCTATTTAATACGCCTATTTAATAAACATATTTAATAAGTATTTAATGAGCCTATTTAATAAGTCTATTTAATAAGCCTTTTTAATAAGCCTATTTAATAAGTCTATTTAATAAGCCTATTTAATAAGTCTATTTAATAAGTCTATTTAATAAGCCTATTTAATAAGTATATAATGAGCCTATTTAATAAGCCTATTTATTGAGCCTATTTAATGAGCCTATTTATTGAGCCTATTTAATAAGCCTATTTATTGAGCCTATTTAATAAGCCTATTTAATAAGCCTATTTATTGAGCCTATTTAATAAGACTATTTAATAAGCCTATTTATTGAGCCTATTTAATAAGTCTATTTAATAAGCCTATTTAATAAGACTAATTAATAAGTATTTAATGAGCCTATTTAATAAGTCTATTTAATAAGCCTATTTAATAGGCCTATTTAATAAGTCTAAGTTGCTGAAATAAGCCTATTTAATAAGCCTATTTAATAGGCCTATTCAATAAGTCTAAGTTGCTGAAATAAGCCTATTTAATACGCCTAAGTTTCTGAATGAGCCTATTTAATAAGCCTAAGTTGCTGAAATAAGCCTATTTAATAAGCCTAAGTTGCTGAAATAAGGCTATTTAATAAGTCTAAGTTGCTGAAATAAGCCTATTTAATAAGCCTAAGTTGCTGAAATAAGTATATTTAATAAGCATAAGTTGCTGAAATAAACCTATTTAATGAGTATAAGTTGCTGAAATAAGGCTATTTAATAAGGCTATTTAATAAGCCTAAGTTGCTGAAATAAGGCTATTTAATAAGCCTAAGTTGCTGAAATAAGGCTATTTAATAAGTTTAAGTTGCTGAAATAAGCCTATTTAATAAGCCTAAGTTGCGGAAATAAGCCTATTTAATAAGGCTATTCAATGAGCCTAAGTTGCTGAAATAAGCCTATTTAATAAGCCTACGTTTCTGAACTAAGCCTATTTAAAAAGGTATATTTAATAAGTCTAAGTTTCTGAAATAAACCTATTTAAAAATGCTATTTAATAAGCCTAAGTTGCTGAAATAAACCATTTTAATAGGGCTATTTAATAAGCATAAGTTGCTGAAATAAGCTTATTTAATAAGCCTAATTTGCTGAAATAAACCTATTTAATAAGTCTAAGTTGCTGAAATAAACCTATTTAATAAGCCTAAGTTGCTAAAATAAGCCTATTCAATGAGGCTATTTAATAAGTCTATTTAATAAGCCTATTTAATAAGCCTATTTAATAAGCCTATTTAATAAGCCTATTTAATACGCCTATTTAATAAACATATTTATTAAATATTTAATGAGCCTATTTAATAAGTCTATTTAATAAGCCTTTTTAATAAGCCTATTTAATAAGTCTATTTAATAAGCCTATTTAATAAGTATATAATGAGCCTATTTAATAAGCCTATTTATTGAGCCTATTTAATGAACCTATTTATTGAGCCTATTTAATAAGCCTATTTATTGAGCCTATTTAATAAGCCTATTTAATAAGCCTATTTATTGAGCCTATTTAATAAGACTATTTAATAAGCCTATTTATTGTGCCTATTTAATAAGTCTATTTAATAAGCCTATTTAATAAGACTAATTAATAAGTATTTAATGAGCCTATTTAATAAGTCTATTTAATAAGCCTATTTAATAGGCCTATTTAATAAGTCTAAGTTGCTGAAATAAGCCTATTTAATAAGCCTATTTAATAGGCCTATTCAATAAGTCTAAGTTGCTGAAATAAGCCTATTTTATAAGAAAAAGTTTCTGAATGAGCCTATTTAATAAGCCTAAGTTGCTGAAATAAGCCTATTTAATAAGCCTAAGTTGCTGAAATAAGGCTATTTAATAAGTCTAAGTTGCTGAAATAAGCCTATTTAATAAGCCTAAGTTGCTGAAATAAGTATATTTAATAAGCATAAGTTGCTGAAATAAACCTATTTAATGAGTCTAAGTTGCTGAAATAAGGCTATTTAATAAGTCTAAGTTGCTGAAATAAGCCTTTTTAATCAGCGTAAGTTGCTGAAATAAGCCTATTTAATAAGCCCAAGTTGCTGAAATAAGCCTACTTAATTAGGCTATTTAATAAGCCTAAGTTGCTGAAATAAGCCTATTTAATAAGCGTAAGTTGCTGAAATAAGGCTATTTAATAAGTCTAAGTTGCTGAAATAAGCCTATTTAATAAGCCTAAGTTGCTGAAATAAGCCCATTTAATAAGCCTATTTAATAAGCCTAAGTTGCTGAAATAAGCCTATTTAATAAGCATTTTTAATAATCCTATTTAATAGGCCTATTTAATAAGTCTAAGTTGCTGAAATAAGCTTATTTAATAAGCCTATTTAATAGGCCTATTTAATAAGTCTAAGTTGCTGAAATAAGCCTATTTAATAAGCCTAAGTTGCTGAATGAGCCTATTTAATAAGCCTAAGTTGCTGAAATAAGCCTATTTAATAAGCCTAAGTTGCTGAATAAGCCTATTTAATAAGCCTAAATTGCTGAATAAACCTATTTAATAAGCCTAAGTTGCTGAAATAAGCCTATTTAATAAGCCTATTTAATAAGCCTATTTAATAGGCCTATTTAATAAGTCTAAGTTTGCTGAAAATAGCCTATTTAATAAGCCTAAGTTGCTGAAAGAGCCTATTTAATAAGCCTAAGTTGCTGAAATAAGCCTATTTAATAAGCCTAAATTGCTGAATAAGCCTATTTAATAAGCCTAAGTTGCTGAATAAACCTATTTAATAAGTCTAAGTTGCTGAAATAAGCCTATTTAATAAGGCTATTTAATAAGCCTAAGTTGCTGAATAAGCCTATTTAATAAGTCTAAGTTGCTGAAATAAGGCTATTTAATGAGCCTAAGTTGCTGAAATAAGGCTATTTAATAAGTTTAAGTTGCTGAAATAAGCCTATTTAATAAGCCTAGTTGCTGAAATAAGCCTATTTAATAAAGCTATTTAATGAGCCTAAGTTGCTGAAATAAGCCTATTTAATAAGCCTAAGTTTCTGAACTAAGCCTATTTAAAAAGGTACATTTAATAAGTCTAAGTTGCTGAAATAAACCTATTTAAAATGCTATTTAATAAGCCTAAGTTGCTGACATAAACCTGTTTAATAAGGCTATTTAAAAGCATAAGTTGCTGAAATAAGCTTATTTAATAAGCCTAAGTTGCTGAAATAAGCCTATTTAATAAGCCTATTAAATAAGCCTAAGTTGCTGAAATAAGCCTATTAAATAAGCCTAAGTTGCTGAATAAGCCTATTTAATAAGCCTAAGTTGCTGAATAAACCTATTTAATAAGTCTAAGTTGCTGAAATAAACCTATTTAAAAATGCTACTTAATAAGCCTAAGTTGCTGAAATAAACCTGTTTAATAAGGCTATTTAATAAGAATAAGTTGCTGAAATAAGCTTATTTAATAAGCCTAAGTCGCTGAAATAAGCCTATTTAATAAGGCTTTTTAATAAGTCTAAGTTGCTGAAATAAACTTATTTAATAAGCCTAAGTTGCTAAAATAAGCCTATTTAATGAGGCTATTTAATAAGCCTATTTAATAAGCCTATTTATTGAGCCTATTTAATAAGCCTATTTAATAAGTCTATTTAATAAGTCTATTTAATAAGTATATAATGAGCCTATTTAATATGCCTATTTATTGAGCCTATTTAATAAGGCTATTTAATGAGCCTAAGTTGCTGAAATAAGCCTATTTAATAAGCCTATTTAATAGGCCTATTTAATTAGTCTAAGTTGCTGAAATAAGCCTATTTAGTAAGCCTAAGTTTCTGAATGAGCCTATTTAATAAGCCTAAGTTGCTGAAATAAGCTTATTTAATAAGCCTAAGTTGCTGAATAAGCCTATTTAATAAGCCTAAGTTGCTGAATAAACCTATTTAAAAATGCTATTTAATAAGCCTAAGTTGCTGAAATAAACCTGTTTAATAAGGCTATTTAATAAGCATAAGTTGCTGAAATAAGCTTATTTAATGAGCCTAAGTTGCTGAAATAAGCCTATTTAATAAGGCTATTTAATAAGTCTAAGTTGCTGAAATAAACCTATTTAATAAGCCTAAGTTGCTAAAATAAGCCTATTCAATGAGGCTATTTAATAAGTCTAAGTTGCTGAAATAAACCTATTTAATAAGCCTAAGTTGCTAAAATTAGCCTATTTAATGAGTCTATTTAATAAGCCTATTTAATAAGCCTATTTGATAAGCCTATTTAATAAGCCTATTTAATACGCCTATTTAATAAACACATGTAATACGTATTTAATGAGCCTATTTAATGAGTCTATTTAATAAGCCTTTCAATAAGCCTATTTAATAAGTCTATTTAATAAGCGTATTTAATAAGTCTATTTAATAAGTCTATTTAATAAGCCTATTTAATAAGTATTTAATGAGCCTATTTAATATGCCTATTTATTGAGCCTATTTAATAAGCCTATTTATTGAGCCTATTTTATAAGCCTATTTATTGAGCCTATTTAATAAGCCTATTTAATAAGTCTATTTAATAAGCCTATTTAATATGCCTATTTAATAAGCCTATTTATTGAGCCTATTTAATAAGCCTATTTAATAAGCCTATTTATTGAGCCTATTTAATAAGTCTATTTAATAAGCCTATTTAATAAGCCTATGTAATAAGTATTTAATGAGCCTATTTAATAAGTCTATTTAATAAGCCTATTTAATAAGGCTATTTAATGAGCCAAAGTTGCTGAAATAAGCCTATTTAATAAGCCTATTTAATAGGCCTATTTAATAAGTCTAAGTTGCTGAAATAAGCCTATTTAATAAGCCTAAGTTTCTGAATGAGCCTATTTAATAAGCCTAAGTTGCTGAAATAAGCTTATTTAATAAGCCTAAGTTGCTGAATAAGCCTATTTAATAAGCCTAAGTTGCTGAATAAACCTATTTAATAAGTCTAAGTTGCTGAAATAAGCCTATTCAATAAGGCTATTTAATAAGCCTAAGTTGCTGAATAAGCCTATTTAATAAGTCTAAGTTGCTGAAATAAGGCTATTTAATGAGCCTAAGTTGCTGAAATAAGGATATTTAATAAGTTTAAGTTGCTGAAATAAGACTATTTAATAAGCCGTAGTTGCTGAAATAAGCCTATTTAATAAGGCTATTTAATGAGCTTAAGTTGCTGAAATAAGCCTATTTAATAAGCCTAAGTTTCTGAACTAAGCCTATTTAAAAAGGTATATTTAATAAGTCTAAGTTGCTAAAATAAACCTATTTTAAAATGCTATTTAATAAGCCTAAGTTGCTGAAATAAACCTGTTTAATAATGCTATTTAATAAGCATAAGTTGCTGAAATAAGCTTATTTAATAGGCCTAAGTTGCTGAAATAAGCCTATTTAATAAGGCTATTTAATAAGTCTAAGTTGCTGAAATAAACCTATTTAATAAGCCTAAGTTGCTAAAATAAGCCTATTCAATGAGGCTATTTAAAAAGTCTAAGTTGCTGAAATGAACCTATTTAATAAGCCTAAGTTGCTAAAATTAGCCTATTTAATGAGTCTATTTAATAAGCCTATTTAATAAGCCTATTTAATAAGCCTATTTAATAAGCCTATTTAATACGCCTATTTAATAAACATATTTAATATGTATTTAATGAGCCTATTTAATAAGTCTATTTAATAAGCCTTTTAATAAGCCTATTTAATAAGTCTATTTAATAAGCGTATTTAATAAGTCTATTTAATAAATCTATTTAATAAGCCTATTTAATAAGTATTTAATGAGCCTATTTAATAAGCCTATTTATTGAGCCTATTTAATAAGCCTATTTATTGAGCCTATTTTATAAGCCTATTTATTGAGCCTATTTAATAAGCCTATTTATTGAGCCTATTTAATAAGCCTATTTAATAAGTCCATTTAATAAGCCTATTTAATAAGCCTATTTAATAAGCCTATTTATTGAGCCTATTTAATAAGCCTATTTAATAAGCCTATTTATTGAGCCTATTTAATAAGTCTATTTAATAAGCCTATTTAATAAGCCTATTTAATAAGTATTTAATGAGCCTATTTAATAAGTCTATTTAATAAGCCTATTTAATAAGGCTATTTAATGAGCCTAAGTTGCTGAAATAAGCCTATTTAATAAGCCTATTTAATAGGCCTATTTAATTAGTCTAAGTTGCTGAAATAAGCCTATTTAGTAAGCCTAAGTTTCTGAATGAGCCTATTTAATAAGCCTAAGTTGCTGAAATAAGCTTATTTAATAAGCCTAAGTTGCTGAATAAGCCTATTTAATAAGCCTAAGTTGCTGAATAAACCTATTTAAAAATGCTATTTAATAAGCCTAAGTTGCTGAAATAAACCTGTTTAATAAGGCTATTTAATAAGCATAAGTTGCTGAAATAAGCTTATTTAATGAGCGTAAGTTGCTGAAATAAGCCTATTTAATAAGGCTATTTAATAAGTCTAAGTTGCTGAAATAAACCTATTTAATAAGCCTAAGTTGCTAAAATAAGCCTATTCAATGAGGCTATTTAATAAGTCTAAGTTGCTGAAATAAACCTATTTTATAAGCCTAAGTTGCTAAAATTAGCCTATTTAATGAGTCTATTTAATAAGCCTATTTAATAAGCCTATTTAATAAGCCTATTTAATAAGCCTATTTAATACGCCTATTTAATAAACATATTTAATACGTATTTAATGAGCCTATTTAATGAGTCTATTTAATAAGCCTTTTAATAAGCCTATTTAATAAGTCTATTTAATAAGCGTATTTAATAAGTCTATTTAATAAGTCTATTTAATAAGCCTATTTAATAAGTATTTAATGAGCCTATTTAATATGCCTATTTATTGAGCCTATTTAATAAGCCTATTTATTGAGCCTATTTTATAAGCCTATTTATTGAGCCTATTTAATAAGCCTATTTATTGAGCCTATTTAATAAGCCTATTTAATAAGTCTATTTAATAAGCCTATTTAATAAGCCTATTTAATAAGCCTATTTATTGAGCCTATTTAATAAGCCTATTTAATAAGCCTATTTATTGAGCCTATTTAATAAGTCTATTTAATAAGCCTATTTAATAAGTCTATTTAATAAGCCTATTTAATAAGCCTATTTATTGACCTATTTAATAAGCCTATTTAATAAGCCTATTTATTGAGCCTATTTAATAAGCCTATTTATTGAGCCTATTTAATAAGCCTATTTATTGAGCCTATTTTATAAGCCTATTTATTGAGCCTATTTAATAAGCCTATTTATTGAGCCTATTTAATAAGCCTATTTAATAAGTCCATTTAATAAGCCTATTTAATAAGCCTATTTAATAAGCCTATTTATTGAGCCTATTTAATAAGCCTATTTAATAAGCCTATTTATTGAGCCTATTTAATAAGTCTATTTAATAAGCCTATTTAATAAGCCTATTTAATAAGTATTTAATGAGATTATTTAATAAGTCTATTTAATAAGCCTATTTAATAAGGCTATTTAATGAGCCTAAGTTGCTGAAATAAGCCTATTTAATAAGCCTATTTAATAGGCCTATTTAATTAGTCTAAGTTGCTGAAATAAGCCTATTTAGTAAGCCTAAGTTTCTGAATGAGCCTATTTAATAAGCCTAAGTTGCTGAAATAAGCTTATTTAATAAGCCTAAGTTGCTGAATAAGCCTATTTAATAAGCCTAAGTTGCTGAATAAACCTATTTAAAAATGCTATTTAATAAGCCTAAGTTGCTGAAATAAACCTGTTTAATAAGGCTATTTAATAAGCATAAGTTGCTGAAATAAGCTTATTTAATGAGCGTAAGTTGCTGAAATAAGCCTATTTAATAAGGCTATTTAATAAGTCTAAGTTGCTGAAATAAACCTATTTAATAAGCCTAAGTTGCTAAAATAAGGCTATTCAATGAGGCTATTTAATAAGTCTAAGTTGCTGAAATAAACCTATTTAATAAGCCTAAGTTGCTAAAATTAGCCTATTTAATGAGTCTATTTAATGAGCCTATTTAATAAGCCTATTTAATAAGCCTATTTAATAAGCCTATTTAATACGCCTATTTAATAAACATATTTAATACGTATTTAATGAGCCTATTTAATGAGTCTATTTAATAAGCCTTTTAATAAGCCTATTTAATAAGTCTATTTAATAAGCGTATTTAATAAGTCTATTTAATAAGTCTATTTAATAAGCCTATTTAATAAGTATTTAATGAGCCTATTTAATATGCCTATTTATTGAGCCTATTTAATAAGCCTATTTATTGAGCCTATTTTATAAGCCTATTTATTGAGCCTATTTAATAAGCCTATTTATTGAGCCTATTTAATAAGCCTATTTAATAAGTCTATTTAATAAGCCTATTTAATAAGCCTATTTAATAAGCCTATTTATTGAGCCTATTTAATAAGCCTATTTAATAAGCCTATTTATTGAGCCTATTTAATAAGTCTATTTAATAAGCCTATTTAATAAGGCTATTTAATGAGCCTAAGTTGCTGAAATAAGCCTATTTAATAAGCCTATTTAATAGGCCTATTTAATTAGTCTAAGTTGCTGAAATAAGCCTATTTAGTAAGCCTAAGTTTCTGAATGAGCCTATTTAATAAGCCTAAGTTGCTGAAATAAGCTTATTTAATAAGCCTAAGTTGCTGAATAAGCCTATTTAATAAGCCTAAGTTGCTGAATAAACCTATTTAAAAATGCTATTTAATAAGCCTAAGTTGCTGAAATAAACCTGTTTAATAAGGCTATTTAATAAGCATAAGTTGCTGAAATAAGCTTATTTAATGAGCCTAAGTTGCTGAAATAAGCCTATTTAATAAGGCTATTTAATAAGTCTAAGTTGCTGAAATAAACCTATTTAATAAGCCTAAGTTGCTAAAATAAGCCTATTCAATGAGGCTATTTAATAAGTCTAAGTTGCTGAAATAAACCTATTTAATAAGCCTAAGTTGCTAAAATTAGCCTATTTAATGAGTCTATTTAATAAGCCTATTTAATAAGCCTATTTAATAAGCCTATTTAATAAGCCTATTTAATACGCCTATTTAATAAACATATTTAATACGTATTTAATGAGCCTATTTAATGAGTCTATTTAATAAGCCTTTTAATAAGCCTATTTAATAAGTCTATTTAATAAGCGTATTTAATAAATCTATTTAATAAGTCTATTTAATAAGCCTATTTAATAAGTATTTAATGAGCCTATTTAATATGCCTATTTATTGAGCCTATTTAATAAGCCTATTTATTGAGCCTATTTTATAAGCCTATTTATTGAGCCTATTTAATAAGCCTATTTATTGAGCCTATTTAATAAGCCTATTTAATAAGTCTATTTAATAAGCCTATTTAATAAGCCTATTTAATAAGCCTATTTATTGAGCCTATTTAATAAGCCTATTTAATAAGCCTATTTATTGAGCCTATTTAATAAGTCTATTTAATAAGCCTATTTAATGAGCCTATTTAATAAGTATTTAATGAGCCTATTTAATAAGTCTATTTAATAAGCCTATTTAATAAGGCTATTTAATGAGCCAAAGTTGCTGAAATAAGCCTATTTAATAAGCCTATTTAATAGGCCTATTTAATAAGTCTAAGTTGCTGAAATAAGCCTATTTAATAAGCCTAAGTTTCTGAATGAGCCTATTTAATAAGCCTAAGTTGCTGAAATAAGCTTATTTAATAAGCCTAAGTTGCTGAATAAGCCTATTTAATAAGCCTAAGTTGCTGAATAAACCTATTTAATAAGTCTAAGTTGCTGAAATAAGCCTATTCAATAAGGCTATTTAATAAGCCTAAGTTGCTGAAATAAGCCTATTTAATAAGCCTATTTAATAAGCCTATTTAATAAGTATTTAATGAGGCTATTTAATAAGCCTATTTATTAAGCTAATTTAATAAGCCTATTTAATACGCCTATTTAATAAACATATTTAATAAGTATTTAATGAGCCTATTTAATAAGTCTAATTAATAAGCCTTTTTAATACGCCTATTTAATAAGTCTATTTAATAAGCCTATTTAATAAGTCTATTTAATAAGTCTATTTAATAAGCCTATTTAATAAGTATTTAATGCACCTATTTAATAAGCCTATTTATTGAGCCTATTTAATAAGCCTATTTATTGAGCCTATTTAATAAGCCTATTTATTGAGCTTATTTAATAAGCCTATTTATTGAGCCTATTTAATAAGCCTATTTAATACGTCTATTTAATAAGCCTATTTAATAAGCCTATTTAATAAGCCTATTTATTGAGCCTATTTTATAAGCCTATTTAATAAGCCTATTTATTGAGCCTATTTAATAAGTCTATTTAATAAGCCTTTTTAATAGGCCTATTTAATAAGTCTAAGTTGCTGAAATAAGCCTATTTAATAAGCCTATTTAATAGGCCTATTTAATAAGTCTAAGTTGCTGAAATAAGCCTATGTAATAAGTCTATTTAATAGGCTTATTTAATAAGTCTAAGTTGCTGAAATACGCCTATTTAATAAGCCTAAGTTTCTGAATGAGCCTATTTAATAAGCCTAAGTTGCTGAAATAAGCCTATTTAATAAGCCTAAGTTGCTGAATAAGCCTATTTAATAAGACTAAGTTGCTGAAATAAGGCTATTTAATCAGTCTAAGTTGCTGAAATAAGCCTATTTAATAAGCCTAAGTTGCTGAAGTAAACCTATTTAATGAGTCTAAGTTGCTGAAATAAGGCTATTTAATAAGTCTAAGTTGCTGAAATAAGCCTTTTTAATCAGCGTAAGTTGCTGAAATAAGCCTATTTAATAAGCCCAAGTTGCTGAAATAAGCCTACTTAATTAGGCTATTTAATAAGCCTAAGTTGCTGAAATAAGCCTATTTATTAAGCGTAAGTTGCTGAAATAAGGCTATTTAATAAGTCTAAGTTGCTGAAATAAGCATATTTAATAAGCCTAAGTTGCTGAAATAAGCCCATTTAATAAGCCTATTTAATAAGCCTAAGTTGCTGAAATAAGCCTATTTAATAAGCCTTTTTAATAAGCCTATTTAATAGGCCTATTTAATAAGTCTAAGTTGCTGAAATAAGCCTATTTAATAAGCCTAAGTTGCTGAATGAGCCTATTTAATAAGCCTAAGTTGCTGAAATAAGCCTATTTAATAAGCCTAAGTTGCTGAATAAGCCTATTTAATAAGCCTAAGTTGCTGAATAAACCTATTTAATAAGTCTAAGTTGCTGAAATAAGCCTATTTAATAAGGCTATTTAATAAGCCTAAGTTGCTGAAATAAGGCTATTTAATAAGCCTAAGTTGCTGAAATAAGGCTATTTAATAAGTTTAAGTTGCTGAAATAAGCCTATTTAATAAGCCTAAGTTGCGGAAATAAGCCTATTTAATAAGGCTATTTAATGAGCCTAAGTTGCTGAAATAAGCCTATTTAATAAGCCTACGTTTCTGAACTAAGCCTATTTAAAAAGGTATATTTAATAAGTCTAAGTTTCTGAAATAAACCTATTTAAAAATGCTATTTAATAAGCCTAAGTTGCTGAAATAAACCATTTTAATAAGGCTATTTAATAAGCATAAGTTGCTGAAATAAGCTTATTTAATAAGCCTAAGTTGCTGAAATAAACCTATTTAATAAGTCTAAGTTGCTGAAATAAACCTATTTAATAAGCCTAAGTTGCTAAAATAAGCCTATTCAATGAGGCTATTTAATAAGTCTATTTATTAAGCCTATTTAATAAGCCTATTTAATAAGCCTATTTAATAAGCCTATTTAATACGCCTATTTAATAAACATATTTAATAAGTATTTAATGAGCCTATTTAATAAGTCTATTTAATAAGCCTTTTTAATAAGCCTATTTAATAAGTCTATTTAATAAGCCTATTTAATAAGTCTATTTAATAAGTCTATTTAATAAGCCTATTTAATAAGTATATAATGAGCCTATTTAATAAGCCTATTTATTGAGCCTATTTAATGAGCCTATTTATTGAGCCTATTTAATAAGCCTATTTATTGAGCCTATTTAATAAGCCTATTTAATAAGCCTATTTATTGAGCCTATTTAATAAGACTATTTAATAAGCCTATTTATTGAGCCTATTTAATAAGTCTATTTAATAAGCCTATTTAATAAGACTAATTAATAAGTATTTAATGAGCCTATTTAATAAGTCTATTTAATAAGCCTATTTAATAGGCCTATTTAATAAGTCTAAGTTGCTGAAATAAGCCTATTTAATAAGCCTATTTAATAGGCCTATTCAATAAGTCTAAGTTGCTGAAATAAGCCTATTTAATACGCCTAAGTTTCTGAATGAGCCTATTTAATAAGCCTAAGTTGCTGAAATAAGCCTATTTAATAAGCCTAAGTTGCTGAAATAAGGCTATTTAATAAGTCTAAGTTGCTGAAATAAGCCTATTTAATAAGCCTAAGTTGCTGAAATAAGTATATTTAATAAGCATAAGTTGCTGAAATAAACCTATTTAATGAGTATAAGTTGCTGAAATAAGGCTATTTAATAAGGCTATTTAATAAGCCTAAGTTGCTGAAATAAGGCTATTTAATAAGCCTAAGTTGCTGAAATAAGGCTATTTAATAAGTTTAAGTTGCTGAAATAAGCCTATTTAATAAGCCTAAGTTGCGGAAATAAGCCTATTTAATAAGGCTATTCAATGAGCCTAAGTTGCTGAAATAAGCCTATTTAATAAGCCTACGTTTCTGAACTAAGCCTATTTAAAAAGGTATATTTAATAAGTCTAAGTTTCTGAAATAAACCTATTTAAAAATGCTATTTAATAAGCCTAAGTTGCTGAAATAAACCATTTTAATAGGGCTATTTAATAAGCATAAGTTGCTGAAATAAGCTTATTTAATAAGCCTAAGTTGCTGAAATAAACCTATTTAATAAGTCTAAGTTGCTGAAATAAACCTATTTAATAAGCCTAAGTTGCTAAAATAAGCCTATTCAATGAGGCTATTTAATAAGTCTATTTAATAAGCCTATTTAATAAGCCTATTTAATAAGCCTATTTAATAAGCCTATTTAATACGCCTATTTAATAAACATATTTATTAAATATTTAATGAGCCTATTTAATAAGTCTATTTAATAAGCCTTTTTAATAAGCCTATTTAATAAGTCTATTTAATAAGCCTATTTAATAAGTATATAATGAGCCTATTTAATAAGCCTATTTATTGAGCCTATTTAATGAACCTATTTATTGAGCCTATTTAATAAGCCTATTTATTGAGCCTATTTAATAAGCCTATTTAATAAGCCTATTTATTGAGCCTATTTAATAAGACTATTTAATAAGCCTATTTATTGTGCCTATTTAATAAGTCTATTTAATAAGCCTATTTAATAAGACTAATTAATAAGTATTTAATGAGCCTATTTAATAAGTCTATTTAATAAGCCTATTTAATAGGCCTATTTAATAAGTCTAAGTTGCTGAAATAAGCCTATTTAATAAGCCTATTTAATAGGCCTATTCAATAAGTCTAAGTTGCTGAAATAAGCCTATTTTATAAGAAAAAGTTTCTGAATGAGCCTATTTAATAAGCCTAAGTTGCTGAAATAAGCCTATTTAATAAGCCTAAGTTGCTGAAATAAGGCTATTTAATAAGTCTAAGTTGCTGAAATAAGCCTATTTAATAAGCCTAAGTTGCTGAAATAAGTATATTTAATAAGCATAAGTTGCTGAAATAAACCTATTTAATGAGTCTAAGTTGCTGAAATAAGGCTATTTAATAAGTCTAAGTTGCTGAAATAAGCCTTTTTAATCAGCGTAAGTTGCTGAAATAAGCCTATTTAATAAGCCCAAGTTGCTGAAATAAGCCTACTTAATTAGGCTATTTAATAAGCCTAAGTTGCTGAAATAAGCCTATTTAATAAGCGTAAGTTGCTGAAATAAGGCTATTTAATAAGTCTAAGTTGCTGAAATAAGCCTATTTAATAAGCCTAAGTTGCTGAAATAAGCCCATTTAATAAGCCTATTTAATAAGCCTAAGTTGCTGAAATAAGCCTATTTAATAAGCATTTTTAATAATCCTATTTAATAGGCCTATTTAATAAGTCTAAGTTGCTGAAATAAGCTTATTTAATAAGCCTATTTAATAGGCCTATTTAATAAGTCTAAGTTGCTGAAATAAGCCTATTTAATAAGCCTAAGTTGCTGAATGAGCCTATTTAATAAGCCTAAGTTGCTGAAATAAGCCTATTTAATAAGCCTAAGTTGCTGAATAAGCCTATTTAATAAGCCTAAATTGCTGAATAAACCTATTTAATAAGCCTAAGTTTCTGAAATAAGCCTATTTAATAAGCCTAAGTTGCTGAAATAAGCCTATTTAATAAGTTTAAGTTGCTGAAATAAGGCTATTTAATAAGCCTAAGTTGCTGAAATAAGCCTATTTAATACGCCTAAGTTGCTGAAATAAGGCTATTTAATAAGTCTAAGTTGCTGAAATAAGCATATTTAATAAGCCTAAATTGCTGAAATAAGTATATTTAATAAGCATAAGTTGCTGAAATAAACCTATTTAATGAGTCTAAGTTGCTGAAATAAGGCTATTTAATAAGTTTAAGTTGCTGAAATAAGTCTTTTTAATCAGCGTAAGTTGCTGAAATAAGCCTATTTAATAAGCCCAAGTTGCTGAAATAAGCCTACTTAATTAGGCTATTTAATAAGCCTAAGTTGCTGAAATAAGCCTATTTAATAAGAGTAAGTTGCTGAAATAAGGCTATTTAATAAGTCTAAGTTGCTGAAATAAGCCTATTTAATAAGCCTAAGTTGCTGAAATAAGCCCATTTAATAAGCCTATTTAATAAGCCTAAGTTGCTGAAATAAGCCTATTTAATAAGCCTTTTTAATAATCCTATTTAATAGGCCTATTTAATAAGTCTAAGTTGCTGAAATAAACCTATTTAATAAGCCTATTTAATAGGCCTATTTAATAAGTCTAAGTTGCTGAAATAAGCCTATTTAATAAGCCTAAGTTGCTGAATGAGCCTATTTAATAAGCCTAAGTTGCTGAAATAAGCCTATTTAATAAGCCTAAGTTGCTGAAATAAGCCTATTTAATAAGGCTATTTAATGAGCCTAAGTTGCTGAAATAAGCCTATTTAATAAGCCTAAGTTTCTGAACTAAGCCTATTTAAAAAGGTATATTTAATAAGTCTAAGTTGCTGAAATAAACTTATTTAAAAATGCTATTTAATAAGCCTAAGTTGCTGAAATAAACCTGTTTAATAAGGCTATTTAAAAGCATAAGTTGCTGAAATAAGCTTATTTAATAAGCCTAAGTTGCTGAAATAAGCCTATTTAATAAGCCTATTAAATAAGCCTAAGTTGCTGAAATAAGCCTATTAAATAAGCCTAAGTTTCTGAATAAGCCTATTTAATAAGCCTAAGTTGCTGAATAAACCTATTAAATAAGTCTAAGTTGCTGAAATAAACCTATTTAAAAATGCTACTTAATAAGCCAAGTTGCTGAAATAAACCTGTTTAATAAGGCTATTTAATAAGAATAAGTTGCTGAAATAAGCTTATTTAATAAGCCTAAGTTGCTGAAATAAGCCTATTTAATAAGGTTTTTTAATAAGTCTAAGTTGCTGAAATAAACTTATTTAATAAGCCTAAGTTGCTAAAATAAGCCTATTTAATGAGGCTATTTAATAAGTCTATTTAATAAGCCTATTTAATAAGCCTATTTAATAAGCCTATTTATTGAGCCTATTTAATAAGTCTATTTAATAAGCCTATTTAATAAGCCTATTTAATAAGCCTATTTAATAAGTATTTAATGTGCCTATTTAATAAGTCTATTTAATAAGCCTATTTAATAGGCCTATTTAATAAGTCTAAGTTGCTGAAATAAACCTATTTAATAAGCCTATTTAACAGGCCTATTTCATAAGTCTAAGTTGCTGAAATAAGCCTATGTAATAAGCCTAAGTTGCTGAATAAGCCTATTTAATAAGCCTAAGTTGCTGAAATAAGCCTATTTAATAAGTCTAAGTTGCTGAAATAAGGCTATTTAATAAGCCTAAGTTGCTGAAATAAGCCTATTTAATAAGCCTAAGTTGCTGAAATAAGGCTATTTAATAAGTCTAAGTTGCTGAAATAAGCCTATTTAATAAGCCTAAGTTGCTGAAATAAGTATTTTTAATAAGCATAAGTTGCTGAAATAAGCCTATTTAATGAGTCTAAGTTGCTGAAATAAGGCTATTTAATAAGTCTAAGTTGCTGAAATAAGCCTTTTTAATCAGCATAAGTTGCTGAAATAAGCCTATTTAATAAGCTCAAGTTGCTGAAATAAGCCTACTTAATTAGGCTATTTAATAAGCCTAAGTTGCTGAAATAAGCCTATTTAATAAGCGTAAGTTGCTGAAATAAGGCTATTTAATAAGTCTAAGTTGCTGAAATAAGCCTATTTAATAAGCCTAAGTTGCTGAAATAAGCCCATTTAATAAGCCTATTTAATAAGCCTAAGTTGCTGAAATAAGCCTATTTAATAAGCCTATTTATTAAGCCTATTTAATAAGTATTTAATGAGCCTATTTAATAAGCCTATTTATTGAGCCTATTTAATAAGCCTATTTATTGAGCCTATTTAATAAGCCTATTTAATACGTCTATTTAATAAGCCTATTTAATAAGCCTATTTAATAAGCCTATTTATTGAGCCTATTTTATAAGCCTATTTAATAAGCCTATTTATTGAGCCTATTTAATAAGTCTATTTAATAAGCCTATTTAATAGGCCTATTTAATAAGTCTAAGTTGCTGAAATAAGCCTATTTAATAAGCCTATTTAATAGGCCTATTTAATAAGTCTAAGTTGCTGAAATAAGCCTATTTAATAAGTCTATTTAATAGGCTTATTTAATAAGTCTAAGTTGCTGAAATACGCCTATTTAATAAGCCTAAGTTTCTGAATGAGCCTATTTAATAAGCCTAAGTTGCTGAAATAAGCCTATTTAATAAGCCTAAGTTGCTGAATAAGCCTATTTAATAAGCCTAAGTAGCTGAAATAAGCCTATTTAATAAGTTTAAGTTGCTGAAATAAGGCGATTTAATAAGCCTAAGTTGCTGAAATAAGCCTATTTAATAAGACTAAGTTGCTGAAATAAGGCTATTTAATCAGTCTAAGTTGCTGAAATAAGCCTATTTAATAAGCCTAAGTTGCTGAAATAAGTATATTTAATAAGCATAAGTTGCTGAAATAAACCTATTTAATGAGTCTAAGTTGCTGAAATAAGGCTATTTAATAAGTCTAAGTTGCTGAAATAAGCCTTTTTAATCAGCGTAAGTTGCTGAAATAAGCCTATTTAATAAGCCCAAGTTGCTGAAATAAGCCTACTTAATTAGGCTATTTAATAAGCCTAAGTTGCTGAAATAAGCCTATTTAATAAGCGTAAGTTGCTGAAATAAGGCTATTTAATAAGTCTAAGTTGCTGAAATAAGCCTATTTAATAAGCCTAAGTTGCTGAAATAAGCCCATTTAATAAGCCTATTTAATAAGCCTAAGTTGCTGAAATAAGCCTATTTAATAAGCCTTTTTAATAAGCCTATTTAATAGGCCTATTTAATAAGTCTAAGTTGCTGAAATAAGCCTATTTAATAAGCCTAAGTTGCTGAATGAGGCTATTTAATAAGCCTAAGTTGCTGAAATAAGCCTATTTAATAAGCCTAAGTTGCTGAATAAGCCTATTTAATAAGCCTAAGTTGCTGAATAAACCTATTTAATAAGTCTAAGTTGCTGAAATAAGCCTATTTAATAAGGCTATTTAATAAGCCTAAGTTGCTGAAATAAGGCTATTTAGTAAGCCTAAGTTGCTGAAATAAAGCTATTTAATAAGTTTAAGTTGCTGAAATAAGCCTATTTAATACGCCTAAGTTGCTGAAATAAGCCTATTTAATAAGGCTATTTAATGAGTCTAAGTTTCTGAAATAAGCCTATTTAATAAGCCTAAGTTGCTGAAATAAGCCCATTTAATAAGCCTATTTAATAAGCCTAAGTTGCTGAAATAAGCATATTTAATAAGCATTTTTAATAATCCTATTTAATAGGCCTATTTAATAAGTCTAAGTTGCTGAAATAAGCTTATTTAATAAGCCTATTTAATAGGCCTATTTAATAAGTCTAAGTTGCTGAAATAAGCCTTTTTAATAAGCCTAAGTTGCTGAATGAGCCTATTTAATAAGCCTAAGTTGCTGAAATAAGCCTATTTAATAAGCCTAAGTTGCTGAATAAGCCTATTTAATAAGCCTAAATTGCTGAATAAACCTATTTAATAAGCCTAAGTTGCTGAAATAAGCCTATTTAATAAGCCTAAGTTGCTGAATAAGCCTATTTAATAAGCCTAAGTTGCTGAAATAAGCCTATTTAATAAGTTTAAGTTGCTGAAATAAGGCTATTTAATAAGCCTAAGTTGCTGAAATAAGCCTATTTAATAAGCCTAAGTTGCTGAAATAAGGCTATTTAATAAGTCTAAGTTGCTGAAATAAGCCTATTTAATAAGCCTAAGTTGCTGAAATAAGTATATTTAATAAGCATAAGTTGCTGAAATAAACCTATTTAATGAGTCTAAGTTGCTGAAATAAGGCTATTTAATAAGTTTAAGTTGCTGAAATAAGCCTTTTTAATCAGCGTAAGTTGCTGAAATAAGCCTATTTAATAAGCCCAAGTTGCTGAAATAAGCCTACTTAATTAGGCTATTTAATAAGCCTAAGTTGCTGAAATAAGCCTATTTAATAAGCGTAAGTTGCTGAAATAAGGCTATTTAATAAGTCTAAGTTGCTGAAATAAGCCTATTTAATAAGCCTAAGTTGCTGAAATAAGTATATTTAATAAGCATAAGTTGCTGAAATAAACCTATTTAATGAGTCTAAGTTGCTGAAATAAGGCTATTTAATAAGTTTAAGTTGCTGAAATAAGCCTTTTTAATCAGCGTAAGTTGCTGAAATAAGCCTATTTAATAAGCCCAAGTTGCTGAAATAAGCCTACTTAATTAGGCTATTTAATAAGCCTAAGTTGCTGAAATAAGCCTATTTAATAAGCGTAAGTTGCTGAAATAAGGCTATTTAATAAGTCTAAGTTGCTGAAATAAGCCTATTTAATAAGCCTAAGTTGCTGAAATAAGCCCATTTAATAAGCCTATTTAATAAGCCTAAGTTGCTGAAATAAGCCTATTTAATAAGCCTTTTTAATAATCCTATTTAATAGGCCTATTTAATAAGTCTAAGTTGCTGAAATTAGCCTATTTAATAAACCTATTTAATAGGCCTATTTAATAAGTCTAAGTTGCTGAAATAAGCCTATTTAATAAGCCTAAGTTGCTGAATGAGCCTATTTAATAATGAATGAGCCTATTTAATAAGCCTAAGTTGCTGAAATAAGCCTATTTAATAAGGCTATTTAATGAGCCTAAGTTGCTGAAATAAGCCTATTTAATAAGCCTAAGTTTCTGAACTAAGCCTATTTAAAAAGGTATATTTAAAAAGTCTAAGTTGCTGAAATAAACCTATTTAAAATGCTATTTAATAAGCCTAAGTTGCTGAAATAAACCTGTTTAATAAGGCTATTTAAAAGCATAAGTTGCTGAAATAAGCTTATTTAATAAGCCTAAGTTGCTGAAATAAGCCTATTTAATAAGCCTATTAAATAAGCCTAAGTTGCTGAAATAAGCCTATTAAATAAGCCTAAGTTGCTGAATAAGCCTATTTAATAAGCCTAAGTTGCTGAATAAACCTATTTAATAAGTCTAAGTTGCTGAAATAAACCTATTTAAAAATGCTACTTAATAAGCCTAAGTTGCTGAAATAAACCTGTTTAATAAGGCTATTTAATAAGAATAAGTTGCTGAAATTAGCTTATTTAATAAGCCTAAGTTGCTGAAATAAGCCTATTTAATAAGGCTTTTTAATAAGTCTAAGTTGCTGAAATAAACTTATTTAATAAGCCTAAGTTGCTAAAATAAGCCTATTTAATGAGGCTATTTAATAAGTCTATTTAATAAGCCTATTTAATAAGCCTATTTAATAAGCCTATTTAATAAGCCTATTTAATAAGTCTATTTAATAAGTCTATTTAATAAGTATTTAATGAGCCTATTTAATATGCCTATTTATTGAGCCTATTTAAAAAGCCTATTTATTGAGCCTATTTAATAAGCCTATTTATTGAGCCTATTTAATAAGCCTATTTAATAAGTCTATTTAATAAGCCTATTTAATAAGCCTATTTAATAAGCCTATTTATTGAGCCTATTTAATAAGTCTATTTAATAAGCCTATTTAATAAGCCTATTTAATAAGCCTATTTAATAAGTATTTAATGTGCCTATTTAATAAGTCTATTTAATAAGCCTATTTAATAGGCCTATTTAATAAGTCTAAGTTGCTGAAATAAACCTATTTAATAAGCCTATTTAACAGGCCTATTTAATAAATCTAAGTTGCTGAAATAAGCCTATGTAATAAGCCTAAGTTGCTGAATAAGCCTATTTAATAAGCCTAAGTTGCTGAAATAAGCCTATTTAATAAGTCTAAGTTGCTGAAATAAGGCTATTTAATAAGCCTAAGTTGCTGAAATAAGCCTATTTAATAAGCCTAAGTTGCTGAAATAAGGCTATTTAATAAGTCTAAGTTGCTGAAATAAGCCTATTTAATAAGCCTAAGTTGCTGAAATAAGTATTTTTAATAAGCATAAGTTGCTGAAATAAGCCTATTTAATGAGTCTAAGTTGCTGAAATAAGGCTATTTAATAAGTCTAAGTTGCTGAAATAAGCCTTTTTAATCAGCATAAGTTGCTGAAATAAGCCTATTTAATAAGCTCAAGTTGCTGAAATAAGCCTACTTAATTAGGCTATTTAATAAGCCTAAGTTGCTGAAATAAGCCTATTTAATAAGTGTAAGTTGCTGAAATAAGGCTATTTAATAAGTCTAAGTTGCTGAAATAAGCCTATTTAATAAGCCTAAGTTGCTGAAATAAGCCCATTTAATAAGCCTATTTAATAAGCCTAAGTTGCTGAAATAAGCCTATTTAATAAGCCTATTTATTAAGCCTATTTAATAAGTATTTAATGAGCCTATTTAATAAGCCTATTTATTGAGCCTATTTAATAAGCCTATTTATTGAGCCTATTTAATAAGCCTATTTAATACGTCTATTTAATAAGCCTATTTAATAAGCCTATTTAATAAGCCTATTTATTGAGCCTATTTTATAAGCCTATTTAATAAGCCTATTTATTGAGCCTATTTAATAAGTCTATTTAATAAGCCTATTTAATAGGCCTATTTAATAAGTCTAAGTTGCTGAAATAAGCCTATTTAATAAGCCTATTTAATAGGCCTATTTAATAAGTCTAAGTTGCTGAAATAAGCCTATTTAATAAGTCTATTTAATAGGCTTATTTAATCAGTCTAAGTTGCTGAAATACGCCTATTTAATAAGCCTAAGTTTCTGAATGAGCCTATTTAATAAGCCTAAGTTGCTGAAATAAGCCTATTTAATAAGCCTAAGTTGCTGAATAAGCCTATTTAATAAGCCATAGTAGCTGAAATAAGCCTATTTAATAAGTTTAAGTTGCTGAAATAAGGCTATTTAATAAACCTAAGTTGCTGAAATAAGCCTATTTAATAAGACTAAGTTGCTGAAATAAGGCTATTTAATCAGTCTAAGTTGCTGAAATAAGCCTATTTAATAAGCCTAAGTTGCTGAAATAAGTATATTTAATAAGCATAAGTTGCTGAAATAAACCTATTTAATGAGTCTAAGTTGCTGAAATAAGGCTATTTAATAGGTCTAAGTTGCTGAAATAAGCCTTTTTAATCAGCGTAAGTTGCTGAAATAAGCCTATTTAATAAGGCCAAGTTGCTGAAATAAGCCTACTTAATTAGGCTATTTAATAAGCCTAAGTTGCTGAAATAAGCCTATTTAATAAGCATAAGTTGCTGAAATAAGGCTATTTAATAAGTTTAAGTTGCTGAAATAAGCCTATTTAATAAGCCTAAGTTGCTGAAATAAGCCCATTTAATAAGCCTATTTAATAAGCCTAAGTTGCTGAAATAAGCCTATTTCATAAGCCTTTTTAATAAGCCTATTTAATAGGCCTATTTAATAAGTCTAAGTTGCTGAAATAAGCCTATTTAATAAGCCTAAGTTGCTGAATGAGCCTATTTAATAAGCCTAAGTTGCTGAATAAGCCTATTTAATAAGCCTAAGTTGCTGAATAAACCTATTTAATAAGTCTAAGTTGCTGAAATAAGCCTATTTAATAAGGCTATTTAATAAGCATAAGTTGCTGAAATAAGCTTATTTAATAAGCCTAAGTTGCTGAAATAAGCCTATTTAATAAGTCTAAGTTGCTGAAATAAACCTATTTAATAAGCCTAAGTTGCTAAAATAAGCCTATTCAATGAGGCTATTTAATAAGTCTATTTAATAAGCCTATTTAATGAGCCTATTTAATAAGCCTATTTAATAAGCCTATTTAATACGCCTATTTAATAAACATATTTAATAAGTATTTAATGAGCCTATTTAATAAGTCTATTTAATAAGCCTTTTTAATAAGCCTATTTAATAAGTCTATTTAATAAGCCTATTTAATAAGTCTATTTAATAAATCTATTTAATAAGCCTATTTAATAAGTATATAATGAGCCTATTTAATAAGCCTATTTATTGAGCCTATTTAATGAGCCTATTTATTGAGCCTATTTAATAAGCCTATTTATTGAGCCTATTTAATAAGCCTATTTAATAAGCCTATTTATTGAGCCTATTTAATAAGACTATTTAATAAGCCTATTTATTGAGCCTATTTAATAAGTCTATTTAATAAGCCTATTTAATAAGACTAATTAATAAGTATTTAATGAGCCTATTTAATAAGTCTATTTAATAAGCCTATTTAATAGGCCTATTTAATAAGTCTAAGTTGCTGAAATAAGCCTATTTAATAAGCCTATTTAATAGGCCTATTCAATAAGTCTAAGTTGCTGAAATAAGCCTAATTAATAAGCCTAAGTTTCTGAATGAGCCTATTTAATAAGCCTAAGTTGCTGAAATAAGCCTATTTAATAAGCCTAAGTTGCTGAATAAGCCTATTTAATAAGCCTAAGTTGCTGAAATAAGCCTATTTAATAAGTTTAAGTTGCTGAAATAAGGCTATTTAATAAGCCTAAGTTGCTGAAATAAGCCTATTTAAGCCTAAGTTGCTGAAATAAGGCTATTTAATAAGTCTAAGTTGCTGAAATAAACCTATTTAATAAGCCTAAGTTGCTGAAATAAGTATATTTAATAAGCATAAGTTGCTGAAATAAACCTATTTAATGAGTCTAAGTTGCTGAAATAAGGCTATTTAATAAGTCTAAGTTGCTGAAATAAGCCTTTTTAATCAGCGTAAGTTGCTGAAATAAGCCTATTTAATAAGCCCAAGTTGCTGAAATAAGCCTACTTAATTAGGATATTTAATAAGCCTAAGTTGCTGAAATAAGCCTATTTAATAAGCGTAAGTTGCTGAAATAAGGCTATTTAATAAGTCTAAGTTGCTGAAATACGCCTATTTAATAAGCCTAAGTTGCTGAAATAAGCCCATTTAATAAGCCTATTTAATAAGCCTAAGTTGCTGAAATAAGCCTATTTAATAAGCATTTTTAATAATCCTAATTAATAGGCCTATTTAATAAGTCTAAGTTGCTGAAATAAGCTTATTTAATAAGCCTATTTAATAGGCCTATTTAATAAGTCTAAGTTGCTGAAATAAGCCTATTTAATAAGCCTAAGTTGCTGAATGAGCCTATTTAATAAGCCTAAGTTGCTGAAATAAGCCTATTTAATAAGCCTAAGTTGCTGAATAAGCCTATTTAATAAGCCTAAGTTGCTGAAATAAGCCTATTTAATAAGTTTAAGTTGCTGAAATAAGGCTATTTAATAAGCCTAAGTTGCTGAAATAAGCCTATTTAATAAGCCTAAGTTGCTGAAATAAGTATATTTAATAAGCATAAGTTGCTGAAATAAACCTATTTAATGAGTCTAAGTTGCTGAAATAAGGCTATTTAATAAGTCTAAGTTGCTGAAATAAGCCTTTTTAATCAGCGTAAGTTGCTGAAATAAGCCTATTTAATAAGCCCAAGTTGCTGAAATAAGCCTACTTAATTAGGCTATTTAATAAGCCTAAGTTGCTGAAATAAGCCTATTTAATAAGCGTAAGTTGCTGAAATAAGGCTATTTAATAAGTCTAAGTTGCTGAAATAAGCCTATTTAATAAGCCTAAGTTGCTGAAATATGCCCATTTAATAAGCCTATTTAATAAGCCTAAGTTGCTGAAATAAGCCTATTTAATAAGCCTTTTAATAATCCTATTTAATAGGCCTATTTAATAAGTCTAAGTTGCTGAAATAAGCCTATTTAATAAGCCTATTTAATAGGCCTCTTTAATGAGTCTAAGTTGATGAAATAAGCCTATTTAATAAGCCTAAGTTGCTGAATGAGCCTATTTAATAAGCCTAAGTTGCTGAAATAAGCCTATTTAATAAGCCTAAGTTGCTGAAATAAGCCTATTTAATAAGGCTATTTAATGAGCCTAAGTGGCTGAAATAAGCCTATTTAATAAGCCTAAGTTTCTGAACTAAGCCTATTTAAAAAGGTATATTTAATAAGTCTAAGTTGCTGAAATAAACCTATTTAAAAATGCTATTTAATAAGCCTAAGTTGCTGAAATAAACCTGTTTAATAAGGCTATTTAAAAGCATAAGTTGCTGAAATAAGCTTATTTAATAAGCCTAAGTTGCTGAAATAAGCCTATTTAATAAGCCTATTAAATAAGCCTAAGTTGCTGAAATAAGCCTATTAAATAAGCCTAAGTTGCTGAATAAGCCTATTTAATAAGCCTAAGTTGCTGAATAAACCTATTTAATAAGTCTAAGTTGCTGAAATAAACCTATTTAAAAATGCTACTTAATAAGCCTAAGGTGCTGAAATAAACCTGTTTTATAAGGCTATTTAATAAGAATAAATTGCTGAAATAAGCTTATTTAATAAGCCTAAGTTGCTGAAATAAGCCTATTTAATAAGGCTTTTTAATAAGTCTAAGTTGCTGAAATAAACTTATTTAATAAGCCTAAGTTGCTAAAATAAGCCTATTTAATGAGGCTATTTAATAAGTCTATTTAATAAGCCTATTTAATAAGCCTATTTAATAAGCCTATTTAATAAGTCTATTTAATAAGTCTATTTAATAAGTATTTAATGAGCCTATTTAATATGCCTATTTATTGAGCCTATTTAAAAAGCCTATTTATTGAGCCTATTTAATAAGCCTATTTATTGAGCCTATTTAATAAGCCTATTTAATAAGTCTATTTAATAAGCCTATTTAATAAGCCTATTTAATAAGCCTATTTAATAAGCCTATTTAATAAGTATTTAATGTGCCTATTTAATAATTCTATTTAATAAGCCTATTTAATAGGCCTATTTAATAAGTCTAAGTTGCTGAAATAAGCCTATGTAATAAGCCTAAGTTGCTGAATATGCCTATTTAATAAGCCTAAGTTGCTGAAATAAACCTATTTAATAAGCCTATTTAGCAGGCCTATTTAATAAGTCTAAGTTGCTGAAATAAGCCTATGTAATAAGCCTAAGTTGCTGAAATAAGGCTATTTAATAAGTCTAAGTTGCTGAAATAAGCCTATTTAATAAGCCTAAGTTGCTGAAATAAGTATTTTTAATAAGCATAAGTTGCTGAAATAAGCCTATTTAATGAGTCTAAGTTGCTGAAATAAGGCTATTTAATAAGTCTAAGTTGCTGAAATAAGCCTTTTTAATCAGCATAAGTTGCTGAAATGAGCCTATTTAATAAGCTCAAGTTGCTGAAATAAGCCTACTTAATTAGGCTATTTAATAAGCCTAAGTTGCTGAAATAAGCCTATTTAATAAGCGTAAGTTGCTGAAATAAGGCTATTTAATAAGTCTAAGTTGCTGAAATAAGCCTATTTAATAAGCCTAAGTTGCTGAAATAAGCCCATTTAATAAGCCTATTTAATAAGCCTAAGTTGCTGAAATAAGCCTATTTAATAAGCCTATTTATTAAGCCTATTTAATAAGTATTTAATGTGCCTATTTAATAAGTCTATTTAATAAGCCTATTTAATAGGCCTATTTAATAAGTCTAAGTTGCTGAAATAAACCTATTTAATAAGCCTATTTAACAGGCCTATTTAATAAGTCTAAGTTGCTGAAATAAGCCTATTTAATAAGCCTAAGTTTCTGAATGAGCCTATTTAATAATCCTAAGTTGCTGAAATAAGCCTATTTAATAAGCCTAAGTTGCTGAATAAGCCTATTTAATAAGCCTAAGTTGCTGAAATAAGCATATTTAATAAGTCTAAGTTGCTGAAATAAGCCTATTTAATAAGCCTAAGTTGCTGAATAAGCCTATTTAATAAGCCTAAGTTGCTGAAATAAGCATATTTAATAAGTCTAAGTTGCTGAAATAAGGCTATTTAATAAGCCTAAGTTGCTGAATAAGCCTATTTAATAAGCCTAAGTTGCTGAATAAACCTATTTAATAAGTCTAAGTTGCTGAAATAAGCCTATTTAATAAGGCTATTTAATAAGCCTAAGTTGCTGAAATAAGGCTATTTAATAAGCGTAAGGTGCTGAAATAAGGCTATTTAATAAGTCTAAGTTGCTGAAATAAGCCTATTTAATAAGCCTAAGTTGCTGAAATAAGCCCATTTAATAAGCCTATTTAATAAGCCTAAGTTGCTGAAATAAGCCTATTTAATAAGCCTATTTAATAAGCCTATTTAATAGGCCTATTTAATAAGTCTAAGTTGCTGAAATAAGCCTATTTAATAAGCCTAAGTTGCTGAATAAACCTATTTAATAAGTCTAAGTTGCTGAAATAAGCCTATTTAATAAAGCTATTTAATAAGCCTAAGTTTCTGAATGAGCCTATTTAATAAGCCTAAGTTGCTGAATAAGCCTATTTAATAAGCCTAAGTTGCTGAATAAACCTATTTAATAAGTCTAAGTTGCTGAAATAAGTCTATTTAATAAAGCTATTTAATAAGCCTAAGTTGCTGAATAAGCCTATTTAATAAGTCTAAATTGCTGAAATAAGGCTATTTAATAAGCCTAAGTTGCTGAAATAAGGCTATTTAATAAGTTTAAGTTGCTGAAATAAGCCTATTTAATAAGCCTAAGTTGCTGAAATAAGCATATTTAATAAGGCTATTTAATGAGCCTAAGTTGCTGAAATAAGCCTATTTAATAAGCCTAAGCTTCTGAACTAAGCCTATTTAAAAAGGTATATTTAATAAGTCTAAGTTGCTGAAATAAACCTATTTAAAAATGCTATTTAATAAGCCTAAGTTGCTGAAATAAGGCTATTTAATAAGTTTAAGTTGCTGAAATAAGCCTATTTAATAAGGCTATTTAATGAGCCTAAGTTGCTGAAATAAGCCTATTTAATAAGCCTAAGTTTCTGAACTAAAAAGGTATATTTAATAAGTCTAAGTTGCTGAAATAAACCTATTTAAAAATGCTATTTAATAAGCCTAAGTTGCTGAAATAAACCTGTTTAATAAGGCTATTTAATAAGCATAAGTTGCTGAAATAAGCTTATTTAATAAGCCTAAGTTGCTGAAATAAGCCTATTTAATAAGTCTAAGTTGCTGAAATAAACCTATTTAATAAGCCTAAGTTGCTAAAATAAGCCTATTCAATGAGGCTATTTAATAAGTCTATTTAATAAGCCTATTTAATAAGCCTATTTTATAAGCCTATTTAATAAGCCTATTTAATACGCCTATTTAATAAACATATTTAATAAGTATTTAATGAGCCTATTTAATAAGTCTATTTAATAAGCCTTTTTAATAAGCCTATTTCATAAGTCTATTTAATAAGCCTATTTAATAAGTCTATTTAATAAGCCTTTTTAATAAGCCTATTTAATGAGTCTATTTAATAAGCCTATTTAATAAGTATATAATGAGCCTATTTAATAAGCCTATTTATTGAGCCTATTTAATAAGCCTATTTATTGAGCCTATTTAATAAGCCTATTTATTGAGCCTATTTAATAAGCCTATTTATTGAGCCTATTTAATAAGACTATTTAATAAGTCTATTTAATAAGCCTATTTAATAAGCCTATTTAATAAGCCTATTTATTGAGCCTATTTAATAAGACTATTTAATAAGCCTATTTATTGAGCCTATTTAATAAGTCTATTTAATAAGCATATTTAATAAGACTAATTAATAAGTATTTAATGAGCCTATTTAATAAGTCTATTTAATAAGCCTATTTAATAGGCCTATTTAATAAGCCTAAGTTGCTGAAATAAACCATTTTAATAAGGCTATTTAATAAGCATATTTAATAAGACTAATTAATAAGTATTTAATGAGCCTATTTAATAAGCCTATTTAATAAGCCTATTTAATACGCCTATTTAATAAACATATTTAATAAGTATTTAATGAGCCTATTTAATAAGTCTATTTAATAAGCCTTTTTAATAAGCCTATTTAATAAGTCTATTTAATAAGCCTATTTAATAAGTCTATTTAATAAGTCTAATTAATAAGCCTATTTAATAAGTATATAATGAGCCTATTTAATAAGCTTATTTATTGAGTCTATTTAATGAGCCTATTTATTGAGCCTATTTAATAAGCCTATTTATTGAGCCTATTTAATAAGCCTATTTAATAAGCCTATTTATTGAGCCTATTTAATAAGACTATTTAATAAGCCTATTTATTGAGCCTATTTAATAAGTCTATTTAATAAGCCTATTTAATAAGACTAATTAATAAGTATTTAATGAGCCTATTTAATAAGTCTATTTAATAAGCTTATTTAATAGGCCTATTTAATAAGTCTAAGTTGCTGAAATAAGCCTATTTAATAAGCCTATTTAATAGGCCTATTCAATAAGTCTAAGTTGCTGAAATAAGCCTATTTAATAAGCCTAAGTTTCTGAATGAGCCTATTTAATAAGCCTAAGTTGCTGAAATAAGCCTATTTAATAAGCCTAAGTTGCTGAATAAGCCTATTTAATAAGCCTAAGTTGCTGAAATAAGCCTATTTAATAAGTTTAAGTTGCTGAAATAAGGCTAGTTAATAAGCCTAAGTTGCTGAAATAAGCCTATTTAAGCCCAAGTTGCTGAAATAAGGCTATTTAATAAGTCTAAGTTGCTGAAATAAACCTATTTAATAAGCCTAAGTTGCTGAAGTAAGTATATTTAATAAGCATAAGTTGCTGAAATAAACCTATTTAATGAGTCTAAGTTGCTGAAATAAGGCTATTTAATAAGTCTAAGTTGCTGAAATAAGCCTTTTTAATCAGCGTAAGTTGCTGAAATAAGCCTATTTAATAAGCCCAAGTTGCTGAAATAAGCCTACTTAATTAGGATATTTAATAAGCCTAAGTTGCTGAAATAAGCCTATTTAATAAGCGTAAGTTGCTGAAATAAGGCTATTTAATAAGTCTAAGTTGCTGAAATAAGCCTATTTAATAAGCCTAAGTTGCTGAAATAAGCCCATTTAATAAGCCTATTTAATAAGCCTAAGTTGCTGAAATAAGCCTATTTAATAAGCATTTTTAATAATCCTAATTAATAGGCCTATTTAATAAGTCTAAGTTGCTGAAATAAGCTTATTTAATAAGCCTATTTAATAGGCCTATTTAATAAGTCTAAGTTGCTGAAATAAGCCTATTTAATAAGCCTAAGTTGCTGAATGAGCCTATTTAATAAGCCTAAGTTGCTGAAATAAGCCTATTTAATAAGCCTAAGTTGCTGAATAAGCCTATTTAATAAGCCTAAGTTGCTGAAATAAGCCTATTTAATAAGTTTAAGTTGCTGAAATAAGGCTATTTAATAAGCCTAAGTTGCTGAAATAAGCCTATTTAATAAGCCTAAGTTGCTGAAATAAGTATATTTAATAAGCATAAGTTGCTGAAATAAACCTATTTAATGAGTCTAAGTTGCTGAAATAAGGCTATTTAATAAGTCTAAGTTGCTGAAATAAGCCTTTTTAATCAGCGTAAGTTGCTGAAATAAGCCTATTTAATAAGCCCAAGTTGCTGAAATAAGCCTACTTAATTAGGCTATTTAATAAGCCTAAGTTGCTGAAATAAGCCTATTTAATAAGCGTAAGTTGCTGAAATAAGGCTATTTAATAAGTCTAAGTTGCTGAAATAAGCCTATTTAATAAGCCTAAGTTGCTGAAATAAGCCCATTTAATAAGCCTATTTAATAAGCCTAAGTTGCTGAAATAAGCCTATTTAATAAGCATTTTTAATAATCCTAATTAATAGGCCTATTTAATAAGTCTAAGTTGCTGAAATAAGCTTATTTAATAAGCCTATTTAATAGGCCTATTTAATAAGTCTAAGTTGCTGAAACAAGCCTATTTAATAAGCCTAAGTTGCTGAATGAGCCTATTTAATAAGCCTAAGTTGCTGAAATAAGCCTATTTAATAAGCCTAAGTTGCTGAATAAGCCTATTTAATAAGCCTAAGTTGCTGAAATAAGCCTATTTAATAAGTTTAAGTTGCTGAAATAAGGCTATTTAATAAGCCTAAGTTGCTGAAATAAGCCTATTTAATAAGCCTAAGTTGCTGAAATAAGTATATTTAATAAGCATAAGTTGCTGAAATAAACCTATTTAATGAGTCTAAGTTGCTGAAATAAGGCTATTTAATAAGTCTAAGTTGCTGAAATAAGCCTTTTTAATCAGCGTAAGTTGCTGAAATAAGCCTATTTAATAAGCCCAAGTTGCTGAAATAAGCCTACTTAATTAGGCTATTTAATAAGCCTAAGTTGCTGAAATAAGCCTATTTAATAAGCGTAAGTTGCTGAAATAAGGCTATTTAATAAGTCTAAGTTGCTGAAATAAGCCTATTTAATAAGCCTAAGTTGCTGAAATAAGCCCATTTAATAAGCCTATTTAATAAGCCTAAGTTGCTGAAATAAGCCTATTTAATAAGCCTTTTAATAATCCTATTTAATAGGCCTATTTAATAAGTCTAAGTTGCTGAAATAAGCCTATTTAATAAGCCTATTTAATAGGCCTCTTTAATGAGTCTAAGTTGCTGAAATAAGCCTATTTAATAAGCCTAAGTTGCTGAATGAGCCTATTTAATAAGCCTAAGTTGCTGAAATAAGCCTATTTAATAAGCCTAAGTTGCTGAAATAAGCCTATTTAATAAGCCTAAGTTGCTGAAATAAGCCTATTTAATAAGTTTAAGTTGCTGAAATAAGGCTATTTAATAAGCCTAAGTTGCTGAAATAAGCCTATTTAATAAGCCTAAGTTGCTGAAATAAGTATATTTAATAAGCATAAGTTGCTGAAATAAACCTATTTAATGAGTCTAAGTTGCTGAAATAAGGCTATTTAATAAGTCTAAGTTGCTGAAATAAGCCTTTTTAATCAGCGTAAGTTGCTGAAATAAGCCTATTTAATAAGCCCAAGTTGCTGAAATAAGCCTACTTAATTAGGCTATTTAATAAGCCTAAGTTGCTGAAATAAGCCTATTTAATAAGCGTAAGTTGCTGAAATAAGGCTATTTAATAAGTCTAAGTTGCTGAAATAAGCCTATTTAATAAGCCTAAGTTGCTGAAATAAGCCCATTTAATAAGCCTATTTAATAAGCCTAAGTTGCTGAAATAAGCCTATTTAATAAGCCTTTTAATAATCCTATTTAATAGGCCTATTTAATAAGTCTAAGTTGCTGAAATAAGCCTATTTAATAAGCCTATTTAATAGGCCTCTTTAATGAGTCTAAGTTGCTGAAATAAGCCTATTTAATAAGCCTAAGTTGCTGAATGAGCCTATTTAATAAGCCTAAGTTGCTGAAATAAGCCTATTTAATAAGCCTAAGTTGCTGAAATAAGCCTATTTAATAAGGCTATTTAATGAGCCTAAGTGGCTGAAATAAGCCTATTTAATAAGCCTAAGTTTCTGAACTAAGCCTATTTAAAAAGGTATATTTAATAAGTCTAAGTTGCTGAAATAAACCTGTTAAATAAGGCTATTTAAAAGCATAAGTTGCTGAAATAAGCTTATTTAATAAGCCTAAGTTGCTGAAATAAGCCTATTTAATAAGCCTATTAAATAAGCCTAAGTTGCTGAAATAAGCCTATTAAATAAGCCTAAGTTGCTGAATAAGCCTATTTAATAAGCCTAAGTTGCTGAATAAACCTATTTAATAAGTCTAAGTTGCTGAAATAAACCTATTTAAAAATGCTACTTAATAAGCCTAAGGTGCTGAAATAAACCTGTTTAATAAGGCTATTTAATAAGAATAAGTTGCTGAAATAAGCTTATTTAATAAGCCTAAGTTGCTGAAATAAGCCTATTTAATAAGGCTTTTTAATAAGTCTAAGTTGCTGAAATAAACTTATTTAATAAGCCTAAGTTGCTAAAATAAGCCTATTTAATAAGTCTATTTAATAAGCCTATTTAATAAGCCTATTTAATAAGCCTATTTAATAAGCCTATTTAATAAGTCTATTTAATAAGTCTATTTAATAAGTATTTAATGAGCCTATTTAATATGCCTATTTATTGAGCCTATTTAAAAAGCCTATTTATTGAGCCTATTTAATAAGCCTATTTATTGAGCCTATTTAATAAGCCTATTTATTGAGCCTATTTAATAAGCCTATTTATTGAGCCTATTTAATAAGACTATTTAATAAGTCTATTTAATAAGCCTATTTAATAAGCCTATTTAATAAGCCTATTTATTGAGCCTATTTAATAAGACTATTTAATAAGCCTATTTATTGAGCCTATTTAATAAGTCTATTTAATAAGCATATTTAATAAGACTATTTAATAAGCCTAAGTTGCTGAAATAAACCATTTTAATAAGGCTATTTAATAAGCATAAGTTGCTGAAATAAGCTTATTTAATAAGCCTAAGTTGGAGAAATAAGCCTATTTAATAAGTCTAAGTTGCTGAAATAAACCTATTTAATAAGCCTAAGTTGCTAAAATAAGCCTATTCAATGAGGCTATTTAATAAGTCTATTTAATAAGCCTATTTCATGAGCCTATTTAATAAGCCTATTTAATAAGCCTATTTAATACGCCTATTTAATAAACATATTTAATAAGTATTTAATGAGCCTATTTAATAAGTCTATTTAATAAGCCTTTTTAATAAGCCTATTTAATAAGTCTATTTAATAAGCCTATTTAATAAGTCTATTTAATAAGTCTATTTAATAAGCCTATTTAATAAGTATATAATGAGCCTATTTAATAAGCTTATTTATTGAGCCTATTTAATGAGCCTATTTATTGAGCCTATTTAATAAGCCTATTTATTGAGCCTATTTAATAAGCCTATTTAATAAGCCTATTTATTGAGCCTATTTAATAAGACTATTTAATAAGCCTATTTATTGAGCCTATTTAATAAGTCTATTTAATAAGCCTATTTAATAAGACTAATTAATAAGTATTTAATGAGCCTATTTAATAAGTCTATTTAATAAGCCTATTTAATAGGCCTATTTAATAAGTCTAAGTTGCTGAAATAAGCCTATTTAATAAGCCTATTTAATAGGCCTATTCAATAAGTCTAAGTTGCTGAAATAAGCCTATTTAATAAGCCTAAGTTTCTGAATGAGCCTATTTAATAAGCCTAAGTTGCTGAAATAAGCCTATTTAATAAGCCTAAGTTGCTGAATAAGCCTATTTAATAAGCCTAAGTTGCTGAAATAAGCCTATTTAATAAGTTTAAGTTGCTGAAATAAGGCTAGTTAATAAGCCTAAGTTGCTGAAATAAGCCTATTTAAGCCTAAGTTGCTGAAATAAGGCTATTTAATAAGTCTAAGTTGCTGAAATAAACCTATTTAATAAGCCTAAGTTGCTGAAATAAGCATATTTAATAAGCATAAGTTGCTGAAATAAACCTATTTAATGAGTCTAAGTTGCTGAAATAAGGCTATTTAATAAGTCTAAGTTGCTGAAATAAGCCTTTTTAATCAGCGTAAGTTGCTGAAATAAGCCTATTTAATAAGCCCAAGTTGCTGAAATAAGCCTACTTAATTAGGATATTTAATAAGCCTAAGTTGCTGAAATAAGCCTATTTAATAAGCGTAAGTTGCTGAAATAAGGCTATTTAATAAGTCTAAGTTGCTGAAATAAGCCTATTTAATAAGCCTAAGTTGCTGAAATAAGCCCATTTAATAAGCCTATTTAATAAGCCTAAGTTGCTGAAATAAGCCTATTTAATAAGCATTTTTAATAATCCTAATTAATAGGCCTATTTAATAAGTCTAAGTTGCTGAAATAAGCTTATTTAATAAGCCTATTTAATAGGCCTATTTAATAAGTCTAAGTTGCTGAAATAAGCCTATTTAATAAGCCTAAGTTGCTGAATGAGCCTATTTAATAAGCCTAAGTTGCTGAAATAAGCCTATTTAATAAGCCTAAGTTGCTGAATAAGCCTATTTAATAAGCCTAAGTTGCTGAAATAAGCCTATTTAATAAGCCTAAGTTGCTGAAATAAGCCTATTTAATAAGCCTAAGTTGCTGAAATAAGTATATTTAATAAGCATAAGTTGCTGAAATAAACCTATTTAATGAGTCTAAGTTGCTGAAATAAGGCTATTTAATAAGTCTAAGTTGCTGAAATAAGCCTTTTTAATCAGCGTAAGTTGCTGAAATAAGCCTATTTAATAAGCCCAAGTTGCTGAAATAAGCCTACTTAATTAGGCTATTTAATAAGCCTAAGTTGCTGAAATAAGCCTATTTAATAAGCGTAAGTTGCTGAAATAAGGCTATTTAATAAGTCTAAGTTGCTGAAATAAGCCTATTTAATAAGCCTAAGTTGCTGAAATAAGCCCATTTAATAAGCCTATTTAATAAGCCTAAGTTGCTGAAATAAGCCTATTTAATAAGCCTTTTAATAATCCTATTTAATAGGCCTATTTAATAAGTCTAAGTTGCTGAAATAAGCCTATTTAATAAGCCTATTTAATAGGCCTCTTTAATGAGTCTAAGTTGCTGAAATAAGCCTATTTAATAAGCCTAAGTTGCTGAATGAGCCTATTTAATAAGCCTAAGTTGCTGAAATAAGCCTATTTAATAAGCCTAAGTTGCTGAAATAAGCCTATTTAATAAGGCTATTTAATGAGCCTAAGTGGCTGAAATAAGCCTATTTAATAAGCCTAAGTTTCTGAACTAAGCCTATTTAAAAAGGTATATTTAATAAGTCTAAGTTGCTGAAATAAACCTATTTAAAAATGCTATTTAATAAGCCTAAGTTGCTGAAATAAACCTGTTTAATAAGGCTATTTAAAAGCATAAGTTGCTGAAATAAGCTTATTTAATAAGCCTAAGTTGCTGAAATAAGCCTATTTAATAAACCTATTAAATAAGCCTAAGTTGCTGAAATAAGCCTATTAAATAAGCCTAAGTTGCTGAATAAGCCTATTTAATAAGCCTAAGTTGCTGAATAAACCTATTTAATAAGTCTAAGTTGCTGAAATAAACCTATTTAAAAATGCTACTTAATAAGCCTAAGGTGCTGAAATAAACCTGTTTAATAAGGCTATTTAATAAGAATAAGTTGCTGAAATAAGCTTATTTAATAAGCCTAAGTTGCTGAAATAAGCCTATTTAATGAGGCTATTTAAAAAGTCTATTTAATAAGCCTATTTAATAAGCCTATTTAATAAGCCTATTTAATAAGCCTATTTATTGAGCCTATTTAATAAGACTATTTAATAAGCCTATTTATTGAGCCTATTTAATAAGTCTATTTAATAAGCATATTTAATAAGACTAATTAATAAGTATTTAATGAGCCTATTTAATAAGTCTATTTAATAAGCCTATTTAATAGGCCTATTTAATAAGCCTAAGTTGCTGAAATAAACCATTTTAATAAGGCTATTTAATAAGCATAAGTTGCTGAAATAAGCTTATTTAATAAGCCTAAGTTGGAGAAATAAGCCTATTTAATAAGTCTAAGTTGCTGAAATAAACCTATTTAATAAGCCTAAGTTGCTAAAATAAGCCTATTCAATGAGGCTATTTAATAAGTCTATTTAATAAGCCTATTTCATGAGCCTATTTAATAAGCCTATTTAATAAGCCTATTTAATACGCCTATTTAATAAACATATTTAATAAGTATTTAATGAGCCTATTTAATAAGTCTATTTAATAAGCCTATTTAATAAGTCTATTTAATAAGTCTATTTAATAAGCCTATTTAATAAGTATATAATGAGCCTATTTAATAAGCTTATTTATTGAGCCTATTTAATGAGCCTATTTATTGAGCCTATTTAATAAGCCTATTTATTGAGCCTATTTAATAAGCCTATTTAATAAGCCTATTTATTGAGCCTATTTAATAAGACTATTTAATAAGCCTATTTATTGAGCCTATTTAATAAGTCTATTTAATAAGCCTATTTAATAAGACTAATTAATAAGTATTTAATGAGCCTATTTAATAAGTCTATTTAATAAGCCTATTTAATAGGCCTATTTAATAAGTCTAAGTTGCTGAAATAAGCCTATTTAATAAGCCTATTTAATAGGCCTATTCAATAAGTCTAAGTTGCTGAAATAAGCCTATTTAATAAGCCTAAGTTTCTGAATGAGCCTATTTAATAAGCCTAAGTTGCTGAAATAAGCCTATTTAATAAGCCTAAGTTGCTGAATAAGCCTATTTAATAAGCCTAAGTTGCTGAAATAAGCCTATTTAATAAGTTTAAGTTGCTGAAATAAGGCTAGTTAATAAGCCTAAGTTGCTGAAATAAGCCTATTTAAGCCTAAGTTGCTGAAATAAGGCTATTTAATAAGTCTAAGTTGCTGAAATAAACCTATTTAATAAGCCTAAGTTGCTGAAATAAGCATATTTAATAAGCATAAGTTGCTGAAATAAACCTATTTAATGAGTCTAAGTTGCTGAAATAAGGCTATTTAATAAGTCTAAGTTGCTGAAATAAGCCTTTTTAATCAGCGTAAGTTGCTGAAATAAGCCTATTTAATAAGCCCAAGTTGCTGAAATAAGCCTACTTAATTAGGATATTTAATAAGCCTAAGTTGCTGAAATAAGCCTATTTAATAAGCATAAGTTGCTGAAATAAGGCTATTTAATAAGTCTAAGTTGCTGAAATAAGCCTATTTAATAAGCCTAAGTTGCTGAAATAAGCCCATTTAATAAGCCTATTTAATAAGCCTAAGTTGCTGAAAATAGCCTATTTAATAAGCATTTTTAATAATCCTAATTAATAGGCCTATTTAATAAGTCTAAGTTGCTGAAATAAGCTTATTTAATAAGCCTATTTAATAGGCCTATTTAATAAGTCTAAGTTGCTGAAATAAGCCTATTTAATAAGCCTAAGTTGCTGAATGAGCCTATTTAATAAGCCTAAGTTGCTGAAATAAGCCTATTTAATAAGCCTAAGTTGCTGAATAAGCCTATTTAATAAGCCTAAGTTGCTGAAATAAGCCTATTTAATAAGTTTAAGTTGCTGAAATAAGGCTATTTAATAAGTCTAAGTTGCTGAAATAAGCCTTTTTAATCAGCGTAAGTTGCTGAAATAAGCCTATTTAATAAGCCCAAGTTGCTGAAATAAGCCTACTTAATTAGGCTATTTAATAAGCCTAAGTTGCTGAAATAAGCCTATTTAATAAGCGTAAGTTGCTGAAATAAGGCTATTTAATAAGTCTAAGTTGCTGAAATAAGCCTATTTAATAAGCCTAAGTTGCTGAAATAAGCCCATTTAATAAGCCTATTTAATAAGCCTAAGTTGCTGAAATAAGCCTATTTAATAAGCCGTTTAATAATCCTATTTAATAGGCCTATTTAATAAGTCTAAGTTGCTGAAATAAGCCTATTTAATAAGCCTATTTAATAGGCCTCTTTAATGAGTCTAAGTTGCTGAAATAAGCCTATTTAATAAGCCTAAGTTGCTGAATGAGCCTATTTAATAAGCCTAAGTTGCTGAAATAAGCCTATTTAATAAGCCTAAGTTGCTGAAATAAGCCTATTTAATAAGGCTATTTAATGAGCCTAAGTGGCTGAAATAAGCCTATTTAATAAGCCTAAGTTTCTGAACTAAGCCTATTTAAAAAGGTATATTTAATAAGTCTAAGTTGCTGAAATAAACCTATTTAAAAATGCTATTTAATAAGCCTAAGTTGCTGAAATAAACCTGTTTAATAAGGCTATTTAAAAGCATAAGTTGCTGAAATAAGCTTATTTAATAAGCCTAAGTTGCTGAAATAAGCCTATTTAATAAGCCTATTAAATAAGCCTAAGTTGCTGAAATAAGCCTATTAAATAAGCCTAAGTTGCTGAATAAGCCTATTTAATAAGCCTAAGTTGCTGAATAAACCTATTTAATAAGTCTAAGTTGCTGAAATAAACCTATTTAAAAATGCTACTTAATAAGCCTAAGGTGCTGAAATAAACCTGTTTAATAAGGCTATTTAATAAGAATAAGTTGCTGAAATAAGCTTATTTAATAAGCCTAAGTTGCTGAAATAAGCCTATTTAATAATGCTTTTTAATAAGTCTAAGTTGCTGAAATAAACTTATTTAATAAGCCTAAGTTGCTAAAATAAGCCTATTTAATGAGGCTATTTAATAAGTCTATTTAATAAGCCTATTTAATAAGCCTATTTAATAAGCCTATTTAATAAGCCTATTTAATAAGTCTATTTAATAAGTCTATTTAATAAGTATTTAATGAGCCTATTTAATATGCCTATTTATTGAGCCTATTTAAAAAGCCTATTTATTGAGCCTATTTAATAAGCCTATTTATTGAGCCTATTTAATAAGCCTATTTAATAAGTCTATTTAATAAGCCTATTTAATAAGCCTATTTAATAAGCCTATTTAATAAGCCTATTTAATAAGTATTTAATGTGCCTATTTAATAAGTCTATTTAATAAGCCTATTTAATAGGCCTATTTAATAAGTCTAAGTTGCTGAAATAAACCTATTTAATAAGCCTATTTAGCAGGCCTATTTAATAAGTCTAAGTTGCTGAAATAAGCCTATGTAATAAGCCTAAGTTGCTGAATAAGCCTATTTAATAAGCCTAAGTTGCTGAAATAAGCCTATTTAATAAGTCTAAGTTGCTGAAATAAGGCTATTTAATAAGCCTAAGTTGCTGAAATAAGCCTATTTAATAAGCCTAAGTTGCTGAAATAAGGCTATTTAATAAGTCTAAGTTGCTGAAATAAGCCTATTTAATAAGCCTAAGTTGCTGAAATAAGTATTTTTAATAAGCATAAGTTGCTGAAATAAGCCTATTTAATGAGTCTAAGTTGCTGAAATAAGGCTATTTAATAAGTCTAAGTTGCTGAAATAAGCCTTTTTAATCAGCATAAGTTGCTGAAATAAGCCTATTTAATAAGCTCAAGTTGCTGAAATAAGCCTACTTAATTAGGCTATTTAATAAGCCTAAGTTGCTGAAATAAGCCTATTTAATAAGCGTAAGTTGCTGAAATAAGGCTATTTAATAAGTCTAAGTTGCTGAAATAAGCCTATTTAATAAGCCTAAGTTGCTGAAATAAGCCCATTTAATAAGCCTATTTAATAAGCCTAAGTTGCTGAAATAAGCCTATTTAATAAGCCTATTTATTAAGCCTATTTAATAAGTATTTAATGTGCCTATTTAATAAGTCTATTTAATAAGCCTATTTAATAGGCCTATTTAATAAGTCTAAGTTGCTGAAATAAACCTATTTAATAAGCCTATTTAACAGGCCTATTTAATAAGTCTAAGTTGCTGAAATAAGCCTATTTAATAAGCCTAAGTTTCTGAATGAGCCTATTTAATAATCCTAAGTTGCTGAAATAAGCCTATTTAATAAGCCTAAGTTGCTGAATAAGCCTATTTAATAAGCCTAAGTTGCTGAAATAAGCATATTTAATAAGTCTAAGTTGCTGAAATAAGGCTATTTAATAAGCCTAAGTTGCTGAAATAAGCCTATTTAATAAGCCTAAGTTGTTGAAATAAGCCTATTTAATAAGCCTATTTAATAGGCCTATTTAATAAGTCTAAGTTGCTGAAATAAGCCTATTTAATAAGCCTAAGTTGCTGAATGAGCCTATTTAATAAGCCTAAGTTGCTGAAATAAGCCTATTTAATAAGCCTAAGTTGCTGAATAAGCCTATTTAATAAGCCTAAGTTGCTGAATAAACCTATTTAATAAGTCTAAGTTGCTGAAATAAGCCTATTTAATAAGGCTATTTAATAAGCCTAAGTTGCTGAAATAAGGCTATTTAATAAGCGTAAGTTGCTGAAATAAGGCTATTTAATAAGTCTAAGTTGCTGAAATAAGCCTATTTAATAAGCCTAAGTTGCTGAAATAAGCCCATTTAATAAGCCTATTTAATAAGCCTAAGTTGCTGAAATAAGCCTATTTAATAAGCCTAAGTTGCTGAATAAGCCTATTTAATAAGCCTAAGTTGCTGAAATAAGCATATTTAATAAGTCTAAGTTGCTGAAATAAGGCTATTTAATAAGCCTAAGTTGCTGAAATAAGCCTATTTAATAAGCCTAAGTTGTTGAAATAAGCCTATTTAATAAGCCTATTTAATAGGCCTATTTAATAAGTCTAAGTTGCTGAAATAAGCCTATTTAATAAGCCTAAGTTGCTGAATGAGCCTATTTAATAAGCCTAAGTTGCTGAAATAAGCCTATTTAATAAGCCTAAGTTGCTGAATAAGCCTATTTAATAAGCCTAAGTTGCTGAATAAACCTATTTAATAAGTCTAAGTTGCTGAAATAAGCCTATTTAATAAGGCTATTTAATAAGCCTAAGTTGCTGAAATAAGGCTATTTAATAAGCGTAAGTTGCTGAAATAAGGCTATTTAATAAGTCTAAGTTGCTGAAATAAGCCTATTTAATAAGCCTAAGTTGCTGAAATAAGCCCATTTAATAAGCCTATTTAATAAGCCTAAGTTGCTGAAATAAGCCTATTTAATAAGCCTATTTAATAAGCCTATTTAATAGGCCTATTTAATAAGTCTAAGTTGCTGAAATAAGCCTATTTAATAAGCCTATTTAATAGGCCTATTTAATACGTCTAAGTTGCTGAAATAAGCCTATTTATAAGCCTAAGTTGCTGAATGAGCCTATTTAATAAGCCTAAGTTGCTGAAATAAGCCTATTTAATAAGCCTAAGTTTCTGAATGAGCCTATTTAATAAGCCTAAGTTGCTGAATAAGCCTATTTAATAAGCCTAAGTTGCTGAATAAACCTATTTAATAAGTCTAAGTTGCTGAAATAAGCCTATTTAATAAAGCTATTTAATAAGCCTAAGTTGCTGAATAAGCCTATTTAATAAGTCTAAATTGCTGAAATAAGGCTATTTAATAAGCCTAAGTTGCTGAAATAAGGCTATTTAATAAGTTTTAGTTGCTGAAATAAGCCTATTTAATAAGCCTAAGTTGCTGAAATAAGCATATTTAATAAGGCTATTTAATGAGCCTAAGTTGCTGAAATAAGCCTATTTAATAAGCCTAAGCTTCTGAACTAAGCCTATTTAAAAAGGTATATTTAATAAGTCTAAGTTGCTGAAATAAACCTATTTAAAAATGCTATTTAATAAGCCTAAGTTGCTGAAATAAACCTGTTTAATAAGGCTATTTAATAAGCATAAGTTGCTGAAATAAGCTTATTTAATAAGGATAAGTTGCTGAAATAAGCCTATTTAATAAGGCTATTTAATAAGCATTAGTTGCTGAAATAAGTATATTTAATAAGCATAAGTTGCTGAAATAAACCTATTTAATGAGTCTAAGTTGCTGAAATAAGGCTATTTAATAAGTCTAAGTTGCTGAAATAAGCCTTTTTAATCAGCGTAAGTTGCTGAAATAAGCCTATTTAATAAGCCCAAGTTGCTGAAATAAGCCTACTTAATTAGGCTATTTAATAAGCCTAAGTTGCTGAAATAAGCCTATTTAATAAGCGTAAGTTGCTGAAATAAGCCTATTTAATAAGCCCAAGTTGCTGAAATAAGCCTACTTAATTAGGCTATTTAATAAGCCTAAGTTGCTGAAATAAGCCTATTTAATAAGCCTAAGTTGCTGAAATAAGCCTATTTAATAAGCGTAAGTTGCTGAAATAAGGCTATTTAATAAGTCTAAGTTGCTGAAATAAGCCTATTTAATAAGCCTATTTAATAAGCCTATTTAATAGGCCTATTTAATAAGTCTAAGTTGCTGAAATAAGCCTATTTAATAGGCCTATTTAATAAGTCTAAATTGCTGAAATAAGGCTATTTAATAAGCCTAAGTTGCTGAAATAAGGCTATTTAATAAGTTTAAGTTGCTGAAATAAGCCTATTTAATAAGCCTAAGTTGCTGAAATAAGCATATTTTATAAGGCTATTTAATGAGCCTAAGTTGCTGAAATAAGCCTATTTAATAAGCCTAAGTTTCTGAACTAAGCCTATTTAAAAAGGTATATTTAATAAGTCTAAGTTGCTGAAATAAACCTATTTAAAAATGCTATTTAATAAGCCTAAGTTGCTGAAATAAACCTGTTTAATAAGGCTATTTAATAAGCATAAGTTGCTGAAATAAGCTTATTTAATAAGCCTAAGTTGCTGAAATAAGCCTATTTAATAAGGCTATTTAATAAGCATAAGTTGCTGAAATAAGTATATTTAATAAGCATAAGTTGCTGAAATAAACCTATTTAATGAGTCTAAGTTGCTGAAATAAGGCTATTTAATAAGTCTAAGTTGCTGAAATAAGCCTTTTTAATCAGCGTAAGTTGCTGAAATAAGCCTATTTAATAAGCCCAAGTTGCTGAAATAAGCCTACTTAATTAGGCTATTTAATAAGCCTAAGTTGCTGAAATAAGCCTATTTAATAAGCATAAGTTGCTGAAATAAGGCTATTTAATAAGTCTAAGTTGCTGAAATAAGCCTATTTAATAAGCCTAAGTTGCTGAAATAAGCCTATTTAATAAGCGTAAGTTGCTGAAATAAGGCTATTTAATAAGTCTAAGTTGCTGAAATAAGCCTATTTAATAAGCCTATTTAATAAGCATATTTAATAGGCCTATTTAATAAGTCTAAGTTGCTGAAATAAGCCTATTTAATAAGCCTATTTAATAGGCCTATTTAATAAGTCTAAGTTGCTGAAATAAGCCTATTTATAAGCCTAAGTTGCTGAATGAGCCTATTTAATAAGCCTAAGTTGCTGAAATAAGCCTATTTAATAAGCCTAAGTTGCTGAATAAGCCTATTTAATAAGCCTAAGTTGCTGAATAAACCTATTTAATAAGTCTAAGTTGCTGAAATAAGCCTATTTAATAAAGCTATTTAATAAGCCTAAGTTGCTGAATAAGCCTATTTAATAAGTCTAAATTGCTGAAATAAGGCTATTTAATAAGCCTAAGTTGCTGAAATAAGGCTATTTAATAAGTTTAAGTTGCTGAAATAAGCCTATTTAATAAGCCTAAGTTGCTGAAATAAGCATATTTAATAAGGCTATTTAATGAGCCTAAGTTGCTGAAATAAGCCTATTTAATAAGCCTAAGTTTCTGAACTAAGCCTATTTAAAAAGGTATATTTAATAAGTCTAAGTTGCTGAAATAAACCTATTTAAAAATGCTATTTAATAAGCCTAAGTTGCTGAAATAAACCTGTTTAATAAGGCTATTTAATAAGCATAAGTTGCTGAAATAAGCTTATTTAATAAGCCTAAGTTGCTGAAATAAGCCTATTTAATAAGGCTATTTAATAAGCATAAGTTGCTGAAATAAGTATATTTAATAAGCATAAGTTGCTGAAATAAACCTATTTAATGAGTCTAAGTTGCTGAAATAAGGCTATTTAATAAGTCTAAGTTGCTGAAATAAGCCTTTTAATCAGCGTAAGTTGCTGAAATAAGCCTATTTAATAAGCCCAAGTTGCTGAAATAAGCCTACTTAATTAGGCTATTTAATAAGCCTAAGTTGCTGAAATAAGCCTATTTAATAAGCATAAGTTGCTGAAATAAGGCTATTTAATAAGTCTAAGTTGCTGAAATAAGCCTATTTAATAAGCCTAAGTTGCTGAAATAAGCCTATTTAATAAGCGTAAGTTGCTGAAATAAGGCTATTTAATAAGTCTAAGTTGCTGAAATAAGCCTATTTAATAAGCCTATTTAATAAGCCTATTTAATAGGCCTATTTAATAAGTCTAAGTTGCTGAAATAAGCCTATTTAATAAGCCTATTTAATAGGCCTATTTAATAAGTCTAAGTTGCTGAAATAAGCCTATTTATAAGCCTAAGTTGCTGAATGAGCCTATTTAATAAGCCTAAGTTGCTGAAATAAGCCTATTTAATAAGCCTAAGTTGCTGAATAAGCCTATTTAATAAGCCTAAGTTGCTGAATAAACCTATTTAATAAGTCTAAGTTGCTGAAATAAGCCTATTTAATAAAGCTATTTAATAAGCCTAAGTTGCTGAATAAGCCTATTTAATAAGTCTAAATTGCTGAAATAAGGCTATTTAATAAGCCTAAGTTGCTGAAATAAGGCTATTTAATAAGTTTAAGTTGCTGAAATAAGCCTATTTAATAAGCCTAAGTTGCTGAAATAAGCATATTTAATAAGGCTATTTAATGAGCCTAAGTTGCTGAAATAAGCCTATTTAATAAGCCTAAGTTTCTGAACTAAGCCTATTTAAAAAGGTATATTTAATAAGTCTAAGTTGCTGAAATAAACCTATTTAAAAATGCTATTTAATAAGCCTAAGTTGCTGAAATAAACCTGTTTAATAAGGCTATTTAATAAGCATAAGTTGCTGAATTAAGCCTATTTAATAAGCCTAAGTTTCTGAACTAAGCCTATTTAAAAAGGTATATTTAATAAGTCTAAGTTGCTGAAATAAATCTATTTAAAAATGCTATTTAATAAGCCTAAGTTGCTGAAATAAACCTGTTTAATAAGGCTATTTAATAAGCATAAGTTGCTGAAATAAGTATATTTAATAAGCATAAGTTGCTGAAATAAACCTATTTAATGAGTCTAAGTTGCTGAAATAAGGCTATTTAATAAGTCTAAGTTGCTGAAATAAGCCTTTTTAATCAGCGTAAGTTGCTGAAATAAGCCTATTTAATAAGCCCAAGTTGCTGAAATAAGCCTACTTAATTAGGCTATTTAATAAGCCTAAGTTGCTGAAATACGCCTATTTAATAAGCGTAAGTTGCTGAAATAAGGCTATTTAATAAGTCTAAGTTGCTGAAATAAGCCTATTTAATAAGCCTATTTAATAAGCCTAAGTTGCTGAAATAAGACTATTTAATAAGCCTTTTTAATAATCCTATTTAATAGGCCTATTTAATAAGTCTAAGTTGCTGAAATAAGCCTATTTAATAAGCCTATTTAATAGGCCTCTTTAATAAGTCTAAGTTGCTGAAATAAGCCTATTTAATAAGCCTAAGTTGCTGAATGAGCCTATTTAATAAGCCTAAGTTGCTGAAATAAGCCTATTTAATAAGCCTAAGTTGCAGAAATAAGCCTATTTAATAAGGCTATTTAATGAGCCTAAGTTGCTGAAATAAGCCTATTTAATAAGCCTAAGTTTCTGAACTAAGCCTATTTAAAAAGGTATATTTAATAAGTCTAAGATGCTGAAATAAACCTCTTTAAAAATGCTATTTAATAAGCCTAAGTTGCTGAAATAAACCTGTTTAATAAGGCTATTTAAAAGCATAAGTTGCTGAAATAAGCTTATTTAATAAGCCTAAGTTGCTGAAATAAGCCTATTAAATAAGCCTAAGTTGCTGAATAAGCCTATTTAATAAGCCTAAGTTGCTGAATAAACCTATTTAATAAGTCTAGGTTGCTGAAATAAACCTATTTAAAAATGCTACTTAATAAGCCTAAGTTGCTGAAATAAACCTGTTTAATAAGGCTATTTAATAAGAATAAGTTGCTGAAATAAGCCTATTAAATAAGCCTAAGTTGCTGAATAAGCCTATTTAATAAGCCTAAGTTGCTGAATAAACCTATTTAATAAGCCTAAGTTGCTGAAATAAGCCTATTTAATAAGGCTTTTTAATAAGTCTAAGTTGCTGAAATAAACTTATTTAATAAGCCTAAGTTGCTAAAATAAGCCTATTTAATGAGGCTATTTAATAAGTCTATTTAATAAGCCTATTTAATAAGCCTATTTAATAAGCCTATTTAATAAGTCTATTTAATAAGTCTATTTAATAAATATTTAATGAGCCTATTAAATATGCCTATTTATTGAGCCTATTTAAAAAGCCTATTTATTGAGCCTATTTAATAAGCCTATTTATTGAGCCTATTTAATAAGCCTATTTAATAAGTCTATTTAATAAGCCTATTTAGTAAGCCTATTTAATAAGCCTATTTATTGAGCCTATTTAATAAGTCTATTTAATAAGCCTATTTAATAAGCTTATTTTATAAGCCTATTTAATAAGTATTTAATGTGCCTATTTAATAAGTCTATTTAATAAGCCTATTTAATAGGCCTATTTAATAAGTCTAAGTTGCTGAAATAAACCTATTTAATAAGCCTATTTAACAGGCCTATTTAATAAGTCTAAGTTGCTGAAATAAGCCTATGTAATAAGCCTAAGTTGCTGAATAAGCCTATTTAATAAGCCTAAGTTGCTGAAATAAGCCTATTTAATAAGTCTAAGTTGCTGAAATAAGGCTATTTAATAAGCCTAAGTTGCTGAAATAAGCCTATTTAATAAGCCTAAGTTGCTGAAATAAAGCTATTTAATAAGTCTAAGTTGCTGAAATAAGCCTATTTAATAAGCCTAAGTTGCTGAAATAAGTATTTTTAATAAGCATAAGTTGCTGAAATAAGCCTATTTAATGAGTCTAAGTTGCTGAAATAAGGCTATTTAATAAGTCTAAGTTGCTGAAATAAGCCTTTTTAATCAGCATAAGTTGCTGAAATAAGCCTATTTAATAAGCTCAAGTTGCTGAAATAAGCCTACTTAATTAGGCTATTTAATAAGCCTAAGTTGCTGAAATAAGCCTATTTAATAAGCGTAAGTTGCTGAAATAAGGCTATTTAGTAAGTCTAAGTTGCTGAAATAAGCCTATTTAATAAGCCTAAGTTGCTGAAATAAGCCCATTTAATAAGCCTATTTAATAAGCCTAAGTTGCTGAAATAAGCCTATTTAATAAGCCTATTTATTAAGCCTATTTAATAAGTATTTAATGTGCCTATTTAATAAGTCTATTTAATAAGCCTATTTAATAGGCCTATTTAATAAGTCTAAGTTGCTGAAATAAACCTATTTAATAAGCCTATTTAACAGGCCTATTTAATAAGTCTAAGTTGCTGAAATAAGCCTATTTAATAAGCCTAAGTTTCTGAATGAGCCTATTTAATAATCCTAAGTTGCTGAAATAAGCCTATTTAATAAGCCTAAGTTGCTGAATAAGCCTATTTAATAAGCCTAAGTTGCTGAAATAAGCATATTTAATAAGTCTAAGTTGCTGAAATAAGGCTATTTAATAAGCCTAAGTTGCTGAAATAAGCCTATTTAATAAGCCTAAGTTGTTGAAATAAGCCTATTTAATAAGCCTATTTAATAGGCCTATTTAATAAGTCTAAGTTGCTGAAATAAGCCTATTTAATAAGCCTAAGTTGCTGAATGAGCCTATTTAATAAGCCTAAGTTACTGAAATAAGCCTATTTAATACGCCTAAGTTGCTGAATAAGCCTATTTAATAAGCCTAAGTTTCTGAACTAAGCCTATTTAAAAAGGTATATTTAATAAGTCTAAGTTGCTGAAATAAACCTATTTAAAAATGCTATTTAATAAGCCTAAGTTGCTGAAATAAACCTGTTTAATAAGGCTATTTAATAAGCATAAGTTGCTGAAATAAGCCTATTTAATAAGCCTAAGTTTCTGAACTAAGCCTATTTAAAAAGGTATATTTAATAAGTCTAAGTTGCTGAAATAAACCTATTTAAAAATGCTATTTAATAAGCCTAAGTTGCTGAAATAAACCTGTTTAATAAGGCTATTTAATAAGCATAAGTTGCTGAAATAAGTATATTTAATAAGCATAAGTTGCTGAAATAAACCTATTTAATGAGTCTAAGTTGCTGAAATAAGGCTATTTAATAAGTCTAAGTTGCTGAAATAAGCCTTTTTAATCAGCGTAAGTTGCTGAAATAAGCCTATTTAATAAGCCCAAGTTGCTGAAATAAGCCTACTTAATTAGGCTATTTAATAAGCCTAAGTTGCTGAAATAAGCCTATTTAATAAGCGTAAGTTGCTGAAATAAGGCTATTTAATAAGTCTAAGTTGCTGAAATAAGCCTATTTAATAAGCCTAAGTTGCTGAAATAAGCCCATTTAATAAGCCTATTTAATAAGCCTAAGTTGCTGAAATAAGCCTATTTAATAAGCCTTTTTAATAATCCTATTTAATAGGCCTATTTAATAAGTCTAAGTTGCTGAAATAAGCCTATTTAATAAGCCTATTTAATAGGCCTCTTTAATAAGTCTAAGTTGCTGAAATAAGCCTATTTAATAAGCCTAAGTTGCTGAATGAGCCTATTTAATAAGCCTAAGTTGCTGAAATAAGCCTATTTAATAAGCCTAAGTTGCAGAAATAAGCCTATTTAATAAGGCTATTTAATGAGCCTAAGTTGCTGAAATAAGCCTATTTAATAAGCCTAAGTTTCTGAACTAAGCCTATTTAAAAAGGTATATTTAATAAGTCTAAGATGCTGAAATAAACCTCTTTAAAAATGCTATTTAATAAGCCTAAGTTGCTGAAATAAACCTGTTTAATAAGGCTATTTAAAAGCATAAGTTGCTGAAATAAGCTTATTTAATAAGCCTAAGTTGCTGAAATAAGCCTATTAAATAAGCCTAAGTTGCTGAATAAGCCTATTTAATAAGCCTAAGTTGCTGAATAAACCTATTTAATAAGTCTAGGTTGCTGAAATAAACCTATTTAAAAATGCTACTTAATAAGCCTAAGTTGCTGAAATAAACCTGTTTAATAAGGCTATTTAATAAGAATAAGTTGCTGAAATAAGCTTATTTAATAAGCCTAAGTTGCTGAAATAAGCCTATTTAATAAGGCTTTTTAATAAGTCTAAGTTGCTGAAATAAACTTATTTAATAAGCCTAAGTTGCTAAAATAAGCCTATTTAATGAGGCTATTTAATAAGTCTATTTAATAAGCCTATTTAATAAGCCTATTTAATAAGCCTATTTAATAAGTCTATTTAATAAGTCTATTTAATAAATATTTAATGAGCCTATTTAATATGCCTATTTATTGAGCCTATTTAAAAAGCCTATTTATTGAGCCTATTTAATAAGCCTATTTATTGAGCCTATTTAATAAGCCTATTTAATAAGTCTATTTAATAAGCCTATTTAGTAAGCCTATTTAATAAGCCTATTTATTGAGCCTATTTAATAAGTCTATTTAATAAGCCTATTTAATAAGCTTATTTAATAAGCCTATTTAATAAATATTTAATGTGCCTATTTGATAAGTCTATTTAATAAGCCTATTTAATAGGCCTATTTAATAAGTCTAAGTTGCTGAAATAAACCTATTTAATAAGCCTATTTAACAGGCCTATTTAATAAGTCTAAGTTGCTAAAATAAGCCTATGTAATAAGCCTAAGTTGCTGAATAAGCCTATTTAATAAGCCTAAGTTGCTGAAATAAGCCTATTTAATAAGTCTAAGTTGCTGAAATAAGGCTATTTAATAAGCCTAAGTTGCTGAAATAAGCCTATTTAATAAGCCTAAGTTGCTGAAATAAAGCTATTTAATAAGTCTAAGTTGCTGAAATAAGCCTATTTAATAAGCCTATGTTGCTGAAATAAGTATTTTTAATAAGCATAAGTTGCTGAAATAAGCCTATTTAATGAGTCTAAGTTGCTGAAATAAGGCTATTTAATAAGTCTAAGTTGCTGAAATAAGCCTTTTTAATCAGCATAAGTTGCTGAAATAAGCCTATTTAATAAGCTCAAGTTGCTGAAATAAGCCTACTTAATTAGGCTATTTAATAAGCCTAAGTTGCTGAAATAAGCCTATTTAATAAGCGTAAGTTGCTGAAATAAGGCTATTTAGTAATTCTAAGTTGCTGAAATAAGCCTATTTAATAAGCCTAAGTTGCTGAAATAAGCCCATTTAATAAGCCTATTTAATAAGCCTAAGTTGCTGAAATAAGCCTATTTAATAAGCCTATTTATTAAGCCTATTTAATAAGTATTTAATGTGCCTATTTAATAAGTCTATTTAGTAAGCCTATTTAATAGGCCTATTTAATAAGTCTAAGTTGCTGAAATAAACCTATTTAATAAGCCTATTTAACAGGCCTATTTAATAAGTCTAAGTTGCTGAAATAAGCCTATTTAATAAGCCTAAGTTTCTGAATGAGCCTATTTAATAATCCTAAGTTGCTGAAATAAGCCTATTTAATAAGCCTAAGTTGCTGAATAAGCCTATTTAATAAGCCTAAGTTGCTGAAATAAGCATATTTAATAAGTCTAAGTTGCTGAAATAAGGCTATTTAATAAGCCTAAGTTGCTGAAATAAGCCTATTTAATAAGCCTAAGTTGTTGAAATAAGCCTATTTAATAAGCCTATTTAATAGGCCTATTTAATAAGTCTAAGTTGCTGAAATAAGCCTATTTAATAAGCCTAAGTTGCTGAATGAGCCTATTTAATAAGCCTAAGTTACTGAAATAAGCCTATTTAATGAGCCTAAGTTGCTGAATAAGCCTATTTAATAAGCCTAAGTTGCTGAATAAACCTATTTAATAAGTCTAAGTTGCTGAAATAAGCCTATTTAATAAGCCTAAGTTGCTGAAATAAGCCCATTTAATAAGCCTATTTAATAAGCCTAAGTTGCTGAAATAAGCCTATTTAATAAGCCTATTTAATAAGCCTATTTAATAGGCCTATTTAATAAGTCTAAGTTGCTGAAATAAGCCTATTTAATAAGCCTATTTAATAGGCCTATTTAATAAGTCTAAGTTGCTGAAATAAGCCTATTTATAAGCCTAAGTTGCTGAATGAGCCTATTTAATAAGCCTAAGTTGCTGAAATAAGCCTATTTAATAAGCCTAAGTTGCTGAATAAGCCTATTTAATAAGCCTAAGTTGCTGAAATAAGCATATTTAATAAGTCTAAGTTGCTGAAATAAGGCTATTTAATAAGCCTAAGTTGCTGAAATAAGCCTATTTAATAAGCCTAAGTTGTTGAAATAAGCCTATTTAATAATCCTATTTAATAGGCCTATTTAATAACTCTAAGTTGCTGAAATAAGCCTATTTAATAAGCCTAAGTTGCTGAATGAGCCTATTTAATAAGCCTAAGTTACTGAAATAAGCCTATTTAATAAGCCTAAGTTGCTGAATAAGCCTATTTAATAAGCCTAAGTTGCTGAATAAACCTATTTAATAAGTCTAAGTTGCTGAAATAAGCCTATTTAATAAGCCTAAGTTGCTGAAATAAGCCCATTTAATAAGCCTATTTAATAAGCCTAAGTTGCTGAAATAAGCCTATTTAATAAGCCTATTTAATAAGCCTATTTAATAGGCCTATTTAATAAGTCTAAGTTGCTGAAATAAGCCTATTTAATAAGCCTATTTAATAGGCCTATTTAATAAGTCTAAGTTGCTGAAATAAGCCTATTTATAAGCCTAAGTTGCTGAATGAGCCTATTTAATAAGCCTAAGTTGCTGAAATAAGCCTATTTAATAAGCCTAAGTTGCTGAATAAGCCTATTTAATAAGCCTAAGTTGCTGAATAAACCTATTTAATAAGTCTAAGTTGCTGAAATAAGCCTATTTAATAAAGCTGTTTAATAAGCCTAAGTTGCTGAAATAAACCTGTTTAATAAGGCTATTTAAAAGCATAAGTTGCTGAAATAAGCTTATTTAATAAGCCTAAGTTGCTGAAATAAGCCTATTTAATAAGGCTTTTAATAAGTCTAAGTTGCTGAAATAAACTTATTTAATAAGCCTAAGTTGCTAAAATAAGCCTATTTAATGAGGCTATTTAATAAGTCTATTTAATAAGTCTATTTAATAAGCCTATTTAATAAGCCTATTTAATAAGCCTATTTAATAAGTCTATTTAATAAGTCTATTTAATAAATATTTAATGAGCCTATTTAATATGCCTATTTATTGAGCCTATTTAAAAAGCCTATTTATTGAGCCTATTTAATAAGCCTATTTATTGAGCCTATTTAATAAGCCTATTTAATAAGTCTATTTAATAAGCCTATTTAGTAAGCCTATTTAATAAGCCTATTTATTGAGCCTATTTAATAAGTCTATTTAATAAGCCTATTTAATAAGCTTATTTAATAAGCCTATTTAATAAATATTTAATGTGCCTATTTGATAAGTCTATTTAATAAGCCTATTTAATAGGCCTATTTAATAAGTCTAAGTTGCTGAAATAAACCTATTTAATAAGCCTATTTAACAGGCCTATTTAATAAGTCTAAGTTGCTGAAATAAGCCTATGTAATAAGCCTAAGTTGCTGAATAAGCCTATTTAATAAGCCTAAGTTGCTGAAATAAGCCTATTTAATAAGTCTAAGTTGCTGAAATAAGGCTATTTAATAAGCCTAAGTTGCTGAAATAAGCCTATTTAATAAGCCTAAGTTGCTGAAATAAAGCTATTTAATAAGTCTAAGTTGCTGAAATAAGCCTATTTAATAAGCCTAAGTTGCTGAAATAAGTATTTTTAATAAGCATAAGTTGCTGAAATAAGCCTATTTAATGAGTCTAAGTTGCTGAAATAAGGCTATTTAATAAGTCTAAGTTGCTGAAATAAGCCTTTTTAATCAGCATAAGTTGCTGAAATAAGCCTATTTAATAAGCTCAAGTTGCTGAAATAAGCCTACTTAATTAGGCTATTTAATAAGCCTAAGTTGCTGAAATAAGCCTATTTAATAAGCGTAAGTTGCTGAAATAAGGCTATTTAGTAAGTCTAAGTTGCTGAAATAAGCCTATTTAATAAGCCTAAGTTGCTGAAATAAGCCCATTTAATAAGCCTATTTAATAAGCCTAAGTTGCTGAAATAAGCCTATTTAATAAGCCTATTTATTAAGCCTATTTAATAAGTATTTAATGTGCCTATTTAATAAGTCTATTTAGTAAGCCTATTTAATAGGCCTATTTAATAAGTCTAAGTTGCTGAAATAAACCTATTTAATAAGCCTATTTAACAGGCCTATTTAATAAGTCTAAGTTGCTGAAATAAGCCTATTTAATAAGCCTAAGTTTCTGAATGAGCCTATTTAATAATCCTAAGTTGCTGAAATAAGCCTATTTAATAAGCCTAAGTTGCTGAATAAGCCTATTTAATAAGCCTAAGTTGCTGAAATAAGCATATTTAATAAGTCTAAGTTGCTGAAATAAGGCTATTTAATAAGCCTAAGTTGCTGAAATAAGCCTATTTAATAAGCCTAAGTTGTTGAAATAAGCCTATTTAATAAGCCTATTTAATAGGCCTATTTAATAAGTCTAAGTTGCTGAAATAAGCCTATTTAATAAGCCTAAGTTGCTGAATGAGCCTATTTAATAAGCCTAAGTTACTGAAATAAGCCTATTTAATAAGCCTAAGTTGCTGAATAAGCCTATTTAATAAGCCTAAGTTGCTGAATAAACCTATTTAATAAGTCTAAGTTGCTGAAATAAGCCTATTTAATAAGCCTAAGTTGCTGAAATAAGCCCATTTAATAAGCCTATTTAATAAGCCTAAGTTGCTGAAATAAGCCTATTTAATAAGCCTATTTAATAAGCCTATTTAATAGGCCTATTTAATAAGTCTAAGTTGCTGAAATAAGCCTATTTAATAAGCCTATTTAATAGGCCTATTTAATAAGTCTAAGTTGCTGAAATAAGCCTATTTATAAGCCTAAGTTGCTGAATGAGCCTATTTAATAAGCCTAAGTTGCTGAAATAAGCCTATTTAATAAGCCTAAGTTGCTGAATAAGCCTATTTAATAAGCCTAAGTTGCTGAATAAACCTATTTAATAAGTCTAAGTTGCTGAAATAAGCCTATTTAATAAAGCTGTTTAATAAGCCTAAGTTGCTGAAATAAACCTGTTTAATAAGGCTATTTAAAAGCATAAGTTGCTGAAATAAGCCTATTAAATAAGCCTAAGTTGCTGAAATAAGCCTATTAAATAAGCCTAAGTTGCTGAATAAGCCTATTTAATAAGCCTAAGTTGCTGAATAAACCTATTTAATAAGTCTAAGTTGCTGAAATAAACCTATTTAAAAATGCTACTTAATAAGCCTAAGTTGCTGAAATAAACCTGTTTAATAAGGCTATTTAATAAGAATAAGTTGCTGAAATAAGCTTATTTAATAAGCCTAAGTTGCTGAAATAAGCCTATTTAATAAGGCTTTTAATAAGTCTAAGTTGCTGAAATAAACTTATTTAATAAGCCTAAGTTGCTAAAATAAGCCTATTTAATGAGGCTATTTAATAAGTCTATTTAATAAGCCTATTTAATAAGCCTATTTAATAAGCCTATTTAATAAGCCTATTTCATAAGTCTATTTAATAAGTCTATTTAATAAGTATTTAATGAGCCTATTTAATATGCCTATTTATTGAGCCTATTTAAAAAGCCTATTTATTGAGCCTATTTAATAAGCCTATTTATTGAGCCTATTTAATAAGCCTATTTAATAAGTCTATTTAATAAGCCTATTTAGTAAGCCTAATTAATAAGCCTATTTATAGAGCCTATTTAATAAGTCTATTTAATAAGCCTATTTAATAAATATTTAATGTGCCTATTTAATAAGTCTATTTAATAAGCCTATTTAATAGGCCTATTTAATAAGTCTAAGTTGCTGAAATAAACCTATTTAATAAGCCTATTTAACAGGCCTATTTAATAAGTCTAAGTTGCTGAAATAAGCCTATTTAATAAGCCTAAGTTTCTGAATGAGCCTATTTAATAATCCTAAGTTGCTGAAATAAGCCTATTTAATAAGCCTAAGTTGCTGAATAAGCCTATTTAATAAGCCTAAGTTGCTGAAATAAGCATATTTAATAAGTCTAAGTTGCTGAAATAAGGCTATTTAATAAGCCTAAGTTGCTGAATAAGCCTATTTAATAAGCCTAAGTTGCTGAAATAAGCATATTTAATAAGTCTAAGTTGCTGAAATAAGGCTATTTAATAAGCCTAAGTTGCTGAAATAAGCCTATTTAATAAGCCTAAGTTGCTGAAATAAGCATATTTAATAAGTCTAAGTTGCTGAAATAAGGCTATTTAATAAGCCTAAGTTGCTGAATGAGCCTATTTAATAAGCCTAAGTTACTGAAATAAGCCTATTTAATAAGCCTAAGTTGCTGAATAAGCCTATTTAATAAGCCTAAGTTGCTGAATAAACCTATTTAATAAGTCTAAGTTGCTGAAATAAGCCTATTTAATAAGCCTAAGTTGCTGAAATAAGCCCATTTAATAAGCCTATTTAATAAGCCTAAGTTGCTGAAATAAGCCTATTTAATAAGCCTATTTAATAAGCCTATTTAATAGGCCTATTTAATAAGTCTAAGTTGCTGAAATAAGCCTATTTAATAAGCCTATTTAATAGGCCTATTTAATAAGTCTAAGTTGCTGAAATAAGCCTATTTATAAGCCTAAGTTGCTGAATGAGCCTATTTAATAAGCCTAAGTTGCTGAAATAAGCCTATTTAATAAGCCTAAGTTGCTGAATAAGCCTATTTAATAAGCCTAAGTTGCTGAATAAACCTATTTAATAAGTCTAAGTTGCTGAAATAAGCCTATTTAATAAAGCTGTTTAATAAGCCTAAGTTGCTGAAATAAACCTGTTTAATAAGGCTATTTAAAAGCATAAGTTGCTGAAATAAGCCTATTAAATAAGCCTAAGTTGCTGAAATAAGCCTATTAAATAAGCCTAAGTTGCTGAATAAGCCTATTTAATAAGCCTAAGTTGCTGAATAAACCTATTTAATAAGTCTAAGTTGCTGAAATAAACCTATTTAAAAATGCTACTTAATAAGCCTAAGTTGCTGAAATAAACCTGTTTAATAAGGCTATTTAATAAGAATAAGTTGCTGAAATAAGCTTATTTAATAAGCCTAAGTTGCTGAAATAAGACTATTTAATAAGGCTTTTAATAAGTCTAAGTTGCTGAAATAAACTTATTTAATAAGCCTAAGTTGCTAAAATAAGCCTATTTAATGAGGCTATTTAATAAGTCTATTTAATAAGCCTATTTAATAAGCCTATTTAATAAGCCTATTTAATAGGCCTATTTCATAAGTCTATTTAATAAGTCTATTTAATAAGTATTTAATGAGCCTATTTAATATGCCTATTTATTGAGCCTATTTAAAAAGCCTATTTATTGAGCCTATTTAATAAGCCTATTTATTGAGCCTATTTAATAAGCCTATTTAATAAGTCTATTTAATAAGCCTATTTAGTAAGCCTAATTAATAAGCCTATTTATTGAGCCTATTTAATAAGTCTATTTAATAAGCCTATTTAATAAATATTTAATGTGCCTATTTAATAAGTCTATTTAATAAGCCTATTTAATAGGCCTATTTAATAAGTCTAAGTTGCTGAAATAAACCTATTTAATAAGCCTATTTAACAGGCCTATTTAATAAGTCTAAGTTGCTGAAATAAGCCTATTTAATAAGCCTAAGTTTCTGAATGAGCCTATTTAATAATCCTAAGTTGCTGAAATAAGCCTATTTAATAAGCCTAAGTTGCTGAATAAGCCTATTTAATAAGCCTAAGTTGCTGAAATAAGCATATTTAATAAGTCTAAGTTGCTGAAATAAGGCTATTTAATAAGCCTAAGTTGCTGAAATAAGCCTATTTAATAAGCCTAAGTTGTTGAAATAAGCCTATTTAATAAGCCTATTTAATAGGCCTATTTAATAAGTCTAAGTTGCTGAAATAAGCCTATTTAATAAGCCTAAGTTGCTGAATGAGCCTATTTAATAAGCCTAAGTTACTGAAATAAGCCTATTTAATAAGCCTAAGTTGCTGAATAAGCCTATTTAATAAGCCTAAGTTGCTGAATAAACCTATTTAATAAGTCTAAGTTGCTGAAATAAGCCTATTTAATAAGGCTATTTAATAAGCCTAAGTTGCTGAAATAAGGCTATTTAATAAGCGTAAGTTGCTGAAATAAGGCTATTTAATAAGTCTAAGTTGCTGAAATAAGCCTATTTAATAAGCCTAAGTTGCTGAAATAAGCCCATTTAATAAGCCTATTTAATAAGCCTAAGTTGCTGAAATAAGCCTATTTAATAAGCCTATTTAATAAGCCTATTTAATAGGCCTATTTAATAAGTCTAAGTTGCTGAAATAAGCCTATTTAATAGGCCTATTTAATAAGTCTAAGTTGCTGAAATAAGCCTATTTATAAGCCTAAGTTGCTGAATGAGCCTATTTAATAAGCCTAAGTTGCTGAAATAAGCCTATTTAATAAGCCTAAGTTGCTGAATAAGCCTATTTAATAAGCCTAAGTTGCTGAATAAACCTATTTAATAAGTCTAAGTTGCTGAAATAAGCCTATTTAATAAAGCTATTTAATAAGCCTAAGTTGCTGAAATAAACCTGTTTAATAAGGCTATTTAAAAGCATAAGTTGCTGAAATAAGCCTATTAAATAAGCCTAAGTTGCTGAAATAAGCCTATTAAATAAGCCTAAGTTGCTGAATAAGCCTATTTAATAAGCCTAAGTTGCTGAATAAACCTATTTAATAAGTCTAAGTTGCTGAAATAAACCTATTTAAAAATGCTACTTAATAAGCCTAAGTTGCTGAAATAAACCTGTTTAATAAGGCTATTTAATAAGAATAAGTTGCTGAAATAAGCTTATTTAATAAGCCTAAGTTGCTGAAATAAGCCTATTTAATAAGGCTTTTAATAAGTCTAAGTTGCTGAAATAAACTTATTTAATAAGCCTAAGTTGCTAAAATAAGCCTATTTAATGAGGCTATTTAATAAGTCTATTTAATAAGCCTATTTAATAAGCCTATTTAATAAGCCTATTTAATAAGCCTATTTCATAAGTCTATTTAATAAGTCTATTTAATAAGTATTTAATGAGCCTATTTAATATGCCTATTTATTGAGCCTATTTAAAAAGCCTATTTATTGAGCCTATTTAATAAGCCTATTTATTGAGCCTATTTAATAAGCCTATTTAATAAGTCTATTTAATAAGCCTATTTAGTAAGCCTAATTAATAAGCCTATTTATTGAGCCTATTTAATAACTCTATTTAATAAGCCTATTTAATAAGTATTTAATGTGCCTATTTAATAAGTCTATTTAATAAGCCTATTTAATAGGCCTATTTAATAAGTCTAAGTTGCTGAAATAAACCTATTTATTAAGCCTATTTAACAGGCCTATTTAATAAGTCTAAGTTGCTGAAATAAGCCTATGTAATAAGCCTAAGTTGCTGAATAAGCCTATTTAATAAGCCTAAGTTGCTGAAATAAGCCTATTTAATAAGTCTAAGTTGCTGAAATAAGGCTATTTAATAAGCCTAAGTTGCTAAAATAAGCCTATTTAATGAGGCTATTTAATAAGTCTATTTAATAAGCCTATTTAATAAGCCTATTTAATAAGCCTATTTAATAAGCCTATTTAATAAGCCTATTTAATAAGTCTATTTAATAAGTCTATTTAATAAGTATTTAATGAGCCTATTTAATATGCCTATTTATTGAGCCTATTTAAAAAGCCTATTTATTGAGCCTATTTAATAAGCCTATTTATTGAGCCTATTTAATAAGCCTATTTAATAAGTCTATTTAATAAGCCTATTTAGTAAGCCTATTTAATAAGCCTATTTATTGAGCCTATTTAATAAGTCTATTTAATAAGCCTATTCAATAAGCTTATTTAATAAGCCTATTTAATAAGTATTTAATGTGCCTATTTAATAAGTCTATTTAATAAGCCTATTTAATAGGCCTATTTAATAAGTCTAAGTTGCTGAAATAAACCTATTTAATAAGCCTATTTAACAGGCCTATTTAATAAGTCTAAGTTGCTGAAATAAGCCTATGTAATAAGCCTAAGTTGCTGAATAAGCCTATTTAATAAGCCTAAGTTGCTGAAATAAGCCTATTTAATAAGTCTAAGTTGCTGAAATAAGGCTATTTAATAAGCCTAAGTTGCTGAAATAAGCCTATTTAATAAGCCTAAGTTGCTGAAATAAGGCTATTTAATAAGTCTAAGTTGCTGAAATAAGCCTATTTAATAAGCCTAAGTTGCTGAAATAAGTATTTTTAATAAGCATAAGTTGCTGAAATAAGCCTATTTAATGAGTCTAAGTTGCTGAAATAAGGCTATTTAATAAGTCTAAGTTGCTGAAATAAGCCTTTTTAATCAGCATAAGTTGCTGAAATAAGCCTATTTAATAAGCTCAAGTTGCTGAAATAAGCCTACTTAATTAGGCTATTTAATAAGCCTAAGTTGCTGAAATAAGCCTATTTAATAAGCGTAAGTTGCTGAAATAAGGCTATTTAATAAGTCTAAGTTGCTGAAATAAGCCTATTTAATAAGCCTAAGTTGCTGAAATAAGCCCATTTAATAAGCCTATTTAATAAGCCTAAGTTGCTGAAATAAGCCTATTTAATAAGCCTATTTATTAAGCCTATTTAATAAGTATTTAATGTGCCTATTTAATAAGTCTATTTAATAAGCCTATTTAATAGGCCTATTTAATAAGTCTAAGTTGCTGAAATAAACCTATTTAATAAGCCTATTTAACAGGCCTATTTAATAAGTCTAAGTTGCTGAAATAAGCCTATTTAATAAGCCTAAGTTTCTGAATGAGCCTATTTAATAATCCTAAGTTGCTGAAATAAGCCTATTTAATAAGCCTAAGTTGCTGAATAAGCCTATTTAATAAGCCTAAGTTGCTGAAATAAGCATATTTAATAAGTCTAAGTTGCTGAAATAAGGCTATTTAATAAGCCTAAGTTGCTGAAATAAGCCTATTTAATAAGCCTAAGTTGTTGAAATAAGCCTATTTAATAAGCCTATTTAATAGGCCTATTTAATAAGTCTAAGTTGCTGAAATAAGCCTATTTAATAAGCCTAAGTTGCTGAATGAGCCTATTTAATAAGCCTAAGTTGCTGAAATAAGCCTATTTAATAAGCCTAAGTTGCTGAATAAGCCTATTTAATAAGCCTAAGTTGCTGAATAAACCTATTTAATAAGTCTAAGTTGCTGAAATAAGCCTATTTAATAAGGCTATTTAATAAGCCTAAGTTGCTGAAATAAGGCTATTTAATAAGCGTAAGTTGCTGAAATAAGGCTATTTAATAAGTCTAAGTTGCTGAAATAAGCCTATTTAATAAGCCTAAGTTGCTGAAATAAGCCCATTTAATAAGCCTATTTAATAAGCCTAAGTTGCTGAAATAAGCCTATTTAATAAGCCTATTTAATAAGCCTATTTAATAGGCCTATTTAATAAGTCTAAGTTGCTGAAATAAGCCTATTTAATAAGCCTATTTAATAGGCCTATTTAATAAGTCTAAGTTGCTGAAATAAGCCTATTTATAAGCCTAAGTTGCTGAATGAGCCTATTTAATAAGCCTAAGTTGCTGAAATAAGCCTATTTAATAAGCCTAAGTTGCTGAATAAGCCTATTTAATAAGCCTAAGTTGCTGAATAAACCTATTTAATAAGTCTAAGTTGCTGAAATAAGCCTATTTAATAAAGCTATTTAATAAGCCTAAGTTGCTGAATAAGCCTATTTAATAAGTCTAAATTGCTGAAATAAGGCTATTTAATACGCCTAAGTTGCTGAAATAAGGCTATTTAATAAGTTTAAGTTGCTGAAATAAGCCTATTTAATAAGCCTAAGTTGCTGAAATAAGCATATTTAATAAGGCTATTTAATGAGCCTAAGTTGCTGAAATAAGCCTATTTAATAAGCCTAAGTTTCTGAACTAAGCCTATTTAAAAAGGTATATTTAATAAGTCTAAGTTGCTGAAATAAACCTATTTAAAAATGCTATTTAATAAGCCTAAGTTGCTGAAATAAGGCTATTTAATAAGTTTAAGTTGCTGAAATAAGCCTATTTAATAAGGCTATTTAATGAGCCTAAGTTGCTGAAATAAGCCTATTTAATAAGCCTAAGTTTCTGAACTAAGCCTATTTAAAAAGGTATATTTAATAAGTCTAAGTTGCTGAAATAAACCTATTTAAAAATGCTATTTAATAAGCCTAAGTTGCTGAAATAAACCTGTTTAATAAGGCTATTTAATAAGCATAAGTTGCTGAAATAAGCCTATTTAATAAGCCTAAGTTGCTGAAATAAGCATATTTAATAAGGCTATTTAATGAGCCTAAGTTGCTGAAATAAGCCTATTTAATAAGCCTAAGTTTCTGAACTAAGCCTATTTAAAAAGGTATATTTAATAAGTCTAAGTTGCTGAAATAAACCTATTTAAAAATGCTATTTAATAAGCCTAAGTTGCTGAAATAAGGCTATTTAATAAGTTTAAGTTGCTGAAATAAGCCTATTTAATAAGGCTATTTAATGAGCCTAAGTTGCTGAAATAAGCCTATTTAATAAGCCTAAGTTTCTGAACTAAGCCTATTTAAAAAGGTATATTTAATAAGTCTAAGTTGCTGAAATAAACCTATTTAAAAATGCTATTTAATAAGCCTAAGTTGCTGAAATAAACCTGTTTAATAAGGCTATTTAATAAGCATAAGTTGCTGAAATAAGCCTATTTAATAAGCCTAAGTTGCTGAATAAACCTATTTAATAAGTCTAAGTTGCTGAAATAAGCCTATTTAATAAAGCTATTTAATAAGCCTAAGTTGCTGAAATAAACCTGTTTAATAAGGCTATTTAAAAGCATAAGTTGCTGAAATAAGCCTATTAAATAAGCCTAAGTTGCTGAAATAAGCCTATTAAATAAGCCTAAGTTGCTGAATAAGCCTATTTAATAAGCCGAAGTTGCTGAATAAACCTATTTAATAAGTCTAAGTTGCTGAAATAAACCTATTTAAAAATGCTACTTAATAAGCTTAAGTTGCTGAAATAAACCTGTTTAATAAGGCTATTTAATAAGAATAAGTTGCTGAAATAAGCTTATTTAATAAGCCTAAGTTGCTGAAATAAGCCTATTTAATAAGGCTTTTAATAAGTCTAAGTTGCTGAAATAAACTTATTTAATAAGCCTAAGTTGCTAAAATAAGCCTATTTAATGAGGCTATTTAATAAGTCTATTTAATAAGCCTATTTAATAAGCCTATTTAATAAGCCTATTTAATAAGCCTATTTCATAAGTCTATTTAATAAGTCTATTTAATAAGTATTTAATGAGCCTATTTAATATGCCTATTTATTGAGCCTATTTAAAAAGCCTATTTATTGAGCCTATTTAATAAGCCTATTTATTGAGCCTATTTAATAAGCCTATTTAATAAGTCTATTTAATAAGCCTATTTAGTAAGCCTAATTAATAAGCCTATTTATTGAGCCTATTTAATAAGTCTATTTAATAAGCCTATTTAATAAGTATTTAATGTGCCTATTTAATAAGTCTATTTAATAAGCCTATTTAATAGGCCTATTTAATAAGTCTAAGTTGCTGAAATAAACCTATTTATTAAGCCTATTTAACAGGCCTATTTAATAAGTCTAAGTTGCTGAAATAAGCCTATGTAATAAGCCTAAGTTGCTGAATAAGCCTATTTAATAAGCCTAAGTTGCTGAAATAAGCCTATTTAATAAGTCTAAGTTGCTGAAATAAGGCTATTTAATAAGCCTAAGTTGCTAAAATAAGCCTATTTAATGAGGCTATTTAATAAGTCTATTTAATAAGCCTATTTAATAAGCCTATTTAATAAGCCTATTTAATAAGCCTATTTAATAAGCCTATTTAATAAGTCTATTTAATAAGTCTATTTAATAAGTATTTAATGAGCCTATTTAATATGCCTATTTATTGAGCCTATTTAAAAAGCCTATTTATTGAGCCTATTTAATAAGCCTATTTATTGAGCCTATTTAATAAGCCTATTTAATAAGTCTATTTAATAAGCCTATTTAGTAAGCCTATTTAATACGCCTATTTATTGAGCCTATTTAATAAGTCTATTTAATAAGCCTATTTAATAAGCTTATTTAATAAGCCTATTTAATAAGTATTTAATGTGCCTATTTAATAAGTCTATTTAATAAGCCTATTTAATAGGCCTATTTAATAAGTCTAAGTTGCTGAAATAAACCTATTTAATAAGCCTATTTAACAGGCCTATTTAATAAGTCTAAGTTGCTGAAATAAGCCTATGTAATAAGCCTAAGTTGCTGAATAAGCCTATTTAATAAGCCTAAGTTGCTGAAATAAGCCTATTTAATAAGTCTAAGTTGCTGAAATAAGGCTATTTAATAAGCCCAAGTTGCTGAAATAAGCCTATTTAATAAGCCTAAGTTGCTGAAATAAGGCTATTTAATAAGTCTAAGTTGCTGAAATAAGCCTATTTAATAAGCCTAAGTTGCTGAAATAAGTATTTTTAATAAGCATAAGTTGCTGAAATAAGCCTATTTAATGAGTCTAAGTTGCTGAAATAAGGCTATTTAATAAGTCTAAGTTGCTGAAATAAGCCTTTTTAATCAGCATAAGTTGCTGAAATAAGCCTATTTAATAAGCTCAAGTTGCTGAAATAAGCCTACTTAATTAGGCTATTTAATAAGCCTAAGTTGCTGAAATAAGCCTATTTAATAAGCGTAAGTTGCTGAAATAAGGCTATTTAATAAGTCTAAGTTGCTGAAATAAGCCTATTTAATAAGCCTAAGTTGCTGAAATAAGCCCATTTAATAAGCCTATTTAATAAGCCTAAGTTGCTGAAATAAGCCTATTTAATAAGCCTATTTATTAAGCCTATTTAATAAGTATTTAATGTGCCTATTTAATAAGTCTATTTAATAAGCCTATTTAATAGGCCTATTTAATAAGTCTAAGTTGCTGAAATAAACCTATTTAATAAGCCTATTTAACAGGCCTATTTAATAAGTCTAAGTTGCTGAAATAAGCCTATTTAATAAGCCTAAGTTTCTGAATGAGCCTATTTAATAATCCTAAGTTGCTGAATAAGCCTATTTAATAAGCCTAAGTTGCTGAAATAAGCATATTTAATAAGTCTAAGTTGCTGAAATAAGGCTATTTAATAAGCCTAAGTTGCTGAAATAAGCCTATTTAATAAGCCTAAGTTGTTGAATAAGCCTATTTAATAAGCCTATTTAATAGGCCTATTTAATAAGTCTAAGTTGCTGAAATAAGCCTATTTAATAAGCCTAAGTTGCTGAATGAGCCTATTTAATAAGCCTAAGTTGCTGAAATAAGCCTATTTAATAAGCCTAAGTTGCTGAATAAGCCTATTTAATAAGCCTAAGTTGCTGAATAAACCTATTTAATAAGTCTAAGTTGCTGAAATAAGCCTATTTAATAAGGCTATTTAATAAGCCTAAGTTGCTGAAATAAGGCTATTTAATAAGCGTAAGTTGCTGAAATAAGGCTATTTAATAAGTCTAAGTTGCTGAAATAAGCCTATTTAATAAGCCTAAGTTGCTGAAATAAGCCCATTTAATAAGCCTATTTAATAAGCCTAAGTTGCTGAAATAAGCCTATTTAATAAGCCTATTTAATAAGCCTATTTAATAGGCCTATTTAATAAGTCTAAGTTGCTGAAATAAGCCTATTTAATAAGCCTATTTAATAGGCCTATTTAATAAGTCTAAGTTGCTGAAATAAGCCTATTTATAAGCCTAAGTTGCTGAATGAGCCTATTTAATAAGCCTAAGTTGCTGAAATAAGCCTATTTAATAAGCCTAAGTTGCTGAATAAGCCTATTTAATAAGCCTAAGTTGCTGAATAAACCTATTTAATAAGTCTAAGTTGCTGAAATAAGCCTATTTAATAAAGCTATTTAATAAGCCTAAGTTGCTGAATAAGCCTATTTAATAAGTCTAAATTGCTGAAATAAGGCTATTTAATACGCCTAAGTTGCTGAAATAAGGCTATTTAATAAGTTAAGTTGCTGAAATAAGCCTATTTAATAAGCCTAAGTTGCTGAAATAAGCATATTTAATAAGGCTATTTAATGAGCCTAAGTTGCTGAAATAAGCCTATTTAATAAGCCTAAGTTTCTGAACTAAGCCTATTTAAAAAGGTATATTTAATAAGTCTAAGTTGCTGAAATAAACCTATTTAAAAATGCTATTTAATAAGCCTAAGTTGCTGAAATAAGGCTATTTAATAAGTTTAAGTTGCTGAAATAAGCCTATTTAATAAGGCTATTTAATGAGCCTAAGTTGCTAAAATAAGCCTATTTAATAAGCCTAAGTTTCTGAACTAAGCCTATTTAAAAAGGTATATTTAATAAGTCTAAGTTGCTGAAATAAACCTATTTAAAAATGCTATTTAATAAGCCTAAGTTGCTGAAATAAACCTGTTTAATAAGGCTATTTAATAAGCATAAGTTGCTGAAATAAGCATATTTAATAAGGCTATTTAATGAGCCTAAGTTGCTGAAATAAGCCTATTTAATAAGCCTAAGTTTCTGAACTAAGCCTATTTAAAAAGGTATATTTAATAAGTCTAAGTTGCTGAAATAAACCTATTTAAAAATGCTATTTAATAAGCCTAAGTTGCTGAAATAAACCTGTTTAATAAGGCTATTTAATAAGCCTAAGTTGCTGAAATAAGCATATTTAATAAGGCTATTTAATGAGCCTAAGTTGCTGAAATAAGCCTATTTAATAAGCCTAAGTTTCTGAACTAAGCCTATTTAAAAAGGTATATTTAATAAGTCTAAGTTGCTGAAATAAACCTATTTAAAAATGCTATTTAATAAGCCTAAGTTGCTGAAATAAGGCTATTTAATAAGTTTAAGTTGCTGAAATAAGCCTATTTAATAAGGCTATTTAATGTGCCTAAGTTAGCTGAAATAAGCCTATTTAATAAGCCTAAGTTTCTGAACTAAGCCTATTTAAAAAGGTATATTTAATAAGTCTAAGTTGCTGAAATAAACCTATTTAAAAATGCTATTTAATAAGCCTAAGTTGCTGAAATAAACCTGTTTAATAAGGCTATTTAATAAGCATAAGTTGCTGAAATAAGCCTATTTAATAAGCCTAAGTTGCTGAATAAACCTATTTAATAAGTCTAAGTTGCTGAAATAAGCCTATTTAATAAAGCTATTTAATAAGCCTAAGTTGCTGAAATAAACCTGTTTAATAAGGCTATTTAAAAGCATAAGTTGCTGAAATAAGCCTATTAAATAAGCCTAAGTTGCTGAAATAAGCCTATTAAATAAGCCTAAGTTGCTGAATAAGCCTATTTAATAAGCCTAAGTTGCTGAATAAACCTATTTAATAAGTCTAAGTTGCTGAAATAAACCTATTTAAAAATGCTACTTAATAAGCTTAAGTTGCTGAAATAAACCTGTTTAATAAGGCTATTTAATAAGAATAAGTTGCTGAAATAAGCTTATTTAATAAGCCTAAGTTGCTGAAATAAGCCTATTTAATAAGGCTTTTAATAAGTCTAAGTTGCTGAAATAAACCTATTTATTAAGCCTATTTAACAGGCCTATTTAATAAGTCTAAGTTGCTGAAATAAGCCTATGTAATAAGCCTAAGTTGCTGAATAAGCCTATTTAATAAGCCTAAGTTGCTGAAATAAGCCTATTTAATAAGTCTAAGTTGCTGAAATAAGGCTATTTAATAAGCCTAAGTTGCTAAAATAAGCCTATTTAATGAGGCTATTTAATAAGTCTATTTAATAAGCCTATTTAATAAGCCTATTTAATAAGCCTATTTAATAAGCCTATTTAATAAGTCTATTTAATAAGTCTATTTAATAAGTATTTAATGAGCCTATTTAATATGCCTATTTATTGAGCCTATTTAAAAAGCCTATTTATTGAGCCTATTTAATAAGCCTATTTATTGAGCCTATTTAATAAGCCTATTTAATGAGTCTATTTAATAAGCCTATTTAGTAAGCCTATTTAATAAGCCTATTTATTGAGCCTATTTAATAAGTCTATTTAATAAGCCTATTTAATAAGCTTATTTAATAAGCCTATTTAATAAGTATTTAATGTGCCTATTTAATAAGTCTATTTAATAAGCCTATTTAATAGGCCTATTTAATAAGTCTAAGTTGCTGAAATAAACCTATTTAATAAGCCTATTTAACAGGCCTATTTAATAAGTCTAAGTTGCTGAAATAAGCCTATGTAATAAGCCTAAGTTGCTGAATAAGCCTATTTAATAAGCCTAAGTTGCTGAAATAAGCCTATTTAATAAGTCTAAGTTGCTGAAATAAACCTATTTAAAAATGCTACTTAATAAGCCTAAGTTGCTGAAATAAACCTGTTTAATAAGGCTATTTAATAAGAATAAGTTGCTGAAATAAGCTTATTTAATAAGCCTAAGTTGCTGAAATAAGCCTATTTAATAAGGCTTTTAATAAGTCTAAGTTGCTGAAATAAACTCATTTAATAAGCCTAAGTTGCTAAAATAAGCCTATTTAATGAGGCTATTTAATAAGTCTATTTAATGAGCCTATTTAATAAGCCTATTTAATAAGCCTATTTAATAAGCCTATTTCATAAGTCTATTTAATAAGTCTATTTAATAAGTATTTAATGAGCCTATTTAATATGCCTATTTATTGAGCCTATTTAAAAAGCCTATTTATTGAGCCTATTTAATAAGCCTATTTATTGAGCCTATTTAATAAGCCTATTTAATAAGTCTATTTAATAAGCCTATTTAGTAAGCCTAATTAATAAGCCTATTTATTGAGCCTATTTAATAAGTCTATTTAATAAGCCTATTTAATAAGTATTTAATGTGCCTATTTAATAAGTCTATTTAATAAGCCTATTTAATAGGCCTATTTAATAAGTCTAAGTTGCTGAAATAAACCTATTTATTAAGCCTATTTAACAGGCCTATTTAATAAGTCTAAGTTGCTGAAATAAGCCTATGTAATAAGCCTAAGTTGCTGAATAAGCCTATTTAATAAGCCTAAGTTGCTGAAATAAGCCTATTTAATAAGTCTAAGTTGCTGAAATAAGGCTATTTAATAAGCCTAAGTTGCTAAAATAAGCCTATTTAATGACGCTATTTAATAAGTCTATTTAATAAGCCTATTTAATAAGCCTATTTAATAAGCCTATTTAATAAGCCTATTTAATAAGCCTATTTAATAAGTCTATTTAATAAGTATTTAATGAGCCTCTTTAATATGCCTATTTATTGAGCCTATTTAAAAAGCCTATTTATTGAGCCTATTTAATAAGCCTATTTATTGAGCCTATTTAATAAGCCTATTTAATAAGTCTATTTAATAAGCCTATTTAGTAAGCCTATTTAATAAGCCTATTTATTGAGCCTATTTAGTAAGTCTATTTAATAATCCTATTTAATAAGCTTATTTAATAAGCCTATTTAATAAGTATTTAATGTGCCTATTTAATAAGTCTATTTAATAAGCCTATTTAATAGGCCTATTTAATAAGTCTAAGTTGCTGAAATAAACCTATTTAATAAGCCTATTTAACAGGCATATTTAATAAGTCTAAGTTGCTGAAATAAGCCTATGTAATAAGCCTAAGTTGCTGAATAAGCCTATTTAATAAGCCTAAGTTGCTGAAATAAGCCTATTTAATAAGTCTAAGTTGCTGAAATAAGGCTATTTAATAAGCCTAAGTTGCTGAAATAAGCCTATTTAATAAGCCTAAGTTGCTGAAATAAGGCTATTTAATAAGTCTAAGTTGCTGAAATAAGCCTATTTAATAAGCCTAAGTTGCTGAAATAAGTATTTTTAATAAGCATAAGTTGCTGAAATAAGCCTATTTAATGAGTCTAAGTTGCTGAAATAAGGCTCTTTAATAAGTCTAAGTTGCTGAAATAAGCCTTTTTAATCAGCATAAGTTGCTGAAATAAGCCTATTTAATAAGCTCAAGTTGCTGAAATAAGCCTACTTAATTAGGCTATTTAATAAGCCTAAGTTGCTGAAATAAGCCTATTTAATAAGCGTAAGTTGCTGAAATAAGGCTATTTAATAAGTCTAAGTTGCTGAAATAAGCCTATTTAATAAGCCTAAGTTGCTGAAATAAGCCCATTTAATAAGCCTATTTAATAAGCCTAAGTTGCTGAAATAAGCCTATTTAATAAGCCTATTTATTAAGCCTATTTAATAAGTATTTAATGAGCCTATTTAATATGCCTATTTATTGAGCCTATTTAAAAAGCCTATTTATTGAGCCTATTTAATAAGCCTATTTATTGAGCCTATTTAATAAGCCTATTTAATAAGTCTATTTAATAAGCCTATTTAGTAAGCCTAATTAATAAGCCTATTTATTGAGCCTATTTAATAAGTCTATTTAATAAGCCTATTTAATAAGTATTTAATGTGCCTATTTAATAAGTCTATTTAATAAGCCTATTTAATAGGCCTATTTAATAAGTCTAAGTTGATGAAATAAACCTATTTATTAAGCCTATTTAACAGGCCTATTTAATAAGTCTAAGTTGCTGAAATAAGCCTATGTAATAAGCCTAAGTTGCTGAATAAGCCTATTTAATAAGCCTAAGTTGCTGAAATAAGCCTATTTAATAAGTCTAAGTTGCTGAAATAAGGCTATTTAATAAGCCTAAGTTGCTAAAATAAGCCTATTTAATGAGGCTATTTAATAAGTCTATTTAATAAGCCTATTTAATAAGCCTATTTAATAAGCCTATTTAATAAGCCTATTTAATAAGCCTATTTAATAAGTCTATTTAATAAGTCTATTTAATAAGTATTTAATGAGCCTATTTAATATGCCTATTTATTGAGCCTATTTAAAAAGCCTATTTATTGAGCCTATTTAATAAGCCTATTTATTGAGCCTATTTAATAAGCCTATTTAATAAGTCTATTTAATAAGCCTATTTAGTAAGCCTATTTAATACGCCTATTTATTGAGCCTATTTAATAAGTCTATTTAATAAGCCTATTTAATAAGCTTATTTAATAAGCCTATTTAATAAGTATTTAATGTGCCTATTTAATAAGTCTATTTAATAAGCCTATTTAATAGGCCTATTTAATAAGTCTAAGTTGCTGAAATAAACCTATTTAATAAGCCTATTTAACAGGCCTATTTAATAAGTCTAAGTTGCTGAAATAAGCCTATGTAATAAGCCTAAGTTGCTGAATAAGCCTATTTAATAAGCCTAAGTTGCTGAAATAAGCCTATTTAATAAGTCTAAGTTGCTGAAATAAGGCTATTTAATAAGCCTAAGTTGCTGAAATAAGCCTATTTAATAAGCCTAAGTTGCTGAAATAAGGCTATTTAATAAGTCTAAGTTGCTGAAATAAGCCTATTTAATAAGCCTAAGTTGCTGAAATAAGTATTTTTAATAAGCATAAGTTGCTGAAATAAGCCTATTTAATGAGTCTAAGTTGCTGAAATAAGGCTATTTAATAAGTCTAAGTTGCTGAAATAAGCCTTTTTAATCAGCATAAGTTGCTGAAATAAGCCTATTTAATAAGCTCAAGTTGCTGAAATAAGCCTACTTAATTAGGCTATTTAATAAGCCTAAGTTGCTGAAATAAGCCTATTTAATAAGCGTAAGTTGCTGAAATAAGGCTATTTAATAAGTCTAAGTTGCTGAAATAAGCCTATTTAATAAGCCTAAGTTGCTGAAATAAGCCCATTTAATAAGCCTATTTAATAAGCCTAAGTTGCTGAAATAAGCCTATTTAATAAGCCTATTTATTAAGCCTATTTAATAAGTATTTAATGTGCCTATTTAATAAGTCTATTTAATAAGCCTATTTAATAGGCCTATTTAATAAGTCTAAGTTGCTGAAATAAACCTATTTAATAAGCCTATTTAACAGGCCTATTTAATAAGTCTAAGTTGCTGAAATAAGCCTATTTAATAAGCCTAAGTTTCTGAATGAGCCTATTTAATAATCCTAAGTTGCTGAAATAAGCCTATTTAATAAGCCTAAGTTGCTGAATAAGCCTATTTAATAAGCCTAAGTTGCTGAAATAAGCATATTTAATAAGTATAAGTTGCTGAAATAAGGCTATTTAATAAGCCTAAGTTGCTGAAATAAGCCTATTTAATAAGCCTAAGTTGTTGAATAAGCCTATTTAATAAGCCTATTTAATAGGCCTATTTAATAAGTCTAAGTTGCTGAAATAAGCCTATTTAATAAGCCTAAGTTGCTGAATGAGCCTATTTAATAAGCCTAAGTTGCTGAAATAAGCCTATTTAATAAGCCTAAGTTGCTGAATAAGCCTATTTAATAAGCCTAAGTTGCTGAATAAACCTATTTAATAAGTCTAAGTTGCTGAAATAAGCCTATTTAATAAGGCTATTTAATAAGTCTAAGTTGCTGAAATAAGGCTATTTAATAAGCGTAAGTTGCTGAAATAAGGCTATTTAATAAGTCTAAGTTGCTGAAATAAGCCTATTTAATAAGCCTAAGTTGCTGAAATAAGCCCATTTAATAAGCCTATTTAATAAGCCTAAGTTGCTGAAATAAGCCTATTTAATAAGCCTATTTAATAAGCCTATTTAATAGGCCTATTTAATAAGTCTAAGTTGCTGAAATAAGCCTATTTAATAAGCCTATTTAATAGGCCTATTTAATAAGTCTAAGTTGCTGAAATAAGCCTATTTATAAGCCTAAGTTGCTGAATGAGCCTATTTAATAAGCCTAAGTTGCTGAAATAAGCCTATTTAATAAGCCTAAGTTGCTGAATAAGCCTATTTAATAAGCCTAAGTTGCTGAATAAACCTATTTAATAAGTCTAAGTTGCTGAAATAAGCCTATTTAATAAAGCTATTTAATAAGCCTAAGTTGCTGAATAAGCCTATTTAATAAGTCTAAATTGCTGAAATAAGGCTATTTAATACGCCTAAGTTGCTGAAATAAGGCTATTTAATAAGTTAAGTTGCTGAAATAAGCCTATTTAATAAGCCTAAGTTGCTGAAATAAGCATATTTAATAAGGCTATTTAATGAGCCTAAGTTGCTGAAATAAGCCTATTTAATAAGCCTAAGTTTCTGAACTAAGCCTATTTAAAAAGGTATATTTAATAAGTCTAAGTTGCTGAAATAAACCTATTTAAAAATGCTATTTAATAAGCCTAAGTTGCTGAAATAAGGCTATTTAATAAGTTTAAGTTGCTGAAATAAGCCTATTTAATAAGGCTATTTAATGAGCCTAAGTTGCTAAAATAAGCCTATTTAATAAGCCTAAGTTTCTGAACTAAGCCTATTTAAAAAGGTATATTTAATAAGTCTAAGTTGCTGAAATAAACCTATTTAAAAATGCTATTTAATAAGCCTAAGTTGCTGAAATAAACCTGTTTAATAAGGCTATTTAATAAGCATAAGTTGCTGAAATAAGCATATTTAATAAGGCTATTTAATGAGCCTAAGTTGCTGAAATAAGCCTATTTAATAAGCCTAAGTTTCTGAACTAAGCCTATTTAAAAAGGTATATTTAATAAGTCTAAGTTGCTGAAATAAACCTATTTAAAAATGCTATTTAATAAGCCTAAGTTGCTGAAATAAACCTGTTTAATAAGGCTATTTAATAAGCCTAAGTTGCTGAAATAAGCATATTTAATAAGGCTATTTAATGAGCCTAAGTTGCTGAAATAAGCCTATTTAATAAGCCTAAGTTTCTGAACTAAGCCTATTTAAAAAGGTATATTTAATAAGTCTAAGTTGCTGAAATAAACCTATTTAAAAATGCTATTTAATAAGCCTAAGTTGCTGAAATAAGGCTATTTAATAAGTTTAAGTTGCTGAAATAAGCCTATTTAATAAGGCTATTTAATGTGCCTAAGTTAGCTGAAATAAGCCTATTTAATAAGCCTAAGTTTCTGAACTAAGCCTATTTAAAAAGGTATATTTAATAAGTCTAAGTTGCTGAAATAAACCTATTTAAAAATGCTATTTAATAAGCCTAAGTTGCTGAAATAAACCTGTTTAATAAGGCTATTTAATAAGCATAAGTTGCTGAAATAAGCCTATTTAATAAGCCTAAGTTGCTGAATAAACCTATTTAATAAGTCTAAGTTGCTGAAATAAGCCTATTTAATAAAGCTATTTAATAAGCCTAAGTTGCTGAAATAAACCTGTTTAATAAGGCTATTTAAAAGCATAAGTTGCTGAAATAAGCCTATTAAATAAGCCTAAGTTGCTGAAATAAGCCTATTAAATAAGCCTAAGTTGCTGAATAAGCCTATTTAATAAGCCTAAGTTGCTGAATAAACCTATTTAATAAGTCTAAGTTGCTGAAATAAACCTATTTAAAAATGCTACTTAATAAGCTTAAGTTGCTGAAATAAACCTGTTTAATAAGGCTATTTAATAAGAATAAGTTGCTGAAATAAGCTTATTTAATAAGCCTAAGTTGCTGAAATAAGCCTATTTAATAAGGCTTTTAATAAGTCTAAGTTGCTGAAATAAACCTATTTATTAAGCCTATTTAACAGGCCTATTTAATAAGTCTAAGTTGCTGAAATAAGCCTATGTAATAAGCCTAAGTTGCTGAATAAGCCTATTTAATAAGCCTAAGTTGCTGAAATAAGCCTATTTAATAAGTCTAAGTTGCTGAAATAAGGCTATTTAATAAGCCTAAGTTGCTAAAATAAGCCTATTTAATGAGGCTATTTAATAAGTCTATTTAATAAGCCTATTTAATAAGCCTATTTAATAAGCCTATTTAATAAGCCTATTTAATAAGTCTATTTAATAAGTCTATTTAATAAGTATTTAATGAGCCTATTTAATATGCCTATTTATTGAGCCTATTTAAAAAGCCTATTTATTGAGCCTATTTAATAAGCCTATTTATTGAGCCTATTTAATAAGCCTATTTAATGAGTCTATTTAATAAGCCTATTTAGTAAGCCTATTTAATAAGCCTATTTATTGAGCCTATTTAATAAGTCTATTTAATAAGCCTATTTAATAAGCTTATTTAATAAGCCTATTTAATAAGTATTTAATGTGCCTATTTAATAAGTCTATTTAATAAGCCTATTTAATAGGCCTATTTAATAAGTCTAAGTTGCTGAAATAAACCTATTTAATAAGCCTATTTAACAGGCCTATTTAATAAGTCTAAGTTGCTGAAATAAGCCTATGTAATAAGCCTAAGTTGCTGAATAAGCCTATTTAATAAGCCTAAGTTGCTGAAATAAGCCTATTTAATAAGTCTAAGTTGCTGAAATAAACCTATTTAAAAATGCTACTTAATAAGCCTAAGTTGCTGAAATAAACCTGTTTAATAAGGCTATTTAATAAGAATAAGTTGCTGAAATAAGCTTATTTAATAAGCCTAAGTTGCTGAAATAAGCCTATTTAATAAGGCTTTTAATAAGTCTAAGTTGCTGAAATAAACTCATTTAATAAGCCTAAGTTGCTAAAATAAGCCTATTTAATGAGGCTATTTAATAAGTCTATTTAATGAGCCTATTTAATAAGCCTATTTAATAAGCCTATTTAATAAGCCTATTTCATAAGTCTATTTAATAAGTCTATTTAATAAGTATTTAATGAGCCTATTTAATATGCCTATTTATTGAGCCTATTTAAAAAGCCTATTTATTGAGCCTATTTAATAAGCCTATTTATTGAGCCTATTTAATAAGCCTATTTAATAAGTCTATTTAATAAGCCTATTTAGTAAGCCTAATTAATAAGCCTATTTATTGAGCCTATTTAATAAGTCTATTTAATAAGCCTATTTAATAAGTATTTAATGTGCCTATTTAATAAGTCTATTTAATAAGCCTATTTAATAGGCCTATTTAATAAGTCTAAGTTGCTGAAATAAACCTATTTATTAAGCCTATTTAACAGGCCTATTTAATAAGTCTAAGTTGCTGAAATAAGCCTATGTAATAAGCCTAAGTTGCTGAATAAGCCTATTTAATAAGCCTAAGTTGCTGAAATAAGCCTATTTAATAAGTCTAAGTTGCTGAAATAAGGCTATTTAATAAGCCTAAGTTGCTAAAATAAGCCTATTTAATGACGCTATTTAATAAGTCTATTTAATAAGCCTATTTAATAAGCCTATTTAATAAGCCTATTTAATAAGCCTATTTAATAAGCCTATTTAATAAGTCTATTTAATAAGTATTTAATGAGCCTCTTTAATATGCCTATTTATTGAGCCTATTTAAAAAGCCTATTTATTGAGCCTATTTAATAAGCCTATTTATTGAGCCTATTTAATAAGCCTATTTAATAAGTCTATTTAATAAGCCTATTTAGTAAGCCTATTTAATAAGCCTATTTATTGAGCCTATTTAGTAAGTCTATTTAATAATCCTATTTAATAAGCTTATTTAATAAGCCTATTTAATAAGTATTTAATGTGCCTATTTAATAAGTCTATTTAATAAGCCTATTTAATAGGCCTATTTAATAAGTCTAAGTTGCTGAAATAAACCTATTTAATAAGCCTATTTAACAGGCATATTTAATAAGTCTAAGTTGCTGAAATAAGCCTATGTAATAAGCCTAAGTTGCTGAATAAGCCTATTTAATAAGCCTAAGTTGCTGAAATAAGCCTATTTAATAAGTCTAAGTTGCTGAAATAAGGCTATTTAATAAGCCTAAGTTGCTGAAATAAGCCTATTTAATAAGCCTAAGTTGCTGAAATAAGGCTATTTAATAAGTCTAAGTTGCTGAAATAAGCCTATTTAATAAGCCTAAGTTGCTGAAATAAGTATTTTTAATAAGCATAAGTTGCTGAAATAAGCCTATTTAATGAGTCTAAGTTGCTGAAATAAGGCTCTTTAATAAGTCTAAGTTGCTGAAATAAGCCTTTTTAATCAGCATAAGTTGCTGAAATAAGCCTATTTAATAAGCTCAAGTTGCTGAAATAAGCCTACTTAATTAGGCTATTTAATAAGCCTAAGTTGCTGAAATAAGCCTATTTAATAAGCGTAAGTTGCTGAAATAAGGCTATTTAATAAGTCTAAGTTGCTGAAATAAGCCTATTTAATAAGCCTAAGTTGCTGAAATAAGCCCATTTAATAAGCCTATTTAATAAGCCTAAGTTGCTGAAATAAGCCTATTTAATAAGCCTATTTATTAAGCCTATTTAATAAGTATTTAATGTGCCTATTTAATAAGTCTATTTAATAAGCCTATTTAATAGGCCTATTTAATAAGTCTAAGTTGCTGAAATAAACCTATTTAATAAGCCTATTTAACAGGCCTATTTAATAAGTCTAAGTTGCTGAAATAAGCCTATTTAATAAGCCTAAGTTTCTGAATGAGCCTATTTAATAATCCTAAGTTGCTGAAATAAGCCTATTTAATAAGCCTAAGTTGCTGAATAAGCCTATTTAATAAGCCTAAGTTGCTGAAATAAGCATATTTAATAAGTCTAAGTTGCTGAAATAAGGCTATTTAATAAGCCTAAGTTGCTGAAATAAGCCTATTTAATAAGCCTAAGTTGTTGAAATAAGCCTATTTAATAAGCCTATTTAATAGGCCTATTTAATAAGTCTAAGTTGCTGAAATAAGCCTATTTAATAAGCCTAAGTTGCTGAATGAGCCTATTTAATAAGCCTAAGTTGCTGAAATAAGCCTATTTAATAAGCCTAAGTTGCTGAATAAGCCTATTTAATAAGCCTAAGTTGCTGAATAAACCTATTTAATAAGTCTAAGTTGCTGAAATAAGCCTATTTAATAAGGCTATTTAATAAGCCTAAGTTGCTGAAATAAGGCTATTTAATAAGCGTAAGTTGCTGAAATAAGGCTATTTAATAAGTCTAAGTTGCTGAAATAAGCCTATTTAATAAGCCTAAGTTGCTGAAATAAGCCCATTTAATAAGCCTATTTAATAAGCCTAAGTTGCTGAAATAAGCCTATTTAATAAGCCTATTTAATAAGCCTATTTAATAGGCCTATTTAATAAGTCTAAGTTGCTGAAATAAGCCTATTTAATAAGCCTATTTAATAGGCCTATTTAATAAGTCTAAGTTGCTGAAATAAGCCTATTTATAAGCCTAAGTTGCTGAATGAGCCTATTTAATAAGCCTAAGTTGCTGAAATAAGCCTATTTAATAAGCCTAAGTTGCTGAATAAGCCTATTTAATAAGCCAAAGTTGCTGAATAAACCTATTTAATAAGTCTAAGTTGCTGAAATAAGCCTATTTAATAAAGCTATTTAATAAGCCTAAGTTGCTGAATAAGCCTATTTAATAAGTCTAAATTGCTGAAATAAGGCTATTTAATACGCCTAAGTTGCTGAAATAAGGCTATTTAATAAGTTTAAGTTGCTGAAATAAGCCTATTTAATAAGCCTAAGTTGCTGAAATACGCATATTTAATAAGGCTATTTAATGAGCCTAAGTTGCTGAAATAAGCCTATTTATAAGCCTAAGTTTCTGAACTAAGCCTATTTAAAAAGGTATATTTAATAAGTCTAAGTTGCTGAAATAAACCTATTTAAAAATGCTATTTAATAAGCCTAAGTTGCTGAAATAAGGCTATTTAATAAGTTTAAGTTGCTGAAATAAGCCTATTTAATAAGGCTATTTAATGAGCCTAAGTTGCTGAAATAAGCCTATTTAATAAGCCTAAGTTTCTGAACTAAGCCTATTTAAAAAGGTATATTTAATAAGTCTAAGTTGCTGAAATAAACCTATTTAAAAATGCTATTTAATAAGCCTAAGTTGCTGAAATAAACCTGTTTAATAAGGCTATTTAATAAGCATAAGTTGCTGAAATAAGCCTATTTAATAAGCCTAAGTTGCTGAAATAAGCATATTTAATAAGGCTATTTAATGAGCCTAAGTTGCTGAAATAAGCCTATTTAATAAGCCTAAGTTTCTGAACTAAGCCTATTTAAAAAGGTATATTTAATAAGTCTAAGTTGCTGAAATAAACCTATTTAAAAATGCTATTTAATAAGCCTAAGTTGCTGAAATAAGGCTATTTAATAAGTTTAAGTTGCTGAAATAAGCCTATTTAAAAATGCTATTTAATAAGCCTAAGTTGCTGAAATAAACCTGTTTAATAAGGCTATTTAATAAGCATAAGTTGCTGAAATAAGCCTATTTAATAAGCCTAAGTTGCTGAATAAACCTATTTAATAAGTCTAAGTTGCTGAAATAAGCCTATTTAATAAAGCTATTTAATAAGCCTAAGTTGCTGAAATAAACCTGTTTAATAAGGCTATTTAAAAGCATAAGTTGCTGAAATAAGCCTATTAAATAAGCCTAAGTTGCTGAAATAAGCCTATTAAATAAGCCTAAGTTGCTGAATAAGCCTATTTAATAAGCCTAAGTTGCTGAATAAACCTATTTAATAAGTCTAAGTTGCTGAAATAAACCTATTTAAAAATGCTACTTAATAAGCTTAAGTTGCTGAAATAAGCCTGTTTAATAAGGCTATTTAATAAGAATAAGTTGCTGAAATAAGCTTATTTAATAAGCCTAAGTTGCTGAAATAAGCCTATTTAATAAGGCTTTTAATAAGTCTAAGTTGCTGAAATAAACTTATTTAATAAGCCCAAGTTGCTAAAATAAGCCTATTTAATGAGGCTATTTAATAAGTCTATTTAATAAGCCTATTTAATAAGCCTATTTAATAAGCCTATTTAATAAGCCTATTTCATAAGTCTATTTAATAAGTCTATTTAATAAGTATTTAATGAGCCTATTTAATATGCCTATTTATTGAGCCTATTTAAAAAGCCTATTTATTGAGCCTATTTAATAAGCCTATTTATTGAGCCTATTTAATAAGCCTATTTAATAAGTCTATTTAATAAGCCTATTTAGTAAGCCTAATTAATAAGCCTATTTATTGAGCCTATTTAATAAGTCTATTTAATAAGCCTATTTAATAAGTATTTAATGTGCCTATTTAATAAGTCTATTTAATAAGCCTATTTAATAGGCCTATTTAATAAGTCTAAGTTGATGAAATAAACCTATTTATTAAGCCTATTTAACAGGCCTATTTAATAAGTCTAAGTTGTTGAAATAAGCCTATGTAATAAGCCTAAGTTGCTGAATAAGCCTATTTAATAAGCCTAAGTTGCTGAAATAAGCCTATTTAATAAGTCTAAGTTGCTGAAATAAGGCTATTTAATAAGCCTAAGTTGCTAAAATAAGCCTATTTAATGAGGCTATTTAATAAGTCTATTTAATAAGCCTATTTAATAAGCCTATTTAATAAGCCTATTTAATAAGCCTATTTAATAAGCCTATTTAATAAGTCTATTTAATAAGTCTATTTAATAAGTATTTAATGAGCCTATTTAATATGCCTATTTATTGAGCCTATTTAAAAAGCCTATTTATTGAGCCTATTTAATAAGCCTATTTATTGAGCCTATTTAATAAGCCTATTTAATAAGTCTATTTAATAAGCCTATTTAGTAAGCCTATTTAATAAGCCTATTTATTGAGCCTATTTAATAAGTCTATTTAATAAGCCTATTTAATAAGCTTATTTAATAAGCCTATTTAATAAGTATTTAATGTGCCTATTTAATAAGTCTATTTAATAAGTCTATTTAATAGGCCTATTTAATAAGTCTAAGTTGCTGAAATAAGCCTATGTAATAAGCCTAAGTTGCTGAAATAAGGCTATTTAATAAGTCTAAGTTGCTGAAATAAGCCTATTTAATAAGCCTAAGTTGCTGAAATAAGTATTTTTAATAAGCATAAGTTGCTGAAATAAGCCTATTTAATGAGTCTAAGTTGCTGAAATAAGGCTATTTAATAAGTCTAAGTTGCTGAAATAAGCCTTTTTAATCAGCATAAGTTGCTGAAATAAGCCTATTTAATAAGCTCAAGTTGCTGAAATAAGCCTACTTAATTAGGCTATTTAATAAGCCTAAGTTGCTGAAATAAGCCTATTTAATAAGCGTAAGTTGCTGAAATAAGGCTATTTAATAAGTCTAAGTTGCTGAAATAAGCCTATTTAATAAGCCTAAGTTGCTGAAATAAGCCCATTTAATAAGCCTATTTAATAAGCCTAAGTTGCTGAAATAAGCCTATTTAATAAGCCTATTTATTAAGCCTATTTAATAAGTATTTAATGTGCCTATTTAATAAGTCTATTTAATAAGCCTATTTAATAGGCCTATTTAATAAGTCTAAGTTGCTGAAATAAACCTATTTAATAAGCCTATTTAACAGGCCTATTTAATAAGTCTAAGTTGCTGAAATAAGCCTATTTAATAAGCCTAAGTTTCTGAATGAGCCTATTTAATAATCCTAAGTTGCTGAAATAAGCCTATTTAATAAGCCTAAGTTGCTGAATAAGCCTATTTAATAAGCCTAAGTTGCTGAAATAAGCATATTTAATAAGTCTAAGTTGCTGAAATAAGCCTATTTAATAAGGCTATTTAATAAGCCTAAGTTGCTGAAATAAGGCTATTTAATAAGCGTAAGTTGCTGAAATAAGGCTATTTAATAAGTCTAAGTTGCTGAAATAAGCCTATTTAATAAGCCTAAGTTGCTGAAATAAGCCCATTTAATAAGCCTATTTAATAAGCCTAAGTTGCTGAAATAAGCCTATTTAATAAGCCTATTTAATAAGCCTATTTAATAGGCCTATTTAATAAGTCTAAGTTGCTGAAATAAGCCTATTTAATAAGCCTATTTAATAGGCTTATTTAATAAGTCTAAGTTGCTGAAATAAGCCTATTTATAAGCCTAAGTTGCTGAATGAGCCTATTTAATAAGCCTAAGTTGCTGAAATAAGCCTATTTAATAAGCCTAAGTTGCTGAATAAGCCTATTTAATAAGCCTAAGTTGCTGAATAAACCTATTTAATAAGTCTAAGTTGCTGAAATAAGCCTATTTAATAAAGCTATTTAATAAGCCTAAGTTGCTGAATAAGCCTATTTAATAAGTCTAAATTGCTGAAATAAGGCTATTTAATACGCCTAAGTTGCTGAAATAAGGCTATTTAATAAGTTTAAGTTGCTGAAATAAGCCTATTTAATAAGCCTAAGTTGCTGAAATAAGCATATTTAATAAGGCTATTTAATGAGCCGTAGTTGCTGAAATAAGCCTATTTAATAAGCCTAAGTTTCTGAACTAAGCCTATTTAAAAAGGTATATTTAATAAGTCTAAGTTGCTGAAATAAACCTATTTAAAAATGCTATTTAATAAGCCTAAGTTGCTGAAATAAACCTGTTTAATAAGGCTATTTAATAAGCATAAGTTGCTGAAATAAGCTTATTTAATAAGCCTAAGTTGCTGAAATAAGCCTATTTAATAAGTCTAAGTTGCTGAAATAAACCTATTTAATAAGCCTAAGTTGCTAAAATAAGCCTATTCAATGAGGCTATTTAATGAGTCTATTTAATAAGCCTATTTAATAAGCCTATTTTATAAGCCTATTTAATAAGCCTATTTAATACGCCTATTTAATAAACATATTTAATAAGTATTTAATGAGCCTATTTAATAAGTCTATTTAATAAGCCTTTTTAATAAGCCTATTTAATAAGTCTATTTAATAAGCCTATTTAATAAGTCTATTTAATAAGTCTATTTAATAAGCCTATTTAATAAGTATATAATGAGCCTATTTAATAAGCCTATTTATTGAGCCTATTTAATAAGCCTATTTATTGAGCCTATTTAATAAGCCTATTTATTGAGCCTATTTAATAAGCCTATTTATTGAGCCTATTTAATAAGACTATTTAATAAGTCTATTTAATAAGCCTATTTAATAAGCCTATTTAATAAGCCTATTTATTGAGCCTATTTAATAAGACTATTTAATAAGCCTATTTATTGAGCCTATTTAATAAGTCTATTTAATAAGCATATTTAATAAGACTAATTAATAAGTATTTAATGAGCCTATTTAATAAGTCTATTTAATAAGCCTATTTAATAGGCCTATTTAATAAGTCTAAGTTGCTGAAATAAGCCTATTTAATAAGCCTATTTAATAGGCCTATTTAATAAGTCTAAGTTGCTGAAATAAGCCTATTTAATAAGCCTAAGTTTCTGAATGAGCCTATTTAATAAGCCTAAGTTGCTGAAATAAGCCTATTTAATAAGCCTAAGTTGCTGAATAAGCCTATTTAATAAGCCTAAGTTGCTGAAATAAGCCTATTTAATAAGTTTAAGTTGCTGAAATAAGGCTATTTAATAAGCCTAAGTTGCTGAAATAAGCCTATTTAATAAGCCTAAGTTGCTGAAATAAAGCTATTTAATAAGTCTAAGTTGCTGAAATAAGCCTATTTAATAAGCCTAAGTTGCTGAAATAAGTATATTTAATAAGCATAAGTTGCTGAAATAAACCTATTTAATGAGTCTAAGTTGCTGAAATAAGGCTATTTAATAAGTCTAAGTTGCTGAAATAAGCCTTTTTAATCAGCGTAAGTTGCTGAAATAAGTCTATTTAATAATCCCAAGTTGCTGAAATAAGCCTACTTAATTAGGCTATTTAATAAGCCTAAGTTGCTGAAATAAGCCTATTTAATACGCGTAAGTTGCTGAAATAAGGCTATTTAATAAGTTTAAGTTGCTGAAATAAGCCTATTTAATAAGCCTAAGTTGCTGAAATAAGCATATTTAATAAGGCTATTTAATGAGCCTAAGTTGCTGAAATAAGCCTATTTAATAAGCCTAAGTTTCTGAACTAAGCCTATTTAAAAAGGTATATTTAATAAGTCTAAGTTGCTGAAATAAACCTATTTAAAAATGCTATTTAATAAGCCTAAGTTGCTGAAATAAGGCTATTTAATAAGTTTAAGTTGCTGAAATAAGCCTATTTAATAAGGCTATTTAATGAGCCTAAGTTGCTGAAATAAGCCTATTTAATAAGCCTAAGTTTCTGAACTAAGCCTATTTAAAAAGGTATATTTAATAAGTCTAAGTTGCTGAAATAAACCTATTTAAAAATGCTATTTAATAAGCCTAAGTTGCTGAAATAAACCTGTTTAATAAGGCTATTTAATAAGCATAAGTTGCTGAAATAAGCTTATTTAATAAGCCTAAGTTGCTGAAATAAGCCTATTTAATAAGTCTAAGTTGCTGAAATAAACCTATTTAATAAGCCTAAGTTGCTAAAATAAGCCTATTCAATGAGGCTATTTAATGAGTCTATTTAATAAGCCTATTTAATAAGCCTATTTTATAAGCCTATTTAATAAGCCTATTTAATACGCCTATTTAATAAACATATTTAATAAGTATTTAATGAGCCTATTTAATAAGTCTATTTAATAAGCCTTTTTAATAAGCCTATTTAATAAGTCTATTTAATAAGCCTATTTAATAAGTCTATTTAATAAGTCTATTTAATAAGCCTATTTAATACGTATATAATGAGCCTATTTAATAAGCCTATTTATTGAGCCTATTTAATAAGCCTATTTATTGAGCCTATTTAATAAGCCTATTTATTGAGCCTATTTAATAAGCCTATTTATTGAGCCTATTTAATAAGACTATTTAATAAGTCTATTTAATAAGCCTATTTAATAAGCCTATTTAATAAGCCTATTTATTGAGCCTATTTAATAAGACTATTTAATAAGCCTATTTATTGAGCCTATTTAATAAGTCTATTTAATAAGCATATTTAATAAGACTAATTAATAAGTATTTAATGAGCCTATTTAATAAGTCTATTTAATAAGCCTATTTAATAGGCCTATTTAATAAGTCTAAGTTGCTGAAATAAGCCTATTTAATAAGCCTATTTAATAGGCCTATTTAATAAGTCTAAGTTGCTGAAATAAGCCTATTTAATAAGCCTAAGTTTCTGAATGTGCATATTTAATAAGCCTAAGTTGCTGAAATAAGCCTATTTAATAAGCCTAAGTTGCTGAATAAGCCTATTTAATAAGCCTAAGTTGCTGAAATAAGCCTATTTAATAAGTTTAAGTTGCTGAAATAAGGCTATTTAATAAGCCTAAGTTGCTGAAATAAGCCTATTTAATAAGCCTAAGTTGCTGAAATAAAGCTATTTAATAAGTCTAAGTTGCTGAAATAAGCCTATTTAATAAGCCTAAGTTGCTGAAATAAGTATATTTAATAAGCATAAGTTGCTGAAATAAACCTATTTAATGAGTCTAAGTTGCTGAAATAAGGCTATTTAATAAGTCTAAGTTGCTGAAATAAGCCTTTTTAATCAGCGTAAGTTGCTGTAATAAGTCTATTTAATAATCCCAAGTTGCTGAAATAAGCCTACTTAATTAGGCTATTTAATAAGCCTAAGTTGCTGAAATAAGCCTATTTAATAAGCGTAAGTTGCTGAAATAAGGCTATTTAATAAGTCTAAGTTGCTGAAATAAGCCTATTTAATAAGCCTAAGTTGCTGAAATAAGCCCATTTAATAAGCCTATTTAATAAGCCTAAGTTGCTGAAATAAGCCTATTTAATAAGCCTATTTAATAAGCCTATTTAATAGGCCTATTTAATAAGTCTAAGTTGCTGAAATAAGCCTATTTAATAAGCCTATTTAATAGGCCTATTTAATAAGTCTAAGTTGCTGAAATAAGCCTATTTATAAGCCTAAGTTGCTGAATGAGCCTATTTAATAAGCATAAGTTGCTGAAATAAGCCTATTTAATAAGCCTAAGTTGCTGAATAAGCCTATTTAATAAGCCTAAGTTGCTGAATAAACCTATTTAATAAGTCTAAGTTGCTGAAATAAGTCTATTTAATAATCCTAAGTTGCTGAAATAAGCCTACTTAATTAGGCTATTTAATAAGCCTAAGTTGCTGAAATAAACCTATTTAATAAGCGTAAGTTGCTGAAATAAGGCTATTTAATAAGTCTAAGTTGCTGAAATAAGCCTATTTAATAAGCCTATTTAATAAGCCTATTTAATAGGCCTATTTAATAAGTCTAAGTTACTGAAATAAGCCTATTTAATAAGCCTATTTAATAGGCCTATTTAATAAGTCTAAGTTGCTGAAATAAGCCTATTTATAAGCCTAAGTTGCTGAATGAGCCTATTTAATAAGCCTAAGTTGCTGAAATAAGCCTATTTAATAAGCCTAAGTTGCTGAATAAGCCTATTTAATAAGCCTAAGTTGCTGAATAAACCTATTTAATAAGTCTAAGTTGCTGAAATAAGCATATTTAATAAGGCTATTTAATGAGCCTAAGTTGCTGAAATAAGCCTATTTAATAAGCCTAAGTTTCTGAACTAAGCCTATTTAAAAAGGTATATTTAATAAGTCTAAGTTGCTGAAATAAGCCTATTTAATAAGCCTAAGTTGCTGAAATAAGGCTATTTAATAAGTCTAAGTTGCTGAAATAAGCGTATTTAATAAGCCTAAGTTGCTGAAATAAGTATTTTTAATAAGCATAAGTTCCTGAAATAAGCCTATTTAATGAGTCTAAGTTGCTGAAATAAGGCTATTTAATAAGTCTAAGTTGCTGAAATAAGCCTTTTTAATCAGCATAAGTTGCTGAAATAAGCCTATTTAATAAGCTCAAGTTGCTGAAATAAGCCTACTTAATTAGGCTATTTAATAAGCCTAAGTTGCTGAAATAAGCCTATTTAATAAGCGTAAGTTGCTGAAATAAGGCTATTTAATAAGTCTAAGTTGCTGAAATAATCCTATTTAATAAGCCTAAGTTGCTGAATAAGCCTATTTAATAAGCCTAAGTTGCTGAAATAAGCCTATTTAATAAGTTTAAGTTGCTGAAATAAGGCAATTTAATAAGCCTAAGTTGCTGAAATAAGCCTATTTAATAAGCCTAAGTTGCTGAAATAAAGCTATTTAATAAGTCTAAGTTGCTGAAATAAGCCTATTTAATAAGCCTAAGTTGCTGAAATAAGTATATTTAATAAGCATAAGTTGCTGAAATAAACCTATTTAATGAGTCTAAGTTGCTGAAATAAGGCTATTTAATAAGTCTAAGTTGCTGAAATAAGCCTTTTTAATCAGCGTAAGTTGCTGAAATAAGTCTATTTAATAATCCCAAGTTGCTGAAATAAGCCTACTTAATTAGGCTATTTAATAAGCCTAAGTTGCTGAAATAAGCCTATTTAATAAGCGTAAGTTGCTGAAATAAGGCTATTTAATAAGTCTAAGTTGCTGAAATAAGCCTATTTAATAAGCCTAAGTTGCTGAAATAAGCCCATTTAATAAGCCTATTTAATAAGCCTAAGTTGCTGAAATAAGCCTATTTAATAAGCCTATTTAATAAGCCTATTTAATAGGCCTATTTAATAAGTCTAAGTTGCTGAAATAAGCCTATTTAATAAGCCTATTTAATAGGCCTATTTAATAAGTCTAAGTTGCTGAAATAAGCCTATTTATAAGCCTAAGTTGCTGAATGAGCCTATTTAATAAGCATAAGTTGCTGAAATAAGCCTATTTAATAAGCCTAAGTTGCTGAATAAGCCTATTTAATAAGCCTAAGTTGCTGAATAAACCTATTTAATAAGTCTAAGTTGCTGAAATAAGTCTATTTAATAATCCCAAGTTGCTGAAATAAGCCTACTTAATTAGGCTATTTAATAAGCCTAAGTTGCTGAAATAAGCCTATTTAATAAGCGTAAGTTGCTGAAATAAGGCTATTTAATAAGTCTAAGTTGCTGAAATAAGCCTATTTAATAAGCCTAAGTTGCTGAAATAAGTATATTTAATAAGCATAAGTTGCTGAAATAAACCTATTTAATGAGTCTAAGTTGCTGAAATAAGGCTATTTAATAAGTCTAAGTTGCTGAAATAAGCCTTTTTAATCAGCGTAAGTTGCTGAAATAAGTCTATTTAATAATCCCAAGTTGCTGAAATAAGCCTACTTAATTAGGCTATTTAATAAGCCTAAGTTGCTGAAATAAGCCTATTTAATAAGCGTAAGTTGCTGAAATAAGGCTATTTAATAAGTCTAAGTTGCTGAAATAAGCCTATTTAATAAGCCTAAGTTGCTGAAATAAGCCCATTTAATAAGCCTATTTAATAAGCCTAAGTTGCTGAAATAAGCCTATTTAATAAGCCTATTTATTAAGCCTATTAAATAGGCCTATTTAATAAGTCTAAGTTGCTGAAATAAGCCTATTTAATAAGCCTATTTAATAGGCCTATTTAATAAGTCTAAGTTGCTGAAATAAGCCTATTTATAAGCCTAAGTTGCTGAATGAGCCTATTTAATAAGCATAAGTTGCTGAAATACGCCTATTTAATAAGCCTAAGTTGCTGAATAAGCCTATTTAATAAGCCTAAGTTGCTGAATAAACCTATTTAATAAGTCTAAGTTGCTGAAATAAGTCTATTTAATAATCCTAAGTTGCTGAAATAAGCCTACTTAATTAGGCTATTTAATAAGCCTAAGTTGCTGAAATAAGCCTATTTAATAAGCGTAAGTTGCTGAAATAAGGCTATTTAATAAGTCTAAGTTGCTGAAATAAGCCTATTTAATAAGCCTATTTAAAACGCCTATTTAATAGGCCTATTTAATAAGTCTAAGTTGCTGAAATAAGCCTATTTAATAAGCCTATTTAATAGGCCTATTTAATAAGTCTAAGTTGCTGAAATAAGCCTATTTATAAGCCTAAGTTGCTGAATGAGCCTATTTAATAAGCCTAAGTTGCTGAAATAAGCCTATTTAATAAGCCTAAGTTGCTGAATAAGCCTATTTAATAAGCCTAAGTTGCTGAATAAACCTATTTAATAAGTCTAAGTTGCTGAAATAAGCCTATTTAATAAAGCTATTTAATAAGCCTAAGTTGCTGAATAAGCCTATTTAATAAGTCTAAATTGCTGAAATAAGGCTATTTAATAAGCCTAAGTTGCTGAAATAAGGCTATTTAATAAGTTTAAGTTGCTGAAATAAGCCTATTTAATAAGCCTAAGTTGCTGAAATAAGCATATTTAATAAGGCTATTTAATGAGCCCAAGTTGCTGAAATAAGCCTATTTAATAAGCCTAAGTTTCTGAACTAAGCCTATTTAAAAAGGTATATTTAATAAGTCTAAGTTGCTGAAATAAGCCTATTTAATAAGCCTAAGTTGCTGAAATAAGGCTATTTAATAAGTCTAAGTTGCTGAAATAAGCGTATTTAATAAGCCTAAGTTGCTGAAATAAGTATTTTTAATAAGCATAAGTTGCTGAAATAAGCCTATTTAATGAGTCTAAGTTGCTGAAATAAGGCTATTTAATAAGTCTAAGTTGCTGAAATAAGCCTTTTTAATCAGCATAAGTTGCTGAAATAAGCCTATTTAATAAGCTCAAGTTGCTGAAATAAGCCTACTTAATTAAGCTATTTAATAAGCCTAAGTTGCTGAAATAAGCCTATTTAATAAGCGTAAGTTGCTGAAATAAGGCTATTTAATAAGTCTAAGTTGCTGAAATAAGCCTATTTAATAAGCCTAAGTTGCTGAATAAGCCTATTTAATAAGCCTAAGTTGCTGAAATAAGTATATTTAATAAGTTTAAATTGCTGAAATAAGGCTATTTAATAAGCCTAAGTTGCTGAAATAAGCCTATTTAATAAGCCTAAGTTGCTGAAATAAAGCTATTTAATAAGTCTAAGTTGCTGAAATAAGCCTATTTAATAAGCCTAAGTTGCTGAAATAAGTATATTTAATAAGCATAAGTTGCTGAAATAAACCTATTTAATGAGTCTAAGTTGCTGAAATAAGGCTATTTAATAAGTCTAAGTTGCTGAAATAAGCCTTTTTAATCAGCGTAAGTTGCTGAAATAAGTCTATTTAATAATCCCAAGTTGCTGAAATAAGCCTACTTAATTAGGCTATTTAATAAGCCTAAGTTGCTGAAATAAGCCTATTTAATAAGCGTAAGTTGCTGAAATAAGGCTATTTAATAAGTCTAAGTTGCTGAAATAAGCCTATTTAATAAGCCTAAGTTGCTGAAATAAGCCCATTTAATAAGCCTATTTAATAAGCCTAAGTTGCTGAAATAAGCCTATTTAATAAGCCTATTTAATAAGCCTATTTAATAGGCCTATTTAATAAGTCTAAGTTGCTGAAATAAGCCTATTTAATAAGCCTATTTAATAGGCCTATTTAATAAGTCTAAGTTGCTGAAATAAGCCTATTTATAAGCCTAAGTTGCTGAATGAGCCTATTTAATAAGCATAAGTTGCTGAAATAAGCCTATTTAATAAGCCTAAGTTGCTGAATAAGCCTATTTAATAAGCCTAAGTTGCTGAATAAACCTATTTAATAAGTCTAAGTTGCTGAAATAAGTCTATTTAATAATCCCAAGTTGCTGAAATAAGCCTACTTAATTAGGCTATTTAATAAGCCTAAGTTGCTGAAATAAGCCTATTTAATAAGCGTAAGTTGCTGAAATAAGCCTATTTAATAAGCCTATTTAATAAGCCTATTTAATAGGCCTATTTAATAAGTCTAAGTTGCTGAAATAAGCCTATTTAATAAGCCTATTTAATAGGCCTATTTAATAAGTCTAAGCTGCTGAAATAAGCCTATTTATAAGCCTAAGTTGCTGAATGAGCCTATTTAATAAGCCTAAGTTGCTGAAATAAGCCTATTTAATAAGCCTAAGTTGCTGAATAAGCCTATTTAATAAGCTTAAGTTGCTGAATAAACCTATTTAATAAGTCTAAGTTGCTGAAATAAGCCTATTTAATAAAGCTATTTAATAAGCCTAAGTTGCTGAATAAGTCTAAATTGCTGAAATAAGGCTATTTAATAAGCCTAAGTTGCTGAAATAAGGCTATTTAATAAGTTTAAGTTGCTGAAATAAGCCTATTTAATAAGCCTAAGTTGCTGAAATAAGCATATTTAATAAGGCTATTTAATGAGCCTAAGTTGCTGAAATAAGCCTATTTAATAAGCCTAAGTTTCTGAACTAAGCCTATTTAAAAAGGTATATTTAATAAGTCTAAGTTGCTGAAATAAGCCTATTTAATAAGCCTAAGTTGCTGAAATAAGGCTATTTAATAAGTCTAAGTTGCTGAAATAAGCGTATTTAATAAGCCTAAGTTGCTGAAATAAGTATTTTTAATAAGCATAAGTTGCTGAAATAAGCCTATTTAATGAGTCTAAGTTGCTGAAATAAGGCTATTTAATAACTCTAAGTTGCTGAAATAAGCCTTTTTAATCAGCATAAGTTGCTGAAATAAGCCTATTTAATAAGCTCAAGTTGCTGAAATAAGCCTACTTAATTAGGCTATTTAATAAGCCTAAGTTGCTGAAATAAGCCTATTTAATAAGCGTAAGTTGCTGAAATAAGGCTATTTAATAAGTCTAAGTTGCTGAAATAAGCCTATTTAATAAGCCTAAGTTGCTGAATAAGCCTATTTAATAAGCCTAAGTTGCTGAAATAAGCCTATTTAATAAGTTTAAGTTGCTGAAATAAGGCTATTTAATAAGCCTAAGTTGCTGAAATAAGCCTATTTAATAAGCCTAAGTTGCTGAAATAAAGCTATTTAATAAGTCTAAGTTGCTGAAATAAGCCTATTTAATAAGCCTAAGTTGCTGAAATAAGTATATTTAATAAGCATAAGTTGCTGAAATAAACCTATTTAATGAGTCTAAGTTGCTGAAATAAGGCTATTTAATAAGTCTAAGTTGCTGAAATAAGCCTTTTAATCAGCGTAAGTTGCTGAAATAAGTCTATTTAATAATCCCAAGTTGCTGAAATAAGCCTACTTAATTAGGCTATTTAATAAGCCTAAGTTGCTGAAATAAGCCTATTTAATAAGCGTAAGTTGCTGAAATAAGGCTATTTAATAAGTCTAAGTTGCTGAAATAAGCCTATTTAATAAGCCTAAGTTGCTGAAATAAGCCCATTTAATAAGCCTATTTAATAAGCCTAAGTTGCTGAAATAAGCCTATTTAATAAGCCTATTTAATAAGCCTATTTAATAGGCCTATTTAATAAGTCTAAGTTGCTGAAATAAGCCTATTTAATAAGCCTATTTAATAGGCCTATTTAATAAGTCTAAGTTGCTGAAATAAGCCTATTTATAAGCCTAAGTTGCTGAATGAGCCTATTTAATAAGCATAAGTTGCTGAAATAAGCCTATTTAATAAGCCTAAGTTGCTGAATAAGCCTATTTAATAAGCCTAAGTTGCTGAATAAACCTATTTAATAAGTCTAAGTTGCTGAAATAAGTCTATTTAATAATCCTAAGTTGCTGAAATAAGCCTACTTAATTAGGCTATTTAATAAGCCTAAGTTGCTGAAATAAGCCTATTTAATAAGCGTAAGTTGCTGAAATAAGGCTATTTAATAAGTCTAAGTTGCTGAAATAAGCCTATTTAATAAGCCTATTTAAAACGCCTATTTAATAGGCCTATTTAATAAGTCTAAGTTGCTGAAATAAGCCTATTTAATAAGCCTATTTAATAGGCCTATTTAATAAGTCTAAGTTGCTGAAATAAGCCTATTTATAAGCCTAAGTTGCTGAATGAGCCTATTTAATAAGCCTAAGTTGCTGAAATAAGCCTATTTAATAAGCCTAAGTTGCTGAATAAGCCTATTTAATAAGCCTAAGTTGCTGAATAAACCTATTTAATAAGTCTAAGTTGCTGAAATAAGCCTATTTAATAAAGCTATTTAATAAGCCTAAGTTGCTGAATAAGCCTATTTAATAAGTCTAAATTGCTGAAATAAGGCTATTTAATAAGCCTAAGTTGCTGAAATAAGGCTATTTAATAAGTTTAAGTTGCTGAAATAAGCCTATTTAATAAGCCTAAGTTGCTGAAATAAGCATATTTAATAAGGCTATTTAATGAGCCCAAGTTGCTGAAATAAGCCTATTTAATAAGCCTAAGTTTCTGAACTAAGCCTATTTAAAAAGGTATATTTAATAAGTCTAAGTTGCTGAAATAAGCCTATTTAATAAGCCTAAGTTGCTGAAATAAGGCTATTTAATAAGTCTAAGTTGCTGAAATAAGCGTATTTAATAAGCCTAAGTTGCTGAAATAAGTATTTTTAATAAGCATAAGTTGCTGAAATAAGCCTATTTAATGAGTCTAAGTTGCTGAAATAAGGCTATTTAATAAGTCTAAGTTGCTGAAATAAGCCTTTTTAATCAGCATAAGTTGCTGAAATAAGCCTATTTAATAAGCTCAAGTTGCTGAAATAAGCCTACTTAATTAAGCTATTTAATAAGCCTAAGTTGCTGAAATAAGCCTATTTAATAAGCGTAAGTTGCTGAAATAAGGCTATTTAATAAGTCTAAGTTGCTGAAATAAGCCTATTTAATAAGCCTAAGTTGCTGAATAAGCCTATTTAATAAGCCTAAGTTGCTGAAATAAGTATATTTAATAAGTTTAAGTTGCTGAAATAAGGCTATTTAATAAGCCTAAGTTGCTGAAATAAGCCTATTTAATAAGCCTAAGTTGCTGAAATAAAGCTATTTAATAAGTCTAAGTTGCTGAAATAAGCCTATTTAATAAGCCTAAGTTGCTGAAATAAGTATATTTAATAAGCATAAGTTGCTGAAATAAACCTATTTAATGAGTCTAAGTTGCTGAAATAAGGCTATTTAATAAGTCTAAGTTGCTGAAATAAGCCTTTTTAATCAGCGTAAGTTGCTGAAATAAGTCTATTTAATAATCCCAAGTTGCTGAAATAAGCCTACTTAATTAGGCTATTTAATAAGCCTAAGTTGCTGAAATAAGCCTATTTAATAAGCGTAAGTTGCTGAAATAAGGCTATTTAATAAGTCTAAGTTGCTGAAATAAGCCTATTTAATAAGCCTAAGTTGCTGAAATAAGCCCATTTAATAAGCCTATTTAATAAGCCTAAGTTGCTGAAATAAGCCTATTTAATAAGCCTATTTAATAAGCCTATTTAATAGGCCTATTTAATAAGTCTAAGTTGCTGAAATAAGCCTATTTAATAAGCCTATTTAATAGGCCTATTTAATAAGTCTAAGTTGCTGAAATAAGCCTATTTATAAGCCTAAGTTGCTGAATGAGCCTATTTAATAAGCATAAGTTGCTGAAATAAGCCTATTTAATAAGCCTAAGTTGCTGAATAAGCCTATTTAATAAGCCTAAGTTGCTGAATAAACCTATTTAATAAGTCTAAGTTGCTGAAATAAGTCTATTTAATAATCCCAAGTTGCTGAAATAAGCCTACTTAATTAGGCTATTTAATAAGCCTAAGTTGCTGAAATAAGCCTATTTAATAAGCGTAAGTTGCTGAAATAAGCCTATTTAATAAGCCTATTTAATAAGCCTATTTAATAGGCCTATTTAATAAGTCTAAGTTGCTGAAATAAGCCTATTTAATAAGCCTATTTAATAGGCCTATTTAATAAGTCTAAGCTGCTGAAATAAGCCTATTTATAAGCCTAAGTTGCTGAATGAGCCTATTTAATAAGCCTAAGTTGCTGAAATAAGCCTATTTAATAAGCCTAAGTTGCTGAATAAGCCTATTTAATAAGCCTAAGTTGCTGAATAAACCTATTTAATAAGTCTAAGTTGCTGAAATAAGCCTATTTAATAAAGCTATTTAATAAGCCTAAGTTGCTGAATAAGTCTAAATTGCTGAAATAAGGCTATTTAATAAGCCTAAGTTGCTGAAATAAGGCTATTTAATAAGTTTAAGTTGCTGAAATAAGCCTATTTAATAAGCCTAAGTTGCTGAAATAAGCATATTTAATAAGGCTATTTAATGAGCCTAAGTTGCTGAAATAAGCCTATTTAATAAGCCTAAGTTTCTGAACTAAGCCTATTTAAAAAGGTATATTTAATAAGTCTAAGTTGCTGAAATAAGCCTATTTAATAAGCCTAAGTTGCTGAAATAAGGCTATTTAATAAGTCTAAGTTGCTGAAATAAGCGTATTTAATAAGCCTAAGTTGCTGAAATAAGTATTTTTAATAAGCATAAGTTGCTGAAATAAGCCTATTTAATGAGTCTAAGTTGCTGAAATAAGGCTATTTAATAAGTCTAAGTTGCTGAAATAAGCCTTTTTAATCAGCATAAGTTGCTGAAATAAGCCTATTTAATAAGCTCAAGTTGCTGAAATAAGCCTACTTAATTAGGCTATTTAATAAGCCTAAGTTGCTGAAATAAGCCTATTTAATAAGCGTAAGTTGCTGAAATAAGGCTATTTAATAAGTCTAAGTTGCTGAAATAAGCCTATTTAATAAGCCTAAGTTGCTGAATAAGCCTATTTAATAAGCCTAAGTTGCTGAAATAAGCCTATTTAATAAGTTTAAGTTGCTGAAATAAGGCTATTTAATAAGCCTAAGTTGCTGAAATAAGCCTATTTAATAAGCCTAAGTTGCTGAAATAAAGCTATTTAATAAGTCTAAGTTGCTGAAATAAGCCTATTTAATAAGCCTAAGTTGCTGAAATAAGTATATTTAATAAGCATAAGTTGCTGAAATAAACCTATTTAATGAGTCTAAGTTGCTGAAATAAGGCTATTTAATAAGTCTAAGTTGCTGAAATAAGCCTTTTAATCAGCGTAAGTTGCTGAAATAAGTCTATTTAATAATCCCAAGTTGCTGAAATAAGCCTACTTAATTAGGCTATTTAATAAGCCTAAGTTGCTGAAATAAGCCTATTTAATAAGCGTAAGTTGCTGAAATAAGGCTATTTAATAAGTCTAAGTTGCTGAAATAAGCCTATTTAATAAGCCTAAGTTGCTGAAATAAGCCCATTTAATAAGCCTATTTAATAAGCCTAAGTTGCTGAAATAAGCCTATTTAATAAGCCTATTTAATAAGCCTATTTAATAGGCCTATTTAATAAGTCTAAGTTGCTGAAATAAGCCTATTTAATAAGCCTATTTAATAGGCCTATTTAATAAGTCTAAGTTGCTGAAATAAGCCTATTTATAAGCCTAAGTTGCTGAATGAGCCTATTTAATAAGCATAAGTTGCTGAAATAAGCCTATTTAATAAGCCTAAGTTGCTGAATAAGCCTATTTAATAAGCCTAAGTTGCTGAATAAACCTATTTAATAAGTCTAAGTTGCTGAAATAAGTCTATTTAATAATCCCAAGTTGCTGAAATAAGCCTACTTAATTAGGCTATTTAATAAGCCTAAGTTGCTGAAATAAGCCTATTTAATAAGCGTAAGTTGCTGAAATAAGCCTATTTAATAAGCCTATTTAATAAGCCTATTTAATAGGCCTATTTAATAAGTCTAAGTTGCTGAAATAAGCCTATTTAATAAGCCTATTTAATAGGCCTATTTAATAAGTCTAAGTTGCTGAAATAAGCCTATTTATAAGCCTAAGTTGCTGAATGAGCCTATTTAATAAGCCTAAGTTGCTGAAATAAGCCTATTTAATAAGCCTAAGTTGCTGAATAAGCCTATTTAATAAGCCTAAGTTGCTGAATAAACCTATTTAATAAGTCTAAGTTGCTGAAATAAGCCTATTTAATAAAGCTATTTAATAAGCCTAAGTTGCTGAATAAGCCTATTTAATAAGTCTAAATTGCTGAAATAAGGCTATTTAATAAGCCTAAGTTGCTGAAATAAGGCTATTTAATAAGTTTAAGTTGCTGAAATAAGCCTATTTAATAAGCCTAAGTTGCTGAAATAAGCATATTTAATAAGGCTATTTAATGAGCCTAAGTTGCTGAAATAAGCCTATTTAATAAGCCTAAGTTTCTGAACTAAGCCTATTTAAAAAAGTATATTTAATAAGTCTAAGTTGCTGAAATAAGCCTATTTAATAAGCCTAAGTTGCTGAAATAAGGCTATTTAATAAGTCTAAGTTGCTGAAATAAGCCTATTTAATAAGCCTAAGTTGCTGAAATAAGTATTTTTAATAAGCATAAGTTGCTGAAATAAGCCTATTTAATGAGTCTAAGTTGCTGAAATAAGGCTATTTAATAAGTCTAAGTTGCTGAAATAAGCCTTTTTAATCAGCATAAGTTGCTGAAATAAGCCTATTTAATAAGCGTAAGTTGCTGAAATAAGGCTATTTAATAAGTCTAAGTTGCTGAAATAATCCTATTTATAAGCCTAAGTTGCTGAATAAACCTATTTAATAAGTCTAAGTTGCTGAAATAAGCCTATTTAATAAAGCTATTTAATAAGCCTAAGTTGCTGAATAAGCCTATTTAATATGTCTAAATTGCTGAAATAAGGCTATTTAATAAGCCTAAGTTGCTGAAATAAGGCTATTTAATAAGCATAAGTTGCTGAAATAAGCTTATTTAATAAGCCTAAGTTGCTGAAATAAGCCTATTTAATAAGCCTATTTAATAGGCCTATTTAATAAGTCTAAGTTGCTGAAATAAGCCTATTTATAAGCCTAAGTTGCTGAATGAGCCTATTTAATAAGCATAAGTTGCTGAAATAAGCCTATTTAATAAGCCTAAGTTGCTGAATAAGCCTATTTAATAAGCCTAAGTTGCTGAAATAAGCATATTTAATAAGGCTATTTAATGAGCCTAAGTTGCTGAAATAAGCCTATTTAATAAGCCTAAGTTTCTGAACTAAGCCTATTTAAAAAAGTATATTTAATAAGTCTAAGTTGCTGAAATAAGCCTATTTAATAAGCCTAAGTTGCTGAAATAAGGCTATTTAATAAGTCTAAGTTGCTGAAATAAGCCTATTTAATAAGCCTAAGTTGCTGAAATAAGTATTTTTAATAAGCATAAGTTGCTGAAATAAGCCTATTTAATGAGTCTAAGTTGCTGAAATAAGGCTATTTAATAAGTCTAAGTTGCTGAAATAAGCCTTTTTAATCAGCATAAGTTGCTGAAATAAGCCTATTTAATAAGCGTAAGTTGCTGAAATAAGGCTATTTAATAAGTCTAAGTTGCTGAAATAATCCTATTTATAAGCCTAAGTTGCTGAATGAGCCTATTTAATAAGCCTAAGTTGCTGAAATAAGCCTATTTAATAAGCCTAAGTTGCTGAATAAGCCTATTTAATAAGCCTAAGTTGCTGAATAAACCTATTTAATAAGTCTAAGTTGCTGAAATAAGCCTATTTAATAAAGCTATTTAATAAGCCTAAGTTGCTGAATAAGCCTATTTAATATGTCTAAATTGCTGAAATAAGGCTATTTAATAAGCATAAGTTGCTGAAATAAGCTTATTTAATAAGCCTAAGTTGCTGAAATAAGCCTATTTAATAAGGCTATTTAATAAGCATAAGTTGCTGAAATAAGTATATTTAATAAGCATAAGTTGCTGAAATAAACCTATTTAATGAGTCTAAGTTGCTGAAATAAGGCTATTTAATAAGTCTAAGTTGCTGAAATAAGCCTTTTTAATCAGCGTAAGTTGCTGAAATAAGGCTATTTAATAAGTCTAAGTTGCTGAAATAAGCCTATTTAATAAGCCTAAGTTGCTGAAATAAGCCTATTTAATAAGCGTAAGTTGCTGAAATAAGGATATTTAATAAGTCTAAGTTGCTGAAATAAGCCTATTTAATAAGCCTATTTAATAAGCCTATTTAATAGGCCTATTTAATAAGTCTAAGTTGCTGAAATAAGCCTATTTAATAAGCCTATTTAATAGGCCTATTTAATAAGTCTAAGTTGCTGAAATAAGCCTATTTATAAGCCTAAGTTGCTGAATGAGCCTATTTAATAAGCCTAAGTTGCTGAAATAAGCCTATTTAATAAGCCTAAGTTGCTGAATAAGCCTATTTAATAAGCCTAAGTTGCTGAATAAACCTATTTAATAAGTCTAAGTTGCTGAAATAAGCCTATTTAATAAAGCTATTTAATAAGCCTAAGTTGCTGAAAAAGCCTATTTAATAAGTCTAAATTGCTGAAATAAGGCTATTTAATAAGCCTAAGTTGCTGAAATAAGGCTATTTAATAAGTATAAGTTGCTGAAATAAGCCTATTTAATAAGCCTAAGTTGCTGAAATAAGCATATTTAATAAGGCTATTTAATGAGCCTAAGTTGCTGAAATAAGCCTATTTAATAAGCCTAAGTTTCTGAACTAAGCCTATTTAAAAAGGTATATTTAATAAGTCTAAGTTGCTGAAATAAACCTATTTAAAATGCTATTTAATAAGCCTAAGTTGCTGAAATAAACCTGTTTAATAAGGCTATTTAATAAGCATAAGTTGCTGAAATAAGCCTATTTAATAAGCCTAAGTTTCTGAACTAAGCCTATTTAAAAAGGTATATTTAATAAGTCTAAGTTGCTGAAATAAACCTATTTAAAAATGCTATTTAATAAGCCTAAGTTGCTGAAATAAACCTGTTTAATAAGGCTATTTAATAAGCATAAGTTGCTGAAATAAGTATATTTAATAAGCATAAGTTGCTGAAATAAACCTATTTAATGAGTCTAAGTTGCTGAAATAAGGCTATTTAATAAGTCTAAGTTGCTGAAATAAGCCTTTTTAATCAGCATAAGTTGCTGAAATAAGGCTATTTAATAAGTCTAAGTTGCTGAAATAAGCCTATTTAATAAGCCTAAGTTGCTGAAATAAGCCCATTTAATAAGCCTATTTAATAAGCCTAAGTTGCTGAAATAAGCCTATTTAATAAGCCTTTTTAATAATCCTATTTAATAGGCCTATTTAATAAGTCTAAGTTGCTGAAATAAGCCTATTTAATAAAGCTATTTAATAAGCCTAAGTTGCTGAATAAGCCTATTTAATAAGTCTAAATTGCTGAAATAAGGCTATTTAATAAGCCTAAGTTGCTGAAATAAGGCTATTTAATAAGTATAAGTTGCTGAAATAAGCCTAATTAATAAGCCTAAGTTGCTGAAATAAGCATATTTAATAAGGCTATTTAATGAGCCTGAGTTGCTGAAATAAGCCTATTTAATAAGCCTAAGTTTCTGAATAAGCCTATTTAAAAAGGTATATTTAATAAGTCTAAGTTGCTGAAATAAACCTATTTAAAAATGCTATTTAATAAGCCTAAGTTGCTGAAATAAACCTGTTTAATAAGGCTATTTAATAAGCATAAGTTGCTGAAATAAGCCTATTTAATAAGCCTAAGTTTCTGAACTAAGCCTATTTAAAAAGGTATATTTAATAAGTCTAAGTTGCTGAAATAAACCTATTTAAAAATGCTATTTAATAAGCCTAAGTTGCTGAAATAAACCTGTTTAATAAGGCTATTTAATAAGCATAAGTTGCTGAAATAAGTATATTTAATAAGCATAAGTTGCTGAAATAAACCTATTTAATGAGTCTAAGTTGCTGAAATAAGGCTATTTAATAAGTCTAAGTTGCTGAAATAAGCCTTTTTAATCAGCGTAAGTTGCTGAAATAAGGCTATTTAATAAGTCTAAGTTGCTGAAATAAGCGTATTTAATAAGCCTAAGTTGCTGAAATAAGCCCATTTAATAAGCCTATTTAATAAGCCTAAGTTGCTGAAATAAGCCTATTTAATAAGCCTTTTTAATAATCCTATTTAATAGGCCTATTTAATAAGTCTAAGTTGCTGAAATAAGCCTATTTAATAAGCCTATTTAATAGGCCTCTTTAATAAGTCTAAGTTGCTGAAATAAGCCTATTTAATAAGCCTAAGTTGCTGAATGAGCCTATTTAATAAGCCTAAGTTGCTGAAATAAGCCTATTTAATAAGCCTAAGTTGCTGAAATAAGCCTATTTAATAAGGCTATTTAATGAGCCTAAGTTGCTGAAATAAGCCTATTTAATAAGCCTAAGTTTCTGAACTAAGCCTATTTAAAAAGGTATATTTAATAAGTCTAAGATGCTGAAATAAACCTATTTAAAAATGCTATTTAATAAGCCTAAGTTGCTGAAATAAACCTGTTTAATAAGGCTATTTAAAAGCATAAGTTGCTGAAATAAGCTTATTTAATAAGCCTAAGTTGCTGAAATAAGCCTATTAAATAAGCCTAAGTTGCTGAATAAGCCTATTTAATAAGCCTAAGTTGCTGAATAAACCTATTTAATAAGTCTAGGTTGCTGAAATAAACCTATTTAAAAATGCTACTTAATAAGCCTAAGTTGCTGAAATAAACCTGTTTAATAAGGCTATTTAATAAGAATAAGTTGCTGAAATAAGCTTATTTAATAAGCCTAAGTTGCTGAAATAAGCCTATTTAATAAGGCTTTTTAATAAGTCTAAGTTGCTGAAATAAACTTATTTAATAAGCCTAAGTTGCTAAAATAAGCCTATTTAATGAGGCTATTTAATAAGTCTATTTAATAAGCCTATTTAATAAGCCTATTTAATAAGTCTATTTAATAAGTCTATTTAATAAGTATTTAATTAGCCTATTTAATATGCCTATTTATTGAGCCTATTTAAAAAGCCTATTTATTGAGCCTATTTAATAAGCCTATTTATTGAGCCTATTTAATAAGCCTATTTAATAAGTCTATTTAATAAGCCTATTTAGTAAGCCTATTTAATAAGCCTATTTATTGAGCCTATTTAATAAGTCTATTTAATAAGCCTATTTAATAAGCTTATTTAATAAGCCTATTTAATAAGTATTTAATGTGCCTATTTAATAAGTCTATTTAATAAGCCTATTTAATAGGCCTATTTAATAAGTCTAAGTTGCTGAAATAAACCTATTTAATAAGCCTATTTAACAGGCCTATTTAATAAGTCTAAGTTGCTGAAATAAGCCTATGTAATAAGCCTAAGTTGCTGAATAAGCCTATTTAATAAGCCTAAGTTGCTGAAATAAGCCTATTTAATAAGTCTAAGTTGCTGAAATAAGGCTATTTAATAAGCCTAAGTTGCTGAAATAAGCCTATTTAATAAGCCTAAGTTGCTGAAATAAGGCTATTTAATAAGTCTAAGTTGCTGAAATAAGCCTATTTAATAAGCCTAAGTTGCTGAAATAAGTATTTTTAATAAGCATAAGTTGCTGAAATAAGCCTATTTAATGAGTCTAAGTTGCTGAAATAAGGCTATTTAATAAGTCTAAGTTGCTGAAATAAGCCTTTTTAATCAGCGTAAGTTGCTGAAATAAGGCTATTTAATAAGTCTAAGTTGCTGAAATAAGCCTATTTAATAAGCCTAAGTTGCTGAAATAAGCCCATTTAATAAGCCTATTTAATAAGCCTAAGTTGCTGAAATAAGCCTATTTAATAAGCCTTTTTAATAATCCTATTTAATAGGCCTATTTAATAAGTCTAAGTTGCTGAAATAAGCCTATTTAATAAAGCTATTTAATAAGCCTAAGTTGCTGAATAAGCCTATTTAATAAGTCTAAATTGCTGAAATAAGGCTATTTAATAAGCCTAAGTTGCTGAAATAAGGCTATTTAATAAGTATAAGTTGCTGAAATAAGCCTAATTAATAAGCCTAAGTTGCTGAAATAAGCATATTTAATAAGGCTATTTAATGAGCCTGAGTTGCTGAAATAAGCCTATTTAATAAGCCTAAGTTTCTGAATAAGCCTATTTAAAAAGGTATATTTAATAAGTCTAAGTTGCTGAAATAAACCTATTTAAAAATGCTATTTAATAAGCCTAAGTTGCTGAAATAAACCTGTTTAATAAGGCTATTTAATAAGCATAAGTTGCTGAAATAAGCCTATTTAATAAGCCTAAGTTTCTGAACTAAGCCTATTTAAAAAGGTATATTTAATAAGTCTAAGTTGCTGAAATAAACCTATTTAAAAATGCTATTTAATAAGCCTAAGTGGCTGAAATAAACCTGTTTAATAAGGCTATTTAATAAGCATAAGTTGCTGAAATAAGTATATTTAATAAGCATAAGTTGCTGAAATAAACCTATTTAATGAGTCTAAGTTGCTGAAATAAGGCTATTTAATAAGTCTAAGTTGCTGAAATAAGCCTTTTTAATCAGCGTAAGTTGCTGAAATAAGGCTATTTAATAAGTCTAAGTTGCTGAAATAAGCGTATTTAATAAGCCTAAGTTGCTGAAATAAGCCCATTTAATAAGCCTATTTAATAAGCCTAAGTTGCTGAAATAAGCCTATTTAATAAGCCTTTTTAATAATCCTATTTAATAGGCCTATTTAATAAGTCTAAGTTGCTGAAATAAGCCTATTTAATAAGCCTATTTAATAGGCCTCTTTAATAAGTCTAAGTTGCTGAAATAAGCCTATTTAATAAGCCTAAGTTGCTGAATGAGCCTATTTAATAAGCCTAAGTTGCTGAAATAAGCCTATTTAATAAGCCTAAGTTGCTGAAATAAGCCTATTTAATAAGGCTATTTAATGAGCCTAAGTTGCTGAAATAAGCCTATTTAATAAGCCTAAGTTTCTGAACTAAGCCTATTTAAAAAGGTATATTTAATAAGTCTAAGATGCTGAAATAAACCTATTTAAAAATGCTATTTAATAAGCCTAAGTTGCTGAAATAAACCTGTTTAATAAGGCTATTTAAAAGCATAAGTTGCTGAAATAAGCTTATTTAATAAGCCTAAGTTGCTGAAATAAGCCTATTAAATAAGCCTAAGTTGCTGAATAAGCCTATTTAATAAGCCTAAGTTGCTGAATAAACCTATTTAATAAGTCTAGGTTGCTGAAATAAACCTATTTAAAAATGCTACTTAATAAGCCTAAGTTGCTGAAATAAACCTGTTTAATAAGGCTATTTAATAAGAATAAGTTGCTGAAATAAGCTTATTTAATAAGCCTAAGTTGCTGAAATAAGCCTATTTAATAAGGCTTTTTAATAAGTCTAAGTTGCTGAAATAAACTTATTTAATAAGCCTAAGTTGCTAAAATAAGCCTATTTAATGAGGCTATTTAATAAGTCTATTTAATAAGCCTATTTAATAAGCCTATTTAATAAGTCTATTTAATAAGTCTATTTAATAAGTATTTAATTAGCCTATTTAATATGCCTATTTATTGAGCCTATTTAAAAAGCCTATTTATTGAGCCTATTTAATAAACCTATTTATTGAGCCTATTTAATAAGCCTATTTAATAAGTCTATTTAATAAGCCTATTTAGTAAGCCTATTTAATAAGCCTATTTATTGAGCCTATTTAATAAGTCTATTTAATAAGCCTATTTAATAAGCTTATTTAATAAGCCTATTTAATAAGTATTTAATGTGCCTATTTAATAAGTCTATTTAATAAGCCTATTTAATAGGCCTATTTAATAAGTCTAAGTTGCTGAAATAAACCTATTTAATAAGCCTATTTAACAGGCCTATTTAATAAGTCTAAGTTGCTGAAATAAGCCTATGTAATAAGCCTAAGTTGCTGAATAAGCCTATTTAATAAGCCTAAGTTGCTGAAATAAGCCTATTTAATAAGTCTAAGTTGCTGAAATAAGGCTATTTAATAAGCCTAAGTTGCTGAAATAAGCCTATTTAATAAGCCTAAGTTGCTGAAATAAGGCTATTTAATAAGTCTAAGTTGCTGAAATAAGCCTATTTAATAAGCCTAAGTTGCTGAAATAAGCCTATTTAATAAGGCTTTTTAATAAGTCTAAGTTGCTGAAATAAACTTATTTAATAAGCCTAAGTTGCTAAAATAAGCCTATTTAATGAGGCTATTTAATAAGTCTATTTAATAAGCCTATTTAATAAGCCTATTTAATAAGTCTATTTAATAAGTCTATTTAATAAGTATTTAATTAGCCTATTTAATATGCCTATTTATTGAGCCTATTTAAAAAGCCTATTTATTGAGCCTATTTAATAAGCCTATTTATTGAGCCTATTTAATAAGCCTATTTAATAAGTCTATTTAATAAGCCTATTTAGTAAGCCTATTTAATAAGCCTATTTATTGAGCCTATTTAATAAGTCTATTTAATAAGCCTATTTAATAAGCTTATTTAATAAGCCTATTTAATAAGTATTTAATGTGCCTATTTAATAAGTCTATTTAATAAGCCTATTTAATAGGCCTATTTAATAAGTCTAAGTTGCTGAAATAAACCTATTTAATAAGCCTATTTAACAGGCCTATTTAATAAGTCTAAGTTGCTGAAATAAGCCTATGTAATAAGCCTAAGTTGCTGAATAAGCCTATTTAATAAGCCTAAGTTGCTGAAATAAGCCTATTTAATAAGTCTAAGTTGCTGAAATAAGGCTATTTAATAAGCCTAAGTTGCTGAAATAAGCCTATTTAATAAGCCTAAGTTGCTGAAATAAGGCTATTTAATAAGTCTAAGTTGCTGAAATAAGCCTATTTAATAAGCCTAAGTTGCTGAAATAAGTATTTTTAATAAGCATAAGTTGCTGAAATAAGCCTATTTAATGAGTCTAAGTTGCTGAAATAAGGCTATTTAATAAGTCTAAGTTGCTGAAATAAGCCTTTTTAATCAGCGTAAGTTGCTGAAATAAGGCTATTTAATAAGTCTAAGTTGCTGAAATAAGCCTATTTAATAAGCCTAAGTTGCTGAAATAAGCCCATTTAATAAGCCTATTTAATAAGCCTAAGTTGCTGAAATAAGCCTATTTAATAAGCCTTTTTAATAATCCTATTTAATAGGCCTATTTAATAAGTCTAAGTTGCTGAAATAAGCCTATTTAATAAAGCTATTTAATAAGCCTAAGTTGCTGAATAAGCCTATTTAATAAGTCTAAATTGCTGAAATAAGGCTATTTAATAAGCCTAAGTTGCTGAAATAAGGCTATTTAATAAGTATAAGTTGCTGAAATAAGCCTAATTAATAAGCCTAAGTTGCTGAAATAAGCATATTTAATAAGGCTATTTAATGAGCCTGAGTTGCTGAAATAAGCCTATTTAATAAGCCTAAGTTTCTGAATAAGCCTATTTAAAAAGGTATATTTAATAAGTCTAAGTTGCTGAAATAAACCTATTTAAAAATGCTATTTAATAAGCCTAAGTTGCTGAAATAAACCTGTTTAATAAGGCTATTTAATAAGCATAAGTTGCTGAAATAAGCCTATTTAATAAGCCTAAGTTTCTGAACTAAGCCTATTTAAAAAGGTATATTTAATAAGTCTAAGTTGCTGAAATAAACCTATTTAAAAATGCTATTTAATAAGCCTAAGTGGCTGAAATAAACCTGTTTAATAAGGCTATTTAATAAGCATAAGTTGCTGAAATAAGTATATTTAATAAGCATAAGTTGCTGAAATAAACCTATTTAATGAGTCTAAGTTGCTGAAATAAGGCTATTTAATAAGTCTAAGTTGCTGAAATAAGCCTTTTTAATCAGCGTAAGTTGCTGAAATAAGGCTATTTAATAAGTCTAAGTTGCTGAAATAAGCGTATTTAATAAGCCTAAGTTGCTGAAATAAGCCCATTTAATAAGCCTATTTAATAAGCCTAAGTTGCTGAAATAAGCCTATTTAATAAGCCTTTTTAATAATCCTATTTAATAGGCCTATTTAATAAGTCTAAGTTGCTGAAATAAGCCTATTTAATAAGCCTATTTAATAGGCCTCTTTAATAAGTCTAAGTTGCTGAAATAAGCCTATTTAATAAGCCTAAGTTGCTGAATGAGCCTATTTAATAAGCCTAAGTTGCTGAAATAAGCCTATTTAATAAGCCTAAGTTGCTGAAATAAGCCTATTTAATAAGGCTATTTAATGAGCCTAAGTTGCTGAAATAAGCCTATTTAATAAGCCTAAGTTTCTGAACTAAGCCTATTTAAAAAGGTATATTTAATAAGTCTAAGATGCTGAAATAAACCTATTTAAAAATGCTATTTAATAAGCCTAAGTTGCTGAAATAAACCTGTTTAATAAGGCTATTTAAAAGCATAAGTTGCTGAAATAAGCTTATTTAATAAGCCTAAGTTGCTGAAATAAGCCTATTAAATAAGCCTAAGTTGCTGAATAAGCCTATTTAATAAGCCTAAGTTGCTGAATAAACCTATTTAATAAGTCTAGGTTGCTGAAATAAACCTATTTAAAAATGCTACTTAATAAGCCTAAGTTGCTGAAATAAACCTGTTTAATAAGGCTATTTAATAAGAATAAGTTGCTGAAATAAGCTTATTTAATAAGCCTAAGTTGCTGAAATAAGCCTATTTAATAAGGCTTTTTAATAAGTCTAAGTTGCTGAAATAAACTTATTTAATAAGCCTAAGTTGCTAAAATAAGCCTATTTAATGAGGCTATTTAATAAGTCTATTTAATAAGCCTATTTAATAAGCCTATTTAATAAGTCTATTTAATAAGTCTATTTAATAAGTATTTAATTAGCCTATTTAATATGCCTATTTATTGAGCCTATTTAAAAAGCCTATTTATTGAGCCTATTTAATAAGCCTATTTATTGAGCCTATTTAATAAGCCTATTTAATAAGTCTATTTAATAAGCCTATTTAGTAAGCCTATTTAATAAGCCTATTTATTGAGCCTATTTAATAAGTCTATTTAATAAGCCTATTTAATAAGCTTATTTAATAAGCCTATTTAATAAGTATTTAATGTGCCTATTTAATAAGTCTATTTAATAAGCCTATTTAATAGGCCTATTTAATAAGTCTAAGTTGCTGAAATAAACCTATTTAATAAGCCTATTTAACAGGCCTATTTAATAAGTCTAAGTTGCTGAAATAAGCCTATGTAATAAGCCTAAGTTGCTGAATAAGCCTATTTAATAAGCCTAAGTTGCTGAAATAAGCCTATTTAATAAGTCTAAGTTGCTGAAATAAGGCTATTTAATAAGCCTAAGTTGCTGAAATAAGCCTATTTAATAAGCCTAAGTTGCTGAAATAAGGCTATTTAATAAGTCTAAGTTGCTGAAATAAGCCTATTTAATAAGCCTAAGTTGCTGAAATAAGTATTTTTAATAAGCATAAGTTGCTGAAATAAGCCTATTTAATGAGTCTAAGTTGCTGAAATAAGGCTATTTAATAAGTCTGAGTTGCTGAAATAAGCCTTTTTAATCAGCATAAGTTGCTGAAATAAGCCTATTTAATAAGCTCAAGTTGCTGAAATAAGCCTACTTAATTAGGCTATTTAATAAGCCTAAGTTGCTGAAATAAGCCTATTTAATAAGCGTAAGTTGCTGAAATAAGGCTATTTAATAAGTCTAAGTTGCTGAAATAAGCCTATTTAATAAGCCTAAGTTGCTGAAATAAGCCCATTTAATAAGCCTATTTAATAAGCCTAAGTTGCTGAAATAAGCATATTTAATAAGCCTATTTATTAAGCCTATTTAATAAGTATTTAATGTGCCTATTTAATAAGTCTATTTAATAAGCCTATTTAATAGGCCTATTTAATAAGTCTAAGTTGCTGAAATAAACCTATTTAATAAGCCTATTTAACAGGCCTAAGTTGCTGAAATAAGCCCATTTAATAAGCCTATTTAATAAGCCTAAGTTGCTGAAATAAGCATATTTAATAAGCCTATTTATTAAGCCTATTTAATAAGTATTTAATGTGCCTATTTAATAAGTCTATTTAATAAGCCTATTTAATAGGCCTATTTAATAAGTCTAAGTTGCTGAAATAAACCTATTTAATAAGCCTATTTAACAAGCCTATTTAATAAGCCTAAGTTGCTGAATAAGCCTATTTAATAAGCCTAAGTTGCTGAAATAAGCATATTTAATAAGTCTAAGTTGCTGAAATAAGGCTATTTAATAAGCCTAAGTTGCTGAAATAAGCCTATTTAATAAGCCTAAGTTGTTGAAATAAGCCTATTTCATAAGCCTATTTAATAGGCCTATTTAATAAGTCTAAGTTGCTGAAATAAGCCTATTTAATAAGCCTAAGTTGCTGAATGAGCCTATTTAATAAGCCTAAGTTGCTGAAATAAGCCTATTTAATAAGCCTAAGTTGCTGAATAAACCTATTTAATAAGTCTAAGTTGCTGAAATAAGCCTATTTAATAAGGCTATTTAATAAGCCTAAGTTGCTGAAATAAGGCTATTTAATAAGCGTAAGTTGCTGAAATAAGGCTATTTAATAAGTCTAAGTTGCTGAAATAAGCCTATTTAATAAGCCTAAGTTGCTGAAATAAGCCCATTTAATAAGCCTATTTAATAAGCCTAAGTTGCTGAAATAAGCCTATTTAATAAGCCTATTTAATAAGCCTATTTAATAGGCCTATTTAATAAGTCTAAGTTGCTGAAATAAGCCTATTTAATAAGCCTATTTAATAGGCCTATTTAATAAGTCTAAGTTGCTGAAATAAGCCTATTTATAAGCCTAAGTTGCTGAATGAGCCTATTTAATAAGCCTAAGTTGCTGAAATAAGCCTATTTAATAAGCCTAAGTTGCTGAATAAGCCTATTTAATAAGCCTAAGTTGCTGAATAAACCTATTTAATAAGTCTAAGTTGCTGAAATAAGCCTATTTAATAAAGCTATTTAATAAGCCTAAGTTGCTGAAATAAACCTGTTTAATAAGGCTATTTAAAAGCATAAGTTGCTGAAATAAGCCTATTAAATAAGCCTAAGTTGCTGAAATAAGCCTATTAAATAAGCCTAAGTTGCTGAATAAGCCTATTTAATAAGCCTAAGTTGCTGAATAAACCTATTTAATAAGTCTAAGTTGCTGAAATAAACCTATTTAAAAATGCTACTTAATAAGCCTAAGTTGCTGAAATAAACCTGTTTAATAAGGCTATTTAATAAGAATAAGTTGCTGAAATAAGCTTATTTAATAAGCCTAAGTTGCTGAAATAAGCCTATTTAATAAGGCTTTTTAATAAGTCTAAGTTGCTGAAATAAACTTATTTAATAAGCCTAAGTTGCTAAAATAAGCCTATTTAATGAGGCTATTTAATAAGTCTATTTAATAAGCCTATTTAATAAGCCTATTTAATAAGCCTATTTAATAAGTCTATTTAATAAGTCTATTTAATAAGTATTTAATGAGCCTATTTAATATGCCTATTTATTGAGCCTATTTAAAAAGCCTATTTATTGAGCCTATTTAATAAGCCTATTTATTGAGCCTATTTAATAAGCCTATTTAATAAGTCTATTTAATAAGCCTATTTAGTAAGCCTATTTAATAAGCCTATTTATTGAGCCTATTTAATAAGTCTATTTAATAAGCCTATTTAATAAGCTTATTTAATAAGCCTATTTAATAAGTATTTAATGTGCCTATTTAATAAGTCTATTTAATAAGCCTATTTAATAGGCCTATTTAATAAGTCTAAGTTGCTGAAATAAACCTATTTAATAAGCCTATTTAACAGGCCTATTTAATAAGTCTAAGTTGCTGAAATAAGCCTATGTAATAAGCCTAAGTTGCTGAATAAGCCTATTTAATAAGCCTAAGTTGCTGAAATAAGCCTATTTAATAAGCCTAAGTTGCTGAAATAAGGTTATTTAATAAGTCTAAGTTGCTGAAATAAGCCTATTTAATAAGCCTAAGTTGCTGAAATAAGTATTTTTAATAAGCATAAGTTGCTGAAATAAGCCTATTTAATGAGTCTAAGTTGCTGAAATAAGCCTATTTAATAAGCTCAAGTTGCTGAAATAAGCCTACTTAATTAGGCTATTTAATAAGCCTAAGTTGCTGAAATAAGCCTATTTAATAAGCGTAAGTTGCTGAAATAAGGCTATTTAATAAGTCTAAGTTGCTGAAATAAGCCTATTTAATAAGCCTAAGTTGCTGAAATAAGCCCATTTAATAAGCCTATTTAATAAGCCTAAGTTGCTGAAATAAGCCTATTTAATAAGCCTATTTATTAAGCCTATTTAATAAGTATTTAATGTGCCTATTTAATAAGTCTATTTAATAAGCCTATTTAATAGGCCTATTTAATAAGTCTAAGTTGCTGAAATAAACCTATTTAATAAGCCTATTTAACAGGCCTATTTAATAAGTCTAAGTTGCTGAAATAAGCCTATTTAATAAGCCTAAGTTTCTGAATGAGCCTATTTAATAATCCTAAGTTGCTGAAATAAGCCTATTTAATAAGCCTAAGTTGCTGAATAAGCCTATTTAATAAGCCTAAGTTGCTGAAATAAGCATATTTAATAAGTCTAAGTTGCTGAAATAAGGCTATTTAATAAGCCTAAGTTGCTGAAATAAGCCTATTTAATAAGCCTAAGTTGTTGAAATAAGCCTATTTAATAAGCCTATTTAATAGGCCTATTTAATAAGTCTAAGTTGCTGAAATAAGCCTATTTAATAAGCCTAAGTTGCTGAATGAGCCTATTTAATAAGCCTAAGTTGCTGAAATAAGCCTATTTAATAAGCCTAAGTTGCTGAATAAGCCTATTTAATAAGCCTAAGTTGCTGAATAAACCTATTTAATAAGTCTAAGTTGCTGAAATAAGCCTATTTAATAAGGCTATTTAATAAGCCTAAGTTGCTGAAATAAGGCTATTTAATAAGCCTAAGTTGTTGAAATAAGCCTATTTAATAAGCCTATTTAATAGGCCTATTTAATAAGTCTAAGTTGCTGAAATAAGCCTATTTAATAAGCCTAAGTTGCTGAATGAGCCTATTTAATAAGCCTAAGTTGCTGAAATAAGCCTATTTAATAAGCCTAAGTTGCTGAATAAACCTATTTAATAAGTCTAAGTTGCTGAAATAAGCCTATTTAATAAGGCTATTTAATAAGCCTAAGTTGCTGAAATAAGGCTATTTAATAAGCGTAAGTTGCTGAAATAAGGCTATTTAATAAGTCTAAGTTGCTGAAATAAGCCTATTTAATAAGCCTAAGTTGCTGAAATAAGCCCATTTAATAAGCCTATTTAATAAGCCTAAGTTGCTGAAATAAGCCTATTTAATAAGCCTATTTAATAAGCCTATTTAATAGGCCTATTTAATAAGTCTAAGTTGCTGAAATAAGCCTATTTAATAAGCCTATTTAATAGGCCTATTTAATAAGTCTAAGTTGCTGAAATAAGCCTATTTATAAGCCTAAGTTGCTGAATGAGCCTATTTAATAAGCCTAAGTTGCTGAAATAAGCCTATTTAATAAGCCTAAGTTGCTGAATAAGCCTATTTAATAAGCCTAAGTTGCTGAATAAACCTATTTAATAAGTCTAAGTTGCTGAAATAAGCCTATTTAATAAAGCTATTTAATAAGCCTAAGTTGCTGAAATAAACCTGTTTAATAAGGCTATTTAAAAGCATAAGTTGCTGAAATAAGCCTATTAAATAAGCCTAAGTTGCTGAAATAAGCCTATTAAATAAGCCTAAGTTGCTGAATAAGCCTATTTAATAAGCCTAAGTTGCTGAATAAACCTATTTAATAAGTCTAAGTTGCTGAAATAAACCTATTTAAAAATGCTACTTAATAAGCCTAAGTTGCTGAAATAAACCTGTTTAATAAGGCTATTTAATAAGAATAAGTTGCTGAAATAAGCTTATTTAATAAGCCTAAGTTGCTGAAATAAGCCTATTTAATAAGGCTTTTTAATAAGTCTAAGTTGCTGAAATAAACTTATTTAATAAGCCTAAGTTGCTAAAATAAGCCTATTTAATGAGGCTATTTAATAAGTCTATTTAATAAGCCTATTTAATAAGCCTATTTAATAAGCCTATTTAATAAGTCTATTTAATAAGTCTATTTAATAAGTATTTAATGAGCCTATTTAATATGCCTATTTATTGAGCCTATTTAAAAAGCCTATTTATTGAGCCTATTTAATAAGCCTATTTATTGAGCCTATTTAATAAGCCTATTTAATAAGTCTATTTAATAAGCCTATTTAGTAAGCCTATTTAATAAGCCTATTTATTGAGCCTATTTAATAAGTCTATTTAATAAGCCTATTTAATAAGCTTATTTAATAAGCCTATTTAATAAGTATTTAATGTGCCTATTTAATAAGTCTATTTAATAAGCCTATTTAATAGGCCTATTTAATAAGTCTAAGTTGCTGAAATAAACCTATTTAATAAGCCTATTTAACAGGCCTATTTAATAAGTCTAAGTTGCTGAAATAAGCCTATTTATAAGCCTAAGTTGCTGAATGAGCCTATTTAATAAGCCTAAGTTGCTGAAATAAGCCTATTTAATAAGCCTAAGTTGCTGAATAAGCCTATTTAATAAGCCTAAGTTGCTGAATAAACCTATTTAATAAGTCTAAGTTGCTGAAATAAGCCTATTTAATAAAGCTATTTAATAAGCCTAAGTTGCTGAAATAAACCTGTTTAATAAGGCTATTTAAAAGCATAAGTTGCTGAAATAAGCCTATTAAATAAGCCTAAGTTGCTGAAATAAGCCTATTAAATAAGCCTAAGTTGCTGAATAAGCCTATTTAATAAGCCTAAGTTGCTGAATAAACCTATTTAATAAGTCTAAGTTGCTGAAATAAACCTATTTAAAAATGCTACTTAATAAGCCTAAGTTGCTGAAATAAACCTGTTTAATAAGGCTATTTAATAAGAATAAGTTGCTGAAATAAGCTTATTTAATAAGCCTAAGTTGCTGAAATAAGCCTATTTAATAAGGCTTTTTAATAAGTCTAAGTTGCTGAAATAAACTTATTTAATAAGCCTAAGTTGCTAAAATAAGCCTATTTAATGAGGCTATTTAATAAGTCTATTTAATAAGCCTATTTAATAAGCCTATTTAATAAGCCTATTTAATAAGTCTATTTAATAAGTCTATTTAATAAGTATTTAATGAGCCTATTTAATATGCCTATTTATTGAGCCTATTTAAAAAGCCTATTTATTGAGCCTATTTAATAAGCCTATTTATTGAGCCTATTTAATAAGCCTATTTAATAAGTCTATTTAATAAGCCTATTTAGTAAGCCTATTTAATAAGCCTATTTATTGAGCCTATTTAATAAGTCTATTTAATAAGCCTATTTAATAAGCTTATTTAATAAGCCTATTTAATAAGTATTTATTGTGCCTATTTAATAAGTCTATTTAATAAGCCTATTTAATAGGCCTATTTAATAAGTCTAAGTTGCTGAAATAAACCTATTTAATAAGCCTATTTAACAGGCCTATTTAATAAGTCTAAGTTGCTGAAATAAGCCTATGTAATAAGCCTAAGTTGCTGAATAAGCCTATTTAATAAGCCTAAGTTGCTGAAATAAGCCTATTTAATAAGCCTAAGTTGCTGAAATAAGGTTATTTAATAAGTCTAAGTTGCTGAAATAAGCCTATTTAATAAGCCTAAGTTGCTGAAATAAGTATTTTTAATAAGCATAAGTTGCTGAAATAAGCCTATTTAATGAGTCTAAGTTGCTGAAATAAGCCTATTTAATAAGCTCAAGTTGCTGAAATAAGCCTACTTAATTCGGCTATTTAATAAGCCTAAGTTGCTGAAATAAGCCTATTTAATAAGCGTAAGTTGCTGAAATAAGGCTATTTAATAAGTCTAAGTTGCTGAAATAAGCCTATTTAATAAGCCTAAGTTGCTGAAATAAGCCCATTTAATAAGCCTATTTAATAAGCCTAAGTTGCTGAAATAAGCCTATTTAATAAGCCTATTTATTAAGCCTATTTAATAAGTATTTAATGTGCCTATTTAATAAGTCTATTTAATAAGCCTATTTAATAGGCCTATTTAATAAGTCTAAGTTGCTGAAATAAACCTATTTAATAAGCCTATTTAACAGGCCTATTTAATAAGTCTAAGTTGCTGAAATAAGCCTATTTAATAAGCCTAAGTTTCTGAATGAGCCTATTTAATAATCCTAAGTTGCTGAAATAAGCCTATTTAATAAGCCTAAGTTGCTGAATAAGCCTATTTAATAAGCCTAAGTTGCTGAAATAAGCATATTTAATAAGTCTAAGTTGCTGAAATAAGGCTATTTAATAAGCCTAAGTTGCTGAAATAAGCCTATTTAATAAGCCTAAGTTGTTGAAATAAGCCTATTTAATAAGCCTATTTAATAGGCCTATTTAATAAGTCTAAGTTGCTGAAATAAGCCTATTTAATAAGCCTAAGTTGCTGAATGAGCCTATTTAATAAGCCTAAGTTGCTGAAATAAGCCTATTTAATAAGCCTAAGTTGCTGAATAAGCCTATTTAATAAGCCTAAGTTGCTGAATAAACCTATTTAATAAGTCTAAGTTGCTGAAATAAGCCTATTTAATAAGGCTATTTAATAAGCCTAAGTTGCTGAAATAAGGCTATTTAATAAGCGTAAGTTGCTGAAATAAGGCTATTTAATAAGTCTAAGTTGCTGAAATAAGCCTATTTAATAAGCCTAAGTTGCTGAAATAAGCCCATTTAATAAGCCTATTTAATAAGCCTAAGTTGCTGAAATAAGCCTATTTAATAAGCCTATTTAATAAGCCTATTTAATAGGCCTATTTAATAAGTCTAAGTTGCTGAAATAAGCCTATTTAATAAGCCTATTTAATAGGCCTATTTAATAAGTCTAAGTTGCTGAAATAAGCCTATTTATAAGCCTAAGTTGCTGAATGAGCCTATTTAATAAGCCTAAGTTGCTGAAATAAGCCTATTTAATAAGCCTAAGTTGCTGAATAAGCCTATTTAATAAGCCTAAGTTGCTGAATAAACCTATTTAATAAGTCTAAGTTGCTGAAATAAGCCTATTTAATAAAGCTATTTAATAAGCCTAAGTTGCTGAATAAGCCTATTTAATAAGTCTAAATTGCTGAAATAAGGCTATTTAATAAGCCTAAGTTGCTGAAATAAGGCTATTTAATAAGTTTAAGTTGCTGAAATAAGCCTATTTAATAAGCCTAAGTTGCTGAAATAAGCATATTTAATAAGGCTATTTAATGAGCCTAAGTTGCTGAAATAAGCCTATTTAATAAGCCTAAGTTTCTGAACTAAGCCTATTTAAAAAGGTATTTTTAATAAGTCTAAGTTGCTGAAATAAACCTATTTAAAAATGCTATTTAATAAGCCTAAGTTGCTGAAATAAGGCTATTTAATAAGTTTAAGTTGCTGAAATAAGCCTATTTAATAAGGCTATTTAATGAGCCTAAGTTGCTGAAATAAGCCTATTTAATAAGCCTAAGTTTCTGAACTAAGCCTATTTAAAAAGGTATATTTAATAAGTCTAAGTTGCTGAAATAAACCTATTTAAAAATGCTATTTAATAAGCCTAAGTTGCTGAAATAAACCTGTTTAATTAGGCTATTTAATAAGCATAAGTTGCTGAAATAAGCTTATTTAATAAGCCTAAGTTGCTGAAATAAGCCTATTTAATAAGTCTAAGTTGCTGAAATAAACCTATTTAATAAGCCTAAGTTGCTAAAATAAGCCTATTCAATTAGGCTATTTAATAAGTCTATTTAATAAGCCTATTTAATAAGCCTATTTTACAAGCCTATTTAATAAGCCTATTTAATACACCTATTTAATAAACATATTTAATACGTATTTAATGAGCCTATTTAATAAGTCTATTTAATAAGCCTTTTTAATAAGCCTATTTAATAAGTCTATTTAATAAGCCTATTTAATAAGTCTATTTAATAAGTCTATTTAATAAGCCTATTTAATAAGTATATAATGAGCCTATTTAATAAGCCTATTTATTGAGCCTATTTAATAAGCCTATTTATTGAGCCTATTTAATAAGCCTATTTATTGAGCCTATTTAATAAGCCTATTTATTGAGCCTATTTAATAAGACTATTTAATAAGTCTATTTAATAAGCCTATTTAATAAGCCTATTTAATAAGCCTATTTATTGAGCCTATTTAATAAGACTATTTAATAAGCCTATTTATTGAGCCTATTTAATAAGTCTATTTAATAAGCATATTTAATAAGACAAATTAATAAGTATTTAATGAGCCTATTTAATAAGTCTATTTAATAAGCCTATTTAATAGGCCTATTTAATAAGTCTAAGTTGCTGAAATAAGCCTATTTAATAAGCCTATTTAATAGGCCTATTTAATAAGTCTAAGTTGCTGAAATAAGCCTATTTAATAAGCCTAAGTTTCTGAATGAGCCTATTTAATAAGCCTAAGTTGCTGAAATAAGCCTATTTAATAAGCCTAAGTTGCTGAATAAGCCTATTTAATAAGCCTAAGTTGCTGAAATAAGCCTATTTAATAAGTTTAAGTTGCTGAAATAAGGCTATTTAATAAGCCTAAGTTGCTGAAATAAGCCTATTTAATAAGCCTAAGTTGCTGAAATAAGTATATTTAATAAGCATAAGTTGCTGAAATAAACCTATTTAATGAGTCTAAGTTGCTGAAATAAGGCTATTTAATAAGTCTAAGTTGCTGAAATAAGCCTTTTTAATCAGCGTAAGTTGCTGAAATAAGTCTATTTAATTATCCCAAGTTGCTGAAATAAGCCTACTTAATTAGGCTATTTAATAAGCCTAAGTTGCTGAAATAAGCCTATTTAATAAGCGTAAGTTGCTGAAATAAGGCTATTTAATAAGTCTAAGTTGCTGAAATAAGCCTATTTAATAAGCCTAAGTTGCTGAAATAAGCCTATTTAATAAGCCTATTTAATAGGCCTATTTAATAAGTCTAAGTTGCTGAAATAAGCCTATTTAATAAGCCTATTTAATAGGCCTATTTAATAAGTCTAAGTTGCTGAAATAAGCCTATTTATAAGCCTAAGTTGCTGAATGAGCCTATTTAATAAGCATAAGTTGCTGAAATAAGCCTATTTAATTAGCCTAAGTTGCTGAATAAGCCTATTTAATAAGCCTAAGTTGCTGAATAAACCTATTTAATAAGTCTAAGTTGCTGAAATAAGTCTATTTAATAATCCTAAGTTGCTGAAATAAGCCTACTTAATTAGGCTATTTAATAAGCCTAAGTTGCTGAAATAAGCCTATTTAATAAGCGTAAGTTGCTGAAATAAGGCTATTTAATAAGTCTAAGTTGCTGAAATAAGCCTATTTAATAAGCCTATTTAATAGGCCTATTTAATAAGTCTAAGTTGCTGAAATAAGCCTATTTATAAGCCTAAGTTGCTGAATGAGCCTATTTAATAAGCCTAAGTTGCTGAAATAAGCCTATTTAATAAGCCTAAGTTGCTGAATAAGCCTATTTAATAAGCCTAAGTTGTTGAATAAACCTATTTAATAAGTCTAAGTTGCTGAAATAAGCCTATTTAATAAAGCTATTTAATAAGCCTAAGTTGCTGAATAAGCCTATTTAATAAGTCTAAATTGCTGAAATAAGGCTATTTAATAAGCCTAAGTTGTTGAAATAAGCCTATTTAATAAGCCTATTTAATAGGCCTATTTAATAAGTCTAAGTTGCTGAAATAAGCCTATTTAATAAGCCTAAGTTGCTGAATGAGCCTATTTAATAAGCCTAAGTTGCTGAAATAAGCCTATTTAATAAGCCTAAGTTGCTGAATAAGCCTATTTAATAAGCCTAAGTTGCTGAATAAACCTATTTAATAAGTCTAAGTTGCTGAAATAAGCCTATTTAATAAGGCTATTTAATAAGCCTAAGTTGCTGAAATAAGGCTATTTAATAAGCGTAAGTTGCTGAAATAAGGCTATTTAATAAGTCTAAGTTGCTGAAATAAGCCTATTTAATAAGCCTAAGTTGCTGAAATAAGCCCATTTAATAAGCCTATTTAATAAGCCTAAGTTGCTGAAATAAGCCTATTTAATAAGCCTATTTAATAAGCCTATTTAATAGGCCTATTTAATAAGTCTAAGTTGCTGAAATAAGCCTATTTAATAAGCCTATTTAATAGGCCTATTTAATAAGTCTAAGTTGCTGAAATAAGCCTATTTATAAGCCTAAGTTGCTGAATGAGCCTATTTAATAAGCCTAAGTTGCTGAAATAAGCCTATTTAATAAGCCTAAGTTGCTGAATAAGCCTATTTAATAAGCCTAAGTTGCTGAATAAACCTATTTAATAAGTCTAAGTTGCTGAAATAAGCCTATTTAATAAAGCTATTTAATAAGCCTAAGTTGCTGAATAAGCCTATTTAATAAGTCTAAATTGCTGAAATAAGGCTATTTAATAAGCCTAAGTTGCTGAAATAAGGCTATTTAATAAGTTTAAGTTGCTGAAATAAGCCTATTTAATAAGGCTATTTAATGAGCCTAAGTTGCTGAAATAAGCCTATTTAATAAGCCTAAGTTTCTGAACTAAGCCTATTTAAAAAGGTATTTTTAATAAGTCTAAGTTGCTGAAATAAACCTATTTAAAAATGCTATTTAATAAGCCTAAGTTGCTGAAATAAGGCTATTTAATAAGTTTAAGTTGCTGAAATAAGCCTATTTAATAAGGCTATTTAATGAGCCTAAGTTGCTGAAATAAGCCTATTTAATAAGCCTAAGTTTCTGAACTAAGCCTATTTAAAAAGGTATATTTAATAAGTCTAAGTTGCTGAAATAAACCTATTTAAAAATGCTATTTAATAAGCCTAAGTTGCTGAAATAAACCTGTTTAATTAGGCTATTTAATAAGCATAAGTTGCTGAAATAAGCTTATTTAATAAGCCTAAGTTGCTGAAATAAGCCTATTTAATAAGTCTAAGTTGCTGAAATAAACCTATTTAATAAGCCTAAGTTGCTAAAATAAGCCTATTCAATGAGGCTATTTAATAAGTCTATTTAATAAGCCTATTTAATAAGCCTATTTTACAAGCCTATTTAATAAGCCTATTTAATACACCTATTTAATAAACATATTTAATACGTATTTAATGAGCCTATTTAATAAGTCTATTTAATAAGCCTTTTTAATAAGCCTATTTAATAAGTCTATTTAATAAGCCTATTTAATAAGTCTATTTAATAAGTCTATTTAATAAGCCTATTTAATAAGTATATAATGAGCCTATTTAATAAGCCTATTTATTGAGCCTATTTAATAAGCCTATTTATTGAGCCTATTTAATAAGCCTATTTATTGAGCCTATTTAATAAGCCTATTTATTGAGCCTATTTAATAAGACTATTTAATAAGTCTATTTAATAAGCCTATTTAATAAGCCTATTTAATAAGCCTATTTATTGAGCCTATTTAATAAGACTATTTAATAAGCCTATTTATTGAGCCTATTTAATAAGTCTATTTAATAAGCATATTTAATAAGACAAATTAATAAGTATTTAATGAGCCTATTTAATAAGTCTATTTAATAAGCCTATTTAATAGGCCTATTTAATAAGTCTAAGTTGCTGAAATAAGCCTATTTAATAAGCCTATTTAATAGGCCTATTTAATAAGTCTAAGTTGCTGAAATAAGCCTATTTAATAAGCCTAAGTTTCTGAATGAGCCTATTTAATAAGCCTAAGTTGCTGAAATAAGCCTATTTAATAAGCCTAAGTTGCTGAATAAGCCTATTTAATAAGCCTAAGTTGCTGAAATAAGCCTATTTAATAAGTTTAAGTTGCTGAAATAAGGCTATTTAATAAGCCTAAGTTGCTGAAATAAGCCTATTTAATAAGCCTAAGTTGCTGAAATAAGTATATTTAATAAGCATAAGTTGCTGAAATAAACCTATTTAATGAGTCTAAGTTGCTGAAATAAGGCTATTTAATAAGTCTAAGTTGCTGAAATAAGCCTTTTTAATCAGCGTAAGTTGCTGAAATAAGTCTATTTAATTATCCCAAGTTGCTGAAATAAGCCTACTTAATTAGGCTATTTAATAAGCCTAAGTTGCTGAAATAAGCCTATTTAATAAGCGTAAGTTGCTGAAATAAGGCTATTTAATAAGTCTAAGTTGCTGAAATAAGCCTATTTAATAAGCCTAAGTTGCTGAAATAAGCCTATTTAATAAGCCTATTTAATAGGCCTATTTAATAAGTCTAAGTTGCTGAAATAAGCCTATTTAATAAGCCTATTTAATAGGCCTATTTAATAAGTCTAAGTTGCTGAAATAAGCCTATTTATAAGCCTAAGTTGCTGAATGAGCCTATTTAATAAGCATAAGTTGCTGAAATAAGCCTATTTAATAAGCCTAAGTTGCTGAATAAGCCTATTTAATAAGCCTAAGTTGCTGAATAAACCTATTTAATAAGTCTAAGTTGCTGAAATAAGTCTATTTAATAATCCTAAGTTGCTGAAATAAGCCTACTTAATTAGGCTATTTAATAAGCCTAAGTTGCTGAAATAAGCCTATTTAATAAGCGTAAGTTGCTGAAATAAGGCTATTTAATAAGTCTAAGTTGCTGAAATAAGCCTATTTAATAAGCCTATTTAATAGGCCTATTTAATAAGTCTAAGTTGCTGAAATAAGCCTATTTATAAGCCTAAGTTGCTGAATGAGCCTATTTAATAAGCCTAAGTTGCTGAAATAAGCCTATTTAATAAGCCTAAGTTGCTGAATAAGCCTATTTAATAAGCCTAAGTTGCTGAATAAACCTATTTAATAAGTCTAAGTTGCTGAAATAAGCCTATTTAATAAAGCTATTTAATAAGCCTAAGTTGCTGAATAAGCCTATTTAATAAGTCTAAATTGCTGAAATAAGGCTATTTAATAAGCCTAAGTTGCTGAAATAAGGCTATTTAATAAGTTTAAGTTGCTGAAATAAGCCTATTTAATAAGCCTAAGTTGCTGAAATAAGCATATTTAATAAGGCTATTTAATGAGCCTAAGTTGCTGAAATAAGCCTATTTAATAAGCCTAAGTTTCTGAACTAAGCCTATTTAAAAAGGTATATTTAATAAGTCTAAGTTGCTGAAATAAGCCTATTTAATAAGCCTAAGTTGCTGAAATAAGGCTATTTAATAAGTCTAAGTTGCTGAAATAAGCCTATTTAATAAGCCTAAGTTGCTGAAATAAGTATTTTTAATAAGCATAAGTTGCTGAAATAAGCCTATTTAATGAGTCTAAGTTGCTAAAATAAGGCTATTTAATAAGTCTAAGTTGCTGAAATAAGCCTTTTTAATCAGCATAAGTTGCTGAAATAAGCCTATTTAATAAGCTCAAGTTGCTGAAATAAGCCTACTTAATTAGGCTATTTAATAAGCCTAAGTTGCTGAAATAAGCCTATTTAATAAGCGTAAGTTGCTGAAATAAGGCTATTTAATAAGTCTAAGTTGCTGAAATAAGCCTATTTAATAAGCCTAAGTTGCTGAATAAGCCTATTTAATAAGCCTAAGTTGCTGAAATAAGCCTATTTAATAAGTTTAAGTTGCTGAAATAAGGCTATTTAATAAGCCTAAGTTGCTGAAATAAGCCTATTTAATAAGCCTAAGTTGCTGAAATAAAGCTATTTAATAAGTCTAAGTTGCTGAAATAAGCCTATTTAATAAGCCTAAGTTGCTGAAATAAGTATATTTAATAAGCATAAGTTGCTGAAATAAACCTATTTAATGAGTCTAAGTTGCTGAAATAAGGCTATTTAATAAGTCTAAGTTGCTGAAATAAGCCTTTTTAATCAGCGTAAGTTGCTGAAATAAGGCTATTTAATAAGTCTAAGTTGCTGAAATAAGCCTATTTAATAAGCCTAAGTTGCTGAAATAAGTATTTTTAATAAGCATAAGTTGCTGAAATAAGCCTATTTAATGAGTCTAAGTTGCTGAAATAAGGCTATTTAATAAGTTTAAGTTGCTGAAATAAGCCTATTTAATAAGCCTAAGTTGCTGAAATAAGCATATTTAATAAGGCTATTTAATGAGCCTAAGTTGCTGAAATAAGCCTATTTAATAAGCCTAAGTTTCTGAACTAAGCCTATTTAAAAAGGTATATTTAATAAGTCTAAGTTGCTGAAATAAGCCTATTTAATAAGCCTAAGTTGCTGAAATAAGGCTATTTAATAAGTCTAAGTTGCTGAAATAAGCCTATTTAATAAGCCTAAGTTGCTGAAATAAGTATTTTTAATAAGCATAAGTTGCTGAAATAAGCCTATTTAATGAGTCTAAGTTGCTGAAATAAGGCTATTTAATAAGTCTAAGTTGCTGAAATAAGCCTTTTTAATCAGCATAAGTTGCTGAAATAAGCCTATTTAATAAGCTCAAGTTGCTGAAATAAGCCTACTTAATTAGGCTATTTAATAAGCCTAAGTTGCTGAAATAAGCCTATTTAATAAGCGTAAGTTGCTGAAATAAGGCTATTTAATAAGTCTAAGTTGCTGAAATAAGCCTATTTAATAAGCCTAAGTTGCTGAATAAGCCTATTTAATAAGCCTAAGTTGCTGAAATAAGTATATTTAATAAGTTTAAGTTGCTGAAATAAGGCTATTTAATAAGCCTAAGTTGCTGAAATAAGCCTATTTAATAAGCCTAAGTTGCTGAAACTGAAATAAAGCTATTTAATAAGTCTAAGTTGCTGAAATAAGCCTATTTAATAAGACTAAGTTGCTGAAATAAGTATATTTAATAAGCATAAGTTGCTGAAATAAACCTATTTAATGAGTCTAAGTTGCTGAAATAAGGCTATTTAATAAGTCTAAGTTGCTGAAATAAGCCTTTTTAATCAGCGTAAGTTGCTGAAATAAGTCTATTTAATAATCCCAAGTTGCTGAAATAAGCCTACTTAATTAGGCTATTTAATAAGCCTAAGTTGCTGAAATAAGCCTATTTAATAAGCGTAAGTTGCTGAAATAAGGCTATTTAATAAGTCTAAGTTGCTGAAATAAGCCTATTTAATAAGCCTAAGTTGCTGAAATAAGCCCTTTTAATAAGCCTATTTAATAAGCCTAAGTTGCTGAAATAAGCCTATTTAATAAGCCTATTTAATAAGCCTATTTAATAGGCCTATTTAATAAGTCTAAGTTGCTGAAATAAGCCTATTTAATAAGCCTATTTAATAGGCCTATTTAATAAGTCTAAGTTGCTGAAATAAGCCTATTTATAAGCCTAAGTTGCTGAATGAGCCTATTTAATAAGCGTAAGTTGCTGAAATAAGCCTATTTAATAAGCCTAAGTTGCTGAATAAGCCTATTTAATAAGCCTAAGTTGCTGAATAAACCTATTTAATAAGTCTAAGTTGCTGAAATAAGTCTATTTAATAATCCCAAGTTGCTGAAATAAGCCTACTTAATTAGGCTATTTAATAAGCCTAAGTTGCTGAAATAAGCCTATTTAATAAGCGTAAGTTGCTGAAATAAGGCTATTTAATAAGTCTAAGTTGCTTAAATAAGCCTATTTAATAAGCCTATTTAATAAGCCTATTTAATAGGCCTATTTAATAAGTCTAAGTTGCTGAAATAAGCCTATTTAATAAGCCTATTTAATAGGCCTATTTAATAAGTCTAAGTTGCTGAAATAAGCCTATTTATAAGCCTAAGTTGCTGAATGAGCCTATTTAATAAGCCTAAGTTGCTGAAATAAGCCTATTTAATAAGCCTAAGTTGCTGAATAAGCCTATTTAATAAGCCTAAGTTGCTGAATAAACCTATTTAATAAGTCTAAGTTGCTGAAATAAGCCTATTTAATAAAGCTATTTAATAAGCCTAAGTTGCTGAATAAGCCTATTTAATAAGTCTAAATTGCTGAAATAAGGCTATTTAATAAGCCTAAGTTGCTGAAATAAGTATATTTAATAAGCATAAGTTGCTGAAATAAACCTATTTAATGAGTCTAAGTTGCTGAAATAAGGCTATTTAATAAGTCTAAGTTGCTGAAATAAGCCTTTTTAATCAGCGTAAGTTGCTGAAATAAGCCTATTTAATAAGCTCAAGTTGCTGAAATAAGCCTACTTAATTAGGCTATTTAATAAGCCTAAGTTGCTGAAATAAGCCTATTTAATAAGCGTAAGTTGCTGAAATAAGGCTATTTAATAAGTCTAAGTTGCTGAAATAAGCCTATTTAATAAGCCTAAGTTGCTGAATAAGCCTATTTAATAAGCCTAAGTTGCTGAAATAAGCCTATTTAATAAGTTTAAGTTGCTGAAATAAGGCTATTTAATAAGCCTAAGTTGCTGAAATAAGCCTATTTAATAAGCCTAAGTTGCTGAAATAAAGCTATTTAATAAGTCTAAGTTGCTGAAATAAGCCTATTTAATAAGCCTAAGTTGCTGAAATAAGTATATTTAATAAGCATAAGTTGCTGAAATAAACCTATTTAATGAGTCTAAGTTGCTGAAATAAGGCTATTTAATAAGTCTAAGTTGCTGAAATAAGCCTTTTTAATCAGCGTAAGTTGCTGAAATAAGGCTATTTAATAAGTCTAAGTTGCTGAAATAAGCCTATTTAATAAGCCTAAGTTGCTGAAATAAGTATTTTTAATAAGCATAAGTTGCTGAAATAAGCCTATTTAATGAGTCTAAGTTGCTGAAATAAGGCTATTTAATAAGTTTAAGTTGCTGAAATAAGCCTATTTAATAAGCCTAAGTTGCTGAAATAAGCATATTTAATAAGGCTATTTAATGAGCCTAAGTTGCTGAAATAAGCCTATTTAATAAGCCTAAGTTTCTGAACTAAGCCTATTTAAAAAGGTATATTTAATAAGTCTAAGTTGCTGAAATAAGCCTATTTAATAAGCCTAAGTTGCTGAAATAAGGCTATTTAATAAGTCTAAGTTGCTGAAATAAGCCTATTTAATAAGCCTAAGTTGCTGAAATAAGTATTTTTAATAAGCATAAGTTGCTGAAATAAGCCTATTTAATGAGTCTAAGTTGCTGAAATAAGGCTATTTAATAAGTCTAAGTTGCTGAAATAAGCCTTTTTAATCAGCATAAGTTGCTGAAATAAGCCTATTTAATAAGCTCAAGTTGCTGAAATAAGCCTACTTAATTAGGCTATTTAATAAGCCTAAGTTGCTGAAATAAGCCTATTTAATAAGCGTAAGTTGCTGAAATAAGGCTATTTAATAAGTCTAAGTTGCTGAAAGAAGCCTATTTAATAAGCCTAAGTTGCTGAATAAGCCTATTTAATAAGCCTAAGTTGCTGAAATAAGTATATTTAATAAGTTTAAGTTGCTGAAATAAGGCTATTTAATAAGCCTAAGTTGCTGAAATAAGCCTATTTAATAAGCCTAAGTTGCTGAAACTGAAATAAAGCTATTTAATAAGTCTAAGTTGCTGAAATAAGCCTATTTAATAAGACTAAGTTGCTGAAATAAGTATATTTAATAAGCATAAGTTGCTGAAATAAACCTATTTAATGAGTCTAAGTTGCTGAAATAAGGCTATTTAATAAGTCTAAGTTGCTGAAATAAGCCTTTTTAATCAGCGTAAGTTGCTGAAATAAGTCTATTTAATAATCCCAAGTTGCTGAAATAAGCCTACTTAATTAGGCTATTTAATAAGCCTAAGTTGCTGAAATAAGCCTATTTAATAAGCGTAAGTTGCTGAAATAAGGCTATTTAATAAGTCTAAGTTGCTGAAATAAGCCTATTTAATAAGCCTAAGTTGCTGAAATAAGCCCTTTTAATAAGCCTATTTAATAAGCCTAAGTTGCTGAAATAAGCCTATTTAATAAGCCTATTTAATAAGCCTATTTAATAGGCCTATTTAATAAGTCTAAGTTGCTGAAATAAGCCTATTTAATAAGCCTATTTAATAGGCCTATTTAATAAGTCTAAGTTGCTGAAATAAGCCTATTTATAAGCCTAAGTTGCTGAATGAGCCTATTTAATAAGCGTAAGTTGCTGAAATAAGCCTATTTAATAAGCCTAAGTTGCTGAATAAGCCTATTTAATAAGCCTAAGTTGCTGAATAAACCTATTTAATAAGTCTAAGTTGCTGAAATAAGTCTATTTAATAATCCCAAGTTGCTGAAATAAGCCTACTTAATTAGGCTATTTAATAAGCCTAAGTTGCTGAAATAAGCCTATTTAATAAGCGTAAGTTGCTGAAATAAGGCTATTTAATAAGTCTAAGTTGCTTAAATAAGCCTATTTAATAAGCCTATTTAATAAGCCTATTTAATAGGCCTATTTAATAAGTCTAAGTTGCTGAAATAAGCCTATTTAATAAGCCTATTTAATAGGCCTATTTAATAAGTCTAAGTTGCTGAAATAAGCCTATTTATAAGCCTAAGTTGCTGAATGAGCCTATTTAATAAGCCTAAGTTGCTGAAATAAGCCTATTTAATAAGCCTAAGTTGCTGAATAAGCCTATTTAATAAGCCTAAGTTGCTGAATAAACCTATTTAATAAGTCTAAGTTGCTGAAATAAGCCTATTTAATAAAGCTATTTAATAAGCCTAAGTTGCTGAATAAGCCTATTTAATAAGTCTAAATTGCTGAAATAAGGCTATTTAATAAGCCTAAGTTGCTGAAATAAGTATATTTAATAAGCATAAGTTGCTGAAATAAACCTATTTAATGAGTCTAAGTTGCTGAAATAAGGCTATTTAATAAGTCTAAGTTGCTGAAATAAGCCTTTTTAATCAGCGTAAGTTGCTGAAATAAGGCTATTTAATAAGCCTAAGTTGCTGAAATAAGCCTATTTAATAAGCCTAAGTTGCTGAAACTGAAATAAAGCTATTTAATAAGTCTAAGTTGCTGAAATAAGCCTATTTAATAAGACTAAGTTGCTGAAATAAGTATATTTAATAAGCATAAGTTGCTGAAATAAACCTATTTAATGAGTCTAAGTTGCTGAAATAAGGCTATTTAATAAGTCTAAGTTGCTGAAATAAGCCTTTTTAATCAGCGTAAGTTGCTGAAATAAGTCTATTTAATAATCCCAAGTTGCTGAAATAAGCCTACTTAATTAGGCTATTTAATAAGCCTAAGTTGCTGAAATAAGCCTATTTAATAAGCGTAAGTTGCTGAAATAAGGCTATTTAATAAGTCTAAGTTGCTGAAATAAGCCTATTTAATAAGCCTAAGTTGCTGAAATAAGCCCTTTTAATAAGCCTATTTAATAAGCCTAAGTTGCTGAAATAAGCCTATTTAATAAGCCTATTTAATAAGCCTATTTAATAGGCCTATTTAATAAGTCTAAGTTGCTGAAATAAGCCTATTTAATAAGCCTATTTAATAGGCCTATTTAATAAGTCTAAGTTGCTGAAATAAGCCTATTTATAAGCCTAAGTTGCTGAATGAGCCTATTTAATAAGCGTAAGTTGCTGAAATAAGCCTATTTAATAAGCCTAAGTTGCTGAATAAGCCTATTTAATAAGCCTAAGTTGCTGAATAAACCTATTTAATAAGTCTAAGTTGCTGAAATAAGTCTATTTAATAATCCCAAGTTGCTGAAATAAGCCTACTTAATTAGGCTATTTAATAAGCCTAAGTTGCTGAAATAAGCCTATTTAATAAGCGTAAGTTGCTGAAATAAGGCTATTTAATAAGTCTAAGTTGCTTAAATAAGCCTATTTAATAAGCCTATTTAATAAGCCTATTTAATAGGCCTATTTAATAAGTCTAAGTTGCTGAAATAAGCCTATTTAATAAGCCTATTTAATAGGCCTATTTAATAAGTCTAAGTTGCTGAAATAAGCCTATTTATAAGCCTAAGTTGCTGAATGAGCCTATTTAATAAGCCTAAGTTGCTGAAATAAGCCTATTTAATAAGCCTAAGTTGCTGAATAAGCCTATTTAATAAGCCTAAGTTGCTGAATAAACCTATTTAATAAGTCTAAGTTGCTGAAATAAGCCTATTTAATAAAGCTATTTAATAAGCCTAAGTTGCTGAATAAGCCTATTTAATAAGTCTAAATTGCTGAAATAAGGCTATTTAATAAGCCTAAGTTGCTGAAATAAGTATATTTAATAAGCATAAGTTGCTGAAATAAACCTATTTAATGAGTCTAAGTTGCTGAAATAAGGCTATTTAATAAGTCTAAGTTGCTGAAATAAGCCTTTTTAATCAGCGTAAGTTGCTGAAATAAGTCTATTTAATAATCCCAAGTTGCTGAAATAAGCCTACTTAATTAGGCTATTTAATAAGCCTAAGTTGCTGAAATAAGCCTATTTAATAAGCGTAAGTTGCTGAAATAAGGCTATTTAATAAGTCTAAGTTGCTGAAATAAGCCTATTTAATAAGCCTAAGTTGCTGAAATAAGCCCTTTTAATAAGCCTATTTAATAAGCCTAAGTTGCTGAAATAAGCCTATTTAATAAGCCTATTTAATAAGCCTATTTAATAGGCCTATTTAATAAGTCTAAGTTGCTGAAATAAGCCTATTTAATAAGCCTATTTAATAGGCCTATTTAATAAGTCTAAGTTGCTGAAATAAGCCTATTTATAAGCCTAAGTTGCTGAATGAGCCTATTTAATAAGCGTAAGTTGCTGAAATAAGCCTATTTAATAAGCCTAAGTTGCTGAATAAGCCTATTTAATAAGCCTAAGTTGCTGAATAAACCTATTTAATAAGTCTAAGTTGCTGAAATAAGTCTATTTAATAATCCCAAGTTGCTGAAATAAGCCTACTTAATTAGGCTATTTAATAAGCCTAAGTTGCTGAAATAAGCCTATTTAATAAGCGTAAGTTGCTGAAATAAGGCTATTTAATAAGTCTAAGTTGCTTAAATAAGCCTATTTAATAAGCCTATTTAATAAGCCTATTTAATAGGCCTATTTAATAAGTCTAAGTTGCTGAAATAAGCCTATTTAATAAGCCTATTTAATAGGCCTATTTAATAAGTCTAAGTTGCTGAAATAAGCCTATTTATAAGCCTAAGTTGCTGAATGAGCCTATTTAATAAGCCTAAGTTGCTGAAATAAGCCTATTTAATAAGCCTAAGTTGCTGAATAAGCCTATTTAATAAGCCTAAGTTGCTGAATAAACCTATTTAATAAGTCTAAGTTGCTGAAATGAGCCTATTTAATAAAGCTATTTAATAAGCCTAAGTTGCTGAATAAGCCTATTTAATAAGTCTAAATTGCTGAAATAAGGCTATTTAATAAGCCTAAGTTGCTGAAATAAGGCTATTTAATAAGTTTAAGTTGCTGAAATAAGCCTATTTAATAAGCCTAAGTTGCTGAAATAAGCATATTTAATAAGGCTATTTAATGAGCCTAAGTTGCTGAAATAAGCCTATTTAATAAGCCTAAGTTTCTGAACTAAGCCTATTTAAAAAAGTATATTTAATAAGTCTAAGTTGCTGAAATAAGCCTATTTAATAAGCCTAAGTTGCTGAAATAAGGCTATTTAATAAGTCTAAGTTGCTGAAATAAGCCTATTTAATAAGCCTAAGTTGCTGAAATAAGTTTTTTTAATAAGCATAAGTTGCTGAAATAAGCCTATTTAATGAGTCTAAGTTGCTGAAATAAGGCTATTTAATAAGTCTAAGTTGCTGAAATAAGCCTTTTTAATCAGCATAAATTGCTGAAATAAGCCTATTTAATAAGCTCAAGTTGCTGAAATAAGCCTACTTAATTAGGCTATTTAATAAGCCTAAGTTGCTGAAATAAGCCTATTTAATAAGCGTAAGTTGCTGAAATAAGGCTATTTAATAAGTCTAAGTTGCTGAAATAAGCCTATTTATAAGCCTAAGTTGCTGAATTAGCCTATTTAATAAGCCTAAGTTGCTGAAATAAGCCTATTTAATAAGCCTAAGTTGCTGAATAAGCCTATTTAATAAGCCTAAGTTGCTGAATAAACCTATTTAATAAGTCTAAGTTGCTGAAATAAGCCTATTTAATAAAGCTATTTAATAAGCCTAAGTTGCTGAATAATGCCTATTTAATATGTCTAAATTGCTGAAATAAGGCTATTTAATAAGCCTAAGTTGCTGAAATAAGGCTATTTAATAAGTTTAAGTTGCTGAAATAAGCCTATTTAATAAGCCTAAGTTGCTGAAATAAGCATATTTAATAAGGCTATTTAATGAGCCTAAGTTGCTGAAATAAGCCTATTTAATAAGCCTAAGTTTCTGAACTAAGCCTATTTAAAAAGGTATATTTAATAAGTCTAAGTTGCTGAAATAAACCTATTTAAAAATGCTATTTAATAAGCCTAAGTTGCTGAAATAAACCTGTTTAATAAGGTAATTTAATAAGCATAAGTTGCTGAAATAACCCTATTTAATAAGCCTAAGTTGCTGAATAAGCCTATTTAATAAGCCTAAGTTGCTGAATAAACCTATTTAATAAGTCTAAGTTGCTGAAATAAGTCTATTTAATAATCCCAAGTTGCTGAAATAAGCCTACTTAATTAGGCTATTTAATAAGCCTAAGTTGCTGAAATAAGCCTATTTAATAAGCGTAAGTTGCTGAAATAAGGCTATTTAATAAGTCTAAGTTGCTGAAATAAGCCTATTTAATAAGACTATTTAATAAGCCTATTTATTAGGCCTATTTAATAAGTCTAAGTTGCTGAAATAAGCCTATTTAATAAGCCTATTTAATAGGCCTATTTAATAAGTCTAAGTTGCTGAAATAAGCCTATTTATAAGCCTAAGTTGCTGAATGAGCCTATTTAATAAGCCTAAGTTGCTGAAATAAGCCTACTTAATTAGGCTATTTAATAAGCCTAAGTTGCTGAAATAAGCCTATTTAATAAGCGTAAGTTGCTGAAATAAGGCTATTTAATAAGTCTAAGTTGCTGAAATAAGCCTATTTAATAAGCCTAAGTTGCTGAATAAGCCTATTTAATAAGCCTAAGTTGCTGAAATAAGCCTATTTAATAAGTTTAAGTTGCTGAAATAAGGCTATTTAATAAGCCTAAGTTGCTGAAATAAGCCTATTTAATAAGCCTAAGTTGCTGAAATAAAGCTATTTAATAAGTCTAAGTTGCTGAAATAAGCCTATTTAATAAGCCTAAGTTGCTGAAATAAGTATATTTAATAAGCATAAGTTGCTGAAATAAACCTATTTAATGAGTCTAAGTTGCTGAAATAAGGCTATTTAATAAGTCTAAGTTGCTGAAATAAGCCTTTTTAATCAGCGTAAGTTGCTGAAATAAGTCTATTTAATAATCCCAAGTTGCTGAAATAAGCCTACTTAATTAGGCTATTTAATAAGCCTAAGTTGCTGAATAAGCCTATTTAATAAGCGTAAGTTGCTGAAATAAGGCTATTTAATAAGTCTAAGTTGCTGAAATAAGCCTATTTAATAAGCCTAAGTTGCTGAAATAAGCCCATTTAATAAGCCTATTTAATAAGCCTAAGTTGCTGAAATAAGCCTATTTAATAAGCCTATTTAATAAGCCTATTTAATAGGCCTATTTAATAAGTCTAAGTTGCTGAAATAAGCCTATTTAATAAGCCTATTTAATAGGCCTATTTAATAAGTCTAAGTTGCTGAAATAAGCCTATTTATAAGCCTAAGTTGCTGAATGAGCCTATTTAATAAGCATAAGTTGCTGAAATAAGCCTATTTAATAAGCCTAAGTTGCTGAATAAGCCTATTTAATAAGCCTAAGTTGCTGAATAAACCTATTTAATAAGTCTAAGTTGCTGAAATAAGGCTATTTAATAAGCCTAAGTTGCTGAAATAAGGCTATTTAATAAGTTTAAGTTGCTGAAATTAGCCTATTTAATAAGCCTAAGTTGCTGAAATAAGCATATTTAATAAGGCTATTTAATGAGCCTAAGTTGCTGAAATAAGCCTATTTAATAAGCCTAAGTTTCTGAACTAAGCCTATTTAAAAAAGTATATTTAATAAGTCTAAGTTGCTGAAATAAGCCTATTTAATAAGCCTAAGTTGCTGAAATAAGGCTATTTAATAAGTCTAAGTTGCTGAAATAAGCCTATTTAATAAGCCTAAGTTGCTGAAATAAGTTTTTTTAATAAGCATAAGTTGCTGAAATAAGCCTATTTAATGAGTCTAAGTTGCTGAAATAAGGCTATTTAATAAGTCTAAGTTGCTGAAATAAGCCTTTTTAATCAGCATAAGTTGCTGAAATAAGCCTATTTAATAAGCTCAAGTTGCTGAAATAAGCCTACTTAATTAGGCGATTTAATAAGCCTAAGTTGCTGAAATAAGCCTATATAATAAGCGTAAGTTGCTGAAATAAGGCTATTTAATAAGTCTAAGTTGCTGAAATAAGCCTATTTATAAGCCTAAGTTGCTGAATGAGCCTATTTAATAAGCCTAAGTTGCTGAAATAAGCCTATTTAATAAGCCTAAGTTGCTGAATAAGCCTATTTAATAAGCCTAAGTTGCTGAATAAACCTATTTAATAAGTCTAAGTTGCTGAAATAAGCCTATTTAATAAAGCTATTTAATAAGCCTAAGTTGCTGAATAAGCCTATTTAATATGTCTAAATTGCTGAAATAAGGCTATTTAATAAGCCTAAGTTGCTGAAATAAGGCTATTTAATAAGTTTAAGTTGCTGAAATAAGCCTATTTAATAAGCCTAAGTTGCTGAAATAAGCATATTTAATAAGGCTATTTAATGAGCCTAAGTTGCTGAAATAAGCCTATTTAATAAGCCTAAGTTTCTGAACTAAGCCTATTTAAAAAGGTATATTTAATAAGTCTAAGTTGCTGAAATAAACCTATTTAAAAATGCTATTTAATAAGCCTAAGTTGCTGAAATAAACCTGTTTAATAAGGCTATTTAATAAGCATAAGTTGCTGAAATAAGCCTATTTAATAAGCCTAAGTTGCTGAATAAGCCTATTTAATAAGCCTAAGTTGCTGAATAAACCTATTTAATAAGTCTAAGTTGCTGAAATAAGTCTATTTAATAATCCCAAGTTGCTGAAATAAGCCTACTTAATTAGGCTATTTAATAAGCCTAAGTTGCTGAAATAAGCCTATTTAATAAGCGTAAGTTGCTGAAATAAGGCTATTTAATAAGTCTAAGTTGCTGAAATAAGCCTATTTAATAAGACTATTTAATAAGCCTATTTAATAGGCCTATTTAATAAGTCTAAGTTGCTGAAATAAGCCTATTTAATAAGCCTATTTAATAGGCCTATTTAATAAGTCTAAGTTGCTGAAATAAGCCTATTTATAAGCCTAAGTTGCTGAATGAGCCTATTTAATAAGCCTAAGTTGCTGAAATAAGCCTACTTAATTAGGCTATTTAATAAGCCTAAGTTGCTGAAATAAGCCTATTTAATAAGCGTAAGTTGCTGAAATAAGGCTATTTAATAAGTCAAAGTTGCTGAAATAAGCCTATTTAATAAGCCTAAGTTGCTGAATAAGCCTATTTAATAAGCCTAAGTTGCTGAAATAAGCCTATTTAATAAGTTTAAGTTGCTGAAATAAGGCTATTTAATAAGCCTAAGTTGCTGAAATAAGCCTATTTAATAAGCCTAAGTTGCTGAAATAAAGCTATTTAATAAGTCTAAGTTGCTGAAATAAGCCTATTTAATAAGCCTAAGTTGCTGAAATAAGTATATTTAATAAGCATAAGTTGCTGAAATAAACCTATTTAATGAGTCTAAGTTGCTGAAATAAGGCTATTTAATAAGTCTAAGTTGCTGAAATAAGCCTTTTTAATCAGCGTAAGTTGCTGAAATAAGTCTATTTAATAATCCCAAGTTGCTGAAATAAGCCTACTTAATTAGGCTATTTAATAAGCCTAAGTTGCTGAAATAAGCCTATTTAATAAGCGTAAGTTGCTGAAATAAGGCTATTTAATAAGTCTAAGTTGCTGAAATAAGCCTATTTAATAAGCCTAAGTTGCTGAAATAAGCCCATTTAATAAGCCTATTTAATAAGCCTAAGTTGCTGAAATAAGCCTATTTAATAAGCCTATTTAATAAGCCTATTTAATAGGCCTATTTATAAGCCTAAGTTGCTGAATGAGCCTATTTAATAAGCATAAGTTGCTGAAATAAGCCTATTTAATAAGCCTAAGTTGCTGAATAAGCCTATTTAATAAGCCTAAGTTGCTGAATAAACCTATTTAATAAGTCTAAGTTGCTGAAATAAGTCTATTTAATAATCCCAAGTTGCTGAAATAAGCCTACTTAATTAGGCTATTTAATAAGCCTAAGTTGCTGAAATAAGCCTATTTAATAAGCGTAAGTTGCTGAAATAAGGCTATTTAATAAGTCTAAGTTGCTGAAATAAGCCTATTTAATAAGCCTATTTAATAAGCCTATTTAATAGGCCTATTTAATAAGTCTAAGTTGCTGAAATAAGCCTATTTAATAAGCCTATTTAATAGGCCTATTTAATAAGTCTAAGTTGCTGAAATAAGCCTATTTATAAGCCTAAGTTGCTGAATGAGCCTATTTAATAAGCCTAAGTTGCTGAAATAAGCCTATTTAATAAGCCTAAGTTGCTGAATAAGCCTATTTAATAAGCCTAAGTTGCTGAATAAACCTATTTAATAAGTCTAAGTTGCTGAAATAAGCCTATTTAATAAAGCTATTTAATAAGCCGAAGTTGCTGAATAAGCCTATTTAATAAGTCTAAATTGCTGAAATAAGGCTATTTAATAAGCCTAAGTTGCTGAAATAAGGCTATTTAATAAGTTTAAGTTGCTGAAATAAGCCTATTTAATAAGCCTAAGTTGCTGAAATAAGCATATTTAATAAGGCTATTTAATGAGCCTAAGTTGCTGAAATAAGCCTATTTAATAAGCCTAAGTTTCTGAACTAAGCCTATTTAAAAAAAGTATATTTAATAAGTCTAAGTTGCTGAAATAAGCCTATTTAATAAGCCTAAGTTGCTGAAATAAGGCTATTTAATAAGTCTAAGTTGCTGAAATAAGCCTATTTAATAAGCCTAAGTTGCTGAAATAAGTATTTTTAATAAGCATAAGTTGCTGAAATAAGCCTATTTAATGAGTCTAAGTTGCTGAAATAAGGCTATTTAATAAGTCTAAGTTGCTGAAATAAGCCTTTTTAATCAGCATAAGTTGCTGAAATAAGCCTATTTAATAAGCTCAAGTTGCTGAAATAAGCCTACTTAATTAGCCTATTTAATAAGCCTAAGTTGCTGAAATAAGCCTATTTAATAAGCGTAAGTTGCTGAAATAAGGCTATTTAATAAGTCTAAGTTGCTGAAATAAGCCTATTTATAAGCCTAAGTTGCTGAATGAGCCTATTTAATAAGCCTAAGTTGCTGAAATAAGCCTATTTAATAAGCCTAAGTTGCTGAAATAAGCCTATTTAATAAGCGTAAGTTGCTGAAATAAGGCTATTTAATAAGTCTAAGTTGCTGAAATAAGCCTATTTAATAAGCCTAAGTTGCTGAAATAAGCCCATTTAATAAGCCTATTTAATAAGCCTAAGTTGCTGAAATAAGCCTATTTAATAAGCCTATTTAATAAGCCTATTTAATAGGCCTATTTAATAAGTCTAAGTTGCTGAAATAAGCCTATTTAATAAGCCTATTTAATAGGCCTATTTAATAAGTCTAAGTTGCTGAAATAAGCCTATTTATAAGCCTAAGTTGCTGAATGAGCCTATTTAATAAGCATAAGTTGCTGAAATAAGCCTATTTAATAAGCCTAAGTTGCTGAATAAGCCTATTTAATAAGCCTAAGTTGCTGAATAAACCTATTTAATAAGTCTAAGTTGCTGAAATAAGGCTATTTAATAAGCCTAAGTTGCTGAAATAAGGCTATTTAATAAGTTTAAGTTGCTGAAATTAGCCTATTTAATAAGCCTAAGTTGCTGAAATAAGCATATTTAATAAGGCTATTTAATGAGCCTAAGTTGCTGAAATAAGCCTATTTAATAAGCCTAAGTTTCTGAACTAAGCCTATTTAAAAAAGTATATTTAATAAGTCTAAGTTGCTGAAATAAGCCTATTTAATAAGCCTAAGTTGCTGAAATAAGGCTATTTAATAAGTCTAAGTTGCTGAAATAAGCCTATTTAATAAGCCTAAGTTGCTGAAATAAGTTTTTTTAATAAGCATAAGTTGCTGAAATAAGCCTATTTAATGAGTCTAAGTTGCTGAAATAAGGCTATTTAATAAGTCTAAGTTGCTGAAATAAGCCTTTTTAATCAGCATAAGTTGCTGAAATAAGCCTATTTAATAAGCTCAAGTTGCTGAAATAAGCCTACTTAATTAGGCGATTTAATAAGCCTAAGTTGCTGAAATAAGCCTATATAATAAGCGTAAGTTGCTGAAATAAGGCTATTTAATAAGTCTAAGTTGCTGAAATAAGCCTATTTATAAGCCTAAGTTGCTGAATGAGCCTATTTAATAAGCCTAAGTTGCTGAAATAAGCCTATTTAATAAGCCTAAGTTGCTGAATAAGCCTATTTAATAAGCCTAAGTTGCTGAATAAACCTATTTAATAAGTCTAAGTTGCTGAAATAAGCCTATTTAATAAAGCTATTTAATAAGCCTAAGTTGCTGAATAAGCCTATTTAATATGTCTAAATTGCTGAAATAAGGCTATTTAATAAGCCTAAGTTGCTGAAATAAGGCTATTTAATAAGTTTAAGTTGCTGAAATAAGCCTATTTAATAAGCCTAAGTTGCTGAAATAAGCATATTTATTAAGGCTATTTAATGAGCCTAAGTTGCTGAAATAAGCCTATTTAATAAGCCTAAGTTTCTGAACTAAGCCTATTTAAAAAGGTATATTTAATAAGTCTAAGTTGCTGAAATAAACCTATTTAAAAATGCTATTTAATAAGCCTAAGTTGCTGAAATAAACCTGTTTAATAAGGCTATTTAATAAGCATAAGTTGCTGAAATAAGCCTATTTAATAAGCCTAAGTTGCTGAATAAGCCTATTTAATAAGCCTAAGTTGCTGAATAAACCTATTTAATAAGTCTAAGTTGCTGAAATAAGTCTATTTAATAATCCCAAGTTGCTGAAATAAGCCTACTTAATTAGGCTATTTAATAAGCCTAAGTTGCTGAAATAAGCCTATTTAATAAGCGTAAGTTGCTGAAATAAGGCTATTTAATAAGTCTAAGTTGCTGAAATAAGCCTATTTAATAAGACTATTTAATAAGCCTATTTAATAGGCCTATTTAATAAGTCTAAGTTGCTGAAATAAGCCTATTTAATAAGCCTATTTAATAGGCCTATTTAATAAGTCTAAGTTGCTGAAATAAGCCTATTTATAAGCCTAAGTTGCTGAATGAGCCTATTTAATAAGCCTAAGTTGCTGAAATAAGCCTACTTAATTAGGCTATTTAATAAGCCTAAGTTGCTGAAATAAGCCTATTTAATAAGCGTAAGTTGCTGAAATAAGGCTATTTAATAAGTCTAAGTTGCTGAAATAAGCCTATTTAATAAGCCTAAGTTGCTGAATAAGCCTATTTAATAAGCCTAAGTTGCTGAAATAAGCCTATTTAATAAGTTTAAGTTGCTGAAATAAGGCTATTTAATAAGCCTAAGTTGCTGAAATAAGCCTATTTAATAAGCCTAAGTTGCTGAAATAAAGCTATTTAATAAGTCTAAGTTGCTGAAATAAGCCTATTTAATAAGCCTAAGTTGCTGAAATAAGTATATTTAATAAGCATAAGTTGCTGAAATAAACCTATTTAATGAGTCTAAGTTGCTGAAATAAGGCTATTTAATAAGTCTAAGTTGCTGAAATAAGCCTTTTTAATCAGCGTAAGTTGCTGAAATAAGTCTATTTAATAATCCCAAGTTGCTGAAATAAGCCTACTTAATTAGGCTATTTAATAAGCCTAAGTTGCTGAAATAAGCCTATTTAATAAGCGTAAGTTGCTGAAATAAGGCTATTTAATAAGTCTAAGTTGCTGAAATAAGCCTATTTAATAAGCCTAAGTTGCTGAAATAAGCCCATTTAATAAGCCTATTTAATAAGCCTAAGTTGCTGAAATAAGCCTATTTAATAAGCCTATTTAATAAGCCTATTTAATAGGCCTATTTATAAGCCTAAGTTGCTGAATGAGCCTATTTAATAAGCATAAGTTGCTGAAATAAGCCTATTTAATAAGCCTAAGTTGCTGAATAAGCCTATTTAATAAGCCTAAGTTGCTGAATAAACCTATTTAATAAGTCTAAGTTGCTGAAATAAGTCTATTTAATAATCCCAAGTTGCTGAAATAAGCCTACTTAATTAGGCTATTTAATAAGCCTAAGTTGCTGAAATAAGCCTATTTAATAAGCGTAAGTTGCTGAAATAAGGCTATTTAATAAGTCTAAGTTGCTGAAATAAGCCTATTTAATAAGCCTATTTAATAAGCCTATTTAATAGGCCTATTTAATAAGTCTAAGTTGCTGAAATAAGCCTATTTAATAAGCCTATTTAATAGGCCTATTTAATAAGTCTAAGTTGCTGAAATAAGCCTATTTATAAGCCTAAGTTGCTGAATGAGCCTATTTAATAAGCCTAAGTTGCTGAAATAAGCCTATTTAATAAGCCTAAGTTGCTGAATAAGCCTATTTAATAAGCCTAAGTTGCTGAATAAACCTATTTAATAAGTCTAAGTTGCTGAAATAAGCCTATTTAATAAAGCTATTTAATAAGCCGAAGTTGCTGAATAAGCCTATTTAATAAGTCTAAATTGCTGAAATAAGGCTATTTAATAAGCCTAAGTTGCTGAAATAAGGCTATTTAATAAGTTTAAGTTGCTGAAATAAGCCTATTTAATAAGCCTAAGTTGCTGAAATAAGCATATTTAATAAGGCTATTTAATGAGCCTAAGTTGCTGAAATAAGCCTATTTAATAAGCCTAAGTTTCTGAACTAAGCCTATTTAAAAAAGTATATTTAATAAGTCTAAGTTGCTGAAATAAGCCTATTTAATAAGCCTAAGTTGCTGAAATAAGGCTATTTAATAAGTCTAAGTTGCTGAAATAAGCCTATTTAATAAGCCTAAGTTGCTGAAATAAGTATTTTTAATAAGCATAAGTTGCTGAAATAAGCCTATTTAATGAGTCTAAGTTGCTGAAATAAGGCTATTTAATAAGTCTAAGTTGCTGAAATAAGCCTTTTTAATCAGCATAAGTTGCTGAAATAAGCCTATTTAATAAGCTCAAGTTGCTGAAATAAGCCTACTTAATTAGCCTATTTAATAAGCCTAAGTTGCTGAAATAAGCCTATTTAATAAGCGTAAGTTGCTGAAATAAGGCTATTTAATAAGTCTAAGTTGCTGAAATAAGCCTATTTATAAGCCTAAGTTGCTGAATGAGCCTATTTAATAAGCCTAAGTTGCTGAAATAAGCCTATTTAATAAGCCTAAGTTGCTGAATAAGCCTATTTAATAAGCCTAAGTTGCTGAATAAACCTATTTAATAAGTCTAAGTTGCTGAAATAAGCCTATTTAATAAAGCTATTTAATAAGCCTAAGTTGCTGAATAAGCCTATTTAATATGTCTAAATTGCTGAAATAAGGCTATTTAATAAGCCTAAGTTGCTGAAATAAGGCTATTTAATAAGTTTAAGTTGCTGAAATAAGCCTATTTAATAAGCCTAAGTTGCTGAAATAAGCATATTTAATAAGGCTATTTAATGAGCCTAAGTTGCTGAAATAAGCCTATTTAATAAGCCTAAGTTTCTGAACTAAGCCTATTTAAAAAGGTATATTTAATAAGTCTAAGTTGCTGAAATAAGTCTATTTAATAATCCCAAGTTGCTGAAATAAGCCTACTTAATTACGCTATTTAATAAGCCTAAGTTGCTGAAATAAGCCTATTTAATAAGCGTAAGTTGCTGAAATAAGGCTATTTAATAAGTCTAAGTTGCTGAAATAAGCCTATTTAATAAGACTATTTAATAAGCCTATTTAATAGGCCTATTTAATAAGTCTAAGTTGGTGAAATAAGCCTATTTAATAAGCCTATTTAATAGGCCTATTTAATAAGTCTAAGTTGCTGAAATAAGCCTATTTATAAGCCTAAGTTGCTGAATGAGCCTATTTAATAAGCCTAAGTTGCTGAAATAAGCCTATTTAATAAGCCTAAGTTGCTGAATAAGCCTATTTAATAAGCCTAAGTTGCTGAATAAACCTATTTAATAAGTCTAAGTTGCTGAAATAAGCCTATTTAATAAAGCTATTTAATAAGCCTAAGTTGCTGAATAAGCCTATTTAATAAGTCTAAATTGCTGAAATAAGGCTATTTAATAAGCCTAAGTTGCTGAAATAAGGCTATTTAATAAGTTTAAGTTGCTGAAATAAGCCTATTTAATAAGCCTAAGTTGCTGAAATAAGCATATTTAATAAGGCTATTTAATGAGCCTAAGTTGCTGAAATAAGCCTATTTAATAAGCCTAAGTTTCTGAACTAAGCCTATTTAAAAAGGTATATTTAATAAGTCTAAGTTGCTGAAATAAACCTATTTAAAAATGCTATTTAATAAGCCTAAGTTGCTGAAATAAACCTGTTTAATAAGGCTATTTAATAAGCATAAGTTGCTGAAATAAGCTTATTTAATAAGCCTAAGTTGCTGAAATAAGCCTATTTAATAAGGCTATTTAATAAGCATAAGTTGCTGAAATAAGTATATTTAATAAGCATAAGTTGCTGAAATAAACCTATTTAATGAGTCTAAGTTGCTGAAATAAGGCTATTTAATAAGTCTAAGTTGCTGAAATAAGCCTTTTTAATCAGCGTAAGTTGCTGAAATAAGCCTATTTAATAGGCCCAAGTTGCTGAAATAAGCCTACTTAATTAGGCTATTTAATAAGCCTAAGTTGCTGAAATAATCCTATTTAATAAGCGTAAGTTGCTGAAATAAGGCTATTTAATAAGTCTAAGTTGCTGAAATAAGCCTATTTAATAAGCCTAAGTTGCTGAAATAAGCCTATTTAATAAGCGTAAGTTGCTGAAATAAGGCTATTTAATAAGTCTAAGTTGCTGAAATAAGCCTATTTAATAAGCCTATTTAATAAGCCTATTTAATAGGCCTATTTAATAAGTCTAAGTTGCTGAAATAAGCCTATTTAATAAGCCTATTTAATAGGCCTATTTAATAAGTCTAAGTTGCTGAAATAAGCCTATTTATAAGCCTAAGTTGCTGAATGAGCCTATTTAATAAGCCTAAGTTGCTGAAATAAGCCTATTTAATAAGCCTAAGTTGCTGAATAAGCCTATTTAATAAGCCTAAGTTGCTGAATAAACCTATTTAATAAGTCTAAGTTGCTGAAATAAGCCTATTTAATAAAGCTATTTAATAAGCCTAAGTTGCTGAATAAGCCTATTTAATAAGTCTAAATTGCTGAAATAAGGCTATTTAATAAGCCTAAGTTGCTGAAATAAGGCTATTTAATAAGTTTAAGTTGCTGAAATAAGCCTATTTAATAAGCCTAAGTTGCTGAAATAAGCATATTTAATAAGGCTATTTAATGAGCCTAAGTTGCTGAAATAAGCCTATTTAATAAGCCTAAGTTTCTGAACTAAGCCTATTTAAAAAGGTATATTTAATAAGTCTAAGTTGCTGAAATAAACCTATTTAAAAATGCTATTTAATAAGCCTAAGTTGCTGAAATAAACCTGTTTAATAAGGCAATTTAATAAGCATAAGTTGCTGAAATAAGCCTATTTAATAAGCCTAAGTTTCTGAACTAAGCCTATTTAAAAAGGTATATTTAATAAGTCTAAGTTGCTGAAATAAACCTATTTAAAAATGCTATTTAATAAGCCTAAGTTGCTGAAATAAACCTGTTTAATAAGGCTATTTAATAAGCATAAGTTGCTGAAATAAGTATATTTAATAAGCATAAGTTGCTGAAATAAACATATTTAATGAGTCTAAGTTGCTGAAATAAGGCTATTTAATAAGTCTAAGTTGCTGAAATAAGCCTTTTTAATCAGCGTAAGTTGCTGAAATAAGCCTATTTAATAAGCCCAAGTTGCTGAAATAAGCCTACTTAATTAGGCTATTTAATAAGCCTAAGTTGCTGAAATAAGCCTATTTAATAAGCGTAAGTTGCTGAAATGAGGCTATTTAATAAGTCTAAGTTGCTGAAATAAGCCTATTTAATAAGCCTAAGTTGCTGAAATAAGCCCATTTAATAAGCCTATTTAATAAGCCTAAGTTGCTGAAATAAGCCTATTTAATAAGCCGTTTTAATAATCCTATTTAATAGGCCTATTTAATAAGTCTAAGTTGCTGAAATAAGCCTATTTAATAAGCCTATTTAATAGGCCTCTTTAATAAGTCTAAGTTGCTGAAATAAGCCTATTTAATAAGCCTAAGTTGCTGAATGAGCCTATTTAATAAGCTTAAGTTGCTGAAATAAGCCTATTTAATAAGCCTAAGTTGCTGAAATAAGCCTATTTAATAAGGCTATTTAATGAGCCTAAGTTGCTGAAATAAGCCTATTTAATAAGCCTAAGTTTCTGAACTAAGCCTATTTAAAAAGGTATATTTAATAAGTCTAAGATGCTGAAATAAACCTATTTAAAAATGCTATTTAATAAGCCTAAGTTGCTGAAATAAACCTGTTTAATAAGGCTATTTAAAAGCATAAGTTGCTGAAATAAGCTTATTTAATAAGCCTAAGTTGCTGAAATAAGCCTATTAAATAAGCCTAAGTTGCTGAATAAGCCTATTTAATAAGCCTAAGTTGCTGAATAAACCTATTTAATAAGTCTAGGTTGCTGAAATAAACCTATTTAATAAGCCTAAGTTGCTGAATAAGCCTATTTAATAAGGCTTTTTAATAAGTCTAAGTTGCTGAAATAAACTTATTTAATAAGCCTAAGTTGCTGAAATAAGCCCATTTAATAAGCCTATTTAATAAGCCTAAGTTGCTGAAATAAGCCTATTTAATAAGCCTATTTAATAAGCCTATTTAATAGGCCTATTTAATAAGTCTAAGTTGCTGAAATAAGCCTATTTAATAAGCCTATTTAATAGGCTTATTTAATAAGTCTAAGTTGCTGAAATAAGCCTATTTATAAGCCTAAGTTGCTGAATGAGCCTATTTAATAAGCCTAAGTTGCTGAAATAAGCCTATTTAATAAGCCTAAGCTGCTGAATAAGCCTATTTAATAAGCCTAAGTTGCTGAATAAACCTATTTAATAAGTCTAAGTTGCTGAAATAAGCCTATTTAATAAAGCTATTTAATAAGCCTAAGTTGCTGAATAAGCCTATTTAATAAGTCTAAATTGCTGAAATAAGGCTATTTAATACGCCTAAGTTGCTGAAATAAGGCTATTTAATAAGTTTAAGTTGCTGAAATAAGCCTATTTAATAAGCCTAAGTTGCTGAAATAAGCATATTTAATAAGGCTATTTAATGAGCCTAAGTTGCTGAAATAAGCCTATTTAATAAGCCTAAGTTTCTGAACTAAGCCTATTTAAAAAGGTATATTTAATAAGTCTAAGTTGCTGAAATAAACCTATTTAAAAATGCTATTTAATAAGCCTAAGTTGCTGAAATAAACCTGTTTAATAAGGCAATTTAATAAGCATAAGTTGCTGAAATAAGCCTATTTAATAAGCCTAAGTTTCTGAACTAAGCCTATTTAAAAAGGTATATTTAATAAGTCTAAGTTGCTGAAATAAACCTATTTAAAAATGCTATTTAATAAGCCTAAGTTGCTGAAATAAACCTGTTTAATAAGGCTATTTAATAAGCATAAGTTGCTGAAATAAGTATATTTAATAAGCATAAGTTGCTGAAATAAACATATTTAATGAGTCTAAGTTGCTGAAATAAGGCTATTTAATAAGTCTAAGTTGCTGAAATAAGCCTTTTTAATCAGCGTAAGTTGCTGAAATAAGCCTATTTAATAAGCCCAAGTTGCTGAAATAAGCCTACTTAATTAGGCTATTTAATAAGCCTAAGTTGCTGAAATAAGCCTATTTAATAAGCGTAAGTTGCTGAAATAAGGCTATTTAATAAGTCTAAGTTGCTGAAATAAGCCTATTTAATAAGCCTAAGTTGCTGAAATAAGCCCATTTAATAAGCCTATTTAATAAGCCTAAGTTGCTGAAATAAGCCTATTTAATAAGCCGTTTTAATAATCCTATTTAATAGGCCTATTTAATAAGTCTAAGTTGCTGAAATAAGCCTATTTAATAAGCCTATTTAATAGGCCTCTTTAATAAGTCTAAGTTGCTGAAATAAGCCTATTTAATAAGCCTAAGTTGCTGAATGAGCCTATTTAATAAGCTTAAGTTGCTGAAATAAGCCTATTTAATAAGCCTAAGTTGCTGAAATAAGCCTATTTAATAAGGCTATTTAATGAGCCTAAGTTGCTGAAATAAGCCTATTTAATAAGCCTAAGTTTCTGAACTAAGCCTATTTAAAAAGGTATATTTAATAAGTCTAAGATGCTGAAATAAACCTATTTAAAAATGCTATTTAATAAGCCTAAGTTGCTGAAATAAACCTGTTTAATAAGGCTATTTAAAAGCATAAGTTGCTGAAATAAGCTTATTTAATAAGCCTAAGTTGCTGAAATAAGCCTATTAAATAAGCCTAAGTTGCTGAATAAGCCTATTTAATAAGCCTAAGTTGCTGAATAAACCTATTTAATAAGTCTAGGTTGCTGAAATAAACCTATTTAATAAGCCTAAGTTGCTGAATAAGCCTATTTAATAAGGCTTTTTAATAAGTCTAAGTTGCTGAAATAAACTTATTTAATAAGCCTAAGTTGCTAAAATAAGCCTATTTAATGAGGCTATTTAATAAGTCTATTTAATAAGCCTATTTAATAAGCCTATTTAATAAGCCTATTTAATAAGCCTATTTAATAAGTCTATTTAATAAGTCTATTTAATAAGTATTTAATGAGCCTATTTAATATGCCTATTTATTGAGCCTATTTAAAAAGCCTATTTATTGAGCCTATTTAATAAGCCTATTTATTGAGCCTATTTAATAAGCCTATTTAATAAGTCTATTTAATAAGCCTATTTACTAAGCCTATTTAATAAGCCTATTTATTGAGCCTATTTAATAAGTCTATTTAATAAGCCGATTTAATAAGCTTATTTAATAAGCCTATTTAATAAGTATTTAATGTGCCTATTTAATAAGTCTATTTAATAAGCCTATTTAATAGGCCTATTTAATAAGTCTAAGTTGCTGAAATAAACCTATTTAATAAGCCTATTTAACAGGCCTATTTAATAAGTCTAAGTTGCTGAAATAAGCCTATGTAATAAGCCTAAGTTGCTGAATAAGCCTATTTAATAAGCCTAAGTTGCTGAAATAAGCCTATTTAATAAGTCTAAGTTGCTGAAATAAGGCTATTTAATAAGCCTAAGTTGCTGAAATAAGCCTATTTAATAAGCCTAAGTTGCTGAAATAAGGCTATTTAATAAGTCTAAGTTGCTGAAATAAGCCTATTTAATAAGCCTAAGTTGCTGAAATAAGTATTTTTAATAAGCATAAGTTGCTGAAATAAGCCTATTTAATGAGTCTAAGTTGCTGAAATAAGGCTATTTAATAAGTCTAAGTTGCTGAAATAAGCCTTTTTAATCAGCATAAGTTGCTGAAATAAGCCTATTTAATAAGCTCAAGTTGCTGAAATAAGCCTACTTAATTAGGCTATTTAATAAGCCTAAGTTGCTGAAATAAGCCTATTTAATAAGCGTAAGTTGCTGAAATAAGGCTATTTAATAAGTCTAAGTTGCTGAAATAAGCCTATTTAATAAGCCTAAGTTGCTGAAATAAGCCCATTTAATAAGCCTATTTAATAAGCCTAAGTTGCTGAAATAAGCCTATTTAATAAGCCTATTTATTAAGCCTATTTAATAAGTATTTAATGTGCCTATTTAATAAGTCTATTTAATAAGCCTATTTAATAGGCCTATTTAATAAGTCTAAGTTGCTGAAATAAACCTATTTAATAAGCCTATTTAACAGGCCTATTTAATAAGTCTAAGTTGCTGAAATAAGCCTATTTAATAAGCCTAAGTTTCTGAATGAGCCTATTTAATAATCCTAAGTTGCTGAAATAAGCCTATTTAATAAGCCTAAGTTGCTGAATAAGCCTATTTAATAAGCCTAAGTTACTGAAATAAGCATATTTAATAAGTCTAAGTTGCTGAAATAAGGCTATTTAATAAGCCTAAGTTGCTGAAATAAGCCTATTTAATAAGCGTAAGTTGCTGAAATAAGGCTATTTAATAAGTCTAAGTTGCTGAAATAAGCCTATTTAATAAGCCTAAGTTGCTGAAATAAGCCTATTTAATAAGCGTAAGTTGCTGAAATAAGGCTATTTAATAAGTCTAAGTTGCTGAAATAAGCCTATTTAATAAGCCTATTTAATAAGCCTATTTAATAGGCCTATTTAATAAGTCTAAGTTGCTGAAATAAGCCTATTTAATAAGCCTATTTAATAGGCCTATTTAATGAGTCTAAGTTGCTGAAATAAGCCTATTTATAAGCCTAAGTTGCTGAATGAGCCTATTTAATAAGCCTAAGTTGCTGAAATAAGCCTATTTAATAAGCCTAAGTTGCTGAATAAGCCTATTTAATAAGCCTAAGTTGCTGAATAAACCTATTTAATAAGTCTAAGTTGCTGAAATAAGCCTATTTAATAAAGCTATTTAATAAGCCTAAGTTGCTGAATAAGCCTATTTAATAAGTCTAAATTGCTGAAATAAGGCTATTTAATAAGCCTATGTTGCTGAAATAAGGCTATTTAATAAGTTTAAGTTGCTGAAATAAGCCTATTTAATAAGCCTAAGTTGCTGAAATAAGCATATTTAATAAGGCTATTTAATGAGCCTAAGTTGCTGAAATAAGCCTATTTAATAAGCCTAAGTTTCTGAACTAAGCCTATTTAAAAAGGTATATTTAATAAGTCTAAGTTTCTGAAATAAACCTATTTAAAAATGCTATTTAATAAGCCTAAGTTGCTGAAATAAACCTGTTTAATAAGGCTATTTAATAAGCATAAGTTGCTGAAATAAGCCTATTTAATAAGCCTAAGTTTCTGAACTAAGCCTATTTAAAAAGGTATATTTAATAAGTCTAAGTTGCTGAAATAAACCTATTTAAAAATGCTATTTAATAAGCCTAAGTTGCTGAAATAAACCTGTTTAATAAGGCTATTTAATAAGCATAAGTTGCTGAAATAAGTATATTTAATAAGCATAAGTTGCTGAAATAAACATATTTAATGAGTCTAAGTTGCTGAAATAAGGCTATTTAATAAGTCTAAGTTGCTGAAATAAGCCTTTTTAATCAGCGTAAGTTGCTGAAATAAGCCTATTTAATAAGCCCAAGTTGCTGAAATAAGCCTACTTAATTAGGCTATTTAATAAGCCTAAGTTGCTGAAATAAGCCTATTTAATAAGCGTAAGTTGCTGAAATAAGGCTATTTAATAAGTCTAAGTTGCTGAAATAAGCCTATTTAATAAGCCTAAGTTGCTGAAATAAGCCCATTTAATAAGCCTATTTAATAAGCCTAAGTTGCTGAAATAAGCCTATTTAATAAGCCGTTTTAATAATCCTATTTAATAGGCCTATTTAATAAGTCTAAGTTGCTGAAATAAGCCTATTTAATAAGCCTATTTAATAGGCCTCTTTAATAAGTCTAAGTTGCTGAAATAAGCCTATTTAATAAGCCTAAGTTGCTGAATGAGCCTATTTAATAAGCTTAAGTTGCTGAAATAAGCCTATTTAATAAGCCTAAGTTGCTGAAATAAGCCTATTTAATAAGGCTATTTAATGAGCCTAAGTTGCTGAAATAAGCCTATTTAATAAGCCTAAGTTTCTGAACTAAGCCTATTTAAAAAGGTATATTTAATAAGTCTAAGATGCTGAAATAAACCTATTTAAAAATGCTATTTAATAAGCCTAAGTTGCTGAAATAAACCTGTTTAATAAGGCTATTTAAAAGCATAAGTTGCTGAAATAAGCTTATTTAATAAGCCTAAGTTGCTGAAATAAGCCTATTAAATAAGCCTAAGTTGCTGAATAAGCCTATTTAATAAGCCTAAGTTGCTGAAATAAGCCCATTTAATAAGCCTATTTAATAAGCCTAAGTTGCTGAAATAAGCCTATTTAATAAGCCTATTTATTAAGCCTATTTAATAAGTATTTAATGTGCCTATTTAATAAGTCTATTTAATAAGCCTATTTAATAGGCCTATTTAATAAGTCTAAGTTGCTGAAATAAACCTATTTAATAAGCCTATTTAACAGGCCTATTTAATAAGTCTAAGTTGCTGAAATAAGCCTATTTAATAAGCCTAAGTTTCTGAATGAGCCTATTTAATAATCCTAAGTTGCTGAAATAAGCCTATTTAATAAGCCTAAGTTGCTGAATAAGCCTATTTAATAAGCCTAAGTTACTGAAATAAGCATATTTAATAAGTCTAAGTTGCTGAAATAAGGCTATTTAATAAGCCTAAGTTGCTGAAATAAGCCTATTTAATAAGCGTAAGTTGCTGAAATAAGGCTATTTAATAAGTCTAAGTTGCTGAAATAAGCCTATTTAATAAGCCTAAGTTGCTGAAATAAGCCTATTTAATAAGCGTAAGTTGCTGAAATAATGCTATTTAATAAGTCTAAGTTGCTGAAATAAGCCTATTTAATAAGCCTATTTAATAAGCCTATTTAATAGGCCTATTTAATAAGTCTAAGTTGCTGAAATAAGCCTATTTAATAAGCCTATTTAATAGGCCTATTTAATAAGTCTAAGTTGCTGAAATAAGCCTATTTATAAGCCTAAGTTGCTGAATGAGCCTATTTAATGAGCCTAAGTTGCTGAAATAAGCCTATTTAATAAGCCTAAGTTGCTGAATAAGCCTATTTAATAAGCCTAAGTTGCTGAATAAACCTATTTAATAAGTCTAAGTTGCTGAAATAAGCCTATTTAATAAAGCTATTTAATAAGCCTAAGTTGCTGAATAAGCCTATTTAATAAGTCTAAATTGCTGAAATAAGGCTATTTAATAAGCCTAAGTTGCTGAAATAAGGCTATTTAATAAGTTTAAGTTGCTGAAATAAGCCTATTTAATAAGCCTAAGTTGCTGAAATAAGCATATTTAATAAGGCTATTTAATGAGCCTAAGTTGCTGAAATAAGCCTATTTAATAAGCCTAAGTTTCTGAACTAAGCCTATTTAAAAAGGTATATTTAATAAGTCTAAGTTTCTGAAATAAACCTATTTAAAAATGCTATTTAATAAGCCTAAGTTGCTGAAATAAACCTGTTTAATAAGGCTATTTAATAAGCATAAGTTGCTGAAATAAGCCTATTTAATAAGCCTAAGTTTCTGAACTAAGCCTATTTAAAAAGGTATATTTAATAAGTCTAAGTTGCTGAAATAAACCTATTTAAAAATGCTATTTAATAAGCCTAAGTTGCTGAAATAAACCTGTTTAATAAGGCTATTTAATAAGCATAAGTTGCTGAAATAAGCTTATTTAATAAGCCTAAGTTGCTGAAATAAGCCTATTAAATAAGCCTAAGTTGCTGAATAAGCCTATTTAATAAGCCTAAGTTGCTGAAATAAGCCCATTTAATAAGCCTATTTAATAAGCCTAAGTTGCTGAAATAAGCCTATTTAATAAGCCTATTTATTAAGCCTATTTAATAAGTATTTAATGTGCCTATTTAATAAGTCTATTTAATAAGCCTATTTAATAGGCCTATTTAATAAGTCTAAGTTGCTGAAATAAACCTATTTAATAAGCCTATTTAACAGGCCTATTTAATAAGTCTAAGTTGCTGAAATAAGCCTATTTAATAAGCCTAAGTTTCTGAATGAGCCTATTTAATAATCCTAAGTTGCTGAAATAAGCCTATTTAATAAGCCTAAGTTGCTGAATAAGCCTATTTAATAAGCCTAAGTTACTGAAATAAGCATATTTAATAAGTCTAAGTTGCTGAAATAAGGCTATTTAATAAGCCTAAGTTGCTGAAATAAGCCTATTTAATAAGCGTAAGTTGCTGAAATAAGGCTATTTAATAAGTCTAAGTTGCTGAAATAAGCCTATTTAATAAGCCTAAGTTGCTGAAATAAGCCTATTTAATAAGCGTAAGTTGCTGAAATAATGCTATTTAATAAGTCTAAGTTGCTGAAATAAGCCTATTTAATAAGCCTATTTAATAAGCCTATTTAATAGGCCTATTTAATAAGTCTAAGTTGCTGAAATAAGCCTATTTAATAAGCCTATTTAATAGGCCTATTTAATAAGTCTAAGTTGCTGAAATAAGCCTATTTATAAGCCTAAGTTGCTGAATGAGCCTATTTAATGAGCCTAAGTTGCTGAAATAAGCCTATTTAATAAGCCTAAGTTGCTGAATAAGCCTATTTAATAAGCCTAAGTTTCTGAACTAAGCCTATTTAAAAAGGTATATTTAATAAGTCTAAGTTGCTGAAATAAACCTATTTAAAAATGCTATTTAATAAGCCTAAGTTGCTGAAATAAACCTGTTTAATAAGGCTATTTAATAAGCATAAGTTGCTGAAATAAGTATATTTAATAAGCATAAGTTGCTGAAATAAACATATTTAATGAGTCTAAGTTGCTGAAATAAGGCTATTTAATAAGTCTAAGTTGCTGAAATAAGCCTTTTTAATCAGCGTAAGTTGCTGAAATAAGCCTATTTAATAAGCCCAAGTTGCTGAAATAAGCCTACTTAATTAGGCTATTTAATAAGCCTAAGTTGCTGAAATAAGCCTATTTAATAAGCGTAAGTTGCTGAAATAAGGCTATTTAATAAGTCTAAGTTGCTGAAATAAGCCTATTTAATAAGCCTAAGTTGCTGAAATAAGCCCATTTAATAAGCCTATTTAATAAGCCTAAGTTGCTGAAATAAGCCTATTTAATAAGCCGTTTTAATAATCCTATTTAATAGGCCTATTTAATAAGTCTAAGTTGCTGAAATAAGCCTATTTAATAAGCCTATTTAATAGGCCTCTTTAATAAGTCTAAGTTGCTGAAATAAGCCTATTTAATAAGCCTAAGTTGCTGAATGAGCCTATTTAATAAGCTTAAGTTGCTGAAATAAGCCTATTTAATAAGCCTAAGTTGCTGAAATAAGCCTATTTAATAAGGCTATTTAATGAGCCTAAGTTGCTGAAATAAGCCTATTTAATAAGCCTAAGTTTCTGAACTAAGCCTATTTAAAAAGGTATATTTAATAAGTCTAAGATGCTGAAATAAACCTATTTAAAAATGCTATTTAATAAGCCTAAGTTGCTGAAATAAACCTGTTTAATAAGGCTATTTAAAAGCATAAGTTGCTGAAATAAGCTTATTTAATAAGCCTAAGTTGCTGAAATAAGCCTATTAAATAAGCCTAAGTTGCTGAATAAGCCTATTTAATAAGCCTAAGTTGCTGAATAAACCTATTTAATAAGTCTAGGTTGCTGAAATAAACCTATTTAATAAGCCTAAGTTGCTGAATAAGCCTATTTAATAAGGCTTTTTAATAAGTCTAAGTTGCTGAAATAAACTTATTTAATAAGCCTAAGTTGCTGAAATAAGCCCATTTAATAAGCCTATTTAATAAGCCTAAGTTGCTGAAATAAGCCTATTTAATAAGCCTATTTAATAAGCCTATTTAATAGGCCTATTTAATAAGTCTAAGTTGCTGAAATAAGCCTATTTAATAAGCCTATTTAATAGGCTTATTTAATAAGTCTAAGTTGCTGAAATAAGCCTATTTATAAGCCTAAGTTGCTGAATGAGCCTATTTAATAAGCCTAAGTTGCTGAAATAAGCCTATTTAATAAGCCTAAGCTGCTGAATAAGCCTATTTAATAAGCCTAAGTTGCTGAATAAACCTATTTAATAAGTCTAAGTTGCTGAAATAAGCCTATTTAATAAAGCTATTTAATAAGCCTAAGTTGCTGAATAAGCCTATTTAATAAGTCTAAATTGCTGAAATAAGGCTATTTAATACGCCTAAGTTGCTGAAATAAGGCTATTTAATAAGTTTAAGTTGCTGAAATAAGCCTATTTAATAAGCCTAAGTTGCTGAAATAAGCATATTTAATAAGGCTATTTAATGAGCCTAAGTTGCTGAAATAAGCCTATTTAATAAGCCTAAGTTTCTGAACTAAGCCTATTTAAAAAGGTATATTTAATAAGTCTAAGTTGCTGAAATAAACCTATTTAAAAATGCTATTTAATAAGCCTAAGTTGCTGAAATAAACCTGTTTAATAAGGCAATTTAATAAGCATAAGTTGCTGAAATAAGCCTATTTAATAAGCCTAAGTTTCTGAACTAAGCCTATTTAAAAAGGTATATTTAATAAGTCTAAGTTGCTGAAATAAACCTATTTAAAAATGCTATTTAATAAGCCTAAGTTGCTGAAATAAACCTGTTTAATAAGGCTATTTAATAAGCATAAGTTGCTGAAATAAGTATATTTAATAAGCATAAGTTGCTGAAATAAACATATTTAATGAGTCTAAGTTGCTGAAATAAGGCTATTTAATAAGTCTAAGTTGCTGAAATAAGCCTTTTTAATCAGCGTAAGTTGCTGAAATAAGCCTATTTAATAAGCCCAAGTTGCTGAAATAAGCCTACTTAATTAGGCTATTTAATAAGCCTAAGTTGCTGAAATAAGCCTATTTAATAAGCGTAAGTTGCTGAAATAAGGCTATTTAATAAGTCTAAGTTGCTGAAATAAGCCTATTTAATAAGCCTAAGTTGCTGAAATAAGCCCATTTAATAAGCCTATTTAATAAGCCTAAGTTGCTGAAATAAGCCTATTTAATAAGCCGTTTTAATAATCCTATTTAATAGGCCTATTTAATAAGTCTAAGTTGCTGAAATAAGCCTATTTAATAAGCCTATTTAATAGGCCTCTTTAATAAGTCTAAGTTGCTGAAATAAGCCTATTTAATAAGCCTAAGTTGCTGAATGAGCCTATTTAATAAGCTTAAGTTGCTGAAATAAGCCTATTTAATAAGCCTAAGTTGCTGAAATAAGCCTATTTAATAAGGCTATTTAATGAGCCTAAGTTGCTGAAATAAGCCTATTTAATAAGCCTAAGTTTCTGAACTAAGCCTATTTAAAAAGGTATATTTAATAAGTCTAAGATGCTGAAATAAACCTATTTAAAAATGCTATTTAATAAGCCTAAGTTGCTGAAATAAACCTGTTTAATAAGGCTATTTAAAAGCATAAGTTGCTGAAATAAGCTTATTTAATAAGCCTAAGTTGCTGAAATAAGCCTATTAAATAAGCCTAAGTTGCTGAATAAGCCTATTTAATAAGCCTAAGTTGCTGAATAAACCTATTTAATAAGTCTAGGTTGCTGAAATAAACCTATTTAATAAGCCTAAGTTGCTGAATAAGCCTATTTAATAAGGCTTTTTAATAAGTCTAAGTTGCTGAAATAAACTTATTTAATAAGCCTAAGTTGCTAAAATAAGCCTATTTAATGAGGCTATTTAATAAGTCTATTTAATAAGCCTATTTAATAAGCCTATTTAATAAGCCTATTTAATAAGCCTATTTAATAAGTCTATTTAATAAGTCTATTTAATAAGTATTTAATGAGCCTATTTAATATGCCTATTTATTGAGCCTATTTAAAAAGCCTATTTATTGAGCCTATTTAATAAGCCTATTTATTGAGCCTATTTAATAAGCCTATTTAATAAGTCTATTTAATAAGCCTATTTACTAAGCCTATTTAATAAGCCTATTTATTGAGCCTATTTAATAAGTCTATTTAATAAGCCGATTTAATAAGCTTATTTAATAAGCCTATTTAATAAGTATTTAATGTGCCTATTTAATAAGTCTATTTAATAAGCCTATTTAATAGGCCTATTTAATAAGTCTAAGTTGCTGAAATAAACCTATTTAATAAGCCTATTTAACAGGCCTATTTAATAAGTCTAAGTTGCTGAAATAAGCCTATGTAATAAGCCTAAGTTGCTGAATAAGCCTATTTAATAAGCCTAAGTTGCTGAAATAAGCCTATTTAATAAGTCTAAGTTGCTGAAATAAGGCTATTTAATAAGCCTAAGTTGCTGAAATAAGCCTATTTAATAAGCCTAAGTTGCTGAAATAAGGCTATTTAATAAGTCTAAGTTGCTGAAATAAGCCTATTTAATAAGCCTAAGTTGCTGAAATAAGTATTTTTAATAAGCATAAGTTGCTGAAATAAGCCTATTTAATGAGTCTAAGTTGCTGAAATAAGGCTATTTAATAAGTCTAAGTTGCTGAAATAAGCCTTTTTAATCAGCATAAGTTGCTGAAATAAGCCTATTTAATAAGCTCAAGTTGCTGAAATAAGCCTACTTAATTAGGCTATTTAATAAGCCTAAGTTGCTGAAATAAGCCTATTTAATAAGCGTAAGTTGCTGAAATAAGGCTATTTAATAAGTCTAAGTTGCTGAAATAAGCCTATTTAATAAGCCTAAGTTGCTGAAATAAGCCCATTTAATAAGCCTATTTAATAAGCCTAAGTTGCTGAAATAAGCCTATTTAATAAGCCTATTTATTAAGCCTATTTAATAAGTATTTAATGTGCCTATTTAATAAGTCTATTTAATAAGCCTATTTAATAGGCCTATTTAATAAGTCTAAGTTGCTGAAATAAACCTATTTAATAAGCCTATTTAACAGGCCTATTTAATACGTCTAAGTTGCTGAAATAAGCCTATTTAATAAGCCTAAGTTTCTGAATGAGCCTATTTAATAATCCTAAGTTGCTGAAATAAGCCTATTTAATAAGCCTAAGTTGCTGAATAAGCCTATTTAATAAGCCTAAGTTACTGAAATAAGCATATTTAATAAGTCTAAGTTGCTGAAATAAGGCTATTTAATAAGCCTAAGTTGCTGAAATAAGCCTATTTAATAAGCGTAAGTTGCTGAAATAAGGCTATTTAATAAGTCTAAGTTGCTGAAATAAGCCTATTTAATAAGCCTAAGTTGCTGAAATAAGCCTATTTAATAAGCGTAAGTTGCTGAAATAAGGCTATTTAATAAGTCTAAGTTGCTGAAATAAGCCTATTTAATAAGCCTATTTAATAAGCCTATTTAATAGGCCTATTTAATAAGTCTAAGTTGCTGAAATAAGCCTATTTAATAAGCCTATTTAATAGGCCTATTTAATGAGTCTAAGTTGCTGAAATAAGCCTATTTATAAGCCTAAGTTGCTGAATGAGCCTATTTAATAAGCCTAAGTTGCTGAAATAAGCCTATTTAATAAGCCTAAGTTGCTGAATAAGCCTATTTAATAAGCCTAAGTTGCTGAATAAACCTATTTAATAAGTCTAAGTTGCTGAAATAAGCCTATTTAATAAAGCTATTTAATAAGCCTAAGTTGCTGAATAAGCCTATTTAATAAGTCTAAATTGCTGAAATAAGGCTATTTAATAAGCCTATGTTGCTGAAATAAGGCTATTTAATAAGTTTAAGTTGCTGAAATAAGCCTATTTAATAAGCCTAAGTTGCTGAAATAAGCATATTTAATAAGGCTATTTAATGAGCCTAAGTTGCTGAAATAAGCCTATTTAATAAGCCTAAGTTTCTGAACTAAGCCTATTTAAAAAGGTATATTTAATAAGTCTAAGTTTCTGAAATAAACCTATTTAAAAATGCTATTTAATAAGCCTAAGTTGCTGAAATAAACCTGTTTAATAAGGCTATTTAATAAGCATAAGTTGCTGAAATAAGCCTATTTAATAAGCCTAAGTTTCTGAACTAAGCCTATTTAAAAAGGTATATTTAATAAGTCTAAGTTGCTGAAATAAACCTATTTAAAAATGCTATTTAATAAGCCTAAGTTGCTGAAATAAACCTGTTTAATAAGGCTATTTAATAAGCATAAGTTGCTGAAATAAGTATATTTAATAAGCATAAGTTGCTGAAATAAACATATTTAATGAGTCTAAGTTGCTGAAATAAGGCTATTTAATAAGTCTAAGTTGCTGAAATAAGCCTTTTTAATCAGCGTAAGTTGCTGAAATAAGCCTATTTAATAAGCCCAAGTTGCTGAAATAAGCCTACTTAATTAGGCTATTTAATAAGCCTAAGTTGCTGAAATAAGCCTATTTAATAAGCGTAAGTTGCTGAAATAAGGCTATTTAATAAGTCTAAGTTGCTGAAATAAGCCTATTTAATAAGCCTAAGTTGCTGAAATAAGCCCATTTAATAAGCCTATTTAATAAGCCTAAGTTGCTGAAATAAGCCTATTTAATAAGCCGTTTTAATAATCCTATTTAATAGGCCTATTTAATAAGTCTAAGTTGCTGAAATAAGCCTATTTAATAAGCCTATTTAATAGGCCTCTTTAATAAGTCTAAGTTGCTGAAATAAGCCTATTTAATAAGCCTAAGTTGCTGAATGAGCCTATTTAATAAGCTTAAGTTGCTGAAATAAGCCTATTTAATAAGCCTAAGTTGCTGAAATAAGCCTATTTAATAAGGCTATTTAATGAGCCTAAGTTGCTGAAATAAGCCTATTTAATAAGCCTAAGTTTCTGAACTAAGCCTATTTAAAAAGGTATATTTAATAAGTCTAAGATGCTGAAATAAACCTATTTAAAAATGCTATTTAATAAGCCTAAGTTGCTGAAATAAACCTGTTTAATAAGGCTATTTAAAAGCATAAGTTGCTGAAATAAGCTTATTTAATAAGCCTAAGTTGCTGAAATAAGCCTATTAAATAAGCCTAAGTTGCTGAATAAGCCTATTTAATAAGCCTAAGTTGCTGAAATAAGCCCATTTAATAAGCCTATTTAATAAGCCTAAGTTGCTGAAATAAGCCTATTTAATAAGCCTATTTATTAAGCCTATTTAATAAGTATTTAATGTGCCTATTTAATAAGTCTATTTAATAAGCCTATTTAATAGGCCTATTTAATAAGTCTAAGTTGCTGAAATAAACCTATTTAATAAGCCTATTTAACAGGCCTATTTAATAAGTCTAAGTTGCTGAAATAAGCCTATTTAATAAGCCTAAGTTTCTGAATGAGCCTATTTAATAATCCTAAGTTGCTGAAATAAGCCTATTTAATAAGCCTAAGTTGCTGAATAAGCCTATTTAATAAGCCTAAGTTACTGAAATAAGCATATTTAATAAGTCTAAGTTGCTGAAATAAGGCTATTTAATAAGCCTAAGTTGCTGAAATAAGCCTATTTAATAAGCGTAAGTTGCTGAAATAAGGCTATTTAATAAGTCTAAGTTGCTGAAATAAGCCTATTTAATAAGCCTAAGTTGCTGAAATAAGCCTATTTAATAAGCGTAAGTTGCTGAAATAATGCTATTTAATAAGTCTAAGTTGCTGAAATAAGCCTATTTAATAAGCCTATTTAATAAGCCTATTTAATAGGCCTATTTAATAAGTCTAAGTTGCTGAAATAAGCCTATTTAATAAGCCTATTTAATAGGCCTATTTAATAAGTCTAAGTTGCTGAAATAAGCCTATTTATAAGCCTAAGTTGCTGAATGAGCCTATTTAATGAGCCTAAGTTGCTGAAATAAGCCTATTTAATAAGCCTAAGTTGCTGAATAAGCCTATTTAATAAGCCTAAGTTGCTGAATAAACCTATTTAATAAGTCTAAGTTGCTGAAATAAGCCTATTTAATAAAGCTATTTAATAAGCCTAAGTTGCTGAATAAGCCTATTTAATAAGTCTAAATTGCTGAAATAAGGCTATTTAATAAGCCTAAGTTGCTGAAATAAGGCTATTTAATAAGTTTAAGTTGCTGAAATAAGCCTATTTAATAAGCCTAAGTTGCTGAAATAAGCATATTTAATAAGGCTATTTAATGAGCCTAAGTTGCTGAAATAAGCCTATTTAATAAGCCTAAGTTTCTGAACTAAGCCTATTTAAAAAGGTATATTTAATAAGTCTAAGTTTCTGAAATAAACCTATTTAAAAATGCTATTTAATAAGCCTAAGTTGCTGAAATAAACCTGTTTAATAAGGCTATTTAATAAGCATAAGTTGCTGAAATAAGCCTATTTAATAAGCCTAAGTTTCTGAACTAAGCCTATTTAAAAAGGTATATTTAATAAGTCTAAGTTGCTGAAATAAACCTATTTAAAAATGCTATTTAATAAGCCTAAGTTGCTGAAATAAACCTGTTTAATAAGGCTATTTAATAAGCATAAGTTGCTGAAATAAGCTTATTTAATAAGCCTAAGTTGCTGAAATAAGCCTATTAAATAAGCCTAAGTTGCTGAATAAGCCTATTTAATAAGCCTAAGTTGCTGAAATAAGCCCATTTAATAAGCCTATTTAATAAGCCTAAGTTGCTGAAATAAGCCTATTTAATAAGCCTATTTATTAAGCCTATTTAATAAGTATTTAATGTGCCTATTTAATAAGTCTATTTAATAAGCCTATTTAATAGGCCTATTTAATAAGTCTAAGTTGCTGAAATAAACCTATTTAATAAGCCTATTTAACAGGCCTATTTAATAAGTCTAAGTTGCTGAAATAAGCCTATTTAATAAGCCTAAGTTTCTGAATGAGCCTATTTAATAATCCTAAGTTGCTGAAATAAGCCTATTTAATAAGCCTAAGTTGCTGAATAAGCCTATTTAATAAGCCTAAGTTACTGAAATAAGCATATTTAATAAGTCTAAGTTGCTGAAATAAGGCTATTTAATAAGCCTAAGTTGCTGAAATAAGCCTATTTAATAAGCGTAAGTTGCTGAAATAAGGCTATTTAATAAGTCTAAGTTGCTGAAATAAGCCTATTTAATAAGCCTAAGTTGCTGAAATAAGCCTATTTAATAAGCGTAAGTTGCTGAAATAATGCTATTTAATAAGTCTAAGTTGCTGAAATAAGCCTATTTAATAAGCCTATTTAATAAGCCTATTTAATAGGCCTATTTAATAAGTCTAAGTTGCTGAAATAAGCCTATTTAATAAGCCTATTTAATAGGCCTATTTAATAAGTCTAAGTTGCTGAAATAAGCCTATTTATAAGCCTAAGTTGCTGAATGAGCCTATTTAATGAGCCTAAGTTGCTGAAATAAGCCTATTTAATAAGCCTAAGTTGCTGAATAAGCCTATTTAATAAGCCTAAGTTTCTGAACTAAGCCTATTTAAAAAGGTATATTTAATAAGTCTAAGTTGCTGAAATAAACCTATTTAAAAATGCTATTTAATAAGCCTAAGTTGCTGAAATAAACCTGTTTAATAAGGCTATTTAATAAGCATAAGTTGCTGAAATAAGTATATTTAATAAGCATAAGTTGCTGAAATAAACATATTTAATGAGTCTAAGTTGCTGAAATAAGGCTATTTAATAAGTCTAAGTTGCTGAAATAAGCCTTTTTAATCAGCGTAAGTTGCTGAAATAAGCCTATTTAATAAGCCCAAGTTGCTGAAATAAGCCTACTTAATTAGGCTATTTAATAAGCCTAAGTTGCTGAAATAAGCCTATTTAATAAGCGTAAGTTGCTGAAATAAGGCTATTTAATAAGTCTAAGTTGCTGAAATAAGCCTATTTAATAAGCCTAAGTTGCTGAAATAAGCCCATTTAATAAGCCTATTTAATAAGCCTAAGTTGCTGAAATAAGCCTATTTAATAAGCCGTTTTAATAATCCTATTTAATAGGCCTATTTAATAAGTCTAAGTTGCTGAAATAAGCCTATTTAATAAGCCTATTTAATAGGCCTCTTTAATAAGTCTAAGTTGCTGAAATAAGCCTATTTAATAAGCCTAAGTTGCTGAATGAGCCTATTTAATAAGCTTAAGTTGCTGAAATAAGCCTATTTAATAAGCCTAAGTTGCTGAAATAAGCCTATTTAATAAGGCTATTTAATGAGCCTAAGTTGCTGAAATAAGCCTATTTAATAAGCCTAAGTTTCTGAACTAAGCCTATTTAAAAAGGTATATTTAATAAGTCTAAGATGCTGAAATAAACCTATTTAAAAATGCTATTTAATAAGCCTAAGTTGCTGAAATAAACCTGTTTAATAAGGCTATTTAAAAGCATAAGTTGCTGAAATAAGCTTATTTAATAAGCCTAAGTTGCTGAAATAAGCCTATTAAATAAGCCTAAGTTGCTGAATAAGCCTATTTAATAAGCCTAAGTTGCTGAAATAAGCCCATTTAATAAGCCTATTTAATAAGCCTAAGTTGCTGAAATAAGCCTATTTAATAAGCCTATTTATTAAGCCTATTTAATAAGTATTTAATGTGCCTATTTAATAAGTCTATTTAATAAGCCTATTTAATAGGCCTATTTAATAAGTCTAAGTTGCTGAAATAAACCTATTTAATAAGCCTATTTAACAGGCCTATTTAATAAGTCTAAGTTGCTGAAATAAGCCTATTTAATAAGCCTAAGTTTCTGAATGAGCCTATTTAATAATCCTAAGTTGCTGAAATAAGCCTATTTAATAAGCCTAAGTTGCTGAATAAGCCTATTTAATAAGCCTAAGTTACTGAAATAAGCATATTTAATAAGTCTAAGTTGCTGAAATAAGGCTATTTAATAAGCCTAAGTTGCTGAAATAAGCCTATTTAATAAGCGTAAGTTGCTGAAATAAGGCTATTTAATAAGTCTAAGTTGCTGAAATAAGCCTATTTAATAAGCCTAAGTTGCTGAAATAAGCCTATTTAATAAGCGTAAGTTGCTGAAATAATGCTATTTAATAAGTCTAAGTTGCTGAAATAAGCCTATTTAATAAGCCTATTTAATAAGCCTATTTAATAGGCCTATTTAATAAGTCTAAGTTGCTGAAATAAGCCTATTTAATAAGCCTATTTAATAGGCCTATTTAATAAGTCTAAGTTGCTGAAATAAGCCTATTTATAAGCCTAAGTTGCTGAATGAGCCTATTTAATGAGCCTAAGTTGCTGAAATAAGCCTATTTAATAAGCCTAAGTTGCTGAATAAGCCTATTTAATAAGCCTAAGTTGCTGAATAAACCTATTTAATAAGTCTAAGTTGCTGAAATAAGCCTATTTAATAAAGCTATTTAATAAGCCTAAGTTGCTGAATAAGCCTATTTAATAAGTCTAAATTGCTGAAATAAGGCTATTTAATAAGCCTAAGTTGCTGAAATAAGGCTATTTAATAAGTTTAAGTTGCTGAAATAAGCCTATTTAATAAGCCTAAGTTGCTGAAATAATCATATTTAATAAGGCTATTTAATGAGCCTAAGTTGCTGAAATAAGCCTATTTAATAAGCCTAAGTTTCTGAACTAAGCCTATTTAAAAAGGTATATTTAATAAGTCTAAGTTTCTGAAATAAACCTATTTAAAAATGCTATTTAATAAGCCTAAGTTGCTGAAATAAACCTGTTTAATAAGGCTATTTAATAAGCATAAGTTGCTGAAATAAGCCTATTTAATAAGCCTAAGTTTCTGAACTAAGCCTATTTAAAAAGGTATATTTAATAAGTCTAAGTTGCTGAAATAAACCTATTTAAAAATGCTATTTAATAAGCCTAAGTTGCTGAAATAAACCTGTTTAATAAGGCTATTTAATAAGCATAAGTTGCTGAAATAAGCTTATTTAATAAGCCTAAGTTGCTGAAATAAGCCTATTAAATAAGCCTAAGTTGCTGAATAAGCCTATTTAATAAGCCTAAGTTGCTGAAATAAGCCCATTTAATAAGCCTATTTAATAAGCCTAAGTTGCTGAAATAAGCCTATTTAATAAGCCTATTTATTAAGCCTATTTAATAAGTATTTAATGTGCCTATTTAATAAGTCTATTTAATAAGCCTATTTAATAGGCCTATTTAATAAGTCTAAGTTGCTGAAATAAACCTATTTAATAAGCCTATTTAACAGGCCTATTTAATAAGTCTAAGTTGCTGAAATAAGCCTATTTAATAAGCCTAAGTTTCTGAATGAGCCTATTTAATAATCCTAAGTTGCTGAAATAAGCCTATTTAATAAGCCTAAGTTGCTGAATAAGCCTATTTAATAAGCCTAAGTTACTGAAATAAGCATATTTAATAAGTCTAAGTTGCTGAAATAAGGCTATTTAATAAGCCTAAGTTGCTGAAATAAGCCTATTTAATAAGCGTAAGTTGCTGAAATAAGGCTATTTAATAAGTCTAAGTTGCTGAAATAAGCCTATTTAATAAGCCTAAGTTGCTGAAATAAGCCTATTTAATAAGCGTAAGTTGCTGAAATAATGCTATTTAATAAGTCTAAGTTGCTGAAATAAGCCTATTTAATAAGCCTATTTAATAAGCCTATTTAATAGGCCTATTTAATAAGTCTAAGTTGCTGAAATAAGCCTATTTAATAAGCCTATTTAATAGGCCTATTTAATAAGTCTAAGTTGCTGAAATAAGCCTATTTATAAGCCTAAGTTGCTGAATGAGCCTATTTAATGAGCCTAAGTTGCTGAAATAAGCCTATTTAATAAGCCTAAGTTGCTGAATAAGCCTATTTAATAAGCCTAAGTTGCTGAATAAACCTATTTAATAAGTCTAAGTTGCTGAAATAAGCCTATTTAATAAAGCTATTTAATAAGCCTAAGTTGCTGAATAAGCCTATTTAATAAGTCTAAATTGCTGAAATAAGGCTATTTAATAAGCCTAAGTTGCTGAAATAAGGCTATTTAATAAGTTTAAGTTGCTGAAATAAGCCTATTTAATAAGCCTAAGTTGCTGAAATAAGCATATTTAATAAGGCTATTTAATGAGCCTAAGTTGCTGAAATAAGCCTATTTAATAAGCCTAAGTTTCTGAACTAAGCCTATTTAAAAAGGTATATTTAATAAGTCTAAGTTTCTGAAATAAACCTATTTAAAAATGCTATTTAATAAGCCTAAGTTGCTGAAATAAACCTGTTTAATAAGGCTATTTAATAAGCATAAGTTGCTGAAATAAGCCTATTTAATAAGCCTAAGTTTCTGAACTAAGCCTATTTAAAAAGGTATATTTAATAAGTCTAAGTTGCTGAAATAAACCTATTTAAAAATGCTATTTAATAAGCCTAAGTTGCTGAAATAAACCTGTTTAATAAGGCTATTTAATAAGCATAAGTTGCTGAAATAAGTATATTTAAAAAGCATAAGTTGCTGAAATAAACATATTTAATGAGTCTAAGTTGCTGAAATAAGGCTATTTAATAAGTCTAAGTTGCTGAAATAAGCCTTTTTAATCAGCGTAAGTTGCTGAAATAAGCCTATTTAATAAGCCCAAGTTGCTGAAATAAGCCTACTTAATTAGGCTATTTAATAAGCCTAAGTTGCTGAAATAAGCCTATTTAATAAGCGTAAGTTGCTGAAATAAGGCTATTTAATAAGTCTAAGTTGCTGAAATAAGCCTATTTAATAAGCCTAAGTTGCTGAAATAAGCCCATTTAATAAGCCTATTTAATAAGCCTAAGTTGCTGAAATAAGCCTATTTAATAAGCCGTTTTAATAATCCTATTTAATAGGCCTATTTAATAAGTCTAAGTTGCTGAAATAAGCCTATTTAATAAGCCTATTTAATAGGCTCTTTAATAAGTCTAAGTTGCTGAAATAAGCCTATTTAATAAGCCTAAGTTGCTGAATGAGCCTATTTAATAAGCTTAAGTTGCTGAAATAAGCCTATTTAATAAGCCTAAGTTGCTGAAATAAGCCTATTTAATAAGGCTATTTAATGAGCCTAAGTTGCTGAAATAAGCCTATTTAATAAGCCTAAGTTTCTGAACTAAGCCTATTTAAAAAGGTATATTTAATAAGTCTATTTAATAAGCCTATTTAATAAGCCTATTTAATAAGCCTATTTAATAAGCCTAAGTTGCTGAAATAAACCTGTTTAATAAGGCTATTTAAAAGCATAACTTGCTGAAATAAGCGTATTTAATAAGCCTAAGTTGCTGAAATAAGCCTATTAAATAAGCCTAAGTTGCTGAATAAGCCTATTTAATAAGCCTAAGTTGCTGAATAAACCTATTTAATAAGTCTAGGTTGCTGAAATAAACCTATTTAATAAGCCTAAGTTGCTGAATAAGCCTATTTAATAAGGCTTTTTAATAAGTCTAAGTTGCTGAAATAAACTTATTTAATAAGCCTAAGTTGCTAAAATAAGCCTATTTAATGAGGCTATTTAATAAGTCTATTTAATAAGCCTATTTAATAAGCCTATTTAATAAGCCTATTTAATAAGCCTATTTAATAAGTCTATTTAATAAGTCTATTTAATAAGTATTTAATGAGCCTATTTAATATGCCTATTTATTGAGCCTATTTAAAAAGCCTATTTATTGAGCCTATTTAATAAGCCTATTTATTGAGCCTATTTAATAAGCCTATTTAATAAGTCTATTTAATAAGCCTATTTAGTAAGCCTATTTAATAAGCCTATTTATTGAGCCTATTTAATAAGTCTATTTAATAAGCCTATTTAATAAGCTTATTTAATAAGCCTATTTAATAAGTATTTAATGTGCCTATTTAATAAGTCTATTTAATAAGCCTATTTAATAGGCCTATTTAATAAGTCTAAGTTGCTGAAATAAACCTATTTAATAAGCGTATTTAACAGGCCTATTTAATAAGTCTAAGTTGCTGAAATAAGCCTATGTAATAAGCCTAAGTTGCTGAATAAGCCTATTTAATAAGCCTAAGTTGCTGAAATAAGCCTATTTAATAAGTCTAAGTTGCTGAAATAAGGCTATTTAATAAGCCTAAGTTGCTGAAATAAGCCTATTTAATAAGCCTAAGTTGCTGAAATAAGGCTATTTAATAAGTCTAAGTTGCTGAAATAAGCCTATTTAATAAGCCTAAGTTGCTGAAATAAGTATTTTTAATAAGCATAAGTTGCTGAAATAAGCCTATTTAATGAGTCTAAGTTGCTGAAATAAAGCTATTTAATAAGTCTAAGTTGCTGAAATAAGCCTTTTTAATCAGCATAAGTTGCTGAAATAAGCCTATTTAATAAGCTCAAGTTGCTGAAATAAGCCTACTTAATTAGGCTATTTAATAAGCCTAAGTTGCTGAAATAAGCCTATTTAATAAGCGTAAGTTGCTGAAATAAGGCTATTTAATAAGTCTAAGTTGCTGAAATAAGCCTATTTAATAAGCCTAAGTTGCTGAAATAAGCCCATTTAATAAGCCTATTTAATAAGCCTAAGTTGCTGAAATAAGCCTATTTAATAAGCCTATTTATTAAGCCTATTTAATAAGTATTTAATGTGCCTATTTAATAAGTCTATTTAATAAGCCTATTTAATAGGCCTATTTAATAAGTCTAAGTTGCTGAAATAAACCTATTTAATAAGCCTATTTAACAGGCCTATTTAATAAGTCTAAGTTGCTGAAATAAGCCTATTTAATAAGCCTAAGTTTCTGAATGAGCCTATTTAATAATCCTAAGTTGCTGAAATAAGCCTATTTAATAAGCCTAAGTTGCTGAATAAGCCTATTTAATAAGCCTAAGTTGCTGAAATAAGCATATTTAATAAGTCTAAGTTGCTGAAATAAGGCTATTTAATAAGCCTAAGTTGCTGAAATAAGCCTATTTAATAAGCCTAAGTTGTTGAAATAAGCCTATTTAATAAGCCTATTTAATAGGCCTATTTAATAAGTCTAAGTTGCTGAAATAAGCCTATTTAATAAGCCTAAGTTGCTGAATGAGCCTATTTAATACGCCTAAGTTGCTGAAATAAGCCTATTTAATAAGCCTAAGTTGCTGAATAAGCCTATTTAATAAGCCTAAGTTGCTGAATAAACCTATTTAATAAGTCTAAGTTGCTGAAATAAGCCTATTTAATAAGGCTATTTAATAAGCCTAAGTTGCTGAAATAAGGCTATTTAATAAGCGTAAGTTGCTGAAATAAGGCTATTTAATAAGTCTAAGTTGCTGAAATAAGCCTATTTAATAAGCCTAAGTTGCTGAAATAAGCCAATTTAATAAGCCTATTTAATAAGCCTAAGTTGCTGAAATAAGCCTATTTAATAAGCCTATTTAATAAGCCTATTTAATAGGCCTATTTAATAAGTCTAAGTTGCTGAAATAAGCCTATTTAATAAGCCTATTTAATAGGCCTATTTAATAAGTCTAAGTTGCTGAAATAAGCCTATTTATAAGCCTAAGTTGCTGAATGAGCCTATTTAATAAGCCTAAGTTGCTGAAATAAGCCTATTTAATAAGCCTAAGTTGCTGAATAAGCCTATTTAATAAGCCTAAGTTGCTGAATAAACCTATTTAATAAGTCTAAGTTGCTGAAATAAGCCTATTTAATAAAGCTATTTAATAAGCCTAAGTTGCTGAAATAAACCTGTTTAATAAGGCTATTTAAAAGCATAAGTTGCTGAAATAAGCCTATTAAATAAGCCTAAGTTGCTGAAATAAGCCTATTAAATAAGCCTAAGTTGCTGAATAAGCCTATTTAATAAGCCTAAGTTGCTGAATAAACCTATTTAATAAGTCTAAGTTGCTGAAATAAACCTATTTAAAAATGCTACTTAATAAGCCTAAGTTGCTGAAATAAACCTGTTTAATAAGGCTATTTAATAAGAATAAGTTGCTGAAATAAGCTTATTTAATAAGCCTAAGTTGCTGAAATAAGCCTATTTAATAAGGCTTTTTAATAAGTCTAAGTTGCTGAAATAAACTTATTTAATAAGCCTAAGTTGCTAAAATAAGCCTTTTTAATGAGGCTATTTAATGTCTATTTAATAAGCCTATTTAATAAGCCTATTTAATAAGCCTATTTAATAAGCCTATTTAATAAGTCTATTTAATAAGTCTATTTAATAAGTATTTAATGAGCCTATTTAATATGCCTATTTATTGAGCCTATTTAAAAAGCCTATTTATTGAGCCTATTTAATAAGCCTATTTATTGAGCCTATTTAATAAGCCTATTTAATACGTCTATTTAATAAGCCTATTTAGTAAGCCTATTTAATAAGCCTATTTATTGAGCCTATTTAATAAGTCTATTTAATAAGCCTATTTAATAAGCTTATTTAATAAGCCTATTTAATAAGTATTTAATGTGCCTATTTAATAAGTCTATTTAATAAGCCTATTTAATAGGCCTATTTAATAAGTCTAAGTTGCTGAAATAAACCTATTTAATAAGCCTATTTAACAGGCCTATTTAATAAGTCTAAGTTGCTGAAATAAGCCTATGTAATAAGCCTAAGTTGCTGAATAAGCCTATTTAATAAGCCTAAGTTGCTGAAATAAGCCTATTTAATAAGTCTAAGTTGCTGAAATAAGGCTATTTAATAAGCCTAAGTTGCTGAAATAAGCCTATTTAATAAGCCTAAGTTGCTGAAATAAGGCTATTTAATAAGTCTAAGTTGCTGAAATAAGCCTATTTAATAAGCCTAAGTTGCTGAAATAAGTATTTTTAATAAGCATAAGTTGCTGAAATAAGCCTATTTAATGAGTCTAAGTTGCTGAAATAAGGCTATTTAATAAGTCTAAGTTGCTGAAATAAGCCTTTTTAATCAGCATAAGTTGCTGAAATAAGCCTATTTAATAAGCCTAAGTTGCTGAAATAAGCCCATTTAATAAGCCTATTTAATAAGCCTAAGTTGCTGAAATAAGCTTATTTAATAAGCCTATTTATTAAGCCTATTTAATAAGTATTTAATGTGCATATTTAATAAGTCTATTTAATAAGCCTATTTAATAGGCCTATTTAATAAGTCTAAGTTGCTGAAATAAACCTATTTAATAAGCCTATTTAACAGGCCTATTTAATAAGTCTAAGTTGCTGAAATAAGCCTATTTAATAAGCCTAAGTTTCTGAATGAGCCTATTTAATAATCCTAAGTTGCTGAAATAAGCCTATTTAATAAGCCTAAGTTGCTGAATAAGCCTATTTAATAAGCCTAAGTTGCTGAAATAAGCATATTTAATAAGTCTAAGTTGCTGAAATAAGGCTATTTAATAAGCCTTCGTTGCTGAAATAAGCCTATTTAATAAGCCTAAGTTGTTGAAATAAGCCTATTTAATAAGCCTATTTAATAGGCCTATTTAATAAGTCTAAGTTGCTGAAATAAGCCTATTTAATAAGCCTAAGTTGCTGAATGAGCCTATTTAATAAGCCTAAGTTGCTGAAATAAGCCTATTTAATAAGCCTAAGTTGCTGAATAAGCCTATTTAATAAGCCTAAGTTGCTGAATAAACCTATTTAATAAGTCTAAGTTGCTGAAATAAGCCTATTTAATAAGGCTATTTAATAAGCCTAAGTTGCTGAAATAAAGCTATTTAATAAGCGTAAGTTGCTGAAATAAGGCTATTTAATAAGTCTAAGTTGCTGAAATAAGCCTATTTAATAAGCCTAAGTTGCTGAAATAAGCCCATTTAATAATCCTATTTAATAAGCCTATTTAATAGGCCTATTTAATAAGTCTAAGTTGCTGAAATAAGCCTATTTAATAAGCCTATTTAATAGGCCTATTTAATAAGTCTAAGTTGCTGAAATAAGCCTATTTATAAGCCTAAGTTGCTGAATGAGCCTATTTAATAAGCCTAAGTTGCTGAAATAAGCCTATTTAATAAGCCTAAGTTGCTGAATAAGCCTATTTAATAAGCCTAAGTTGCTGAATAAACCTATTTAATAAGTCTAAGTTGCTGAAATAAGCCTATTTAATAAAGCTATTTAATAAGCCTAAGTTGCTGAATAAGCCTATTTAATAAGTCTAAATTGCTGAAATAAGGCTATTTAATAAGCCTAAGTTGCTGAAATAAGGCTATTTAATAAGTTTAAGTTGCTGAAATAAGCCTATTTAATAAGCCTAAGTTGCTGAAATAAGCATATTTAATAAGGCTATTTAATGAGCCTAAGTTGCTGAAATAAGCCTATTTAATAAGCCTAAGTTTCTGAACTAAGCCTATTTAAAAAGGTATATTTAATAAGTCTAAGTTGCTGAAATAAACCTATTTAAAAATGCTATTTAATAAGCCTAAGTTGCTGAAATAAGGCTATTTAATAAGTTTAAGTTGCTGAAATAAGCCTATTTAATAAGGCTATTTAATGAGCCTAAGTTGCTGAAATAAGCCTATTTAATAAGCCTAAGTTTCTGAACTAAGCCTATTTAAAAAGGTATATTTAATAAGTCTAAGTTGCTGAAATAAACCTATTTAAAAATGCTATTTAATAAGCCTAAGTTGCTGAAATAAACCTGTTTAATAAGGCTATTTAATAAGCATAAGTTGCTGAAATAAGCTTATTTAATAAGCCTAAGTTGCTGAAATAAGCCTATTTAATAAGTCTAAGTTGCTGAAATAAACCTATTTAATAATCCTATTTAACAGGCCTATTTAATAAGTCTAAGTTGCTGAAATAAGCCTATTTAATAAGCCTAAGTTTCTGAATGAGCCTATTTAATAATCCTAAGTTGCTGAAATAAGCCTATTTAATAAGCCTAAGTTGCTGAATAAGCCTATTTAATAAGCCTAAGTTGCTGAAATAAGCATATTTAATAAGTCTAAGTTGCTGAAATAAGGCTATTTAATAAGCCTTCGTTGCTGAAATAAGCCTATTTAATAAGCCTAAGTTGTTGAAATAAGCCTATTTAATAAGCCTATTTAATAGGCCTATTTAATAAGTCTAAGTTGCTGAAATAAGCCTATTTAATAAGCCTAAGTTGCTGAATGAGCCTATTTAATAAGCCTAAGTTGCTGAAATAAGCCTATTTAATAAGCCTAAGTTGCTGAATAAGCCTATTTAATAAGCCTAAGTTGCTGAATAAACCTATTTAATAAGTCTAAGTTGCTGAAATAAGCCTATTTAATAAGGCTATTTAATAAGCCTAAGTTGCTGAAATAAGGCTATTTAATAAGCGTAAGTTGCTGAAATAAGGCTATTTAATAAGTCTAAGTTGCTGAAATAAGCCTATTTAATAAGCCTAAGTTGCTGAAATAAGCCCATTTAATAAGCCTATTTAATAAGCCTATTTAATAGGCCTATTTAATAAGTCTAAGTTGCTGAAATAAGCCTATTTAATAAGCCTATTTAATAGGCCTATTTAATAAGTCTAAGTTGCTGAAATAAGCCTATTTATAAGCCTAAGTTGCTGAATGAGCCTATTTAATAAGCCTAAGTTGCTGAAATAAGCCTATTTAATAAGCCTAAGTTGCTGAATAAGCCTATTTAATAAGCCTAAGTTGCTGAATAAACCTATTTAATAAGTCTAAGTTGCTGAAATAAGCCTATTTAATAAAGCTATTTAATAAGCCTAAGTTGCTGAATAAGCCTATTTAATAAGTCTAAATTGCTGAAATAAGGCTATTTAATAAGCCTAAGTTGCTGAAATAAGGCTATTTAATAAGTTTAAGTTGCTGAAATAAGCCTATTTAATAAGCCTAAGTTGCTGAAATAAGCATATTTAATAAGGCTATTTAATGAGCCTAAGTTGCTGAAATAAGCCTATTTAATAAGCCTAAGTTTCTGAACTAAGCCTATTTAAAAAGGTATATTTAATAAGTCTAAGTTGCTGAAATAAACCTATTTAAAAATGCTATTTAATAAGCCTAAGTTGCTGAAATAAGGCTATTTAATAAGTTTAAGTTGCTGAAATAAGCCTATTTAATAAGGCTATTTAATGAGCCTAAGTTGCTGAAATAAGCCTATTTAATAAGCCTAAGTTTCTGAACTAAGCCTATTTAAAAAGGTATATTTAATAAGTCTAAGTTGCTGAAATAAACCTATTTAAAAATGTTATTTAATAAGCCTAAGTTGCTGAAATAAACCTGTTTAATAAGGCTATTTAATAAGCATAAGTTGCTGAAATAAGCTTATTTAATAAGCCTAAGTTGCTGAAATAAGCCTATTTAATAAGTCTAAGTTGCTGAAATAAACCTATTTAATAAGCCTAAGTTGCTAAAATAAGCCTATTCAATGAGGCTATTTAATAAGTCTATTTAATAAGCCTATTTAATAAGCCTATTTTATAAGCCTATTTAATAAGCCTATTTAATACGCCTATTTAATAAACATATTTAATAAGTATTTAATGAGCCTATTTAATAAGTCTATTTAATAAGCCTTTTTAATAAGCCTATTTAATAAGTCTATTTAATAAGCCAATTTAATAAGTCTATTTAATAAGTCTATTTAATAAGCCTATTTAATAAGTATATAATGAGCCTATTTAATAAGCCTATTTATTGAGCCTATTTAATAAGCCTATTTATTGAGCCTATTTAATAAGCCTATTTATTGAGCCTATTTAATAAGCCTATTTATTGAGCCTATTTAATAAGACTATTTAATAAGTCTATTTAATAAGCCTATTTAATAAGCCTATTTAATAAGCCTATTTATTGAGCCTATTTAATAAGACTATTTAATAAGCCTATTTATTGAGCCTATTTAATAAGTCTATTTAATAAGCATATTTAATAAGACTAATTAATAAGTATTTAATGAGCCTATTTAATAAGTCTATTTAATAAGCCTATTTAATAGGCCTATTTAATAAGTCTAAGTTGCTGAAATAAGCCTATTTAATAAGCCTATTTAATAGGCCTATTTAATAAGTCTAAGTTGCTGAAATAAGCCTATTTAATAAGCCTAAGTTTCTGAATGAGCCTATTTAATAAGCCTAAGTTGCTGAAATAAGCCTATTTAATAAGCCTAAGTTGCTGAATAAGCCTATTTAATAAGCCTAAGTTGCTGAAATAAGCCTATTTAATAAGTTTAAGTTGCTGAAATAAGGCTATTTAATAAGCCTAAGTTGCTGAAATAAGCCTATTTAATAAGCCATAGTTGCTGAAATAAAGCTATTTAATAAGTCTAAGTTGCTGAAATAAGCCTATTTAATAAGCCTAAGTTGCTGAAATAAGTATATTTAATAAGCATAAGTTGCTGAAATAAACCTATTTAATGAGTCTAAGTTGCTGAAATAAGGCTATTTAATAAGTCTAAGTTGCTGAAATAAGCCTTTTTAATCAGCGTAAGTTGCTGAAATAAGTCTATTTAATAATCCCAAGTTGCTGAAATAAGCCTACTTAATTAGGCTATTTAATAAGCCTAAGTTGCTGAAATAAGCCTATTTAATAAGCCTAAGTTGTTGAAATAAGCCTATTTAATAAGCCTATTTAATAGGCCTATTTAATAAGTCTAAGTTGCTGAAATAAGCCTATTTAATAAGCCTAAGTTGCTGAATGAGCCTATTTAATAAGCCTAAGTTGCGGAAATAAGCCTATTTAATAAGCCTAAGTTGCTGAATAAGCCTATTTAATAAGCCTAAGTTGCTGAATAAACCTATTTAATAAGTCTAAGTTGCTGAAATAAGCCTATTTAATAAGGCTATTTAATAAGCCTAAGTTGCTGAAATAAGGCTATTTAATAAGCGTAAGTTGCTGAAATAAGGCTATTTAATAAGTCTAAGTTGCTGAAATAAGCCTATTTAATAAGCCTAAGTTGCTGAAATAAGCCCATTTAATAAGCCTATTTAATAAGCCTAAGTTGCTGAAATAAGCCTATTTAATAAGCCTATTTAATAAGCCTATTTAATAGGCCTATTTAATAAGTCTAAGTTGCTGAAATACGCCTATTTAATAAGCCTATTTAATAGGCCTATTTAATAAGTCTAAGTTGCTGAAATAAGCCTATTTATAAGCCTAAGTTGCTGAATGAGCCTATTTAATAAGCCTAAGTTGCTGAAATAAGCCTATTTAATAAGCCTAAGTTGCTGAATAAGCCTACTAATAAGCCTAAGTTGCTGAATAAACCTATTTAATAAGTCTAAGTTGCTGAAATAAGCCTATTTAATAAAGCTATTTAATAAGCCTAAGTTGCTGAATAAGCCTATTTAATAAGTCTAAATTGCTGAAATAAGGCTATTTAATAAGCCTAAGTTGCTGAAATAAGGCTATTTAATAAGTTTAAGTTGCTGAAATAAGCCTATTTAATAAGCCTAAGTTGCTGAAATAAGCATATTTAATAAGGCTATTTAATGAGCCTAAGTTGCTGAAATAAGCCTATTTAATAAGCCTAAGTTTCTGAACTAAGCCTATTTAAAAAGGTATATTTAATAAGTCTAAGTTGCTGAAATAAACCTATTTAAAAATGCTATTTAATAAGCCTAAGTTGCTGAAATAAGGCTATTTAATAAGTTTAAGTTGCTGAAATAAGCCTATTTAATAAGGCTATTTAATGAGCCTAAGTTGCTGAAATAAGCCTATTTAATAAGCCTAAGTTTCTGAACTAAGCCTATTTAAAAAGGTATATTTAATAAGTCTAAGTTGCTGAAATAAACCTATTTAAAAATGCTATTTAATAAGCCTAAGTTGCTGAAATAAACCTGTTTAATAAGGCTATTTAATAAGCATAAGTTGCTGAAATAAGCTTATTTAATAAGCCTAAGTTGCTGAAATAAGCCTATTTAATAAGTCTAAGTTGCTGAAATAAACCTATTTAATAAGCCTAAGTTGCTAAAATAAGCCTATTCAATGAGGCTATTTAATAAGTCTATTTAATAAGCCTATTTAATAAGCCTATTTTATAAGCCTATTTAATAAGCCTATTTAATACGCCTATTTAATAAACATATTTAATAAGTATTTAATGAGCCTATTTAATAAGTCTATTTAATAAGCCTTTTTAATAAGCCTATTTAATAAGTCTATTTAATAAGCCTATTTAATAAGTCTATTTAATAAGTCTATTTAATAAGCCTATTTAATAAGTATATAATGAGCCTATTTAATAAGCCTATTTATTGAGCCTATTTAATAAGCCTATTTATTGAGCCTATTTAATAAGCCTATTTATTGAGCCTATTTAATAAGCCTATTTATTGAGCCTATTTAATAAGACTATTTAATAAGTCTATTTAATAAGCCTATTTAATAAGCTTATTTAATAAGCCTATTTATTGAGCCTATTTAATAAGACTATTTAATAAGCCTATTTATTGAGCCTATTTAATAAGTCTATTTAATAAGCATATTTAATAAGACTAATTAATAAGTATTTAATGAGCCTATTTAATAAGTCTATTTAATAAGCCTATTTAATAGGCCTATTTAATAAGTCTAAGTTGCTGAAATAAGCCTATTTAATAAGCCTATTTAATAGGCCTATTTAATAAGTCTAAGTTGCTGAAATAAGCCTATTTAATAAGCCTAAGTTTCTGAATGAGCCTATTTAATAAGCCTAAGTTGCTGAAATAAGCATATTTAATAAGCCTAAGTTGCTGAATAAGCCTATTTAATAAGCCTAAGTTGCTGAAATAAGCCTATTTAATAAGTTTAAGTTGCTGAAATAAGGCTATTTAATATGCCTAAGTTGCTGAAATAAGCCTATTTAATAAGCCTAAGTTGCTGAAATAAAGCTATTTAATAAGTCTAAGTTGCTGAAATAAGCCTATTTAATAAGCCTAAGTTGCTGAAATAAGTATATTTAATAAGCGTAAGTTGCTGAAATAAGCCTTTTTAATCAGCGTAAGTTGCTGAAATAAGTCTATTTAATAATCCCAAGTTGCTGAAATAAGCCTACTTAATTAGGCTATTTAATAAGCCTAAGTTGCTGAAATAAGCCTATTTAATAAGCGTAAGTTGCTGAAATAAGGCTATTTAATAAGTCTAAGTTGCTGAAATAAGCCTATTTAATAAGCCTAAGTTGCTGAAATAAGCCCATTTAATAAGCCTATTTAATAAGCCTAAGTTGCTGAAATAAGCCTATTTAATAAGCCTATTTAATAAGCCTATTTAATAGGCCTATTTAATAAGTCTAAGTTGCTGAAATAAGCCTATTTAATAAGCCTATTTAATAGGCCTATTTAATAAGTCTAAGTTGCTGAAATAAGCCTATTTATAAGCCTAAGTTGCTGAATGAGCCTATTTAATAAGCATAAGTTGCTGAAATAAGCCTATTTAATAAGCCTAAGTTGCTGAATAAGCCTATTTAATAAGCCTAAGTTGCTGAATAAACCTATTTAATAAGTCTAAGTTGCTGAAATAAGTCTATTTAATAATCCTAAGTTGCTGAAATAAGCCTACTTAATTAGGCTATTTAATAAGCCTAAGTTGCTGAAATAAGCCTATTTAATAAGCGTAAGTTGCTGAAATAAGGCTATTTAATAAGTCTAAGTTGCTGAAATAAGCCTATTTAATAAGCCTATTTAATAAGCCTATTTAATAGGCCTATTTAATAAGTCTAAGTTGCTGAAATAAGCCTATTTAATAAGCCTATTTAATAGGCCTATTTAATAAGTCTAAGTTGCTGAAATAAGCCTATTTATAAGCCTAAGTTGCTGAATGAGCCTATTTAATAAGCCTAAGTTGCTGAAATAAGCCTATTTAATAAGCCTAAGTTGCTGAATAAGCCTATTTAATAAGCCTAAGTTGCTGAATAAACCTATTTAATAAGTCTAAGTTGCTGAAATAAGCCTATTTAATAAAGCTATTTAATAAGCCTAAGTTGCTGAATAAGCCTATTTAATAAGTCTAAATTGCTGAAATAAGGCTATTTAATAAGCCTAAGTTGCTGAAATAAGGCTATTTAATAAGTTTAAGTTGCTGAAATAAGCCTATTTAATAAGCCTAAGTTGCTGAAATAAGCATATTTAATAAGGCTATTTAATGAGCCTAAGTTGCTGAAATAAGCCTATTTAATAAGCCTAAGTTGCTGAAATAAGCCTATTTAATAAGTTTAAGTTGCTGAAATAAGGCTATTTAATATGCCTAAGTTGCTGAAATAAGCCTATTTAATAAGCCTAAGTTGCTGAAATAAAGCTATTTAATTAGTCTAAGTTGCTGAAATAAGCCTATTTAATAAGCCTAAGTTGCTGAAATAAGTATATTTAATAAGCGTAAGTTGCTGAAATAAGCCTTTTTAATCAGCGTAAGTTGCTGAAATAAGTCTATTTAATAATCCCAAGTTGCTGAAATAAGCCTACTTAATTAGGCTATTTAATAAGCCTAAGTTGCTGAAATAAGCCTATTTAATAAGCGTAAGTTGCTGAAATAAGGCTATTTAATAAGTCTAAGTTGCTGAAATAAGCCTATTTAATAAGCCTAAGTTGCTGAAATAAGCCCATTTAATAAGCCTATTTAATAAGCCTAAGTTGCTGGAATAAGCCTATTTAATAAGCCTATTTAATAAGCCTATTTAATAGGCCTATTTAATAAGTCTAAGTTGCTGAAATAAGCCTATTTAATAAGCCTATTTAATAGGCCTATTTAATAAGTCTAAGTTGCTGAAATAAGCCTATTTATAAGCCTAAGTTGCTGAATGAGCCTATTTAATAAGCATAAGTTGCTGAAATAAGCCTATTTAATAAGCCTAAGTTGCTGAATAAGCCTATTTAATAAGCCTAAGTTGCTGAATAAACCTATTTAATAAGTCTAAGTTGCTGAAATAAGTCTATTTAATAATCCCAAGTTGCTGAAATAAGCCTACTTAATTAGGCTATTTAATAAGCCTAAGTTGCTGAAATAAGCCTATTTAATAAGCGTAAGTTGCTGAAATAAGGCTATTTAATAAGTCTAAGTTGCTGAAATAAGCCTATTTAATAAGCCTATTTAATAAGCCTATTTAATAGGCCTATTTAATAAGTCTAAGTTGCTGAAATAAGCCTATTTAATAAGCCTATTTAATAGGCCTATTTAATAAGTCTAAGTTGCTGAAATAAGCCTATTTATAAGCCTAAGTTGCTGAATGAGCCTATTTAATAAGCCTAAGTTGCTGAAATAAGCCTATTTAATAAGCCTAAGTTGCTGAATAAGCCTATTTAATAAGCCTAAGTTGCTGAATAAACCTATTTAATAAGTCTAAGTTGCTGAAATAAGCCTATTTAATAAAGCTATTTAATAAGCTTAAGTTGCTGAATAAGCCTATTTAATAAGTCTAAATTGCTGAAATAAGCCTATTTAATAAGCCTAAGTTGCTGAAATAAGCCCATTTAATAAGCCTATTTAATAAGCCTAAGTTGCTGAAATAAGCCTATTTAATAAGCCTATTTAATAAGCCTATTTAATAGGCCTATTTAATAAGTCTAAGTTGCTGAAATAAGCCTATTTAATAAGCCTATTTAATAGGCCTATTTAATAAGTCTAAGTTGCTGAAATAAGCCTATTTATAAGCCTAAGTTGCTGAATGAGCCTATTTAATAAGCATAAGTTGCTGAAATAAGCCTATTTAATAAGCCTAAGTTGCTGAATAAGCCTATTTAATAAGCCTAAGTTGCTGAATAAACCTATTTAATAAGTCTAAGTTGCTGAAATAAGTCTATTTAATAATCCTAAGTTGCTGAAATAAGCCTACTTAATTAGGCTATTTAATAAGCCTAAGTTGCTGAAATAAGCCTATTTAATAAGCGTAAGTTGCTGAAATAAGGCTATTTAATAAGTCTAAGTTGCTGAAATAAGCCTATTTAATAAGCCTATTTAATAAGCCTATTTAATAGGCCTATTTAATAAGTCTAAGTTGCTGAAATAAGCCTATTTAATAAGCCTATTTAATAGGCCTATTTAATAAGTCTAAGTTGCTGAAATAAGCCTATTTATAAGCCTAAGTTGCTGAATGAGCCTATTTAATAAGCCTAAGTTGCTGAAATAAGCCTATTTAATAAGCCTAAGTTGCTGAATAAGCCTATTTAATAAGCCTAAGTTGCTGAATAAACCTATTTAATAAGTCTAAGTTGCTGAAATAAGCCTATTTAATAAAGCTATTTAATAAGCCTAAGTTGCTGAATAAGCCTATTTAATAAGTCTAAATTGCTGAAATAAGGCTATTTAATAAGCCTAAGTTGCTGAAATAAGGCTATTTAATAAGTTTAAGTTGCTGAAATAAGCCTATTTAATAAGCCTAAGTTGCTGAAATAAGCATATTTAATAAGGCTATTTAATGAGCCTAAGTTGCTGAAATAAGCCTATTTAATAAGCCTAAGTTGCTGAAATAAGCCTATTTAATAAGTTTAAGTTGCTGAAATAAGGCTATTTAATATGCCTAAGTTGCTGAAATAAGCCTATTTAATAAGCCTAAGTTGCTGAAATAAAGCTATTTAATTAGTCTAAGTTGCTGAAATAAGCCTATTTAATAAGCCTAAGTTGCTGAAATAAGTATATTTAATAAGCGTAAGTTGCTGAAATAAGCCTTTTTAATCAGCGTAAGTTGCTGAAATAAGTCTATTTAATAATCCCAAGTTGCTGAAATAAGCCTACTTAATTAGGCTATTTAATAAGCCTAAGTTGCTGAAATAAGCCTATTTAATAAGCGTAAGTTGCTGAAATAAGGCTATTTAATAAGTCTAAGTTGCTGAAATAAGCCTATTTAATAAGCCTAAGTTGCTGAAATAAGCCCATTTAATAAGCCTATTTAATAAGCCTAAGTTGCTGGAATAAGCCTATTTAATAAGCCTATTTAATAAGCCTATTTAATAAGCCTATTTAATAGGCCTATTTAATAAGTCTAAGTTGCTGAAATAAGCCTATTTAATAAGCCTATTTAATAGGCCTATTTAATAAGTCTAAGTTGCTGAAATAAGCCTATTTATAAGCCTAAGTTGCTGAATGAGCCTATTTAATAAGCATAAGTTGCTGAAATAAGCCTATTTAATAAGCCTAAGTTGCTGAATAAGCCTATTTAATAAGCCTAAGTTGCTGAATAAACCTATTTAATAAGTCTAAGTTGCTGAAATAAGTCTATTTAATAATCCCAAGTTGCTGAAATAAGCCTACTTAATTAGGCTATTTAATAAGCCTAAGTTGCTGAAATAAGCCTATTTAATAAGCGTAAGTTGCTGAAATAAGGCTATTTAATAAGTCTAAGTTGCTGAAATAAGCCTATTTAATAAGCCTATTTAATAAGCCTATTTAATAGGCCTATTTAATAAGTCTAAGTTGCTGAAATAAGCCTATTTAATAAGCCTATTTAATAGGCCTATTTAATAAGTCTAAGTTGCTGAAATAAGCCTATTTATAAGCCTAAGTTGCTGAATGAGCCTATTTAATAAGCCTAAGTTGCTGAAATAAGCCTATTTAATAAGCCTAAGTTGCTGAATAAGCCTATTTAATAAGCCTAAGTTGCTGAATAAACCTATTTAATAAGTCTAAGTTGCTGAAATAAGCCTATTTAATAAAGCTATTTAATAAGCTTAAGTTGCTGAATAAGCCTATTTAATAAGTCTAAATTGCTGAAATAAGGCTATTTAATAAGCCTAAGTTGCTGAAATAAGCATATTTAATAAGGCTATTTAATGAGCCTAAGTTGCTGAAATAAGCCTATTTAATAAGCCTAAGTTTCTGAACTAAGCCTATTTAAAAAAGTATATTTAATAAGCATATTTAATAAGACTAATTAATAAGTATTTAATGAGCCTATTTAATAAGTCTATTTAATAAGCCTATTTAATAGGCCTATTTAATAAGTCTAAGTTGCTGAAATAAGCCTATTTAATAAGCCTATTTAATAGGCCTATTTAATAAGTCTAAGTTGCTGAAATAAGCCTATTTAATAAGCCTAAGTTTCTGAATGAGCCTATTTAATAAGCCTAAGTTGCTGAAATAAGCCTATTTAATAAGCCTAAGTTGCTGAATAAGCCTATTTAATAAGCCTAAGTTGCTGAAATAAGCCTATTTAATAAGTTTAAGTTGCTGAAATAAGGCTATTTAATAAGCCTAAGTTGCTGAAATAAGCCTATTTAATAAGCCATAGTTGCTGAAATAAAGCTATTTAATAAGTCTAAGTTGCTGAAATAAGCCTATTTAATAAGCCTAAGTTGCTGAAATAAGTATATTTAATAAGCATAAGTTGCTGAAATAAACCTATTTAATGAGTCTAAGTTGCTGAAATAAGGCTATTTAATAAGTCTAAGTTGCTGAAATAAGCCTTTTTAATCAGCGTAAGTTGCTGAAATAAGTCTATTTAATAATCCCAAGTTGCTGAAATAAGCCTACTTAATTAGGCTATTTAATAAGCCTAAGTTGCTGAAATAAGCCTATTTAATAAGCCTAAGTTGTTGAAATAAGCCTATTTAATAAGCCTATTTAATAGGCCTATTTAATAAGTCTAAGTTGCTGAAATAAGCCTATTTAATAAGCCTAAGTTGCTGAATGAGCCTATTTAATAAGCCTAAGTTGCTGAAATAAGCCTATTTAATAAGCCTAAGTTGCTGAATAAGCCTATTTAATAAGCCTAAGTTGCTGAATAAACCTATTTAATAAGTCTAAGTTGCTGAAATAAGCCTATTTAATAAGGCTATTTAATAAGCCTAAGTTGCTGAAATAAGGCTATTTAATAAGCGTAAGTTGCTGAAATAAGGCTATTTAATAAGTCTAAGTTGCTGAAATAAGCCTATTTAATAAGCCTAAGTTGCTGAAATAAGCCCATTTAATAAGCCTATTTAATAAGCCTAAGTTGCTGAAATAAGCCTATTTAATAAGCCTATTTAATAAGCCTATTTAATAGGCCTATTTAATAAGTCTAAGTTGCTGAAATACGCCTATTTAATAAGCCTATTTAATAGGCCTATTTAATAAGTCTAAGTTGCTGAAATAAGCCTATTTATAAGCCTAAGTTGCTGAATGAGCCTATTTAATAAGCCTAAGTTGCTGAAATAAGCCTATTTAATAAGCCTAAGTTGCTGAATAAGCCTACTAATAAGCCTAAGTTGCTGAATAAACCTATTTAATAAGTCTAAGTTGCTGAAATAAGCCTATTTAATAAAGCTATTTAATAAGCCTAAGTTGCTGAATAAGCCTATTTAATAAGTCTAAATTGCTGAAATAAGGCTATTTAATAAGCCTAAGTTGCTGAAATAAGGCTATTTAATAAGTTTAAGTTGCTGAAATAAGCCTATTTAATAAGCCTAAGTTGCTGAAATAAGCATATTTAATAAGGCTATTTAATGAGCCTAAGTTGCTGAAATAAGCCTATTTAAAAAGGTATATTTAATAAGTCTAAGTTGCTGAAATAAACCTATTTAAAAATGCTATTTAATAAGCCTAAGTTGCTGAAATAAGGCTATTTAATAAGTTTAAGTTGCTGAAATAAGCCTATTTAATAAGGCTATTTAATGAGCCTAAGTTGCTGAAATAAGCCTATTTAATAAGCCTAAGTTTCTGAACTAAGCCTATTTAAAAAGGTATATTTAATAAGTCTAAGTTGCTGAAATAAACCTATTTAAAAATGCTATTTAATAAGCCTAAGTTGCTGAAATAAACCTGTTTAATAAGGCTATTTAATAAGCATAAGTTGCTGAAATAAGCTTATTTAATAAGCCTAAGTTGCTGAAATAAGCCTATTTAATAAGTCTAAGTTGCTGAAATAAACCTATTTAATAAGCCTAAGTTGCTAAAATAAGCCTATTCAATGAGGCTATTTAATAAGTCTATTTAATAAGCCTATTTAATAAGCCTATTTTATAAGCCTATTTAATAAGCCTATTTAATACGCCTATTTAATAAACATATTTAATAAGTATTTAATGAGCCTATTTAATAAGTCTATTTAATAAGCCTTTTTAATAAGCCTATTTAATAAGTCTATTTAATAAGCCTATTTAATAAGTCTATTTAATAAGTCTATTTAATAAGCCTATTTAATAAGTATATAATGAGCCTATTTAATAAGCCTATTTATTGAGCCTATTTAATAAGCCTATTTATTGAGCCTATTTAATAAGCCTATTTATTGAGCCTATTTAATAAGCCTATTTATTGAGCCTATTTAATAAGACTATTTAATAAGTCTATTTAATAAGCCTATTTAATAAGCTTATTTAATAAGCCTATTTATTGAGCCTATTTAATAAGACTATTTAATAAGCCTATTTATTGAGCCTATTTAATAAGTCTATTTAATAAGCATATTTAATAAGACTAATTAATAAGTATTTAATGAGCCTATTTAATAAGTCTATTTAATAAGCCTATTTAATAGGCCTATTTAATAAGTCTAAGTTGCTGAAATAAGCCTATTTAATAAGCCTATTTAATAGGCCTATTTAATAAGTCTAAGTTGCTGAAATAAGCCTATTTAATAAGCCTAAGTTTCTGAATGAGCCTATTTAATAAGCCTAAGTTGCTGAAATAAGCATATTTAATAAGCCTAAGTTGCTGAATAAGCCTATTTAATAAGCCTAAGTTGCTGAAATAAGCCTATTTAATAAGTTTAAGTTGCTGAAATAAGGCTATTTAATATGCCTAAGTTGCTGAAATAAGCCTATTTAATAAGCCTAAGTTGCTGAAATAAAGCTATTTAATAAGTCTAAGTTGCTGAAATAAGCCTATTTAATAAGCCTAAGTTGCTGAAATAAGTATATTTAATAAGCGTAAGTTGCTGAAATAAGCCTTTTTAATCAGCGTAAGTTGCTGAAATAAGTCTATTTAATAATCCCAAGTTGCTGAAATAAGCCTACTTAATTAGGCTATTTAATAAGCCTAAGTTGCTGAAATAAGCCTATTTAATAAGCGTAAGTTGCTGAAATAAGGCTATTTAATAAGTCTAAGTTGCTGAAATAAGCCTATTTAATAAGCCTAAGTTGCTGAAATAAGCCCATTTAATAAGCCTATTTAATAAGCCTAAGTTGCTGAAATAAGCCTATTTAATAAGCCTATTTAATAAGCCTATTTAATAGGCCTATTTAATAAGTCTAAGTTGCTGAAATAAGCCTATTTAATAAGCCTATTTAATAGGCCTATTTAATAAGTCTAAGTTGCTGAAATAAGCCTATTTATAAGCCTAAGTTGCTGAATGAGCCTATTTAATAAGCATAAGTTGCTGAAATAAGCCTATTTAATAAGCCTAAGTTGCTGAATAAGCCTATTTAATAAGCCTAAGTTGCTGAATAAACCTATTTAATAAGTCTAAGTTGCTGAAATAAGTCTATTTAATAATCCTAAGTTGCTGAAATAAGCCTACTTAATTAGGCTATTTAATAAGCCTAAGTTGCTGAAATAAGCCTATTTAATAAGCGTAAGTTGCTGAAATAAGGCTATTTAATAAGTCTAAGTTGCTGAAATAAGCCTATTTAATAAGCCTATTTAATAAGCCTATTTAATAGGCCTATTTAATAAGTCTAAGTTGCTGAAATAAGCCTATTTAATAAGCCTATTTAATAGGCCTATTTAATAAGTCTAAGTTGCTGAAATAAGCCTATTTATAAGCCTAAGTTGCTGAATGAGCCTATTTAATAAGCCTAAGTTGCTGAAATAAGCCTATTTAATAAGCCTAAGTTGCTGAATAAGCCTATTTAATAAGCCTAAGTTGCTGAATAAACCTATTTAATAAGTCTAAGTTGCTGAAATAAGCCTATTTAATAAAGCTATTTAATAAGCCTAAGTTGCTGAATAAGCCTATTTAATAAGTCTAAATTGCTGAAATAAGGCTATTTAATAAGCCTAAGTTGCTGAAATAAGGCTATTTAATAAGTTTAAGTTGCTGAAATAAGCCTATTTAATAAGCCTAAGTTGCTGAAATAAGCATATTTAATAAGGCTATTTAATGAGCCTAAGTTGCTGAAATAAGCCTATTTAATAAGCCTAAGTTGCTGAAATAAGCCTATTTAATAAGTTTAAGTTGCTGAAATAAGGCTATTTAATATGCCTAAGTTGCTGAAATAAGCCTATTTAATAAGCCTAAGTTGCTGAAATAAAGCTATTTAATAAGTCTAAGTTGCTGAAATAAGCCTATTTAATAAGCCTAAGTTGCTGAAATAAGTATATTTAATAAGCGTAAGTTGCTGAAATAAGCCTTTTTAATCAGCGTAAGTTGCTGAAATAAGTCTATTTAATAATCCCAAGTTGCTGAAATAAGCCTACTTAATTAGGCTATTTAATAAGCCTAAGTTGCTGAAATAAGCCTATTTAATAAGCGTAAGTTGCTGAAATAAGGCTATTTAATAAGTCTAAGTTGCTGAAATAAGCCTATTTAATAAGCCTAAGTTGCTGAAATAAGCCCATTTAATAAGCCTATTTAATAAGCCTAAGTTGCTGAAATAAGCCTATTTAATAAGCCTATTTAATAAGCCTATTTAATAGGCCTATTTAATAAGTCTAAGTTGCTGAAATAAGCCTATTTAATAAGCCTATTTAATAGGCCTATTTAATAAGTCTAAGTTGCTGAAATAAGCCTATTTATAAGCCTAAGTTGCTGAATGAGCCTATTTAATAAGCATAAGTTGCTGAAATAAGCCTATTTAATAAGCCTAAGTTGCTGAATAAGCCTATTTAATAAGCCTAAGTTGCTGAATAAACCTATTTAATAAGTCTAAGTTGCTGAAATAAGTCTATTTAATAATCCCAAGTTGCTGAAATAAGCCTACTTAATTAGGCTATTTAATAAGCCTAAGTTGCTGAAATAAGCCTATTTAATAAGCGTAAGTTGCTGAAATAAGGCTATTTAATAAGTCTAAGTTGCTGAAATAAGCCTATTTAATAAGCCTATTTAATAAGCCTATTTAATAGGCCTATTTAATAAGTCTAAGTTGCTGAAATAAGCCTATTTAATAAGCCTATTTAATAGGCCTATTTAATAAGTCTAAGTTGCTGAAATAAGCCTATTTATAAGCCTAAGTTGCTGAATGAGCCTATTTAATAAGCCTAAGTTGCTGAAATAAGCCTATTTAATAAGCCTAAGTTGCTGAATAAGCCTATTTAATAAGCCTAAGTTGCTGAATAAACCTATTTAATAAGTCTAAGTTGCTGAAATAAGCCTATTTAATAAAGCTATTTAATAAGCTTAAGTTGCTGAATAAGCCTATTTAATAAGTCTAAATTGCTGAAATAAGGCTATTTAATAAGCCTAAGTTGCTGAAATAAGCATATTTAATAAGGCTATTTAATGAGCCTAAGTTGCTGAAATAAGCCTATTTAATAAGCCTAAGTTTCTGAACTAAGCCTATTTAAAAAAGTATATTTAATAAGTCTAAGTTGCTGAAATAAGCCTATTTAATAAGCCTAAGTTGCTGAAATAAGGCTATTTAATAAGTCTAAGTTGCTGAAATAAGCATATTTAATAAGGCTATTTAATGAGCCTATTTAATAGGCCTATTTAATAAGTCTAAGTTGCTGAAATAAGCCTATTTAATAAGCCTATTTAATAGGCCTATTTAATAAGTCTAAGTTGCTGAAATAAGCCTATTTATAAGCCTAAGTTGCTGAATGAGCCTATTTAATAAGCCTAAGTTGCTGAAATAAGCCTATTTAATAAGCCTAAGTTGCTGAATAAGCCTATTTAATAAGCCTAAGTTGCTGAATAAACCTATTTAATAAGTCTAAGTTGCTGAAATAAGCCTATTTAATAAAGCTATTTAATAAGCCTAAGTTGCTGAATAAGCCTATTTAATGAGTCTAAATTGCTGAAATAAGGCTATTTAATAAGCCTAAGTTGCTGAAATAAGGCTATTTAATAAGTTTAAGTTGCTGAAATAAGCCTATTTAATAAGCCTAAGTTGCTGAAATAAGCATATTTAATAAGGCTATTTAATGAGCCTAAGTTGCTGAAATAAGCCTATTTAATAAGCCTAAGTTTCTGAACTAAGCCTATTTAAAAAGGTATATTTAATAAGTCTAAGTTGCTGAAATAAACCTATTTAAAAATGCTATTTAATAAGCCTAAGTTGCTGAAATAAGGCTATTTAATAAGTTTAAGTTGCTGAAATAAGCCTATTTAATAAGGCTATTTAATGAGCCTAAGTTGCTGAAATAAGCCTATTTAATAAGCCTAAGTTTCTGAACTAAGCCTATTTAAAAAGGTATATTTAATAAGTCTAAGTTGCTGAAATAAACCTATTTAAAAATGCTATTTAATAAGCCTAAGTTGCTGAAATAAACCTGTTTACTAAGGCTATTTAATAAGCATAAGTTGCTGAAATAAGCTTATTTAATAAGCCTAAGTTGCTGAAATAAGCCTATTTAATAAGTCTAAGTTGCTGAAATAAACCTATTTAATAAGCCTAAGTTGCTAAAATAAGCCTATTCAATGAGGCTATTTAATAAGTCTATTTAATAAGCCTATTTAATAAGCCTATTTTATAAGCCTATTTAATAAGCCTATTTAATACGCCTATTTAATAAACATATTTAATAAATATTTAATGAGCCTATTTAATAAGTCTATTTAATAAGCCTTTTTAATAAGCCTATTTAATAAGTCTATTTAATAAGCCTATTTAATAAGTCTATTTAATAAGTCTATTTAATAAGCCTATTTAATAAGTATATAATGAGCCTATTTAATAAGCCTATTTATTGAGCCTATTTAATAAGCCTATTTATTGAGCCTATTTAATAAGCCTATTTATTGAGCCTATTTAATAAGCCTATTTATTGAGCCTATTTAATAAGACTATTTAATAAGTCTATTTAATAAGCCTATTTAATAAGCCTATTTAATAAGCCTATTTATTGAGCCTATTTAATAAGACTATTTAATAAGCCTATTTATTGAGCCTATTTAATAAGTCTATTTAATAAGCATATTTAATAAGACTAATTAATAAGTATTTAATGAGCCTATTTAATAAGTCTATTTAATAAGCCTATTTAATAGGCCTATTTAATAAGTCTAAGTTGCTGAAATAAGCCTATTTAATAAGCCTATTTAATAGGCCTATTTAATAAGTCTAAGTTGCTGAAATAAGCCTATTTAATAAGCCTAAGTTTCTGAATGAGCCTATTTAATAAGCCTAAGTTGCTGAAATAAGCCTATTTAATAAGCCTAAGTTGCTGAATAAGCCTATTTAATAAGCCTAAGTTGCTGAAATAAGCCTATTTAATAAGTTTAAGTTGCTGAAATAAGGCTATTTAATAAGCCTAAGTTGCTGAAATAAGCCTATTTAATAAGCCATAGTTGCTGAAATAAAGCTATTTAATAAGTCTAAGTTGCTGAAATAAGCCTATTTAATAAGCCTAAGTTGCTGAAATAAGTATATTTAATAAGCATAAGTTGCTGAAATAAACCTATTTAATGAGTCTAATTTGCTGAAATAAGGCTATTTAATAAGTCTAAGTTGCTGAAATAAGCCTTTTTAATCAGTGTAAGTTGCTGAAATAAGTCCATTTAATAATCCCAAGTTGCTGAAATAAGCCTACTTAATTAGGCTATTTAATAAGCCTAAGTTGCTGAAATAAGCCTATTTAATAAGCCTAAGTTGTTGAAATAAGCCTATTTAATAAGCCTATTTAATAGTTCTATTTAATAAGTCTAAGTTGCTGAAATAAGCCTATTTAATAAGCCTAAGTTGCTGAATAAGCCTATTTAATAAGCCTAAGTTGCTGAATAAACCTATTTAATAAGCCTAAGTTGCTGAAATAAGCCTATTTAATAAGCCTAAGTTGCTGAATAAGCCTATTTAATAAGCCTAAGTTGCTGAATAAACCTATTTAATAAGTCTAAGTTGCTGAAATAAGCCTATTTAATAAGGCTATTTAATAAGCCTAAGTTGCTGAAATAAGGCTATTTAATAAGCGTAAGTTGCTGAAATAAGGCTATTTAATAAGTCTAAGTTGCTGAAATAAGCCTATTTAATAAGCCTAAGTTGCTGAAATAAGCCCATTTAATAAGCCTATTTAATAAGCCTAAGTTGCTGAAATAAGCCTATTTAATAAGCCTATTTAATAAGCCTATTTAATAGGCCTATTTAATAAGTCTAAGTTGCTGAAATAAGCCTATTTAATAAGCCTATTTAATAGGCCTATTTAATAAGTCTAAGTTGCTGAAATAAGCCTATTTATAAGCCTAAGTTGCTGAATGAGCCTATTTAATAAGCCTAAGTTGCTGAAATAAGCCTATTTAATAAGCCTAAGTTGCTGAATAAGCCTATTTAATAAGCCTAAGTTGCTGAATAAACCTATTTAATAAGTCTAAGTTGCTGAAATAAGCCTATTTAATAAAGCTATTTAATAAGCCTAAGTTGCTGAATAAGCCTATTTAATAAGTCTAAATTGCTGAAATAAGGCTATTTAATAAGCCTAAGTTGCTGAAATAAGGCTATTTAATAAGTTTAAGTTGCTGAAATAAGCCTATTTAATAAGCCTAAGTTGCTGAAATAAGCATATTTAATAAGGCTATTTAATGAGCCTAAGTTGCTGAAATAAGCCTATTTAATAAGCCTAAGTTTCTGAACTAAGCCTATTTAAAAAGGTATATTTAATAAGTATAAGTTGCTGAAATAAACCTATTTAAAAATGCTATTTAATAAGCCTAAGTTGCTGAAATAAGGCTATTTAATAAGTTTAAGTTGCTGAAATAAGCCTATTTAATAAGGCTATTTAATGAGCCTAAGTTGCTGAAATAAGCATATTTAATAAGCCTAAGTTTCTGAACTAAGCCTATTTAAAAAGGTATATTTAATAAGTCTAAGTTGCTGAAATAAACCTATTTAAAAATGCTATTTAATAAGCCTAAGTTACTGAAATAAACCTGTTTAATAAGGCTATTTAATAAGCATAAGTTGCTGAAATAAGCTTATTTAATAAGCCTAAGTTGCTGAAATAAGCCTATTTAATAAGTCTAAGTTGCTGAAATAAACCTATTTAATAAGCCTAAGTTGCTAAAATAAGCCTATTCAATGAGGCTATTTAATAAGTCTATTTAATAAGCCTATTTAATAAGCCTATTTTATAAGCCTATTTAATAAGCCTATTTAATACGCCTATTTAATAAACATATTTAATAAGTATTTAATGAGCCTATTTAATAAGTCTATTTAATAAGCCTTTTTAATAAGCCTATTTAATAAGTCTATTTAATAAGCCTATTTAATAAGTCTATTTAATAAGTCTATTTAATAAGCCTATTTAATAAGTATATAATGAGCCTATTTAATAAGCCTATTTATTGAGCCTATTTAATAAGCCTATTTATTGAGCCTATTTAATAAGCCTATTTATTGAGCCTATTTAATAAGGCTATTTATTGAGCCTATTTAATAAGACTATTTAATAAGTCTATTTAATAAGCCTATTTAATAAGCTTATTTAATAAGCCTATTTATTGAGCCTATTTAATAAGACTATTTAATAAGCCTATTTATTGAGCCTATTTAATAAGTCTATTTAATAAGCATATTTAATAAGACTAATTAATAAGTATTTAATGAGCCTATTTAATAAGTCTATTTAATAAGCCTATTTAATAGGCCTATTTAATAAGTCTAAGTTGCTGAAATAAGCCTATTTAATAAGCCTATTTAATAGGCCTATTTAATAAGTCTAAGTTGCTGAAATAAGCCTATTTAATAAGCCTAAGTTTCTGAATGAGCCTATTTAATAAGCCTAAGTTGCTGAAATAAGCCTATTTAATAAGCCTAAGTTGCTGAATAAGCCTATTTAATAAGCCTAAGTTGCTGAAATAAGCCTATTTAATAAGTTTAAGTTGCTGAAATAAGGCTATTTAATATGCCTAAGTTGCTGAAATAAGCCTATTTAATAAGCCTAAGTTGCTGAAATAAAGCTATTTAATAAGTCTAAGTTGCTGAAATAAGCCTATTTAATAAGCCTAAGTTGCTGAAATAAGTATATTTAATAAGCGTAAGTTGCTGAAATAAGCCTTTTTAATCAGCGTAAGTTGCTGAAATAAGTCTATTTAATAATCCCAAGTTGCTGAAATAAGCCTACTTAATTAGGCTATTTAATAAGCCTAAGTTGCTGAAATAAGCCTATTTAATAAGCGTAAGTTGCTGAAATAAGGCTATTTAATAAGTCTAAGTTGCTGAAATAAGCCTATTTAATAAGCCTAAGTTGCTGAAATAAGCCCATTTAATAAGCCTATTTAATAAGCCTAAGTTGCTGAAATAAGCCTATTTAATAAGCCTATTTAATAAGCCTATTTAATAGGCCTATTTAATAAGTCTAAGTTGCTGAAATAAGCCTATTTAATAAGCCTATTTAATAGGCCTATTTAATAAGTCTAAGTTCCTGAAATAAGCCTATTTATAAGCCTAAGTTGCTGAATGAGCCTATTTAATAAGCATAAGTTGCTGAAATAAGCCTATTTAATAAGCCTAAGTTGCTGAATAAGCCTATTTAATAAGCCTAAGTTGCTGAATAAACCTATTTAATAAGTCTAAGTTGCTGAAATAAGTCTATTTAATAAGTCTAAGTTGCTGAAATAAGCCTACTTAATTAGGCTATTTAATAAGCCTAAGTTGCTGAAATAAGCCTATTTAATAAGCGTAAGTTGCTGAAATAAGGCTATTTAATAAGTCTAAGTTGCTGAAATAAGCCTATTTAATAAGCCTATTTAATAAGCCTATTTAATAGGCCTATTTAATAAGTCTAAGTTGCTGAAATAAGCCTATTTAATAAGCCTATTTAATAGGCCTATTTAATAAGTCTAAGTTGCTGAAATAAGCCTATTTATAAGCCTAAGTTGCTGAATGAGCCTATTTAATAAGCCTAAGTTGCTGAAATAAGCCTATTTAATAAGCCTAAGTTGCTGAATAAGCCTATTTAATAAGCCTAAGTTGCTGAATAAACCTATTTAATAAGTCTAAGTTGCTGAAATAAGCCTATTTAATAAAGCTATTTAATAAGCCTAAGTTGCTGAATAAGCCTATTTAATAAGTCTAAATTGCTGAAATAAGGTTATTTAATAAGCCTACGTTGCTGAAATAAGGCTATTTAATAAGTTTAAGTTGCTGAAATAAGCCTATTTAATAAGCCTAAGTTGCTGAAATAAGCATATTTAATAAGGCTATTTAATGAGCCTAAGTTGCTGAGATAAGCCTATTTAATAAGCCTAAGTTTCTGAACTAAGCCTATTTAAAAAGGTATATTTAATAAGACTAAGTTGCTGAAATAAGCCTATTTAATAGGCCTAAGTTGCTGAAATAAGGCTATTTAATAAGTCTAAGTTGCTGAAATAAGCCTATTTAATAAGCCTAAGTTGCTGAAATAAGTATTTTTAATAAGCATAAGTTGCTGAAATAAGCCTATTTAATGAGTCTAAGTTGCTGAAATAAGGCTATTTAATAAGTCTAAGTTGCTGAAATAAGCCTTTTTAATCAGCATAAGTTGCTGAAATAAGCCTATTTAATAAGCTCAAGTTGCTGAAATAAGCCTACTTAATTAGGCTATTTAATAAGCCTAAGTTGCTGAAATAAGCCTATTTAATAAGCGTAAGTTGCTGAAATAAGGCTATTTAATAAGTCTAAGTTGCTGAAATAAGCCTATTTAATAAGCCTAAGTTGCTGAATAAGCCTATTTAATAAGCCTAAGTTGCTGAAATAAGCCTATTTAATAAGTTTAAGTTGCTGAAATAAGGCTATTTAATAAGCCTAAGTTGCTGAAATAAGCCTATTTAATAAGCCTAAGTTGCTGAAATAAAGCTATTTAATAAGTCTAAGTTGCTGAAATAAGCCTATTTAATAAGCCTAAGTTGCTGAAATAAGTATATTTAATAAGCATAAGTTGCTGAAATAAACCTATTTAATGAGTCTAAGTTGCTGAAATATTCTATTTAATAAGTCTAAGTTGCTGAAATAAGCCTTTTTAATCAGCGTAAGTTGCTGAAATAAGTCTATTTAATAATCCCAAGTTGCTGAAATAAGCCTACTTAATTAGGCTATTTAATAAGCCTAAGTTGCTGAAATAAGCCTATTTAATAAGCCTAAGTTGCTGAAATAAGCCCATTTAATAAGCCTATTTAATAAGCCTAAGTTGCTGAAATAAGCCTATTTAATAAGCCTATTTAATAAGCCTATTTAATAGGCCTATTTAATAAGTCTAAGTTGCTGAAATAAGCCTATTTAATAAGCCTATTTAATAGGCCTATTTAATAAGTCTAAGTTGCTGAAATAAGCCTATTTATAAGCCTAAGTTGCTGAATGAGCCTATTTAATAAGCATAAGTTGCTGAAATAAGCCTATTTAATAAGCCTAAGTTGCTGAATAAGCCTATTTAATAAGCCTAAGTTGCTGAATAAACCTATTTAATAAGTCTAAGTTGCTGAAATAAGTCTATTTAATAATCCCAAGTTGCTGAAATAAGCCTACTTAATTAGGCTATTTAATAAGCCTAAGTTGCTGAAATAAGCCTATTTAATAAGCGTAAGTTGCTGAAATAAGGCTATTTAATAAGTCTAAGTTGCTGAAATAAGCCTATTTAATAAGCCTATTTAATAAGCCTATTTAATAGGCCTATTTAATAAGTCTAAGTTGCTGAAATAAGCCTATTTAATAAGCTTATTTAATAGGCCTATTTAATAAGTCTAAGTTGCTGAAATAAGCCTATTTATAAGCCTAAGTTGCTGAATGAGCCGATTTAATAAGCCTAAGTTGCTGAAATAAGCCTATTTAATGAGCCTAAGTTGCTGAATAAGCCTATTTAATAAGCCTAAGTTGCTGAATAAACCTATTTAATAAGTCTAAGTTGCTGAAATAAGCCTATTTAATAAAGCTATTTAATAAGCTTAAGTTGCTGAAATAAGCATATTTAATAAGGCTATTTAATGAGCCTAAGTTGCTGAAATAAGCCTATTTAATAAGCCTAAGTTTCTGAACTAAGCCTATTTAAAAAAGTATATTTAATAAGTCTAAGTTGCTGAAATAAGCCTATTTAATAAGCCTAAGTTGCTGAAATAAGGCTATTTAATAAGTCTAAGTTGCTGAAATAAGCCTATTTAATAAGCCTAAGTTGCTGAAATAAGCATATTTAATAAGGCTATTTAATGAGCCTAAGTTGCTGAAATAAGCCTATTTAATAAGCCTAAGTTTCTGAACTAAGCCTATTTAAAAAAGTATATTTAATAAGTCTAAGTTGCTGAAATAAGCCTATTTAATAAGCCTAAGTTGCTGAAATAAGGCTATTTAATAAGTCTAAGTTGCTGAAATAAGCCTATTTAATAAGCCTAAGTTGCTGAAATAAGTATTTTGAATAAGCATAAGTTGCTGAAATAAGCCTATTTAATGAGTCTAAGTTGCTGAAATAAGGCTATTTAATAAGTCTAAGTTGCTGAAATAAGCCTTTTTAATCAGCATAAGTTGCTGAAATAAGCCTATTTAATAAGCTCAAGTTGCTGAAATAAGCCTACTTAATTAGGCTATTTAATAAGCCTAAGTTGCTGAAATAAGCCTATTTAATAAGCGTAAGTTGCTGAAATAAGGCTATTTAATAAGTCTAAGTTGCTGAAATAAGCCTATTTATAAGCCTAAGTTGCTGAATGAGCCAATTAAATAAGCCTAAGTTGCTGAAATAAGCCTATTTAATAAGCCTAAGTTGCTGAATAAGCCTATTTAATAAGCCTAAGTTGCTGAATAAACCTATTTAATAAGTCTAAGTTGCTGAAATAAGCCTATTTAATAAAGCTATTTAATAAGCCTAAGTTGCTGAATAAGCCTATTTAATATGTCTAAATTGCTGAAATAAGGCTATTTAATAAGCCTAAGTTGCTGAAATAAGGCTATTTAATAAGTTTAAGTTGCTGAAATAAGCCTATTTAATAAGCCTAAGTTGCTGAAATAAGCATATTTAATAAGGCTATTTAATGAGCCTAAGTTGCTGAAATAGCCTATTTAATAAGTTTAAGTTGCTGAAATAAGGCTATTTAATAAGTCTATTTAATAAGCCTATTTAATAAGTATTTAATGTGCCTATTTAATAAGCCTATTTATTGAGCCTATTTAATAAGCCTATTTATTGAGCCTATTTAATAAGCCTATTTATTGAGCCTATTTAATAAGCCTATTTATTGAGCCTATTTAATAAGCCTATTTAATAAGTCTATTTAATAAGGCTATTTAATAGGCCTAATTTAATAAGTCTAAGTTGCTGAAATAAGCCTATTTAATAAAGCTATTTAATAAGCCTAAGTTGCTGAATAAGCCTATTTAATATGTCTAAATTGCTGAAATAAGGCTATTTAATAAGCCTAAGTTGCTGAAATAAGGCTATTTAATAAGTTTAAGTTGCTGAAATAAGCCTATTTAATAAGCCTAAGTTGCTGAAATAAGCATATTTAATAAGGCTATTTAATGAGCCTAAGTTGCTGAAATAAGCCTATTTAATAAGTTTAAGTTGCTGAAATAAGGCTATTTAATAAGTCTATTTAATAAGCCTATTTAATAAGTATTTAATGCGCCTATTTAATAAGCCTATTTATTGAGCCTATTTAATAAGCCTATTTATTGAGCCTATTTAATAAGCCTATTTATTGAGCCTATTTAATAAGCCTATTTATTGAGCCTATTTAATAAGCCTATTTAATAAGTCTATTTAATAAGCCTATTTAATAAGCCTATTTAATAAGCCTATTTTTTGAGCCTATTTAATAAGCCTATTTAATAAGCCTATTTAATAGGCCTATTTAATAAGTCTAAGTTGCTGAAATAAGCCTATTTAATAAGCCTATTTAATAGGCCTATTTAATAAGTCTAAGTTGCTGAAATAAGCCTATTTATAAGCCTAAGTTGCTGAATGAGCCTATTTAATAAGCATAAGTTGCTGAAATAAGCCTATTTAATAAGCCTAAGTTGCTGAATAAGCCTATTTAATAAGCCTAAGTTGCTGAATAAACCTATTTAATAAGTCTAAGTTGCTGAAATAAGTCTATTTAATAATCCCAAGTTGCTGAAATAAGCCTACTTAATTAGGCTATTTAATAAGCCTAAGTTGCTGAAATAAGCCTATTTAATAAGCGTAAGTTGCTGAAATAAGGCTATTTAATAAGTCTAAGTTGCTGAAATAAGCCTATTTAATAAGCCTATTTATTAAGCCTATTTAATAGGCCTATTTAATAAGTCTAAGTTGCTGAAATAAGCCTATTTAATAAGCTTATTTAATAGGCCTATTTAATAAGTCTAAGTTGCTGAAATAAGCCTATTTATAAGCCTAAGTTGCTGAATGAGCCGATTTAATAAGCCTAAGTTGCTGAAATAAGCCTATTTAATAAGCCTAAGTTGCTGAATAAGCCTATTTAATAAGCCTAAGTTGCTGAATAAACCTATTTAATAAGTCTAAGTTGCTGAAATAAGCCTATTTAATAAAGCTATTTAATAAGCTTAAGTTGCTGAAATAAGCATATTTAATAAGGCTATTTAATGAGCCTAAGTTGCTGAAATAAGCCTATTTAATAAGCCTAAGTTTCTGAACTAAGCCTATTTAAAAAAGTATATTTAATAAGTCTAAGTTGCTGAAATAAGCCTATTTAATAAGCCTAAGTTGCTGAAATAAGGCTATTTAATAAGTCTAAGTTGCTGAAATAAGCCTATTTAATAAGCCTAAGTTGCTGAAATAAGCATATTTAATAAGGCTATTTAATGAGCCTAAGTTGCTGAAATAAGCCTATTTAATAAGCCTAAGTTTCTGAACTAAGCCTATTTAAAAAAGTATATTTAATAAGTCTAAGTTGCTGAAATAAGCCTATTTAATAAGCCTAAGTTGCTGAAATAAGGCTATTTAATAAGTCTAAGTTGCTGAAATAAGCCTATTTAATAAGCCTAAGTTGCTGAAATAAGTATTTTGAATAAGCATAAGTTGCTGAAATAAGCCTATTTAATGAGTCTAAGTTGCTGAAATAAGGCTATTTAATAAGTCTAAGTTGCTGAAATAAGCCTTTTTAATCAGCATAAGTTGCTGAAATAAGCCTATTTAATAAGCTCAAGTTGCTGAAATAAGCCTACTTAATTAGGCTATTTAATAAGCCTAAGTTGCTGAAATAAGCCTATTTAATAAGCGTAAGTTGCTGAAATAAGGCTATTTAATAAGTCTAAGTTGCTGAAATAAGCCTATTTATAAGCCTAAGTTGCTGAATGAGCCTATTTAATAAGCCTAAGTTGCTGAAATAAGCCTATTTAATAAGCCTAAGTTGCTGAATAAGCCTATTTAATAAGCCTAAGTTGCTGAATAAACCTATTTAATAAGTCTAAGTTGCTGAAATAAGCCTATTTAATAAAGCTATTTAATAAGCCTAAGTTGCTGAATAAGCCTATTTAATATGTCTAAATTGCTGAAATAAGGCTATTTAATAAGCCTAAGTTGCTGAAATAAGGCTATTTAATAAGTTTAAGTTGCTGAAATAAGCCTATTTAATAAGCCTAAGTTGCTGAAATAAGCATATTTAATAAGGCTATTTAATGAGCCTAAGTTGCTGAAATAGCCTATTTAATAAGTTTAAGTTGCTGAAATAAGGCTATTTAATAAGTCTATTTAATAAGCCTATTTAATAAGTATTTAATGCGCCTATTTAATAAGCCTATTTATTGAGCCTATTTAATAAGCCTATTTATTGAGCCTATTTAATAAGCCTATTTATTGAGCCTATTTAATAAGCCTATTTATTGAGCCTATTTAATAAGCCTATTTAATAAGTCTATTTAATAAGGCTATTTAATAGGCCTAATTTAATAAGTCTAAGTTGCTGAAATAAGCCTATTTAATAAAGCTATTTAATAAGCCTAAGTTGCTGAATAAGCCTATTTAATATGTCTAAATTGCTGAAATAAGGCTATTTAATAAGCCTAAGTTGCTGAAATAAGGCTATTTAATAAGTTTAAGTTGCTGAAATAAGCCTATTTAATAAGCCTAAGTTGCTGAAATAAGCATATTTAATAAGGCTATTTAATGAGCCTAAGTTGCTGAAATAAGCCTATTTAATAAGTTTAAGTTGCTGAAATAAGGCTATTTAATAAGTCTATTTAATAAGCCTATTTAATAAGTATTTAATGCGCCTATTTAATAAGCCTATTTATTGAGCCTATTTAATAAGCCTATTTATTGAGCCTATTTAATAAGCCTATTTATTGAGCCTATTTAATAAGCCTATTTATTGAGCCTATTTAATAAGCCTATTTAATAAGTCTATTTAATAAGCCTATTTAATAAGCCTATTTAATAAGCCTATTTTTTGAGCCTATTTAATAAGCCTATTTAATAAGCCTATTTATTGAGCCTATTTAATAAGTCTATTTAATAAGCCTATTTAATAAGCCTAATTAATAAGTCTAAGTTGCTGAAATAAGCCTATTTAATAAGCCTAAGTTGCTGAAATAAACCTGCTTAATAAGGCTATTTAATAAAAATAAGTTGCTGAAATAAGCTTATTTAATAAGCCTAAGTTGCTGAAATAAGCCTATTTAATAAGGCTCTTTAATAAGTCTAAGTTGCTGAAATAAACCTATTTAATAAGCCTAAGTTGCTAAAATAAGCCTATTTAATAAGGCTATTTAATAGGCCTAATTTAATAAGTCTAAGTTGCTGAAATAAGCCTATTTAATAAGCCTATTTAATAGGCCTATTTAATAAGTCTAAGTTGCTGAAATAAGCCTATTTAATAAGCCTAAGTTTCTGAATGAGCCTATTTAATAAGCCTAAGTTGCTGAAATAAGCCTATTAAATAAGGCTATTTAATGAGCCTAAGTTGCTGAAATAAGCCTATTTAATAAGCTTAAGTTTCTGAACTAAGCCTATTTAAAAAGGTATATTTAATAAGTCTAAGTTGCTGAAATAAACCTATTTAAAAATGCTATTTAATAAGCCTAAGTTGCTGAAATAAGGCTATTTAATAAGTTTAAGTTGCTGAAATAAGCCTATTTAATAAGGCTATTTAATGAGCCTAAGTTGCTGAAATAAGCCTATTTAATAAGCCTAAGTTTCTGAACTAAGCCTATTTAAAAAGGTATATTTAATAAGTCTAAGTTGCTGAAATAAACCTATTTAAAAATGCTATTTAATAAGCCTAAGTTGCTGAAATAAACCTGTTTAATAAGGCTATTTAATAAGCATAAGTTGCTGAAATAAGCTTATTTAATAAGCCTAAGTTGCTGAAATAAGCCTATTTAATAAGTCTAAGTTGCTGAAATAAACCTATTTAATAAGCCTAAGTTGCTAAAATAAGCCTATTCAATGAGGCTATTTAATAAGTCTATTTAATAAGCCTATTTAATAAGCCTATTTTATAAGCCTATTTAATAAGCCTATTTAATACGCCTATTTAATAAACATATTTAATAAGTATTTAATGAGCCTATTTAATAAGTCTATTTAATAAGCCTTTTTAATAAGCCTATTTAATAAGTCTATTTAATAAGCCTATTTAATAAGTCTATTTAATAAGTCTATTTAATAAGCCTATTTAATAAGTATATAATGAGCCTATTTAATAAGCCTATTTATTGAGCCTATTTAATAAGCCTATTTATTGAGCCTATTTAATAAGCCTATTTATTGAGCCTATTTAATAAGCCTATTTATTGAGCCTATTTAATAAGACTATTTAATAAGTCTATTTAATAAGCCTATTTAATAAGCTTATTTAATAAGCCTATTTATTGAGCCTATTTAATAAGACTATTTAATAAGCCTATTTATTGAGCCTATTTAATAAGTCTATTTAATAAGCATATTTAATAAGACTAATTAATAAGTATTTAATGAGCCTATTTAATAAGTCTATTTAATAAGCATATTTAATAGGCCTATTTAATAAGTCTAAGTTGCTGAAATAAGCCTATTTAATAAGCCTATTTAATAGGCCTATTTAATAAGTCTAAGTTGCTGAAATAAGCCTATTTAATAAGCCTAAGTTTCTGAATGAGCCTATTTAATAAGCCTAAGTTGCTGAAATAAAGCTATTTAATAAGTCTAAGTTGCTGAAATAAGCCTATTTAATAAGCCTATTTAATAGGCCTATTTAATAAGTCTAAGTTGCTGAAATAAGCCTATTTAATAAGCCTAAGTTTCTGAATGAGCCTATTTAATAAGCCTAAGTTGCTGAAATAAGCCTATTTAATAAGCCTAAGTTGCTGAATAAGCCTATTTAATAAGCCTAAGTTGCTGAAATAAGCCTATTTAATAAGTTTAAGTTGCTGAAATAAGGCTATTTAATATGCCTAAGTTGCTGAAATAAGCCTATTTAATAAGCCTAAGTTGCTGAAATAAAGCTATTTAATAAGTCTAAGTTGCTGAAATAAGCCTATTTAATAAGCCTAAGTTGCTGAAATAAGTATATTTAATAAGCGTAAGTTGCTGAAATAAGCCTTTTTAATCAGCGTAAGTTGCTGAAATAAGTCTATTTAATAATCCCAAGTTGCTGAAATAAGCCTACTTAATTAGGCTATTTAATAAGCCTAAGTTGCTGAAATAAGCCTATTTAATAAGCGTAAGTTGCTGAAATAAGGCTATTTAATAAGTCTAAGTTGCTGAAATAAGCCTATTTAATAAGCCTAGGTTGCTGAAATAAGCCCATTTAATAAGCCTATTTAATAAGCCTAAGTTGCTGAAATAAGCCTATTTAATAAGCCTATTTAATAAGCCTATTTAATAGGCCTATTTAATAAGTCTAAGTTGCTGAAATAAGCCTATTTAATAAGCCTATTTAATAGGCCTATTTAATAAGTCTAAGTTGCTGAAATAAGCCTATTTATAAGCCTAAGTTGCTGAATGAGCCTATTTAATGAGCATAAGTTGCTGAAATAAGCCTATTTAATAAGCCTAAGTTGCTGAATAAGCCTATTTAATAAGCCTAAGTTGCTGAATAAACCTATTTAATATGTCTAAGTTGCTGAAATAAGTCTATTTAATAATCCTAAGTTGCTGAAATAAGCCTACTTAATTAGGCTATTTAATAAGCCTAAGTTGCTGAAATAAACCTATTTAATAAGCGTAAGTTGCTGAAATAAGGCTATTTAATAAGTCTAAGTTGCTGAAATAAGCCTATTTAATAAGCCTATTTAATAAGCCTATTTAATAGGCCTATTTAATAAGTCTAAGTTGCTGAAATAAGCCTATTTAATAAGCCTATTTAATAGGCCTATTTAATAAGTCTAAGTTGCTGAAATAAGCCTATTTATAAGCCTAAGTTGCTGAATGAGCCTATTTAATAAGCCTAAGTTGCTGAAATAAGCCTATTTAATAAGCCTAAGTTGCTGAATAAGCCTATTTAATAAGCCTAAGTTGCTGAATAAACCTATTTAATAAGTCTAAGTTGCTGAAATAAGCCTATTTAATAAAGCTATTTAATAAGCCTAAGTTGCTGAATAAGCCTATTTAATAAGTCTAAATTGCTGAAATAAGGCTATTTAATAAGCCTAAGTTGCTGAAATAAGGCTATTTAATAAGTTTAAGTTGCTGAAATAAGCCTATTTAATAAGCCTAAGTTGCTGAAATAAGCATATTTAATAAGGCTATTTAATGAGCCTAAGTTGCTGAAATAAGCCTATTTAATAAGCCTAAGTTTCTGAACTAAGCCTATTTAAAAAGGTATATTTAATAAGACTAAGTTGCTGAAATAAGCCTATTTAATAAGCCTAAGTTGCTGAAATAAGGCTATTTAATAAGTCTAAGTTGCTGAAATAAGCCTATTTAATAAGCCTAAGTTGCTGAAATAAGTATTTTTAATAAGCATAAGTTGCTGAAATAAGCCTATTTAATGAGTCTAAGTTGCTGAAATAAGGCTATTTAATAAGTCTAAGTTGCTGAAATAAGCCTTTTTAATCAGCATAAGTTGCTGAAATAAGCCTATTTAATAAGCTCAAGTTGCTGAAATAAGCCTACTTAATTAGGCTATTTAATAAGCCTAAGTTGCTGAAATAAGCCTATTTAATAAGCGTAAGTTGCTGAAATAAGGCTATTTAATAAGTCTAAGTTGCTGAAATAAGCCTATTTAATAAGCCTAAGTTGCTGAATAAGCCTATTTAATAAGCCTAAGTTGCTGAAATAAGCCTATTTAATAAGTTTAAGTTGCTGAAATAAGGCTATTTAATAAGCCTAAGTTGCTGAAATAAGCCTATTTAATAAGCCTAAGTTGCTGAAATAAAGCTATTTAATAAGTCTAAGTTGCTGAAATAAGCCTATTTAATAAGCCTAAGTTGCTGAAATAAGTATATTTAATAAGCATAAGTTGCTGAAATAAACCTATTTAATGAGTCTAAGTTGCTGAAATAAGGCTATTTAATAAGTCTAAGTTGCTGAAATAAGCCTTTTTAATCAGCATAAGTTGCTGAAATAAGTCTATTTAATAATCCCAAGTTGCTGAAATAAGCCTACTTAATTAGGCTATTTAATAAGCCTAAGTTGCTGAAATAAGCCTATTTAATAAGCGTAAGTTGCTGAAATAAGGCTATTTAATAAGTCTAAGTTGCTGAAATAAGCCTATTTAATAAGCCTAAGTTGCTGAAATAAGCCCATTTAATAAGCCTATTTAATAAGCCTAAGTTGCTGAAATAAGCCTATTTAATAAGCCTATTTAATAAGCCTATTTAATAGGCCTATTTAATAAGTCTAAGTTGCTGAAATAAGCCTATTTATAAGCCTAAGTTGCTGAATGAGCCTATTTAATAAGCATAAGTTGCTGAAATAAGCCTATTTAATAAGCCTAAGTTGCTGAATAAGCCTATTTAATAAGCCTAAGTTGCTGAATAAACCTATTTAATAAGTCTAAGTTGCTGAAATAAGTCTATTTAATAATCCCAAGTTGCTGAAATAAGCCTACTTAATTAGGCTATTTAATAAGCCTAAGTTGCTGAAATAAGCCTATTTAATAAGCGTAAGTTGCTGAAATAAGGCTATTTAATAAGTCTAAGTTGCTGAAATAAGCCTATTTAATACGCCTATTTAATAGGCCTATTTAATAAGTCTAAGTTGCTGAAATAAGCCTATTTATAAGCCTAAGTTGCTGAATGAGCCTATTTAATAAGCCTAAGTTGCTGAAATAAGCCTATTTAATAAGCCTAAGTTGCTGAATAAGCCTATTTAATAAGCCTAAGTTGCTGAATAAACCTATTTAATAAGTCTAAGTTGCTGAAATAAGCCTATTTAATAAAGCTATTTAATAAGCTTAAGTTGCTGAATAAGCCTATTTAATAAGTCTAAATTGCTGAAATAAGGCTATTTAATACGCCTAAGTTGCTGAAATAAGGCTATTTAATAAGTTTAAGTTGCTGAAATAAGCCTATTTAATAAGCCTAAGTTGCTGAAATAAGCATATTTAATAAGGCTATTTAATGAGCCTAAGTTGCTGAAATAAGCCTATTTAATAAGCCTAAGTTTCTGAACTAAGCCTATTTAAAAAGTATATTTAATAAGTCTAAGTTGCTGAAATAAGCCTATTTAATAAGCCTAAGTTGCTGAAATAAGGCTATTTAATAAGTCTAAGTTGCTGAAATAAGCCTATTTAATAAGCCTAAGTTGCTGAAATAAGTATTTTGAATAAGCATAAGTTGCTGAAATAAGCCTATTTAATGAGTCTAAGTTGCTGAAATAAGGCTATTTAATAAGTCTAAGTTGCTGAAATAAGCCTTTTTAATCAGCATAAGTTGCTGAAATAAGCCTATTTAATAAGCTCAAGTTGCTGAAATAAGCCTACTTAATTAGGCTATTTAATAAGCCTAAGTTGCTGAAATAAGCCTATTTAATAAGCGTAAGTTGCTGAAATAAGGCTATTTAATAAGTCTAAGTTGCTGAAATAAGCCTATTTATAAGCCTAAGTTGCTGAATGAGCCTATTTAATAAGCCTAAGTTGCTGAAATAAGCCTATTTAATAAGCCTAAGTTGCTGAATAAGCCTATTTAATAAGCCTAAGTTGCTGAATAAACCTATTTAATAAGTCTAAGTTGCTGAAATAAGCCTATTTAATAAAGCTATTTAATAAGCCTAAGTTGCTGAATAAGCCTATTTAATATGTCTAAATTGCTGAAATAAGGCTATTTAATAAGCCTAAGTTGCTGAAATAAGGCTATTTAATAAGTTTAAGTTGCTGAAATAAGCCTATTTAATAAGCCTAAGTTGCTGAAATAAGCCTATTTAATAAGCCTATTTAATAAGCCTATTTAATAGGCCTATTTAATAAGTCTAAGTTGCTGAAATAAGCCTATTTAATAAGCCTATTTAATAGGCCTATTTAATAAGTCTAAGTTGCTGAAATAAGCCTATTTATAAGCCTAAGTTGCTGAATGAGCCTATTTAATAAGCATAAGTTGCTGAAATAAGCCTATTTAATAAGCCTAAGTTGCTGAATAAGCCTATTTAATAAGCCTAAGTTGCTGAATAAACCTATTTAATAAGTCTAAGTTGCTGAAATAAGTCTATTTAATAATCCCAAGTTGCTGAAATAAGCCTACTTAATTAGGCTATTTAATAAGCCTAAGTTGCTGAAATAAGCCTATTTAATAAGCGTAAGTTGCTGAAATAAGGCTATTTAATAAGTCTAAGTTGCTGAAATAAGCCTATTTAATAAGCCTATTTAATAAGCCTATTTAATAGGCCTATTTAATAAGTCTAAGTTGTTGAAATAAGCCTATTTAATAAGCCTATTTAATAGGCCTATTTAATAAGTCTAAGTTGCTGAAATAAGCCTATTTATAAGCCTAAGTTGCTGAATGAGCCTATTTAATAAGCCTAAGTTGCTGAAATAAGCCTATTTAATAAGCCTAAGTTGCTGAATAAGCCTATTTAATAAGCCTAAGTTGCTGAATAAACCTATTTAATAAGTCTAAGTTGCTGAAATAAGCCTATTTAATAAAGCTATTTAATAAGCTTAAGTTGCTGAATAAGCCTATTTAATAAGTCTAAATTGCTGAAATAAGGCTATTTAATAAGCCTAAGTTGCTGAAATAAGGCTATTTAATAAGTTTAAGTTGCTGAAATAAGCCTATTTAATAAGCCTAAGTTGCTGAAATAAGCATATTTAATAAGGCTATTTAATGAGCCTAAGTTGCTGAAATAAGCCTATTTAATAAGCCTAAGTTTCTGAACTAAGCCTATTTAAAAAAGTATATTTAATAAGTCTAAGTTGCTGAAATAAGCCTATTTAATAAGCCTAAGTTGCTGAAATAAGGCTATTTAATAAGTCTAAGTTGCTGAAATAAGCCTATTTAATAAGCCTAAGTTGCTGAAATAAGTATTTTGAATAAGCATAAGTTGCTGAAATAAGCCTATTTAATGAGTCTAAGTTGCTGAAATAAGGCTATTTAATAAGTCTAAGTTGCTGAAATAAGCCTTTTTAATCAGCATAAGTTGCTGAAATAAGCCTATTTAATAAGCTCAAGTTGCTGAAATAAGCCTACTTAATTAGGCTATTTAATAAGCCTAAGTTGCTGAAATAAGCCTATTTAATAAGCGTAAGTTGCTGAAATAAGGCTATTTAATAAGTCTAAGTTGCTGAAATAAGCCTATTTATAAGCCTAAGTTGCTGAATGAGCCTATTTAATAAGCCTAAGTTGCTGAAATAAGCCTATTTAATAAGCCTAAGTTGCTGAATAAGCCTATTTAATAAGCCTAAGTTGCTGAATAAACCTATTTAATAAGTCTAAGTTGCTGAAATAAGCCTATTTAATAAAGCTATTTAATAAGCCTAAGTTGCTGAATAAGCCTATTTAATATGTCTAAATTGCTGAAATAAGGCTATTTAATAAGCCTAAGTTGCTGAAATAAGGCTATTTAATAAGTTTAAGTTGCTGACATAAGCCTATTTAATAAGCCTAAGTTGCTGAAATAAGCATATTTAATAAGGCTATTTAATGAGCCTAAGTTGCTGAAATAAGCCTATTTAATAAGTTTAAGTTGCTGAAATAAGGCTATTTAATAAGTCTATTTAATAAGCCTATTTAATAAGTATTTAATGCGCCTATTTAATAAGCCTATTTATTGAGCCTATTTAATAAGCCTATTTATTGAGCCTATTTAATAAGCCTATTTATTGAGCCAATTTAATAAGCCTATTTATTGAGCCTATTTAATAAGCCTATTTAATAAGTCTATTTAATAAGGCTATTTAATAGGCCTAATTTAATAAGTCTAAGTTGCTGAAATAAGCCTATTTAATAAGCCTATTTAATAGGCCTATTTAATAAGTCTAAGTTGCTGAAATAAGCCTATTTAATAAGCCTAAGTTTCTGAATGAGCCTATTTAATAAGCCTAAGTTGCTGAAATAAGCCTATTAAATAAGCCTAAGTTGCTGAAAAAAGCCTATTAAATAAGCCTAAGTTGCTGAATAAGCCTATTTAATAAGCCTAAGTTGCTGAATAAACCTATTTAATAAGTCTAAGTTGCTGAAATAAGCATATTTAATAAGGCTATTTAATAAGTCTAAGTTGCTGAAATAAACCTATTTAAAAATGCTATTTAATAAGCCTATGTTTCTGAAATAAACCTGTTTAATAAGGCTATTTAATAAGCATAAGTTGCTGAAATAAGCTTATTTAATAAGCCTAAGTTGCTGAAATAAGCTTATTTAATAAGGCTATTTAATAAGTCTAAGTTGCTGAAATAAACCTATTTAATAAGCCTAAGTTGCTAAAATAAGCCTATTCAATGAGGCTATTTAATAAGTCTATTTAATAAGCCTATTTAATAAGCCTATTTAATACGCCTATTTAATAAACATATTTAATAAGTATTTAATGAGCCTATTTAATAAGTCTATTTAATAAGCCTTTTTAATAAGCCTATTTAATAAGTCTATTTAATAAGCCTATTTAATAAGTCTATTTAATAAGTCTATTTAATAAGCCTATTTAATAAGTCTATTTAATAAGTCTATTTAATAAGCCTATTTAATAAGTATTTAATGAGCATATTTAATAAGCCTATTTATTGAGCCTATTTAATAAGCCTATTTATTGAGCCTATTTAATAAGCCTATTTATTGAGCGTATTTAATAAGCCTATTTAATAAGTCTATTTAATAAGACTATTTAATAAGCCTATTTAATAAGCCTATTTATTGAGCCTATTTAATAAGCCTATTTATTGAGCCTATTTAATAAGTCTATTTAATAAGCCTATTTAATAAGCCTAATTAATAAGTATTTAATGAGCCTATTTAATACGTCTATTTAATAAGCCTATTTAATAGGCCTATTTAATAAGTCTAAGTTGCTGAAATAAGCCTATTTAATAGGCCTATTTAATAAGTCTAAGTTGCTGAAATAAGCCTATTTAATAAGCCTAAGTTTCTGAATGAGCCTATTTAATAAGCCTAAGTTGCTGAAATAAGCCTATTTAATAAGCCTAATTTGCTGAATAAGCCTACTTAATAAGCCTAAGTTGCTGAAATAAGCCTATTTAATAAGTTTAAGTTGCTGAAATAAGGCTATTTAATAAGCCTAAGTTGCTGAAATAAGCCTATTTAATAAGCCTAAGTTGCTGAAATAAAGCTATTTAATAAGTCTAAGTTGCTGAACTAAGCCTATTTAATAAGCCTAAGTTGCTGAAATAAGTATATTTAATAAGCATAAGTTGCTGAAATAAACCTATTTAATGAGTCTAAGTTGCTGAAATAAGGCTATTTAATAAGTCTAAGTTGCTGAAATAAGCCTTTTTAATCAGCGTAAGTTGCTGAAATAAGTCTATTTAATAATCCCAAGTTGCTGAAATAAGCCTACTTAATTAGGCTATTTAATAAGCCTAAGTTGCTGAAATAAGCCTATTTAATAAGCGTAAGTTGCTGAAATATGGCTATTTAATAAGGCTATTTAATAAGCCTAAGTTGCTGAAATAAGGCTATTTAATAAGTTTAAGTTGCTGAAATAAGCCTATTTAATAAGCCTAAGTTGCTGAAATAAGCCTATTTAATAAGCCTATTTAATAAGCCTATTTAATAGGCCTATTTAATAAGTCTAAGTTGCTGAAATAAGCCTATTTAATAAGCCTATTTAATAGGCCTATTTAATAAGTCTAAGTTGCTGAAATAAGCCTATTTATAAGCCTAAGTTGCTGAATGAGCCTATTTAATAAGCATAAGTTGCTGAAATAAGCCTATTTAATAAGCCTAAGTTGCTGAATAAGCCTATTTAATAAGCCTAAGTTGCTGAATAAACCTATTTAATAAGTCTAAGTTTGCTGAAATAAGTCTATTTAATAATCCCAAGTTGCTGAAATAAGCCTACTTAATTAGGCTATTTAATAAGCCTAAGTTGCTGAAATAAGCCTATTTAATAAGCGTAAGTTGCTGAAATAAGGCTATTTAATAAGTCTAAGTTGCTGAAATAAGCCTATTTAATAAGCCTATTTAATAAGCCTATTTAATAGGCCTATTTAATAAGTCTAAGTTGTTGAAATAAGCCTATTTAATAAGCCTATTTAATAGGCCTATTTAATAAGTCTAAGTTGCTGAAATAAGCCTATTTATAAGCCTAAGTTGCTGAATGAGCCTATTTAATAAGCCTAAGTTGCTGAAATAAGCCTATTTAATAAGCCTAAGTTGCTGAATAAGCCTATTTAATAAGCCTAAGTTGCTGAATAAACCTATTTAATAAGTCTAAGTTGCTGAAATAAGCCTATTTAATAAAGCTATTTAATAAGCTTAAGTTGCTGAATAAGCCTATTTAATAAGTCTAAATTGCTGAAATAAGGCTATTTAATAAGCCTAAGTTGCTGAAATAAGGCTATTTAATAAGTTTAAGTTGCTGAAATAAGCCTATTTAATAAGCCTAAGTTGCTGAAATAAGCATATTTAATAAGGCTATTTAATGAGCCTAAGTTGCTGAAATAAGCCTATTTAATAAGCCTAAGTTTCTGAACTAAGCCTATTTAAAAAAGTATATTTAATAAGTCTAAGTTGCTGAAATAAGCCTATTTAATAAGCCTAAGTTGCTGAAATAAGGCTATTTAATAAGTCTAAGTTGCTGAAATAAGCCTATTTAATAAGCCTAAGTTGCTGAAATAAGTATTTTGAATAAGCATAAGTTGCTGAAATAAGCCTATTTAATGAGTCTAAGTTGCTGAAATAAGGCTATTTAATAAGTCTAAGTTGCTGAAATAAGCCTTTTTAATCAGCATAAGTTGCTGAAATAAGCCTATTTAATAAGCTCAAGTTGCTGAAATAAGCCTACTTAATTAGGCTATTTAATAAGCCTAAGTTGCTGAAATAAGCCTATTTAATAAGCGTAAGTTGCTGAAATAAGGCTATTTAATAAGTCTAAGTTGCTGAAATAAGCCTATTTATAAGCCTATGTTGCTGAATGAGCCTATTTAATAAGCCTAAGTTGCTGAAATAAGCCTATTTAATAAGCCTAAGTTGCTGAATAAGCCTATTTAATAAGCCTAAGTTGCTGAATAAACCTATTTAATAAGTCTAAGTTGCTGAAATAAGCCTATTTAATAAAGCTATTTAATAAGCCTAAGTTGCTGAATAAGCCTATTTAATATGTCTAAATTGCTGAAATAAGGCTATTTAATAAGCCTAAGTTGCTGAAATAAGGCTATTTAATAAGTTTAAGTTGCTGAAATAAGCCTATTTAATAAGCCTAAGTTGCTGAAATAAGCATATTTAATAAGGCTATTTAATGAGCCTAAGTTGCTGAAATAAGCCTATTTAATAAGTTTAAGTTGCTGAAATAAGGCTATTTAATAAGTCTATTTAATAAGCCTATTTAATAAGTATTTAATGCGCCTATTTAATAAGCCTATTTATTGAGCCTATTTAATAAGCCTATTTATTGAGCCTATTTAATAAGCCTATTTATTGAGCCTATTTAATAAGCCTATTTATTGAGCCTATATAATAAGCCTATTTAATAAGTCTATTTAATAAGGCTATTTAATAGGCCTAATTTAATAAGTCTAAGTTGCTGAAATAAGCCTATTTAATAAGCCTATTTAATAGGCCTATTTAATAAGTCTAAGTTGCTGAAATAAGCCTATTTAATAAGCCTAAGTTTCTGAATGAGCCTATTTAATAAGCCTAAGTTGCTGAAATAAGCCTATTAAATAAGCCTAAGTTGCTGAAAAAAGCCTATTAAATAAGCCTAAGTTGCTGAATAAGCCTATTTAATAAGCCTAAGTTGCTGAATAAACCTATTTAATAAGTCTAAGTTGCTGAAATAAGCATATTTAATAAGGCTATTTAATAAGTCTAAGTTGCTGAAATAAACCTATTTAAAAATGCTATTTAATAAGCCTATGTTTCTGAAATTAACCTGTTTAATAAGGCTATTTAATAAGCATAAGTTGCTGAAATAAGCTTATTTAATAAGCCTAAGTTGCTGAAATAAGCTTATTTAATAAGGCTATTTAATAAGTCTAAGTTGCTGAAATAAACCTATTTAATAAGCCTAAGTTGCTAAAATAAGCCTATTCAATGAGGCTATTTAATAAGTCTATTTAATAAGCCTATTTAATAAGCCTATTTAATACGCCTATTTAATAAACATATTTAATAAGTATTTAATGAGCCTATTTAATAAGTCTATTTAATAAGCCTTTTTAATAAGCCTATTTAATAAGTCTATTTAATAAGCCTATTTAATAAGTCTATTTAATAAGTCTATTTAATAAGCCTATTTAATAAGTCTATTTAATAAGTCTATTTAATAAGCCTATTTAATAAATATTTAATGAGCATATTTAATTAGCCTATTTATTGAGCCTATTTAATAAGCCTATTTATTGAGCCTATTTAATAAGCCTGTTTATTGAGCGTATTTAATAAGCCTATTTAATAAGTCTATTTAATAAGACTATTTAATAAGCCTATTTAATAAGCCTATTTATTGAGCCTATTTAATAAGCCTATTTATTGAGCCTATTTAATAAGTCTATTTAATAAGCCTATTTAATAAGCCTAATTAATAAGTATTTAATGAGCCTATTTAATACGTCTATTTAATAAGCCTATTTAATAGGCCTATTTAATAAGTCTAAGTTGCTGAAATAAGCCTATTTAATAGGCCTATTTAATAAGTCTAAGTTGCTGAAATAAGCCTATTTAATAAGCCTAAGTTTCTGAATGAGCCTATTTAATAAGCCTAAGTTGCTGAAATAAGCCTATTTAATAAGCCTAATTTGCTGAATAAGCCTACTTAATAAGCCTAAGTTGCTGAAATAAGCCTATTTAATAAGTTTAAGTTGCTGAAATAAGGCTATTTAATAAGCCTAAGTTGCTGAAATAAGCCTATTTAATAAGCCTAAGTTGCTGAAATAAAGTTATTTAATAAGTCTAAGTTGCTGAAATAAGCCTATTTAATAAGCCTAAGTTGCTGAAATAAGTATATTTAATAAGCATAAGTTGCTGAAATAAACCTATTTAATGAGTCTAAGTTGCTGAAATAAGGCTATTTAATAAGTCTAAGTTGCTGAAATAAGCCTTTTTAATCAGCCTAAGTTGCTGAAATAAGCCTATTTAATAAAGCTATTTAATAAGCCTAAGTTGCTGAATAAGCCTATTTAATATGTCTAAATTGCTGAAATAAGGCTATTTAATAAGCCTAAGTTGCTGAAATAAGGCTATTTAATAAGTTTAAGTTGCTGAAATAAGCCTATTTAATAAGCCTAAGTTGCTGAAATAAGCATATTTAATAAGGCTATTTAATGAGCCTAAGTTGCTGAAATAAGCCTATTTAATAAGTTTAAGTTGCTGAAATAAGTCTATTTAATAATCCCAAGTTGCTGAAATAAGCCTACTTAATTAGCCTATTTAATAAGCCTAAGTTGCTGAAATAAGCCTATTTAATAAGCGTAAGTTGCTGAAATATGGCTATTTAATAAGTCTAAGTTGCTGAAATAAGCCTATTTAATAAGCCTAAGTTGCTGAAATAAGCCCATTTAATAAGCCTATTTAATAAGCCTAAGTTGCTGAAATAAGCCTATTTAATAAGCCTATTTAATAAGCCTATTTAATAGGCCTATTTAATAAGTCTAAGTTGCTGAAATAAGCCTATTTAATAAGCCTATTTAATAGGCCTATTTAATAAGTCTAAGTTGCTGAAATAAGCCTATTTAATAAGCCTAAGTTGCTGAATGAGCCTAATTAATAAGCCTAAGTTGCTGAAATAAGCCTATTTAATAAGCCTAAGTTGCTGAATAAGCCTATTTAATAAGCCTAAGTTGCTGAATAAACCTATTTAATAAGTCTAAGTTGCTGAAATAAGCCTATTTAATAAGGCTATTTAATAAGCCTAAGTTGCTGAATAAGCCTATTTAATAAGTCTAAGTTGCTGAAATAAGGCTATTTAATAAGCCTAAGTTGCTGAAATAAGGCTATTTAATAAGTTTAAGTTGCTGAAATAAGCCTATTTAATAAGCCTAAGTTGCTGAAATAAGCCTATTTAATAAGGCTATTTAATGAGCCTAAGTTGCTGAAATAAGCCTATTTAATAAGCCTAAGTTTCTGAACTAAGCCTATTTAAAAAGGTATATTTAATAAGTCTAAGTTGCTGAAATAAACCTATTTAATAAGCCTAAGTTGCTAAAATAAGCCTATTCAATGAGGCTATTTAATAAGTCTATTTAATAAGCCTATTTAATAAGCCTATTTAATAAGCCTATTTAATACGCCTATTTAATAAACATATTTAATAAGTATTTAATGAGCCTATTTAATAAGTCTATTTAATAAGCCTTTTTAATAAGCCTATTTAATAAGTCTATTTAATAAGCCTATTTAATAAGTCTATTTAATAAGTCTATTTAATAAGCCTATTTAATAAGTATTTAATGAGCCTATTTAATAAGCCTATTTATTGAGCCTATTTAATAAGCCTATTTATTGAGCCTATTTAATAAGCCTATTTATTGAGCATATTTAATAAGCCTATTTAATAAGTCTATTTAATAAGACTATTTAATAAGCCTATTTAATAAGCCTATTTATTGAGCCTATTTAATAAGCCTATTTATTGAGCCTATTTAATAAGTCTATTTAATAAGCCTATTTAATAAGCCTAATTAATAAGTATTTCATGAGCCTATTTAATAAGTCTATTTAATAAGCCTATTTAATAGGCCTATTTAATAAGTCTAAGTTGCTGAAATAAGCCTATTTAATAAGCCTATTTAATAGGCCTATTTAATAAGTCTAAGTTGCTGAAATAAGCCTATTTAATAAGCCTAAGTTTCTGAATGATCCTATTTAATAAGCCTAAGTTGCTGAAATAAGCCTATTTAATAAGCCTAAGTTGCTGAATAAGCCTACTTAATAAGCCTAAGTTGCTGAAATAAGCCTATTTAATAAGTTTAAGTTGCTGAAATAAGGCTATTTAATAAGCCTAAGTTGCTGAAATAAGCCTATTTAATAAGCCTAAGTTGCTGAAATAAAGCTATTTAATAAGTCTAAGTTGCTGAAATAAGCCTATTTAATAAGCCTAAGTTGCTGAAATAAGCCTTTTTAATCAGCGTAAGTTGCTGAAATAAGTATATTTAATAATCCCAAGTTGCTGAAATAAGCCTACTTAATTAGGCTATTTAATAAGCCTAAGTTGCTGAAATAAGCCTATTTAATAAGCGTAAGTTGCTGAAATATGGCTATTTAATAAGTCTAAGTTGCTGAAATAAGCCTATTTAATAAGCCTAAGTTGCTGAAATAAGCCCATTTAATAAGCCTATTTAATAAGCCTAAGTTGCTGAAATAAGCCTATTTAATAAGCCTATTTAATAAGCCTATTTAATAGGCCTATTTAATAAGTCTAAGTTGCTGAAATAAGCCTATTTAATAAGCCTATTTAATAGGCCTATTTAATAAGTCTAAGTTGCTGAAATAAGCCTATTTAATAAGCCTAAGTTGCTGAATGAGCCTAATTAATAAGCCTAAGTTGCTGAAATACGCCTATTTAATAAGCCTAAGTTGCTGAATAAGCCTATTTAATAAGCCTAAGTTGCTGAATAAACCTATTTAATAAGTCTAAGTTGCTGAAATAAGCCTATTTAATAAGGCTATTTAATAAGCCTAAGTTGCTGAATAAGCCTATTTAATAAGTCTAAGTTGCTGAAATAAGGCTATTTAATAAGCCTAAGTTGCTGAAATAAGCCCATTTAATAAGCCTATTTAATAAGCCTAAGTTGCTGAAATAAGCCTATTTAATAAGCCTATTTAATAAGCCTATTTAATAGGCCTATTTAATAAGTCTAAGTTGCTGAAATAAGCCTATTTAATAAGCCTATTTAATAGGCCTATTTAATAAGTCTAAGTTGCTGAAATAAGCCTATTTAATAAGCCTAAGTTGCTGAATGAGCCTAATTAATAAGCCTAAGTTGCTGAAATACGCCTATTTAATAAGCCTAAGTTGCTGAATAAGCCTATTTAATAAGCCTAAGTTGCTGAATAAACCTATTTAATAAGTCTAAGTTGCTGAAATAAGCCTATTTAATAAGGCTATTTAATAAGCCTAAGTTGCTGAATAAGCCTATTTAATAAGTCTAATTTGCTGAAATAAGGCTATTTAATAAGCCTAAGTTGCTGAAATAAGGCTATTTAATAAGTTTAAGTTGCTGAAATAAGCCTATTTAATAAGCCTAAGTTGCTGAAATAAGCCTATTTAATAAGGCTATTTAATGAGCCTAAGTTGCTGAAATAAACCTATTTAAAAATGCTATTTAATAAGCCTAAGTTGCTGAAATAAACCTGTTTAATAAGGCTATTTAATAAGCATAAGTTGCTGAAATAAGCTTATTTAATTAGCCTAAGTTGCAGAAATAAGCCTATTTAATAAGGCTATTTAATAAGTCTATTTAATAAGCCTATTTAATAAGTATTTAATGCGCCTATTTAATAAGCCTATTTATTGAGCCTATTTAATAAGCCTATTTATTGAGCCTATTTAATAAGCCTATTTACTGAGCCTATTTAATAAGCCTATTTATTGAGCCTATTTAATAAGCCTATTTAATAAGTCTATTTAATAAGCCTATTTAATAGGCCTATTTAATAAGTCTAAGTTGCTGAAATAAGCCTATTTAATAAGCCTATTTAATAGGCCTATTTAATAAGTCTAAGTTGCTGAAATAAGCCTATTTAATAAGCCTAAGTTTCTGAATGAGCCTATTTAATAATCCTAAGTTGTTGAAATAAGCCTATTAAATAAGCCTAAGTTGCTGAAAAAAGCATATTAAATAAGCCAAAGTTGCTGAATAAGCCTATTTAATAAGCCTAAGTTGCTGAATAAACCTATTTAATAAGTCTAAGTTGCTGAAATAAGCATATTTAATACGGCTATTTAATAAGTCTAAGTTGCTGAAATAAACCTATTTAAAAATGCTATTTAATAAGCCTAAGTTGCTGAAATGAGCCTATTTAATAAGCCTCTTTAATAAGTCTAAGTTGCTGAAATAAACCTATTTAATAAGCCTAAGTTGCTAAAATAAGCCTATTTAATGAGGCTATTTAATAAGTCTATTTAATAAGCCTATTTAATAAGCCTATTTAATAAGCCTATTTAATAAGCCTATTTAATAAGTCTATTTAATAAGTCTATTTAATAAGTATTTAATGAGACTATTTAATAAGCCTATTTATTGAGCCTATTTAATAAGCCTATTTATTGAGCCTATTTAATAAGCCTATTTATTGAGCCTATTTAATAAGCCTATTTATTGAGCCTATTTAATAAGCCTATTTAATAAGTCTCTTTAAAAAAACTATTTAATAAGCCTATTTATTGAGCGTATTTAATGAGCCTATTTAATAAGTCTATTTAATAAGCCTATTTAATAGGCCTATTAATAAGTCTAAGTTGCTGAAATAAGCCTATTTAATAAGCCTATTTAATAGGCCTATTTAATAAGTCTAAGTTGCTGAAATAAGCCTATTTAATAAGCCTAAGTTTCTGAATGAGCCTATTTAATAAGCCTAAGTTGCTGAAATAAGCCTATTTAATAAGCCTAAGTTGCTGAATAAGCCTATTTAATAAGCCTAAGTTGCTGAAATAAGCCTATTTAATAAGTTTAAGTTGCTGAAATAAGGCTATTTAATAAGCCTAAGTTGCTGAAATAAGCCTATTTAATAAGCCTAAGTTGCTGAAATAAAGCTATTTAATAAGTCTAAGTTGCTGAAATAAGCCTATTTAATAAGCCTAAGTTGCTGAAATAAGTATATTTAATAAGCATAAGTTGCTGAAATAAACCTATTTAATGAGTCTAAGTTGCTGAAATAAGGCTATTTAATAAGTCTAAGTTGCTGAAATAAGCCTTTTTAATCAGCGTAAGTTGCTGAAATAAGTCTATTTAATAATACCAAGTTGCTGAAATAAGCCTACTTAATTAGGCTATTTAATAAGCCTAAGTTGCTGAAATAAGCCTATTTAATAAGCGTAAGTTGCTGAAATAACGCTATTTAATAAGTCTAAGTTGCTGAAAGAAGCCCATTTAATAAGCCTATTTAATAAGCCTAAGTTGCTGAAATAAGCCTATTTAATAAGCCTATTTAATAAGCCTATTTAATAGGCCTATTTAATAAGTCTAAGTTGCTGAAATAAGCCTATTTAATACGCCTATTTAATAGGCCTATTTAATAAGTCTAAGTTGCTGAAATAAGCCTATTTAATAAGCCTATTTAATAGGCCTATTTAATAAGTCTAAGTTGCTGAAATAAGCCTATTTAATAAGCCTAAGTTTCTGAATGAGCCTATTTAATAAGCCTAAGTTGCTGAAATAAGCCTATTTAATAAGCCTAAGTTGCTGAATAAGCCTATTTAATAAGCCTAAGTTGCTGAAATAAGCCTATTTAATAAGTTTAAGTTGCTGAAATAAGGCTATTTAATAAGCCTAAGTTGCTGAAATAAGCCTATTTAATAAGCCTAAGTTGCTGAAATAAAGCTATTTAATAAGTCTAAGTTGCTGAAATAAGCCTATTTAATAAGCCTAAGTTGCTGAAATAAGTATATTTAATAAGCATAAGTTGCTGAAATAAACCTATTTAATGAGTCTAAGTTGCTGAAATAAGGCTATTTAATAAGTCTAAGTTGCTGAAATAAGCCTTTTTAATCAGCATAAGTTGCTGAAATAAGTCTATTTAATAATCCCAAGTTGCTGAAATAAGCCTACTTAATTAGGCTATTTAATAAGCCTAAGTTGCTGAAATAAGCCTATTTAATAAGCGTAAGTTGCTGAAATAACGCTATTTAATAAGTCTAAGTTGCTGAAATAAGCCTATTTAATAAGCCTAAGTTGCTGAAATAAGCCCATTTAATAAGCCTATTTAATAAGCCTAAGTTGCTGAAATAAGCCTATTTAATAAGCCTATTTAATAAGCCTATTTAATAGGCCTATTTAATAAGTCTAAGTTGCTGAAATAAGCCTATTTAATACGCCTATTTAATAGGCCTATTTAATAAGTCTAAGTTGCTGAAATAAGCCTATTTAATAAGCCTAAGTTGCTGAATGAGCCTAATTAATAAGCCTAAGTTGCTGAAATACGCCTATTTAATAAGCCTAAGTTGCTGAATAAGCCTATTTAATAAGCCTAAGTTGCTGAATAAACCTATTTAATAAGTCTAAGTTGCTGAAATAAGCCTATTTAATAAGGCTATTTAATAAGCCTAAGTTGCTGAATAAGCCTATTTAATAAGTCTAATTTGCTGAAATAAGGCTATTTAATAAGCCTAAGTTGCTGAAATAAGGCTATTTAATAAGTTTAAGTTGCTGAAATAAGCCTATTTAATAAGCCTAAGTTGCTGAAATAAGCCTATTTAATAAGGCTATTTAATGAGCCTAAGTTGCTGAAATAAACCTATTTAAAAATGCTATTTAATAAGCCTAAGTTGCTGAAATAAACCTGTTTAATAAGGCTATTTAATAAGCATAAGTTGCTGAAATAAGCTTATTTAATTAGCCTAAGTTGCTGAAATAAGCCTATTTAATAAGGCTATTTAATAAGTCTATTTAATAAGCCTATTTAATAAGTATTTAATGCGCCTATTTAATAAGCCTATTTATTGAGCCTATTTAATAAGCCTATTTATTGAGCCTATTTAATAAGCCTATTTACTGAGCCTATTTAATAAGCCTATTTATTGAGCCTATTTAATAAGCCTATTTAATAAGTCTATTTAATAAGCCTATTTAATAGGCCTATTTAATAAGTCTAAGTTGCTGAAATAAGCCTATTTAATAAGCCTATTTAATAGGCCTATTTAATAAGTCTAAGTTGCTGAAATAAGCCTATTTAATAAGCCTAAGTTTCTGAATGAGCCTATTTAATAATCCTAAGTTGTTGAAATAAGCCTATTAAATAAGCCTAAGTTGCTGAAAAAAGCATATTAAATAAGCCTAAGTTGCTGAATAAGCCTATTTAATAAGCCTAAGTTGCTGAATAAACCTATTTAATAAGTCTAAGTTGCTGAAATAAGCATATTTAATACGGCTATTTTATAAGTCTAAGTTGCTGAAATAAACCTATTTAAAAATGCTATTTAATAAGCCTAAGTTGCTGAAATGAGCCTATTTAATAAGCCTCTTTAATAAGTCTAAGTTGCTGAAATAAACCTATTTAATAAGCCTAAGTTGCTAAAATAAGCCTATTTAATGAGGCTATTTAATAAGTCTATTTAATAAGCCTATTTAATAAGCCTATTTAATAAGCCTATTTAATAAGCCTATTTAATAAGTCTATTTAATAAGTCTATTTAATAAGTATTTAATGAGACTATTTAATAAGCCTATTTATTGAGCCTATTTAATAAGCCTATTTATTGAGCCTATTTAATAAGCCTATTTATTGAGCCTATTTAATAAGCCTATTTATTGAGCCTATTTAATAAGCCTATTTAATAAGTCTCTTTAAAAAAACTATTTAATAAGCCTATTTATTGAGCGTATTTAATGAGCCTATTTAATAAGTCTATTTAATAAGCCTATTTAATAGGCCTATTAATAAGTCTAAGTTGCTGAAATAAGCCTATTTAATAAGCCTATTTAATAGGCCTATTTAATAAGTCTAAGTTGCTGAAATAAGCCTATTTAATAAGCCTAAGTTTCTGAATGAGCCTATTTAATAAGCCTAAGTTGCTGAAATAAGCCTATTTAATAAGCCTAAGTTGCTGAATAAGCCTATTTAATAAGCCTAAGTTGCTGAAATAAGCCTATTTAATAAGTTTAAGTTGCTGAAATAAGGCTATTTAATAAGCCTAAGTTGCTGAAATAAGCCTATTTAATAAGCCTAAGTTGCTGAAATAAAGCTATTTAATAAGTCTAAGTTGCTGAAATAAGCCTATTTAATAAGCCTAAGTTGCTGAAATAAGTATATTTAATAAGCATAAGTTGCTGAAATAAACCTATTTAATGAGTCTAAGTTGCTGAAATAAGGCTATTTAATAAGTCTAAGTTGCTGAAATAAGCCTTTTTAATCAGCGTAAGTTGCTGAAATAAGTCTATTTAATAATACCAAGTTGCTGAAATAAGCCTACTTAATTAGGCTATTTAATAAGCCTAAGTTGCTGAAATAAGCCTATTTAATAAGCGTAAGTTGCTGAAATAACGCTATTTAATAAGTCTAAGTTGCTGAAATAAGCCCATTTAATAAGCCTATTTAATAAGCCTAAGTTGCTGAAATAAGCCTATTTAATAAGCCTATTTAATAAGCCTATTTAATAGGCCTATTTAATAAGTCTAAGTTGCTGAAATAAGCCTATTTAATACGCCTATTTAATAGGCCTATTTAATAAGTCTAAGTTGCTGAAATAAGCCTATTTAATAAGCCTATTTAATAGGCCTATTTAATAAGTCTAAGTTGCTGAAATAAGCCTATTTAATAAGCCTAAGTTTCTGAATGAGCCTATTTAATAAGCCTAAGTTGCTGAAATAAGCCTATTTAATAAGCCTAAGTTGCTGAATAAGCCTATTTAATAAGCCTAAGTTGCTGAAATAAGCCTATTTAATAAGTTTAAGTTGCTGAAATAAGGCTATTTAATAAGCCTAAGTTGCTGAAATAAGCCTATTTAATAAGCCTAAGTTGCTGAAATAAAGCTATTTAATAAGTCTAAGTTGCTGAAATAAGCCTATTTAATAAGCCTAAGTTGCTGAAATAAGTATATTTAATAAGCATAAGTTGCTGAAATAAACCTATTTAATGAGTCTAAGTTGCTGAAATAAGGCTATTTAATAAGTCTAAGTTGCTGAAATAAGCCTTTTTAATCAGCATAAGTTGCTGAAATAAGTCTATTTAATAATCCCAAGTTGCTGAAATAAGCCTACTTAATTAGGCTATTTAATAAGCCTAAGTTGCTGAAATAAGCCTATTTAATAAGCGTAAGTTGCTGAAATAACGCTATTTAATAAGTCTAAGTTGCTGAAATAAGCCTATTTAATAAGCCTAAGTTGCTGAAATAAGCCCATTTAATAAGCCTATTTAATAAGCCTAAGTTGCTGAAATAAGCCTATTTAATACGCCTATTTAATAGGCCTATTTAATAAGTCTAAGTTGCTGAAATAAGCCTATTTAATAAGCTAAGTTGCTGAATGAGCCTATTTAATTTGCCTAAGTTGCTGAAATAAGCCTATTTAATAAGGCTATTTAATAAGCCTAAGTTGCTGAATAAGCCTATTTAATAAGTCTAAGTTGCTGAAATAAGGCTATTTAATAAGCCTAAGTTGCTGAAATAAGGCTATTTAATAAGTTTAAGTTGCTGAAATAAGCCTATTTAATAAGCCTAAGTTGCTGAAATAAGCCTATTTAATAAGGCTATTTAATGAGCCTCAGTTGCTGAAATAAGCCTATTTAATAAGCCTAAGTTTCTGAACTAAGCCTATTTAAAAAGGTATATTTAATAAGTCTAAGTTGCTGAAATAAACCTATTTAAAAATGCTATTTAATAAGCCTAAGTTGCTGAAATAAACCTGTTTAATAAGGCTATTTAATAAGCATAAGTTGCTGAAATAAGCTTATTTAATAAGCCTAAGTTGCTGAAATAAGCCTATTTAATAAGTCTATTTAATAAGCCTATTTAATAAGCCTATTTAATAAGCCTATTTATTGAGCCTATTTAATAAGCCTATTTAATAAGCCTATTTATTGAGCCTATTTAATAAGCCTATTTAATAAGCCTATTTATTGAGCCTATTTAATAAGTCTATTTAATAAGCCTATTTAATAAGCCTATTTAATAAGCCTATTTATTGAGCCTATTTAATAAGCCTAATTAATAAGTATTTAATGAGCCTATTTAATACGTCTATTTAATAAGCCTATTTAATAGGCCTATTTAATAAGTCTAAGTTGCAGAAATAAGCCTATTTAATAAGCCTATTTAATAGGCGTATTTAATAAGTCTAATTTGCTCAAATAAGCCTATTTAATAAGCCTAAGTTTCTGAATGAGCCTATTTAATAAGCCTAAGAAGTTGAAATAAGCCTATTTAATAAGCCTAAGTTGCAGAATAAGCCTATTTAATAAGCCTAAGTTGCTGAAATAAGCCTATTTAATAAGTTTAAGTTGCTGAAATAAGGCTATTTAATAAGCCTAAGTTGCTGAAATAAGCCTATTTAATAAGCCTAAGTTGCTGAAATAAAGCTATTTAATAAGTCTAAGTTGCTGAAATAAGCCTATTTAATAAGCCTAAGTTGCTGAAATAAGTATATTTAATAAGCATAAGTTGCTGAAATAAACCTATTTAATGAGTCTAAGTTGCTGAAATAAGGCTATTTAATAAGTCTAAGTTGCTGAAATAAGCATTTTTAATCAGCGTAAGTTGCTGAAATAAGTCTATTTAATAATCCCAAGTTGCTGAAATAAGCCTACTTAATTAGGCTATTTAATAAGCCTAAGTTGCTGAAATAAGCCAATTTAATAAGCGTAAGTTGCTGAAATAAGGATATTTAATAAGTCTAAGTTGCTGAAATAAGCCTATTTAATAAGCCTAAGTTGCTGAAATAAGCCCATTTAATAAGCCTATTAAATAAGCCTTAGTTGCTGAAATAAGCCAATTTAATAAGCCTATTTAATAAGCCTATTTAATAGACCTATTTAATAAGTCTAAGTTGCTGAAATAAGCCTATTTAATAAGCCTATTTAATAGGCCTATTTAATAAGTCTAAGTTGCTGAAAGAAGCCTATTTAATAAGTATTTAATGCGCCTATTTAATAAGCCTATTTATTGAGCCTATTTAATAAGCCTATTTATTGAGCCTATTTAATAAGCCTATTTACTGAGCCTATTTAATAAGCCTATTTATTGAGCCTATTTAATAAGCCTATTTAATAAGTCTATTTAATAAGCCTATTTAATAGGCCTATTTAATAAGTCTAAGTTGCTGAAATAAGCCTATTTAATAAGCCTATTTAATAGGCCTATTTAATAAGTCTAAGTTGCTGAAATAAGCCTATTTAATAAGCCTAAGTTTCTGAATGAGCCTATTTAATAATCCTAAGTTGTTGAAATAAGCCTATTAAATAAGCCTAAGTTGCTGAAAAAAGCATATTAAATAAGCCTAAGTTGCTGAATAAGCCTATTTAATAAGCCTAAGTTGCTGAATAAACCTATTTAATAAGTCTAAGTTGCTGAAATAAGCATATTTAATACGGCTATTTAATAAGTCTAAGTTGCTGAAATAAACCTATTTAAAAATGCTATTTAATAAGCCTAAGTTGCTGAAATGAGCCTATTTAATAAGCCTCTTTAATAAGTCTAAGTTGCTGAAATAAACCTATTTAATAAGCCTAAGTTGCTAAAATAAGCCTATTTAATGAGGCTATTTAATAAGTCTATTTAATAAGCCTATTTAATAAGCCTATTTAATAAGCCTATTTAATAAGCCTATTTAATAAGTCTATTTAATAAGTCTATTTAATAAGTATTTAATGAGACTATTTAATAAGCCTATTTATTGAGCCTATTTAATAAGCCTATTTATTGAGCCTATTTAATAAGCCTATTTATTGAGCCTATTTAATAAGCCTATTTATTGAGCCTATTTAATAAGCCTATTTAATAAGTCTCTTTAAAAAAACTATTTAATAAGCCTATTTATTGAGCGTATTTAATGAGCCTATTTAATAAGTCTATTTAATAAGCCTATTTAATAGGCCTATTAATAAGTCTAAGTTGCTGAAATAAGCCTATTTAATAAGCCTATTTAATAGGCCTATTTAATAAGTCTAAGTTGCTGAAATAAGCCTATTTAATAAGCCTAAGTTTCTGAATGAGCCTATTTAATAAGCCTAAGTTGCTGAAATAAGCCTATTTAATAAGCCTAAGTTGCTGAATAAGCCTATTTAATAAGCCTAAGTTGCTGAAATAAGCCTATTTAATAAGTTTAAGTTGCTGAAATAAGGCTATTTAATAAGCCTAAGTTGCTGAAATAAGCCTATTTAATAAGCCTAAGTTGCTGAAATAAAGCTATTTAATAAGTCTAAGTTGCTGAAATAAGCCTATTTAATAAGCCTAAGTTGCTGAAATAAGTATATTTAATAAGCATAAGTTGCTGAAATAAACCTATTTAATGAGTCTAAGTTGCTGAAATAAGGCTATTTAATAAGTCTAAGTTGCTGAAATAAGCCTTTTTAATCAGCGTAAGTTGCTGAAATAAGTCTATTTAATAATACCAAGTTGCTGAAATAAGCCTACTTAATTAGGCTATTTAATAAGCCTAAGTTGCTGAAATAAGCCTATTTAATAAGCGTAAGTTGCTGAAATAACGCTATTTAATAAGTCTAAGTTGCTGAAATAAGCCCATTTAATAAGCCTATTTAATAAGCCTAAGTTGCTGAAATAAGCCTATTTAATAAGCCTATTTAATAAGCCTATTTAATAGGCCTATTTAATAAGTCTAAGTTGCTGAAATAAGCCTATTTAATACGCCTATTTAATAGGCCTATTTAATAAGTCTAAGTTGCTGAAATAAGCCTATTTAATAAGCCTATTTAATAGGCCTATTTAATAAGTCTAAGTTGCTGAAATAAGCCTATTTAATAAGCCTAAGTTTCTGAATGAGCCTATTTAATAAGCCTAAGTTGCTGAAATAAGCCTATTTAATAAGCCTAAGTTGCTGAATAAGCCTATTTAATAAGCCTAAGTTGCTGAAATAAGCCTATTTAATAAGTTTAAGTTGCTGAAATAAGGCTATTTAATAAGCCTAAGTTGCTGAAATAAGCCTATTTAATAAGCCTAAGTTGCTGAAATAAAGCTATTTAATAAGTCTAAGTTGCTGAAATAAGCCTATTTAATAAGCCTAAGTTGCTGAAATAAGTATATTTAATAAGCATAAGTTGCTGAAATAAACCTATTTAATGAGTCTAAGTTGCTGAAATAAGGCTATTTAATAAGTCTAAGTTGCTGAAATAAGCCTTTTTAATCAGCATAAGTTGCTGAAATAAGTCTATTTAATAATCCCAAGTTGCTGAAATAAGCCTACTTAATTAGGCTATTTAATAAGCCTAAGTTGCTGAAATAAGCCTATTTAATAAGCGTAAGTTGCTGAAATAACGCTATTTAATAAGTCTAAGTTGCTGAAATAAGCCTATTTAATAAGCCTAAGTTGCTGAAATAAGCCCATTTAATAAGCCTATTTAATAAGCCTAAGTTGCTGAAATAAGCCTATTTAATAAGCCTATTTAATAAGCCTATTTAATAGGCCTATTTAATAAGTCTAAGTTGCTGAAATAAGCCTATTTAATACGCCTATTTAATAGGCCTATTTAATAAGTCTAAGTTGCTGAAATAAGCCTATTTAATAAGCCTAAGTTGCTGAATGAGCCTATTTAATTTGCCTAAGTTGCTGAAATAAGCCTATTTAATAAGCCTAAGTTGCTGAATAAGCCTATTTAATAAGTCTAAGTTGCTGAAATAAGCCTATTTAATAAGGCTATTTAATAAGCCTAAGTTGCTGAATAAGCCTATTTAATAAGTCTAAGTTGCTGAAATAAGGCTATTTAATAAGCCTAAGTTGCTGAAATAAGGCTATTTAATAAGTTTAAGTTGCTGAAATAAGCCTATTTAATAAGCCTAAGTTGCTGAAATAAGCCTATTTAATAAGGCTATTTAATGAGCCTCAGTTGCTGAAATAAGCCTATTTAATAAGCCTAAGTTTCTGAACTAAGCCTATTTAAAAAGGTATATTTAATAAGTCTAAGTTGCTGAAATAAACCTATTTAAAAATGCTATTTAATAAGCCTAAGTTGCTGAAATAAACCTGTTTAATAAGGCTATTTAATAAGCATAAGTTGCTGAAATAAGCTTATTTAATAAGCCTAAGTTGCTGAAATAAGCCTATTTAATAAGTCTATTTAATAAGCCTATTTAATAAGCCTATTTAATAAGCCTATTTATTGAGCCTATTTAATAAGCCTATTTAATAAGCCTATTTATTGAGCCTATTTAATAAGCCTATTTAATAAGCCTATTTATTGAGCCTATTTAATAAGTCTATTTAATAAGCCTATTTAATAAGCCTATTTAATAAGCCTATTTATTGAGCCTATTTAATAAGCCTAATTAATAAGTATTTAATGAGCCTATTTAATACGTCTATTTAATAAGCCTATTTAATAGGCCTATTTAATAAGTCTAAGTTGCAGAAATAAGCCTATTTAATAAGCCTATTTAATAGGCGTATTTAATAAGTCTAATTTGCTCAAATAAGCCTATTTAATAAGCCTAAGTTTCTGAATGAGCCTATTTAATAAGCCTAAGAAGTTGAAATAAGCCTATTTAATAAGCCTAAGTTGCAGAATAAGCCTATTTAATAAGCCTAAGTTGCTGAAATAAGCCTATTTAATAAGTTTAAGTTGCTGAAATAAGGCTATTTAATAAGCCTAAGTTGCTGAAATAAGCCTATTTAATAAGCCTAAGTTGCTGAAATAAAGCTATTTAATAAGTCTAAGTTGCTGAAATAAGCCTATTTAATAAGCCTAAGTTGCTGAAATAAGTATATTTAATAAGCATAAGTTGCTGAAATAAACCTATTTAATGAGTCTAAGTTGCTGAAATAAGGCTATTTAATAAGTCTAAGTTGCTGAAATAAGCATTTTTAATCAGCGTAAGTTGCTGAAATAAGTCTATTTAATAATCCCAAGTTGCTGAAATAAGCCTACTTAATTAGGCTATTTAATAAGCCTAAGTTGCTGAAATAAGCCAATTTAATAAGCGTAAGTTGCTGAAATAAGGATATTTAATAAGTCTAAGTTGCTGAAATAAGCCTATTTAATAAGCCTAAGTTGCTGAAATAAGCCCATTTAATAAGCCTATTAAATAAGCCTTAGTTGCTGAAATAAGCCAATTTAATAAGCCTATTTAATAAGCCTATTTAATAGACCTATTTAATAAGTCTAAGTTGCTGAAATAAGCCTATTTAATAAGCCTATTTAATAGGCCTATTTAATAAGTCTAAGTTGCTGAAAGAAGCCTATTTAATAAGCCTAAGTTGCTGAAATAAGGCTATTTAATAAGCCTAAGTTGCTGAAATAAGCCTATTTAATAAGCCTAAGTTGCTGAAATAAAGCTATTTAATAAGTCTAAGTTGCTGAAATAAGCCTATTTAATAAGCCTAAGTTGCTGAAATAAGTATATTTAATAAGCATAAGTTGCTGAAATAAACCTATTTAATGAGTCTAAGTTGCTGAAATAAGGCTATTTAATAAGTCTAAGTTGCTGAAATAAGCATTTTTAATCAGCGTAAGTTGCTGAAATAAGTCTATTTAATAATCCCAAGTTGCTGAAATAAGCCTACTTAATTAGGCTATTTAATAAGCCTAAGTTGCTGAAATAAGCCAATTTAATAAGCGTAAGTTGCTGAAATAAGGATATTTAATAAGTCTAAGTTGCTGAAATAAGCCTATTTAATAAGCCTAAGTTGCTGAAATAAGCCCATTTAATAAGCCTATTAAATAAGCCTTAGTTGCTGAAATAAGCCAATTTAATAAGCCTATTTAATAAGCCTATTTAATAGACCTATTTAATAAGTCTAAGTTGCTGAAATAAGCCTATTTAATAAGCCTATTTAATAGGCCTATTTAATAAGTCTAAGTTGCTGAAAGAAGCCTATTTAATAAGCCTAAGTTGCTGAATGAGCCTATTTAATAAGCCTATGTTGCTGAAATAAGCCTATTTAATAAGCCTAAGTTGCTGAATAAGCCTATTTAATATGCCTAAGTTGCTGAATAAACCTATTAAATAAGTCTAAGTTGCTGAAATAATCCTATTTAATAAGGCTATTTAATGAGCCTAAGTTGCTGAATAAGCCTATTTAATAAGTCTAAGTTGCTGAAATAAGGCTATTTAATAAGCCTACGTTGCTGAAATAAGGCTATTTAATAAGTTTAAGTTGCTGAAATAAGCCTATTTAATAAGCCTACATTGCTGAAATAAGCCTATTTAATAAGGCTATTTAATGAGCCTAAGTTGCTGAAATAAGCCTTTTTAATAAGCCTAAGTTTCTGAACTAAGCCTATTTAAAAAGGTATATTTAATAAGTCTAAGTTGCTGAAATAAACCTATTTAAAAATGCTATTTAATGAGCCTAAGTTGCTGAAATAAGCCTATTTAATAAGGCTATTTAATAAGCATAAGTTGCTGAAATAAGCTTATTTAATAAGCCTAAGTTGCTGAAATAAGCCTATTTAATAAGGCTATTTAATAAGTCTATTTAATAAGCCTATTTAATAAGTATTTAATGCGCCTATTTAATAAGCCTATTTATTGAGCCTATTTAATAAGCCTATTTATTGAGCCTATTTAATAAGCCTATTTAATAAGTCTATTTAATAAGCCTATTTAATAGGCCTATTTAATAAGTTTAAGTTGCTGAAATAAGCCTATTTAATAAGCCTATTTAATAGGCCTATTTAATAAGTTTACGTTGCTGAAATAAGCCTATTTAATACGCCAAAGTTTCTGAATGAGCCTATTTAATAAGCCTAAGTTGCTGAAATAAGCCTATTAAATAAGCCTAAGTTGCTGAAAAAAACCTATTAAATAAGCCTAAGTTGCTGAATAAGCCTATTTAATAAGCCTAAGTTGCTGAAATAAGCCCATTTAATAAGCCTATTAAATAAGCCTAAGTTGCTGAAATAAGCCTATTTAATAAGCCTATTTAATAAGCCTATTTAATAGGCCTATTTAATAAGTCTAAGTTGCTGAAATAAGCCTATTTAATAAGCCTATTTAATAGGCCTATTTAATAAGTCTAAGTTGCTGAATGAGCCTATTTAATAAGCCTATGTTGCTGAAATAAGCCTATTTAATAAGCCTAAGTTGCTGAATAAGCCTATTTAATAAGCCTAAGTTGCTGAATAAACCTATTTAATAAGTCTAAGTTGCTGAAATAAGCCTATTTAATAAGGCTATTTAATAAGCCTAAGTTGCTGAATAAGCCTATTTAATAAGTCTAAGTTGCTGAAATAAGGCTATTTAATAAGCCTAAGTTGCTGAAATAAGGCTATTTAATAAGTTTAAGTTGCTGAAATAAGCCTATTTAATAAGCCTAAGTTGCTGAAATAAGCCTATTTAATAAGGCTATTTAATAAGCCTAAGTTGCTGAAATAAGCCTATTTAAAAAGGTATATTTAATAAGTCTAAGTTGCTGAAATAAACCTATTTAATAAGCCTAAGTTGCTAAAATAAGCCTATTCAATGAGGCTATTTAATAAGTCTATTTAATAAGCCTATTTAATAAGCCTATTTAATAAGCCTATTTAATACGCCTATTTAATAAACATATTTAATAAGTATTTAATGAGCCTATTTAATAAGTCTATTTAATAAGCCTTTTTAATAAGCCTATTTAATACGTCTATTTAATAAGCCTATTTAATAAGTCTATTTAATAAGTCTATTTAATAAGCCTATTTAATAAGTATTTAATGAGCCTATTTAATAAGCCTATTTATTGAGCCTATTTAATAAGCCTATTTATTGAGCCTATTTAATAAGCCTATTTATTGAGCGTATTTAATAAGCCTATCTAATAAGTCTATTTAATAAGACTATTTAATAAGCCTATTTAATAAGCCTATTTATTGAGCCTATTTAATAAGCCTATTTATTGAGCCTATTTAATAAGTCTATTTAATAATCCTATTTAATAAGACTAATTAATAAGTATTTCATGAGCCTATTTAATAAGTCTATTTAATAAGCCTATTTAATAGGCCTATTTAATAAGTCTAAGTTGCTGAAATAAGCCTATTTAATAAGCCTATTTAATAGGCCTATTTAATAAGTCTAAGTTGCTGAAATAAGCCTATTTAATAAGCCTAAGTTTCTGAATGAGCCTATTTAATAAGCCTAAGTTGCTGAAATAAGCCTATTTAATAAGCCTAAGTTGCTGAATAAGCCTACTTAATAAGCCTAAGTTGCTGAAATAAGCCTATTTAATAAGTTTAAGTTGCTGAAATAAGGCTATTTAATAAGCCTAAGTTGCTGAAATAAGCCTATTTAATAAGCCTAAGTTGCTGAAATAAAGCTATTTAATAAGTCTAAGTTGCTGAAATAAGCCTATTTAATAAGCCTAAGTTGCTGAAATAAGCCTTTTTAATCAGCGTAAGTTGCTGAAATAAGTCTATTTAATAATCCCAAGTTGCTGAAATAAGCCTACTTAATTAGGCTATTTAATAAGCCTAAGTTGCTGAAATAAGCCTATTTAATACGCGTAAGTTGCTGAAATATGGCTATTTAATAAGTCTAAGTTGCTGAAATAAGCCTATTTAATAAGCCTAAGTTGCTGAAATAAGCCCATTTAATAAGCCTATTTAATAAGCCTAAGTTGCTGAAATAAGCCTATTTAATAAGCCTATTTAATAAGCCTATTTAATAGGCCTATTTAATAAGTCTAAGTTGCTGAAATAAGCCTATTTAATAAGCCTATTTAATAGGCCTATTTAATAAGTCTAAGTTGCTGAAATAAGCCTATTTTATAAGCCTAAGTTGCTGAATGAGCCTAATTAATAAGCCTAAGTTGCTGAAATACGCCTATTTAATAAGCCTAAGTTGCTGAATAAGCCTATTTAATAAGCCTAAGTTGCTGAATAAACCTATTTAATAAGTCTAAGTTGCTGAAATAAGCCTATTTAATAAGGCTATTTAATAAGCCTAAGTTGCTGAATAAGCCTATTTAATAAGTCTAAGTTGCTGAAATAAGGCTATTTAATAAGCCTAAGTTGCTGAAATAAGGCTATTTAATAAGTTTAAGTTGCTGAAATAAGCCTATTTAATAAGCCTAAGTTGCTGAAATAAGCCTATTTAATAAGGCTATTTAATGAGCCTAAGTTGCTGAAATAAGCCTATTTAATAAGCCTAAGTTTCTGAACTAAGCCTATTTAAAAAGGTATATTTAGTAAGTCTAAGTTGCTGAAATAAACCTATTTAAAAATGCTATTTAATAAGCCTAAGTTGCTGAAATAAACCTGTTTAATAAGGCTATTTAATAAGCATAAGTTGCTGAAATAAGCTTATTTAATAAGCCTAAGTTGCTGAAATAAGCCTATTTAATAAGGCTATTTAATAAGTCTATTTAATAAGCCTATTTAATAAGTATTTAATGCGCCTATTTAATAAGCCTATTTATTGAGCCTATTTAATAAGCCTATTTATTGAGCCTATTTAATAAGCCTATTTACTGAGCCTATTTAATAAGCCTATTTATTGAGCCTATTTAATAAGCCTATTTAATAAGTCTATTTAATAAGCCTATTTAATAGGCCTATTTAATAAGTCTAAGTTGCTGAAATAAGCCTATTTAATAAGCCTATTTAATAGGCCTATTTAATAAGTCTAAGTTGCTGAAATAAGCCTATTTAATAAGCCTAAGTTTCTGAATGAGCCTATTTAATAAGCCTAAGTTGTTGAAATAAGCCTATTAAATAAGCCTAAGTTGCTGAAAAAAGCATATTAAATAAGCCTAAGTTGCTGAATAAGCCTATTTAATAAGCCTAAGTTGCTGAATAAACCTATTTAATATGTCTAAGTTGCTGAAATAACCATATTTAATACGGCTATTTAATAAGTCTAAGTTGCTGAAATAAACCTATTTAAAAATGCTATTTAATAAGCCTAAGTTGCTGAAATGAGCCTATTTAATAAGCCTCTTTAATAAGTCTAAGTTGCTGAAATAAACCTATTTAATAAGCCTAAGTTGCTAAAATAAGCCTATTTAATGAGGCTATTTAATAAGTCTATTTAATAAGCCTATTTAATAAGCCTATTTAATAAGCCTATTTAATAAGCCTATTTAATAAGTCTATTTAATAAGTCTATTTAATAAGTATTTAATGAGACTATTTAATAAGCCTATTTATTGAGCCTATTTAATAAGCCTATTTATTGAGCCTATTTAATAAGCCTATTTATTGAGCCTATTTAATAAGCCTATTTATTGAGCCTATTTAATAAGCCTATTTAATAAGTCTATTTAAAAAAAACTATTTAATAAGCCTATTTATTGAGCGTATTTAATGAGCCTATTTAATAAGTCTATTTAATAAGCCTATTTAATAGGCCTATTAATAAGTCTAAGTTGCTGAAATAAGCCTATTTAATAAGCCTATTTAATAGGCCTATTTAATAAGTCTAAGTTGCTGAAATAAGCCTATTTAATAAGCCTAAGTTTCTGAATGAGCCTATTTAATAAGCCTAAGTTGCTGAAATAAGCCTATTTAATAAGCCTAAGTTGCTGAATAAGCCTATTTAATAAGCCTAAGTTGCTGAAATAAGCCTATTTAATAAGTTTAAGTTGCTGAAATAAGGCTATTTAATAAGCCTAAGTTGCTGAAATAAGCCTATTTAATAAGCCTAAGTTGCTGAAATAAAGCTATTTAATAAGTCTAAGTTGCTGAAATAAGCCTATTTAATAAGCCTAAGTTGCTGAAATAAGTATATTTAATAAGCATACGTTGCTGAAATGAACCTATTTAATGAGTCTAAGTTGCTGAAATAAGGCTATTTAATAAGTCTAAGTTGCTGAAATAAGCCTTTTTAATCAGCGTAAGTTGCTGAAATAAGTCTATTTAATAATACCAAGTTGCTGAAATAAGCCTACTTAATTAGGCTATTTAATAAGCCTAAGTTGCTGAAATAAGCCTATTTAATAAGCGTAAGTTGCTGAAATAACGCTATTTAATAAGTCTAAGTTGCTGAAATAAGCCTATTTAATAAGCCTAAGTTGCTGAAATAAGCCCATTTAATAAGCCTATTTAATAAGCCTAAGTTGCTGAAATAAGCCTATTTAATAAGCCTATTTAATAAGCCTATTTAATAGGCCTATTTAATAAGTCTAAGTTGCTGAAATAAGCCTATTTAATACGCCTATTTAATAGGCCTATTTAATAAGTCTAAGTTGCTGAAATAAGCCTATTTAATAAGCCTATTTAATAGGCCTATTTAATAAGTCTAAGTTGCTGAAATAAGCCTATTTAATAAGCCTAAGTTTCTGAATGAGCCTATTTAATAAGTCTAAGTTGCTGAAATAAGCCTATTTAATAAGCCTAAGTTGCTGAATAAGCCTATTTAATAAGCCTAAGTTGCTGAAATAAGCCTATTTAATAAGTTTAAGTTGCTGAAATAAGGCTATTTAATAAGCCTAAGTTGCTGAAATAAGCCTATTTAATAAGCCTAAGTTGCTGAAATAAAGCTATTTAATAAGTCTAAGTTGCTGAAATAAGCCTATTTAATAAGCCTAAGTTTCAGAAATAAGTATATTTAATAAGCATAAGTTGCTGAAATAAACCTATTTAATGAGTCTAAGTTGCTGAAATAAGGTTATTTAATAAGTCTAAGTTGCTGAAATAAGCATTTTTAATCAGCATAAGTTGCTGAAATAAGTCTATTTAATAATCCCAAGTTGCTGAAATAAGCCTACTTAATTAGGCTATTTAATAAGCCTAAGTTGCTGAAATAAGCCTATTTAATAAGCGTAAGTTGCTGAAATAACGCTATTTAATAAGTCTAAGTTGCTGAAATAAGCCTATTTAATAAGCCTAAGTTGCTGAAATAAGCCCATTTAATAAGCCTATTTAATAAGCCTAAGTTGCTGAAATAAGCCTATTTAATAAGCCTATTTAATAAGCCTATTTAATAGGCCTATTTAATAAGTCTAAGTTGCTGAAATAAGCCTATTTAATACGCCTATTTAATAGGCCTATTTAATAAGTCTAAGTTGCTGAAATAAGCCTATTTAATAAGCCTAAGTTGCTGAATGAGCCTATTTAATTTGCCTAAGTTGCTGAAATAAGCCTATTTAATAAGCCTAAGTTGCTGAATAAGCCTATTTAATAAGTCTAAGTTGCTGAAATAAGCCTATTTAATAAGGCTATTTAATAAGCCTAAGTTGCTGAATAAGCCTATTTAATAAGTCTAAGTTGCTGAAATAAGGCTATTTAATAAGCCTAAGTTGCTGAAATAAGGCTATTTAATAAGTTTAAGTTGCTGAAATAAGCCTATTTAATGAGCCTAAGTTGCTGAAATAAGCCTATTTAATAAGGCTATTTAATGAGCCTCAGTTGCTGAAATAAGCCTATTTAATAAGCCTAAGTTTCTGAACTAAGCCTATTTAAAAAGGTATATTTAATATGTCTAAGTTGCTGAAATAAACCTATTTAAAAATGCTATTTAATAAGCCTAAGTTTCTGAAATAAACCTGTTTAATAAGGCTATTTAATAAGCATAAGTTGCTGAAATAAGCTTATTTAATAAGCCTAAGTTGCTGAAATAAGCCTATTTAATAAGTCTATTTAATAAGCCTATTTAATAAGCCTATTTAATAAGCCTATTTATTGAGCCTATTTAATAAGCCGATTTAATAAGCCTATTTATTGAGCCTATTTAATAAGCCTATTTAATAAGCCTATTTATTGAGCCTATTTAATAAGTCTATTTAATAAGCCTATTTAATAAGCCTATTTAATAAGCCTATTTATTGAGCCTATTTAATAAGCCTAATTAATAAGTATTTAATGAGCCTATTTAATACGTCTATTTAATAAGCCTATTTAATAGGCCTATTTAATAAGTCTAATTTGCTCAAATAAGCCTATTTAATAAGCCTAAGTTTCTGAATGAGCCTATTTAATAAGCCTAAGTTGTTGAAATAAGCCTATTTAATAAGCCTAAGTTGCTGAATAAGCCTACTTAATAAGCCTAAGTTGCTGAAATAAGCCTATTTAATAAGTTTAAGTTGCTGAAATAAGGCTATTTAATAAGCCTAAGTTGCTGAAATAAGCCTTTTTAATCAGCGTAAGTTGCTGAAATAAGTCTATTTAATAATCCCAAGTTGCTGAAATAAGCCTACTTAATTAGGCTATTTAATAAGCCTAAGTTGCTGAAATAAGCCTATTTAATAAGCGTAAGTTGCTGAAATATGGCTATTTAATAAGTCTAAGTTGCTGAAATAAGCCTATTTAATAAGCCTAAGTTGCTGAAATAAGCCCATTTAATAAGCCTATTTAATAAGCCTAAGTTGCTGAAATAAGCCTATTTAATAAGCCTATTTAATAAGCCTATTTAATAGGCCTATTTAATAAGTCTAAGTTGCTGAAATAAGCCTATTTAATAAGCCTATTTAATAGGCCTATTTAATAAGTCTAAGTTGCTGAAATAAGCCTATTTTATAAGCCTAAGTTGCTGAATGAGCCTAATTAATAAGCCTAAGTTGCTGAAATACGCCTATTTAATAAGCCTAAGTTGCTGAATAAGCCTATTTAATAAGCCTAAGTTGCTGAATAAACCTATTTAATAAGTCTAAGTTGCTGAAATAAGCCTATTTAATAAGGCTATTTAATAAGCCTAAGTTGCTGAATAAGCCTATTTAATAAGCCTAAGTTGCTGAAATAAGGCTATTTAATAAGTTTAAGTTGCTGAAATAAGCCTATTTAATAAGCCTAAGTTGCTGAAATAAGCCTATTTAATAAGGCTATTTAATGAGCCTAAGTTGCTGAACTAAGCCTATTTAAAAAGGTATATTTAGTAAGTCTAAGTTGCTGAAATAAACCTATTTAAAAATGCTATTTAATAAGCCTAAGTTGCTGAAATAAACCTGTTTAATAAGGCTATTTAATAAGCATTAGTTGCTGAAATAAGCTTATTTAATAAGCCTAAGTTGCTGAAATAAGCCTATTTAATAAGGCTATTTAATAAGTCTATTTAATAAGCCTATTTAATAAGTATTTAATGCGCCTATTTAATAAGCCTATTTATTGAGCCTATTTAATAAGCCTATTTATTGAGCCTATTTAATAAGCCTATTTACTGAGCCTATTTAATAAGCCTATTTATTGAGCCTATTTAATAAGCCTATTTAATAAGTCTATTTAATAAGCCTATTTAATAGGCCTATTTAATAAGTCTAAGTTGCTGAAATAAGCCTATTTAATAAGCCTATTTAATAGGCCTATTTAATAAGTCTAAGTTGCTGAAATAAGCCTATTTAATAAGCCTAAGTTTCTGAATGAGCCTATTTAATAAGCCTAAGTTGTTGAAATAAGCCTATTAAATAAGCCTAAGTTGCTGAAAAAAGCATATTAAATAAGCCTAAGTTGCTGAATAAGCCTATTTAATAAGCCTAAGTTGCTGAATAAACCTATTTAATATGTCTAAGTTGCTGAAATAACCATATTTAATACGGCTATTTAATAAGTCTAAGTTGCTGAAATAAACCTATTTAAAAATGCTATTTAATAAGCCTAAGTTGCTGAAATAAAGCTATTTAATAAGTCTAAGTTGCTGAAATAAGCCTATTTAATAAGCCTAAGTTGCTGAAATAAGTATATTTAATAAGCATACGTTGCTGAAATGAACCTATTTAATGAGTCTAAGTTGCTGAAATAAGGCTATTTAATAAGTCTAAGTTGCTGAAATAAGCCTTTTTAATCAGCGTAAGTTGCTGAAATAAGTCTATTTAATAATACCAAGTTGCTGAAATAAGCCTACTTAATTAGGCTATTTAATAAGCCTAAGTTGCTGAAATAAGCCTATTTAATAAGCGTAAGTTGCTGAAATAACGCTATTTAATAAGTCTAAGTTGCTGAAATAAGCCTATTTAATAAGCCTAAGTTGCTGAAATAAGCCCATTTAATAAGCCTATTTAATAAGCCTAAGTTGCTGAAATAAGCCTATTTAATAAGCCTATTTAATAAGCCTATTTAATAGGCCTATTTAATAAGTCTAAGTTGCTGAAATAAGCCTATTTAATACGCCTATTTAATAGGCCTATTTAATAAGTCTAAGTTGCTGAAATAAGCCTATTTAATAAGCCTATTTAATAGGCCTATTTAATAAGTCTAAGTTGCTGAAATAAGCCTATTTAATAAGCCTAAGTTTCTGAATGAGCCTATTTAATAAGTCTAAGTTGCTGAAATAAGCCTATTTAATAAGCCTAAGTTGCTGAATAAGCCTATTTAATAAGCCTAAGTTGCTGAAATAAGCCTATTTAATAAGTTTAAGTTGCTGAAATAAGGCTATTTAATAAGCCTAAGTTGCTGAAATAAGCCTATTTAATAAGCCTAAGTTGCTGAAATAAAGCTATTTAATAAGTCTAAGTTGCTGAAATAAGCCTATTTAATAAGCCTAAGTTTCAGAAATAAGTATATTTAATAAGTATAAGTTGCTGAAATAAACCTATTTAATGAGTCTAAGTTGCTGAAATAAGGTTATTTAATAAGTCTAAGTTGCTGAAATAAGCATTTTTAATCAGCATAAGTTGCTGAAATAAGTCTATTTAATAATCCCAAGTTGCTGAAATAAGCCTACTTAATTAGGCTATTTAATAAGCCTAAGTTGCTGAAATAAGCCTATTTAATAAGCGTAAGTTGCTGAAATAACGCTATTTAATAAGTCTAAGTTGCTGAAATAAGCCTATTTAATAAGCCTAAGTTGCTGAAATAAGCCCATTTAATAAGCCTATTTAATAAGCCTAAGTTGCTGAAATAAGCCTATTTAATAAGCCTATTTAATAAGCCTATTTAATAGGCCTATTTAATAAGTCTAAGTTGCTGAAATAAGCCTATTTAATACGCCTATTTAATAGGCCTATTTAATAAGTCTAAGTTGCTGAAATAAGCCTATTTAATAAGCCTAAGTTGCTGAATGAGCCTATTTAATTTGCCTAAGTTGCTGAAATAAGCCTATTTAATAAGCCTAAGTTGCTGAATAAGCCTATTTAATAAGTCTAAGTTGCTGAAATAAGCCTATTTAATAAGGCTATTTAATAAGCCTAAGTTGCTGAATAAGCCTATTTAATAAGTCTAAGTTGCTGAAATAAGGCTATTTAATAAGCCTAAGTTGCTGAAATAAGGCTATTTAATAAGTTTAAGTTGCTGAAATAAGCCTATTTAATGAGCCTAAGTTGCTGAAATAAGCCTATTTAATAAGGCTATTTAATGAGCCTCAGTTGCTGAAATAAGCCTATTTAATAAGCCTAAGTTTCTGAACTAAGCCTATTTAAAAAGGTATATTTAATATGTCTAAGTTGCTGAAATAAACCTATTTAAAAATGCTATTTAATAAGCCTAAGTTTCTGAAATAAACCTGTTTAATAAGGCTATTTAATAAGCATAAGTTGCTGAAATAAGCTTATTTAATAAGCCTAAGTTGCTGAAATAAGCCTATTTAATAAGTCTATTTAATAAGCCTATTTAATAAGCCTATTTAATAAGCCTATTTATTGAGCCTATTTAATAAGCCTATTTAATAAGCCTATTTATTGAGCCTATTTAATAAGCCTATTTAATAAGCCTATTTATTGAGCCTATTTAATAAGTCTATTTAATAAGCCTATTTAATAAGCCTATTTAATAAGCCTATTTATTGAGCCTATTTAATAAGCCTAATTAATAAGTATTTAATGAGCCTATTTAATACGTCTATTTAATAAGCCTATTTAATAGGCCTATTTAATAAGTCTAATTTGCTCAAATAAGCCTATTTAATAAGCCTAAGTTTCTGAATGAGCCTATTTAATAAGCCTAAGTTGTTGAAATAAGCCTATTTAATAAGCCTAAGTTGCTGAATAAGCCTACTTAATAAGCCTAAGTTGCTGAAATAAGCCTATTTAATAAGTTTAAGTTGCTGAAATAAGGCTATTTAATAAGCCTAAGTTGCTGAAATAAGCCTTTTTAATCAGCGTAAGTTGCTGAAATAAGTCTATTTAATAATCCCAAGTTGCTGAAATAAGCCTACTTAATTAGGCTATTTAATAAGCCTAAGTTGCTGAAATAAGCCTATTTAATAAGCGTAAGTTGCTGAAATATGGCTATTTAATAAGTCTAAGTTGCTGAAATAAGCCTATTTAATAAGCCTAAGTTGCTGAAATAAGCCCATTTAATAAGCCTATTTAATAAGCCTAAGTTGCTGAAATAAGCCTATTTAATAAGCCTATTTAATAAGCCTATTTAATAGGCCTATTTAATAAGTCTAAGTTGCTGAAATAAGCCTATTTAATAAGCCTATTTAATAGGCCTATTTAATAAGTCTAAGTTGCTGAAATAAGCCTATTTTATAAGCCTAAGTTGCTGAATGAGCCTAATTAATAAGCCTAAGTTGCTGAAATACGCCTATTTAATAAGCCTAAGTTGCTGAATAAGCCTATTTAATAAGCCTAAGTTGCTGAATAAACCTATTTAATAAGTCTAAGTTGCTGAAATAAGCCTATTTAATAAGGCTATTTAATAAGCCTAAGTTGCTGAATAAGCCTATTTAATAAGCCTAAGTTGCTGAAATAAGGCTATTTAATAAGTTTAAGTTGCTGAAATAAGCCTATTTAATAAGCCTAAGTTGCTGAAATAAGCCTATTTAATAAGGCTATTTAATGAGCCTAAGTTGCTGAAATAAGCCTATTTAATAAGCCTAAGTTTCTGAACTAAGCCTATTTAAAAAGGTATATTTAGTAAGTCTAAGTTGCTGAAATAAACCTATTTAAAAATGCTATTTAATAAGCCTAAGTTGCTGAAATAAACCTGTTTAATAAGGCTATTTAATAAGCATAAGTTGCTGAAATAAGCTTATTTAATAAGCCTAAGTTGCTGAAATAAGCCTATTTAATAAGGCTATTTAATAAGTCTATTTAATAAGCCTATTTAATAAGTATTTAATGCGCCTATTTAATAAGCCTATTTATTGAGCCTATTTAATAAGCCTATTTATTGAGCCTATTTAATAAGCCTATTTACTGAGCCTATTTAATAAGCCTATTTATTGAGCCTATTTAATAAGCCTATTTAATAAGTCTATTTAATAAGCCTATTTAATAGGCCTATTTAATAAGTCTAAGTTGCTGAAATAAGCCTATTTAATAAGCCTATTTAATAGGCCTATTTAATAAGTCTAAGTTGCTGAAATAAGCCTATTTAATAAGCCTAAGTTTCTGAATGAGCCTATTTAATAAGCCTAAGTTGTTGAAATAAGCCTATTAAATAAGCCTAAGTTGCTGAAAAAAGCATATTAAATAAGCCTAAGTTGCTGAATAAGCCTATTTAATAAGCCTAAGTTGCTGAATAAACCTATTTAATAAGTCTAAGTTGCTGAAATAAGCATATTTAATACGGCTATTTAATAAGTCTAAGTTGCTGAAATAAACCTATTTAAAAATGCTATTTAATAAGCCTAAGTTGCTGAAATGAGCCTATTTAATAAGCCTCTTTAATAAGTCTAAGTTGCTGAAATAAACCTATTTAATAAGCCTAAGTTGCTAAAATAAGCCTATTTAATGAGGCTATTTAATAAGTCTATTTAATAAGCCTATTTAATAAGCCTATTTAATAAGCCTATTTAATAAGCCTATTTAATAAGTCTATTTAATAAGTCTATTTAATAAGTATTTAATGAGACTATTTAATAAGCCTATTTATTGAGCCTATTTAATAAGCCTATTTATTGAGCCTATTTAATAAGCCTATTTATTGAGCCTATTTAATAAGCCTATTTATTGAGCCTATTTAATAAGCCTATTTAATAAGTCTATTTAAAAAAAACTATTTAATAAGCCTATTTATTGAGCGTATTTAATGAGCCTATTTAATAAGTCTATTTAATAAGCCTATTTAATAGGCCTATTAATAAGTCTAAGTTGCTGAAATAAGCCTATTTAATAAGCCTATTTAATAGGCCTATTTAATAAGTCTAAGTTGCTGAAATAAGCCTATTTAATAAGCCTAAGTTTCTGAATGAGCCTATTTAATAAGCCTAAGTTGCTGAAATAAGCCTATTTAATAAGCCTAAGTTGCTGAATAAGCCTATTTAATAAGCCTAAGTTGCTGAAATAAGCCTATTTAATAAGTTTAAGTTGCTGAAATAAGGCTATTTAATAAGCCTAAGTTGCTGAAATAAGCCTATTTAATAAGCCTAAGTTGCTGAAATAAAGCTATTTAATAAGTCTAAGTTGCTGAAATAAGCCTATTTAATAAGCCTAAGTTGCTGAAATAAGTATATTTAATAAGCATAAGTTGCTGAAATGAACCTATTTAATGAGTCTAAGTTGCTGAAATAAGGCTATTTAATAAGTCTAAGTTGCTGAAATAAGCCTTTTTAATCAGCGTAAGTTGCTGAAATAAGTCTATTTAATAATACCAAGTTGCTGAAATAAGCCTACTTAATTAGGCTATTTAATAAGCCTAAGTTGCTGAAATAAGCCTATTTAATAAGCGTAAGTTGCTGAAATAACGCTATTTAATAAGTCTAAGTTGCTGAAATAAGCCTATTTAATAAGCCTAAGTTGCTGAAATAAGCCCATTTAATAAGCCTATTTAATAAGCCTAAGTTGCTGAAATAAGCCTATTTAATAAGCCTATTTAATAAGCCTATTTAATAGGCCTATTTAATAAGTCTAAGTTGCTGAAATAAGCCTATTTAATACGCCTATTTAATAGGCCTATTTAATAAGTCTAAGTTGCTGAAATAAGCCTATTTAATAAGCCTATTTAATAGGCCTATTTAATAAGTCTAAGTTGCTGAAATAAGCCTATTTAATAAGCCTAAGTTTCTGAATGAGCCTATTTAATAAGTCTAAGCCTATTTAATAAGCCTATTTAATAGGCCTATTTAATAAGTCTAAGTTGCTGAAATAAGCCTATTTAATAAGCTTATTTAATAGGCCTATTTAATAAGTCTAAGTTGCTGAAATAAGCCTATTTATAAGCCTAAGTTGCTGAATGAGCCGATTTAATAAGCCTAAGTTGCTGAAATAAGCCTATTTAATAAGCCTAAGTTGCTGAATAAGCCTATTTAATAAGCCTAAGTTGCTGAATAAACCTATTTAATAAGTCTAAGTTGCTGAAATAAGCCTATTTAATAAGGCTATTTAATAAGCCTAAGTTGCTGAATAAGCCTATTTAATAAGTCTAAGTTGCTGAAATAAGGCTATTTAATAAGCCTAAGTTGCTGAAATAAGGCTATTTAATAAGTTTAAGTTGCTGAAATAAGCCTATTTAATAAGCCTAAGTTGCTGAAATAAGCCTATTTAATAAGGCTATTTAATGAGCCTAAGTTGCTGAAATAAGCCTATTTAATAAGCCTAAGTTTCTGAACTAAGCCTATTTAAAAAGGTATATTTAATAAGTCTAAGTTGCTGAAATAAACCTATTTAATAAGCCTAAGTTGCTAAAATAAGCCTATTCAATGAGGCTATTTAATAAGTCTATTTAATAAGCCTATTTAATAAGCCTATTTAATAAGCCTATTTAATACGCCTATTTAATAAACATATTTAATAAGTATTTAATGAGCCTATTTAATAAGTCTATTTAATAAGCCTTTTTAATAAGCCTATTTAATAAGTCTATTTAATAAGCCTATTTAATAAGTCTATTTAATAAGTCTATTTAATAAGCCTATTTAATAAGTATTTAATGAGCCTATTTAATAAGCCTATTTATTGAGCCTATTTAATAAGCCTATTTATTGAGCCTATTTAATAAGCCTATTTATTGAGCATATTTAATAAGCCTATTTAATAAGTCTATTTAATAAGACTATTTAATAAGCCTATTTAATAAGCCTATTTATTGAGCCTATTTAATAAGCCTATTTATTGAGCCTATTTAATAAGTCTATTTAATAAGCCTATTTAATAAGCCTAATTAATAAGTATTTCATGAGCCTATTTAATAAGTCTATTTAATAAGCCTATTTAATAGGCCTATTTAATAAGTCTAAGTTGCTGAAATAAGCCTATTTAATAAGCCTATTTAATAGGCCTATTTAATAAGTCTAAGTTGCTGAAATAAGCCTATTTAATAAGCCTAAGTTTCTGAATGATCCTATTTAATAAGCCTAAGTTGCTGAAATAAGCCTATTTAATAAGCCTAAGTTGCTGAATAAGCCTACTTAATAAGCCTAAGTTGCTGAAATAAGCCTATTTAATAAGTTTAAGTTGCTGAAATAAGGCTATTTAATAAGCCTAAGTTGCTGAAATAAGCCTATTTAATAAGCCTAAGTTGCTGAAATAAAGCTATTTAATAAGTCTAAGTTGCTGAAATAAGCCTATTTAATAAGCCTAAGTTGCTGAAATAAGCCTTTTTAATCAGCGTAAGTTGCTGAAATAAGTATATTTAATAATCCCAAGTTGCTGAAATAAGCCTACTTAATTAGGCTATTTAATAAGCCTAAGTTGCTGAAATAAGCCTATTTAATAAGCGTAAGTTGCTGAAATATGGCTATTTAATAAGTCTAAGTTGCTGAAATAAGCCTATTTAATAAGCCTAAGTTGCTGAAATAAGCCCATTTAATAAGCCTATTTAATAAGCCTAAGTTGCTGAAATAAGCCTATTTAATAAGCCTATTTAATAAGCCTATTTAATAGGCCTATTTAATAAGTCTAAGTTGCTGAAATAAGCCTATTTAATAAGCCTATTTAATAGGCCTATTTAATAAGTCTAAGTTGCTGAAATAAGCCTATTTAATAAGCCTAAGTTGCTGAATGAGCCTAATTAATAAGCCTAAGTTGCTGAAATACGCCTATTTAATAAGCCTAAGTTGCTGAATAAGCCTATTTAATAAGCCTAAGTTGCTGAATAAACCTATTTAATAAGTCTAAGTTGCTGAAATAAGCCTATTTAATAAGGCTATTTAATAAGCCTAAGTTGCTGAATAAGCCTATTTAATAAGTCTAAGTTGCTGAAATAAGGCTATTTAATAAGCCTAAGTTGCTGAAATAAGCCCATTTAATAAGCCTATTTAATAAGCCTAAGTTGCTGAAATAAGCCTATTTAATAAGCCTATTTAATAAGCCTATTTAATAGGCCTATTTAATAAGTCTAAGTTGCTGAAATAAGCCTATTTAATAAGCCTATTTAATAGGCCTATTTAATAAGTCTAAGTTGCTGAAATAAGCCTATTTAATAAGCCTAAGTTGCTGAATGAGCCTAATTAATAAGCCTAAGTTGCTGAAATACGCCTATTTAATAAGCCTAAGTTGCTGAATAAGCCTATTTAATAAGCCTAAGTTGCTGAATAAACCTATTTAATAAGTCTAAGTTGCTGAAATAAGCCTATTTAATAAGGCTATTTAATAAGCCTAAGTTGCTGAATAAGCCTATTTAATAAGTCTAATTTGCTGAAATAAGGCTATTTAATAAGCCTAAGTTGCTGAAATAAGGCTATTTAATAAGTTTAAGTTGCTGAAATAAGCCTATTTAATAAGCCTAAGTTGCTGAAATAAGCCTATTTAATAAGGCTATTTAATGAGCCTAAGTTGCTGAAATAAACCTATTTAAAAATGCTATTTAATAAGCCTAAGTTGCTGAAATAAACCTGTTTAATAAGGCTATTTAATAAGCATAAGTTGCTGAAATAAGCTTATTTAATTAGCCTAAGTTGCTGAAATAAGCCTATTTAATAAGGCTATTTAATAAGTCTATTTAATAAGCCTATTTAATAAGTATTTAATGCGCCTATTTAATAAGCCTATTTATTGAGCCTATTTAATAAGCCTATTTATTGAGCCTATTTAATAAGCCTATTTACTGAGCCTATTTAATAAGCCTATTTATTGAGCCTATTTAATAAGCCTATTTAATAAGTCTATTTAATAAGCCTATTTAATAGGCCTATTTAATAAGTCTAAGTTGCTGAAATAAGCCTATTTAATAAGCCTATTTAATAGGCCTATTTAATAAGTCTAAGTTGCTGAAATAAGCCTATTTAATAAGCCTAAGTTTCTGAATGAGCCTATTTAATAATCCTAAGTTGTTGAAATAAGCCTATTAAATAAGCCTAAGTTGCTGAAAAAAGCATATTAAATAAGCCTAAGTTGCTGAATAAGCCTATTTAATAAGCCTAAGTTGCTGAATAAACCTATTTAATAAGTCTAAGTTGCTGAAATAAGCATATTTAATACGGCTATTTAATAAGTCTAAGTTGCTGAAATAAACCTATTTAAAAATGCTATTTAATAAGCCTAAGTTGCTGAAATGAGCCTATTTAATAAGCCTCTTTAATAAGTCTAAGTTGCTGAAATAAACCTATTTAATAAGCCTAAGTTGCTAAAATAAGCCTATTTAATGAGGCTATTTAATAAGTCTATTTAATAAGCCTATTTAATAAGCCTATTTAATAAGCCTATTTAATAAGCCTATTTAATAAGTCTATTTAATAAGTCTATTTAATAAGTATTTAATGAGACTATTTAATAAGCCTATTTATTGAGCCTATTTAATAAGCCTATTTATTGAGCCTATTTAATAAGCCTATTTATTGAGCCTATTTAATAAGCCTATTTATTGAGCCTATTTAATAAGCCTATTTAATAAGTCTCTTTAAAAAAACTATTTAATAAGCCTATTTATTGAGCGTATTTAATGAGCCTATTTAATAAGTCTATTTAATAAGCCTATTTAATAGGCCTATTAATAAGTCTAAGTTGCTGAAATAAGCCTATTTAATAAGCCTATTTAATAGGCCTATTTAATAAGTCTAAGTTGCTGAAATAAGCCTATTTATTAAGCCTAAGTTTCTGAATGAGCCTATTTAATAAGCCTAAGTTGCTGAAATAAGCCTATTTAATAAGCCTAAGTTGCTGAATAAGCCTATTTAATAAGCCTAAGTTGCTGAAATAAGCCTATTTAATAAGTTTAAGTTGCTGAAATAAGGCTATTTAATAAGCCTAAGTTGCTGAAATAAGCCTATTTAATAAGCCTAAGTTGCTGAAATAAAGCTATTTAATAAGTCTAAGTTGCTGAAATAAGCCTATTTAATAAGCCTAAGTTGCTGAAATAAGTATATTTAATAAGCATAAGTTGCTGAAATAAACCTATTTAATGAGTCTAAGTTGCTGAAATAAGGCTATTTAATAAGTCTAAGTTGCTGAAATAAGCCTTTTTAATCAGCGTAAGTTGCTGAAATAAGTCTATTTAATAATACCAAGTTGCTGAAATAAGCCTACTTAATTAGGCTATTTAATAAGCCTAAGTTGCTGAAATAAGCCTATTTAATAAGCGTAAGTTGCTGAAATAACGCTATTTAATAAGTCTAAGTTGCTGAAATAAGCCCATTTAATAAGCCTATTTAATAAGCCTAAGTTGCTGAAATAAGCCTATTTAATAAGCCTATTTAATAAGCCTATTTAATAGGCCTATTTAATAAGTCTAAGTTGCTGAAATAAGCCTATTTAATACGCCTATTTAATAGGCCTATTTAATAAGTCTAAGTTGCTGAAATAAGCCTATTTAATAAGCCTATTTAATAGGCCTATTTAATAAGTCTAAGTTGCTGAAATAAGCCTATTTAATAAGCCTAAGTTTCTGAATGAGCCTATTTAATAAGCCTAAGTTGCTGAAATAAGCCTATTTAATAAGCCTAAGTTGCTGAATAAGCCTATTTAATAAGCCTAAGTTGCTGAAATAAGCCTATTTAATAAGTTTAAGTTGCTGAAATAAGGCTATTTAATAAGCCTAAGTTGCTGAAATAAGCCTATTTAATAAGCCTAAGTTGCTGAAATAAAGCTATTTAATAAGTCTAAGTTGCTGAAATACGCCTATTTAATAAGCCTAAGTTGCTGAAATAAGTATATTTAATAAGCATAAGTTGCTGAAATAAACCTATTTAATGAGTCTAAGTTGCTGAAATAAGGCTATTTAATAAGTCTAAGTTGCTGAAATAAGCCTTTTTAATCAGCATAAGTTGCTGAAATAAGTCTATTTAATAATCCCAAGTTGCTGAAATAAGCCTACTTAATTAGGCTATTTAATAAGCCTAAGTTGCTGAAATAAGCCTATTTAATAAGCGTAAGTTGCTGAAATAACGCTATTTAATAAGTCTAAGTTGCTGAAATAAGCCTATTTAATAAGCCTAAGTTGCTGAAATAAGCCCATTTAATAAGCCTATTTAATAAGCCTAAGTTGCTGAAATAAGCCTATTTAATAAGCCTATTTAATAAGCCTATTTAATAGGCCTATTTAATAAGTCTAAGTTGCTGAAATAAGCCTATTTAATACGCCTATTTAATAGGCCTATTTAATAAGTCTAAGTTGCTGAAATAAGCCTATTTAATAAGCCTAAGTTGCTGAATGAGCCTAATTAATAAGCCTAAGTTGCTGAAATACGCCTATTTAATAAGCCTAAGTTGCTGAATAAGCCTATTTAATAAGCCTAAGTTGCTGAATAAACCTATTTAATAAGTCTAAGTTGCTGAAATAAGCCTATTTAATAAGGCTATTTAATAAGCCTAAGTTGCTGAATAAGCCTATTTAATAAGTCTAATTTGCTGAAATAAGGCTATTTAATAAGCCTAAGTTGCTGAAATAAGGCTATTTAATACGTTTACGTTGCTGAAATAAGCCTATTTAATAAGCCTAAGTTGCTGAAATAAGCCTATTTAATAAGGCTATTTAATGAGCCTAAGTTGCTGAAATAAACCTATTTAAAAATGCTATTTAACAAGCCTAAGTTGCTGAAATAAACCTGTTTAATAAGGCTATTTAATAAGCATAAGTTGCTGAAATAAGCTTATTTAATTAGCCTAAGTTGCTGAAATAAGCCTATTTAATAAGGCTATTTAATAAGTCTATTTAATAAGCCTATTTAATAAGTATTTAATGCGCCTATTTAATAAGCCTATTTATTGAGCCTATTTAATAAGCCTATTTATTGAGCCTATTTAATAAGCCTATTTACTGAGCCTATTTAATAAGCCTATTTATTGAGCCTATTTAATAAGCCTATTTAATAAGTCTATTTAATAAGCCTATTTAATAGGCCTATTTAATAAGTCTAAGTTGCTGAAATAAGCCTATTTAATAAGCCTATTTAATAGGCCTATTTAATAAGTCTAAGTTGCTGAAATAAGCCTATTTAATAAGCCTAAGTTTCTGAATGAGCCTATTTAATAATCCTAAGTTGTTGAAATAAGCCTATTAAATAAGCCTAAGTTGCTGAAAAAAGCATATTAAATAAGCCTAAGTTGCTGAATAAGCCTATTTAATAAGCCTAAGTTGCTGAATAAACCTATTTAATAAGTCTAAGTTGCTGAAATAAGCATATTTAATACGGCTATTTAATAAGTCTAAGTTGCTGAAATAAACCTATTTAAAAATGCTATTTAATAAGCCTAAGTTGCTGAAATGAGCCTATTTAATAAGCCTCTTTAATAAGTCTAAGTTGCTGAAATAAACCTATTTAATAAGCCTAAGTTGCTAAAATAAGCCTATTTAATGAGGCTATTTAATAAGTCTATTTAATAAGCCTATTTAATAAGCCTATTTAATAAGCCTATTTAATAAGCCTATTTAATAAGTCTAATTTGCTGAAATAAGGCTATTTAATAAGCCTAAGTTGCTGAAATAAGGCTATTTAATACGTTTACGTTGCTGAAATAAGCCTATTTAATAAGCCTAAGTTGCTGAAATAAGCCTATTTAATAAGGCTATTTAATGAGCCTAAGTTGCTGAAATAAACCTATTTAAAAATGCTATTTAACAAGCCTAAGTTGCTGAAATAAACCTGTTTAATAAGGCTATTTAATAAGCATAAGTTGCTGAAATAAGCTTATTTAATTAGCCTAAGTTGCTGAAATAAGCCTATTTAATAAGGCTATTTAATAAGTCTATTTAATAAGCCTATTTAATAAGTATTTAATGCGCCTATTTAATAAGCCTATTTATTGAGCCTATTTAATAAGCCTATTTATTGAGCCTATTTAATAAGCCTATTTACTGAGCCTATTTAATAAGCCTATTTATTGAGCCTATTTAATAAGCCTATTTAATAAGTCTATTTAATAAGCCTATTTAATAGGCCTATTTAATAAGTCTAAGTTGCTGAAATAAGCCTATTTAATAAGCCTATTTAATAGGCCTATTTAATAAGTCTAAGTTGCTGAAATAAGCCTATTTAATAAGCCTAAGTTTCTGAATGAGCCTATTTAATAATCCTAAGTTGTTGAAATAAGCCTATTAAATAAGCCTAAGTTGCTGAAAAAAGCATATTAAATAAGCCTAAGTTGCTGAATAAGCCTATTTAATAAGCCTAAGTTGCTGAATAAACCTATTTAATAAGTCTAAGTTGCTGAAATAAGCATATTTAATACGGCTATTTAATAAGTCTAAGTTGCTGAAATAAACCTATTTAAAAATGCTATTTAATAAGCCTAAGTTGCTGAAATGAGCCTATTTAATAAGCCTCTTTAATAAGTCTAAGTTGCTGAAATAAACCTATTTAATAAGCCTAAGTTGCTAAAATAAGCCTATTTAATGAGGCTATTTAATAAGTCTATTTAATAAGCCTATTTAATAAGCCTATTTAATAAGCCTATTTAATAAGCCTATTTAATAAGTCTATTTAATAAGTCTATTTAATAAGTATTTAATGAGACTATTTAATAAGCCTATTTATTGAGCCTATTTAATAAGCCTATTTATTGAGCCTATTTAATAAGCCTATTTATTGAGCCTATTTAATAAGCCTATTTATTGAGCCTATTTAATAAGCCTATTTAATAAGTCTCTTTAAAAAAAACTATTTAATAAGCCTATTTATTGAGCGTATTTAATGAGCCTATTTAATAAGTCTATTTAATAAGCCTATTTAATAGGCCTATTAATAAGTCTAAGTTGCTGAAATAAGCCTATTTAATAAGCCTATTTAATAGGCCTATTTAATAAGTCTAAGTTGCTGAAATAAGCCTATTTATTAAGCCTAAGTTTCTGAATGAGCCTATTTAATAAGCCTAAGTTGCTGAAATAAGCCTATTTAATAAGCCTAAGTTGCTGAATAAGCCTATTTAATAAGCCTAAGTTGCTGAAATAAGCCTATTTAATAAGTTTAAGTTGCTGAAATAAGGCTATTTAATAAGCCTAAGTTGCTGAAATAAGCCTATTTAATAAGCCTAAGTTGCTGAAATAAAGCTATTTAATAAGTCTAAGTTGCTGAAATAAGCCTATTTAATAAGCCTAAGTTGCTGAAATAAGTATATTTAATAAGCATAAGTTGCTGAAATAAACCTATTTAATGAGTCTAAGTTGCTGAAATAAGGCTATTTAATAAGTCTAAGTTGCTGAAATAAGCCTTTTTAATCAGCGTAAGTTGCTGAAATAAGTCTATTTAATAATACCAAGTTGCTGAAATAAGCCTACTTAATTAGGCTATTTAATAAGCCTAAGTTGCTGAAATAAGCCTATTTAATAAGCGTAAGTTGCTGAAATAACGCTATTTAATAAGTCTAAGTTGCTGAAATAAGCCCATTTAATAAGCCTATTTAATAAGCCTAAGTTGCTGAAATAAGCCTATTTAATAAGCCTATTTAATAAGCCTATTTAATAGGCCTATTTAATAAGTCTAAGTTGCTGAAATAAGCCTATTTAATACGCCTATTTAATAGGCCTATTTAATAAGTCTAAGTTGCTGAAATAAGCCTATTTAATAAGCCTATTTAATAGGCCTATTTAATAAGTCTAAGTTGCTGAAATAAGCCTATTTAATAAGCCTAAGTTTCTGAATGAGCCTATTTAATAAGCCTAAGTTGCTGAAATAAGCCTATTTAATAAGCCTAAGTTGCTGAATAAGCCTATTTAATAAGCCTAAGTTGCTGAAATAAGCCTATTTAATAAGTTTAAGTTGCTGAAATAAGGCTATTTAATAAGCCTAAGTTGCTGAAATAAGCCTATTTAATAAGCCTAAGTTGCTGAAATAAAGCTATTTAATAAGTCTAAGTTGCTGAAATAAGCCTATTTAATAAGCCTAAGTTGCTGAAATAAGTATATTTAATAAGCATAAGTTGCTGAAATAAACCTATTTAATGAGTCTAAGTTGCTGAAATAAGGCTATTTAATAAGTCTAAGTTGCTGAAATAAGCCTTTTTAATCAGCATAAGTTGCTGAAATAAGTCTATTTAATAATCCCAAGTTGCTGAAATAAGCCTACTTAATTAGGCTATTTAATAAGCCTAAGTTGCTGAAATAAGCCTATTTAATAAGCGTAAGTTGCTGAAATAACGCTATTTAATAAGTCTAAGTTGCTGAAATAAGCCTATTTAATAAGCCTAAGTTGCTGAAATAAGCCCATTTAATAAGCCTATTTAATAAGCCTAAGTTGCTGAAATAAGCCTATTTAATAAGCCTATTTAATAAGCCTATTTAATAGGCCTATTTAATAAGTCTAAGTTGCTGAAATAAGCCTATTTAATACGCCTATTTAATAGGCCTATTTAATAAGTCTAAGTTGCTGAAATAAGCCTATTTAATAAGCCTAAGTTGCTGAATGAGCCTAATTAATAAGCCTAAGTTGCTGAAATACGCCTATTTAATAAGCCTAAGTTGCTGAATAAGCCTATTTAATAAGCCTAAGTTGCTGAATAAACCTATTTAATAAGTCTAAGTTGCTGAAATAAGCCTATTTAATAAGGCTATTTAATAAGCCTAAGTTGCTGAATAAGCCTATTTAATAAGTCTAATTTGCTGAAATAAGGCTATTTAATAAGCCTAAGTTGCTGAAATAAGGCTATTTAATACGTTTACGTTGCTGAAATAAGCCTATTTAATAAGCCTAAGTTGCTGAAATAAGCCTATTTAATAAGGCTATTTAATGAGCCTAAGTTGCTGAAATAAACCTATTTAAAAATGCTATTTAACAAGCCTAAGTTGCTGAAATAAACCTGTTTAATAAGGCTATTTAATAAGCATAAGTTGCTGAAATAAGCTTATTTAATTAGCCTAAGTTGCTGAAATAAGCCTATTTAATAAGGCTATTTAATAAGTCTATTTAATAAGCCTATTTAATAAGTATTTAATGCGCCTATTTAATAAGCCTATTTATTGAGCCTATTTAATAAGCCTATTTATTGAGCCTATTTAATAAGCCTATTTACTGAGCCTATTTAATAAGCCTATTTATTGAGCCTATTTAATAAGCCTATTTAATAAGTCTATTTAATAAGCCTATTTAATAGGCCTATTTAATAAGTCTAAGTTGCTGAAATAAGCCTATTTAATAAGCCTATTTAATAGGCCTATTTAATAAGTCTAAGTTGCTGAAATAAGCCTATTTAATAAGCCTAAGTTTCTGAATGAGCCTATTTAATAATCCTAAGTTGTTGAAATAAGCCTATTAAATAAGCCTAAGTTGCTGAAAAAAGCATATTAAATAAGCCTAAGTTGCTGAATAAGCCTATTTAATAAGCCTAAGTTGCTGAATAAACCTATTTAATAAGTCTAAGTTGCTGAAATAAGCATATTTAATACGGCTATTTAATAAGTCTAAGTTGCTGAAATAAACCTATTTAAAAATGCTATTTAATAAGCCTAAGTTGCTGAAATGAGCCTATTTAATAAGCCTCTTTAATAAGTCTAAGTTGCTGAAATAAACCTATTTAATAAGCCTAAGTTGCTAAAATAAGCCTATTTAATGAGGCTATTTAATAAGTCTATTTAATAAGCCTATTTAATAAGCCTATTTAATAAGCCTATTTAATAAGCCTATTTAATAAGTCTAATTTGCTGAAATAAGGCTATTTAATAAGCCTAAGTTGCTGAAATAAGGCTATTTAATACGTTTACGTTGCTGAAATAAGCCTATTTAATAAGCCTAAGTTGCTGAAATAAGCCTATTTAATAAGGCTATTTAATGAGCCTAAGTTGCTGAAATAAACCTATTTAAAAATGCTATTTAACAAGCCTAAGTTGCTGAAATAAACCTGTTTAATAAGGCTATTTAATAAGCATAAGTTGCTGAAATAAGCTTATTTAATTAGCCTAAGTTGCTGAAATAAGCCTATTTAATAAGGCTATTTAATAAGTCTATTTAATAAGCCTATTTAATAAGTATTTAATGCGCCTATTTAATAAGCCTATTTATTGAGCCTATTTAATAAGCCTATTTATTGAGCCTATTTAATAAGCCTATTTACTGAGCCTATTTAATAAGCCTATTTATTGAGCCTATTTAATAAGCCTATTTAATAAGTCTATTTAATAAGCCTATTTAATAGGCCTATTTAATAAGTCTAAGTTGCTGAAATAAGCCTATTTAATAAGCCTATTTAATAGGCCTATTTAATAAGTCTAAGTTGCTGAAATAAGCCTATTTAATAAGCCTAAGTTTCTGAATGAGCCTATTTAATAATCCTAAGTTGTTGAAATAAGCCTATTAAATAAGCCTAAGTTGCTGAAAAAAGCATATTAAATAAGCCTAAGTTGCTGAATAAGCCTATTTAATAAGCCTAAGTTGCTGAATAAACCTATTTAATAAGTCTAAGTTGCTGAAATAAGCATATTTAATACGGCTATTTAATAAGTCTAAGTTGCTGAAATAAACCTATTTAAAAATGCTATTTAATAAGCCTAAGTTGCTGAAATGAGCCTATTTAATAAGCCTCTTTAATAAGTCTAAGTTGCTGAAATAAACCTATTTAATAAGCCTAAGTTGCTAAAATAAGCCTATTTAATGAGGCTATTTAATAAGTCTATTTAATAAGCCTATTTAATAAGCCTATTTAATAAGCCTATTTAATAAGCCTATTTAATAAGTCTATTTAATAAGTCTATTTAATAAGTATTTAATGAGACTATTTAATAAGCCTATTTATTGAGCCTATTTAATAAGCCTATTTATTGAGCCTATTTAATAAGCCTATTTATTGAGCCTATTTAATAAGCCTATTTATTGAGCCTATTTAATAAGCCTATTTAATAAGTCTCTTTAAAAAAACTATTTAATAAGCCTATTTATTGAGCGTATTTAATGAGCCTATTTAATAAGTCTATTTAATAAGCCTATTTAATAGGCCTATTAATAAGTCTAAGTTGCTGAAATAAGCCTATTTAATAAGCCTATTTAATAGGCCTATTTAATAAGTCTAAGTTGCTGAAATAAGCCTATTTAATAAGCCTAAGTTTCTGAATGAGCCTATTTAATAAGCCTAAGTTGCTGAAATAAGCCTATTTAATAAGCCTAAGTTGCTGAATAAGCCTATTTAATAAGCCTAAGTTGCTGAAATAAGCCTATTTAATAAGTTTAAGTTGCTGAAATAAGGCTATTTAATAAGCCTAAGTTGCTGAAATAAGCCTATTTAATAAGCCTAAGTTGCTGAAATAAAGCTATTTAATAAGTCTAAGTTGCTGAAATAAGCCTATTTAATAAGCCTAAGTTGCTGAAATAAGTATATTTAATAAGCATAAGTTGCTGAAATAAACCTATTTAATGAGTCTAAGTTGCTGAAATAAGGCTATTTAATAAGTCTAAGTTGCTGAAATAAGCCTTTTTAATCAGCGTAAGTTGCTGAAATAAGTCTATTTAATAATACCAAGTTGCTGAAATAAGCCTACTTAATTAGGCTATTTAATAAGCCTAAGTTGCTGAAATAAGCCTATTTAATAAGCGTAAGTTGCTGAAATAACGCTATTTAATAAGTCTAAGTTGCTGAAATAAGCCCATTTAATAAGCCTATTTAATAAGCCTAAGTTGCTGAAATAAGCCTATTTAATAAGCCTATTTAATAAGCCTATTTAATAGGCCTATTTAATAAGTCTAAGTTGCTGAAATAAGCCTATTTAATACGCCTATTTAATAGGCCTATTTAATAAGTCTAAGTTGCTGAAATAAGCCTATTTAATAAGCCTATTTAATAGGCCTATTTAATAAGTCTAAGTTGCTGAAATAAGCCTATTTAATAAGCCTAAGTTTCTGAATGAGCCTATTTAATAAGCCTAAGTTGCTGAAATAAGCCTATTTAATAAGCCTAAGTTGCTGAATAAGCCTATTTAATAAGCCTAAGTTGCTGAAATAAGCCTATTTAATAAGTTTAAGTTGCTGAAATAAGGCTATTTAATAAGCCTAAGTTGCTGAAATAAGCCTATTTAATAAGCCTAAGTTGCTGAAATAAAGCTATTTAATAAGTCTAAGTTGCTGAAATAAGCCTATTTAATAAGCCTAAGTTGCTGAAATAAGTATATTTAATAAGCATAAGTTGCTGAAATAAACCTATTTAATGAGTCTAAGTTGCTGAAATAAGGCTATTTAATAAGTCTAAGTTGCTGAAATAAGCCTTTTTAATCAGCATAAGTTGCTGAAATAAGTCTATTTAATAATCCCAAGTTGCTGAAATAAGCCTACTTAATTAGGCTATTTAATAAGCCTAAGTTGCTGAAATAAGCCTATTTAATAAGCGTAAGTTGCTGAAATAACGCTATTTAATAAGTCTAAGTTGCTGAAATAAGCCTATTTAATAAGCCTAAGTTGCTGAAATAAGCCCATTTAATAAGCCTATTTAATAAGCCTAAGTTGCTGAAATAAGCCTATTTAATAAGCCTATTTAATAAGCCTATTTAATAGGCCTATTTAATAAGTCTAAGTTGCTGAAATAAGCCTATTTAATACGCCTATTTAATAGGCCTATTTAATAAGTCTAAGTTGCTGAAATAAGCCTATTTAATAAGCCTAAGTTGCTGAATGAGCCTATTTAATTTGCCTAAGTTGCTGAAATAAGCCTATTTAATAAGCCTAAGTTGCTGAATAAGCCTATTTAATAAGTCTAAGTTGCTGAAATAAGCCTATTTAATAAGGCTATTTAATAAGCCTAAGTTGCTGAATAAGCCTATTTAATAAGTCTAAGTTGCTGAAATAAGGCTATTTAATAAGCCTAAGTTGCTGAAATAAGGCTATTTAATAAGTTTAAGTTGCTGAAATAAGCCTATTTAATAAGCCTAAGTTGCTGAAATAAGCCTATTTAATAAGGCTATTTAATGAGCCTCAGTTGCTGAAATAAGCCTATTTAATAAGCCTAAGTTTCTGAACTAAGCCTATTTAAAAAGGTATATTTAATAAGTCTAAGTTGCTGAAATAAACCTATTTAAAAATGCTATTTAATAAGCCTAAGTTGCTGAAATAAACCTGTTTAATAAGGCTATTTAATAAGCATAAGTTGCTGAAATAAGCTTATTTAATAAGCCTAAGTTGCTGAAATAAGCCTATTTAATAAGTCTATTTAATAAGCCTATTTAATAAGCCTATTTAATAAGCATATTTATTGAGCCTATTTAATAAGCCTATTTAATAAGCCTATTTATTGAGCCTATTTAATAAGCCTATTTAATAAGCCTATTTATTGAGCCTATTTAATAAGTCTATTTAATAAGCCTATTTAATAAGCCTATTTAATAAGCCTATTTATTGAGCCTATTTAATAAGCCTAATTAATAAGTATTTAATGAGCCTATTTAATACGTCTATTTAATAAGCCTATTTAATAGGCCTATTTAATAAGTCTAAGTTGCAGAAATAAGCCTATTTAATAAGCCTATTTAATAGGCGTATTTAATAAGTCTAATTTGCTCAAATAAGCCTATTTAATAAGCCTAAGTTTCTGAATGAGCCTATTTAATAAGCCTAAGAAGTTGAAATAAGCCTATTTAATAAGCCTAAGTTGCAGAATAAGCCTATTTAATAAGCCTAAGTTGCTGAAATAAGCCTATTTAATAAGTTTAAGTTGCTGAAATAAGGCTATTTAATAAGCCTAAGTTGCTGAAATAAGCCTATTTAATAAGCCTAAGTTGCTGAAATAAAGCTATTTAATAAGTCTAAGTTGCTGAAATAAGCCTATTTAATAAGCCTAAGTTGCTGAAATAAGTATATTTAATAAGCATAAGTTGCTGAAATAAACCTATTTAATGAGTCTAAGTTGCTGAAATAAGGCTATTTAATAAGTCTAAGTTGCTGAAATAAGCATTTTTAATCAGCGTAAGTTGCTGAAATAAGTCTATTTAATAATCCCAAGTTGCTGAAATAAGCCTACTTAATTAGGCTATTTAATAAGCCTAAGTTGCTGAAATAAGCCAATTTAATAAGCGTAAGTTGCTGAAATAAGGATATTTAATAAGTCTAAGTTGCTGAAATAAGCCTATTTAATAAGCCTAAGTTGCTGAAATAAGCCCATTTAATAAGCCTATTAAATAAGCCTTAGTTGCTGAAATAAGCCAATTTAATAAGCCTATTTAATAAGCCTATTTAATAGACCTATTTAATAAGTCTAAGTTGCTGAAATAAGCCTATTTAATAAGCCTATTTAATAGGCCTATTTAATAAGTCTAAGTTGCTGAAAGAAGCCTATTTAATAAGCCTAAGTTGCTGAAATAAGGCTATTTAATAAGCCTAAGTTGCTGAAATAAGCCTATTTAATAAGCCTAAGTTGCTGAAATAAAGCTATTTAATAAGTCTAAGTTGCTGAAATAAGCCTATTTAATAAGCCTAAGTTGCTGAAATAAGTATATTTAATAAGCATAAGTTGCTGAAATAAACCTATTTAATAATCCCAAGTTGCTGAAATAAGCCTACTTAATTAGGCTATTTAATAAGCCTAAGTTGCTGAAATAAGCCAATTTAATAAGCGTAAGTTGCTGAAATAAGGATATTTAATAAGTCTAAGTTGCTGAAATAAGCCTATTTAATAAGCCTAAGTTGCTGAAATAAGCCCATTTAATAAGCCTATTAAATAAGCCTTAGTTGCTGAAATAAGCCAATTTAATAAGCCTATTTAATAAGCCTATTTAATAGACCTATTTAATAAGTCTAAGTTGCTGAAATAAGCCTATTTAATAAGCCTATTTAATAGGCCTATTTAATAAGTCTAAGTTGCTGAAAGAAGCCTATTTAATAAGCCTAAGTTGCTGAATGAGCCTATTTAATAAGCCTATGTTGCTGAAATAAGCCTATTTAATAAGCCTAAGTTGCTGAATAAGCCTATTTAATATGCCTAAGTTGCTGAATAAACCTATTAAATAAGTCTAAGTTGCTGAAATAATCCTATTTAATAAGGCTATTTAATGAGCCTAAGTTGCTGAATAAGCCTATTTAATAAGTCTAAGTTGCTGAAATAAGGCTATTTAATAAGCCTACGTTGCTGAAATAAGGCTATTTAATAAGTTTAAGTTGCTGAAATAAGCCTATTTAATAAGCCTACATTGCTGAAATAAGCCTATTTAATAAGGCTATTTAATGAGCCTAAGTTGCTGAAATAAGCCTTTTTAATAAGCCTAAGTTTCTGAACTAAGCCTATTTAAAAAGGTATATTTAATAAGTCTAAGTTGCTGAAATAAACCTATTTAAAAATGCTATTTAATGAGCCTAAGTTGCTGAAATAAGCCTATTTAATAAGGCTATTTAATAAGCATAAGTTGCTGAAATAAGCTTATTTAATAAGCCTAAGTTGCTGAAATAAGCCTATTTAATAAGGCTATTTAATAAGTCTATTTAATAAGCCTATTTAATAAGTATTTAATGCGCCTATTTAATAAGCCTATTTATTGAGCCTATTTAATAAGCCTATTTATTGAGCCTATTTAATAAGCCTATTTAATAAGTCTATTTAATAAGCCTATTTAATAGGCCTATTTAATAAGTTTAAGTTGCTGAAATAAGCCTATTTAATAAGCCTATTTAATAGGCCTATTTAATAAGTTTACGTTGCTGAAATAAGCCTATTTAATACGCCAAAGTTTCTGAATGAGCCTATTTAATAAGCCTAAGTTGCTGAAATAAGCCTATTAAATAAGCCTAAGTTGCTGAAAAAAACCTATTAAATAAGCCTAAGTTGCTGAATAAGCCTATTTAATAAGCCTAAGTTGCTGAAATAAGCCCATTTAATAAGCCTATTAAATAAGCCTAAGTTGCTGAAATAAGCCTATTTAATAAGCCTATTTAATAAGCCTATTTAATAGGCCTATTTAATAAGTCTAAGTTGCTGAAATAAGCCTATTTAATAAGCCTATTTAATAGGCCTATTTAATAAGTCTAAGTTGCTGAATGAGCCTATTTAATAAGCCTATGTTGCTGAAATAAGCCTATTTAATAAGCCTAAGTTGCTGAATAAGCCTATTTAATAAGCCTAAGTTGCTGAATAAACCTATTTAATAAGTCTAAGTTGCTGAAATAAGCCTATTTAATAAGGCTATTTAATAAGCCTAAGTTGCTGAATAAGCCTATTTAATAAGTCTAAGTTGCTGAAATAAGGCTATTTAATAAGCCTAAGTTGCTGAAATAAGGCTATTTAATAAGTTTAAGTTGCTGAAATAAGCCTATTTAATAAGCCTAAGTTGCTGAAATAAGCCTATTTAATAAGGCTATTTAATAAGCCTAAGTTGCTGAAATAAGCCTATTTAAAAAGGTATATTTAATAAGTCTAAGTTGCTGAAATAAACCTATTTAATAAGCCTAAGTTGCTAAAATAAGCCTATTCAATGAGGCTATTTAATAAGTCTATTTAATAAGCCTATTTAATAAGCCTATTTAATAAGCCTATTTAATACGCCTATTTAATAAACATATTTAATAAGTATTTAATGAGCCTATTTAATAAGTCTATTTAATAAGCCTTTTTAATAAGCCTATTTAATACGTCTATTTAATAAGCCTATTTAATAAGTCTATTTAATAAGTCTATTTAATAAGCCTATTTAATAAGTATTTAATGAGCCTATTTAATAAGCCTATTTATTGAGCCTATTTAATAAGCCTATTTATTGAGCCTATTTAATAAGCCTATTTATTGAGCGTATTTAATAAGCCTATCTAATAAGTCTATTTAATAAGACTATTTAATAAGCCTATTTAATAAGCCTATTTATTGAGCCTATTTAATAAGCCTATTTATTGAGCCTATTTAATAAGTCTATTTAATAATCCTATTTAATAAGCCTAATTAATAAGTATTTCATGAGCCTATTTAATAAGTCTATTTAATACGCCTATTTAATAGGCCTATTTAATAAGTCTAAGTTGCTGAAATAAGCCTATTTAATAAGCCTATTTAATAGGCCTATTTAATAAGTCTAAGTTGCTGAAATAAGCCTATTTAATAAGCCTAAGTTTCTGAATGAGCCTATTTAATAAGCCTAAGTTGCTGAAATAAGCCTATTTAATAAGCCTAAGTTGCTGAATAAGCCTACTTAATAAGCCTAAGTTGCTGAAATAAGCCTATTTAATAAGTTTAAGTTGCTGAAATAAGGCTATTTAATAAGCCTAAGTTGCTGAAATAAGCCTATTTAATAAGCCTAAGTTGCTGAAATAAAGCTATTTAATAAGTCTAAGTTGCTGAAATAAGCCTATTTAATAAGCCTAAGTTGCTGAAATAAGCCTTTTTAATCAGCGTAAGTTGCTGAAATAAGTCTATTTAATAATCCCAAGTTGCTGAAATAAGCCTACTTAATTAGGCTATTTAATAAGCCTAAGTTGCTGAAATAAGCCTATTTAATAAGCGTAAGTTGCTGAAATATGGCTATTTAATAAGTCTAAGTTGCTGAAATAAGCCTATTTAATAAGCCTAAGTTGCTGAAATAAGCCCATTTAATAAGCCTATTTAATAAGCCTAAGTTGCTGAAATAAGCCTATTTAATAAGCCTATTTAATAAGCCTATTTAATAGGCCTATTTAATAAGTCTAAGTTGCTGAAATAAGCCTATTTAATAAGCCTATTTAATAGGCCTATTTAATAAGTCTAAGTTGCTGAAATAAGCCTATTTTATAAGCCTAAGTTGCTGAATGAGCCTAATTAATAAGCCTAAGTTGCTGAAATACGCCTATTTAATAAGCCTAAGTTGCTGAATAAGCCTATTTAATAAGCCTAAGTTGCTGAATAAACCTATTTAATAAGTCTAAGTTGCTGAAATAAGCCTATTTAATAAGGCTATTTAATAAGCCTAAGTTGCTGAATAAGCCTATTTAATAAGTCTAAGTTGCTGAAATAAGGCTATTTAATAAGCCTAAGTTGCTGAAATAAGGCTATTTAATAAGTTTAAGTTGCTGAAATAAGCCTATTTAATAAGCCTAAGTTGCTGAAATAAGCCTATTTAATAAGGCTATTTAATGAGCCTAAGTTGCTGAAATAAGCCTATTTAATAAGCCTAAGTTTCTGAACTAAGCCTATTTAAAAAGGTATATTTAGTAAGTCTAAGTTGCTGAAATAAACCTATTTAAAAATGCTATTTAATAAGCCTAAGTTGCTGAAATAAACCTGTTTAATAAGGCTATTTAATAAGCATAAGTTGCTGAAATAAGCTTATTTAATAAGCCTAAGTTGCTGAAATAAGCCTATTTAATAAGGCTATTTAATAAGTCTATTTAATAAGCCTATTTAATAAGTATTTAATGCGCCTATTTAATAAGCCTATTTATTGAGCCTATTTAATAAGCCTATTTATTGAGCCTATTTAATAAGCCTATTTACTGAGCCTATTTAATAAGCCTATTTATTGAGCCTATTTAATAAGCCTATTTAATAAGTCTATTTAATAAGCCTATTTAATAGGCCTATTTAATAAGTCTAAGTTGCTGAAATAAGCCTATTTAATAAGCCTATTTAATAGGCCTATTTAATAAGTCTAAGTTGCTGAAATAAGCCTATTTAATAAGCCTAAGTTTCTGAATGAGCCTATTTAATAAGCCTAAGTTGTTGAAATAAGCCTATTAAATAAGCCTAAGTTGCTGAAAAAAGCATATTAAATAAGCCTAAGTTGCTGAATAAGCCTATTTAATAAGCCTAAGTTGCTGAATAAACCTATTTAATAAGTCTAAGTTGCTGAAATAAGCATATTTAATACGGCTATTTAATAAGTCTAAGTTGCTGAAATAAACCTATTTAAAAATGCTATTTAATAAGCCTAAGTTGCTGAAATGAGCCTATTTAATAAGCCTCTTTAATAAGTCTAAGTTGCTGAAATAAACCTATTTAATAAGCCTAAGTTGCTAAAATAAGCCTATTTAATGAGGCTATTTAATAAGTCTATTTAATAAGCCTATTTAATAAGCCTATTTAATAAGCCTATTTAATAAGCCTATTTAATAAGTCTATTTAATAAGTCTATTTAATAAGTATTTAATGAGACTATTTAATAAGCCTATTTATTGAGCCTATTTAATAAGCCTATTTATTGAGCCTATTTAATAAGCCTATTTATTGAGCCTATTTAATAAGCCTATTTATTGAGCCTATTTAATAAGCCTATTTAATAAGTCTATTTAAAAAAAACTATTTAATAAGCCTATTTATTGAGCGTATTTAATGAGCCTATTTAATAAGTCTATTTAATAAGCCTATTTAATAGGCCTATTAATAAGTCTAAGTTGCTGAAATAAGCCTATTTAATAAGCCTATTTAATAGGCCTATTTAATAAGTCTAAGTTGCTGAAATAAGCCTATTTAATAAGCCTAAGTTTCTGAATGAGCCTATTTAATAAGCCTAAGTTGCTGAAATAAGCCTATTTAATAAGCCTAAGTTGCTGAATAAGCCTATTTAATAAGCCTAAGTTGCTGAAATAAGCCTATTTAATAAGTTTAAGTTGCTGAAATAAGGCTATTTAATAAGCCTAAGTTGCTGAAATAAGCCTATTTAATAAGCCTAAGTTGCTGAAATAAAGCTATTTAATAAGTCTAAGTTGCTGAAATAAGCCTATTTAATAAGCCTAAGTTGCTGAAATAAGTATATTTAATAAGCATAAGTTGCTGAAATGAACCTATTTAATGAGTCTAAGTTGCTGAAATAAGGCTATTTAATAAGTCTAAGTTGCTGAAATAAGCCTTTTTAATCAGCGTAAGTTGCTGAAATAAGTCTATTTAATAATACCAAGTTGCTGAAATAAGCCTACTTAATTAGGCTATTTAATAAGCCTAAGTTGCTGAAATAAGCCTATTTAATAAGCGTAAGTTGCTGAAATAACGCTATTTAATAAGTCTAAGTTGCTGAAATAAGCCTATTTAATAAGCCTAAGTTGCTGAAATAAGCCCATTTAATAAGCCTATTTAATAAGCCTAAGCTGCTGAAATAAGCCTATTTAATAAGCCTATTTAATAAGCCTATTTAATAGGCCTATTTAATAAGTCTAAGTTGCTGAAATAAGCCTATTTAATACGCCTATTTAATAGGCCTATTTAATAAGTCTAAGTTGCTGAAATAAGCCTATTTAATAAGCCTATTTAATAGGCCTATTTAATAAGTCTAAGTTGCTGAAATAAGCCTATTTAATAAGCCTAAGTTTCTGAATGAGCCTATTTAATAAGTCTAAGTTGCTGAAATAAGCCTATTTAATAAGCCTAAGTTGCTGAATAAGCCTATTTAATAAGCCTAAGTTGCTGAAATAAGCCTATTTAATAAGTTTAAGTTGCTGAAATAAGGCTATTTAATAAGCCTAAGTTGCTGAAATAAGCCTATTTAATAAGCCTAAGTTGCTGAAATAAAGCTATTTAATAAGTCTAAGTTGCTGAAATAAGCCTATTTAATAAGCCTAAGTTTCAGAAATAAGTATATTTAATAAGCATAAGTTGCTGAAATAAACCTATTTAATGAGTCTAAGTTGCTGAAATAAGGTTATTTAATAAGTCTAAGTTGCTGAAATAAGCATTTTTAATCAGCATAAGTTGCTGAAATAAGTCTATTTAATAATCCCAAGTTGCTGAAATAAGCCTACTTAATTAGGCTATTTAATAAGCCTAAGTTGCTGAAATAAGCCTATTTAATAAGCGTAAGTTGCTGAAATAACGCTATTTAATAAGTCTAAGTTGCTGAAATAAGCCTATTTAATAAGCCTAAGTTGCTGAAATAAGCCCATTTAATAAGCCTATTTAATAAGCCTAAGTTGCTGAAATAAGCCTATTTAAAAAGCCTATTTAATAAGCCTATTTAATAGGCCTATTTAATAAGTCTAAGTTGCTGAAATAAGCCTATTTAATACGCCTATTTAATAGGCCTATTTAATAAGTCTAAGTTGCTGAAATAAGCCTATTTAATAAGCCTAAGTTGCTGAATGAGCCTATTTAATTTGCCTAAGTTGCTGAAATAAGCCTATTTAATAAGCCTAAGTTGCTGAATAAGCCTATTTAATAAGTCTAAGTTGCTGAAATAAGCCTATTTAATAAGGCTATTTAATAAGCCTAAGTTGCTGAATAAGCCTATTTAATAAGTCTAAGTTGCTGAAATAAGGCTATTTAATAAGCCTAAGTTGCTGAAATAAGGCTATTTAATAAGTTTAAGTTGCTGAAATAAGCCTATTTAATGAGCCTAAGTTGCTGAAATAAGCCTATTTAATAAGGCTATTTAATGAGCCTCAGTTGCTGAAATAAGCCTATTTAATAAGCCTAAGTTTCTGAACTAAGCCTATTTAAAAAGGTATATTTAATAAGTCTAAGTTGCTGAAATAAACCTATTTAAAAATGCTATTTAATAAGCCTAAGTTTCTGAAATAAACCTGTTTAATAAGGCTATTTAATAAGCATAAGTTGCTGAAATAAGCTTATTTAATAAGCCTAAGTTGCTGAAATAAGCCTATTTAATAAGTCTATTTAATAAGCCTATTTAATAAGCCTATTTAATAAGCCTATTTATTGAGCCTATTTAATAAGCCTATTTAATAAGCCTATTTATTGAGCCTATTTAATAAGCCTATTTAATAAGCCTATTTATTGAGCCTATTTAATAAGTCTATTTAATAAGCCTATTTAATAAGCCTATTTAATAAGCCTATTTATTGAGCCTATTTAATAAGCCTAATTAATAAGTATTTAATGAGCCTATTTAATACGTCTATTTAATAAGCCTATTTAATAGGCCTATTTAATAAGTCTAAGTTGCAGAAATAAGCCTATTTAATAAGCCTATTTAATAGGCGTATTTAATAAGTCTAATTTGCTCAAATAAGCCTATTTAATAAGCCTAAGTTTCTGAATGAGCCTATTTAATAAGCCTAAGTTGTTGAAATAAGCCTATTTAATAAGCCTAAGTTGCTGAATAAGCCTACTTAATAAGCCTAAGTTGCTGAAATAAGCCTTTTTAATCAGCGTAAGTTGCTGAAATAAGTCTATTTAATAATCCCAAGTTGCTGAAATAAGCCTACTTAATTAGGCTATTTAATAAGCCTAAGTTGCTGAAATAAGCCTATTTAATAAGCGTAAGTTGCTGAAATATGGCTATTTAATAAGTCTAAATTGCTGAAATAAGCCTATTTAATAAGCCTAAGTTGCTGAAATAAGCCCATTTAATAAGCCTATTTAATAAGCCTAAGTTGCTGAAATAAGCCTATTTAATAAGCCTATTTAATAAGCCTATTTAATAGGCCTATTTAATAAGTCTAAGTTGCTGAAATAAGCCTATTTAATAAGCCTATTTAATAGGCCTATTTAATAAGTCTAAGTTGCTGAAATAAGCCTATTTTATAAGCCTAAGTTGCTGAATGAGCCTAATTAATAAGCCTAAGTTGCTGAAATACGCCTATTTAATAAGCCTAAGTTGCTGAATAAGCCTATTTAATAAGCCTAAGTTGCTGAATAAACCTATTTAATAAGTCTAAGTTGCTGAAATAAGCCTATTTAATAAGGCTATTTAATAAGCCTAAGTTGCTGAATAAGCCTATTTAATAAGCCTAAGTTGCTGAAATAAGGCTATTTAATAAGTTTAAGTTGCTGAAATAAGCCTATTTAATAAGCCTAAGTTGCTGAAATAAGCCTATTTAATAAGGCTATTTAATGAGCCTAAGTTGCTGAAATAAGCCTATTTAATAAGCCTAAGTTTCTGAACTAAGCCTATTTAAAAAGGTATATTTAGTAAGTCTAAGTTGCTGAAATAAACCTATTTAAAAATGCTATTTAATAAGCCTAAGTTGCTGAAATAAACCTGTTTAATAAGGCTATTTAATAAGCATAAGTTGCTGAAATAAGCTTATTTAATAAGCCTAAGTTGCTGAAATAAGCCTATTTAATAAGGCTATTTAATAAGTCTATTTAATAAGCCTATTTAATAAGTATTTAATGCGCCTATTTAATAAGCCTATTTATTGAGCCTATTTAATAAGCCTATTTATTGAGCCTATTTAATAAGCCTATTTACTGAGCCTATTTAATAAGCCTATTTATTGAGCCTATTTAATAAGCCTATTTAATAAGTCTATTTAATAAGCCTATTTAATAGGCCTATTTAATAAGTCTAAGTTGCTGAAATAAGCCTATTTAATAAGCCTATTTAATAGGCCTATTTAATAAGTCTAAGTTGCTGAAATAAGCCTATTTAATAAGCCTAAGTTTCTGAATGAGCCTATTTAATAAGCCTAAGTTGTTGAAATAAGCCTATTAAATAAGCCTAAGTTGCTGAAAAAAGCATATTAAATAAGCCTAAGTTGCTGAATAAGCCTATTTAATAAGCCTAAGTTGCTGAATAAACCTATTTAATAAGTCTAAGTTGCTGAAATAAGCATATTTAATACGGCTATTTAATAAGTCTAAGTTGCTGAAATAAACCTATTTAAAAATGCTATTTAATAAGCCTAAGTTGCTGAAATGAGCCTATTTAATAAGCCTCTTTAATAAGTCTAAGTTGCTGAAATAAACCTATTTAATAAGCCTAAGTTGCTAAAATAAGCCTATTTAATGAGGCTATTTAATAAGTCTATTTAATAAGCCTATTTAATAAGCCTATTTAATAAGCCTATTTAATAAGCCTATTTAATAAGTCTATTTAATAAGTCTATTTAATAAGTATTTAATGAGACTATTTAATAAGCCTATTTATTGAGCCTATTTAATAAGCCTATTTATTGAGCCTATTTAATAAGCCTATTTATTGAGCCTATTTAATAAGCCTATTTATTGAGCCTATTTAATAAGCCTATTTAATAAGTCTATTTAAAAAAAACTATTTAATAAGCCTATTTATTGAGCGTATTTAATGAGCCTATTTAATAAGTCTATTTAATAAGCCTATTTAATAGGCCTATTAATAAGTCTAAGTTGCTGAAATAAGCCTATTTAATAAGCCTATTTAATAGGCCTATTTAATAAGTCTAAGTTGCTGAAATAAGCCTATTTAATAAGCCTAAGTTTCTGAATGAGCCTATTTAATAAGCCTAAGTTGCTGAAATAAGCCTATTTAATAAGCCTAAGTTGCTGAATAAGCCTATTTAATAAGCCTAAGTTGCTGAAATAAGCCTATTTAATAAGTTTAAGTTGCTGAAATAAGGCTATTTAATAAGCCTAAGTTGCTGAAATAAGCCTATTTAATAAGCCTAAGTTGCTGAAATAAAGCTATTTAATAAGTCTAAGTTGCTGAAATAAGCCTATTTAATAAGCCTAAGTTGCTGAAATAAGTATATTTAATAAGCATAAGTTGCTGAAATGAACCTATTTAATGAGTCTAAGTTGCTGAAATAAGGCTATTTAATAAGTCTAAGTTGCTGAAATAAGCCTTTTTAATCAGCGTAAGTTGCTGAAATAAGTCTATTTAATAATACCAAGTTGCTGAAATAAGCCTACTTAATTAGGCTATTTAATAAGCCTAAGTTGCTGAAATAAGCCTATTTAATAAGCGTAAGTTGCTGAAATAACGCTATTTAATAAGTCTAAGTTGCTGAAATAAGCCTATTTAATAAGCCTAAGTTGCTGAAATAAGCCCATTTAATAAGCCTATTTAATAAGCCTAAGTTGCTGAAATAAGCCTATTTAATAAGCCTATTTAATAAGCCTATTTAATAGGCCTATTTAATAAGTCTAAGTTGCTGAAATAAGCCTATTTAATACGCCTATTTAATAGGCCTATTTAATAAGTCTAAGTTGCTGAAATAAGCCTATTTAATAAGCCTATTTAATAGGCCTATTTAATAAGTCTAAGTTGCTGAAATAAGCCTATTTAATAAGCCTAAGTTTCTGAATGAGCCTATTTAATAAGTCTAAGTTGCTGAAATAAGCCTATTTAATAAGCCTAAGTTGCTGAATAAGCCTATTTAATAAGCCTAAGTTGCTGAAATAAGCCTATTTAATAAGTTTAAGTTGCTGAAATAAGGCTATTTAATAAGCCTAAGTTGCTGAAATAAGCCTATTTAATAAGCCTAAGTTGCTGAAATAAAGCTATTTAATAAGTCTAAGTTGCTGAAATAAGCCTATTTAATAAGCCTAAGTTTCTGAAATAAGTATATTTAATAAGCATAAGTTGCTGAAATAAACCTATTTAATGAGTCTAAGTTGCTGAAATAAGGCTATTTAATAAGTCTAAGTTGCTGAAATAAGCATTTTTAATCAGCATAAGTTGCTGAAATAAGTCTATTTAATAATCCCAAGTTGCTGAAATAAGCCTACTTAATTAGGCTATTTAATAAGCCTAAGTTGCTGAAATAAGCCTATTTAATAAGCGTAAGTTGCTGAAATAACGCTATTTAATAAGTCTAAGTTGCTGAAATAAGCCTATTTAATAAGCCTAAGTTGCTGAAATAAGCCCATTTAATAAGCCTATTTAATAAGCCTAAGTTGCTGAAATAAGCCTATTTAATAAGCCTATTTAATAAGCCTATTTAATAGGCCTATTTAATAAGTCTAAGTTGCTGAAATAAGCCTATTTAATACGCCTATTTAATAGGCCTATTTAATAAGTCTAAGTTGCTGAAATAAGCCTATTTAATAAGCCTAAGTTGCTGAATGAGCCTATTTAATTTGCCTAAGTTGCTGAAATAAGCCTATTTAATAAGCCTAAGTTGCTGAATAAGCCTATTTAATAAGTCTAAGTTGCTGAAATAAGCCTATTTAATAAGGCTATTTAATAAGCCTAAGTTGCTGAATAAGCCTATTTAATAAGTCTAAGTTGCTGAAATAAGGCTATTTAATAAGCCTAAGTTGCTGAAATAAGGCTATTTAATAAGTTTAAGTTGCTGAAATAAGCCTATTTAATGAGCCTAAGTTGCTGAAATAAGCCTATTTAATAAGGCTATTTAATGAGCCTCAGTTGCTGAAATAAGCCTATTTAATAAGCCTAAGTTTCTGAACTAAGCCTATTTAAAAAGGTATATTTAATAAGTCTAAGTTGCTGAAATAAACCTATTTAAAAATGCTATTTAATAAGCCTAAGTTTCTGAAATAAACCTGTTTAATAAGGCTAGTTAATAAGCATAAGTTGCTGAAATAAGCTTATTTAATAAGCCTAAGTTGCTGAAATAAGCCTATTTAATAAGTCTATTTAATAAGCCTATTTAATAAGCCTATTTAATAAGCCTATTTATTGAGCCTATTTAATAAGCCTATTTAATAAGCCTATTTATTGAGCCTATTTAATAAGCCTATTTAATAAGCCTATTTATTGAGCCTATTTAATAAGTCTATTTAATAAGCCTATTTAATAAGCCTATTTAATAAGCCTATTTATTGAGCCTATTTAATAAGCCTAATTAATAAGTATTTAATGAGCCTATTTAATACGTCTATTTAATAAGCCTATTTAATAGGCCTATTTAATAAGTCTAAGTTGCAGAAATAAGCCTATTTAATAAGCCTATTTAATAGGCGTATTTAATAAGTCTAATTTGCTCAAATAAGCCTATTTAATAAGCCTAAGTTTCTGAATGAGCCTATTTAATAAGCCTAAGTTGTTGAAATAAGCCTATTTAATAAGCCTAAGTTGCTGAATAAGCCTATTTAATAAGCCTAAGTTGCTGAAATAAGCCTATTTAATAAGTTTAAGTTGCTGAAATAAGGCTATTTAATAAGCCTAAGTTGCTGAAATAAGCCTATTTAATAAGCCTAAGTTGCTGAAATAAGTATATTTAATAAGCATAAGTTGCTGAAATAAACCTATTTAATGAGTCTAAGTTGCTGAAATAAGGCTATTTAATAAGTCTAAGTTGCTGAAATAAGCATTTTTAATCAGCGTAAGTTGCTGAAATAAGTCTATTTAATAATCCCAAGTTGCTGAAATAAGCCTACTTAATTAGGCTATTTAATAAGCCTAAGTTGCTGAAATAAGCCAATTTAATAAGCGTAAGTTGCTGAAATAAGGATATTTAATAAGTCTAAGTTGCTGAAATAAGCCTATTTAATAAGCCTAAGTTGCTGAAATAAGCCCATTTAATAAGCCTATTAAATAAGCCTAAGTTGCTGAAATAAGCCAATTTAATAAGCCTATTTAATAAGCCTATTTAATAGACCTATTTAATAAGTCTAAGTTGCTGAAATAAGCCTATTTAATAAGCCTATTTAATAGGCCTATTTAATAAGTCTAAGTTGCTGAAAGAAGCCTATTTAATAAGCCTAAGTTGCTGAATGAGCCTATTTAATAAGCCTATGTTGCTGAAATAAGCCTATTTAATAAGCCTAAGTTGCTGAATAAGCCTATTTAATATGCCTAAGTTGCTGAATAAACCTATTTAATAAGTCTAAGTTGCTGAAATAATCCTATTTAATAAGGCTATTTAATGAGCCTAAGTTGCTGAATAAGCCTATTTAATAAGTCTAAGTTGCTGAAATAAGGCTATTTAATAAGCCTACGTTGCTGAAATAAGGCTATTTAATAAGTTTAAGTTGCTGAAATAAGCCTATTTAATAAGCCTACATTGCTGAAATAAGCCTATTTAATAAGGCTATTTAATGAGCCTAAGTTGCTGAAATAAGCCGTTTTAATAAGCCTAAGTTTCTGAACTAAGCCTATTTAAAAAGGTATATTTAATAAGTCTAAGTTGCTGAAATAAACCTATTTAAAAATGCTATTTAATAAGCCTAAGTTGCTGAAATAAGCCTATTTAATAAGGCTATTTAATAAGCATAAGTTGCTGAAATAAGCTTATTTAATAAGCCTAAGTTGCTGAAATAAGCCTATTTAATAAGGCTATTTAATAAGTCTATTTAATAAGCCTATTTAATAAGTATTTAATGCGCCTATTTAATAAGCCTATTTATTGAGCCTATTTAATAAGCCTATTTATTGAGCCTATTTAATAAGCCTATTTAATAAGTCTATTTAATAAGCCTATTTAATAGGCCTATTTAATAAGTTTAAGTTGCTGAAATAAGCCTATTTAATAAGCCTATTTAATAGGCCTATTTAATAAGTTTACGTTGCTGAAATAAGCCTATTTAATAAGCCTAAGTTTCTGAATGAGCCTATTTAATAAGCCTAAGTTGCTGAAATAAGCCTATTAAATAAGCCTAAGTTGCTGAAAAAAACCTATTAAATAAGCCTAAGTTGCTGAATAAGCCTATTTAATAAGCCTAAGTTGCTGAAATAAGCCCATTTAATAAGCCTATTAAATAAGCCTAAGTTGCTGAAATAAGCCTATTTAATAAGCCTATTTAATAAGCCTATTTAATAGGCCTATTTAATAAGTCTAAGTTGCTGAAATAAGCCTATTTAATAAGCCTATTTAATAGGCCTATTTAATAAGTCTAAGTTGCTGAAATAAGCCTATTTAATAAGCCTAAGTTCCTGAATGAGCCTATTTAATAAGCCTATGTTGCTGAAATAAGCCTATTTAATAAGCCTAAGTTGCTGAATAAGCCTATTTAATAAGCCTAAGTTGCTGAATAAACCTATTTAATAAGTCTAAGTTGCTGAAATAAGCCTATTTAATAAGGCTATTTAATAAGCCTAAGTTGCTGAATAAGCCTATTTAATAAGTCTAAGTTGCTGAAATAAGGCTATTTAATAAGCCTACGTTGCTGAAATAAGGCTATTTAATAAGTTTAAGTTGCTGAAATATGCCTATTTAATAAGCCTACATTGCTGAAATAAGCCTATTTAATAAGGCAATTTAATGAGCCTAAGTTGCTGAAATAAGCCTATTTAATAAGCCTAAGTTTCTGAACTAAGCCTATTTAAAAAGGTATATTTAATAAGTCTAAGTTGCTGAAATAAACCTATTTAAAAATGCTATTTAATAAGCCTAAGTTGCTGAAATAAGCCTACTTAATTAGGCTATTTAATAAGACTAAGTTGCTGAAATAAGCCTATTTAATAAGCGTAAGTTGCTGAAATAACGCTATTTAATAAGTCTAAGTTGCTGAAATAAGCCTATTTAATAAGCCTAAGTTGCTGAAATAAGCCCATTTAATAAGCCTATTTAATAAGCCTAAGTTGCTGAAATAAGCCTATTTAATAAGCCTATTTAATAAGCCTATTAAATAGGCCTATTTAATAAGTCTAAGTTGCTGAAATAAGCCTATTTAATACGCCTATTTAATAGGCCTATTTAATAAGTCTAAGTTGCTGAAATAAGCCTATTTAATAAGCCTATTTAATAGGCCTATTTAATAAGTCTAAGTTGCTGAAATAAGCCTATTTAATAAGCCTAAGTTTCTGAATGAGCCTATTTAATAAGCCTAAGTTGCTGAAATAAGCCTATTTAATAAGCCTAAGTTGCTGAATAAGCCTATTTAATAAGCCTAAGTTGCTGAAATAAGCCTATTTAATAAGTTTAAGTTGCTGAAATAAGGCTATTTAATAAGCCTAAGTTGCTGAAATAAGCCTATTTAATAAGCCTAAGTTGCTGAAATAAAGCTATTTAATAAGTCTAAGTTGCTGAAATAAGCCTATTTAATAAGCCTAAGTTGCTGAAATAAGTATATTTAATAAGCATAAGTTGCTGAAATAAACCTATTTAATGAGTCTAAGTTGCTGAAATAAGGCTATTTAATAAGTCTAAGTTGCTGAAATAAGCCTTTTTAATCAGCATAAGTTGCTGAAATAAGTCTATTTAATAAGCCTCTTTAATAAGTCTAAGTTGCTGAAATAAACCTATTTAATAAGCCTAAGTTGCTAAAATAAGCCTATTTAATGAGGCTATTTAATAAGTCTATTTAATAAGCCTATTTAATAAGCCTATTTAATAAGCCTATTTAATAAGCCTATTTAATAAGTCTATTTAATAAGTCTATTTAATAAGTATTTAATGAGACTATTTAATAAGCCTATTTATTGAGCCTATTTAATAAGCCTATTTATTGAGCCTATTTAATAAGCCTATTTATTGAGCCTATTTAATAAGCCTATTTATTGAGCCTATTTAATAAGCCTATTTAATAAGTCTATTTAAAAAAAACTATTTAATAAGCCTATTTATTGAGCGTATTTAATGAGCCTATTTAATAAGTCTATTTAATAAGCCTATTTAATAGGCCTATTAATAAGTCTAAGTTGCTGAAATAAGCCTATTTAATAAGCCTATTTAATAGGCCTATTTAATAAGTCTAAGTTGCTGAAATAAGCCTATTTAATAAGCCTAAGTTTCTGAATGAGCCTATTTAATAAGCCTAAGTTGCTGAAATAAGCCTATTTAATAAGCCTAAGTTGCTGAATAAGCCTATTTAATAAGCCTAAGTTGCTGAAATAAGCCTATTTAATAAGTTTAAGTTGCTGAAATAAGGCTATTTAATAAGCCTAAGTTGCTGAAATAAGCCTATTTAATAAGCCTAAGTTGCTGAAATAAAGCTATTTAATAAGTCTAAGTTGCTGAAATAAGCCTATTTAATAAGCCTAAGTTGCTGAAATAAGTATATTTAATAAGCATAAGTTGCTGAAATGAACCTATTTAATGAGTCTAAGTTGCTGAAATAAGGCTATTTAATAAGTCTAAGTTGCTGAAATAAGCCTTTTTAATCAGCGTAAGTTGCTGAAATAAGTCTATTTAATAATACCAAGTTGCTGAAATAAGCCTACTTAATTAGGCTATTTAATAAGCCTAAGTTGCTGAAATAAGCCTATTTAATAAGCGTAAGTTGCTGAAATAACGCTATTTAATAAGTCTAAGTTGCTGAAATAAGCCTATTTAATAAGCCTAAGTTGCTGAAATAAGCCCATTTAATAAGCCTATTTAATAAGCCTAAGTTGCTGAAATAAGCCTATTTAATAAGCCTATTTAATAAGCCTATTTAATAGGCCTATTTAATAAGTCTAAGTTGCTGAAATAAGCCTATTTAATACGCCTATTTAATAGGCCTATTTAATAAGTCTAAGTTGCTGAAATAAGCCTATTTAATAAGCCTATTTAATAGGCCTATTTAATAAGTCTAAGTTGCTGAAATAAGCCTATTTAATAAGCCTAAGTTTCTGAATGAGCCTATTTAATAAGTCTAAGTTGCTGAAATAAGCCTATTTAATAAGCCTAAGTTGCTGAATAAGCCTATTTAATAAGCCTAAGTTGCTGAAATAAGCCTATTTAATAAGTTTAAGTTGCTGAAATAAGGCTATTTAATAAGCCTAAGTTGCTGAAATAAGCCTATTTAATAAGCCTAAGTTGCTGAAATAAAGCTATTTAATAAGTCTAAGTTGCTGAAATAAGCCTATTTAATAAGCCTAAGTTTCTGAAATAAGTATATTTAATAAGCATAAGTTGCTGAAATAAACCTATTTAATGAGTCTAAGTTGCTGAAATAAGGCTATTTAATAAGTCTAAGTTGCTGAAATAAGCATTTTTAATCAGCATAAGTTGCTGAAATAAGTCTATTTAATAATCCCAAGTTGCTGAAATAAGCCTACTTAATTAGGCTATTTAATAAGCCTAAGTTGCTGAAATAAGCCTATTTAATAAGCGTAAGTTGCTGAAATAACGCTATTTAATAAGTCTAAGTTGCTGAAATAAGCCTATTTAATAAGCCTAAGTTGCTGAAATAAGCCCATTTAATAAGCCTATTTAATAAGCCTAAGTTGCTGAAATAAGCCTATTTAATAAGCCTATTTAATAAGCCTATTTAATAGGCCTATTTAATAAGTCTAAGTTGCTGAAATAAGCCTATTTAATACGCCTATTTAATAGGCCTATTTAATAAGTCTAAGTTGCTGAAATAAGCCTATTTAATAAGCCTAAGTTGCTGAATGAGCCTATTTAATTTGCCTAAGTTGCTGAAATAAGCCTATTTAATAAGCCTAAGTTGCTGAATAAGCCTATTTAATAAGTCTAAGTTGCTGAAATAAGCCTATTTAATAAGGCTATTTAATAAGCCTAAGTTGCTGAATAAGCCTATTTAATAAGTCTAAGTTGCTGAAATAAGGCTATTTAATAAGCCTAAGTTGCTGAAATAAGGCTATTTAATAAGTTTAAGTTGCTGAAATAAGCCTATTTAATGAGCCTAAGTTGCTGAAATAAGCCTATTTAATAAGGCTATTTAATGAGCCTCAGTTGCTGAAATAAGCCTATTTAATAAGCCTAAGTTTCTGAACTAAGCCTATTTAAAAAGGTATATTTAATAAGTCTAAGTTGCTGAAATAAACCTATTTAAAAATGCTATTTAATAAGCCTAAGTTTCTGAAATAAACCTGTTTAATAAGGCTAGTTAATAAGCATAAGTTGCTGAAATAAGCTTATTTAATAAGCCTAAGTTGCTGAAATAAGCCTATTTAATAAGTCTATTTAATAAGCCTATTTAATAAGCCTATTTAATAAGCCTATTTATTGAGCCTATTTAATAAGCCTATTTAATAAGCCTATTTATTGAGCCTATTTAATAAGCCTATTTAATAAGCCTATTTATTGAGCCTATTTAATAAGTCTATTTAATAAGCCTATTTAATAAGCCTATTTAATAAGCCTATTTATTGAGCCTATTTAATAAGCCTAATTAATAAGTATTTAATGAGCCTATTTAATACGTCTATTTAATAAGCCTATTTAATAGGCCTATTTAATAAGTCTAAGTTGCAGAAATAAGCCTATTTAATAAGCCTATTTAATAGGCGTATTTAATAAGTCTAATTTGCTCAAATAAGCCTATTTAATAAGCCTAAGTTTCTGAATGAGCCTATTTAATAAGCCTAAGTTGTTGAAATAAGCCTATTTAATAAGCCTAAGTTGCTGAATAAGCCTATTTAATAAGCCTAAGTTGCTGAAATAAGCCTATTTAATAAGTTTAAGTTGCTGAAATAAGGCTATTTAATAAGCCTAAGTTGCTGAAATAAGCCTATTTAATAAGCCTAAGTTGCTGAAAACAGTATATTTAATAAGCATAAGTTGCTGAAATAAACCTATTTAATGAGTCTAAGTTGCTGAAATAAGGCTATTTAATAAGTCTAAGTTGCTGAAATAAGCATTTTTAATCAGCGTAAGTTGCTGAAATAAGTCTATTTAATAATCCCAAGTTGCTGAAATAAGCCTACTTAATTAGGCTATTTAATAAGCCTAAGTTGCTGAAATAAGCCAATTTAATAAGCGTAAGTTGCTGAAATAAGGATATTTAATAAGTCTAAGTTGCTGAAATAAGCCTATTTAATAAGCCTAAGTTGCTGAAATAAGCCCATTTAATAAGCCTATTAAATAAGCCTAAGTTGCTGAAATAAGCCAATTTAATAAGCCTATTTAATAAGCCTATTTAATAGACCTATTTAATAAGTCTAAGTTGCTGAAATAAGCCTATTTAATAAGCCTATTTAATAGGCCTATTTAATAAGTCTAAGTTGCTGAAAGAAGCCTATTTAATAAGCCTAAGTTGCTGAATGAGCCTATTTAATAAGCCTATGTTGCTGAAATAAGCCTATTTAATAAGCCTAAGTTGCTGAATAAGCCTATTTAATATGCCTAAGTTGCTGAATAAACCTATTTAATAAGTCTAAGTTGCTGAAATAATCCTATTTAATAAGGCTATTTAATGAGCCTAAGTTGCTGAATAAGCCTATTTAATAAGTCTAAGTTGCTGAAATAAGGCTATTTAATAAGCCTACGTTGCTGAAATAAGGCTATTTAATAAGTTTAAGTTGCTGAAATAAGCCTATTTAATAAGCCTACATTGCTGAAATAAGCCTATTTAATAAGGCTATTTAATGAGCCTAAGTTGCTGAAATAAGCCTTTTTAATAAGCCTAAGTTTCTGAACTAAGCCTATTTAAAAAGGTATATTTAATAAGTCTAAGTTGCTGAAATAAACCTATTTAAAAATGCTATTTAATAAGCCTAAGTTGCTGAAATAAGCCTATTTAATAAGGCTATTTAATAAGCATAAGTTGCTGAAATAAGCTTATTTAATAAGCCTAAGTTGCTGAAATAAGCCTATTTAATAAGGCTATTTAATAAGTCTATTTAATAAGCCTATTTAATAAGTATTTAATGCGCCTATTTAATAAGCCTATTTATTGAGCCTATTTAATAAGCCTATTTATTGAGCCTATTTAATAAGCCTATTTAATAAGTCTATTTAATAAGCCTATTTAATAGGCCTATTTAATAAGTTTAAGTTGCTGAAATAAGCCTATTTAATAAGCCTATTTAATAGGCCTATTTAATAAGTTTACGTTGCTGAAATAAGCCTATTTAATAAGCCTAAGTTTCTGAATGAGCCTATTTAATAAGCCTAAGTTGCTGAAATAAGCCTATTAAATAAGCCTAAGTTGCTGAAAAAAACCTATTAAATAAGCCTAAGTTGCTGAATAAGCCTATTTAATAAGCCTAAGTTGCTGAAATAAGCCCATTTAATAAGCCTATTAAATAAGCCTAAGTTGCTGAAATAAGCCTATTTAATAAGCCTATTTAATAAGCCTATTTAATAGGCCTATTTAATAAGTCTAAGTTGCTGAAATAAGCCTATTTAATAAGCCTATTTAATAGGCCTATTTAATAAGTCTAAGTTGCTGAAATAAGCCTATTTAATAAGCCTAAGTTCCTGAATGAGCCTATTTAATAAGCCTATGTTGCTGAAATAAGCCTATTTAATAAGCCTAAGTTGCTGAATAAGCCTATTTAATAAGCCTAAGTTGCTGAATAAACCTATTTAATAAGTCTAAGTTGCTGAAATAAGCCTATTTAATAAGGCTATTTAATAAGCCTAAGTTGCTGAATAAGCCTATTTAATAAGTCTAAGTTGCTGAAATAAGGCTATTTAATAAGCCTACGTTGCTGAAATAAGGCTATTTAATAAGTTTAAGTTGCTGAAATATGCCTATTTAATAAGCCTACATTGCTGAAATAAGCCTATTTAATAAGGCAATTTAATGAGCCTAAGTTGCTGAAATAAGCCTATTTAATAAGCCTAAGTTTCTGAACTAAGCCTATTTAAAAAGGTATATTTAATAAGTCTAAGTTGCTGAAATAAACCTATTTAAAAATGCTATTTAATAAGCCTAAGTTGCTGAAATAAGCCTACTTAATTAGGCTATTTAATAAGACTAAGTTGCTGAAATAAGCCTATTTAATAAGCGTAAGTTGCTGAAATAACGCTATTTAATAAGTCTAAGTTGCTGAAATAAGCCTATTTAATAAGCCTAAGTTGCTGAAATAAGCCCATTTAATAAGCCTATTTAATAAGCCTAAGTTGCTGAAATAAGCCTATTTAATAAGCCTATTTAATAAGCCTATTAAATAGGCCTATTTAATAAGTCTAAGTTGCTGAAATAAGCCTATTTAATACGCCTATTTAATAGGCCTATTTAATAAGTCTAAGTTGCTGAAATAAGCCTATTTAATAAGCCTATTTAATAGGCCTATTTAATAAGTCTAAGTTGCTGAAATAAGCCTATTTAATAAGCCTAAGTTTCTGAATGAGCCTATTTAATAAGCCTAAGTTGCTGAAATAAGCCTATTTAATAAGCCTAAGTTGCTGAATAAGCCTATTTAATAAGCCTAAGTTGCTGAAATAAGCCTATTTAATAAGTTTAAGTTGCTGAAATAAGGCTATTTAATAAGCCTAAGTTGCTGAAATAAGCCTATTTAATAAGCCTAAGTTGCTGAAATAAAGCTATTTAATAAGTCTAAGTTGCTGAAATAAGCCTATTTAATAAGCCTAAGTTGCTGAAATAAGTATATTTAATAAGCATAAGTTGCTGAAATAAACCTATTTAATGAGTCTAAGTTGCTGAAATAAGGCTATTTAATAAGTCTAAGTTGCTGAAATAAGCCTTTTTAATCAGCATAAGTTGCTGAAATAAGTCTATTTAATAATCCCAAGTTGCTGAAATAAGCCTACTTAATTAGGCTATTTAATAAGCCTAAGTTGCTGAAATAAGCCTATTTAATAAGCGTAAGTTGCTGAAATAACGCTATTTAATAAGTCTAAGTTGCTGAAATAAGCCTATTTAATAAGCCTAAGTTGCTGAAATAAGCCCATTTAATAAGCCTATTTAATAAGCCTAAGTTGCTGAAATAAGCCTATTTAATAAGCCTATTTAATAAGCCTATTTAATAGGCCTATTTAATAAGTCTAAGTTGCTGAAATAAGCCTATTTAATACGCCTATTTAATAGGCCTATTTAATAAGTCTAAGTTGCTGAAATAAGCCTATTTAATAAGCCTAAGTTGCTGAATGAGCCTATTTAATTTGCCTAAGTTGCTGAAATAAGCCTATTTAATAAGCCTAAGTTGCTGAATAAGCCTATTTAATAAGTCTAAGTTGCTGAAATAAGCCTATTTAATAAGGCTATTTAATAAGCCTAAGTTGCTGAATAAGCCTATTTATTAAGTCTAAGTTGCTGAAATAAGGCTATTTAATAAGCCTAAGTTGCTGAAATAAGGCTATTTAATAAGTTTAAGTTGCTGAAATAAGCCTATTTAATGAGCCTAAGTTGCTGAAATAAGCCTATTTAATAAGGCTATTTAATGAGCCTCAGTTGCTGAAATAAGCCTATTTAATAAGCCTAAGTTTCTGAACTAAGCCTATTTAAAAAGGTATATTTAATAAGTCTAAGTTGCTGAAATAAACCTATTTAAAAATGCTATTTAATAAGCCTAAGTTGCTGAAATAAACCTGTTTAATAAGGCTATTTAATAAGCATAAGTTGCTGAAATAAGCTTATTTAATAAGCCTAAGTTGCTGAAATAAGCCTATTTAATAAGTCTATTTAATAAGCCTATTTAATAAGCCTATTTAATAAGCCTATTTATTGAGCCTATTTAATAAGCCTATTTAATAAGCCTATTTATTGAGCCTATTTAATAAGCCTATTTAATAAGCCTATTTATTGAGCCTATTTAATAAGTCTATTTAATAAGCCTATTTAATAAGCCTATTTAATAAGCCTATTTATTGAGCCTATTTAATAAGCCTAATTAATAAGTATTTAATGAGCCTATTTAATACGTCTATTTAATAAGCCTATTTAATAGGCCTATTTAATAAGTCTAAGTTGCAGAAATAAGCCTATTTAATAAGCCTATTTAATAGGCGTATTTAATAAGTCTAATTTGCTCAAATAAGCCTATTTAATAAGCCTAAGTTTCTGAATGAGCCTATTTAATAAGCCTAAGTTGTTAAAATAAGCCTATTTAATAAGCCTAAGTTGCTGAATAAGCCTATTTAATAAGCCTAAGTTGCTGAAATAAGCCTATTTAATAAGTTTAAGTTGCTGAAATAAGGCTATTTAATAAGCCTAAGTTGCTGAAATAAGCCTATTTAATAAGCCTAAGTTGCTGAAATAAAGCTATTTAATAAGTCTAAGTTGCTGAAATAAGCCTATTTAATAAGCCTAAGTTGCTGAAATAAGTATATTTAATAAGCATAAGTTGCTGAAATAAACCTATTTAATGAGTCTAAGTTGCTGAAATAAGGCTATTTAATAAGTCTAAGTTGCTGAAATAAGCATTTTTAATCAGCGTAAGTTGCTGAAATAAGTCTATTTAATAATCCCAAGTTGCTGAAATAAGCCTACTTAATTAGGCTATTGAATAAGCCTAAGTTGCTGAAATAAGCCAATTTAATAAGCGTAAGTTGCTGAAATAAGGATATTTAATAAGTCTAAGTTGCTGAAATAAGCCTATTTAATAAGCCTAAGTTGCTGAAATAAGCCCATTTAATAAGCCTATTAAATAAGCCTAAGTTGCTGAAATAAGCCTATTTAATAAGCCTATTTAATAAGCCTATTTAATAGACCTATTTAATAAGTCTAAGTTGCTGAAATAAGCCTATTTAATAAGCCTATTTAATAGGCCTATTTAATAAGTCTAAGTTGCTGAAAGAAGCCTATTTAATAAGCCTAAGTTGCTGAATGAGCCTATTTAATAAGCCTATGTTGCTGAAATAAGCCTATTTAATAAGCCTAAGTTGCTGAATAAGCCTATTTAATATGCCTAAGTTGCTGAATAAACCTATTTAATAAGTCTAAGTTGCTGAAATAATCCTATTTAATAAGGCTATTTAATGAGCCTAAGTTGCTGAATAAGCCTATTTAATAAGTCTAAGTTGCTGAAATAAGGCTATTTAATAAGCCTACGTTGCTGAAATAAGGCTATTTAATAAGTTTAAGTTGCTGAAATAAGCCTATTTAATAAGCCTACATTGCTGAAATAAGCCTATTTAATAAGGCTATTTAATGAGCATAAGTTGCTGAAATAAGCCTTTTTAATAAGCCTAAGTTTCTGAACTAAGCCTATTTAAAAAGGTATATTTAATAAGTCTAAGTTGCTGAAATAAACCTATTTAAAAATGCTATTTAATAAGCCTAAGTTGCTGAAATAAGCCTATTTAATAAGGCTATTTAATAAGCATAAGTTGCTGAATAAGCCTATTTAATAAGCCTAAGTTGCTGAATAAACCTATTTAATAAGTCTAAGTTGCTGAAATGAGCCTATTTAATAAGGCTATTTAATAAGCCTAAGTTGCTGAATAAGCCTATTTAATAAGTCTAAGTTGCTGAAATAAGGCTATTTAATAAGCCTAAGTTGCTGAAATAAGGCTATTTAATAAGTTTAAGTTGCTGAAATAAGCCTATTTAATAAGCCTAAGTTGCTGAAATAAGCCTATTTAATAAGGCTATTTAATGAGCCTCAGTTGCTGAAATAAGCCTATTTAATAAGCCTAAGTTTCTGAACTAAGCCTATTTAAAAGGTATATTTAATAAGTCTAAGTTGCTGAAATAAACCTATTTAAAAATGCTATTTAATATGCCTAAGTTGCTGAAATAAACATGTTTAATAAGGCTATTTAATAAGCATAAGTTGCTGAAATAAGCTTATTTAATAAGCCTAAGTTGCTGAAATAAGCCTATTTAATAAGTCTATTTAATAAGCCTATTTAATATGCCTATTTAATAAGCCTATTTATTGAGCCTATTTATTAAGCCTATTTAATAAGCCTATTTATTGAGCCTATTTAATAAGCCTATTTAATAAGCCTATTTATTGAGCCTATTTAATAAGTCTATTTAATAAGCCTATTTAATAAGCCTATTTAATAAGCCTATTTATTGAGCCTATTTAATAAGCCTAATTAATAAGTATTTAATGAGCCTATTTAATAAGTCTATTTAATAAGCCTATTTAATAGGCCTATTTAATAAGTCTAAGTTGCAGAAATAAGCCTATTTAATAAGCCTATTTAATAGGCCTATTTAATAAGTCTAATTTGCTGAAATAAGCCTATTTAATAAGCCTAAGTTTCTGAATGAGCCTATTTAATAAGCCTAAGTTGCTGAAATAAGCCTATTTAATAAGCCTAAGTTGCTGAATAAGCCTATTTAATAAGCCTAAGTTGCTGAAATAAGCCTATTTAATAAGTTTAAGTTGCTGAAATAAGGCTATTTAATAAGCCTAAGTTGCTGAAATAAGCCTATTTAATAAGCCTAAGTTGCTGAAATAAAGCTATTTAATAAGTCTAAGTTGCTGAAATAAGCCTATTTAATAAGCCTAAGTTGCTGAAATAAGTATATTTAATAAGCATAAGTTGCTGAAATAAACCTATTTAATGAGTCTAAGTTGCTGAAATAAGGCTATTTAATAAGTCTAAGTTGCTGAAATAAGCATTTTTAATCAGCGTAAGTTGCTGAAATAAGTCTATTTAATAATCCCAAGTTGCTGAAATAAGCCTACTTAATTAGGCTATTTAATAAGCCTAAGTTGCTGAAATAAGCCAATTTAATAAGCGTAAGTTGCTGAAATAAGGATATTTAATAAGTCTAAGTTGCTGAAATAAGCCTATTTAATAAGCCTAAGTTGCTGAAATAAGCCCATTTAATAAGCCTATTAAATAAGCCTAAGTTGCTGAAATAAGCCTATTTAATAAGCCTATTTAATAGGCCTATTTAATAAGTCTAAGTTGCTGAAAGAAGCCTATTTAATAAGCCTAAGTTGCTGAATGAGCCTATTTAATAAGCCTATGTTGCTGAAATAAGCCTATTTAATAAGCCTAAGTTGCTGAATAAGCCTATTTAATAAGCCTAAGTTGCTGAATAAACCTATTTAATAAGTCTAAGTTGCTGAAATAAGCCTATTTAATAAGGCTATTTAATGAGCCTAAGTTGCTGAATAAGCCTATTTAATAAGTCTAAGTTGCTGAAATAAGGCTATTTAATAAGCCTACGTTGCTGAAATAAGGCTATTTAATAAGTTTAAGTTGCTGAAATAAGCCTATTTAATAAGCCTACATTGCTGAAATAAGCCTATTTAATAAGGCTATTTAATGAGCCTAAGTTGCTGAAATAAGCCTATTTAATAAGCCTAAGTTTCTGAACTAAGCCTATTTAAAAAGGTATATTTAATAAGTCTAAATTGCTGAAAGAAGCCTATTTAATAAGCCTAAGTTGCTGAATGAGCCTATTTAATAAGCCTATGTTGCTGAAATAAGCCTATTTAATAAGACTAAGTTGCTGAATAAGCCTATTTAATAAGCCTAAGTTGCTGAATAAACCTATTTAATAAGTCTAAGTTGCTGAAATAAGCCTATTTAATAAGGCTATTTAATGAGCCTAAGTTGCTGAATAAGCCTATTTAATAAGTCTAAGTTGCTGAAATAAGGCTATTTAATAAGCCTACGTTGCTGAAATAAGGCTATTTAATAAGTTTAAGTTGCTGAAATAAGCCTATTTAATAAGCCTACATTGCTGAAATAAGCCTATTTAATAAGGCTATTTAATGAGCCTAAGTTGCTGAAATAAGCCTATTTAATAAGCCTAAGTTTCTGAACTAAGCCTATTTAAAAAGGTATATTTAATAAGTCTAAGTTGCTGAAATAAACCTATTTAAAAATGCTATTTAATAAGCCTAAGTTGCTGAAATAAGCCTATTTAATAAGGCTATTTAATAAGCATAAGTTGCTGAAATAAGCTTATTTAATAAGCCTAAGTTGCTGAAATAAGCCTATTTAATTAGGCTATTTAATAAGTCTATTTAATAAGCCTATTTAATAAGTATTTAATGCGCCTATTTAATAAGCCTATTTATTGAGCCTATTTAATAAGCCTATTTATTGAGCCTATTTAATAAGCCTATTTATTGAGCCTATTTAATAAGCCTATTTATTGAGCCTATTTAATAAGCCTATTTAATAAGTCTATTTAATAAGCCTATTTAATAGGCCTATTTAATAAGTTTAAGTTGCTGAAATAAGCCTATTTAATAAGCCTATTTAATAGGCCTATTTAATAAGTCTACGTTGCTGAAATAAGCCTATTTAATATGCCTAAGTTTCTGAATGAGCCTATTTAATAAGCCTAAGTTGCTGAAATAAGCCCATTTAATAAGCCTATTAAATAAGCCTAAGTTGCTGAAATAAGCCTATTTAATAAGCCTATTTAATAAGCCTATTTAATAGGCCTATTTAATAAGTCTAAGTTGCTGAAATAAGCCTATTTAATAAGCCTATTTAATAGGCCTATTTAATAAGTCTAAGTTGCTGAAATAAGCCTATTTAATAAGCCTAAGTTGCTGAATGAGCCTATTTAATAAGCCTATGTTGCTGAAATAAGCCTATTTAATAAGCCTAAGTTGCTGAATAAGCCTATTTAATAAGCCTAAGTTGCTGAATAAACCTATTTAATAAGTCTAAGTTGCTGAAATAAGCCTATTTAATTAGGCTATTTAATAAGCCTAAGTTGCTGAATAAGCCTATTTAATAAGTCTAAGTTGCTGAAATAAGGCTATTTAATAAGCCTACGTTGCTGAAATAAGGCTATTTAATAAGTTTAAGTTGCTGAAATAAGCCTATTTAATAAGCCTACATTGCTGAAATAAGCCTATTTAATAAGCCTATTTAATAGGCCTATTTAATAAGTCTAAGTTGCTGAAAGAAGCCTATTTAATAAGCCTAAGTTGCTGAATGAGCCTATTTAATAAGCCTATGTTGCTGAAATAAGCCTATTTAATAAGTCTAAGTTGCTGAAATAAGCCTATTTAATAAGGCTATTTAATGAGCCTAAGTTGCTGAATAAGCCTATTTAATAAGTCTAAGTTGCTGAAATAAGGCTATTTAATAAGCCTACGTTGCTGATATAAGGCTATTTAATAAGTTTAAGTTGCTGAAATAAGCCTATTTAATAAGCCTACATTGCTGAAATAAGCCTATTTAATAAGGCTATTTAATGAGCCTAAGTTGCTGAAATAAGCCTATTTAATAAGCCTAAGTTTCTGAACTAAGCCTATTTAAAAAGGTATATTTAATAAGTCTAAGTTGCTGAAATAAACCTATTTAATAAGCCTAAGTTGCTGAAATAAGCCTATTTAATAAGGCTATTTAATAAGCATAAGTTGCTGAAATAAGCTTATTTAATAAGCCTAAGTTGCTGAAATAAGCCTATTTAATAAGGCTATTTAATAAGTCTATTTAATAAGCCTATTTAATAAGTATTTAATGCGCCTATTTAATAAGCCTATTTATTGAGCCTATTTAATAAGCCTATTTATTGAGCCTATTTAATAAGCCTATTTATTGTGCCTATTTAATAAGCCTATTTATTGAGCCTATTTAATAAGCCTATTTAATAAGTCTATTTAATAAGCCTATTTAATAGGCCTATTTAATAAGTTTAAGTTGCTGAAATAAGCCTATTTAATAAGCCTATTTAATAGGCCTATTTAATAAGTCTACGTTGCTGAAATAAGCCTATTTAATAAGCCTAAGTTTCTGAATGAGCCTATTTAATAAGCCTAAGTTGCTGAAATAAGCCTATTAAATAAGCCTAAGTTGCTGAAAAAAACCTATTAAATAAGCCTAAGTTGCTGAATAAGCCTATTTAATAAGCCTAAGTTGCTGAAATAAGCCCATTTAATAAGCCTATTAAATAAGCCTAAGTTGCTGAAATAAGCCTATTTAATAAGCCTATTTAATAAGCCTATTTAATAGGCCTATTTAATAAGTCTAAGTTGCTGAAATAAGCCTATTTAATAAGCCTATTTAATAGGCCTTTTTAATAAGTCTAAGTTGCTGAAATAAGCCTATTTAATAAGCCTAAGTTGCTGAATGAGCCTATTTAATAAGCCTATGTTGCTGAAATAAGCCTATTTAATAAGCCTAAGTTGCTGAATAAGCCTATTTAATAAGCCTAAGTTGCTGAATAAACCTATTTAATAAGTCTAAGTTGCTGAAATAAGCCTATTTAATAAGGCTATTTAATAAGCCTAAGTTGTTGAATAAGCCTATTTAATAAGTCTAAGTTGCTGAAATAAGGCTATTTAATAAGCCTACGTTGCTGAAATAAGGCTATTTAATAAGTTTAAGTTGCTGAAATAAGCCTATTTAATAAGCCTACATTGCTGAAATAAGCCTATTTAATAAGGCTATTTAATAAGTTTAAGTTGCTGAAATAAGCCTATTTAATAAGCCTACATTGCTGAAATAAGCCTATTTAATAAGGCTATTTAATGAGCCTAAGTTGCTGAAATAAACCTATTTAAAAATGCTATTTAATAAGCCTAAGTTGCTGAAATAAGCCTATTTAATAAGGCTATTTAATAAGCATAAGTTGCTGAAAAAAGCTTATTTAATAAGCCTAAGTTGCTGAAATAAGCCTATTTAATAAGGCTATTTAATAAGTCTATTTAATAAGCCTATTTAATAAGTATTTAATGCGCCTATTTAATAAGCCTATTTATTGAGCCTATTTAATAAGCCTATTTATTGAGCCTATTTAATAAGCCTATTTATTGAGCCTATTTAATAAGCCTATTTATTGAGCCTATTTAATAAGCCTATTTAATAAGTCTATTTAATAAGCCTATTTAATAGGCCTATTTAATAAGTTTAAGTTGCTGAAATAAGCCTATTTAATATACCTATTTAATAGGCCTATTTAATAAGTCTAAGTTGCTGAAATAAGCCTATTTAATAAGCCTAAGTTTCTGAATGAGCCTATTTAATAAGCCTAAGTTGCTGAAATAAGCCTATTAAATAAGCCTAAGTTGCTGAAAAAAACCTATTAAATAAGCCTAAGTTGCTGAATAAGCCTATTTAATAAGCCTAAGTTGCTGAATAAACCTATTTAATAAGTCTAAGTTGCTGAAATAAGCATATTTAATAAGGCTATTTAATAAGTCTAAGTTGCTGAAATAAACCTATTTAAAATGCTATTTAATAAGCCTAAGTTGCTGAAATAAACCTGCTTAATAAGGCTATTTAATAAAAATAAGTTGCTGAAATAAGCTTATTTAATAAGCCTAAGTTGCTGAAATAAGCCTATTTAATAAGCCTATTTAATAAGTCTATTTAATAAACCTATTTAATAAGCCTATTTAATAAACCTATTTATTGAGCCTATTTCATAAGCCTATTTAATAAGCCTATTTATTGAGCCTATTTAATAAGTCTATTTAATAAGCCTATTTAATAAGTATTTAATGCGCCTATTTAATAAGCCTATTTGTTGAGCCTATTTAATAAGCCTATTTATTGAGCCTATTTAATAAGCCAATTTATTGAGCCTATTTAATAAGCCTATTTATTGAGCCTATTTAATAAGCCTATTTAATAAGTCTATTTAATAAGCCTATTTAATAGGCCTATTTAATAAGTCTAAGTTGCTGAAATAAGCCTATTTAATAAGCCTATTTAATAGGCCTATTTAATAAGTCTAAGTTGCTGAAATAAGCCTCTTTAATAAGCCTAAGTTTCTGAATGAGCCTATTTAATAAGCCTAAGTTGCTGAAATAAGCCTATTAAATAAGCCCAAGTTGATGAAAAAAGCCTATTAAATAAGCCTAAGTTGCTGAATAAGCCTATTTAATAAGTCTAAGTTGCTGAAATAAGCATATTTAATAAGGCTATTTAATAAGTCTAAGTTGCTGAAATAAACCTATTTAAAAATGCTATTTAATAAGCCTAAGTTGCTGAAATAAACCTGCTTAATAAGGCTATTTAATAAAAATAAGTTGCTGAAATAAGCTTATTTAATAAGCCTAAGTTGCTGAAATAAGCCTATTTAATAAGGCTCTTTAATAAGTCTAAGTTGCTGAAATAAACCTATTTAATAAGCCTAAGTTGCTAAAATAAGCCTATTTAATGAGGCTATTTAATAAGTCTATTTAATAAGCCTATTTAATAAGCCTATTTAGTAAGCCTATTTAATAAGCCTATTTAATAAGTCTATTTAATAAGTCTATTTAATAAGTATTTAATGAGCCTATTTAATAAGCCTATTTATTGAGCCTATTTAATAAGCCTATTTATTGAGCCTATTTAATAAGCCTATTTATTGAGCCTATTTAATAAGCCTATTTAATAAGTCTATTTAATAAACCTATTTAATAAGCCTTTTTAATAAGCCTATTTATTGAGCCTATTTCATAAGCCTATTTAATAAGCCTATTTATTGAGCCTATTTAATAAGTCTATTTAATAAGCCTATTTAATAAGCCTAATTAATAAGTATTTAATGAGTCTATTTAATAAGTCTATTTAATAAGCCTATTTAATAGGCCTATTTAATAAGTCTAAGTTGCTGAAATAAACCTATTTAAAAATGCTATTTATTAAGCCTATTTTTCCGAAATAAGCCTATTTAATAAGGCTCTTTAATAAGTCTAAGTTGCTGAAATAAACCTATTTAATAAGCCTAAGTTGCTAAAATAAGCCTATTTAATGAGGCTATTTAATAAGTCTATTTAATAAGCCTATTTAATAAGCCTATTTAGTAAGCCTATTTAATAAGCCTATTTAATAAGTCTATTTAATAAGTCTATTTAATAAGTATTTAATGAGCCTATTTAATAAGCCTATTTATTGAGCCTATTTAATAAGCCTATTTATTGAGCCTATTTAATAAGCCTATTTATTGAGCCTATTTAATAAGCCTATTTATTGAGCCTATTTAATAAGCCTATTTAATAAGTCTATTTAATAAACCTATTTAATAAGCCTTTTTAATAAGCCTATTTATTGAGCCTATTTCATAAGCCTATTTAATAAGCCTATTTATTGAGCCTATTTAATAAGTCTATTTAATAAGCCTATTTAATAAGCCTAATTAATAAGTATTTATTGAGCCTATTTCATAAGCCTATTTAATAAGCCTATTTATTGAGCCTATTTAATAAGTCTATTTAATAAGCCTATTTAATAAGCCTAATTAATAAGTATTTAATGAGTCTATTTAATAAGCCTATTTAATAAACCTATTTATTGAGCCTATTTCATAAGCCTATTTAATAAGCCTATTTATTGAGCCTATTTAATAAGTCTATTTAATAAGCCTATTTAATAAGTATTTAATGCGCCTATTTAATAAGCCTATTTATTGAGCCTATTTAATAAGCCTATTTATTGAGCCTATTTAATAAGCCTATTTATTGAGCCTATTTAATAAGCCTATTTATTGAGCCTATTTAATAAGCCTATTTAATAAGTCTATTTAATAAGCCTATTTAATAGGCCTATTTAATAAGTCTAAGTTGCTGAAATAAGCCTATTTAATAAGCCTATTTAATAGGCCTATTTAATAAGTCTAAGTTGCTGAAATAAGACTATTAAATAAGCCTAAGTTGCTGAATAAGCCTATTTAATAAGTCTAAGTTGCTGAAATAAGCATATTTAATAAGGCTATTTAATAAGTCTAAGTTGCTGAAATAAACCTATTTAAAAATGCTATTTAATAAGCCTAAGTTGCTGAAATAAGCCTATTTAATAAGGCTCTTTAATAAGTCTAAGTTGCTGAAATAAACCTATTTAATAAGCCTAAGTTGCTAAAATAAGCCTATTTAATGAGGCTATTTAATAAGTCTATTTAATAAGCCTATTTAATAAGCCTATTTAGTAAGCCTATTTAATAAGCCTATTTAATAAGTCTATTTAATAAGTCTATTTAATAAGTATTTAATGAGCCTATTTAATAAGCCTATTTATTGAGCCTATTTAATAAGCCTATTTATTGAGCCTATTTAATAAGCCTATTTATTGAGCCTATTTAATAAGCCTATTTATTGAGCCTATTTAATAAGCCTATTAAATAAGTCTATTTAATAAACCTATTTAATAAGCCTTTTTAATAAGCCTATTTATTGAGCCTATTTCATAAGCCTATTTAATAAGCCTATTTATTGAGCCTATTTAATAAGTCTATTTAATAAGCCTATTTAATAAGCCTAATTAATAAGTATTTAATGAGTCTATTTAATAAGTCTATTTAATAAGCCTATTTAATAGGCCTATTTAATAAGTCTAAGTTGCTGAAATAAGCCTATTTAATAAGCCTATTTAATAGGCCTATTTAATAAGTCTAAGTTGCTGAAATAGGCCTATTTAATAAGCCTAAGTTTCTGAATGAGCCTATTTAATAAGCCTAAGTTGCTGAAATAAGCCTATTTAATAAGCCTAAGTTGCTGAATAAGCCTATTTAATAAGCCTAAGTTGCTGAAATAAGCCACTTTAATAAGCCTAAGTTTCTGAATGAGCCTATTTAATAAGCCTAAGTTGCTGAAATAAGCCTATTAAATAAGCCCAAGTTGCTGAAAAAAGCCTATTAAATAAGCCTAAGTTGCTGAATAAGCCTATTTAATAAGTCTAAGTTGCTGAAATAAGCATATTTAATAAGGCTATTTAATAAGTCTAAGTTGCTGAAATAAACCTATTTAAAAATGCTATTTAATAAGCCTAAGTTGCTGAAATAAGCCTATTTAATAAGGCTCTTTAATAAGTCTAAGTCTAATAAGGCTATTTAATAAAAATAAGTTGCTGAAATAAGCTTATTTAATAAGCCTAAGTTGCTGAAATAAGCCTATTTAATAAGGCTCTTTAATAAGTCTAAGTTGCTGAAATAAACCTATTTAATAAGCCTAAGTTGCTAAAATAAGCCTATTTAATGAGGCTATTTAATAAGTCTATTTAATAAGCCTATTTAATAAGCCTATTTAGTAAGCCTATTTAATAAGCCTATTTAATAAGTCTATTTAATAAGTCTATTTAATAAGTATTTAATGAGCCTATTTAATAAGCCTATTTATTGAGCCTATTTAATAAGCCTATTTATTGAGCCTATTTAATAAGCCTATTTATTGAGCCTATTTAATAAGCCTATTTATTGAGCCTATTTAATAAGCCTATTAAATAAGTCTATTTAATAAACCTATTTAATAAGCCTTTTTAATAAGCCTATTTATTGAGCCTATTTCATAAGCCTATTTAATAAGCCTATTTATTGAGCCTATTTAATAAGTCTATTTAATAAGCCTATTTAATAAGCCTAATTAATAAGTATTTAATGAGTCTATTTAATAAGTCTATTTAATAAGCCTATTTAATAGGCCTATTTAATAAGTCTAAGTTGCTGAAATAAGCCTATTTAATAAGCCTATTTAATAGGCCTATTTAATAAGTCTAAGTTGCTGAAATAGGCCTATTTAATAAGCCTAAGTTTCTGAATGAGCCTATTTAATAAGCCTAAGTTGCTGAAATAAGCCTATTTAATAAGCCTAAGTTGCTGAATAAGCCTATTTAATAAGCCTAAGTTGCTGAAATAAGCCACTTTAATAAGCCTAAGTTTCTGAATGAGCCTATTTAATAAGCCTAAGTTGCTGAAATAAGCCTATTAAATAAGCCCAAGTTGCTGAAAAAAGCCTATTAAATAAGCCTAAGTTGCTGAATAAGCCTATTTAATAAGTCTAAGTTGCTGAAATAAGCATATTTAATAAGGCTATTTAATAAGTCTAAGTTGCTGAAATAAACCTATTTAAAAATGCTATTTAATAAGCCTAAGTTGCTGAAATAAGCCTATTTAATAAGGCTCTTTAATAAGTCTAAGTCTAATAAGGCTATTTAATAAAAATAAGTTGCTGAAATAAGCTTATTTAATAAGCCTAAGTTGCTGAAATAAGCCTATTTAATAAGGCTCTTTAATAAGTCTAAGTTGCTGAAATAAACCTATTTAATAAGCCTAAGTTGCTAAAATAAGCCTATTTAATGAGGCTATTTAATAAGTCTATTTAATAAGCCTATTTAATAAGCCTATTTAGTAAGCCTATTTAATAAGCCTATTTAATAAGTCTATTTAATAAGTCTATTTAATAAGTATTTAATGAGCCTATTTAATAAGCCTATTTATTGAGCCTATTTAATAAGCCTATTTATTGAGCCTATTTAATAAGCCTATTTATTGAGCCTATTTAATAAGCCTATTTATTGAGCCTATTTAATAAGCCTATTAAATAAGTCTATTTAATAAACCTATTTAATAAGCCTTTTTAATAAGCCTATTTATTGAGCCTATTTCATAAGCCTATTTAATAAGCCTATTTATTGAGCCTATTTAATAAGTCTATTTAATAAGCCTATTTAATAAGCCTAATTAATAAGTATTTAATGAGTCTATTTAATAAGTCTATTTAATAAGCCTATTTAATAGGCCTATTTAATAAGTCTAAGTTGCTGAAATAAGCCTATTTAATAAGCCTATTTAATAGGCCTATTTAATAAGTCTAAGTTGCTGAAATAGGCCTATTTAATAAGCCTAAGTTTCTGAATGAGCCTATTTAATAAGCCTAAGTTGCTGAAATAAGCCTATTTAATAAGCCTAAGTTGCTGAATAAGCCTATTTAATAAGCCTAAGTTGCTGAAATAAGCCACTTTAATAAGCCTAAGTTTCTGAATGAGCCTATTTAATAAGCCTAAGTTGCTGAAATAAGCCTATTAAATAAGCCCAAGTTGCTGAAAAAAGCCTATTAAATAAGCCTAAGTTGCTGAATAAGCCTATTTAATAAGTCTAAGTTGCTGAAATAAGCATATTTAATAAGGCTATTTAATAAGTCTAAGTTGCTGAAATAAACCTATTTAAAAATGCTATTTAATAAGCCTAAGTTGCTGAAATAAGCCTATTTAATAAGGCTCTTTAATAAGTCTAAGTCTAATAAGGCTATTTAATAAAAATAAGTTGCTGAAATAAGCTTATTTAATAAGCCTAAGTTGCTGAAATAAGCCTATTTAATAAGGCTCTTTAATAAGTCTAAGTTGCTGAAATAAACCTATTTAATAAGCCTAAGTTGCTAAAATAAGCCTATTTAATGAGGCTATTTAATAAGTCTATTTAATAAGCCTATTTAATAAGCCTATTTAGTAAGCCTATTTAATAAGCCTATTTAATAAGTCTATTTAATAAGTCTATTTAATAAGTATTTAATGAGCCTATTTAATAAGCCTATTTATTGAGCCTATTTAATAAGCCTATTTATTGAGCCTATTTAATAAGCCTATTTATTGAGCCTATTTAATAAGCCTATTTATTGAGCCTATTTAATAAGCCTATTAAATAAGTCTATTTAATAAACCTATTTAATAAGCCTTTTTAATAAGCCTATTTATTGAGCCTATTTCATAAGCCTATTTAATAAGCCTATTTATTGAGCCTATTTAATAAGTCTATTTAATAAGCCTATTTAATAAGCCTAATTAATAAGTATTTAATGAGTCTATTTAATAAGCCTATTTAATAAACCTATTTATTGAGCCTATTTCATAAGCCTATTTAATAAGCCTATTTATTGAGCCTATTTAATAAGTCTATTTAATAAGCCTATTTAATAAGTATTTAATGCGCCTATTTAATAAGCCTATTTATTGAGCCTATTTAATAAGCCTATTTATTGAGCCTATTTAATAAGCCTATTTATTGAGCCTATTTAATAAGCCTATTTATTGAGCCTATTTAATAAGCCTATTTAATAAGTCTATTTAATAAGCCTATTTAATAAGCCTATTTAATAAGTCTAAGTTGCTGAAATAAGCCTATTTAATAAGCCTATTTAATAGGCCTATTTAATAAGTCTAAGTTGCTGAAATAAGCCTCTTTAATAAGCCTAAGTTTCTGAATGAGCCTATTTAATAAGCCTAAGTTGCTGAAATAAGCCTATTAAATAAGCCCAAGTTGCTGAAAAAAGCCTATTAAATAAGCCTAAGTTGCTGAATAAGCCTATTTAATAAGTCTAAGTTGCTGAAATAAGCATATTTAATAAGGCTATTTAATAAGTCTAAGTTGCTGAAATAAACCTATTTAAAAATGCTATTTAATAAGCCTAAGTTGCTGAAATAAGCCTATTTAATAAGGCTCTTTAATAAGTCTAAGTTGCTGAAATAAACCTATTTAATAAGCCTAAGTTGCTAAAATAAGCCTATTTAATGAGGCTATTTAATAAGTCTATTTAATAAGCCTATTTAATAAGCCTATTTAGTAAGCCTATTTAATAAGCCTATTTAATAAGTCTATTTAATAAGTCTATTTAATAAGTATTTAATGAGCCTATTTAATAAGCCTATTTATTGAGCCTATTTAATAAGCCTATTTATTGAGCCTATTTAATAAGCCTATTTATTGAGCCTATTTAATAAGCCTATTTATTGAGCCTATTTAATAAGCCTATTAAATAAGTCTATTTAATAAACCTATTTAATAAGCCTTTTTAATAAGCCTATTTATTGAGCCTATTTCATAAGCCTATTTAATAAGCCTATTTATTGAGCCTATTTAATAAGTCTATTTAATAAGCCTATTTAATAAGCCTAATTAATAAGTATTTAATGAGTCTATTTAATAAGTCTATTTAATAAGCCTATTTAATAGGCCTATTTAATAAGTCTAAGTTGCTGAAATAAGCCTATTTAATAAGCCTATTTAATAGGCCTATTTAATAAGTCTAAGTTGCTGAAATAGGCCTATTTAATAAGCCTAAGTTTCTGAATGAGCCTATTTAATAAGCCTAAGTTGCTGAAATAAGCCTATTTAATAAGCCTAAGTTGCTGAATAAGCCTATTTAATAAGCCTAAGTTGCTGAAATAAGCCTCTTTAATAAGCCTAAGTTTCTGAATGAGCCTATTTAATAAGCCTAAGTTGCTGAAATAAGCCTATTAAATAAGACCAAGTTGCTGAAAAAAGCCTATTAAATAAGCCTAAGTTGCTGAATAAGCCTATTTAATAAGTCTAAGTTGCTGAAATAAGCATATTTAATAAGGCTATTTAATAAGTCTAAGTTGCTGAAATAAACCTATTTAAAAATGCTATTTAATAAGCCTAAGTTGCTGAAATAAGTCTATTTAATAAGGCTCTTTAATAAGTCTAAGTCTAATAAGGCTATTTAATAAAAATAAGTTGCTGAAATGAGCTTATTTAATAAGCCTAAGTTGCTGAAATAAGCATATTTAATAAGGCTCTTTAATAAGTCTAAGTTGCTGAAATAAACCTATTTAATAAGCCTAAGTTGCTAAAATAAGCCTATTTAATGAGGCTATTTCATAAGTCTATTTAATAAGCCTATTTAATAAGCCTATTTAGTAAGCCTATTTAATAAGCCTATTTAATAAGTCTATTTAATAAGTCTATTTAATAAGTATTTAATGAGCCTATTTAATAAGCCTATTTATTGAGCCTATTTAATAAGCCTATTTATTGAGCCTATTTAATAAGCCTATTTATTGAGCCTATTTAATAAGCCTATTTATTGAGCCTATTTAATAAGCCTATTAAATAAGTCTATTTAATAAACCTATTTAATAAGCCTTTTTAATAAGCCTATTTATTGAGCCTATTTCATAAGCCTATTTAATAAGCCTATTTATTGAGCCTATTTAATAAGTCTATTTAATAAGCCTATTTAATAAGCCTAATTATTAAGTATTTAATGAGTCTATTTAATAAGCCTATTTAATAAACCTATTTATTGAGCCTATTTCATAAGCCTATTTAATAAGCCTATTTAATAAGTATTTAATGCGCCTATTTAATAAGCCTATTTATTGAGCCTATTTAATATGCCTATTTATTGAGCCTATTTAATAAGCCTATTTATTGAGCCTATTTAATAAGCCTATTTATTGAGCCTATTTAATAAGCCTATTTAATAAGTCTATTTAATAAGCCTATTTAATAGGCCTATTTAATAAGTCTAAGTTGCTGAAATAAGCCTATTTAATAAGCCTATTTAATAGGCCTATTTAATAAGTCTAAGTTGCTGAAATAAGCCTCTTTAATAAGCCTAAGTTTCTGAATGAGCCTATTTAATAAGCCTAAGTTGCTGAAATAAGCCTATTAAATAAGCCCAAGTTGCTGAAAAAAGCCTATTAAATAAGCCTAAGTTGCTGAATAAGCCTATTTAATAAGTCTAAGTTGCTGAAATAAGCATATTTAATAAGGCTATTTAATAAGTCTAAGTTGCTGAAATAAACCTATTTAAAAATGTTATTTAATAAGCCTAAGTTGCTGAAATAAGCCTATTTAATAAGGCTCTTTAATAAGTCTAAGTTGCTGAAATAAACCTATTTAATAAGCCTAAGTTGCTAAAATAAGCCTATTTAATGAGGCTATTTAATAAGTCTATTTAATAAGCCTATTTAATAAGCCTATTTAGTAAGCCTATTTAATAAGCCTATTTAATAAGTCTATTTAATAAGTCTATTTAATAAGTATTTAATGAGCCTATTTAATAAGCCTATTTATTGAGCCTATTTAATAAGCCTATTTATTGAGCCTATTTAATAAGCCTATTTATTGAGCCTATTTAATAAGCCTATTTATTGAGCCTATTTAATAAGCCTATTAAATAAGTCTATTTAATAAACCTATTTAATAAGCCTTTTTAATAAGCCTATTTATTGAGCCTATTTCATAAGCCTATTTAATAAGCCTATTTATTGAGCCTATTTAATAAGTCTATTTAATAAGCCTATTTAATAAGCCTAATTAATAAGTATTTAATGAGTCTATTTAATAAGTCTATTTAATAAGCCTATTTAATAGGCCTATTTAATAAGTCTAAGTTGCTGAAATAAGCCTATTTAATAAGCCTATTTAATAGGCCTATTTAATAAGTCTAAGTTGCTGAAATAGACCTATTTAATAAGCCTAAGTTTCTGAATGAGCCTATTTAATAAGCCTAAGTTGCTGAAATAAGCCTATTTAATAAGCCTAAGTTGCTGAATAAGCCTATTTAATAAGCCTAAGTTGCTGAAATAAGCCTCTTTAATAAGCCTAAGTTTCTGAATGAGCCTATTTAATAAGCCTAAGTTGCTGAAATAAGCCTATTAAATAAGCCCAAGTTGCTGAAAAAAGCCTATTAAATAAGCCTAAGTTGCTGAATAAGCCTATTTAATAAGTCTAAGTTGCTGAAATAAGCATATTTAATAAGGCTATTTAATAAGTCTAAGTTGCTGAAATAAACCTATTTAAAAATGCTATTTAATAAGCCTAAGTTGCTGAAATAAGCCTATTTAATAAGGCTCTTTAATAAGTCTAAGTCTAATAAGGCTATTTAATAAAAATAAGTTGCTGAAATAAGCTTATTTAATAAGCCTAAGTTGCTGAAATAAGCCTATTTAATAAGGCTCTTTAATAAGTCTAAGTTGCTGAAATAAACCTATTTAATAAGCCTAAGTTGCTAAAATAAGCCTATTTAATGAGGCTATTTAATAAGTCTATTTAATAAGCCTATTTAATAAGCCTATTTAGTAAGCCTATTTAATAAGCCTATTTAATAAGTCTATTTAATAAGTCTATTTAATAAGTATTTAATGAGCCTATTTAATAAGCCTATTTATTGAGCCTATTTAATAAGCCTATTTATTGAGCCTATTTAATAAGCCTATTTATTGAGCCTATTTAATAAGCCTATTTATTGAGCCTATTTAATAAGCCTATTAAATAAGTCTATTTAATAAACCTATTTAATAAGCCTTTTTAATAAGCCTATTTATTGAGCCTATTTCATAAGCCTATTTAATAAGCCTATTTATTGAGCCTATTTAATAAGTCTATTTAATAAGCCTATTTAATAAGCCTAATTAATAAGTATTTAATGAGTCTATTTAATAAGTCTATTTAATAAGCCTATTTAATAGGCCTATTTAATAAGTCTAAGTTGCTGAAATAAGCCTATTTAATAAGCCTATTTAATAGGCCTATTTAATAAGTCTAAGTTGCTGAAATAGACCTATTTAATAAGCCTAAGTTTCTGAATGAGCCTATTTAATAAGCCTAAGTTGCTGAAATAAGCCTATTTAATAAGCCTAAGTTGCTGAATAAGCCTATTTAATAAGCCTAAGTTGCTGAAATAAGCCTCTTTAATAAGCCTAAGTTTCTGAATGAGCCTATTTAATAAGCCTAAGTTGCTGAAATAAGCCTATTAAATAAGCCCAAGTTGCTGAAAAAAGCCTATTAAATAAGCCTAAGTTGCTGAATAAGCCTATTTAATAAGTCTAAGTTGCTGAAATAAGCATATTTAATAAGGCTATTTAATAAGTCTAAGTTGCTGAAATAAACCTATTTAAAAATGCTATTTAATAAGCCTAAGTTGCTGAAATAAGCCTATTTAATAAGGCTCTTTAATAAGTCTAAGTCTAATAAGGCTATTTAATAAAAATAAGTTGCTGAAATAAGCTTATTTAATAAGCCTAAGATGCTGAAATAAGCCTATTTAATAAGGCTCTTTAATAAGTCTAAGTTGCTGAAATAAACCTATTTAATAAGCCTAAGTTGCTAAAATAAGCCTATTTAATGAGGCTATTTAATAAGTCTATTTAATAAGCCTATTTAATAAGCCTATTTAGTAAGCCTATTTAATAAGCCTATTTAATAAGTCTATTTAATAAGTCTATTTAATAAGTATTTAATGAGCCTATTTAATAAGCCTATTTATTGAGCCTATTTAATAAGCCTATTTATTGAGCCTATTTAATAAGCCTATTTATTGAGCCTATTTAATAAGCCTATTTATTGAGCCTATTTAATAAGCCTATTAAATAAGTCTATTTAATAAACCTATTTAATAAGCCTTTTTAATAAGCCTATTTATTGAGCCTATTTCATAAGCCTATTTAATAAGCCTATTTATTGAGCCTATTTAATAAGTCTATTTAATAAGCCTATTTAATAAGCCTAATTAATAAGTATTTAATGAGTCTATTTAATAAGTCTATTTAATAAGCCTATTTAATAGGCCTATTTAATAAGTCTAAGTTGCTGAAATAAGCCTATTTAATAAGCCTATTTAATAGGCCTATTTAATAAGTCTAAGTTGCTGAAATAGACCTATTTAATAAGCCTAAGTTTCTGAATGAGCCTATTTAATAAGCCTAAGTTGCTGAAATAAGCCTATTTAATAAGCCTAAGTTGCTGAATAAGCCTATTTAATAAGCCTAAGTTGCTGAAATAAGCCTCTTTAATAAGCCTAAGTTTCTGAATGAGCCTATTTAATAAGCCTAAGTTGCTGAAATAAGCCTATTAAATAAGCCCAAGTTGCTGAAAAAAGCCTATTAAATAAGCCTAAGTTGCTGAATAAGCCTATTTAATAAGTCTAAGTTGCTGAAATAAGCATATTTAATAAGGCTATTTAATAAGTCTAAGTTGCTGAAATAAACCTATTTAAAAATGCTATTTAATAAGCCTAAGTTGCTGAAATAAGCCTATTTAATAAGGCTCTTTAATAAGTCTAAGTCTAATAAGGCTATTTAATAAAAATAAGTTGCTGAAATAAGCTTATTTAATAAGCCTAAGTTGCTGAAATAAGCCTATTTAATAAGGCTCTTTAATAAGTCTAAGTTGCTGAAATAAACCTATTTAATAAGCCTAAGTTGCTAAAATAAGCCTATTTAATGAGGCTATTTAATAAGTCTATTTAATAAGCCTATTTAATAAGCCTATTTAGTAAGCCTATTTAATAAGCCTATTTAATAAGTCTATTTAATAAGTCTATTTAATAAGTATTTAATGAGCCTATTTAATAAGCCTATTTATTGAGCCTATTTAATAAGCCTATTTATTGAGCCTATTTAATAAGCCTATTTATTGAGCCTATTTAATAAGCCTATTTATTGAGCCTATTTAATAAGCCTATTAAATAAGTCTATTTAATAAACCTATTTAATAAGCCTTTTTAATAAGCCTATTTATTGAGCCTATTTCATAAGCCTATTTAATAAGCCTATTTATTGAGCCTATTTAATAAGTCTATTTAATAAGCCTATTTAATAAGCCTAATTAATAAGTATTTAATGAGTCTATTTAATAAGTCTATTTAATAAGCCTATTTAATAGGCCTATTTAATAAGTCTAAGTTGCTGAAATAGGCCTATTTAATAAGCCTAAGTTTCTGAATGAGCCTATTTAATAAGCCTAAGTTGCTGAAATAAGCCTATTTAATAAGCCTAAGTTGCTGAATAAGCCTATTTAATAAGCCTAAGTTGCTGAAATAAGCCTATTTAATAAGTTTAAGTTGCTGAAATAAGGCTATTTAATAAGCCTAAGTTGCTGAAATAAGCCTATTTAATAAGCCTAAGTTGCTGAAATAAAGCTATTTAATAAGTCTAAGTTGCTGAAATAAGCCTATTTAATAAGCCTAAATTGCTGAAATAAGTATATTTAATAAGCATAAGTTGCTGAAATAAACCTATTTAATGAGTCTAAGTTGCTTAAATAAGGCTATTTAATAAGTCTAAGTTGCTGAAATAAGCCTTTTCAATCAGTGTAAGTTGCTGAAATAAGTCTATTTAATAAGTCTAAGTTGCTGAAATAAGCCTATTTAATAAGCCTAAGTTGCTGAAATAAGCCCATTTAATAAGCATATTTAATAAGCCTAAGTTGCTGAAATAAGCCTATTTAATAAGCCTATTTAATAAGCCTATTTAATAGGCCTATTTAATAAGTCTAAGTTGCTGAAATAAGCCTATTTAATAAGCCTATTTAATAGGCCTATTTAATAAGTCTAAGTTGCTGAAATAAGCCTATTTAATAAGCCTAAGTTGCTGAATGAGCCTATTTAATTTGCCTAAGTTGCTGAAATAAGCCTATTTAATAAGCCTAAGTTGCTAAATAAGCCTATTTAATAAGCCTAAGTTGCAGAATCAACATATTTAATAAGTCTAAGTTGCTGAAATAAGCCTATTTAATAAGGCTAATTAATAAGCTTAAGTTGCTGAATAAGCCTATTTAATAAGTCTAAGTTGCTGAAATAAGGCTATTTAATAAGCCTAAGTTGCTGAAATAAGGCTATTTAATAAGTTTAAGTTGCTGAAATAAGCCTATTTAATAAGCCTAAGTTGCTGAAATAAGCCTATTTAATAAGGCTATTTAATGAGCCTCAGTTGCTGAAATAAGCCTATTTAATAAGCCTAAGTTTCTGAACTAATCCTATTTAAAAAGGTATATTTAATAAGTCTAAGTTGCTGAAATAAACCTATTTAAGAATGCTATTTAATAAGCCTAAGTTGCTGAAATAAACCTGTTTAATAAGGCTATTTAATAAGCATAAGTTGCTGAAATAAGCTTATTTAATAAGCCTAAGTTGCTGAAATAAGCCTATTTAATAAGGCTATTTAATAAGTCTATTTAATAAGCCTATTTAATAAGTATTTAATGCGCCTATTTAATAAGCCTATTTATTGAGCCTATTTAATAAGCCTATTTATTGAGCCTATTTAATAAGCCTATTTATTGAGCCTATTTAATAAGCCTATTTATTGAGCCTATTTAATAAGCCTATTTAATAAGTCTATTTAATAAGCCTATTTAATTAGCCTATTTAATAAGCCTATTTATTGAGCCTATTTAATAAGCCTATTTAATAAGCCTATTTATTGAGCCTATTTAATAAGTCTATTTAATAAGCCTATTTAATAAGCCTAATTAATAAGTATTTAATGAGCCTATTTAATAAGTCTATTTAATAAGCCTATTTAATAGGCCTATTTAATAAGTCTAAGTTGCAGAAATAAGCCTATTTAATAAGCCTATTTAATAGGCCTATTCAATAAGTCTAAGTTGCTGAAATAAGCCTATTTAATAAGCCTAAGTTTCTGAATGAGCCTATTTAATAAGCCTAAGTTGCTGAAATAAGCCTATTTAATAAGCCTAAGTTGCTGAATAAGCCTATTTAATAAGCCTAAGTTGCGGAAATAAGCCTATTTAAAAAGTTTAAGTTGCTGAAATAAGGCTATTTAATAAGCCTAAGTTGCTGAAATAAGCCTATTTAATAAGCCTAAGTTGCTGAAATAAAGCTATTTAATAAGTCTAAGTTGCTGAAATAAGCCTATTTAATAAGCCTAAGTTGCTGAAATAAGTATATTTAATAAGCATAAGTTGCTGAAATAAACCTATTTAATGAGTCTAAGTTGCTGAAATAAAGCTATTTAATAAGTCTAAGTTTCTGAAATAAGCATTTTTAATCAGCGTAAGTTGCTGAAATAAGTCTATTTAATAATCCCAAGTTGCTGAAATAAGCCTACTTAATTAGGCTATTTAATAAGCCTAAGTTGCTGAAATAAGCCTATTTAATAAGCGTAAGTTGCTGAAATAAGGCTATTTAATAAGTCTAAGTTGCTGAAATAAGCCTATTTTATAAGCCTAAGTTGCTGAAATAAGCCCATTTAATAAGCCTATTAAATAAGCCTAAGTTGCTGAAATAAGCCTATTTAATAAGCCTATTTAATAAGCCTATTTAATAAGCCTATTAAATAAGCCTAAGTTGCTTAAATAAGCCTATTTATTGAGCCTATTTAATAAGTCTATTTAATAAGCCTATTTAATAAGTATTTAATGCGCCTATTTAATAAGCCTATTTATTGAGCCTATTTAATAAGCCTATTTATTGAGCCTATTTAATAAGCCTATTTATTGAGCCTATTTAATAAGCCTATTTATTGAGCCTATTTAATAAGCCTATTTAATATGTTTATTTAATAAGCCTATTTAATAGGCCTATTTAATAAGTCTAAGTTGCTGAAATAAGCCTATTTAATAAGCCTATTTAATAGGCCTATTTAATAAGTGTAAGTTGCTGAAATAAGCCTATTTAATAAGCCTAAGTTTCTGAATGAGCCTATTTAATAAGCCTAAGTTGCTGAAATAAGCCTATTAAATAAGCCTAAGTTGCTGATAAAAGCCTATTAAATAAGCCTAAGTTGCTGAATAAGCCTATTTAATAAGACTAAGTTGCTGAATAAACCTATTTAATAAGTCTAAGTTGCTGAAATAAGTATATTTAATAAGGCTATTTAATAAGTCTAAGTTGCTGAAATAAACCTATTTAAAAATGCTATTTAATAAGCCTAAGTTGCTGAAATAAACCTGCTTAATAAGGCTATTTAATAAAAATAAGTTGCTGAAATAAGCTTATTTAATAAGCCTAAGTTGCTGAAATAAGCCTATTTAATAAGGCTCTTTAATAAGTCTAAGTTGCTGAAATAAACCTATTTAATAAGCCTAAGTTGCTAAAATAAGCCTATTTAATGAGGCTATTTAATAAGTCTATTTAATAAGCCTATTTAAAAGCCTATTTAATAAGCCTATTTAATAAGCCTATTTAATAAGTCTATTTAATAAGTCTATTTAATAAGTATTTAATGAGCCTATATAATAAGCCTATTTATTGAGCCTATTTAATAAGCCTATTTATTGAGCTTATTTAATAAGCCTATTTATTGAGCATATTTAATAAGCCTATTTATTGAGCCTATTTAATAAGCCTATTTAATAAGTCTATTTAATAAACCTATTTAATAAGCCTATTTAATAAGCCTATTTATTGAGCCTATTTCATAAGCCTATTTAATAAGCCTATTTATTGAGCCTATTTAATAAGTCTATTTAATAAGCCTATTTAATAAGCCTAATTAATAAGTATTTAATGAGCCTATTTAATAAGTCTATTTAATAAGCCTATTTAATAGGCCTATTTAATAAGTCTAAGTTGCTGAAATAAGCCTATTTAATAAGCCTATTTAATAGGCCTATTTAATAAGTCTAAGTTGCTGAAATAAGCCTATTTAATAAGCCTAAGTTTCTGAATGAGCCTATTTAATAAGCCTAAGTTGCTGAAATAAGCCTATTTAATAAGCCTAAGTTGCTGAATAAGCCTATTTAATAAGCCTAAGTTGCTGAAATAAGCCTATTTAATAAGTTTAAGTTGCTGAAATAAGGCTATTTAATAAGCCTAAGTTGCTGAAATAAGCCTATTTAATAAGCCTAAGTTGCTGAAATAAAGCTATTTAATAAGTCTAAGTTGCTGAAATAAGCCTATTTAATAAGCCTAAGTTGCTGAAATAAGTATATTTAATAAGCATAAGTTGCTGAAATAAACCTATTTAATGAGTCTAAGTTGCTTAAATAAGGCTATTTAATAAGTCTAAGTTGCTGAAATAAGCCTTTTTAATCAGCGTAAGTTGCTGAAATAAGTCTATTTAATAAGTCTAAGTTGCTGAAATAAGCCTATTTAATAAGCCTAAGTTGCTGAAATAAGCCCATTTAATAAGCATATTTAATAAGCCTAAGTTGCTGAAATAAGCCTATTTAATAAACCTATTTAATAAGCCTATTTAATAGGCCTATTTAATAAGTCTAAGTTGCTGAAATAAGCCTATTTAATCAGCGTAAGTTGCTGAAATAAGTCTATTTAATAAGTCTAAGTTGCTGAAATAAGCCTATTTAATAAGCCTAAGTTGCTGAAATAGGCCCATTTAATAAGCATATTTAATAAGCCTAAGTTGCTGAAATAAGCCTATTTAATAAGCCTATTTAATAAGCCTATTTAATAGGTCTATTTAATAAGTCTAAGTTGCTGAAATAAGCCTATTTAATAAGACTATTTAATAGGCCTATTTAATAAGTCTAAGTTGCTGAAATTAGCCTATTTAATAAGCCTCAGTTGCTGAATGAGCCTATTTAATTTGCCTAAGTTGCTGAAATAAGCCTATTTAATAAGCCTAAGTTGCTGAATAAGCCTATTTAATAAGCCTAAGTTGCTGAATAAACCTATTTAATAAGTCTAAGTTGCTGAAATAAGCCTATTTAATAAGGCTATTTAATAAGCTTAAGTTGCTGAATAAGCCTATTTTATAAGTCTAAGTTGCTGAAATAAGGCTATTTAATAAGCCTAAGTTGCTGAAATAAGCCTATTTAATAAGCCTAAGTTGCTGAAATAAGCCTATTTAATAAGGCTATTTAATGAGCCTCAGTTGCTGAAATAAGCCTATTTAATAAGCCTAAGTTTCTGAACTAAGCCTATTTAAAAAGGTATATTTAATAAGTCTAAGTTGCTGAAATAAACCTATTTAAAAATGCTATTTAATAAGCCTAAGTTGCTGAAATAAACCTGTTTAATAAGGCTATTTAATAAGCATAAGTTGCTGAAATAAGCTTATTTAATAAGCCTAAGTTGCTGAAATGAGCCTATTTAATAAGGCTATTTAATAAGTCTATTTAATAAGCCTATTTAATAAGTATTTAATGCGCCTATTTAATAAGCTTATTTATTGAGCCTATTTAATAAGCCTATTTATTGAGCCTATTTAATAAGCCTATTTATTGAGCCTATTTAATAAGCCTATTTATTGAGCCTATTTAATAAGCCTATTTAATAAGTCTATTTAATAAGCCTATTTAATAAGCCTATTTAATAAGCCTATTTTTTGAGCCTATTTAATAAGCCTATTTAATAAGCCTATTTATTGAGCCTATTTAATAAGTCTATTTAATAAGCCTATTTAATAAGCCTAATTAATAAGTCTAAGTTGCTGAAATAAGCCTATTTAATAAGCCTAAGTTGCTGAAATAAACCTGCTTAATAAGGCTATTTAATAAAAATAAGTTGCTGAAATAAGCTTATTTAATAAGCCTAAGTTGCTGAAATAAGCCTATTTAATAAGTCTAAGTTGCTGAAATAAACCTATTTAATAAGCCTAAGTTGCTAAAATAAGCCTATTTAATGAGGCTATTTAATAAGTCTATTTAATAAGCCTATTTAAAAGCCTATTTAATATGCCTATTTAATAAGCCTATTTAATAAGTCTATTTAATAAGTTTATTTAATAAGTATTTAATGAGCCTATATAATAAGCCTATTTATTGAGCCTATTTAATAAGCCTATTTATTGAGCTTATTTAATAAGCCTATTTATTGAGCATATTTAATAAGCCTATTTATTGAGCCTATTTAATAAGCCTATTTAATAAGTCTATTTAATAAACCTATTTAATAAGCCTATTTAATAAGCCTATTTATTGAGCCTATTTCATAAGCCTATTTAATAAGCCTATTTATTGAGCCTATTTAATATGTCTATTTAATAAGCCTATTTAATAAGCCTAATTAATAAGTATTTAATGAGCCTTTTTAATAAGTCTATTTAATAAGCCTATTTAATAGGCCTATTTAATAAGTCTAAGTTGCTGAAATAAGCCTATTTAATAAGCCTATTTAATAGGCCTATTTAATAAGTCTAAGTTGCTTAAATAAGCCTATTTAATAAGCCTAAGTTTCTGAATGAGCCTATTTAATAAGCCTAAGTTGCTGAAATAAGCCTATTTAATAAGCCTAAGTTGCTGAATAAGCCTATTTAATAAGCCTAAGTTGCTGAAATAAGCCTATTTAATAAGTTTAAGTTGCTGAAATAAGGCTATTTAATAAGCCTAAGTTGCTGAAATAAGCCTATTTAATAAGCCTAAGTTGCTGAAATAAAGCTATTTAATAAGTCTAAGTTGCTGAAATAAGCCTATTTAATAAGCCTAAGTTGCTGAAATAAGTATATTTAATAAGCATAAGTTGCTGAAATAAACCTATTTAATGAGTCTAAGTTGCTTAAATAAGGCTATTTAATAAGTCTAAGTTGCTGAAATAAGCCTTTTTAATCAGCGTAAGTTGCTGAAATAAGTCTATTTAATAAGTCTAAGTTGCTGAAATAAGCCTATTTAATAAGCCTAAGTTGCTGAAATAAGCCCATTTAATAAGCATATTTAATAAGCCTAAGTTGCTGAAATAAGCCTATTTAATAAACCTATTTAATAAGCCTATTTAATAGGCCTATTTAATAAGTCTAAGTTGCTGAAATAAGCCTATTTAATAAGCCTATTTAATAGGCCTATTTAATAAGTCTAAGTTGCTGAAATAAGCCTATTTAATAAGCCTAAGTTGCTGAATGTGCCTATTTAATTTGCCTAAGTGGCTGAAATAAGCCTATTTAATAAGCCTAAGTTGCTGAATAAGCCTATTTAATAAGCCTAAGTTGCTGAATAAACCTATTTAATAAGTCTAAGTTGCTGAAATAAGCCTATTTAATAAGGCTATTTAATAAGCTTAAGTTGCTGAATAAGCCTATTTAATAAGTCTAAGTTGCTGAAATAAGGCTATTTAATAAGCCTAAGTTGCTGAAATAAGCCTATTTAATAAGCCTAAGTTGCTGAAATAAGCCTATTTAATAAGGCTATTTAATGAGCCTCAGTTGCTGAAATAAGCCTATTTAATAAGCCTAAGTTTCTGAACTAAGCCTATTTAAAAAGGTATATTTAATAAGTCTAAGTTGCTGAAATAAACCTATTTAAAAATGCTATTTAATAAGCCTAAGTTGCTGAAATAAACCTGTTTAATAAGGCTATTTAATAAGCATAAGTTGCTGAAATAAGCTTATTTAATAAGCCTAAGTTGCTGAAATAAGCCTATTTAATAAGGCTATTTAATAAGTCTATTTAATAAGCCAATTTAATAAGTATTTAATGCGCCTATTTAATAAGCCTATTTATTGAGCCTATTTAATAAGCCTATTTATTGAGCCTATTTAATAAGCCTATTTATTGAGCCTATTTAATAAGCCTATTTATTGAGCCTATTTAATAAGCCTATTTAATAAGTCTATTTAATAAGCCTATTTAATAAGCCTATTTAATAAGCCTATTTTTTGAGCCTATTTAATAAGCCTATTTAATAAGCCTATTTATTGAGCCTATTTAATAAGTCTATTTAATAAGCCTATTTAATAAGCCTAATTAATAAGTATTTAATGAGCCTATTTAATAAGTCTATCTAATAAGCCTATTTAATAGGCCTATTTAATAAGTCTAAGTTGCAGAAATAAGCCTATTTAATAAGCCTATTTAATAGGCCTATTTAATAAGTCTAAGTTGCTGAAATAAGCCTATTTAATAAGCCTAAGTTTCTGAATGAGCCTATTTAATAAGCCTAAGTTGCTGAAATAAGCCTATTTAATAAGCCTAAGTTTCTGAATGAGCCTATTTAATAAGCCTAAGTTGCTGAAATAAGCCTATTTAATAAGCCTAAGTTGCTGAATAAGCCTATTTAATAAGCCTAAGTTGCTGAAATAAGCCTATTTAATAAGTTTAAGTTGCTGAAATAAGGCTATTTAATAAGCCTAAGTTGCTGAAATAAGCCTATTTAATAAGCCTAAGTTGCTGAAATAAGTATATTTAATAAGCATAAGTTGCTGAAATAAACCTATTTGATGAGTCTAAGTTTCTGAAATAAAGCTTTTTAATAAGTCTAAGTTGCTGAAATAAGCATTTTTAATAATCCCAAGTTGCTGAAATAAGTCTACTTAATTAGGCTATTTAATAAGCCTATTTAATAGGCCTATTTAATAAGTCTAAGTTGCTGAAATAAGCCTATTTAATAAGCCTATTTAATAGGCCTATTTAAAAAGTCTAAGTTGCTGAAATAAGCCTATTTAATAAGCCTAAGTTGCTGAATGAGCCTATTTAATAAGCCTATGTTGCTGAAATAAGCCTATTTAATAAGCCTAAGTTGCTGAATAAGCCTATTTAATAAGCCTAAGTTGCTGAATAAACCTATTTAATAAGTCTAAGTTGCTGAAATAAGCCTATTTAATAAGGCTATTTAATAAGCCTAAGTTTCTGAATAAGCCTATTTAATAAGTCTAAGTTGCTGAAATAAGCCTATTTATTAAGGCTATTTAATGAGCCTAAGTTGCTGAAATAAGCCTATTTAATAAGCTTAAGTTTCTGAACTAAGCCTATTTAAAAAGGTATATTTAATAAGTCTAAGTTGCTGAAATAAACCTATTTAAAAATGCTATTTAATAAGCCTAAGTTGCTGAAATAAACCTGTTTAATAAGGCTATTTAATAAGCATAAGTTGCTGAAATAAGCTTATTTAATAAGCCTAAGTTGCTGAAATAAGCCTATTTAATAAGGCTATTTAATAAGTCTATTTAATAAGCCTATTTAATAAGTATTTAATGCGCCTATTTAATAAGCCTATTTATTGAGCCTATTTAATAAACCTATTTATTGAGCCTATTTAATAAGCCTATTTATTGAGCCTATTTAATAAGCCTATTTATTGAGCCTATTTAATAAGCCTATTTAATAAGTCTATTTAATAAGCCTATTTAATAGGCCTATTTAATAAGTCTAAGTTGCTGAAATAAGCCTATTTAATAAGCTTATTTAATAGGCCTATTTAATAAGTCTAAGTTGCTGAAATAAGCCTATTTAATAAGCCTAAGTTTCTTAATGAGCCTATTTAATAAGCCTAAGTTGCTGAAATAAGCCTATTAAATAAGCCTAAGTTGCTGAAAAAAGCCTATTAAATAAGCCTAAGTTGCTGAATAAGCCTATTTAATAAGCCTAAGTTGCTGAATAAACCTATTTAATAAGTCTAAGTTGCTGAAATAAACCTGCTTAATAAGGCTATTTAATAAAAATAAGTTGCTGAAATAAGCTTATTTAATAAGCCTAAGTTGCTGAAATAAGCCTATTTAATAAGGCTCTTTAATCAGTCTAAGTTGCTGAAATAAACCTATTTAATAAGCCTAAGTTGCTAAAATAAGCCTATTTAATGAGGCTATTTAATAAGTCTATTTAATAAGCCTATTTAATAAGCCTATTTAATAAGCCTAAGTTGCTGAAATAAACATGTTTAATAAGGCTATTTAATAAGCATAAGTTGCTGAAATAAAGCTATTTAATAAGTCTAAGTTGCTGAAATAAGCCTATTTAATAAGCCTAAGTTGCTGAAATAAGTATATTTAATAAGCATAAGTTGCTGAAATAAACCTATTTAATGAGTCTAAGTTGCTGAAATAAAGCTATCTAAGTTGCTGAAATAAGCCTACTTAATTAGGCTATTTAATAAGCCTAAGTTGCTGAAATAAGCCTATTTAATAAGCGTAAGTTGCTGAAATAAGGCTTTTTAATAAGTCTAAGTTGCTGAAATAAGCCTATTTAATAAGCCTAAGTTGTTGAAATAAGCCCATTTAATAAGCCTATTAAATAAGCCTAAGTTGCTGAAATAAGCCTATTTAATAAGCCTATTTAATAAGCCTATGTTGCTGAAATAAGCCTATTTAATAAGCCTAAGTTGCTGAATAAGCCTATTTAATAAGCCTAAGTTGCTGAATAAACCTATTTAATAAGTCTAAGTTGCTGAAATAAGCCTATTTAATAAGGCTATTTAATAAGCCTAAGTTGCTGAATAAGCCTATTTAATAAGTCTAAGTTGCTGAAATAAGGCTATTTAATAAGCCTAAGTTGCTGAAATAAGGCTATTTAATACGTTTAAGTTGCTGAAATAAGCCTATTTAATAAGCCTACATTGCTGAAATAAGCCTATTTAATAAGGCTATTTAATGAGCCTAAGTTGCTGAAATAAGCCTATTTAATAAGCCTAAGTTTCTGAACTAAGCCTATTTAAAAAGGTATATTTAATAAGTCTAAGTTGCTGAAATAAACCTATTTAAAAATGCTATTTAATAAGCCTAAGTTGCTGAAATAAACCTGTTTAATAAGGCTATTTAATAAGCATAAGTTGCTGAAATAAGCTTATTTAATAAGCCTAAGTTGCTGAAATAAGCCTATTTAATAAGGCTATTTAATAAGTCTATTTAATAAGCCTATTTAATAAGTATTTAATGCGCCTATTTAATAAGCCTATTTATTGAGCCTATTTAATAAGCCTATTTATTGAGCCTATTTAATAAGCCTATTTATTGAGCGTATTTAATAAGCCTATTTATTGAGCCTATTTAATAAGCCTAAGTTGCTGAATAAACCTATTTAATAAGTCTAAGTTGCTGAAATAAGCATATTTAATAAGGCTATTTAATAAGTCTAAGTTGCTGAAATAAACCTATCTAAAAATGCTATTTAATAAGCCTAAGTTGCTGAAATAAACCTGCTTAATAAGGCTATTTAATAAAAATAAGTTGCTGAAATAAGCTTATTTAATAAGCCTAAGTTGCTGAAATAAGCCTATTTAATAAGGCTCTTTAATAAGTCTAAGTTGCTGAAATAAACCTATTTAATAAGCCTAAGTTGCTAAAATAAGCCTATTTAATGAGGCTATTTAATAAGTCTATTTAATAAGCCTATTTAATAAGCCTATTTAATAAGCCTAAGTTGCTGAAATAAACCTGTTTAATAAGGCTATTTAATAAGCATAAGTTGCTGAAATAAAGCTATTTAATAAGTCTAAGTTGCTGAAATAAGCCTATTTAATAAGCCTAAGTTGCTGAAATAAGTATATTTAATAAGCATAAGTTGCTGAAATAAACCTATTTAATGAGTCTAAGTTGCTGAAATAAAGCTATCTAATAAGTCTAAGTTGCTGAAATAAGCATTTTTAATCAGCGTAAGTTGCTGAAATAAGTCTATTTAATAATCCCAAGTTGCTGAAATAAGCCTACTTAATTAGGCTATTTAATAAGCCTAAGTTGATGAAATAAGCCTATTTAATAAGCGTAAGTTGCTGAAATAAGGCTATTTAATAAGTCTAAGTTGCTGAAATAAGCCTATTTAATAAGCCTAAGTTGTTGAAATAAGCCCATTTAATAAGCCTATTAAATAAGCCTAAGTTGCTGAAATAAGCCTATTTAATAAGCCTATTTAATAAGCCTATGTTGCTGAAATAAGCCTATTTAATAAGCCTAAGTTGCTGAATAAGCCTATTTAATAAGCCTAAGTTGCTGAATAAACCTATTTAATAAGTCGAAGTTGCTGAAATAAGCCTATTTAATAAGGCTATTTAATAAGCCTAAGTTGCTGAATAAGCCTATTTAATAAGTCTAAGTTGCTGAAATAAGGCTATTTAATAAGCCTAAGTTGCTGAAATAAGGCTATTTAATAAGTTTAAGTTGCTGAAATAAGCCTATTTAATAAGCCTACATTGCTGAAATAAGCCTATTTAAAAAGGCTATTTAATGAGCCTAAGTTGCTGAAATAAGCCTATTTAATAAGCCTAAGTTTCTGAACTAAGCCTATTTAAAAAGGTATATTTAATAAGTCTAAGTTGCTGAAATAAGCCTATTTAAAAATGCTATTTAATAAGCCTAAGTTGCTGAAATAAACCTGTTTAATAAGGCTATTTAATAAGCATAAGTTGCTGAAATAAGCTTATTTAATAAGCCTAAGTTGCTGAAATAAGCCTATTTAATAAGGCTATTTAATAAGTCTATTTAATAAGCCTATTTAAAAAGTATTTAATGCGCCTATTTAATAAGCCTATTTATTGAGCCTATTTAATAAGCCTATTTATTGAGCCTATTTAATAAGCCTATTTATTGAGCCTATTTAATGAGCCTATTTATTGAGCCTATTTAATATGCCTATTTAATAAGTCTATTTAATAAGCCTATTTAATAGGCCTATTTAATAAGTCTAAGTTGCTGAAATAAGCCTATTTAATAAGCCTATTTAATAGGCCTATTTAATAAGTCTAAGTTGCTGAAATAAGCCTATTTAATAAGCCTAAGTTTCTGAATGAGCCTATTTAATAAGCCTAAGTTGCTGAAATAAGCCTATTAAATAAGCCTAAGTTGCTGAATAAACCTATTAAATAAGTCTAAGTTGCTGAAATAAGCATATTTAATAAGGCTATTTAATAAGTCTAAGTTGCTGAAATAAATCTATTTAAAAATGCTATTTAATAAGCCTAAGTTGCTGAAATAAACCTGCTTAATAAGGCTATTTAATAAAAATAAGTTGCTGAAATAAGCTTATTTAATAAGCCTAAGTTGCTGAAATAAGCCTATTTAATAAGGCTCTTTAATAAGTCTAAGTTGCTGAAATAAACCTATTTAATAAGCCTAAGTTGCTAAAATAAGCCTATTTAATGAGGCTATTTAATAAGTCTATTTAATAAGCCTATTTAACAAGCCTATTTAATAAGCCTAAGTTGCTGAAATAAACCTGTTTAATAAGGCTATTTAATAAGCATAAGTTGCTGAAATAAAGCTATTTAATAAGTCTAAGTTGCTGAAATAAGCCTATTTAATAAGCCTAAATTGCTGAAATAAGTATATTTAATAAGCATAAGTTGCTGAAATAAACCTATTTAATGAGTCTAAGTTGCTGAAATAAAGCTATTTAATAAGTCTAAGTTGCTGAAATAAGCATTTTTAAACAGCGTAAGTTGCTGAAATAAGTCTATTTAATAATCCCAAGTTGCTGAAATAAGCCTACTTAATTAGGCTATTTAATAAGCCTAAGTTGCTGAAATAAGCCTATTTAATAAGCGTAAGTTGCTGAAATAAGGCTATTTAATAAGTCTAAGTTGCTGAAATAAGCCTATTTAATAAGCCTAAGTTGCTGAAATAAGCCCATTTAATAAGCCTATTAAATAAGCCTAAGTTGCTGAAATAAGCCTATTTAATAAGGCTATTTAATAAGCATAAGTTGCTGAAATAAGCTTATTTAATAAGCCTAAGTTGCTGAAATAAGGCTATTTAATAAGTCTAAGTTGCTGAAATAAGCCTATTTAATAAGCCTAAGTTGCTGAAATAAGCCCATTTAATAAGCCTATTAAATAAGCCTAAGTTGCTGAAATAAGCCTATTTAATAAGCCTATTTAATAGGCATATTTAATAAGTCTAAGTTGTTGAAATAAGCCCATTTAATAAGCCTATTAAATAAGCCTAAGTTGCTGAAATAAGCCTATTTAATAAGCCTATTTAATAAGCCTATGTTGCTGAAATAAGCCTATTTAATAAGCCTAAGTTGCTGAATAAGCCTATTTAATAAGCCTAAGTTGCTGAATAAACCTATTTAATAAGTCGAAGTTGCTGAAATAAGCCTATTTAATAAGGCTATTTAATAAGCCTAAGTTGCTGAATAAGCCTATTTAATAAGTCTAAGTTGCTGAAATAAGGCTATTTAATAAGCCTAAGTTGCTGAAATAAGGCTATTTAATAAGTTTAAGTTGCTGAAATAAGCCTATTTAATAAGCCTACATTGCTGAAATAAGCCTATTTAAAAAGGCTATTTAATGAGCCTAAGTTGCTGAAATAAGCCTATTTAATAAGCCTAAGTTTCTGAACTAAGCCTATTTAAAAAGGTATATTTAATAAGTCTAAGTTGCTGAAATAAACCTATTTAAAAATGCTATTTAATAAGCCTAAGTTGCTGAAATAAACCTGTTTAATAAGGCTATTTAATAAGCATAAGTTGCTGAAATAAGCTTATTTAATAAGCCTAAGTTGCTGAAATAAGCCTATTTAATAAGGCTATTTAATAAGTCTATTTAATAAGCCTATTTAAAAAGTATTTAATGCGCCTATTTAATAAGCCTATTTATTGAGCCTATTTAATAAGCCTATTTATTGAGCCTATTTAATAAGCCTATTTATTGAGCCTATTTAATGAGCCTATTTATTGAGCCTATTTAATATGCCTATTTAATAAGTCTATTTAATAAGCCTATTTAATAGGCCTATTTAATAAGTCTAAGTTGCTGAAATAAGCCTATTTAATAAGCCTATTTAATAGGCCTATTTAATAAGTCTAAGTTGCTGAAATAAGCCTATTTAATAAGCCTAAGTTTCTGAATGAGCCTATTTAATAAGCCTAAGTTGCTGAAATAAGCCTATTAAATAAGCCTAAGTTGCTGAATAAACCTATTAAATAAGTCTAAGTTGCTGAAATAAGCATATTTAATAAGGCTATTTAATAAGTCTAAGTTGCTGAAATAAATCTATTTAAAAATGCTATTTAATAAGCCTAAGTTGCTGAAATAAACCTGCTTAATAAGGCTATTTAATAAAAATAAGTTGCTGAAATAGGCTTATTTAATAAGCCTAAGTTGCTGAAATAAGCCTATTTAATAAGGCTCTTTAATAAGTCTAAGTTGCTGAAATAAACCTATTTAATAAGCCTAAGTTGCTAAAATAAGCCTATTTAATGAGGCTATTTAATAAGTCTATTTAATAAGCCTATTTAATAAGCCTATTTAATAAGCCTAAGTTGCTGAAATAAACCTGTTTAATAAGGCTATTTAATAAGCATAAGATGCTGAAATAAAGCTATTTAATAAGTCTAAGTTGCTGAAATAAGCCTATTTAATAAGCCTAAATTGCTGAAATAAGTATATTTAATAAGCATAAGTTGCTGAAATAAACCTATTTAATGAGTCTAAGTTGCTGAAATAAAGCTATTTAATAAGTCTAAGTTGCTGAAATAAGCATTTTTAATCAGCGTAAGTTGCTGAAATAAGTCTATTTAATAATCCCAAGTTGCTGAAATAAGCCTACTTAATTAGGCTATTTAATAAGTCTAAGTTGCTGAAATAAGCCTATTTAATAAGCCTAAGTTGCTGAAATAAGCCCATTTAATAAGCCTATTAAATAAGCCTAAGTTGCTGAAATAAGCCTATTTAATAAGCCTATTTAATAAGCCTATTTAATAGGCATATTTAATAAGTCTAAGTTGCTGAAATAAGCCTATTTAATAAGCCTATTTAATAGGCCTATTTAATAAGTCTAAGTTGCTGAAATAAGCCTATTTAATAAGCCTAAGTTGCTGAATGAGCCTATTTAATAAACCTATGTTGCTGAAATAAGCCTATTTAATAAGCCTAAGTTGCTGAATAAACCTATTTAATAAGCCTAAGTTGCTGAATAAACCTATTTAATAAGTCTAAGTTGCTGAAATAAGCCTATTTAATAAGGCTATTTAATAAGCCTAAGTTGCTGAATAAGCCTATTTAATAAGTCTAAGTTGCTGAAATAAGGCTATTTAATAAGCCTAAGTTGCTGAAATAAGGCTATTTAATAAGTTTAAGTTGCTGAAATAAGCCTATTTAATAAGCCTACATTGCTGAAATAAGCCTATTTAAAAAGGCTATTTAATGAGCCTAAGTTGCTGAAATAAGCCTATTTAATAAGCCTAAGTTTCTGAACTAAGCCTATTTAAAAAGGTATATTTAATAAGTCTAAGTTGCTGAAATAAACCTATTTAAAAATGCTATTTAATAAGCCTAAGTTGCTGAAATAAACCTGTTTAATAAGGCTATTTAATAAGCATAAGTTGCTGAAATAAGCTTATTTAATAAGCCTAAGTTGCTGAAATAAGCCTATTTAATAAGGCTATTTAATAAGTCTATTTAATAAGCCTATTTAAAAAGTATTTAATGCGCCTATTTAATAAGCCTATTTATTGAGCCTATTTAATAAGCCTATTTATTGAGCCTATTTAATAAGCCTATTTATTGAGCCTATTTAATGAGCCTATTTATTGAGCCTATTTAATATGCCTATTTAATAAGTCTATTTAATAAGCCTATTTAATAGGCCTATTTAATAAGTCTAAGTTGCTGAAATAAGCCTATTTAATAAGCCTATTTAATAGGCCTATTTAATAAGTCTAAGTTGCTGAAATAAGCCTATTTAATAAGCCTAAGTTTCTGAATGAGCCTATTTAATAAGCCTAAGTTGCTGAAATAAGCCTATTAAATAAGCCTAAGTTGCTGAATAAACCTATTAAATAAGTCTAAGTTGCTGAAATAAGCATATTTAATAAGGCTATTTAATAAGTCTAAGTTGCTGAAATAAATCTATTTAAAAATGCTATTTAATAAGCCTAAGTTTCTGAAATAAACCTGCTTAATAAGGCTATTTAATAAAAATAAGTTGCTGAAATAAGCTTATTTAATAAGCCTAAGTTGCTGAAATAAGCCTATTTAATAAGGCTCTTTAATAAGCCTAAGTTGCTGAAATAAACCTATTTAATAAGCCTAAGTTGCTAAAATAAGCCTATTTAATGAGGCTATTTAATAAGTCTATTTAATAAGCCTATTTAATAAGCCTATTTAATAAGCCTAAGTTGCTGAAATAAACCTGTTTAATAAGGCTATTTAATAAGCATAAGTTGCTGAAATAAAGCTATTTAATAAGTCTAAGTTGCTGAAATAAGCCTATTTAATAAGCCTAAATTGCTGAAATAAGTATATTTAATAAGCATAAGTTGCTGAAATAAACCTATTTAATGAGTCTAAGTTGCTGAAATAAAGCTATTTAATAAGTCTAAGTTGCTGAAATAAGCATTTTTAATCAGCGTAAGTTGCTGAAATAAGTCTATTTAATAATCCCAAGTTGCTGAAATAAGCCTACTTAATTAGGCTATTTAATAAGCCTAAGTTGCTGAAATAAGCCTATTTAATAAGCGTAAGTTGCTGAAATAAGGCTATTTAATAAGTCTAAGTTGCTGAAATAAGCCTATTTAATAAGCCTAAGTTGCTGAAATAAGCCCATTTAATAAGCCTATTAAATAAGCCTAAGTTGCTGAAATAAGCCTATTTAATAAGCCTATTTAATAAGCCTATTTAATAGGCATATTTAATAAGTCTAAGTTGCTGAAATACGCCTATTTAATAAGCCTATTTAATAGGCCTATTTAATAAGTCTAAGTTGCTGAAATAAGCCTATTTAATAAGCCTAAGTTGCTGAATGAGCCTATTTAATAAGCCTATGTTGCTGAAATAAGCCTATTTAATAAGCCTAAGTTGCTGAATAAACCTATTTAATAAGCCTAAGTTGCTGAATAAACCTATTTAATAAGTCTAAGTTGCTGAAATAAGCCTATTTAATAAGGCTATTTAATAAGCCTAAGTTGCTGAATAAGCCTATTTAATAAGTCTAAGTTGCTGAAATAAGGCTATTTAATAAGCCTAAGTTGCTGAAATAAGGCTATTTAATAAGTTTAAGTTGCTGAAATAAGCCTATTTAATAAGCCTACATTGCTGAAATAAGCCTATTTAATAAGGCTATTTAATGAGCCTAAGTTGCTGAAATAAGCCTATTTAATAAGCCTAAGTTTCTGAACTAAGCCTATTTAAAAAGGTATATTTAATAAGTCTAAGTTGCTGAAATAAACCTATTTAAAAATGCTATTTAATAAGCCTAAGTTGCTGAAATAAACCTGTTTAATAAGGCTATTTAATAAGCATAAGTTGCTGAAATAAGCTTATTTAATAAGCCTAAGTTGCTGAAATAAGCCTATTTAATAAGGCTATTTAATAACTCTATTTAATAAGCCTATTTAAAAAGTATTTAATGCGCCTTTTTAATAAGCCTATTTATTGAGCCTATTTAATAAGCCTATTTATTGAGCCTATTTAATAAGCCTATTTATTGAGCCTATTTAATGAGCCTATTTATTGAGCCTATTTAATATGCCTATTTAATAAGTCTATTTAATAAGCCTATTTAATAGGCCTATTTAATAAGTCTAAGTTGCTGAAATAAGCCTATTTAATAAGCCTATTTAATAGGCCTATTTAATAAGTCTAAGTTGCTGAAATAAGCCTATTTAATAAGCCTAAGTTTCTGAATGAGCCTATTTAATAAGCCTAAGTTGCTGAAATAAGCCTATTAAATAAGCCTAAGTTGCTGAATAAACCTATTAAATAAGTCTAAGTTGCTGAAATAAGCATATTTAATAAGGCTATTTAATAAGTCTAAGTTGCTGAAATAAATCTATTTAAAAATGCTATTTAATAAGCCTAAGTTGCTGAAATAAACCTGCTTAATAAGGCTATTTAATAAAAATAAGTTGCTGAAATAAGCTTATTTAATAAGCCTAAGTTGCTGAAATAAGCCTATTTAATAAGGCTCTTTAATAAGTCTAAGTTGCTGAAATAAACCTATTTAATAAGCCTAAGTTGCTAAAATAAGCCTATTTAATGAGGCTATTTAATAAGTCTATTTAATAAGCTTATTTAATAAGCCTATTTAATAAGCCTAAGTTGCTGAAATAAACCTGTTTAATAAGGCTATTTAATAAGCATAAGTTGCTGAAATAAAGCTATTTAATAAGTCTAAGTTGCTGAAATAAGCCTATTTAATAAGTCTAAATTGCTGAAATAAGTATATTTAATAAGCATAAGTTGCTGAAATAAACCTATTTAATGAGTCTAAGTTGCTGAAATAAAGCTATTTAATAAGTCTAAGTTGCTGAAATAAGCATTTTTAATCAGCGTAAGTTGCTGAAATAAGTCTATTTAATAATCCCAAGTTGCTGAAATAAGCCTACTTAATTAGGCTATTTAATAAGCCTAAGTTGCTGAAATAAGCCTATTTAATAAGCGTAAGTTGCTGAAATAAGGCTATTTAATAAGTCTAAGTTGCTGAAATAAGCCTATTTAATAAGCCTAAGTTGCTGAAATAAGCCCATTTAATAAGCCTATTAAATAAGCCTAAGTTGCTGAAATAAGCCTATTTAATAAGCCTATTTAATAAGCCTATTTAATAGGCATATTTAATAAGTCTAAGTTGCTGAAATAAGCCTATTTAATAAGCCTATTTAATAGGCCTATTTAATAAGTCTAAGTTGCTGAAATAAGCCTATTTAATAAGCCTAAGTTGCTGAATGAGCCTATTTAATAAGCCTATGTTGCTGAAATAAGCCTATTTAATAAGCCTAAGTTGCTGAATAAACCTATTTAATAAGCCTAAGTTGCTGAATAAACCTATTTAATAAGTCTAAGTTGCTGAAATAAGCCTATTTAATAAGGCTATTTAATAAGCCTAAGTTGCTGAATAAGCCTATTTAATAAGTCTAAGTTGCTGAAATAAGGCTATTTAATAAGCCTAAGTTGCTGAAATAAGGCTATTTAATACGTTTAAGTTGCTGAAATAAGCCTATTTAATAAGCCTACATTGCTGAAATAAGCCTATTTAATAAGGCTATTTAATGAGCTTAAGTTGCTGAAATAAGCCTATTTAATAAGCCTAAGTTTCTGAACTAAGCCTATTTAAAAAGGTATATTTAATAAGTCTAAGTTGCTGAAATAAACCTATTTAAAAATGCTATTTAATAAGCCTAAGTTGCTGAAATAAACCTGTTTAATAAGGCTATTTAATAAGCATAAGTTGCTGAAATAAGCTTATTTAATAAGCCTAAGTTGCTGAAATAAGCCTATTTAATAAGGCTATTTAATAACTCTATTTAATAAGCCTATTTAAAAAGTATTTAATGCGCCTTTTTAATAAGCCTATTTATTGAGCCTATTTAATAAGCCTATTTATTGAGCCTATTTAATAAGCCTATTTATTGAGCCTATTTAATGAGCCTATTTATTGAGCCTATTTAATATGCCTATTTAATAAGTCTATTTAATAAGCCTATTTAATAGGCCTATTTAATAAGTCTAAGTTGCTGAAATAAGCCTATTTAATAAGCCTATTTAATAGGCCTATTTAATAAGTCTAAGTTGCTGAAATAAGCCTATTTAATAAGCCTAAGTTTCTGAATGAGCCTATTTAATAAGCCTAAGTTGCTGAAATAAGCCTATTAAATAAGCCTAAGTTGCTGAATAAACCTATTAAATAAGTCTAAGTTGCTGAAATAAGCATATTTAATAAGGCTATTTAATAAGTCTAAGTTGCTGAAATAAATCTATTTAAAAATGCTATTTAATAAGCCTAAGTTGCTGAAATAAACCTGCTTAATAAGGCTATTTAATAAAAATAAGTTGCTGAAATAAGCTTATTTAATAAGCCTAAGTTGCTGAAATAAGCCTATTTAATAAGGCTCTTTAATAAGTCTAAGTTGCTGAAATAAACCTATTTAATAAGCCTAAGTTGCTAAAATAAGCCTATTTAATGAGGCTATTTAATAAGTCTATTTAATAAGCTTATTTAATAAGCCTATTTAATAAGCCTAAGTTGCTGAAATAAACCTGTTTAATAAGGCTATTTAATAAGCATAAGTTGCTGAAATAAAGCTATTTAATAAGTCTAAGTTGCTGAAATAAGCCTATTTAATAAGTCTAAATTGCTGAAATAAGTATATTTAATAAGCATAAGTTGCTGAAATAAACCTATTTAATGAGTCTAAGTTGCTGAAATAAAGCTATTTAATAAGTCTAAGTTGCTGAAATAAGCATTTTTAATCAGCGTAAGTTGCTGAAATAAGTCTATTTAATAATCCCAAGTTGCTGAAATAAGCCTACTTAATTAGGCTATTTAATAAGCCTAAGTTGCTGAAATAAGCCTATTTAATAAGCGTAAGTTGCTGAAATAAGGCTATTTAATAAGTCTAAGTTGCTGAAATAAGCCTATTTAATAAGCCTAAGTTGCTGAAATAAGCCCATTTAATAAGCCTATTAAATAAGCCTAAGTTGCTGAAATAAGCCTATTTAATAAGCCTATTTAATAAGCCTATTTAATAGGCATATTTAATAAGTCTAAGTTGCTGAAATAAGCCTATTTAATAAGCCTATTTAATAGGCCTATTTAATAAGTCTAAGTTGCTGAAATAAGCCTATTTAATAAGCCTAAGTTGCTGAATGAGCCTATTTAATAAGCCTATGTTGCTGAAATAAGCCTATTTAATAAGCCTAAGTTGCTGAATAAACCTATTTAATAAGCCTAAGTTGCTGAATAAACCTATTTAATAAGTCTAAGTTGCTGAAATAAGCCTATTTAATAAGGCTATTTAATAAGCCTAAGTTGCTGAATAAGCCTATTTAATAAGTCTAAGTTGCTGAAATAAGGCTATTTAATAAGCCTAAGTTGCTGAAATAAGGCTATTTAATAAGTTTAAGTTGCTGAAATAAGCCTATTTAATAAGCCTACATTGCTGAAATAAGCCTATTTAATAAGGCTATTTAATGAGCCTAAGTTGCTGAAATAAGCCTATTTAATAAGCCTATTTAATAGGCCTATTTAATAAGTCTAAGTTGCTGAAATAAGCCTATTTAATAAGCCTAAGTTGCTGAATGAGCCTATTTAATAAGCCTATGTTGCTGAAATAAGCCTATTTAATAAGCCTAAGTTGCTGAATAAACCTATTTAATAAGCCTAAGTTGCTGAATAAACCTATTTAATAAGTCTAAGTTGCTGAAATAAGCCTATTTAATAAGGCTATTTAATAAGCCTAAGTTGCTGAATAAGCCTATTTAATAAGTCTAAGTTGCTGAAATAAGGCTATTTAATAAGCCTAATTTGCTGAAATAAGGCTATTTAATAAGTTTAAGTTGCTGAAATAAGCCTATTTAATAAGCCTACATTGCTGAAATAAGCCTATTTAATAAGGCTATTTAATGAGCCTAAGTTGCTGAAATAAGCCTATTTAATAAGCCTAAGTTTCTGAACTAAGCCTATTTAAAAAGGTATATTTAATAAGTCTAAGTTGCTGAAATAAACCTATTTAAAAATGCTATTTAATAAGCCTAAGTTGCTGAAATAAACCTGTTTAATAAGGCTATTTAATAAGCATAAGTTGCTGAAATAAGCTTATTTAATAAGCCTAAGTTGCTGAAATAAGCCTATTTAATAAGGCTATTTAATAACTCTATTTAATAAGCCTATTTAAAAAGTATTTAATGCGCCTTTTTAATAAGCCTATTTATTGAGCCTATTTAATAAGCCTATTTATTGAGCCTATTTAATAAGCCTATTTATTGAGCCTATTTAATGAGCCTATTTATTGAGCCTATTTAATATGCCTATTTAATAAGTCTATTTAATAAGCCTATTTAATAGGCCTATTTAATAAGTCTAAGTTGCTGAAATAAGCCTATTTAATAAGCCTATTTAATAGGCCTATTTAATAAGTCTAAGTTGCTGAAATAAGCCTATTTAATAAGCCTAAGTTTCTGAATGAGCCTATTTAATAAGCCTAAGTTGCTGAAATAAGCCTATTAAATAAGCCTAAGTTGCTGAATAAACCTATTAAATAAGTCTAAGTTGCTGAAATAAGCATATTTAATAAGGCTATTTAATAAGTCTAAGTTGCTGAAATAAATCTATTTAAAAATGCTATTTAATAAGCCTAAGTTGCTGAAATAAACCTGCTTAATAAGGCTATTTAATAAAAATAAGTTGCTGAAATAAGCTTATTTAATAAGCCTAAGTTGCTGAAATAAGCCTATTTAATAAGGCTCTTTAATAAGTCTAAGTTGCTGAAATAAACCTATTTAATAAGCCTAAGTTGCTAAAATAAGCCTATTTAATGAGGCTATTTAATAAGTCTATTTAATAAGCTTATTTAATAAGCCTATTTAATAAGCCTAAGTTGCTGAAATAAACCTGTTTAATAAGGCTATTTAATAAGCATAAGTTGCTGAAATAAAGCTATTTAATAAGTCTAAGTTGCTGAAATAAGCCTATTTAATAAGTCTAAATTGCTGAAATAAGTATATTTAATAAGCATAAGTTGCTGAAATAAACCTATTTAATGAGTCTAAGTTGCTGAAATAAAGCTATTTAATAAGTCTAAGTTGCTGAAATAAGCATTTTTAATCAGCGTAAGTTGCTGAAATAAGTCTATTTAATAATCCCAAGTTGCTGAAATAAGCCTACTTAATTAGGCTATTTAATAAGCCTAAGTTGCTGAAATAAGCCTATTTAATAAGCGTAAGTTGCTGAAATAAGGCTATTTAATAAGTCTAAGTTGCTGAAATAAGCCTATTTAATAAGCCTAAGTTGCTGAAATAAGCCCATTTAATAAGCCTATTAAATAAGCCTAAGTTGCTGAAATAAGCCTATTTAATAAGCCTATTTAATAAGCCTATTTAATAGGCATATTTAATAAGTCTAAGTTGCTGAAATAAGCCTATTTAATAAGCCTATTTAATAGGCCTATTTAATAAGTCTAAGTTGCTGAAATAAGCCTATTTAATAAGCCTAAGTTGCTGAATGAGCCTATTTAATAAGCCTATGTTGCTGAAATAAGCCTATTTAATAAGCCTAAGTTGCTGAATAAACCTATTTAATAAGCCTAAGTTGCTGAATAAACCTATTTAATAAGTCTAAGTTGCTGAAATAAGCCTATTTAATAAGGCTATTTAATAAGCCTAAGTTGCTGAATAAGCCTATTTAATAAGTCTAAGTTGCTGAAATAAGGCTATTTAATAAGCCTAAGTTGCTGAAATAAGGCTATTTAATAAGTTTAAGTTGCTGAAATAAGCCTATTTAATAAGCCTACATTGCTGAAATAAGCCTATTTAATAAGGCTATTTAATGAGCCTAAGTTGCTGAAATAAGCCTATTTAATAAGCCTAAGTTTCTGAACTAAGCCTATTTAAAAAGGTATATTTAATAAGTCTAAGTTGCTGAAATAAACCTATTTAAAAATGCTATTTAATAAGCCTAAGTTGCTGAAATAAACCTGTTTAATAAGGCTATTTAATAAGCATAAGTTGCTGAAATAAGCTTATTTAATAAGCCTAAGTTGCTGAAATAAGCCTATTTAAAAAGGCTATTTAATAACTCTATTTAATAAGCCTATTTAAAAAGTATTTAATGCGCCTATTTAATAAGCCTATTTATTGAGCCTATTTAATAAGCCTATTTATTGAGCCTATTTAATAAGCCTATTTATTGAGCCTATTTAATGAGCCTATTTATTGAGCCTATTTAATATGCCTATTTAATAAGTCTATTTAATAAGCCTATTTAATAGGCCTATTTAATAAGTCTAAGTTGCTGAAATAAGCCTATTTAATAAGCCTATTTAATAGGCCTATTTAATAAGTCTAAGTTGCTGAAATAAGCCTATTTAATAAGCCTAAGTTTCTGAATGAGCCTATTTAATAAGCCTAAGTTGCTGAAATAAGCCTATTAAATAAGCCTAAGTTGCTGAATAAACCTATTAAATAAGTCTAAGTTGCTGAAATAAGCATATTTAATAAGGCTATTTAATAAGTCTAAGTTGCTGAAATAAATCTATTTAAAAATGCTATTGAATAAGCCTAAGTTGCTGAAATAAACCTGCTTAATAAGGCTATTTAATAAAAATAAGTTGCTGAAATAAGCTTATTTAATAAGCCTAAGTTGCTGAAATAAGCCTATTTAATAAGGCTCTTTAATAAGTCTAAGTTGCTGAAATAAACCTATTTAATAAGCCTAAGTTGCTAAAATAAGCCTATTTAATGAGGCTATTTAATAAGTCTATTTAATAAGCCTATTTAATAAGCCTATTTAATAAGCCTAAGTTGCTGAAATAAACCTGTTTAATAAGGCTATTTAATAAGCATAAGTTGCTGAAATAAAGCTATTTAATAAGTCTAAGTTGCTGAAATAAGCCTATTTAATAAGCCTAAATTGCTGAAATAAGTATATTTAATAAGCATAAGTTGCTGAAATAAACCTATTTAATGAGTCTAAGTTGCTGAAATAAAGCTATTTAATAAGTCTAAGTTGCTGAAATAAGCATTTTTAATCAGCGTAAGTTGCTGAAATAAGTCTATTTAATAATCCCAAGTTGCTGAAATAAGCCTACTTAATTAGGCTATTTAATAAGCCTAAGTTGCTGAAATAAGCCTATTTAATAAGCGTAAGTTGCTGAAATAAGGCTATTTAATAAGTCTAAGTTGCTGAAATAAGCCTATTTAATAAGCCTAAGTTGCTGAAATAAGCCCATTTAATAAGCCTATTAAATAAGCCTAAGTTGCTGAAATAAGCCTATTTAATAAGCCTATTTAATAAGCCTATTTAATAGGCATATTTAATAAGTCTAAGTTGCTGAAATAAGCCTATTTAATAAGCCTATTTAATAGGCCTATTTAATAAGTCTAAGTTGCTGAAATAAGCCTATTTAATAAGCCTAAGTTGCTGAATGAGCCTATTTAATAAGCCTATGTTGCTGAAATAAGCCTATTTAATAAGCCTAAGTTGCTGAATAAACCTATTTAATAAGCCTAAGTTGCTGAATAAACCTATTTAATAAGTCTAAGTTGCTGAAATAAGCCTATTTAATAAGGCTATTTAATAAGCCTAAGTTGCTGAATAAGCCTATTTAATAAGTCTAAGTTGCTGAAATAAGGCTATTTAATAAGCCTAAGTTGCTGAAATAAGGCTATTTAATAAGTTTAAGTTGCTGAAATAAGCCTATTTAATAAGCCTACATTGCTGAAATAAGCCTATTTAATAAGGCTATTTAATGAGCCTAAGTTGCTGAAATAAGCCTATTTAATAAGCCTAAGTTTCTGAACTAAGCCTATTTAAAAAGGTATATTTAATAAGTCTAAGTTGCTGAAATAAACCTATTTAAAATGCTATTTAATAAGCCTAAGTTGCTGAAATAAACCTGTTTAATAAGGCTATTTAATAAGCATAAGTTGCTGAAATAAGCTTATTTAATAAGCCTAAGTTGCTGAAATAAGCCTATTTAATAAGCCTATTTAATAAGTATTTAATGCGCCTATTTAATAAGCCTATTTATTGAGCCTATTTAATAAGCCTATTTATTTAGCCTATTTAATAAGCCTATTTATTGAGCCTATTTAATAAGCCTATTTATTGAGCCTATTTAATAAGCCTATTTAATAAGTCTATTTAATAAGCCTATTTAATAGGCCTATTTAATAAGTCTAAGTTGCTGAAATAAGCCTATTTAATAAGCCTATTTAATAGGCCTATTTAATAAGTCTAAGTTGCTGAATAAACCTATTTAATAAGTCTAAGTTGCTGAAATAAGCCTATTTAATAAGCCTAAGTTTCTGAATGAGCCTATTTAATAAGCCTAAGTTGCTGAAATAAGCCTATTAAATAAGCCTAAGTTGATGAAAAAAGCCTATTAAATAAGCCTAAGTTGCTGAATAAGCCTATTTAATAAGCCTAAGTTGCTGAATAAACCTATTTAATACGTCTAAGTTGCTGAATAAGCATATTTAATAAGGCTATTTAATAAGTCTAAGTTGCTGAAATAAACCTATTTAAACATGCTATTTAATAAGCCTAAGTTGCTGAAATAAACCTGCTTAATAAGGCTATTTAATAAAAATAAGTTGCTGAAATAAGCTTATTTAATAAGCCTAAGTTGCTGAAATAAGCCTATTTAATAAGGCTCTTTAATAAGTCTAAGTTGCTGAAATAAACCTATTTAATAAGCCTAAGTTGCTAAAATAAGCCTATTTAATGAGGCTATTTAATAAGTCTATTTAATAAGCCTATTTAATAAGCCTATTTAATAAGCCTAAGTTGCTGAAATAAACCTGTTTAATAAGGCTATTTAATAAGCATAAGTTGCTGAAATAAAGCTATTTAATAAGTCTAAGTTGCTGAAATAAGCATTTTTAATCAGCGTAAGTTGCTGAAATAAGTCTATTTAATAATCCCAAGTTGCTGAAATAAGCCTACTTAATTAGGCTATTTAATAAGCCTAAGTTGCTGAAATAAGCCTATTTAATAAGCGTAAGTTGCTGAAATAAGGCTATTTAATAAGTCTAAGTTGCTGAAATACGCCTATTTAATAAGCCTAAGTTGCTGAAATAAGCCCATTTAATAAGCCTATTAAATAAGCCTAAGTTGCTGAAATAAGCCTATTTAATAAGTCTAAGTTGCTGAAATAAGCCAATTTAATAAGCCTAAGTTGCTGAATGAGTCTATTTAATAAGCCTATGTTGCTGAAATAAGCCTATTTAATAAGCCTAAGTTGCTGAATAAGCCTATTTAATAAGCCTAAGTTGCTGAATAAACCTATTTAATAAGTCTAAGTTGCTGAAATAAGCCTATTTAATAAGCCTATTTAATAGGCCTATTTAATAAGTCTAAGTTGCTGAAATAAGCCTATTTAATAAGCCTAAGTTGCTGAATGAGCCTATTTAATAAGCCTATGTTGCTGAAATAAGCCTATTTAATAAGCCTAAGTTGCTGAATAAGCCTATTTAATAAGCCTAAGTTGCTGAATAAACCTATTTAATAAGTCTAAGTTGCTGAAATAAGCCTATTTAATAAGGCTATTTAATAAGCCTAAGTTGCTGAATAAGCCTATTTAATAAGTCTAAGTTGCTGAAATAAGGCTATGAATAAGCCTAAGTTGCTGAAATAAGGCTATTTAATAAGTTTAAGTTGCTGAAATAAGCCTATTTAATAAGCCTACATTGCTGAAATAAGCCTATTTAATAAGGCTATTTAATGAGCCTAAGTTGCTGAAATAAGCCTATTTAATAAGCCTAAATTTCTGAACTAAGCCTATTTAAAAAGGTATATTTAATAAGTCTAAGTTGCTGAAATAAACCTATTTAAAAATGCTATTTAATAAGCCTAAGTTGCTGAAGTAAACCTGTTTAATAAGGCTATTTAATAAGCATAAGTTGCTGAAATAAGCTTATTTAATAAGCCTAAGTTGCTGAAATAAGCCTATTTAATAAGGCTATTTAATAAGTCTATTTAATAAGCCTATTTAATAAGTATTTAATGCGCCTATTTAATAAGCCTATTTATTGAGCCTTTTTAATAAGCCTATTTATTGAGCCTATTTAATAAGCCTATTTAATAAGTCTATTTAATAAGCCTATTTAATAGGCCTATTTAATAAGTCTAAGTTGCTGAAATAAGCCTATTTAATAAGCCTATTTAATAGGCCTATTTAATAAGTCTAAGTTGCTGAAATAAGCCTATTTAATAAGCCTAAGTTTCTGAATGAGCCTATTTAATAAGCCTAAGTTGCTGAAATAAGCCTATTAAATAAGCCTAAGTTGCTGAAAAAAGCCTAATAAATAAGCCTAAGTTGCTGAATAAGCCTATTTAATAAGCCTAAGTTGCTGAATAAACCTATTTAATAAGTCTAAGTTGCTGAAATAAGCATATTTAATAAGGCTATTTAATAAGTCTAAGTTGCTGAAATAAACCTATTTAAAAATGCTATTTAATAAGCCTAAGTTGCTGAAATAAACCTGCTTAATAAGGCTATTTAATAAAAATAAGTTGCTGAAATAAGCTTATTAATAAGGCTCTTTAATAAGTCTAAGTTGCTGAAATAAACCTATTTAATAAGCCTAAGTTGCTGAAATAAGCCTATTTAATAAGGCTATTTAATGAGCCTAAGTTGCTGAAATAAGCCTATTTAATAAGCCTAAGTTTCTGAACTAAGCCTATTTAAAAAGGTATATTTAATAAGTCTAAGTTGCTGAAATAAACCTATTTAAAAATGCTATTTAATAAGCCTAAGTTGCTGAAATAAACCTGTTTAATAAGGCTATTTAATAAGCATAAGTTGCTGAAATAAGCTTATTTAATAAGCCTAAGTTGCTGAAATAAGCCTATTTAATAAGGCTATTTAATAAGTCTATTTAATAAGCCTATTTAATAAGTATTTAATGCGCCTATTTAATAAGCCTATTTATTGTGCCTATTTAATAAGCCTATTTATTGAGCCTATTTAATAAGCCTATTTATTGAGCCTATTTAATAAGCCTATTTATTGAGCCTATTTAATAAGCCTATTTAATAAGTCTATTTAATAAGCCTATTTAATAGGCCTATTTAATAAGTCTAAGTTGCTGAAATAAGCCTATTTAATAGGCCTATTTAATAAGCCTAAGTTGCTGAATAAACCTATTTAATAAGTCTAAGTTGCTGAAATAAGCATATTTAATAAGGCTATTTAATAAGTCTAAGTTGCTGAAATAAATCTATTTAAAAATGCTATTTAATAAGCCTAAGTTGCTGAAATAAACCTGCTTAATAAGGCTATTTAATAAAAATAAGTTGCTGAAATAAGCTTATTTAATAAGCCTAAGTTGCTGAAATAAGCCTATTTAATAAGGCTCTTTAACAAGTCTAAGTTGCTGAAATAAACCTATTTAATAAGCCTAAGTTGCTAAAATAATCCTATTTAATGAGGCTATTTAATAAGTCTATTTAAAAAGCCTATTTAATAAGCCTAAGTTGCTGAAATAAACCTGTTTAATAAGGCTATTTAATAAGCATAAGTTGCTCAAATAAAGCTATTTAATAAGTCTAAGTTGCTGAAATAAGCCTATTTAATAAGCCTAAGTTGCTGAAATAAGTATATTTAATAAGCATAAGTTGCTGAAATAAACCTATTTAATGAGTCTAAGTTGCTGAAATAAAGCTATTTAATAAGTCTAAGTTGCTGAAATAAGCATTTTTAATCAGCGTAAGTTGCTGAAATAAGTCTATTTAATAATCCCAAGTTGCTGAAATAAGCCTACTTAATTAGGCTATTTAATAAGCCTAAGTTGCTGAAATAAGCCTATTTAATAAGCCTAAGTTGCTGAAATAAGCCCATTTAATAAGCCTATTAAATAAGGCTAAGTTGCTGAAATAAGCCTATTTAATAAGACTATTTAATAAGCCTATTTAATAGGCATATTTAATAAGTCTAAGTTGCTGAAATAAGCCTATTTAATAAGCCTATTTAATAGGCCTATTTAATAAGTCTAAGTTGCTGAAATAAGGCTATTTAATAAGCCTAAGTTGCTGAATAAGCCTATTTAATAAGTCTAAATTGCTGAAATAAGGCTATTTAATAAGCCTACATTGCTGAAATAAGCCTATTTAATAAGGCTATTTAATGAGCCTAAGTTGCTGAAATAAGCCTATTTAATAAGCCTAAGTTTCTGAACTAAGCCTATTTAAAAAGGTATATTTAATAAGTCTAAGTTGCTGAAATAAACCTATTTAAAAATGCTATTTAATAAGTCTAAGTTGCTGAAATAAATCTATTTAAAAATGCTATTTAATAAGCCTAAGTTGCTGAAATAAACCTGCTTAATAAGGCTATTTAATAAAAATAAGTTGCTGAAATAAGCTTATTTAATAAGCCTAAGTTGCTGAAATAAGCCTATTTAATAAGGCTCTTTAACAAGTCTAAGTTGCTGAAATAAACCTATTTAATAAGCCTAAGTTGCTAAAATAATCCTATTTAATGAGGCTATTTAATAAGTCTATTTAAAAAGCCTATTTAATAAGCCTAAGTTGCTGAAATAAACCTGTTTAATAAGGCTATTTAATAAGCATAAGTTGCTCAAATAAAGCTATTTAATAAGTCTAAGTTGCTGAAATAAGCCTATTTAATAAGCCTAAGTTGCTGAAATAAGTATATTTAATAAGCATAAGTTGCTGAAATAAACCTATTTAATGAGTCTAAGTTGCTGAAATAAAGCTATTTAATAAGTCTAAGTTGCTGAAATAAGCATTTTTAATCAGCGTAAGTTGCTGAAATAAGTCTATTTAATAATCCCAAGTTGCTGAAATAAGCCTACTTAATTAGGCTATTTAATAAGCCTAAGTTGCTGAAATAAGCCTATTTAATAAGCCTAAGTTGCTGAAATAAGCCCATTTAATAAGCCTATTAAATAAGGCTAAGTTGCTGAAATAAGCCTATTTAATAAGACTATTTAATAAGCCTATTTAATAGGCATATTTAATAAGTCTAAGTTGCTGAAATAAGCCTATTTAATAAGCCTATTTAATAAGGCTATTTAATGAGCCTAAGTTGCTGAAATAAGCCTATTTAATAAGCCTAAGTTTCTGAACTAAGCCTATTTAAAAAGGTATATTTAATAAGTCTAAGTTGCTGAAATAAGCCTATTTAATAAGGCTATTTAATAAATCTATTTAATAAGCCTATTTAATAAGTATTTAATGCGCCTATTTAATAAGCCTATTTATTGAGCCTTTTTAATAAGCCTATTTATTTAGCCTATTTAATTAGCGTATTTATTGAGCCTATTTAATAAGCCTATTTATTGAGCCTATTTAATAAGCCTATTTAATAAGTCTATTTAATAAGCCTATTTAATAGGCCTATTTAATATGTCTAAGTTGCTGAAATAAGCCTATTTAATAAGCCTAAGTTTCTGAATGAGCCTATTTAATAAGCCTAAGTTGCTGAAATAAGCCTATTAAATAAGCCTAAGTTGCTGAAAAAAGCCTATTAAATAAGCCTAAGTTGCTGAATAAGCCTATTTAATAAGCCTAAGTTGCTGAATAAACCTATTTAATAAGTCTAAGTTGCTGAAATAAGCATATTTAATAAGGCTATTTAATAAGTCTAAGTTGCTGAAATAAACCTATTTAAAAATGCTATTTAATAAGCCTAAGTTGCTGAAATAAACCTGCTTAATAAGGCTATTTAATAAAAATAAGTTGCTGAAATAAGCTTATTTAATAAGCCTAAGTTGCTGAAATAAGCCTATTTAATAAGGCTCTTTAATAAGTCTAAGTTGCTGAAATAAACCTATTTAATAAGCCTAAGTTGCTAAAATAAGCCTATTTAATGAGGCTATTTAATAAGTCTATTTAATAAGCCTATTTAATAAGCCTATTTAATAAGCCTATTTAATAAGCCTATTTAATAAGTCTATTTAATAAGTCTATTTAATAAATATTTAATGAGCCTATTTAATAAGCCTATTTATTGAGCCTATTTAATAAGCCTATTTATTGAGCCTATTTAATAAGCCTATTTATTGAGCCTATTTAATAAGCCTATTTAATAAGTCTATTTAATGAACCTATTTAATAAGCCTATTTAATAAACCTATTTATTGAGCCTATTTCATAAGCCTATTTAATAAGCCTATTTATTGAGCCTATTTAATAAGTCTATTTAATAAGCCTATTTAATAAGTATTTAATGCACCTATTTAATAAGCCTATTTATTGAGCCTATTTAATAAGCCTATTTATTGAGCCTATTTAATAAGCCTATTTATTGAGCCTATTTAATAAGCCTATTTATTGAGCCTATTTAATAAGCCTATTTAATAAGTCTATTTAATAAGCCTATTTAATAGGCCTATTTAATAAGTCTAAGTTGCTGAAATAAGCCTATTTAATAAGCCTATTTAATAGGCCTATTTAATAAGTCTAAGTTGCTGAAATAAGCCTATTTAATAAGCCTAAGTTTCTGAATGAGCCTATTTAATAAGCCTAAGTTGCTGAAATAAACCTATTAAATAAGCCTAAGTTGCTGAAAAAAGCCTATTTAATAAGGCTATTTAATGAGCCTAAGTTGCTGAAATAAGCCTATTTAATAAGCCTAAGTTTCTGAACTAAGCCTATTTAAAAAGGTATATTTAATAAGTCTAAGTTGCTGAAATAAACCTATTTAAAAATGCTATTTAATAAGCCTAAGTTGCTGAAATAAACCTGTTTAATAAGGCTATTTAATAAGCATAAGTTGCTGAAATAAGCTTATTTAATAAGCCTAAGTTGCTGAAATAAGCCTATTTAATAAGGCTATTTAATAAGTCTATTTAATAAGCCTATTTAATAAGTATTTAATGCGCCTATTTAATAAGCCTATTTATTGTGCCTATTTAATAAGCCTATTTATTGAGCCTATTTAATAAGCCTATTTATTGAGCCTATTTAATAAGCCTATTTATTGAGCCTATTTAATAAGCCTATTTAATAAGTCTATTTAATAAGCCTATTTAATAGGCCTATTTAATAAGTCTAAGTTGCTGAAATAAGCCTATTTAATAAGCCTATTTAATAGGCCTATTTAATAAGTCTAAGTTGCTGAAATAAGCCTATTAAATAAGCCTAAGTTGCTGAAAAAAGCCTATTAAAAAAGCCTAAGTTGCTGAATAAGCCTATTTAATAAGCCTAAGTTGCTGAATAAACCTATTTAATAAGTCTAAGTTGCTGAAATAAGCATATTTAATAAGGCTATTTAATAAGTCTAAGTTGCTGAAATAAATCTATTTAAAAATGCTATTTAATAAGCCTAAGTTGCTGAAATAAACCTGCTTAATAAGGCTATTTAATAAAAATAAGTTGCTGAAATAAGCTTATTTAATAAGCCTAAGTTGCTGAAATAAGCCTATTTAATAAGGCTCTTTAACAAGTCTAAGTTGCTGAAATAAACCTATTTAATAAGCCTAAGTTGCTAAAATAATCCTATTTAATGAGGCTATTTAATAAGTCTATTTAAAAAGCCTATTTAATAAGCCTAAGTTGCTGAAATAAACCTGTTTAATAAGGCTATTTAATAAGCATAAGTTGCTCAAATAAAGCTATTTAATAAGTCTAAGTTGCTGAAATAAGCCTATTTAATAAGCCTAAGTTGCTGAAATAAGTATATTTAATAAGCATAAGTTGCTGAAATAAACCTATTTAATGAGTCTAAGTTGCTGAAATAAAGCTATTTAATAAGTCTAAGTTGCTGAAATAAGCATTTTTAATCAACGTAAGTTGCTGAAATAAGTCTATTTAATAATCCCAAGTTGCTGAAATAAGCCTACTTAATTAGGCTATTTAATAAGCCTAAGTTGCTGAAATAAGCCTATTTAATAAGCCTAAGTTGCTGAAATAAGCCCATTTAATAAGCCTATTAAATAAGGCTAAGTTGCTGAAATAAGCCTATTTAATAAGACTATTTAATAAGCCTATTTAATAGGCATATTTAATAAGTCTAAGTTGCTGAAATAAGCCTATTTAATAAGCCTATTTAATAGGCCTATTTAATAAGTCTAAGTTGCTGAAATAAGGCTATTTAATAAGCCTAAGTTGCTGAATAAGCCTATTTAATAAGTCTAAATTGCTGAAATAAGGCTATTTAATAAGCCTACATTGCTGAAATAAGCCTATTTAATAAGGCTATTTAATGAGCCTAAGTTGCTGAAATAAGCCTATTTAATAAGCCTAAGTTTCTGAACTAAGCCTATTTAAAAAGGTATATTTAATAAGTCTAAGTTGCTGAAATAAACCTATTTAAAAATGCTATTTAATAAGTCTAAGTTGCTGAAATAAATCTATTTAAAAATGCTATTTAATAAGCCTAAGTTGCTGAAATAAACCTGCTTAATAAGGCTATTTAATAAAAATAAGTTGCTGAAATAAGCTTATTTAATAAGCCTAAGTTGCTGAAATAAGCCTATTTAATAAGGCTCTTTAACAAGTCTAAGTTGCTGAAATAAACCTATTTAATAAGCCTAAGTTGCTAAAATAATCCTATTTAATGAGGCTATTTAATAAGTCTATTTAAAAAGCCTATTTAATAAGCCTAAGTTGCTGAAATAAACCTGTTTAATAAGGCTATTTAATAAGCATAAGTTGCTCAAATAAAGCTATTTAATAAGTCTAAGTTGCTGAAATAAGCCTATTTAATAAGCCTAAGTTGCTGAAATAAGTATATTTAATAAGCATAAGTTGCTGAAATAAACCTATTTAATGAGTCTAAGTTGCTGAAATAAAGCTATTTAATAAGTCTAAGTTGCTGAAATAAGCATTTTTAATCAGCGTAAGTTGCTGAAATAAGTCTATTTAATAATCCCAAGTTGCTGAAATAAGCCTACTTAATTAGGCTATTTAATAAGCCTAAGTTGCTGAAATAAGCCTATTTAATAAGCCTAAGTTGCTGAAATAAGCCCATTTAATAAGCCTATTAAATAAGGCTAAGTTGCTGAAATAAGCCTATTTAATAAGACTATTTAATAAGCCTATTTAATAGGCATATTTAATAAGTCTAAGTTGCTGAAATAAGCCTATTTAATAAGCCTATTTAATAGGCCTATTTAATAAGTCTAAGTTGCTGAAATAAGGCTATTTAATAAGCCTAAGTTGCTGAATAAGCCTATTTAATAAGTCTAAATTGCTGAAATAAGGCTATTTAATAAGCCTAAGTTGCTGAAATAAGGCTATTTAATAAGTCTAAGTTGCTGAAATAAGCCTATTTAATAAGCCTAAGTTGCTGAAATAAGCCCATTTAATAAGCCTATTTAATAAGCCTAAGTTGCTGAAATAAGCCTATTTAATAAGCCTATTTAATAAGCCTATTTAATAAGCCTATTTAATAAGTCTAAGTTTCTGAATGAGCCTATTTATTAAGCCTAAGTTGCTGAAATAAGCCTATTAAATAAGCCTAAGTTGCTGAAAAAAGCCTATTAAATAAGCCTAAGTTGCTGAATATGCCTATTTAATAAGCCTAAGTTGCTGAATAAACCTATTTAATAAGTCTAAGTTGCTGAAATAAGCATATTTAATAAGGCTATTTAATAAGTCTAAGTTGCTGAAATAAACCTATTTAAAAATGCTATTTAATAAGCCTAAGTTGCTGAAATAAACCTGTTTAATAAGGCTCTTTAATAAGTCTAAGTTGCTGAAATAAACCTATTTAATAAGCCTAAGTTGCTAAAATAAGCCTATTTAATGAGGCTATTTAATAAGTCTATTTAATAAGCCTATTTAATAAGCCAATTTAATAAGCCTATTTAATAAGCCTATTTATTGAGCCTATTTAATAAGCCTATTTATTGAGCCTATTTAATAAGCCTATTTATTTAGCCTATTTAATAAGCCTATTTATTGAGCCTATTTAATAAGCCTATTTAATAAGTCTATTTAATAAACCTATTTAATAAGCCTATTTAATAAGCCTATTTATTGTGCCTATTTAATAAGCCTATTTAATAAGCCTATTTATTGAGCCTATTTAATAAGTCTATTTAATAAGCCTTTTTAATAAGCCTAATTAATAAGTATTTAATGAGCCTATTTAATAAGTCTATTTAATAAGCCTATTTAATAGGCCTATTTAATAAGTCTAAGTTGCTGAAATAAGCCTATTTAATAAGCCTAAGTTGCTGAATAAGCCTATTTAATAAGCCTAAGTTGCTGAAATAAGCCTATTTAATAAGTCTAAGTTTCTGAAATAAGGCTATTTATTAAGCCTAAGTTGCTGAAATAAGGCTATTTAATAAGTTTAAGTTGCTGAAATAAGCCTATTTAATAAGCCTAAGTTGCTGAAATAAGCCTATTTAATAAGGCTATTTAATGAGCCTAAGTTGCTGAAATAAGCCTATTTAATAAGCCTAAGTTTCTGAACTAAGCCTATTTAAAAAAGGTATATTTAACAAGTCTAAGTTGCTGAAATAAACCTGTTTAAAAATGCTATTTAATAAGCCTACATTGCTGAAATAAACCTGTTTAATAAGGCTATTTAATAAGCATAAGTTGCTGAAATAAGCTTATTTAATAAGCCTAAGTTGCTGAAATAAGCCTATTTAATGAGGCTATTTAATTAGTCTATTTAATAAGTCTATTTAATAAACCTATTTAATAAGCCTATTTAATAAGCCTATTTATTGTGCCTATTTAATAATCCTATTTAATAAGCCTATTTATTGAGCCTATTTAATAAGTCTATTTAATAAGCCTATTTAATAAGCCTAATTAATAAGTATTTAATGAGCCTATTTAATAAGTCTATTTAATAAGCCTATTTATTAAGCATATTTAATAGGCCTATTTAATAAGTCTAAGTTGCTGAAATAAGCCTATTTAATAAGCCTAAGTTGCTGAATGAGCTTATTTAATAAGCCTAAGTTGCTGAATGAGCCTATTTAATAAGCCTAAGTTGCTGAAATAAGCCTACTTAATTAGGCTATTTAATAAGCCTAAGTTGCTGAAATTAGCCTATTTAATAAGCGTAAGTTGCTGAAATAAGGCTATTTAATAAGTCTAAGTTGCTGAAATAAGCCTATTTAATAAGCCTAAGTTGCTGAAATAAGCCCATTTAATGAGCCTATTTAATAAGCCTAAGTTGCTGAAATAAGCCTACTTAATTAGGCTATTTAATAAGCCTAAGTTGCTGAAATTAGCCTATTTAATAAGCGTAAGTTGCTGAAATAAGGCTATTTAATAAGTCTAAGTTGCTGAAATAAGCCTATTTAATAAGCCTAAGTTGCTGAAATAAGCCAATTTAATAAGCCTATTTAATAAGACTAAGTTGCTGAAATAAGCCTATTTAATAAGCCTATTTAATAAGCCTAGTTAATAGGCCTATTTAATAAGTCTAAGTTTCTGAATGAGCCTATTTAATAAGCCTAAGTTGCTGAAATAAGCCTATTAAATAAGCCTAAGTTGCTGAAAAAAGCCTATTAAATAAGCCTAAGTTGCTGAATAAGCCTATTTAATAAGCCTAAGTTGCTGAATAAACCTATTTAATAAGTCTAAGTTGCTGAAATAAGCATATTTAATAAGGCTATTTAATAAGTCTAAGTTGCTGAAATAAACCTATTTAAAAATGCTATTTAATAAGCCTAAGTTGCTGAAATAAACCTGTTTAATAAGGCTCTTTAATAAGTCTAAGTTGCTGAAATAAACCTATTTAATAAGCCTAAGTTGCTAAAATAAGCCTATTTAATGAGGCTATTTAATAAGTCTATTTAATAAGCCTATTTAATAAGCCAATTTAATAAGCCTATTTAATAAGCCTATTTAATAAGTCTATTTAATAATTCTTTTTAATAAGCCTATTTATTGAGCCTATTTAATAAGCCTATTTATTGAGACTATTTAATAAGCCTATTTATTGAGCCTATTTAATAAGCCTATTTATTTAGCCTATTTAATAAGCCTATTTATTGAGCCTATTTAATATGCCTATTTAATAAGTCTATTTAATAAACCTATTTAATAAGCCTATTTAATAAGCCTATTTATTGTGCCTATTTAATTAGCCTATTTAATAAGCCTATTTATTGAGCCTATTTAATAAGTCTATTTAATAAGCCTATTTAATAAGCCTAATTAATAAGTATTTAATGAGCCTATTTAATAAGCCTATTTATTGAGCCTATTTAATAAGTCTATTTAATAAGTCTAAGTTGCTGAAATAAGCCTATTTAATAAGCCTATTTAATAGGCCTATTTAATAAGTCTAAGTTGCTGAAATAAGCCTATTTAATAAGCCTAAGTTTCTGAATGAGCCTATTTAATAAGCCTAAGTTGCTGAAATAAGCCTATTTAATAAGCCTAAGTTGCTGAATAAGCCTATTTAATAAGCCTAAGTTGCTGAAATAAGCCTATTTAATAAGTTTAAGTTGCTGAAATAAGGCTATTTAATAAGCCTAAGTTGCTGAAATAAGCCTATTTAATAAGCCTAAGTTGCTGAAATAAGGCTATTTAATAAGTCTAAGTTGCGGAAATAAGCCTATTTAATAAGCCTAAGTTGCTGAAATAAGTATATATAATAAGCATAAGTTGCTGAAATAAGCCTATTTAATGAGTCTAAGTTGCTGAAATAAGGCTATTTAATAAGTCTAAGTTGCTGAAATAAGCCTTTTTAATCAGCGTAAGTTGCTGAAATAAGCCTATTTAATAAGCCCAAGTTGCTGAAATAAGCCTAATTAATTAGGCTATTTAATAAGCCTAAGTTGCTGAAATAAGCCTATTTAATAAGCGTAAGTTGCTGAAATAAGGCTATTTAATAAGTCTAAGTTGCTGAAATAAACCTATTAAATAAGCCTAAGTTGCTGAAATAAGCCAATTTAATAAGCCTATTTAATAAGCCTAAGTTGCTGAAATAAGCCTATTTAATAAGCCTATTTAATAAGCCTATTTAATAGGCCTATTTAATAAGTCTAAGTTGCTGAAATAAGCCTATTTAATAAGACTATTTAATAGGCCTATTTAATAAGTCTAAGTTGCTGAAATCAGCCTATTTAATAAGCCTAAGTTGCTGAAATAAGCCTATTTAATAAGCCTAAGTTTCTGAATGAGCCTATTTAATAAGCCTAAGTTGCTGAATAAGCCTATTTAATAAGTCTAAGTTGCTGAAATAAGGCTATTTAATAAGCCTAAGTTGCTGAAATAAGCCTATTTAATAAGGCTATTTAATAAGCCTAACTTGCTGAATAAGCCTATTTAATAAGTCTAAGTTGCTGAAATAAGGCTATTTAATAAGCCTAAGTTGCTGAAATAAGCCTATTTAATAAGCCTAAGTTTCTGAATGAGCCTATTTAATAAGCCTAAGTTGCTGAAATAAGCCTATTTAATAAGCCTAAGTTGCTGAATAAGCCTATTTAATAAGCCTAAGTTGCTGAAATAAGCCTATTTAATAAGTTTAAGTTGCTGAAATAAGGCTATTTAATAAGCCTAAGTTGCTGAAATAAGCCTATTTAATAAGCCTAAGTTGCTGAAATAAGGCTATTTAATAAGTCTAAGTTGCGGAAATAAGCCTATTTAATAAGCCTAAGTTGCTGAAATAAGTATATATAATAAGCATAAGTTGCTGAAATAAGCCTATTTAATGAGTCTAAGTTGCTGAAATAAGGCTATTTAATAAGTCTAAGTTGCTGAAATAAGCCTTTTTAATCAGCGTAAGTTGCTGAAATAAGCCTATTTAATAAGCCCAAGTTGCTGAAATAAGCCTAATTAATTAGGCTATTTAATAAGCCTAAGTTGCTGAAATAAGCCTATTTAATAAGCGTAAGTTGCTGAAATAAGGCTATTTAATAAGTCTAAGTTGCTGAAATAAACCTATTAAATAAGCCTAAGTTGCTGAAATAAGCCAATTTAATAAGCCTATTTAATAAGCCTAAGTTGCTGAAATAAGCCTATTTAATAAGCCTATTTAATAAGCCTATTTAATAGGCCTATTTAATAAGTCTAAGTTGCTGAAATAAGCCTATTTAATAAGACTATTTAATAGGCCTATTTAATAAGTCTAATTTGCTGAAATCAGCCTATTTAATAAGCCTAAGTTGCTGAAATAAGCCTATTTAATAAGCCTAAGTTTCTGAATGAGCCTATTTAATAAGCCTAAGTTGCTGAATAAGCCTATTTAATAAGTCTAAGTTGCTGAAATAAGGCTATTTAATAAGCCTAAGTTGCTGAAATAAGCCTATTTAATAAGGCTATTTAATAAGCCTAACTTGCTGAATAAGCCTATTTAATAAGTCTAAGTTGCTGAAATAAGGCTATTTAATAAGCCTAAGTTGCTGAAATAAGCTATTTAATAAGTTTAAGTTGCTGAAAAAAGCCTATTTAATAAGCCTAAGTTGCTGAAACAAGCCTATTTAATAAGGCTATTTAATGAGCCTAAGTTGCTGAAATAAGCCTATTTAATAAGCCTAAGTTTCTGAACTAAGCCTATTTAAAAAGGTATATTTAATAAGTCTAAGTTGCTGAAATAAACCTATTTAAAAATGCTATTTAATAAGCCTAAGTTGCTGAAATAAACCTGTTTAATAAGGCTATTTAATAAGCATAAGTTGCTGAAATAAGCTTATTTAATAAGCCTAATTTGCTGAAATAAGCCTATTTAATAAGGCTATTTAATAAGTCTAAGTTGCTGAAATAAACCTATTTAATAAGTCTAAGTTGCTAAAATAAGCCTATTTAATGAGGCTATTTAATAAGTCTATTTAATAAGCCTATTTAAAAAGCCTATTTAATAAGTCTATTTAATAAGCCTATTTAATACGCCTATTTAATAAACATATTTGATAAGTATTTAATGAGCCTATTTAATAAGTCTATTTAATAAGCCTTTTTAATAAGCCTATTTAATAAGTCTATTTAATAAGCCTATTTATAAGTCTATTTAATAAGTCTATTTAATAAGCCTATTTAATAAGTATTTAATGAGCCTATTTAATAAGCCTATTTATTGAGACTATTTAATAAGCCTATTTATTGAGCCTATTTTAAAAGCCTATTTATTGAGCCTATTTAATAAGCCTATTTATTGAGCCTATTTAATGAGCCTATTTAATAAGTCTATTTAATAAGCCTATTTAATAAGCCTATTTAATAAGCCTATTTATTGAGCCTATTTAATAAGCCTATTTAATAAGCATATTTAATAAGACTAATTAATAAGTATTTAATGAGACTATTTAATAAGTCTATTTAATAAGCCTATTTAATAAGGCTATTTAATGAGCATAAGTTGCTGAAATAAGCCTATTTAATAAGGCTATTTAATGAGCCTAAGTTGCTGAAATAAGCCTATTTAATAAGCCTATTTAATAGGCCTATTTAATAAGTCTAAGTTGCTGAAATAAGCCTATTTAATAAGCCTAAGTTTCTGAATGAGCCTATTTAATAAGCCTAAGTTGCTGAAATAAGCCTATTAAATAAGCCTAAGTTGCTGAAATAAGCCTATTAAATAAGCCTAAGTTGCTGAATAAGCCTATTTAATAAGCCTAAGTTGCTGAATTAACCTATTTAATAAGTCTAAGTTGCTGAAATAAGCATATTTAATAAGGCTATTTAATGAGCCTTAGTTGCTGAAATAAGACTATTTAATAAGCCTAAGTTTCTGAACTAAGCCTATTTTAAAAGGTATATTTAATAAGTCTAAGTTGCTGAAATAAGCATATTTAATAAGGCTATTTAATGAGCCTAAGTTGCTGAAATAAGCCTATTTAATAAGCCTAAGTTTCTGAACTAAGCCTATTTTAAAAGGTATATTTAATAAGTCTAAGTTGCTGAAATAAACCTATTTAAAAATGCTATTTAATAAGCCTAAGTTGCTGAAATAAACCTGTTTAATAAGGCTATTTAATGAGCCTAAGTTGCTGAAATAAGCCTATTTAATAAGCCTAAGTTTCTGAACTAAGCCTATTTTAAAAGGTATATTTAATAAGTCTAAGTTGCTGAAATAAACCTATTTAAAAATGCTATTTAATAAGCCTAAGTTGCTGAAATAAACCTGTTTAATAAGGCTATTTAATAAGCATAAGTTGCTGAAATAAGCTTATTTAATAAGCCTAAGTTGCTGAAATAAGCCTATTTAATAAGGCTATTTAATAAGACTAAGTTGCTGAAATAAACCTAATTAATAAGCCTAAGTTGCTAAAATAAGCCTATTTAATGAGGCTATTTAATAAGTCTATTTAATAAGCCTATTTAATAAGCCTATTTAATAAGCCTATTTAATACGCCTATTTAATAAACATATTTAATAAGTATTTAATGAGCCTATTTAATAAGTCTATTTAATAAGCCTTTTTAATAAGCCTATTTAATAAGTCTATTTAATAAGCCTATTTAATAAGTCTATTTAATAAGTCTATTTAATAAGCCTATTTAATAAGTATTTACTGAGCCTATTTAATAAGCCTATTTATTGAGCCTATTTAATAAGTCTATTTAATAAGCCTATTTAATAAGTATTTAATGAGCCTATTTAATAAGCCTATTTATTGAGCCTATTTAATAAGTCTATTTAATAAGCCTATTTAATAAGCCTATTTAATAAGTATTTAATGAGCCTATTTAATAAGTCTATTTAATAAGCCTATTTAATAAGGCTATTTAATGAGCATAAGTTGCTGAAATAAGCCTATTTAATAAGGCTATTTAATGAGCCTAAGTTGCTGAAATAAGCCTATTTAATAAGCCTATTTAATAGGCATATTTAATAAGTCTAAGTTGCTGAAATAAGCCTATTTAATAAGCCTAAGTTTCTGAATGAGCCTATTTAATAAGCCTAAGTTGCTGAAATAAGCCGATTAAATAAGCCTAAGTTGCTGAAATAAGCCTATTAAATAAGCCTAAGTTGCTGAATAAGCCTATTTAATAAGCCTAAGTTGCTGAATTAACCTATTTAATAAGTCTAAGTTGCTGAAATAAGCATATTTAATAAGGCTATTTAATGAGCCTAAGTTGCTGAAATAAGACTATTTAATAAGCCTAAGTTTCTGAACTAAGCCTATTTAAAAAGGTATATTTAATAAGTCTAAGTTGCTGAAATAAACCTATTTAAAAATGCTATTTAATAAGCCTAAGTTGCTAAAATAAACCTGTTTAATAAGGCTATTTAATAAAAAATAATAAGCCTAAGTTGCTGAAATAAGCCTATTTAATAAGGCTATTTAATAAGTCTATTTAATAAGCCTATTTAATAAGCCTATTTAATAAGCCTATTTAATAAGTCTATTTAATAAATATTTAATGAGCCTATTTAATAAGCCTATTTATTGAGCCTATTTAATAAGCCTATGTATTGAGCCTATTTAATAAGCCTATTTATTGAGCCTATTTAATAAGCCTATTTATTGAGCCTATTTAATAAGCCTATTTAATAAGTCTATTTAATAAGCCTATTTAATAAGCCTATTTAATAAGCCTATTTATTGAGCCTATTTAATAAGCCTATTTAATAAGCCTATTTATTGAGCCTATTTAATAAGTCTATTTAATAAGCCTATTTAATAAGCCTAATTAATAAGTATTTAATGAGCCTATTTAATAAGTCTATGTAATAAGCCTATTTAATAGGCCTATTTAATAAGTCTAAGTTGCTGAAATAAGCCTATTTAATAAGCCTATTTAATAGGCCTATTTAATAAGTCTAAGTTGCTGAAATAAGCCTATTTAATAAGCCTAAGTTTCTGAATGAGCCTATTTGATAAGCCTAAGTTGCTGAAATAAGCCTATTTAATAAGCCTAAGTTGCTGAATAAGCCTATTTAATAAGCCTAAGTTGCTGAAATAAGCCTATTTAATAAGTTTAAGTTGCTGAAATAAGGCTATTTAATAAGCCTAAGTTGCTGAAATAAGCCTATTTAATAAGCCTAAGTTGCTGAAATAAGGCTATTTAATAAGTCTAAGTTGCTGAAATAAGCCTATTTAATAAGCCTAAGTTTCTGAACTAAGCCTATTTTAAAAGGTATATTTAATAAGTCTAAGTTGCTGAAATAAACCTATTTAAAAATGCTATTTAATAAGCCTAAGTTGCTGAAATAAACCTGTTTAATAAGGCTATTTAATAAGCATAAGTTGCTGAAATAAGCTTATTTAATACGCCTAAGTTGCTGAAATAAGCCTATTTAATAAGGCTATTTAATAAGACTAAGTTGCTGAAATAAACCTAATTAATAAGCCTAAGTTGCTAAAATAAGCCTATTTAATGAGGCTATTTAATAAGTCTATTTAATAAGCCTATTTAATAAGCCTATTTAATAAGCCTATTTAATAAGCCTATTTAATACACCTATTTAATAAACATATTTAATAAGTATTTAATGAGCCTATTTAATAAGTCTATTTAATAAGCCTTTTTAATAAGCCTATTTAATAAGTCTATTTAATAAGCCTATTTAATAAGTCTATTTAATAAGTCTATTTAATAAGCCTATTTAATAAGTATTTAATGAGCCTATTTAATAAGCCTATTTATTGAGCCTATTTAATAAGCCTATTTATTGAGCCTATTTTATAAGCCTATTTATTGGGCCTATTTAATAAGCCTATTTATTGAGCCTATTTAATAAGCCTATTTAATAAGTCTATTTAATAAGCCTATTTAATAAGCCTATTTAATAAGCCTATTTAATAAGCCTATTTAATACACCTATTTAATAAACATATTTAATAAGTATTTAATGAGCCTATTTAATAAGTCTATTTAATAAGCCTTTTTAATAAGCCTATTTAATAAGTCTATTTAATAAGCCTATTTAATAAGTCTATTTAATAAGTCTATTTAATAAGCCTATTTAATAAGTATTTAATGAGCCTATTTAATAAGCCTATTTATTGAGCCTATTTAATAAGCCTATATATTGAGCCTATTTTATAAGCCTATTTATTGAGCCTATTTAATAAGCCTATTTATTGAGCCTATTTAATAAGCCTATTTAATAAGTCTATTTAATAAGCCTATTTAATACGTATTTAATGAGCCTATTTAATAAGTCTATTTAATAAGCCTATTTAATAAGGCTATTTAATGAGCCTAAGTTGCTGAAATAAGCCTATTTAATAAGGCTATTTAATCAGCCCAAGTTGCTGAAATAAGCCTATTTAATAAGGCTATTTAATCAGCCTAAGTTGCTGAAATAAAGTCTAAGTTGCTGAAATAAGCCTATTTAATAAGCCTAAGTTTCTGAATGAGCCTATTTAATAAGCCTAAGTTGCTGAAATAAGCCTATTAAATAGGCCTAAGTTGCTGAAATAAGCCTATTAAATAAGCCTAAGTTGCTGAATAAGCCTATTTAATAAGCCTAAGTTGCTGAATAAACCTATTTAATAAGTCTAAGTTGCTGAAATAAGCATATTTAATAAGGCTATTTAATAAGCCTAAGTTGCTGAATAAGCCTATTTAATAAGGTTATTTAATGAGCCTAAGTTGCTGAAATAAGACTATTTAATAAGCCTAAGTTTCTGAACTAAGCCTATTTAAAAAGGTATATTTAATAAGTCTAAGTTGCTGAAATAAACCTATTTAAAAATGCTATTTAATAAGCCTAAGTTGCTGAAATAAACCTGTTTAATAAGGCTATTTAATAAAAAAATAAGTTGCTGAAATAAGCTTATTTAATAAGCCTAAGTTGCTGAAATAAGCCTATTTAATAAGGCTATTTAATAAGTCTATTTAATAAGCCTATTTAATAAGCCTATTTAATAAGCCTATTTAATAAGCCTATTTAATAAGTCTATTTAATAAATATTTAATGAGCCTATTTAATAAGCCTATTTATTGAGCCTATTTAATAAGCCTATGTATTGAGCCTATTTAATGAGCCTATTTATTGAGCCTATTTAATAAGCCTATTTATTGAGCCTATTTAATAAGCCTATTTAATAAGTCTATTTAATAAGCCTATTTAATAAGCCTATTTAATAAGCCTATTTATTGAGCCTATTTAATAAGCCTATTTAATAAGCCTATTTATTGAGCCTATTTAATTCGTCTATTTAATAAGCCTATTTAATAAGCCTATTTAATAAGCCTATTTATTGAGCCTATTTAATAAGCCTATGTATTGAGCCTATTTAATGAGCCTATTTATTGAGCCTATTTAATAAGCCTATTTATTGAGCCTATTTAATTAGCCTATTTAATAAGTCTATTTAATAAGCCTATTTAATAAGCCTATTTAATAAGCCTATTTATTGAGCCTATTTAATAAGCCTATTTAATAAGCCTATTTATTGAGCCTATTTAATAAGTCTATTTAATAAGCCTATTTAATAAGCCTATTTAATAAGCCTATTTATTGAGCCTATTTAATAAGCCTATGTATTGAGCCTATTTAATGAGCCTATTTATTGAGCCTATTTAATAAGCCTATTTATTGAGCCTATTTAATAAGCCTATTTAATAAGTCTATTTAATAAGCCTATTTAATAGGCCTATTTAATAAGCCTATTTATTGAGCCTATTTAATAAGCCTATTTAATAAGCCTATTTATTGAGCCTATTTAATAAGTCTATTTAATAAGCCTATTTAATAAGCCTAATTAATAAGTATTTAATGAGCCTATTTAATAAGTCTATGTAATAAGCCTATTTAATAGGCCTATTTAATAAGTCTAAGTTGCTGAAATAAGCCTATTTAATAAGCCTATTTAATAGGCCTATTTAATAAGTCTAAGTTGCTGAAATAAGCCTATTTAATAAGCCTAAGTTTCTGAATGAGCATATTTGATAAGCCTAAGTTGCTGAAATAAACCTATTTAATACGCCTAAGTTGCTGAATAAGCCTATTTAATAAGCCTAAGTTGCTGAAATAAGCCTATTTAATAAGTTTAAGTTGCTGAAATAAGGCTATTTAATAAGCCTAAGTTGCTGAAATAAGCCTATTTAATAAGCCTAAGTTGCTGAAATAAGGCTATTTAATAAGTCTAAGTTGCTGAAATAAGCCTATTTATTAAGCCTAAGTTGCTGAAATAAGTATATTTAATAAACCTAAGTTGCTGAAATAAGCCTATTTAATAAGCCTAAGTTGCTGAAATAAGGCTATTTAATAAGTCTAAGTTGCTGAAATAAGCCTATTTAATAAGCCTAAGTTGCTGAAATAAGCCTATTTAATAAGCCTTAGTTGCTGAAATAAGCCTATTTAATAAGGCTATTTAATAAGTCTAAGTTGCTGAAATAAGCCTATTTAATAAGCCTAAGTTTCTGAACTAAGCCTATTTTAAAATGTATATTTAATAAGTCTAAGTTGCTGAAATAAACCTATTTAAAAATGCTATTTAATAAGCCTAAGTTGCTGAAATAAACCTGTTTAATAAGGCTCTTTAATAAGCATAAGTTGCTGAAATAAGCTTATTTAATAAGCCTAAGTTGCTGAAATCAGCCTATTTAATAAGCCTAAGTTGCTAAAATAAGCCTATTTAATGAGGCTATTTAATAAGTCTATTTAATAAGCCTATTTAATAAGCCTATTTAATAAGCCTATTTAATACGCCTATTTAATAAACATATTTAATAAGTATTTAATGAGCCTATTTAATAAGTCTATTTAATAAGCCTTTTTAATAAGCCTATTTAATAAGTCTATTTAATAAGCCTATTTAATAAGTCTATTTAATAAGTCTATTTAATAAGCCTATTTAATAAGTATTTAATGAGCCTATTTAATAAGCCTATTTATTGAGCCTATTTAATAAGCCTATTTATTGAGCCTATTTTATAAGCCTATTTATTGAGCCTATTTAATAAGCCTATTTATTGAGCCTATTTAATAAGCCTATTTAATAAGTCTATTTAATAAGCCTATTTAATAAGCCTATTTAATAAGCCTATTTATTGAGCCTATTTAATAAGCCTATTTAATAAGCCTATTTATTGAGCCTATTTAATAAGTCTATTTAATAAGCCTATTTAATAAGCCTATTTAATAAGTATTTAATGAGCCTATTTAATAAGTCTATTTAATAAGCCTATTTAATAAGGCTATTTAATGAGCCTAGGTTGCTGAAATAAGCCTATTTAATAAGCCTATTTAATAGGCCTATTTAATAAGTCTAAGTTGCTGAAATAAGCCTATTTAATAAGCGTAAGTTTCTGAATGAGCCTATTTAATAAGCCTAAGTTGCTGAAATAAGCCTATTAAATAAGCCTAAGTTGCTGAAATAAGCCTATTTAATGAGGCTATTTAATAAGTCTATTTAATAAGCCTATTTAATAAGCCTATTTAATAAGTCTATTTAATAAGCCTATTTAATAAGCCTATTTAATAAGCCTATTTATTGAGCCTATTTAATAAGCCTATTTATTGAGCCTATTTAATAAGTCTATTTAATAAGCCTATTTAATAAGCCTATTTAATAAGTATTTAATGAGCCTATTTAATAAGTCTATTTAATAAGCCTATTTAATAAGGCTATTTAATGAGCCTAAGTTGCTGAAATAAGCCTATTTAATAAGCCTATTTAATAGGCCTATTTAATAAGTCTAAGTTGCTGAAATAAGCCTATTTAATAAGCCTAAGTTTCTGAATGAGCCTATTTAATAAGCCTAAGTTGCTGAAATAAGCCTATTAAATAAGCCTAAGTTGCTGAAATAAGCCTATTTAATGAGGCTATTTAATAAGTCTATTTAATAAGCCTATTTAATAAGCCTATTTAATAAGCCTATTTAATACGCCTATTTAATAAACATATTTAATAAGTATTTAATGAGCCTATTTAATAAGTCTATTTAATAAGCCTTTTTAATAAGCCTATTTAATAAGTCTATTTAATAAGCCTATTTAATAAGTCTATTTAATAAGTCTATTTAATAAGCCTATTTAATAAGTATTTAATGAGCCTATTTAATAAGCCTATTTATTGAGCCTATTTAATAAGCCTATTTATTGAGCCTATTTTATAAGCCTATTTATTGAGCCTATTTAATAAGCCTATTTATTGAGCCTATTTAATAAGCCTATTTAATAAGTCTATTTAATAAGCCTATTTAATAAGCCTATTTAATAAGCCTATTTAATAAGTCTATTTAATAAGTCTATTTAATAAGCCTATTTAATAAGCCTATTTAATAAGTATTTAATGAGCCTATTTAATAAGTCTATTTAATAAGCCTATTTAATAAGGCTATTTAATGAGCCTAAGTTGCTGAAATAAGCCTATTTAATAAGGCTATTTAATGAGCCTAAGTTGCTGAAATAAGCCTATTTAATAAGCCTATTTAATAGGCCTATTTAATAAGTCTAAGTTGCAGAAATAAGCCTATTTAATAAGCCTAAGTTTCTGAATGAGCCTATTTAATAAGCCTAAGTTGCTGAAATAAGCCTATTAAATAAGCCTAAGTTGCTGAAATAAGCCTATTAAATAAGCCTAAGTTGCTGAATAAGCCTATTTAATAAGCCTAAGTTGCTGAATAAACCTATTTAATAAGTCTAAGTTGCTGAAATAAGCATATTTAATAAGGCTATTTAATAAGCCTAAGTCGCTGAATAAGCCTATTTAATAAGGCTATTTAATGAGCCTAAGTTGCTGAAATAAGACTATTTAATAAGCCTAAGTTTCTGAACTAAGCCTATTTAAAAAGGTATATTTAATAAGTCTAAGTTGCTGAAATAAACCTATTTAAAAATGCTATTTAATAAGCCTAAGTTGCTGAAATAAACCTGTTTAATAAGGCTATTTAATAAAAAATAAGTTGCTGAAATAAGCTTATTTAATAAGCCTAAGTTGCTGAAATGAGCCTATTTAATAAGGCTATTTAATAAGTCTATTTAATAAGCCTATTTAATAAGCCTATTTAATAAGCCTATTTAATACGCCTATTAAATAAGTCTATTTAATAAGTCTATTTAATGAGCCTATTTAATAAGCCTATTTATTGAGCCTATTTAATAAGCCTATGTATTGAGCCTATTTAATAAGCCTATTTATTGAGCCTATTTAATAAGCCTATTTATTGAGCCTATTTAATAAGCCTATTTAATAAGTCTATTTAATAAGCCTATTTAATAAGCCTATTTAATAAGCCTATTTATTGAGCCTATTTAATAAGCCTATTTAATAAGCCTATTTATTGAGCCTATTTAATAAGTCTATTTAATAAGTCTATTTAATAAGCCTATTTAATAAGTATTTAATGAGCCTATTTAATAAGCCTATTTAATAAGTATTTAATGAGCCTATTTAATAAGTCTATTTAATAAGCCTATTTAATAAGGCTATTTAATGAGCCTAAGTTGCTGAAATAAGCCTATTTAATAAGGCTATTTAATGAGCCTAAGTTGCTGAAATAAGCCTATTTAATAAGCCTATTTAATAGGCCTATTTAATAAGTCTAAGTTGCTGAAATAAGCCTATTTAATAAGCCTAAGTTTCTGAATGAGCCTATTTAATAAGCCTAAGTTGCTGAAATAAGCCTATTAAATAAGCCTAAGTTGCTGAAATAAGCCTATTAAATAAGCCTAAGTTGCTGAATAAGCCTATTTAATAAGCCTAAGTTGCTGAATAAACCTATTTAATAAGTCTAAGTTGCTGAAATAAGCATATTTAATAAGGCTATTTAATAAGCCTAAGTTGCTGAATAAGCCTATTTAATAAGGCTATTTAATGAGCCTAAGTTGCTGAAATAAGACTATTTAATAAGCCTAAGTTTCTGAACTAAGCCTATTTAAAAAGGGATATTTAATAAGTCTAAGTTGCTGAAATAAACCTATTTAAAAATGCTATTTAATGAGCCTAAGTTGCTGAAATAAGCCTATTTAATAAGCCTATTTAATAGGCCTATTTAATAAGTCTAAGTTGCAGAAATAAGCCTATTTAATAAGCCTAAGTTTCTGAATGAGCCTATTTAATAAGCCTAAGTTGCTGAAATAAGCCTATTAAATAAGCCTAAGTTGCTGAAATAAGCCTATTAAATAAGCCTAAGTTGCTGAATAAGCCTATTTAATAAGCCTAAGTTGCTGAATAAACCTATTTAATAAGTCTAAGTTGCTGAAATAAGCATATTTAATAAGGCTATTTAATAAGCCTAAGTTGCTGAATAAGCCTATTTAATAAGGCTATTTAATGAGCCTAAGTTGCTGAAATAAGATTATTTAATAAGCCTAAGTTTCTGAACTAAGCCTATTTAAAAAGGTATATTTAATAAGTCTAAGTTGCTGAAATAAACCTATTTAAAAATGCTATTTAATAAGCCTAAGTTGCTGAAATAAACCTGTTTAATAAGGCTATTTAATAAAAAAATAAGTTGCTGAAATAAGCTTATTTAATAAGCCTAAGTTGCTGAAATGAGCCTATTTAATGAGGCTATTTAATAAGTCTATTTAATAAGCCTATTTAATAAGCCTATTTAATAAGCCTATTTAATACGCCTATTTAATAAGTCTATTTAATAAGTCTATTTAATGAGCCTATTTAATAAGCCTATTTATTGAGCCTATTTAATAAGCCTATGTATTGAGCCTATTTAATAAGCCTATTTATTGAGCCTATTTAATAAGCCTATTTATTGAGCCTATTTAATAAGCCTATTTAATAAGTCTATTTAATAAGCCTATTTAATAAGTATTTAATGAGCCTATTTAATAAGCCTATTTATTGACCCTATTTAATAAGCCTATTTATTGAGCCTATTTAATAAGTCTATTTAATAAGTCTATTTAATAAGCCTATTTAATAAGTATTTAATGAGCCTATTTAATAAGCCTATTTATTGACCCTATTTAATAAGCCTATTTATTGAGCCTATTTTATAAGCCTATTTATTGAGCCTATTTAATAAGCCTATTTATTGAGCCTATTTAATAAGCCTATTTAATAAGTCTATTTAATAAGCCTATTTAATAAGCCTATTTAATAAGCCTATTTATTGAGCCTATTTAATAAGCCTATTTAATAAGCCTATTTATTGAGCCTATTTAATACGTCTATTTAATAAGCCTATTTAATAAGCCTATTTAATAAGTATTTAATGAGCCTATTTAATAAGTCTATTTAATAAGCCTATTTAATAAGGCTATTTAATGAGCCTAAGTTGCTGAAATAAGCCTATTTAATAAGGCTATTTAATGAGCCTAAGTTGCTGAAATAAGCCTATTTAATAAGCCTATTTAATAGGCCTATTTAATAAGTCTAAGTTGCTGAAATAAGCCTATTTAATAAGCCTAAGTTTCTGAATGAGCCTATTTAATAAGCCTAAGTTGCTGAAATAAGCCTATTAAATAAGCCTAAGTTGCTGAAATAAGCCTATTAAATAAGCCTAAGTTGCTGAATAAGCCTATTTAATAAGCCTAAGTTGCTGAATAAACCTATTTAATAAGTCTAAGTTGCTGAAATAAGCATATTTAATAAGGCTATTTAATAAGCCTAAGTTGCTGAATAAGCCTATTTAATAAGGCTATTTAATGAGCCTAAGTTGCTGAAATAAGACTATTTAATAAGCCTAAGTTTCTGAACTAAGCCTATTTAAAAAGGGATATTTAATAAGTCTAAGTTGCTGAAATAAACCTATTTAAAAATGCTATTTAATGAGCCTAAGTTGCTGAAATAAGCCTATTTAATAAGCCTATTTAATAGGCCTATTTAATAAGTCTAAGTTGCTGAAATAAGCCTATTTAATAAGCCTAAGTTTCTGAATGAGCCTATTTAATAAGCCTAAGTTGCTGAAATAAGCCTATTAAATAAGCCTAAGTTGCTGAAATAAGCCTATTAAATAAGCCTAAGTTGCTGAATAAGCCTATTTAATAAGCCTAAGTTGCTGAATAAACCTATTTAATAAGTCTAAGTTGCTGATATAAGCATATTTAATAAGGCTATTTAATAAGCCTAAGTTGCTGAATAAGCCTATTTAATAAGGCTATTTAATGAGCCTAAGTTGCTGAAATAAGACTATTTAATAAGCCTAAGTTTCTGAACTAAGCCTATTTAAAAAGGGATATTTAATAAGTCTAAGTTGCTGAAATAAACCTATTTAAAAATGCTATTTAATGAGCCTAAGTTGCTGAAATAAGCCTATTTAATAAGCCTATTTAATATGCCTATTTAATAAGTCTAAGTTGCTGAAATAAGCCTATTTAATAAGCCTAAGTTTCTGAATGAGCCTATTTAATAAGCCTAAGTTGCTGAAATAAGCCTATTAAATAAGCCTAAGTTGCTGAAATAAGCCTATTAAATAAGCCTAAGTTGCTGAATAAGCCTATTTAATAAGCCTAAGTTGCTGAATAAACCTATTTAATAAGTCTAAGTTGCTGATATAAGCATATTTAATAAGGCTATTTAATAAGCCTAAGTTGCTGAATAAGCCTATTTAATAAGGCTATTTAATGAGCCTAAGTTGCTGAAATAAGACTATTTAATAAGCCTAAGTTTCTGAACTAAGCCTATTTAAAAAGGGATATTTAATAAGTCTAAGTTGCTGAAATAAACCTATTTAAAAATGCTATTTAATGAGCCTAAGTTGCTGAAATAAGCCTATTTAATAAGCCTATTTAATATGCCTATTTAATAAGTCTAAGTTGCAGAAATAAGCCTATTTAATAAGCCTAAGTTTCTGAATGAGCCTATTTAATAAGCCTAAGTTGCTGAAATAAGCCTATTAAATAAGCCTAAGTTGCTGAATAAGCCTATTTAATAAGCCTAAGTTGCTGAATAAACCTATTTAATAAGTCTAAGTTGCTGAAATAAGCATATTTAATAAGGCTATTTAATAAGCCTAAGTTGCTGAATAAGCCTATTTAATAAGGCTATTTAATGAGCCTAAGTTGCTGAAATAAGACTATTTAATAAGCCTAAGTTTCTGAACTAAGCCTATTTAAAAAGGTATATTTAATAAGTCTAAGTTGCTGAAATAAACCTATTTAAAAATGCTATTTAATAAGCCTAAGTTGCTGAAATAAACCTGTTTAATAAGGCTATTTAATAAAAAATAAGTTGCTGAAATAAGCTTATTTAATAAGCCTAAGTTGCTGAAATGAGCCTATTTAATAAGGCTATTTAATAAGTCTATTTAATAAGCCTATTTAATAAGCCTATTTAATAAGCCTATTTAATATGCCTATTTAATAAGCCTATTTATTGAGCCTATTTTATAAGCCTATTTATTGAGCCTATTTAATAAGCCTATTTATTGAGCCTATTTAATAAGCCTATTTAATAAGTCTATTTAATAAGCCTATTTAATAAGCCTATTTAATAAGCCTATTTATTGAGCCTATTTAATAAGCCTATTTAATAAGCCTATTTATTGAGCCTATTTAATACGTCTATTTAATAAGCCTATTTAATAAGCCTATTTAATAAGTATTTAATGAGCCTATTTAATAAGTCTATTTAATAAGCCTATTTAATAAGGCTATTTAATGAGACTAAGTTGCTGAAATAAGCCTATTTAATAAGGCTATTTAATGAGCCTAAGTTGCTGAAATAAGCCTATTTAATAAGCCTATTTAATAGGCCTATTTAATAAGTCTAAGTTGCTGAAATAAGCCTATTTAATAAGCCTAAGTTTCTGAATGAGCCTATTTAATAAGCCTAAGTTGCTGAAATAAGCCTATTAAATAAGCCTAAGTTGCTGAAATAAGCCTATTAAATAAGCCTAAGTTGCTGAATAAGCCTATTTAATAAGCCTAAGTTGCTGAATAAACCTATTTAATAAGTCTAAGTTGCTGAAATAAGCATATTTAATAAGGCTATTTAATAAGCCTAAGTTGCTGAATAAGCCTATTTAATAAGGCTATTTAATGAGCCTAAGTTGCTGAAATAAGACTATTTAATAAGCCTAAGTTTCTGAACTAAGCCTATTTAAAAAGGGATATTTAATAAGTCTAAGTTGCTGAAATAAACCTATTTAAAAATGCTATTTAATGAGCCTAAGTTGCTGAAATAAGCTTATTTAATAAGCCTATTTAATAGGCCTATTTAATAAGTCTAAGTTGCTGAAATAAGCCTATTTAATAAGCCTAAGTTTCTGAATGAGCCTATTTAATAAGCCTAAGTTGCTGAAATAAGCCTATTAAATAAGCCTAAGTTGCTGAAATAAGCCTATTAAATAAGCCTAAGTTGCTGAATAAACCTATTTAATAAGTCTAAGTTGCTGAAATAAGCATATTTAATAAGGCTATTTAATAAGCCTAAGTTGCTGAATAAGCCTATTTAATAAGGCTATTTAATGAGCCTAAGTTGCTGAAATAAGACTATTTAATAAGCCTAAGTTTCTGAACTAATCCTATTTAAAAAGGGATATTTAATAAGTCTAAGTTGCTGAAATAAACCTATTTAAAAATGCTATTTAATGAGCCTAAGTTGCTGAAATAAGCCTATTTAATAAGCCTATTTAATATGCCTATTTAATAAGCCTAAGTTGCTGAAATAAGCCTATTAAATAAGCCTAAGTTGCTGAATAAGCCTATTTAATAAGCCTAAGTTGCTGAATAAACCTATTTAATAAGTCTAAGTTGCTGAAATAAGCATATTTAATAAGGCTATTTAATAAGCCTAAGTTGCTGAATAAGCCTATTTAATAAGGCTATTTAATGAGCCTAAGTTGCTGAAATAAGACTATTTAATAAGCCTAAGTTTCTGAACTAAGCCTATTTAAAAAGGTATATTTAATAAGTCTAAGTTGCTGAAATAAACCTATTTAAAAATGCTATTTAATAAGCCTAAGTTGCTGAAATAAACCTGTTTAATAAGGCTATTTAATAAAAAATAAGTTGCTGAAATAAGCTTATTTAATAAGCCTAAGTTGCTGAAATGAGCCTATTTAATAAGGCTATTTAATAAGTCTATTTAATAAGCCTATTTAATAAGCCTATTTAATAAGCCTATTTAATACGCCTATTTAATAAGTCTATTTAATAAGTCTATTTAATGAGCCTATTTAATAAGCCTATTTATTGAGCCTATTTAATAAGCCTATGTATTGAGCCTATTTAATAAGCCTATTTATTGAGCCTATTTAATAAGCCTATTTATTGAGCCTATTTAATAAGCCTATTTAATAAGTCTATTTAATAAGCCTATTTAATAAGCCTATTTAATGAGCCTATTTATTGAGCCTATTTAATAAGCCTATTTAATAAGCCTATTTATTGAGCCTATTTAATAAGTCTATTTAATAAGTCTATTTAATAAGCCTATTTAATAAGTATTTAATGAGCCTATTTAATAAGCCTATTTATTGACCCTATTTAATAAGCCTATTTATTGAGCCTATTTTATAAGCCTATTTATTGAGCCTATTTAATAAGCCTATTTATTGAGCCTATTTAATAAGCCTATTTAATAAGTCTATTTAATAAGCCAAATTTAATAAGCCGATTTAATAAGCCTATTTATTGAGCCTATTTAATAAGCATATTTAATAAGCCTATTTATTGAGCCTATTTAATACGTCTATTTAATAAGCCTATTTAATAAGCCTATTTAATAAGTATTTAAAGAGCCTATTTAATCAGTCTATTTAATAAGCCTATTTATTGAGCCTATTTTATAAGCCTATTTATTGAGCCTATTTAATAAGCCTATTTATTGAGCCTATTTAATAAGCCTATTTAATAAGTCTATTTAATAAGCCAAATTTAATAAGCCGATTTAATAAGCCTATTTATTGAGCCTATTTAATAAGCATATTTAATAAGCCTATTTATTGAGCCTATTTAATACGTCTATTTAATAAGCCTATTTAATAAGCCTATTTAATAAGTATTTAAAGAGCCTATTTAATCAGTCTATTTAATAAGCCTATTTAATAAGGCTATTTAATGAGCCTAAGTTGCTGAAATAAGCCTATTTAATAAGCCTATTTAATAGGCCTATTTAATAAGTCTAAGTTGCTGAAATAAGCCTATTTAATAAGCCTAAGTTTCTGAATGAGCCTATTTAATAAGCCTAAGTTGCTGAAATAAACCTATTAAATAAGCCTAAGTTGCTGAAATAAGCCTATTAAATAAGCCTAAGTTGCTGAATAAGCCTATTTAATAAGCCTAAGTTGCTGAATAAACCTATTTAATAAGTCTAAGTTGCTGAAATAAGCATATTTAATAAGGCTATTTAATAAGCCTAAGTTGCTGAATAAGCCTATTTAATAAGGCTATTTAATGAGCCTAAGTTGCTGAAATAAGACTATTTAATAAGCCTAAGTTTCTGAACTAAGCCTATTTAAAAAGGGATATTTAATAAGTCTAAGTTGCTGAAATAAACCTATTTAAAAATGCTATTTAATGAGCCTAAGTTGCTGAAATAAGCCTATTTAATAAACCTATTTAATAGGCCTATTTAATAAGTCTAAGTTGCTGAAATAAGCCTATTTAATAAGCCTAAGTTTCTGAATGAGCCTATTTAATAAGCCTAAGTTGCTGAAATAAGCCTATTAAATAAGCCTAAGTTGCTGAAATAAGCCTATTAAATAAGCCTAAGTTGCTGAATAAGCCTATTTAATAAGCCTAAGTTGCTGAATAAACCTATTTAATAAGTCTAAGTTGCTGAAATAAGCATATATAATAAGGCTATTTAATAAGCCTAAGTTGCTGAATAAGCCTATTTAATAAGGCTATTTAATGAGCCTAAGTTGCTGAAATAAGACTATTTAATAAGCCTAAGTTTCTGAACTAAGCCTATTTAAAAAGGTATATTTAATAAGTCTAAGTTGCTGAAATAAACCTATTTAAAAATGCTATTTAATAAGCCTAAGTTGCTGAAATAAACCTGTTTAATAAGGCTATTTAATAAAAAAATAAGTTGCTGAAATAAGCTTATTTAATAAGCCTAAGTTGCTGAAATAAGCCTATTTAATAAGGCTATTTAATAAGTCTATTTAATAAGCCTATTTAATAAGCCTATTTAATAAGCCTATTTAATAAGCCTATTTAATAAGTCTATTTAATAAGTCTATTTAATGAGCCTATTTAATAAGCCTATTTATTGAGCCTATTTAATAAGCCTATGTATTGAGCCTATTTAATAAGCCTATTTATTGAGCCTATTTAATAAGCCTATTTATTGAGCCTATTTAATAAGCCTATTTAATAAGTCTATTTAATAAGCCTATTTAATAAGCCTATTTAATAAGCCTATTTATTGAGCCTATTTAATAAGCCTATTTAATAAGCCTATTTATTGAGCCTATTTAATAAGTCTATTTAATAAGCCTATTTAATAAGTCTATTTAATAAGCCTTTTTAATAAGCCTATTTAATAAGTCTATTTAATAAGCCTATTTAATAAGTCTATTTAATAAGTCTATTTAATAAGCCTATTTAATAAGTATTTAATGAGCCTATTTAATAAGCCTATTTATTGAGCCTATTTAATAAGCCTATTTATTGAGCCTATTTTATAAGCCTATTTATTGAGCCTATTTAATAAGCCTATTTATTGAGCCTATTTAATAAGCCTATTTAATAAGTCTATTTAATAAGCCTATTTAATAAGCCTATTTAATAAGCCTATTTATTGAGCCTATTTAATAAGCCTATTTAATAAGCCTATTTATTGAGCCTATTTAATACGTCTATTTAATAAGCCTATTTAATAAGCCTATTTAATAAGGCTATATAATGAGCCTAAGTTGCTGAAATAAGCCTATTTAATAAGGCTATTTAATGAGCCTAAGTTGCTGAAATAAGCCTATTTAATAAGCCTATTTAATAGGCCTATTTAGTAAGTCTAAGTTGCTGAAATAAGCCTATTTAATAAGCCTAAGTTTCTGAATGAGCCTATTTAATAAGCCTAAGTTGCTGAAATAAGCCTATTAAATAAGCCTAAGTTGCTGAAATAAGCCTATTAAATAAGCCTAAGTTGCTGAATAAGCCTATTTAATAAGCCTAAGTTGCTGAATAAACCTATTTAATAAGTCTAAGTTGCTGAAATAAGCATATTTAATAAGGCTATTTAATAGGCCTAAGTTGCTGAATAAGCCTATTTAATAAGGCTATTTAATGAGCCTAAGTTGCTGAAATAAGACTATTTAATAAGCCTAAGTTTCTGAACTAAGCCTATTTAAAAAGGTATATTTAATAAGTCTAAGTTGCTGAAATAAACCTATTTAAAAATGCTATTTAATAAGCCTAAGTTGCTGAAATAAACCTGTTTAATAAGGCTATTTAATAAAAAAATAAGTTGCTGAAATAAGCTTATTTAATAAGCCTAAGTTGCTGAAATAAGACTATTTAATAAGGCTATTTAATAAGTCTATTTAATAAGCCTATTTAATAAGCCTATTTAATAAGACTATTTAATAAGCCTATTTAATAAGTTTATTTAATAAATATTTAATGAGCCTATTTAATAAGCCTATTTATTGAGCCTATTTAATAAGCCTATTTAATAAGCCTATTTAATAAGTCTATTTAATAAATATTTAATGAGCCTATTTAATAAGCCTATTTATTGAGCCTATTTAATAAGCCTATTTAATAAGTTTTTAATGAGGCTATTTAATAAGCCTATTTAATAAGCCTATTTAATAAGCCTATTTAATACGCCTATTTAATAAACATATTTAATAAGTATTTAATGAGCCTATTTAATAAGCCTATTTATTGAGCCTATTTATTAAGCCTATTTATTGAGCCTATTTAATAAGCCTATTTATTGAGCCTATTTAATAAGCCTATGTATTGAGCCTATTTAATAAGCCTATTTATTGAGCCTATTTAATAAGCCTATTTATTGAGCCTATTTAATAAGCCTATTTAATAAGTCTATTTAATAAGCCTATTTAATAAGCCTATTTAATAAGCCTATTTATTGAGCCTATTTAATAAGCCTATTTAATAAGCCTATTTATTGAGCCTATTTAATAAGTCTATTTAATAAGCCTATTTAATAAGCCTAATTAATAAGTATTTAATGAGCCTATTTAATACGTCTATGTAATAAGCCTATTTAATAGGCCTATTTAATAAGTCTAAGTTGCTGAAATAAGCCTATTTAATAAGCCTATTTAATAGGCCTATTTAATAAGTCTAAGTTGCTGAAATAAGCCTATTTAATAAGCCTAAGTTTCTGAATGAGCCTATTTGATAAGCCTAAGTTGCTGAAATAAGCCTATTTAATAAGCCTAAGTTGCTGAATAAGCCTATTTAATAAGCCTAAGTTGCTGAAATAAGCCTATTTAATAAGTTTAAGTTGCTGAAATAAGGCTATTTAATAAGGCTAAGTTGCTGAAATAAGCCTATTTAATAAGCCTAAGTTGCTGAAATAAGGCTATTTAATTAGTCTAAGTTGCTGAAATAAGCCTATTTATTAAGCCTAAGTTGCTGAAATAAGTATATTTAATAAGCATAAGTTGCTGAAATAAGCCTATTTAATGAGTCTAAGTTGCTGAAATAAGGCTATTTAATAAGTCTAAGTTGCTGAAATAAGCCTTTTTAATCAGCGTAAGTTGCTGAAATAAGCCTATTTAATAAGCCCAAGTTGCTGAAATAAGCCTACTTATTTAGGCTATTTAATAAGCCTAAGTTGCTGAAATAAGCCTATTTAATAAGCGTAAGTTGCTGAAACAAGGCTATTTAATACGTCTAAGTTGCTGAAATAAGCCTATTTAATAAGCCTAAGTTGCTGAAATAAGCCCATTTAATAAGCCTATTTAATAAGCCTAAGTTGCTGAAATAAGCCTATTTAATAAGCCTATTTAATAAGCCTATTTGATAGGCCTATTTAATAAGTCTAAGTTGCTGAAATAAGCCTATTTAATAAGCCTAAGTTGCTGAATGAGCCTATTTAATAAGCCTAAGTTGCTGAAATAAGCCTATTTAATAAGCCTAAGTTGCTGAATAAGCCTATTTAATAAGCCTAAGTTGCTGAATAAACCTATTTAATAAGTCTAAGTTGCTGAAATAAGCCTATTTAATAAGGCTATTTAATAAGCCTAAGTTGCTGAATAAGCCTATTTAAGTTGCTGAAGTAAGGCTATTTAATAAACCTAAGTTGCTGAAATAAGGCTATTTAATAAGTTTAAGTTGCTGAAATAAGCCTATTTAATAAGCCTAAGTTGCTGAATTAAGCCTATTTAATAAGGCTATTTAATAAGCATAAGTTGCTGAAATAAGCTTATTTAATAAGTCTAAGTTGCTGAAATAAACCTATTTAATAAGGCTATTTTATAAGTCTAAGTTGCTGAAATAAACCTATTTAAAATGCTATTTAATAAGCCTAAGTTGCTGAAATAAACCTGTTTAATAAGGCTATTTAATAAGCATAAGTTGCTGAAATAAACTTATTTAATAAGCCTAAGTTGCTGAAATTAACCTATTTAATACGCCTAAGTTGCTAAAATAAGCCTATTTAATGAGGCTATTTAATAAGTGTATTTAATAAGCCTTTTTAATGAGCCTATTTAATAAGTCTATTTAATAAGCCTATTTAATAAGTCTATTTAATAAGTCTATTTAATAAGCCTATTTAATAAGTATTTAATGAGCCTATTTAATAAGCCTATTTATTGAGCCTATTTAATAAGCCTATTTATTGAGCCTATTTTATAAGCCTATTTATTGAGCCTATTTAATAAGCCTATTTATTGAGACTATTTAATTAGCCTATTTAATAAGTCTATTTAATAAGCCTATTTAATAAGCCTATTTAATAAGCCTATTTATTGAGCCTATTTAATAAGCCTATTTAATAAGCCTATTTATTGAGGCTATTTAATAAGTCTATTTAATAAGCCTATTTAATAAGCCTATTTAATAAGTATTTAATGAGGCTATTTAATAAGCCTATTTAATAAGCCTATTTAATAAGCCTATTTAATACGCCTATTTAATAAACATATTTAATAAGTATTTAATGAGCCTATTTAATAAGCCTATTTATTGAGCCTATTTATTAAGCCTATTTATTGAGCCTATTTAATAAGCCTATTTATTGAGCCTATTTAATAAGCCTATGTATTGAGCCTATTTAATAAGCCTATTTATTGAGCCTATTTAATAAGCCTATTTATTGAGCCTATTTAATAAGCCTATTTAATAAGTCTATTTAATAAGCCTATTTAATAAGCCTATTTAATAAGCCTATTTATTGAGCCTATTTAATAAGCCTATTTAATAAGCCTATTTATTGAGCCTATTTAATAAGTCTATTTAATAAGCCTATTTAATAAGCCTAATTAATAAGTATTTAATGAGCCTATTTAATACGTCTATGTAATAAGCCTATTTAATAGGCCTATTTAATAAGTCTAAGTTGCTGAAATAAGCCTATTTAATAAGCCTATTTAATAGGCCTATTTAATAAGTCTAAGTTGCTGAAATAAGCCTATTTAATAAGCCTAAGTTTCTGAATGAGCCTATTTGATAAGCCTAAGTTGCTGAAATAAGCCTATTTAATAAGCCTAAGTTGCTGAATAAGCCTATTTAATAAGCCTAAGTTGCTGAAATAAGCCTATTTAATAAGTTTAAGTTGCTGAAATAAGGCTATTTAATAAGGCTAAGTTGCTGAAATAAGCCTATTTAATAAGCCTAAGTTGCTGAAATAAGGCTATTTAATAAGTCTAAGTTGCTGAAATAAGCCTATTTATTAAGCCTAAGTTGCTGAAATAAGTATATTTAATAAGCATAAGTTGCTGAAATAAGCCTATTTAATGAGTCTAAGTTGCTGAAATAAGGCTATTTAATAAGTCTAAGTTGCTGAAATAAGCCTTTTTAATCAGCGTAAGTTGCTGAAATAAGCCTATTTAATAAGCCCAAGTTGCTGAAATAAGCCTACTTATTTAGGCTATTTAATAAGCCTAAGTTGCTGAAATAAGCCTATTTAATAAGCGTAAGTTGCTGAAACAAGGCTATTTAATACGTCTAAGTTGCTGAAATAAGCCTATTTAATAAGCCTAAGTTGCTGAAATAAGCCCATTTAATAAGCCTATTTAATAAGCCTAAGTTGCTGAAATAAGCCTATTTAATAAGCCTATTTAATAAGCCTATTTGATAGGCCTATTTAATAAGTCTAAGTTGCTGAAATAAGCCTATTTAATAAGCGTAAGTTGCTGAAACAAGGCTATTTAATACGTCTAAGTTGCTGAAATAAGCCTATTTAATAAGCCTAAGTTGCTGAATGAGCCTATTTAATAAGCCTAAGTTGCTGAAATAAGCCTATTTAATAAGCCTAAGTTGCTGAATAAGCCTATTTAATAAGCCTAAGTTGCTGAATAAACCTATTTAATAAGTCTAAGTTGCTGAAATAAGCCTATTTAATAAGGCTATTTAATAAGCCTAAGTTGCTGAATAAGCCTATTTAATAAGTCTAAGTTGCTGAAGTAAGGCTATTTAATAAACCTAAGTTGCTGAAATAAGGCTATTTAATAAGTTTAAGTTGCTGAAATAAGCCTATTTAATAAGCCTAAGTTGCTGAATTAAGCCTATTTAATAAGGCTATTTAATAAGCATAAGTTGCTGAAATAAGCTTATTTAATAAGTCTAAGTTGCTGAAATAAACCTATTTAATAAGGCTATTTTATAAGTCTAAGTTGCTGAAATAAACCTATTTAAAAATGCTATTTAATAAGCCTAAGTTGCTGAAATAAACCTGTTTAATAAGGCTATTTAATAAGCATAAGTTGCTGAAATAAACTTATTTAATAAGCCTAAGTTGCTGAAATAAACCTATTTAATAAGGCTATTTAATAAGTCTAAGTTGCTGAAATTAACCTATTTAATACGCCTAAGTTGCTAAAATAAGCCTATTTAATGAGGCTATTTAATAAGTGTATTTAATAAGCCTTTTTAATGAGCCTATTTAATAAGTCTATTTAATAAGCCTATTTAATAAGTCTATTTAATAAGTCTATTTAATAAGCCTATTTAATAAGTATTTAATGAGCCTATTTAATAAGCCTATTTATTGAGCCTATTTAATAAGCCTATTTATTGAGCCTATTTTATAAGCCTATTTATTGAGCCTATTTAATAAGCCTATTTATTGAGACTATTTAATTAGCCTATTTAATAAGTCTATTTAATAAGCCTATTTAATAAGCCTATTTAATAAGCCTATTTATTGAGCCTATTTAATAAGCCTATTTAATAAGCCTATTTATTGAGGCTATTTAATAAGTCTATTTAATAAGCCTATTTAATAAGCCTATTTAATAAGTATTTAATGAGGCTATTTAATAAGCCTATTTAATAAGCCTATTTAATAAGCCTATTTAATACGCCTATTTAATAAACATATTTAATAAGTATTTAATGAGCCTATTTAATAAGCCTATTTATTGAGCCTATTTATTAAGCCTATTTATTGAGCCTATTTAATAAGCCTATTTATTGAGCCTATTTAATAAGCCTATTTATTGAGCCTATTTAATAAGCCTATTTAATAAGTCTATTTAATAAATATTTAATGAGCCTATTTAATAAGCCTATTTATTGAGCCTATTTAATAAGCCTATGTATTGAGCCTATTTAATAAGCCTATTTATTGAGCCTATTTAATAAGCCTATTTATTGAGCCTATTTAATAAGCCTATTTAATAAGTCTATTTAATAAGCCTATTTAATAAGCCTATTTAATAATCCTATTTATTGAGCCTATTTAATAAGCCTATTTAATAAGCCTATTTATTGAGCCTATTTAATAAGTCTATTTAATAAGCCTATTTAATAAGCCTAATTAATAAGTATTTAATGAGCCTATTTAATACGTCTATGTAATAAGCCTATTTAATAGGCCTATTTAATAAGTCTAAGTTGCTGAAATAAGCCTATTTAATAAGCCTATTTAATAGGCCTATTTAATAAGTCTAAGTTGCTGAAATAAGCCTATTTAATAAGCCTAAGTTTCTGAATGAGCCTATTTGATAAGCCTAAGTTGCTGAAATAAGCCTATTTAATAAGCCTAAGTTGCTGAATAAGCCTATTTAATAAGCCTAAGTTGCTGAAATAAGCCTATTTAATAAGTTTAAGTTGCTGAAATAAGGCTATTTAATAAGGCTAAGTTGCTGAAATTAACCTATTTAATACGCCTAAGTTGCTAAAATAAGCCTATTTAATGAGGCTATTTAATAAGTGTATTTAATAAGCCTTTTTAATGAGCCTATTTAATAAGTCTATTTAATAAGCCTATTTAATAAGTCTATTTAATAAGTCTATTTAATAAGCCTATTTAATAAGTATTTAATGAGCCTATTTAATAAGCCTATTTATTGAGCCTATTTAATAAGCCTATTTATTGAGCCTATTTTATAAGCCTATTTATTGAGCCTATTTAATAAGCCTATTTATTGAGACTATTTAATTAGCCTATTTAATAAGTCTATTTAATAAGCCTATTTAATAAGCCTATTTAATAAGCCTATTTATTGAGCCTATTTAATAAGCCTATTTAATAAGCCTATTTATTGAGGCTATTTAATAAGTCTATTTAATAAGCCTATTTAATAAGCCTATTTAATAAGTATTTAATGAGGCTATTTAATAAGCCTATTTAATAAGCCTATTTAATAAGCCTATTTAATACGCCTATTTAATAAACATATTTAATAAGTATTTAATGAGCCTATTTAATAAGCCTATTTATTGAGCCTATTTATTAAGCCTATTTATTGAGCCTATTTAATAAGCCTATTTATTGAGCCTATTTAATAAGCCTATTTATTGAGCCTATTTAATAAGCCTATTTAATAAGTCTATTTAATAAATATTTAATGAGCCTATTTAATAAGCCTATTTATTGAGCCTATTTAATAAGCCTATGTATTGAGCCTATTTAATAAGCCTATTTATTGAGCCTATTTAATAAGCCTATTTATTGAGCCTATTTAATAAGCCTATTTAATAAGTCTATTTAATAAGCCTATTTAATAAGCCTATTTAATAAGCCTATTTATTGAGCCTATTTAATAAGCCTATTTAATAAGCCTATTTATTGAGCCTATTTAATAAGTCTATTTAATAAGCCTATTTAATAAGCCTAATTAATAAGTATTTAATGAGCCTATTTAATACGTCTATGTAATAAGCCTATTTAATAGGCCTATTTAATAAGTCTAAGTTGCTGAAATAAGCCTATTTAATAAGCCTATTTAATAGGCCTATTTAATAAGTCTAAGTTGCTGAAATAAGCCTATTTAATAAGCCTAAGTTTCTGAATGAGCCTATTTGATAAGCCTAAGTTGCTGAAATAAGCCTATTTAATAAGTTTAAGTTGCTGAAATAAGGCTATTTAATAAGGCTAAGTTGCTGAAATAAGCCTATTTAATAAGCCTAAGTTGCTGAAATAAGGCTATTTAATAAGTCTAAGTTGCTGAAATAAGCCTATTTATTAAGCCTAAGTTGCTGAAATAAGTATATTTAATAAGCATAAGTTGCTGAAATAAGCCTATTTAATGAGTCTAAGTTGCTGAAATAAGGCTATTTAATAAGTCTAAGTTGCTGAAATAAGCCTTTTTAATCAGCGTAAGTTGCTGAAATAAGCCTATTTAATAAGCGTAAGTTGCTGAAACAAGGCTATTTATTACGTCTAAGTTGCTGAAATAAGCCTATTTAATAAGCCTAAGTTGCTGAAATAAGCCCATTTAATAAGCCTATTTAATAAGCCTAAGTTGCTGAAATAAGCCTATTTAATAAGCCTATTTAATAAGCCTATTTGATAGGCCTATTTAATAAGTCTAAGTTGCTGAAATAAGCCTATTTAATAAGCCTAAGTTGCTGAATGAGCCTATTTAATAAGCCTAAGTTGCTGAAATAAGCCTATTTAATAAGCCTAAGTTGCTGAATAAGCCTATTTAATAAGCCTAAGTTGCTGAATAAACCTATTTAATAAGTCTAAGTTGCTGAAATAAGCCTATTTAATAAGGCTATTTAATAAGCCTAAGTTGCTGAATAAGCCTATTTAATAAGTCTAAGTTGCTGAAGTAAGGCTATTTAATAAACCTAAGTTGCTGAAATAAGGCTATTTAATAAGTTTAAGTTGCTGAAATAAGCCTATTTAATAAGCCTAAGTTGCTGAATTAAGCCTATTTAATAAGGCTATTTAATAAGCATAAGTTGCTGAAATAAGCTTATTTAATAAGTCTAAGTTGCTGAAATAAACCTATTTAATAAGGCTATTTTATAAGTCTAAGTTGCTGAAATAAACCTGTTTAATAAGGCTATTTAATAAGCATAAGTTGCTGAAATAAACTTATTTAATAAGCCTAAGTTGCTGAAATAAACCTATTTAATAAGGCTATTTAATAAGTCTAAGTTGCTGAAATTAACCTATTTAATACGCCTAAGTTGCTAAAATAAGCCTATTTAATGAGGCTATTTAATAAGTCTATTTAATAAGCCTTTTTAATGAGCCTATTTAATAAGTCTATTTAATAAGCCTATTTAATAAGTCTATTTAATAAGCCTATTTAATAAGTATTTAATGAGCCTATTTAATAAGCCTATTTATTGAGCCTATTTAATAAGCCTATTTATTGAGCCTATTTTATAAGCCTATTTATTGAGCCTATTTAATAAGCCTATTTATTGAGACTATTTAATTAGCCTATTTAATAAGTCTATTTAATAAGCCTATTTAATAAGCCTATTTAATAAGCCTATTTATTGAGCCTATTTAATAAGCCTATTTAATAAGCCTATTTATTGAGGCTATTTAATAAGTCTATTTAATAAGCCTATTTAATAAGCCTATTTAATAAGTATTTAATGAGCCTACTAATAAGTCTATTTAATAAGCCTATTTAATAAGGCTATTTAATGAGTCTAAGTTGCTGAAATAAGCCTATTTAATAAGCCTATTTAATAGGCCTATTTAATAAGTCTAAGTTGCTGAAATAAGCCTATTTAATAAGCCTAAGTTTCTGAATGAGCCTATTTAATAAGCCTAAGTTGCTGAAATAAGCTTATTTAATAAGCCTAAGTTGCTGAACAAGCCTATTTAATAAGCCTAAGTTGCTGAATAAACCTATTTAATAAGTCTAAGTTGCTAAAATAAGCCTATTCAATAAGGCTATTTAATAAGCCTAAGTTGCTGAAATAAGCCTATTTAATAAGCATATTTAATAAGTATTTAATGAGGCTATTTAATAAGCCTATTTAATAAGCCTATTTAATAAGCCTATTTAATACGCCTATTTAATAAACATATTTAATAAGTATTTAATGAGCCTATTTAATAAGCCTATTTATTGAGCCTATTTATTAAGCCTATTTATTGAGCCTATTTAATAAGCCTATTTATTGAGCCTATTTAATAAGCCTATTTATTGAGCCTATTTAATAAGCCTATTTAATAAGTCTATTTAATAAATATTTAATGAGCCTATTTAATAAGCCTATTTATTGAGCCTATTTAATAAGCCTATGTATTGAGCCTATTTAATAAGCCTATTTATTGAGCCTATTTAATAAGCCTATTTATTGAGCCTATTTAATAAGCCTATTTAATAAGTCTATTTAATAAGCCTATTTAATAAGCCTATTTAATAAGCCTATTTATTGAGCCTATTTAATAAGCCTATTTAATAAGCCTATTTATTGAGCCTATTTAATAAGTCTATTTAATAAGCCTATTTAATAAGCCTAATTAATAAGTATTTAATGAGCCTATTTAATACGTCTATGTAATAAGCCTATTTAATAGGCCTATTTAATAAGTCTAAGTTGCTGAAATAAGCCTATTTAATAAGCCTATTTAATAGGCCTATTTAATAAGTCTAAGTTGCTGAAATAAGCCAATTTAATAAGCCTAAGTTTCTGAATGAGCCTATTTGATAAGCCTAAGTTGCTGAAATAAGCCTATTTAATAAGCCTAAGTTGCTGAATAAGCCTATTTAATAAGCCTAAGTTGCTGAAATAAGCCTATTTAATAAGTTTAAGTTGCTGAAATAAGGCTATTTAATAAGGCTAAGTTGCTGAAATAAGCCTATTTAATAAGCCTAAGTTGCTGAAATAAGGCTATTTAATAAGTCTAAGTTGCTGAAATAAGCCTATTTATTAAGCCTAAGTTGCTGAAATAAGTATATTTAATAAGCATAAGTTGCTGAAATAAGCCTATTTAATGAGTCTAAGTTGCTGAAATAAGGCTATTTAATAAGTCTAAGTTGCTGAAATAAGCCTTTTTAATCAGCGTAAGTTGCTGAAATAAGCCTATTTAATAAGCCCAAGTTGCTGAAATAAGCCTACTTATTTAGGCTATTTAATAAGCCTAAGTTGCTGAAATAAGCCTATTTAATAAGCGTAAGTTGCTGAAACAAGGCTATTTAATACGTCTAAGTTGCTGAAATAAGCCTATTTAATAAGCCTAAGTTGCTGAAATAAGCACATTTAATAAGCCTATTTAATAAGCCTAAGTTGCTGAAATAAGCCTATTTAATAAGCCTATTTAATAAGCCTATTTGATAGGCCTATTTAATAAGTCTAAGTTGCTGAAATAAGCCTATTTAATAAGCCTAAGTTGCTGAATGAGCCTATTTAATAAGCCTAAGTTGCTGAAATTAGCCTATTTAATAAGCCTAAGTTGCTGAAATTAGCCTATTTAATAAGCCTAAGTTGCTGAATAAGCCTATTTAATAAGCCTAAGTTGCTGAATAAACCTATTTAATAAGTCTAAGTTGCTGAAATAAGCCTATTTAATAAGGCTATTTAATAAGCCTAAGTTGCTGAATAAGCCTATTTAATAAGTCTAAGTTGCTGAAGTAAGGCTATTTAATAAACCTAAGTTGCTGAAATAAGCCTATTTAATAAGCCTAAGTTGCTGAAATAAGCCTATTTAATAAGGCTATTTAATGAGCCTAAGTTGCTGAAATAAGCCTATTTAATAAACCTAAGTTTCTGAACTAAGCCTATTTAAAAAGGTATATTTAATAAATCTAAGTTGCTGAAATAAACCTATTTAAAAATGCTATTTAATAAGCCTAAGTTGCTGAAATAAACCTGTTTAATAAGGCTATTTAATAAGTCTAAGTTGCTGAAATTAACCTATTTAATACGCCTAAGTTGCTAAAATAAGCCTATTTAATGAGGCTATTTAATAAGTCTATTTAATAAGCCTTTTTAATGAGCCTATTTAATAAGTCTATTTAATAAGCCTATTTAATAAGTCTATTTAATAAGTCTATTTAATAAGCCTATTTAATAAGTATTTAATGAGCCTATTTAATAAGCCTATTTATTGAGCCTATTTAATAAGCCTATTTATTGAGCCTATTTTATAAGCCTATTTATTGAGCCTATTTAATAAGCCTATTTATTGAGACTATTTAATTAGCCTATTTAATAAGTCTATTTAATAAGCCTATTTAATAAGCCTATTTAATAAGCCTATTTATTGAGCCTATTTAATAAGCCTATTTAATAAGCCTATTTATTGAGGCTATTTAATAAGTCTATTTAATAAGCCTATTTAATAAGCCTATTTAATAAGTATTTAATGAGCCTACTAATAAGTCTATTTAATAAGCCTATTTAATAAGGCTATTTAATGAGTCTAAGTTGCTGAAATAAGCCTATTTAATAAGCCTATTTAATAGGCCTATTTAATAAGTCTAAGTTGCTGAAATAAGCCTATTTAATAAGCCTAAGTTTCTGAATGAGCCTATTTAATAAGCCTAAGTTGCTGAAATAAGCTTATTTAATAAGCCTAAGTTGCTGAACAAGCCTATTTAATAAGCCTAAGTTGCTGAATAAACCTATTTAATAAGTCTAAGTTGCTAAAATAAGCCTATTCAATAAGGCTATTTAATAAGCCTAAGTTGCTGAAATAAGCCTATTTAATAAGCCTATTTAATAAGCATATTTAATAAGTATTTAATGAGGCTATTTAATAAGCCTATTTAATAAGCCTATTTAATAAGCCTATTTAATACGCCTATTTAATAAACATATTTAATAAGTATTTAATGAGCCTATTTAATAAGCCTATTTATTGAGCCTATTTATTAAGCCTATTTATTGAGCCTATTTAATAAGCCTATTTATTGAGCCTATTTAATAAGCCTATTTATTGAGCCTATTTAATGAGCCTATTTAATAAGTCTATTTAATAAATATTTAATGAGCCTATTTAATAAGCCTATTTATTGAGCCTATTTAATAAGCCTATGTATTGAGCCTATTTAATAAGCCTATTTATTGAGCCTATTTAATAAGCCTATTTATTGAGCCTATTTAATAAGCCTATTTAATAAGTCTATTTAATAAGCCTATTTAATAAGCCTATTTAATAAGCCTATTTATTGAGCCTATTTAATAAGCCTATTTAATAAGCCTATTTATTGAGCCTATTTAATAAGTCTATTTAATAAGCCTATTTAATAAGCCTAATTAATAAGTATTTAATGAGCCTATTTAATACGTCTATGTAATAAGCCTATTTAATAGGCCTATTTAATAAGTCTAAGTTGCTGAAATAAGCCTATTTAATAAGCCTATTTAATAGGCCTATTTAATAAGTCTAAGTTGCTGAAATAAGCCTATTTAATAAGCCTAAGTTTCTGAATGAGCCGATTTGATAAGCCTAAGTTGCTGAAATAAGCCTATTTAATAAGCCTAAGTTGCTGAATAAGCCTATTTAATAAGCCTAAGTTGCTGAAATAAGCCTATTTAATAAGTTTAAGTTGCTGAAATAAGGCTATTTAATAAGGCTAAGTTGCTGAAATAAGCCTATTTAATAAGCCTAAGTTGCTGAAATAAGGCTATTTAATAAGTCTAAGTTGCTGAAATAAGCCTATTTATTAAGCCTAAGTTGCTGAAATAAGTATATTTAATAAGCATAAGTTGCTGAAATAAGCCTATTTAATGAGTCTAAGTTGCTGAAATAAGGCTATTTAATAAGTCTAAGTTGCTGAAATAAGCCTTTTTAATCAGCGTAAGTTGCTGAAATAAGCCTACTTATTTAGGCTATTTAATAAGCCTAAGTTGCTGAAATAAGCCTATTTAATAAGCGTAAGTTGCTGAAACAAGGCTATTTAATACGTCTAAGTTGCTGAAATAAGCCTATTTAATAAGCCTAAGTTGCTGAAATAAGCCCATTTAATAAGCCTATTTAATAAGCCTAAGTTGCTGAAATAAGCCTATTTAATAAGCCTATTTAATAAGCCTATTTGATAGGCCTATTTAATAAGTCTAAGTTGCTGAAATAAGCCTATTTAATAAGCCTAAGTTGCTGAATGAGCCTATTTAATAAGCCTAAGTTGCTGAAATTAGCCTATTTAATAAGCCTAAGTTGCTGAATAAGCCTATTTAATAAGCCTAAATTGCTGAATAAACCTATTTAATAAGTCTAAGTTGCTGAAATAAGCCTATTTAATAAGGCTATTTAATAAGCCTAAGTTGCTGAATAAGCCTATTTAATAAGTCTAAGTTGCTGAAGTAAGGCTATTTAATAAACCTAAGTTGCTGAAATAAGCCGATTTAATAAGCCTAAGTTGCTGAAATAAGCCTATTTAATAAGGCTATTTAATGAGCCTAAGTTGCTGAAATAAGCCTATTTAATAAGCCTAAGTTTCTGAACTAAGCCTATTTAAAAAGGTATATTTAATAAATCTAAGTTGCTGAAATAAACCTATTTAAAAATGCTATTTAATAAGCCTAAGTTGCTGAAATAAACCTGTTTAATAAGGCTATTTAATAAGCATAAGTTGCTGAAATAAACTTATTTAATAAGCCTAAGTTGCTGAAATAAGCCTATTTAATAAGGCTATTTAATAAGTCTAAGTTGCTGAAATAAACCTATTTAATAAGCCTAAGTAGCTAAAATAAGCCTATTTAATGAGGCTATTTAATAAGTCTATTTAATAAGCCTATTTAATAAGCCTATTTAATAAGCCTATTTAATAAGCCTATTTAATACGCCTATTTAATAAACATATTTAATAAGTCTTTAATGAGCCTATTTAATAAGTCTATTTAATAAGCCTTTTTAATGAGCCTATTTAATAAGTCTATTTAATAAGCCTATTTAATAAGTCTATTTAATAAGTCTATTTAATAAGCCTATTTAATAAGTATTTAATGAGCCTATTTAATAAGCCTATTTATTGAGCCTATTTAATAAGCCTATTTATTGAGCCTATTGTATAAGCCTATTTATTGAGCCTATTTAATTAGCCTATTTATTGAGCCTATTTAATTAGCCTATTTAATAAGCCTATTTAATAAGCCTATTTATTGAGCCTATTTAATAAGCCTATTTAATAAGCCTATTTAATAAGTATTTAATGAGCCTATTTAATAAGTCTATTTAATAAGCCTATTTAATAAGCCTATTTAATAAGCCTATTTAATAAGTATTTAATGAGCCTATTTAATAAGTCTATTTAATAAGCCTATTTAATAAGGCTATTTAATGAGTCTAAGTTGCTGAAATAAGCCTATTTAATAAGCCTATTTAATAGGCATATTTAATAAGTCTAAGTTGGTGAAATAAGCCTATTTAATAAGCCTAAGTTTCTGAATGAGCCTATTTAATAAGCCTAAGTTGCTGAACAAGCCTATTTAATAAGCCTAAGTTGCTGAATAAACCTATTTAATAAGTCTAAGTTGCTGAAATAAACCTATTCAATAAGGCTATTTAATAAGCCTAAGTTGCTGAAATAAGCCTATTTAATAAGCCTATTTAATAAGCCTATTTAATAAGTATTTAATGAGGCTATTTAATAAGCCTATTTAATAAGCCTATTTAATAAGCCTATTTAATACGCCTATTTAATAAACATATTTAATAAGTATTTAATGAGCCTATTTAATAAGCCTATTTATTGAGCCTATTTAATAAGCCTATTTATTGAGCCTATTTAATAAGCCTATTTATTGAGCCTATTTAATAAGCCTATTTATTGAGCCTATTTAATAAGCCTATTTAATAAGTCTATTTAATAAGCCTATTTAATAAGCCTATTTAATAAGCCTATTTATTGAGCCTATTTAATAAGCCTATTTAATAAGCCTATTTATTGAGCCTATTTAATAAGCCTATTTATTGTGCCTATTTAATAAGCCTATTTAATAAGCCTATTTATTGAGCCTATTTAATAAGTCTATATAATAAGCCTATTTAATAAGCCTATTTAATAAGTGTTTAATGAGCCTATTTAATAAGTCTATTTAATAAGCCTGTTTAATAGGCCTATTTAATAAGTCTAAGTTGCTGAAATAAGCCTATTTAATAAGCCTATTTAATAAGCCTATTTAATAAGCCTATTTATTGAGCATATTTAATAAGCCTATTTAATAAGTATTTAATGAGGCTATTTAATAAGCCTATTTAATAAGCCTATTTAATAAGCCTATTTAATACGCCTATTTAATAAACATATTTAATAAGTATTTAATGAGCCTATTTAATAAGCCTATTTATTGAGCCTATTTAATAAGCCTATTTATTAAGCCTATTTATTGAGCCTATTTAATAAGCCTATTTAATAAGCCTATTTATTGAGCCTATTTAATAAGTATATTTAATAAGCCTATTTAATAAGCCTATTTAATAAGTGTTTAATGAGCCTATTTAATAAGTCTATTTAATAAGCCTATTTAATAGGCCTATTTAATAAGTCTAAGTTGCTGAAATAAGCCTATTTAATAAGCCTATTTAATAGGCCTATTTAATAAGCCTAAGTTGCTGAAATAAGCCTATTTAATAAGCCTAAGTTGCTGAATAAGCCTATTTAATAAGCCTAAGTTGCTGAAATAAGCCTATTTAATAAGTTTAAGTTGCTGAAATAAGGCTATTTAATAAGGCTAAGTTGCTGAAATAAGCCTATTTAATAAGCCTAAGTTGCTGAAATAAGGCTATTTAATAAGTCTAAGTTGCTGAAATAAGCCTTTTTAATCAGCGTAAGTTGCTGAAATAAGCCTATTTAATAAGCCCAAGTTGCTGAAATAAGCCTACTTATTTAGGCTATTTAATAAGCCTAAGTTGCTGAAATAAGCCTATTTAATAAGCGTAAGTTGCTGAAACAAGGCTATTTAATACGTCTAAGTTGCTGAAATAAGCCTATTTAATAAGCCTAAGTTGCTGAAATAAGCCCATTTAATAAGCCTATTTAATAAGCCTAAGTTGCTGAAATAAGCCTATTTAATAAGCCTATTTAATAAGCCTATTTTAATAGGCCTATTTAATAAGTCTAAGTTGCTGAAATAAGCCTATTTAATAAGCCTAAGTTGCTGAATGAGCCTATTTAATAAGCCTAAGTTGCTGAAATAAGCCTATTTAATAAGCCTAAGTTGCTGAATAAGCCTATTTAATAAGCCTAAGTTGCTGAATAAACCTATTTAATAAGTCTAAGTTGCTGAAATAAGCCTATTTAATAAGGCTATTTAATAAGCCTAAGTTGCTGAATAAGCCTATTTAATAAGTCTAAGTTGCTGAAGTAAGGCTATTTAATAAACCTAAGTTGCTGAAATAAGGCTATTTAATAAGTTTAAGTTGCTGAAATAAGCCTATTTAATAAGCCTAAGTTGCTGAATTAAACCTATTTAATAAGGCTATTTAATAAGCATAAGTTGCTGAAATAAGCTTATTTAATAAGTCTAAGTTGCTGAAATAAACCTATTTAATAAGGCTATTTTATAAGTCTAAGTTGCTGAAATAATCCTATTTAAAAATGCTATTTAATAAGCCTAAGTTGCTGAAATAAACCTGTTTAATAAGGCTATTTAATAAGCATAAGTTGCTGAAATAAACTTATTTAATAAGCCTAAGTTGCTGAAATAAACCTATTTAATAAGGCTATTTAATAAGTCTAAGTTGCTGAAATTAACCTATTTAATACGCCTAAGTTGCTAAAATAAGCCTATTTAATGAGGCTATTTAATAATTCTATTTAATAAGCCTTTTAATGAGCCTATTTAATAAGTCTATTTAATAAGCCTATTTAATAAGTCTATTTAATAAGTCTATTTAATAAGCCTATTTAATAAGTATTTAATGAGCCTATTTAATAAGCCTATTTATTGAGCCTATTTAATAAGCCTATTTATTGAGCCTATTTTATAAGCCTATTTATTGAGCCTATTTAATAAGCCTATTTATTGAGACTATTTAATTAGCCTATTTAATAAGTCTATTTAATAAGCCTATTTAATAAGCCTATTTAATAAGCCTATTTATTGAGCCTATTTAATAAGCCTATTTAATAAGCCTATTTATTGAGGCTATTTAATAAGTCTATTTAATAAGCCTATTTAATAAGCCTATTTAATAAGTATTTAATGAGCCTACTAATAAGTCTATTTAATAAGCCTATTTAATAAGGCTATTTAATGAGTCTAAGTTGCTGAAATAAGCCTATTTAATAAGCCTATTTAATAGGCCTATTTAATAAGTCTAAGTTGCTGAAATAAGCCTATTTAATAAGCCTAAGTTTCTGAATGAGCCTATTTAATAAGCCTAAGTTGCTGAAATAAGCTTATTTAATAAGCCTAAGTTGCTGAACAAGCCTATTTAATAAGCCTAAGTTGCTGAATAAACCTATTTAATAAGTCTAAGTTGCTAAAATAAGCCTATTCAATAAGGCTATTTAATAAGCCTAAGTTGCTGAAATAAGCCTATTTAATAAGCATATTTAATAAGTATTTAATGAGGCTATTTAATAAGCCTATTTAATAAGCCTATTTAATAAGCCTATTTAATACGCCTATTTAATAAACATATTTAATAAGTATTTAATGAGCCTATTTAATAAGCCTATTTATTGAGCCTATTTATTAAGCCTATTTATTGAGCCTATTTAATAAGCCTATTTATTGAGCCTATTTAATAAGCCTATTTATTGAGCCTATTTAATAAGCCTATTTAATAAGTCTATTTAATAAATATTTAATGAGCCTATTTAATAAGCCTATTTATTGAGCCTATTTAATAAGCCTATGTATTGAGCCTATTTAATAAGCCTATTTATTGAGCCTATTTAATAAGCCTATTTATTGAGCCTATTTAATAAGCCTATTTAATAAGTCTATTTAATAAGCCTATTTAATAAGCCTATTTAATAAGCCTATTTATTGAGCCTATTTAATAAGCCTATTTAATAAGCCTATTTATTGAGCCTATTTAATAAGTCTATTTAATAAGCCTATTTAATAAGCCTAATTAATAAGTATTTAATGAGCCTATTTAATACGTCTATGTAATAAGCCTATTTAATAGGCCTATTTAATAAGTCTAAGTTGCTGAAATAAGCCTATTTAATAAGCCTATTTAATAGGCCTATTTAATAAGTCTAAGTTGCTGAAATAAGCCTATTTAATAAGCCTAAGTTTCTGAATGAGCCTATTTGATAAGCCTAAGTTGCTGAAATAAGCCTATTTAATAAGCCTAAGTTGCTGAATAAGCCTATTTAATAAGCCTAAGTTGCTGAAATAAGCCTATTTAATAAGTTTAAGTTGCTGAAATAAGGCTATTTAATAAGGCTAAGTTGCTGAAATAAGCCTATTTAATAAGCCTAAGTTGCTGAAATAAGGCTATTTAATAAGTCTAAGTTGCTGAAATAAGCCTATTTAATAAGCGTAAGTTGCTGAAATAAGCCTATTTAATAAGGCTATTTAATGAGCCTAAGTTGCTGAAATAAGCCTATTTAATAAGTTTAAGTTGCTGAAATAAGGCTATTTAATAAGGCTAAGTTGCTGAAATAAACCTATTTAATAAGCCTAAGTTGCTGAAATAAGGCTATTTAATAAGTCTAAGTTGCTGAAATAAGCCTTTTTAATCAGCGTAAGTTGCTGAAATAAGCCTATTTAATAAGCCCAAGTTGCTGAAATAAGCCTACTTATTTAGGCTATTTAATAAGCCTAAGTTGCTGAAATAAGCCTATTTAATAAGCGTAAGTTGCTGAAGTAAGGCTATTTAATAAACCTAAGTTGCTGAAATAAGGCTATTTAATAAGTTTAAGTTGCTGAAATAAGCCTATTTAATAAGCCTAAGTTGCTGAATTAAACCTATTTAATAAGGCTATTTAATAAGCATAAGTTGCTGAAATAAGCTTATTTAATAAGTCTAAGTTGCTGAAATAAACCTATTTAATAAGGCTATTTTATAAGTCTAAGTTGCTGAAATAAACCTATTTAAAAATGCTATTTAATAAGCCTAAGTTGCTGAAATAAACCTGTTTAATAAGGCTATTTAATAAGCATAAGTTGCTGAAATAAACTTATTTAATAAGCCTAAGTTGCTGAAATAAACCTATTTAATAAGGCTATTTAATAAGTCTAAGTTGCTGAAATTAACCTATTTAATACGCCTAAGTTGCTAAAATAAGCCTATTTAATGAGGCTATTTAATAAGTCTATTTAATAAGCCTTTTTAATGAGCCTATTTAATAAGTCTATTTAATAAGCCTATTTAATAAGTCTATTTAATAAGTCTATTTAATAAGCCTATTTAATAAGTATTTAATGAGCCTATTTAATAAGCCTATTTATTGAGCCTATTTAATAAGCCTATTTATTGAGCCTATTTTATAAGCCTATTTATTGAGCCTATTTAATAAGCCTATTTATTGAGACTATTTAATTAGCCTATTTAATAAGTCTATTTAATAAGCCTATTTAATAAGCCTATTTAATAAGCCTATTTATTGAGCCTATTTAATAAGCCTATTTAATAAGCCTATTTATTGAGGCTATTTAATAAGTCTATTTAATAAGCCTATTTAATAAGCCTATTTAATAAGTATTTAATGAGCCTACTAATAAGTCTATTTAATAAGCCTATTTAATAAGGCTATTTAATGAGTCTAAGTTGCTGAAATAAGCCTATTTAATAAGCCTATTTAATAGGCCTATTTAATAAGTCTAAGTTGCTGAAATAAGCCTATTTAATAAGCCTAAGTTTCTGAATGAGCCTATTTAATAAGCCTAAGTTGCTGAAATAAGCTTATTTAATAAGCCTAAGTTGCTGAACAAGCCTATTTAATAAGCCTAAGTTGCTGAATAAACCTATTTAATAAGTCTAAGTTGCTAAAATAAGCCTATTCAATAAGGCTATTTAATAAGCCTAAGTTGCTGAAATAAGCCTATTTAATAAGCATATTTAATAAGTATTTAATGAGGCTATTTAATAAGCCTATTTAATAAGCCTATTTAATAAGCCTATTTAATACGCCTATTTAATAAACATATTTAATAAGTATTTAATGAGCCTATTTAATAAGCCTATTTATTGAGCCTATTTATTAAGCCTATTTATTGAGCCTATTTAATAAGCCTATTTATTGAGCCTATTTAATAAGCCTATTTATTGAGCCTATTTAATAAGCCTATTTAATAAGTCTATTTAATAAATATTTAATGAGCCTATTTAATAAGCCTATTTATTGAGCCTATTTAATAAGCCTATGTATTGAGCCTATTTAATAAGCCTATTTATTGAGCCTATTTAATAAGCCTATTTATTGAGCCTATTTAATAAGCCTATTTAATAAGTCTATTTAATAAGCCTATTTAATAAGCCTATTTAATAAGCCTATTTATTGAGCCTATTTAATAAGCCTATTTAATAAGCCTATTTATTGAGCCTATTTAATAAGTCTATTTAATAAGCCTATTTAATAAGCCTAATTAATAAGTATTTAATGAGCCTATTTAATACGTCTATGTAATAAGCCTATTTAATAGGCCTATTTAATAAGTCTAAGTTGCTGAAATAAGCCTATTTAATAAGCCTATTTAATAGGCCTATTTAATAAGTCTAAGTTGCTGAAATAAGCCTATTTAATAAGCCTAAGTTTCTGAATGAGCCTATTTGATAAGCCTAAGTTGCTGAAATAAGCCTATTTAATAAGCCTAAGTTGCTGAATAAGCCTATTTAATAAGCCTAAGTTGCTGAAATAAGCCTATTTAATAAGTTTAAGTTGCTGAAATAAGGCTATTTAATAAGGCTAAGTTGCTGAAATAAGCCTATTTAATAAGCCTAAGTTGCTGAAATAAGGCTATTTAATAAGTCTAAGTTGCTGAAATAAGCCTATTTAATAAGCGTAAGTTGCTGAAATAAGCCTATTTAATAAGGCTATTTAATGAGCCTAAGTTGCTGAAATAAGCCTATTTAATAAGTTTAAGTTGCTGAAATAAGGCTATTTAATAAGGCTAAGTTGCTGAAATAAGCCTATTTAATAAGCCTAAGTTGCTGAAATAAGGCTATTTAATAAGTCTAAGTTGCTGAAATAAGCCTTTTTAATCAGCGTAAGTTGCTGAAATAAGCCTATTTAATAAGCCCAAGTTGCTGAAATAAGCCTACTTATTTAGGCTATTTAATAAGCCTAAGTTGCTGAAATAAGCCTATTTAATAAGCGTAAGTTGCTGAAACAAGGCTATTTAATACGTCTAAGTTGCTGAAATAAGCCTATTTAATAAGCCTAAGTTGCTGAAATAAGCCCATTTAATAAGCCTATTTAATAAGCCTAAGTTGCTGAAATAAGCCTATTTAATAAGCCTATTTAATAAGCCTATTTGATAGGCCTATTTAATAAGTCTAAGTTGCTGAAATAAGCCTATTTAATAAGCCTAAGTTGCTGAATGAGCCTATTTAATAAGCCTAAGTTGCTGAAATAAGCCTATTTAATAAGCCTAAGTTGCTGAATAAGCCTATTTAATAAGCCTAAGTTGCTGAATAAACCTATTTAATAAGTCTAAGTTGCTGAAATAAGCCTATTTAATAAGGCTATTTAATAAGCCTAAGTTGCTGAATAAGCCTATTTAATAAGTCTAAGTTGCTGAAGTAAGGCTATTTAATAAACCTAAGTTGCTGAAATAAGGCTATTTAATAAGTTTAAGTTGCTGAAATAAGCCTATTTAATAAGCCTAAGTTGCTGAATTAAGCCTATTTAATAAGGCTATTTAATAAGCATAAGTTGCTGAAATAAGCTTATTTAATAAGTCTAAGTTGCTGAAATAAACCTATTTAATAAGGCTATTTTATAAGTCTAAGTTGCTGAAATAAACCTATTTAAAAATGCTATTTAATAAGCCTAAGTTGCTGAAATAAACCTGTTTAATAAGGCTATTTAATAAGCATAAGTTGCTGAAATAAACTTATTTAATAAGCCTAAGTTGCTGAAATAAACCTATTTAATAAGGCTATTTAATAAGTCTAAGTTGCTGAAATTAACCTATTTAATACGCCTAAGTTGCTAAAATAAGCCTATTTAATGAGGCTATTTAATAAGTCTATTTAATAAGCCTTTTTAATGAGCCTATTTAATAAGTCTATTTAATAAGCCTATTTAATAAGTCTATTTAATAAGTCTATTTAATAAGCCTATTTAATAAGTATTTAATGAGCCTATTTAATAAGCCTATTTATTGAGCCTATTTAATAAGCCTATTTATTGAGCCTATTTTATAAGCCTATTTATTGAGCCTATTTAATAAGCCTATTTATTGAGACTATTTAATTAGCCTATTTAATAAGTCTATTTAATAAGCCTATTTAATAAGCCTATTTAATAAGCCTATTTATTGAGCCTATTTAATAAGCCTATTTAATAAGCCTATTTATTGAGGCTATTTAATAAGTCTATTTAATAAGCCTATTTAATAAGCCTATTTAATAAGTATTTAATGAGCCTACTAATAAGTCTATTTAATAAGCCTATTTAATAAGGCTATTTAATGAGTCTAAGTTGCTGAAATAAGCCTATTTAATAAGCCTATTTAATAGGCCTATTTAATAAGTCTAAGTTGCTGAAATAAGCCTATTTAATAAGCCTAAGTTTCTGAATGAGCCTATTTAATAAGCCTAAGTTGCTGAAATAAGCTTATTTAATAAGCCTAAGTTGCTGAACAAGCCTATTTAATAAGCCTAAGTTGCTGAATAAACCTATTTAATAAGTCTAAGTTGCTAAAATAAGCCTATTCAATAAGGCTATTTAATAAGCCTAAGTTGCTGAAATAAGCCTATTTAATAAGCATATTTAATAAGTATTTAATGAGGCTATTTAATAAGCCTATTTAATAAGCCTATTTAATAAGCCTATTTAATACGCCTATTTAATAAACATATTTAATAAGTATTTAATGAGCCTATTTAATAAGCCTATTTATTGAGCCTATTTATTAAGCCTATTTATTGAGCCTATTTAATAAGCCTATTTATTGAGCCTATTTAATAAGCCTATTTATTGAGCCTATTTAATAAGCCTATTTAATAAGTCTATTTAATAAATATTTAATGAGCCTATTTAATAAGCCTATTTATTGAGCCTATTTAATAAGCCTATGTATTGAGCCTATTTAATAAGCCTATTTATTGAGCCTATTTAATAAGCCTATTTATTGAGCCTATTTAATAAGCCTATTTAATAAGTCTATTTAATAAGCCTATTTAATAAGCCTATTTAATAAGCCTATTTATTGAGCCTATTTAATAAGTCTATTTAATAAGCCTATTTAATAAGCCTAATTAATAAGTATTTAATGAGCCTATTTAATACGTCTATGTAATAAGCCTATTTAATAGGCCTATTTAATAAGTCTAAGTTGCTGAAATAAGCCTATTTAATAAGCCTATTTAATAGGCCTATTTAATAAGTCTAAGTTGCTGAAATAAGCCTATTTAATAAGCCTAAGTTTCTGAATGAGCCTATTTGATAAGCCTAAGTTGCTGAAATAAGCCTATTTAATAAGCCTAAGTTGCTGAATAAGCCTATTTAATAAGCCTAAGTTGCTGAAATAAGCCTATTTAATAAGTTTAAGTTGCTGAAATAAGGCTATTTAATAAGGCTAAGTTGCTGAAATAAGCCTATTTAATAAGCCTAAGTTGCTGAAATAAGGCTATTTAATAAGTCTAAGTTGCTGAAATAAGCCTATTTATTAAGCCTAAGTTGCTGAAATAAGTATATTTAATAAGCATAAGTTGCTGAAATAAGCCTATTTAATGAGTCTAAGTTGCTGAAATAAGGCTATTTAATAAGTCTAAGTTGCTGAAATAAGCCTTTTTAATCAGCGTAAGTTGCTGAAATAAGCCTATTTAATAAGCCCAAGTTGCTGAAATAAGCCTACTTATTTAGGCTATTTAATAAGCCTAAGTTGCTGAAATAAGCCTATTTAATAAGCGTAAGTTGCTGAAACAAGGCTATTTAATACGTCTAAGTTGCTGAAATAAGCCTATTTAATAAGCCTAAGTTGCTGAAATAAGCCCATTTAATAAGCCTATTTAATAAGCCTAAGTTGCTGAAATAAGCCTATTTAATAAGCCTATTTAATAAGCCTATTTGATAGGCCTATTTAATAAGTCTAAGTTGCTGAAATAAGCCTATTTAATAAGCCTAAGTTGCTGAATGAGCCTATTTAATAAGCCTAAGTTGCTGAAATTAGCCTATTTAATAAGCCTAAGTTGCTGAATAAGCCTATTTAATAAGCCTAAGTTGCTGAATAAACCTATTTAATAAGTCTAAGTTGCTGAAATAAGCCTATTTAATAAGGCTATTTAATAAGCCTAAGTTGCTGAATAAGCCTATTTAATAAGTCTAAGTTGCTGAAGTAAGGCTATTTAATAAACCTAAGTTGCTGAAATAAGCCTATTTAATAAGCCTAAGTTGCTGAAATAAGCCTATTTAATAAGGCTATTTAATGAGCCTAAGTTGCTGAAATAAGCCTATTTAATAAGCCTAAGTTTCTGAACTAAGCCTATTTAAAAAGGTATATTTAATAAATCTAAGTTGCTGAAATAAACCTATTTAAAAATGCTATTTAATAAGCCTAAGTTGCTGAAATAAACCTGTTTAATAAGGCTATTTAATAAGTCTAAGTTGCTGAAATTAACCTATTTAATACGCCTAAGTTGCTAAAATAAGCCTATTTAATGAGGCTATTTAATAAGTCTATTTAATAAGCCTTTTTAATGAGCCTATTTAATAAGTCTATTTAATAAGCCTATTTAATAAGTCTATTTAATAAGTCTATTTAATAAGCCTATTTAATAAGTATTTAATGAGCCTATTTAATAAGCCTATTTATTGAGCCTATTTAATAAGCCTATTTATTGAGCCTATTTTATAAGCCTATTTATTGAGCCTATTTAATAAGCCTATTTATTGAGACTATTTAATTAGCCTATTTAATAAGTCTATTTAATAAGCCTATTTAATAAGCCTATTTAATAAGCCTATTTATTGAGCCTATTTAATAAGCCTATTTAATAAGCCTATTTATTGAGGCTATTTAATAAGTCTATTTAATAAGCCTATTTAATAAGCCTATTTAATAAGTATTTAATGAGCCTACTAATAAGTCTATTTAATAAGCCTATTTAATAAGGCTATTTAATGAGTCTAAGTTGCTGAAATAAGCCTATTTAATAAGCCTATTTAATAGGCCTATTTAATAAGTCTAAGTTGCTGAAATAAGCCTATTTAATAAGCCTAAGTTTCTGAATGAGCCTATTTAATAAGCCTAAGTTGCTGAAATAAGCTTATTTAATAAGCCTAAGTTGCTGAACAAGCCTATTTAATAAGCCTAAGTTGCTGAATAAACCTATTTAATAAGTCTAAGTTGCTAAAATAAGCCTATTCAATAAGGCTATTTAATAAGCCTAAGTTGCTGAAATAAGCCTATTTAATAAGCCTATTTAATAAGCATATTTAATAAGTATTTAATGAGCCTATTTAATAAGCCTATTTATTGAGCCTATTTATTAAGCCTATTTATTGAGCCTATTTAATAAGCCTATTTATTGAGCCTATTTAATAAGCCTATTTATTGAGCCTATTTAATGAGCCTATTTAATAAGTCTATTTAATAAATATTTAATGAGCCTATTTAATAAGCCTATTTATTGAGCCTATTTAATAAGCCTATGTATTGAGCCTATTTAATAAGCCTATTTATTGAGCCTATTTAATAAGCCTATTTATTGAGCCTATTTAATAAGCCTATTTAATAAGTCTATTTAATAAGCCTATTTAATAAGCCTATTTAATAAGCCTATTTATTGAGCCTATTTAATAAGCCTATTTAATAAGCCTATTTATTGAGCCTATTTAATAAGTCTATTTAATAAGCCTATTTAATAAGCCTAATTAATAAGTATTTAATGAGCCTATTTAATACGTCTATGTAATAAGCCCATTTAATAGGCCTATTTAATAAGTCTAAGTTGCTGAAATAAGCCTATTTAATAAGCCTATTTAATAGGCCTATTTAATAAGTCTAAGTTGCTGAAATAAGCCTATTTAATAAGCCTAAGTTTCTGAATGAGCCGATTTGATAAGCCTAAGTTGCTGAAATAAGCCTATTTAATAAGCCTAAGTTGCTGAATAAGCCTATTTAATAAGCCTAAGTTGCTGAAATAAACCTATTTAATAAGTTTAAGTTGCTGAAATAAGGCTATTTAATAAGGCTAAGTTGCTGAAATAAGCCTATTTAATAAGCCTAAGTTGCTGAAATAAGGCTATTTAATAAGTCTAAGTTGCTGAAATAAGCCTATTTATTAAGCCTAAGTTGCTGAAATAAGTATATTTAATAAGCATAAGTTGCTGAAATAAGCCTATTTAATGAGTCTAAGTTGCTGAAATAAGGCTATTTAATAAGTCTAAGTTGCTGAAATAAGCCTTTTTAATCAGCGTAAGTTGCTGAAATAAGCCTACTTATTTAGGCTATTTAATAAGCCTAAGTTGCTGAAATAAGCCTATTTAATAAGCGTAAGTTACTGAAACAAGGCTATTTAATACGTCTAAGTTGCTGAAATAAGCCTATTTAATAAGCCTAAGTTGCTGAAATAAGCCCATTTAATAAGCCTATTTAATAAGCCTAAGTTGCTGAAATAAGCCTATTTAATAAGCCTATTTAATAAGCCTATTTGATAGGCCTATTTAATAAGTCTAAGTTGCTGAAATAAGCCTATTTAATAAGCCTAAGTTGCTGAATGAGCCAATTTAATAAGCCTAAGTTGCTGAAATTAGCCTATTTAATAAGCCTAAGTTGCTGAATAAGCCTATTTAATAAGCCTAAGTTGCTGAATAAACCTATTTAATAAGTCTAAGTTGCTGAAATAAGCCTATTTAATAAGGCTATTTAATAAGCCTAAGTTGCTGAATAAGCCTATTTAATAAGTCTAAGTTGCTGAATTAAGGCTATTTAATAAACCTAAGTTGCTGAAATAAGCCGATTTAATAAGCCTAAGTTGCTGAAATAAGCCTATTTAATAAGGCTATTTAATGAGCCTAAGTTGCTGAAATAAGCCTATTTAATAAGCCTAAGTTTCTGAACTAAGCCTATTTAAAAAGGTATATTTAATAAATCTAAGTTGCTGAAATAAACCTATTTAAAAATGCTATTTAATAAGCCTAAGTTGCTGAAATAAACCTGTTTAATAAGGCTATTTAATAAGCATAAGTTGCTGAAATAAACTTATTTAATAAGCCTAAGTTGCTGAAATAAGCCTATTTAATAAGGCTATTTAATAAGTCTAAGTTGCTGAAATAAACCTATTTAATAAGCCTAAGTACCTAAAATAAGCCTATTTAATGAGGCTATTTAATAAGTCTATTTAATAAGCCTATTTAATAAGCCTATTTAATAAGCCTATTTATTGAGCCTATTGTATAAGCCTATTTATTGAGCCTATTTAATTAGCCTATTTATTGAGCCTATTTAATTAGCCTATTTAATAAGCCTATTTAATAAGCCTATTTATTGAGCCTATTTAATAAGCCTATTTAATAAGCCTATTTAATAAGTATTTAATGAGCCTATTTAATAAGTCTATTTAATAAGCCTATTTAATAAGCCTATTTAATAAGCCTATTTAATAAGTATTTAATGAGCCTATTTAATAAGTCTATTTAATAAGCCTATTTAATAAGGCTATTTAATGAGTCTAAGTTGCTGAAATAAGCCTATTTAATAAGCCTATTTAATAAGCCTATTTAATAAGTATTTAATGAGCCTATTTAATAAGCCTATTTATTGAGCCTATTTAATAAGCCTATTTATTGAGCCTATTGTATAAGCCTATTTATTGAGCCTATTTAATTAGCCTATTTATTGAGCCTATTTAATTAAACTTATTTAATAAGCCTAAGTTGCTGAAATAAGCCTATTTAATAAGGCTATTTAATAAGTCTAAGTTGCTGAAATAAACCTATTTAATAAGCCTAAGTACCTAAAATAAGCCTATTTAATGAGGCTATTTAATAAGTCTATTTAATAAGCCTATTTAATAAGCCTATTTAATAAGCCTATTTAATAAGCCTATTTAATACGCCTATTTAATAAACATATTTAATAAGTCTTTAATGAGCCTATTTAATAAGTCTATTTAATAAGCCTTTTTAATGAGCCTATTTAATAAGTCTATTTAATAAGCCTATTTAATAAGTCTATTTAATAAGTCTATTTAATAAGCCTATTTAATAAGTATTTAATGAGCCTATTTAATAAGCCTATTTATTGAGCCTATTTAATAAGCCTATTTATTGAGCCTATTGTATAAGCCTATTTATTGAGCCTATTTAATTAGCCTATTTATTGAGCCTATTTAATTAGCCTATTTAATAAGCCTATTTAATAAGCCTATTTATTGAGCCTATTTAATAAGCCTATTTAATAAGCCTATTTAATAAGTATTTAATGAGCCTATTTAATAAGTCTATTTAATAAGCCTATTTAATAAGCCTATTTAATAAGCCTATTTAATAAGTATTTAATGAGCCTATTTAATAAGTCTATTTAATAAGCCTATTTAATAAGGCTATTTAATGAGTCTAAGTTGCTGAAATAAGCCTATTTAATAAGCCTATTTAATAGGCATATTTAATAAGTCTAAGTTGGTGAAATAAGCCTATTTAATAAGCCTAAGTTTCTGAATGAGCCTATTTAATAAGCCTAAGTTGCTGAACAAGCCTATTTAATAAGCCTAAGTTGCTGAATAAACCTATTTAATAAGTCTAAGTTGCTGAAATAAACCTATTCAATAAGGCTATTTAATAAGCCTAAGTTGCTGAAATAAGCCTATTTAATAAGCCTATTTAATAAGCCTATTTAATAAGTATTTAATGAGGCTATTTAATAAGCCTATTTAATAAGCCTATTTAATAAGCCTATTTAATACGCCTATTTAATAAACATATTTAATAAGTATTTAATGAGCCTATTTAATAAGCCTATTTATTGAGCCTATTTAATAAGCCTATTTATTGAGCCTATTTAATAAGCCTATTTATTGAGCCTATTTAATAAGCCTATTTATTGAGCCTATTTAATAAGCCTATTTAATAAGTCTATTTAATAAGCTTATTTAATAAGCCTATTTAATAAGCCTATTTATTGAGCCTATTTAATAAGCCTATTTAATAAGCCTATTTATTGAGCCTATTTAATAAGCCTATTTATTGTGCCTATTTAATAAGCCTATTTAATAAGCCTATTTATTGAGCCTATTTAATAAGTCTATATAATAAGCCTATTTAATAAGCCTATTTAATAAGTGTTTAATGAGCCTATTTAATAAGTCTATTTAATAAGCCTGTTTAATAGGCCTATTTAATAAGTCTAAGTTGCTGAAATAAGCCTATTTAATAAGCCTATTTAATAAGCCTATTTAATAAGCCTATTTATTGAGCCTATTTAATAAGCCTATTTAATAAGTATTTAATGAGGCTATTTAATAAGCCTATTTAATAAGCCTATTTAATAAGCCTATTTAATACGCCTATTTAATAAACATATTTAATAAGTATTTAATGAGCCTATTTAATAAGCCTATTTATTGAGCCTATTTAATAAGCCTATTTATTAAGCCTATTTATTGAGCCTATTTAATAAGCCTATTTAATAAGCCTATTTATTGAGCCTATTTAATAAGTATATTTAATAAGCCTATTTAATAAGCCTATTTAATAAGTGTTTAATGAGCCTATTTAATAAGTCTATTTAATAAGCCTATTTAATAGGCCTATTTAATAAGTCTAAGTTGCAGAAATAAGCCTATTTAATAAGCCTATTTAATAGGCCTATTTAATAAGCCTAAGTTGCTGAAATAAGCCTATTTAATAAGTCTAAGTTGCTGAAATAAGGCTAATTAATAAGCCTAAGTTGCTGAAATAAGCCTATTTAATAAGCCTAAGTTGCTGAAATACGGCTATTTAATAAGTCTAAGTTGCTGAAATAAGCCTATTTAATAAGCCAAAATTGCTGAAATAAGTATATTTAATAAGCATAAGTTGCTGAAATAAGCCTATTTAATAAGTCTAAGTTGCTGAAATAAGGCTATTTAATAAGTCTAAGTTGCTGAAATAAACCTATTTAATAAGCCTAAGTTGCTAAAATAAGCCTATTTAATGAGGCTATTTGATAAGTCTATTTAATAAGCCTATTTAATAAGCTTATTTAATAAGCCTATTTAATAAGCCTATTTATTGAGCCTATTTAATAAGCCTGTTTATTGAGCCTATTTAATAAGCCTATTTATTGAGCCTATTTAATAAGCCTATTTATTGAGCCTATTTAATAAGCCTATTTAATAAGTCTATTTAATAAGCCTATTTAATAAGCCTATTTAATAAGCCTATTTATTGAGCCTATTTAATAAGTCTATTTAATAAGCCTATTTAATAAGCCTATTTAATAAGTATTTAATGAGCCTATTTAATACGTCTATTTAATAAGCCTATTTAATAGGCCTATTTAATAAGTCTAAGTTGCTGAAATAAGCCTATTTAATAAGCCTATTTAATAGGCCTATTTAATAAGCCTAAGTTGCTGAAATAAGCCTATTTAATAAGTCTAAGTTACTGAAATAAGGCTATTTAATAAGCCTAAGTTGCTGAAATAAGCCTATTTAATAAGCCTAAGTTGCTGAAATAAGGCTATATAATAAGTATAAGTTGCTGAAATAAGGCTATTTAATAAGTCTAAGTTGCTGAAATAAGCCTAATTAATAAGTCTAAGTTGCTGAAATAAGCCTATTTAATGAGGCTATTTAATAAGTCTATTTAATAAGCCTATTTAATAAGCCTATTTAAAAAGCCTATTTAATAAGCCTATTTAATACGCCTATTTAATAAACATATTTAATAAGTATTTAATGAGCCTATTTAATAAGGCTATTTAATAAGCCTTTTTAATAAGCCTATTTAATAAGTCTATTTAATAAGCCTATTTAATAAGTCTATTTAATAAGTCTATTTAATAAGCCTATTTAATAAGTATTTAATGAGCCTATTTAATAAGCCTATTTATTGAGCCTATTTAATAAGCCTATTTATTGAGCCTATTTAATAAGCCTATTTATTGAGCCTATTTAATAAGCCTATTTATTGAGCCTATTTAATAAGCCTATTTAATAAGTCTATTTAATAAGCCTATTTAATAAGCCTATTTAATAAGCCTATTTATTGAGGCTATTTAATAGGCCTATTTAATAAGCCTATTTAATGAGCCTATTTAATAAGTCTATTTAATAAGCCTATTTAATAGGCCTATTTAATAAGTCTAAGTTGCTGAAATAAGCCTATTTAATAAGTCTAAGTTGCTGAAATAAGGCTAATTAATAAGCCTAAGTTGCTGAAATAAGCCTATTTAATAAGCCTAAGTTGCTGAAATAAGTATATTTAATAAGCATAAGTTGCTGAAATAAGCCTATTTAATAAGTCTAAGTTGCTGAAATAAGGCTATTTAATAAGTCTAAGTTGCTGAAATAAACCTATTTAATAAGCCTAAGTTGCTAACATAAGCCTATTTAATGAGGTTATTTAATAAGTCTATTTAATAAGCCTATTTAATAAGCCTATTTAATAAGTCTATTTAATAAGTCTATTTAATAAGTATTTAATGAGCCTATTTAATAAGCCTATTTATTGAGCCTATTTTATAAGCCTGTTTATTGAGCCTATTTAATAAACCTATTTATTGAGCCTATTTAATAAGCCTATTTATTGAGCCTATTTAATAAGCCTATTTAATAAGTCTATTTAATAAGCCTATTTAATAAGCCTATTTAATAAGCCTATTTATTAAGTCTACTTAATAAGCCTATTTAATAAGCCTATTTATTGAGCCTATTTAATAAGTCTATTTAATAAGCCTATTTAATAGGCCTATTTAATAAGTCTAAGTTGCTGAAATAAGCCTATTTAATAAGCCTATTTAATAGGCCTATTTAATAAGCCTAAGTTGCTGAAATAAGCCTATTTAATAAGTCTAAGTTGCTGAAATAAGGCTATTTAATAAGCCTAAGTTGCTGAAATAAGCCTATTTAATAAGCGTAAGTTGCTGAAATAAAGCTATTTAATAAGTCTAAGTTGCTGAAATAAGCCTATTTAATAAGCCTAAGTTGCTGAAATAAGCCCATTCAATAAGCCTATTTAATAAGCCTAAGTTGCTGAAATAAGCCTATTTAATAAGCCTATTTAATAAGCCTATTTAATAGGCCTATTTAATAAGTCTAAGTTGCTGAAATAAGCCTATTTAATAAGCCTAAGTTGCTGAATGAGCCTATTTAATAAGCCTAAGTTGCTGAATAAGCCTATTAAATAAGCCTAATTTGCTGAATAAACCTATTTAATAAGTCTAAGTTGCTGAAATAAGCCTATTTAATAAGGCTATTTAATAAGCCTAAGTTGCTGAATAAGCCTATTTAATAAGCCTTAGTTGCTGAAATAAGCCTATTTAATAAGGCTATTTAATGAGCCTAAGTTGCTGAAATAAGCCTATTTAATAAGCCTAAGTTTCTGAACTAAGCCTATTTAAAAAGGTATATTTAATAAGTCTAAGTTGCTGACATAAACCTATTTAAAAATGCTATTTAATAAGCCTAAGTTGCTGAAATAAACCTGTTTAACAACGCTATTTAATAAGCATAAGTTGCTGAAATAAGCCTATTTAATAAGGCTATTTAATAAGTCTAAGTTGCTGAAATAAACCTATTTAATAAGCCTAAGTTACTAAAATAAGCCTATTTAATGAGGCTATTTAATAAGTCTATTTAATAAGCATATTGAATAAGCCTATTTAATAAGCCTATTTAATAAGCCTATTTAATACGCCTATTTAATAAACATATTTAATAAGTATTTAATGAGCCTATTTAATAAGCCTTTTTAATAAGCCTATTTAATAAGTCTATTTAATAAGCCTATTTAATAAGTCTATTTAATAAGTCTATTTAATAAGCCTATTTAATAAGTATTTAATGAGCCTATTTAATAAGCCTATTTATTGAGCCTATTTAATAAGCCTATTTATTGAGCCTATTTAATAAGCCTATTTATTGAGCCTATTTAATAAGCCTATTTATTGAGCCTATTTAATAAGCCTATTTAATAAGTCTATTTAATAAGCCTATTTAATAAGCCGATTTAATAAGCCAATTTATTGAGCCTATTTAATAAGCCTATTTAATAAGCCTATTTATTGAGCCTATTTAATAAGTCTATTTAATAAGCCTATTTAATAAGCCTATTTAATAAGTATTTAATGAGCCTATTTAATACATCTATTTAATAAGCCTATTTAATAAGGCTATTTAATGAGCAAAGTTGCTGAAATAAGCCTATTTAATAAGCCTATTTAATAGGCCTATTTAATATGTCTAAGTTGCTGAAATAAGCCTATTTAATAAGCCTATTTAATAAGCCTATTTAATAAGTGTTTAATGAGCCTATTTAATAAGTCTATTTAATAAGCCTATTTAATAGGCCTATTTAATAAGTCTAAGTTGCAGAAATAAGCCTATTTAATAAGCCTATTTAATAGGCCTATTTAATAAGCCTAAGTTGCTGAAATAAGCCTATTTAATAAGTCTAAGTTGCTGAAATAAGGCTAATTAATAAGCCTAAGTTGCTGAAATAAGCCTATTTAATAAGCCTAAGTTGCTGAAATACGGCTATTTAATAAGTCTAAGTTGCTGAAATAAGCCTATTTAATAAGCCAAAATTGCTGAAATAAGTATATTTAATAAGCATAAGTTGCTGAAATAAGCCTATTTAATAAGTCTAAGTTGCTGAAATAAGGCTATTTAATAAGTCTAAGTTGCTGAAATAAACCTATTTAATAAGCCTAAGTTGCTAAAATAAGCCTATTTAATGAGGCTATTTGATAAGTCTATTTAATAAGCCTATTTAATAAGCTTATTTAATAAGCCTATTTAATAAGCCTATTTATTGAGCCTATTTAATAAGCCTGTTTATTGAGCCTATTTAATAAGCCTATTTATTGAGCCTATTTAATAAGCCTATTTATTGAGCCTATTTAATAAGCCTATTTAATAAGTCTATTTAATAAGCCTATTTAATAAGCCTATTTAATAAGCCTATTTATTGAGCCTATTTAATAAGTCTATTTAATAAGCCTATTTAATAAGCCTATTTAATAAGTATTTAATGAGCCTATTTAATAAGTCTATTTAATAAGCCTATTTAATAGGCCTATTTAATAAGTCTAAGTTGCTGAAATAAGCCTATTTAATAAGCCTATTTAATAGGCCTATTTAATAAGCCTAAGTTGCTGAAATAAGCCTATTTAATAAGTCTAAGTTACTGAAATAAGGCTATTTAATAAGCCTAAGTTGCTGAAATAAGCCTATTTAATAAGCCTAAGTTGCTGAAATAAGGCTATATAATAAGTATAAGTTGCTGAAATAAGGCTATTTAATAAGTCTAAGTTGCTGAAATAAGCCTAATTAATAAGTCTAAGTTGCTGAAATAAGCCTATTTAATGAGGCTATTTAATAAGTCTATTTAATAAGCCTATTTAATAAGCCTATTTAAAAAGCCTATTTAATAAGCCTATTTAATACGCCTATTTAATAAACATATTTAATAAGTATTTAATGAGCCTATTTAATAAGGCTATTTAATAAGCCTTTTTAATAAGCCTATTTAATAAGTCTATTTAATAAGCCTATTTAATAAGTCTATTTAATAAGTCTATTTAATAAGCCTATTTAATAAGTATTTAATGAGCCTATTTAATAAGCCTATTTATTGAGCCTATTTAATAAGCCTATTTATTGAGCCTATTTAATAAGCCTATTTATTGAGCCTATTTAATAAGCCTATTTATTGAGCCTATTTAATAAGCCTATTTAATAAGTCTATTTAATAAGCCTATTTAATAAGCCTATTTAATAAGCCTATTTATTGAGGCTATTTAATAGGCCTATTTAATAAGCCTATTTATTGACCCTATTTAATAAGTCTATTTAATAAGCCTATTTAATAAGCCTATTTAATAAGTATTTAATGAGCCTATTTAATAAGTCTATTTAATAAGCCTATTTAATAGGCCTATTTAATAAGTCTAAGTTGCTGAAATAAGCCTATTTAATAAGTCTAAGTTGCTGAAATAAGGCTAATTAATAAGCCTAAGTTGCTGAAATAAGCCTATTTAATAAGCCTAAGTTGCTGAAATAAGTATATTTAATAAGCATAAGTTGCTGAAATAAGCCTATTTAATAAGTCTAAGTTGCTGAAATAAGGCTATTTAATAAGTCTAAGTTGCTGAAATAAACTTATTTAATAAGCCTAAGTTGCTAACATAAGCCTATTTAATGAGGTTATTTAATAAGTCTATTTAATAAGCCTATTTAATAAGCCTATTTAATAAGCCTATTTAATAAGCCTATTTAATAAGTCTATTTAATAAGTATTTAATGAGCCTATTTAATAAGCCTATTTATTGAGCCTATTTTATAAGCCTGTTTATTGAGCCTATTTAATAAACCTATTTATTGAGCCTATTTAATAAGCCTATTTATTGAGCCTATTTAATAAGCCTATTTAATGAGTCTATTTAATAAGCCTATTTAATAAGCCTATTTAATAAGCCTATTTATTGAGTCTACTTAATAAGCCTATTTAATAAGCCTATTTATTGAGCCTATTTAATAAGTCTATTTAATAAGCCTATTTAATAGGCCTATTTAATAAGTCTAAGTTGCTGAAATAAGCCTATTTAATAAGCCTATTTAATAGGCCTATTTAATAAGCCTAAGTTGCTGAAATAATCCTATTTAATAAGTCTAAGTTGCTGAAATAAGGCTATTTAATAAGCCTAAGTTGCTGAAATAAGCCTATTTAATAAGCGTAAGTTGCTGAAATAAAGCTATTTAATAAGTCTAAGTTGCTGAAATAAGCCTATTTAATAAGCCTAAGTTGCTGAAATAAGCCCATTCAATAAGCCTATTTAATAAGCCTAAGTTGCTGAAATAAGCCTATTTAATAAGCCTATTTAATAAGCCTATTTAATAGGCCTATTTAATAAGTCTAAGTTGCTGAAATAAGCCTATTGAATAAGCCTAAGTTGCTGAATGAGCCTATTTAATAAGCCTAAGTTGCTGAATAAGCCTATTAAATAAGCCTAATTTGCTGAATAAACCTATTTAATAAGTCTAAGTTGCTGAAATAAGCCTATTTAATAAGGCTATTTAATAAGCCTAAGTTGCTGAATAAGCCTATTTAATAAGCCTTAGTTGCTGAAATAAGCCTATTTAATAAGGCTATTTAATGAGCCTAAGTTGCTGAAATAAGCCTATTTAATAAGCCTAAGTTTCTGAACTAAGCCTATTTAAAAAGGTATATTTAATAAGTCTAAGTTGCTGACATAAACCTATTTAAAAATGCTATTTAATAAGCCTAAGTTGCTGAAATAAACCTGTTTAACAACGCTATTTAATAAGCATAAGTTGCTGAAATAAGCCTATTTAATAAGGCTATTTAATAAGTCTAAGTTGCTGAAATAAACCTATTTAATAAGCCTAAGTTACTAAAATAAGCCTATTTAATGAGGCTATTTAATAAGTCTATTTAATAAGCATATTGAATAAGCCTATTTAATAAGCCTATTTAATAAGCCTATTTAATACGCCTATTTAATAAACATATTTAATAAGTATTTAATGAGCCTATTTAATAAGCCTTTTTAATAAGCCTATTTAATAAGTCTATTTAATAAGCCTATTTAATAAGTCTATTTAATAAGTCTATTTAATAAGCCTATTTAATAAGTATTTAATGAGCCTATTTAATAAGCCTATTTATTGAGCCTATTTAATAAGCCTATTTATTGAGCCTATTTAATAAGCCTATTTATTGAGCCTATTTAATAAGCCTATTTATTGAGCCTATTTAATAAGCCTATTTAATAAGTCTATTTAATAAGCCTATTTAATAAGCCGATTTAATAAGCCAATTTATTGAGCCTATTTAATAAGCCTATTTAATAAGCCTATTTATTGAGCCTATTTAATAAGTCTATTTAATAAGCCTATTTAATAAGCCTATTTAATAAGTATTTAATGAGCCTATTTAATACATCTATTTAATAAGCCTATTTAATAAGGCTATTTAATGAGCAAAGTTGCTGAAATAAACCTATTTAATAAGCCTATTTAATAGGCCTATTTAATATGTCTAAGTTGCTGAAATAAGCCTATTTAATAAGCCTAAGTTTCTGAATGAGCCTATTTAATAAGCCTAAGTTACTGAATAAACCTATTTAATAAGTCTAAGTTGCTGAAATAAGCCTATTCAATAAGGCTATTTAATAAGCCTAAGTTGCTGAAATAAGCCTATTTAATAAGCCTATTTAATAAGCCTATTTAATAAGTATTTAATGAGGCTATTTAATAAGCCTATTTAATAAGCCTATTTAATACGCCTATTTAATAAACATATTTAATAAGTATTTAATGAGCCTATTTATTAAGTCTATTTAATAAGCCTTTTTAATAAGCCTATTTAATAAGTCTATTTAATAAGCCTATTTAATAAGTCTATTTAATAAGTCTATTTAATAAGCCTATTTAATAAGTATTTAATGCACCTATTTAATAAGCCTATTTATTGAGCCTATTTAATAAGCCTATTTATTGAGCCTATTTAATAAGCCTATTTATTGAGCCTATTTAATAAGCCTATTTATTGAGCCTATTTAATAAGCCTATTTAATAAGCCTAAGTTGCTGAAATAAGCCTATTTAATAAGCATAAGTTGCTGAAATAAGGCTATTTAATAAGTCTAAGTTGCTGAAATAAGCCTATTTAATAAGCCTAAGTTGCTGAAATAAGCCCATTTAATAAGCCTATTTAATAAGTCTAAGTTGCTTAAATAAGCCTATTTAATAAGCCTATTTAATAGGCCTATTTAATAAGTCTAAGTTGCTGAAATAAGCCTATTTAATAAGCCTAAGTTGCTGAATGAGCCTATTTAATAAACCTAAGTTGCTGAAATAAGCCTATTTAATAAGCCTAAGTTGCTGAATAAGCCTATTTAATAAGCCTAAGTTGCTGAATAAACCTATTTAATAAGTCTTAGTTGCTGAAATAAGCCTATTTAATAAGGCTATTTAATAAGCCTAAGTTGCTGAATAAGCCTATTTAATAAGTCTAAGTTGCTGAAATAAGGCTATTTAATAAGCCTAAGTTGCTGAAATAAGGCTATAAGTTTAAGTTGCTGAAATAAGCCTATTTAATAAGCCTAAGTTGCTGAAATAAGCCTATTTAATAAGGCTATTTAATGAGCCTAAGTTGCTGAAATAAGCCTATTTAATAAGCCTAAGTTTCTGAACTAAGCCTATTTAAAAACGTATATTTAATAAGTCTAAGTTGCTGAAATAAACCTATTTAAAAATGCTATTTAATACGCCTAAGTTGCTGAAATAAACCTGTTTAATAAGCCTAAGTTGCTGAAATAAGCCTATTTAATAAGGCTATTTAATAAGTCTAAGTTGCTGAAATAAACCTATTTAATAAGCCTAAGTTGATAATATAAGCCTATTTAATGAGGCTATTTAATAAGTCTACTTAATAAGCCTATTTAATAAGCCTATTTGATAAGCCTATTTAATAAGCCTATTTAATACGCCTATTTAATAAACATATTTAATAAGTATTTAATGAGCCTATTTAATAAGTCTATTTAATAAGCCTTTTTAATAAGCCTATTTAATAAGTCTATTTAAAAAGCCTATTTAATAAGTCTATTTAATAAGTCTATTTAATAAGCCTATTTAATAAGTATTTAATGAGCCTATTTAATAAGCCTATTTATTGAGCCTATTTAATAAGCCTATTTATTGAGCCTATTTTATAAGCCTATTTATTGAGCCTATTTAATAAGCCTATTTATTGAGCCTATTTAATAAGCCTATTTATTGAGCCTATTTAATAAGCCTATTTAATAAGCCTATTTATTGAGCCTATTTAATAAGCCTATTTAATAAGCCTATTTATTGAGCCTATTTAATAAGTCTATTTATTAAGCCTATTTAATAGGCCTAATTAATAAGTATTTAATGAGCCTATTTAATAATTCTATTTAATAAGCCTATTTAATAGGCCTATTTAATAAGTCTAAGTTGCTGAAATAAGCCTATTTAATAAGCCTATTTAATAGGCCTATTAAATAAGTCTAAGTTGCTGAAATAAGCTTATTTAATAAGCCTAAGTTTCTAAATGAGCCTATTTGATAAGCCTAAGTTGCTGAAATAAGCCTATTTAATACGCCTAAGTTGCTGAATAAGCCTATTTAATATGCCTAAGTTGCTGAAATAAGCCTATTTAATAAGTTAAAGTTGCTGAAATAAGGCTATTTAATAAGCTTACGTTGCTGAAATAAGCCTATTTAATAAGCATAAGTTGCTGAAATAAGCCCATTTAATGAGTCTAAGTTGCTGAAATAAGGCTATTTAATAAGTCTAAGTTGCTGATATAAGCATTTTTAATCAGCGTAAGTTGCTGAAATAAGCCTATTTAATAAGCCCAAGTTGCTGAAATAAGCCTACTTAATTAGGCGATTTAATAAGCCTAAGTTGCTGAAATAAGCCTATTTAATAAGCGTAAGTTGCTGAAATAAGCCTATTTAATAAGCCTAAGTTGCTGAAATAAGCCCATTTAATAAGCCTATTTAATAAGCCTAAGTTGCTGAAATAAGCCTATTTAATAAGCCTATTTAATAAGCCTATTTAAAAGGCCTATGTAATAAGTCTAAGTTACTGAAATAAGCCTATTTAATAAGCGTAAGTTGCTGAAATAAGCCTATTTAATAAGCCTAAGTTGCTGAAATAAGCCCATTTAATAAGCCTATTTAATAAGCCTAAGTTGCTGAAATAAGCCTATTTAATAAGCCTATTTAATAAGCCTATTTAAAAGGCCTATTTAATAAGTCTAAGTTTCTGAAATAAGCCTATTTAATAAGCCTAAGTTGCTGAATGAGCCTATGTAATAAGCCTAAGTTGCTGAAATAAGCCTATTTAATAAGCCTAATTTGCTGAATAAGCCTATTTAATAAGCCTAAGTTGCTTAATAAACCTATTTAATAAGTCTAAGTTGCTGAAATAAGCATATTTAATAAGGCTATTTAATAAGCCTAAGTTGCTGAATAAGCCTATTTAATAAGTCTAAGTTGCTGAAATAAGGCTATTTAATAAGCCTAAGTTGCTGAAATAAGGCGATTTAATAAGTTTAAGTTGCTGAAATAAGCCTATTTAATAAGCCTAAGTTGCTGAAATAAGCCTATTAAATAAGGCTATTTAATGAGCCTAAGTTGCTGAAATAAGCCTATTTAATACGCCTAAGTTTCTGAACTAAGCCTATTTAAAAAGGTATATTTAATAAGTCTAAGTTGCTGAAATAAACCTATTTAAAATGCTATTTAATAAGCCTAAGTTGCTGAAATAAACCTGTTTAATAAGCCTAAGTTGCTGAAATAAGCCTATTTAATAAGGCTTTTTAATAAGTCTAAGTTGCTGAAATAAACCTATTTAATAAGCCTAAGTTGATAAAATAAGCCTATTTAATGAGGCTATTTAATAAGTCTACTTAATAAGCCTATTTAATAAGCCTATTTGATAAGCCTATTTAATAAGCCTATTTAATATGCCTATTTAATAAACATATTTAATAAGTATTTAATGAGCCTATTTAATAAGCCTTTTTAATAAGCCTATTTAATAAGTCTATTTAATAAGCCTATTTAATAAGTCTATTTAATAAGTCTATTTAATAAGCCTATTTAATAAGTATTTAATGAGCCTATTTAATAAGCCTATTTATTGAGCCTATTTAATAAGCCTATTTATTGAGCCTATTTAATAAGCCTATTTATTGAGCCTATTTAATAAGCCTATTTATTGAGTCTATTTAATAAGCCTATTTAATAAGTCTATTTAATAAGCCTATTTAATAAGCCTATTTATAAGCCTATTTATTGAGCCTATTTATAAGCCTATTTAATAAGCCTATTTAATAAGTATTTAATGAGCCTATTTAATAAGTCTATTTAATAAGCCTATTTAATAGGCCTATTTAATAAGTCTAAGTTGCTGAAATAAGCCTATTTAATAAGCCTATTTAATAAGCCTTTTTAATCAGCGTAAGTTGCTGAAATAAGCCTATTTAATAAGCCCAAGTTGCTGAAATAAGCCTACTTATTTAGGCTATTTAATAAGCCTAAGTTGCTGAAATAAGCCTATTTAATAAGCGTAAGTTGCTGAAACAAGGCTATTTAATACGTCTAAGTTGCTGAAATAAGCCTATTTAATAAGCCTAAGTTGCTGAAATAAGCCCATTTAATAAGCCTATTTAATAAGCCTAAGTTGCTGAAATAAGCCTATTTAATAAGCCTATTTAATAAGCCTATTTGATAGGCCTATTTAATAAGTCTAAGTTGCTGAAATAAGCCTATTTAATAAGCCTAAGTTGCTGAATGAGCCTATTTAATAAGCCTAAGTTGCTGAAATTAGCCTATTTAATAAGCCTAAGTTGCTGAATAAGCCTATTTAATAAGCCTAAGTTGCTGAATAAACCTATTTAATAAGTCTAAGTTGCTGAAATACGCCTATTTAATAAGGCTATTTAATAAGCCTAAGTTGCTGAATAAGCCTATTTAATAAGTCTAAGTTGCTGAAGTAAGGCTATTTAATAAACCTAAGTTGCTGAAATAAGCCTATTTAATAAGCCTAAGTTGCTGAAATAAGCCTATTTAATAAGGCTATTTAATGAGCCTAAGTTGCTGAAATAAGCCTATTTAATAAGTTTAAGTTGCTGAAATAAGGCTATTTAATAAGCCTACGTTGCTGAAATAAGCCTATTTAATAAGCATAAGTTGCTGAAATAAGCCCATTTAATGAGTCTAAGTTGCTGAAATAAGGCTATTTAATAAGTCTAAGTTGCTGATATAAGCATTTTTAATCAGCGTAAGTTGCTGAAATAAGCCTATTTAATAAGCCCAAGTTGCTGAAATAAGCCTACTTAATTAGGCGATTTAATAAGCCTAAGTTGCTGAAATAAGCCTATTTAATAAGCGTAAGTTGCTGAAATAAGCCTATTTAATAAGCCTAAGTTGCTGAAATAAGCCCATTTAATAAGCCTATTTAATAAGCCTAAGTTGCTGAAATAAGCCTATTTAATAAGCCTATTTAATAAGCCTATTTAAAAGGCCTATTTAATAAGTCTAAGTTACTGAAATAAGCCTATTTAATAAGCCTATTTAATAGGCCTATTTAATAAGTCTAAGTTGCTGAAATAAGCCTATTTAATAAGCCTAAGTTGCTGAATGAGCCTATGTAATAAGCCTAAGTTGCTGAAATAAGCCTATTTAATAAGCCTAATTTGCTGAATAAGCCTATTTAATAAGCCTAAGTTGCTTAATAAACCTATTTAATAAGTCTAAGTTGCTGAAATAAGCCTATTTAATAAGGCTATTTAATAAGCCTAAGTTGCTGAATAAGCCTATTTAATAAGTCTAAGTTGCTGAAATAAGGCTATTTAATAAGCCTAAGTTGCTGAAATAAGGCGATTTAATAAGTTTAAGTTGCTGAAATAAGCCTATTTAATAAGCCTAAGTTGCTGAAATAAGCCTATTAAATAAGGCTATTTAATGAGCCTAAGTTGCTGAAATAAGCCTATTTAATACGCCTAAGTTTCTGAACTAAGCCTATTTAAAAAGGTATATTTAATAAGTCTAAGTTGCTGAAATAAACCTATTTAAAATGCTATTTAATAAGCCTAAGTTGCTGAAATAAACCTGTTTAATAAGCCTAAGTTGCTGAAATAAGCCTATTTAATAAGGCTTTTTAATAAGTCTAAGTTGCTGAAATAAACCTATTTAATAAGCCTAAGTTGATAAAATAAGCCTATTTAATGAGGCTATTTAATAAGTCTACTTAATAAGCCTATTTAATAAGCCTATTTGATAAGCCTATTTAATAAGCCTATTTAATATGCCTATTTAATAAACATATTTAATAAGTATTTAATGAGCCTATTTAATAAGCCTTTTTAATAAGCCTATTTAATAAGTCTATTTAATAAGCCTATTTAATAAGTCTATTTAATAAGTCTATTTAATAAGCCTATTTAATAAGTATTTAATGAGCCTATTTAATAAGCCTATTTATTGAGCCTATTTAATAAGCCTATTTATTGAGCCTATTTAATAAGCCTATTTATTGAGCCTATTTAATAAGCCTATTTATTGAGTCTATTTAATAAGCCTATTTAATAAGTCTATTTAATAAGCCTATTTAATAAGCCTATTTAATAAGCCTATTTATTGAGCCTATTTAATAAGCCTATTTAATAAGCCTATTTATTGAGCCTATTTAATAAGTCTATTTTATAAGCCTATTTAATAAGCCTATTTAATAAGTATTTAATGAGCCTATTTAATAAGTCTATTTAATAAGCCTATTTAATAGGCCTATTTAATAAGTCTAAGTTGCTGAAATAAGCCTATTTAATAAGCCTATTTAATCAGCGTAAGTTGCTGAAATAAGCCTATTTAATAAGCCCAAGTTGCTGAAATAAGCCTACTTATTTAGGCTATTTAATAAGCCTAAGTTGCTGAAATAAGCCTATTTAATAAGCGTAAGTTGCTGAAACAAGGCTATTTAATACGTCTAAGTTGCTGAAATAAGCCTATTTAATAAGCCTAAGTTGCTGAAATAAGCCCATTTAATAAGCCTATTTAATAAGCCTAAGTTGCTGAAATAAGCCTATTTAATAAGCCTATTTAATAAGCCTATTTGATAGGCCTATTTAATAAGTCTAAGTTGCTGAAATAAGCCTATTTAATAAACCTAAGTTGCTGAATGAGCCTATTTAATAAGCCTAAGTTGCTGAAATTAGCCTATTTAATAAGCCTAAGTTGCTGAATAAGCCTATTTAATAAGCCTAAGTTGCTGAATAAACCTATTTAATAAGTCTAAGTTGCTGAAATAAGCCTATTTAATAAGGCTATTTAATAAGCCTAAGTTGCTGAATAAGCCTATTTAATAAGTCTAAGTTGCTGAAGTAAGGCTATTTAATAAACCTAAGTTGCTGAAATAAGCCTATTTAATAAGCCTAAGTTGCTGAAATAAGCCTATTTAATAAGGCTATTTAATGAGCCTAAGTTGCTGAAATAAGCCTATTTAATAAGCCTAAGTTTCTGAACTAAGCCTATTTAAAAAGGTATATTTAATAAATCTAAGTTGCTGAAATAAACCTATTTAAAAATGCTATTTAATAAGCCTAAGTTGCTGAAATAAACCTGTTTAATAAGGCTATTTAATAAGCATAAGTTGCTGAAATAAACTTATTTAATAAGCCTAAGTTGCTGAAATAAGCCTATTTAATAAGGCTATTTAATAAGTCTAAGTTGCTGAAATAAACCTATTTAATAAGCCTAAGTACCTAAAATAAGCCTATTTAATGAGGCTATTTAATAAGTCTATTTAATAAGCCTATTTAATAAGCCTATTTAATAAGCCTATTTAATAAGCCTATTTAATACGCCTATTTAATAAACATATTTAATAAGTCTTTAATGAGCCTATTTAATAAGTCTATTTAATAAGCCTTTTTAATGAGCCTATTTAATAAGTCTATTTAATAAGCCTATTTAATAAGTCTATTTAATAAGTCTATTTAATAAGCCTATTTAATAAGTATTTAATGAGCCTATTTAATAAGCCTATTTATTGAGCCTATTTAATAAGCCTATTTATTGAGCCTATTGTATAAGCCTATTTATTGAGCCTATTTAATTAGCCTATTTATTGAGCCTATTTAATTAGCCTATTTAATAAGCCTATTTAATAAGCCTATTTATTGAGCCTATTTAATAAGCCTATTTAATAAGCCTATTTAATAAGTATTTAATGAGCCTATTTAATAAGTCTATTTAATAAGCCTATTTAATACGCCTATTTAATAAACATATTTAATAAGTCTTTAATGAGCCTATTTAATAAGTCTATTTAATAAGCCTTTTTAATGAGCCTATTTAATAAGTCTATTTAATAAGCCTATTTAATAAGTCTATTTAATAAGTCTATTTAATAAGCCTATTTAATAAGTATTTAATGAGCCTATTTAATAAGCCTATTTATTGAGCCTATTTAATAAGCCTATTTATTGAGCCTATTGTATAAGCCTATTTATTGAGCCTATTTAATTAGCCTATTTATTGAGCCTATTTAATTAGCCTATTTAATAAGCCTATTTAATAAGCCTATTTATTGAGCCTATTTAATAAGCCTATTTAATAAGCCTATTTAATAAGTATTTAATGAGCCTATTTAATAAGTCTATTTAATAAGCCTATTTAATAAGCCTATTTAATAAGTATTTAATGAGCCTATTTAATAAGTCTATTTAATAAGCCTATTTAATAAGGCTATTTAATGAGTCTAAGTTGCTGAAATAAGCCTATTTAATAAGCCTATTTAATAGGCATATTTAATAAGTCTAAGTTGGTGAAATAAGCCTATTTAATAAGCCTAAGTTTCTGAATGAGCCTATTTAATAAGCCTAAGTTGCTGAACAAGCCTATTTAATAAGCCTAAGTTGCTGAATAAACCTATTTAATAAGTCTAAGTTGCTGAAATAAACCTATTCAATAAGGCTATTTAATAAACCTAAGTTGCTGAAATAAGCCTATTTAATAAGCCTATTTAATAAGCCTATTTAATAAGTATTTAATGAGGCTATTTAATAAGCCTATTTAATAAGCCTATTTAATAAGCCTATTTAATACGCCTATTTAATAAACATATTTAATAAGTATTTAATGAGCCTATTTAATAAGCCTATTTATTGAGCCTATTTAATAAGCCTATTTATTGAGCCTATTTAATAAGCCTATTTATTGAGCCTATTTAATAAGCCTATTTATTGAGCCTATTTAATAAGCCTATTTAATAAGTCTATTTAATAAGCCTATTTAATAAGCCTATTTAATAAGCCTATTTATTGAGCCTATTTAATAAGCCTATTTAATAAGCCTATTTATTGAGCCTATTTAATAAGCCTATTTATTGTGCCTATTTAATAAGCCTATTTAATTAGCCTATTTATTGAGCCTATTTAATAAGTCTATATAATAAGCCAATTTAATAAGCCTATTTAATAAGTGTTTAATGAGCCTATTTAATAAGTCTATTTAATAAGCCTGTTTAATAGGCCTATTTAATAAGTCTAAGTTGCTGAAATAAGCCTATTTAATAAGCCTATTTAATAAACCTATTTAATAAGCCTATTTATTGAGCCTATTTAATAAGCCTATTTAATAAGTATTTAATGAGGCTATTTAATAAGCCTATTTAATACGCCTATTTAATAAGCCTATTTAATACGCCTATTTAATAAACATATTTAATAAGTATTTAATGAGCCTATTTAATAAGCCTATTTATTGAGCCTATTTAATAAGCCTATTTATTAAGCCTATTTATTGAGCCTATTTAATAAGCCTATTTAATAAGCCTATTTATTGAGCCTATTTAATAAGTATATTTAATAAGCCTATTTAATAAGCCTATTTAATAAGCGTAAGTTGCTGAAACAAGGCTATTTAATACGTCTAAGTTGCTGAAATAAGCCTATTTAATAAGCCTAAGTTGCTGAAATAAGCCCATTTAATAAGCCTATTTAATAAGCCTAAGTTGCTGAAATAAGCCTATTTAATAAGCCTATTTAATAAGCCTATTTGATAGGCCTATTTAATAAGTCTAAGTTGCTGAAATAAGCCTATTTAATAAACCTAAGTTGCTGAATGAGCCTATTTAATAAGCCTAAGTTGCTGAAATTAGCCTATTTAATAAGCCTAAGTTGCTGAATAAGCCTATTTAATAAGCCTAAGTTGCTGAATAAACCTATTTAATAAGTCTAAGTTGCTGAAATAAGCCTATTTAATAAGGCTATTTAATAAGCCTAAGTTGCTGAATAAGCCTATTTAATAAGTCTAAGTTGCTGAAGTAAGGCTATTTAATAAACCTAAGTTGCTGAAATAAGCCTATTTAATAAGCCTAAGTTGCTGAAATAAGCCTATTTAATAAGGCTATTTAATGAGCCTAAGTTGCTGAAATAAGCCTATTTAATAAGCCTAAGTTTCTGAACTAAGCCTATTTAAAAAGGTATATTTAATAAATCTAAGTTGCTGAAATAAACCTATTTAAAAATGCTATTTAATAAGCCTAAGTTGCTGAAATAAACCTGTTTAATAAGGCTATTTAATAAGCATAAGTTGCTGAAATAAACTTATTTAATAAGCCTAAGTTGCTGAAATAAGCCTATTTAATAAGGCTATTTAATAAGTCTAAGTTGCTGAAATAAACCTATTTAATAAGCCTAAGTACCTAAAATAAGCCTATTTAATGAGGCTATTTAATAAGTCTATTTAATAAGCCTATTTAATAAGCCTATTTAATAAGCCTATTTAATAAGCCTATTTAATACGCCTATTTAATAAACATATTTAATAAGTCTTTAATGAGCCTATTTAATAAGTCTATTTAATAAGCCTTTTTAATGAGCCTATTTAATAAGTCTATTTAATAAGCCTATTTAATAAGTCTATTTAATAAGTCTATTTAATAAGCCTATTTAATAAGTATTTAATGAGCCTATTTAATAAGCCTATTTATTGAGCCTATTTAATAAGCCTATTTATTGAGCCTATTGTATAAGCCTATTTATTGAGCCTATTTAATTAGCCTATTTATTGAGCCTATTTAATTAGCCTATTTAATAAGCCTATTTAATAAGCCTATTTATTGAGCCTATTTAATAAGCCTATTTAATAAGCCTATTTAATAAGTATTTAATGAGCCTATTTAATAAGTCTATTTAATAAGCCTATTTAATAAGCCTATTTAATAAGCCTATTTAATAAGTATTTAATGAGCCTATTTAATAAGTCTATTTAATAAGCCTATTTAATAAGGCTATTTAATGAGTATAAGTTGCTGAAATAAGCCTATTTAATAAGCCTATTTAATAGGCATATTTAATAAGTCTAAGTTGGTGAAATAAGCCTATTTAATAAGCCTAAGTTTCTGAATGAGCCTATTTAATAAGCCTAAGTTGCTGAACAAGCCTATTTAATAAGCCTAAGTTGCTGAATAAACCTATTTAATAAGTCTAAGTTGCTGAAATAAACGTATTCAATAAGGCTATTTAATAAGCCTAAGTTGCTGAAATAAGCCTATTTAATAAGCCTATTTAATAAGCCTATTTAATAAGTATTTAATGAGGCTATTTAATAAGCCTATTTAATAAGCCTATTTAATAAGCCTATTTAATACGCCTATTTAATAAACATATTTAATAAGTATTTAATGAGCCTATTTAATAAGCCTATTTATTGAGCCTATTTAATAAGCCTATTTATTGAGCCTATTTAATAAGCCTATTTATTGAGCCTATTTAATAAGCCTATTTATTGAGCCTATTTAATAAGCCTATTTAATAAGTCTATTTAATAAGCCTATTTAATAAGCCTATTTAATAAGCCTATTTATTGAGCCTATTTAATAAGCCTATTTAATAAGCCTATTTATTGAGCCTATTTAATAAGCCTATTTATTGTGCCTATTTAATAAGCCTATTTAATTAGCCTATTTATTGAGCCTATTTAATAAGTCTATATAATAAGCCAATTTAATAAGCCTATTTAATAAGTGTTTAATGAGCCTATTTAATAAGTCTATTTAATAAGCCTGTTTAATAGGCCTATTTAATAAGTCTAAGTTGCTGAAATAAGCCTATTTAATAAGCCTATTTAATAAGCCTATTTAATAAGCCTATTTATTGAGCCTATTTAATAAGCCTATTTAATAAGTATTTAATGAGGCTATTTAATAAGCCTATTTAATACGCCTATTTAATAAGCCTATTTAATACGCCTATTTAATAAACATATTTAATAAGTATTTAATGAGCCTATTTAATAAGCCTATTTATTGAGCCTATTTAATAAGCCTATTTATTAAGCCTATTTATTGAGCCTATTTAATAAGCCTATTTAATAAGCCTATTTATTGAGCCTATTTAATAAGTATATTTAATAAGCCTATTTAATAAGCCTATTTAATAAGTGTTTAATGAGCCTATTTAATAAGTCTATTTAATAAGCCTATTTAATAGGCCTATTTAATAAGTCTAAGTTGCTGAAATAAGCCTATTTAATAAGCCTATTTAATAGGCCTATTTAATAAGCCTAAGTTGCTGAAATAAGCCTATTTAATAAGTCTAAGTTGCTGAAATAAGGCTAATTAATAAGCCTAAGTTGCTGAAATAAGCCTATTTAATAAGCCTAAGTTGCTGAAATACGGCTATTTAATAAGTCTAAGTTGCTGAAATAAGCCTATTTAATAAGCCAAAATTGCTGAAATAAGTATATTTAATAAGCATAAGTTGCTGAAATAAGCCTATTTAATAAGTCTAAGTTGCTGAAATAAGGCTATTTAATAAGTCTAAGTTGCTGAAATAAACCTATTTAATAAGCCTAAGTTGCTAAAATAAGCCTATTTAATGAGGCTATTTGATAAGTCTATTTAATAAGCCTATTTAATAAGCTTATTTAATAAGCCTATTTAATAAGCCTATTTATTGAGCCTATTTAATAAGCCTGTTTATTGAGCCTGTTTAATAAGCCTATTTATTGAGCCTATTTAATAAGCCTATTTATTGAGCCTATTTAATAAGCCTATTTAATAAGTCTATTTAATAAGCCTATTTAATAAGCCTATTTAATAAGTATTTAATGAGCCTATTTAATAAGTCTATTTAATAAGCCTATTTAATAGGCCTATTTAATAAGTCTAAGTTGCTGAAATAAGCCTATTTAATAAGCCTATTTAATAGGCCTATTTAATAAGCCTAAGTTGCTGAAATAAGCCTATTTAATAAGTCTAAGTTACTGAAATAAGGCTATTTAATAAGCCTAAGTTGCTTAAATAAGCCTATTTAATAAGCCTAAGTTGCTGAAATAAGGCTATTTAATAAGTATAAGTTGCTGAAATAAGGCTATTTAATAAGTCTAAGTTGCTGAAATAAGCCTATTTAATAAGTCTAAGTTGCTGAAATAAGCCTATTTAATGAGGCTATTTAATAAGTCTATTTAATAAGCCTATTTAATAAGCCTATTTAATAAGCCTATTTAATAAGCCTATTTAATACGCCTATTTAATAAACATATTTAATAAGTATTTAATGAGCCTATTTAATAAGGCTATTTAATAAGCCTTTTTAATAAGCCTATTTAATAAGTCTATTTAATAAGCCTATTTAATAAGTCTATTTAATAAGTCTATTTAATAAGCCTATTTAATAAGTATTTAATGAGCCTATTTAATAAGCCTATTTATTGAGCCTATTTAATAAGCCTATTTATTGAGCCTATTTAATAAGCCTATTTATTGAGCCTATTTAATAAGCCTATTTATTGAGCCTATTTAATAAGCCTATTTAATAAGTCTATTTAATAAGCCTATTTAATAAGCCTATTTAATAAGCCTATTTATTGAGGCTATTTAATAGGCCTATTTAATAAGCCTATTTATTGACCCTATTTAATAAGTCTATTTAATAAGCCTATTTAATAAGCCTATTTAATAAGTATTTAATGAGCCTATTTAATAAGTCTATTTAATAAGCCTATTTAATAGGCCTATTTAATAAGTCTAAGTTGCAGAAATAAGCCTATTTAATAAGTTTAAGTTGCTGAAATAAGGCTAATTAATAAGCCTAAGTTGCTGAAATAAGCCTATTTAATAAGCCTAAGTTGCTGAAATAAGTATATTTAATAAGCATAAGTTGCTGAAATAAGCCTATTTAATAAGTCTAAGTTGCTGAAATAAGGCTATTTAATAAGTCTAAGTTGCTGAAATAAACCTATTTAATAAGCCTAAGTTGCTAACATAAGCCTATTTAATGAGGTTATTTAATAAGTCTATTTAATAAGCCTATTTAATAAGCCTATTTAATAAGCCTATTTAATAAGCCTATTTAATAAGTCTATTTAATAAGTCTATTTAATAAGTATTTAATGAGCCTATTTAATAAGCCTATTTATTGAGCCTATTTTATAAGCCTGTTTATTGAGCCTATTTAATAAGCCTATTTATTGAGCCTATTTAATAAGCCTATTTATTGAGCCTATTTAATAAGCCTATTTAATAAGTCTATTTAATAAGCCTATTTAATAAGCCTATTTAATAAGCCTATTTATTGAGTCTACTTAATAAGCCTATTTAATAAGCCTATTTATTGAGCCTATTTAATAAGTCTATTTAATAAGCCTATTTAATAGGCCTATTTAATAAGTCTAAGTTGCTGAAATAAGCCTATTTAATAAGCCTATTTAATAGGCCTATTTAATAAGCCTAAGTTGCTGAAATAAGCCTATTTAATAAGTCTAAGTTGCTGAAATAAGGCTATTTAATAAGCCTAAGTTGCTGAAATAAGCCTATTTATTAAGCGTAAGTTGCTGAAATAAAGCTATTTAATAAGTCTAAGTTGCTGAAATAAGCCTATTTAATAAGCCTAAGTTGCTGAAATAAGCCCATTCAATAAGCCTATTTAATAAGCCTAAGTTGCTGAAATAAGCCTATTTAATAAGCCTATTTAATAAGCCTATTTAATAGGCCTATTTAATAAGTCTAAGTTGCTGAAATAAGCCTATTTAATAAGCCTAAGTTGCTGAATGAGCCTATTTAATAAGCCTAAGTTGCTGAATAAGCCTATTAAATAAGCCTAATTTGCTGAATAAACCTATTTAATAAGTCTAAGTTGCTGAAATAAGCCTATTTAATAAGGCTATTTAATAAGCCTAAGTTGCTGAATAAGCCTATTTAATAAGCCTTAGTTGCTGAAATAAGCCTATTTAATAAGGCTATTTAATGAGCTTAAGTTGCTGAAATAAGCCTATTTAATAAGCCTAAGTTTCTGAACTAAGCCTATTTAAAAAGGTATATTTAATAAGTCTAAGTTGCTGACATAAACCTATTTAAAAATGCTATTTAATAAGCCTAAGTTGCTGAAATAAACCTGTTTAACAACGCTATTTAATAAGCATAAGTTGCTGAAATAAGCCTATTTAATAAGGCTATTTAATAAGTCTAAGTTGCTGAAATAAACCTATTTAATAAGCCTAAGTTACTAAAATAAGCCTATTTAATGAGGCTATTTAATAAGTCTATTTAATAAGCATATTGAATAAGCCTATTTAATAAGCCTATTTAATAAGCCTATTTAATACGCCTATTTAATAAACATATTTAATAAGTATTTAATGAGCCTATTTAATAAGCCTTTTTAATAAGCCTATTTAATAAGTCTATTTAATAAGCCTATTTAATAAGTCTATTTAATAAGTCTATTTAATAAGCCTATTTAATAAGTATTTAATGAGCCTATTTAATAAGCCTATTTATTGAGCCTATTTAATAAGCCTATTTATTGAGCCTATTTAATAAGCCTATTTATTGAGCCTATTTAATAAGCCTATTTATTGAGCCTATTTAATAAGCCTATTTAATAAGTCTATTTAATAAGCCTATTTAATAAGCCTATTTAATAAGCCAATTTATTGAGCCTATTTAATAAGCCTATTTAATAAGCCTATTTATTGAGCCTATTTAATAAGTCTATTTAATAAGCCTATTTAATAAGCCTATTTAATAAGTATTTAATGAGCCTATTTAATACGTCTATTTAATAAGCCTATTTAATAAGGCTATTTAATGAGCCTAAGTTGCTGAAATAAGCCTATTTAATAAGCCTATTTAATAGGCCTATTTAATATGTCTAAGTTGCTGAAATAAGCCTATTTAATAAGCCTAAGTTTCTGAATGAGCCTATTTAATAAGCCTAAGTTACTGAATAAACCTATTTAATAAGTCTAAGTTGCTGAAATAAGCCTATTCAATAAGCCTATTTAATAAGCCTATTTAATAAGTCTATTTAATAAGTCTATTTAATAAGTATTTAATGAGCCTATTTAATAAGCCTATTTATTGAGCCTATTTTATAAGCCTGTTTATTGAGCCTATTTAATAAGCCTATTTATTGAGCCTATTTAATAAGCCTATTTATTGAGCCTATTTAATAAGCCTATTTAATAAGTCTATTTAATAAGCCTATTTAATAAGCCTATTTAATAAGCCTATTTATTGAGTCTACTTAATAAGCCTATTTAATAAGCCTATTTATTGAGCCTATTTAATAAGTCTATTTAATAAGCCTATTTAATAGGCCTATTTAATAAGTCTAAGTTGCTGAAATAAGCCTATTTAATAAGCCTATTTAATAGGCCTATTTAATAAGCCTAAGTTGCTGAAATAAGCCTATTTAATAAGTCTAAGTTGCTGAAATAAGGCTATTTAATAAGACTAAGTTGCTGAAATAAGCCTATTTATTAAGCGTAAGTTGCTGAAATAAAGCTATTTAATAAGTCTAAGTTGCTGAAATAAGCCTATTTAATAAGCCTAAGTTGCTGAAATAAGCCCATTCAATAAGCCTATTTAATAAGCCTAAGTTGCTGAAATAAGCCTATTTAATAAGCCTATTTAATAAGCCTATTTAATAGGCCTATTTAATAAGTCTAAGTTGCTGAAATAAGCCTATTTAATAAGCCTAAGTTGCTGAATGAGCCTATTTAATAAGCCTAAGTTGCTGAATAAGCCTATTAAATAAGCCTAATTTGCTGAATAAACCTATTTAATAAGTCTAAGTTGCTGAAATAAGCCTATTTAATAAGGCTATTTAATAAGCCTAAGTTGCTGAATAAGCCTATTTAATAAGCCTTAGTTGCTGAAATAAGCCTATTTAATAAGGCTATTTAATGAGCCTAAGTTGCTGAAATAAGCCTATTTAATAAGCCTAAGTTTCTGAACTAAGCCTATTTAAAAAGGTATATTTAATAAGTCTAAGTTGCTGACATAAACCTATTTAAAAATGCTATTTAATAAGCCTAAGTTGCTGAAATAAACCTGTTTAACAACGCTATTTAATAAGCATAAGTTGCTGAAATAAGCCTATTTAATAAGGCTATTTAATAAGTCTAAGTTGCTGAAATAAACCTATTTAATAAGCCTAAGTTACTAAAATAAGCCTATTTAATGAGGCTATTTAATAAGTCTATTTAATAAGCATATTGAATAAGCCTATTTAATAAGCCTATTTAATAAGCCTATTTAATACGCCTATTTAATAAACATATTTAATAAGTATTTAATGAGCCTATTTAATAAGCCTTTTTAATAAGCCTATTTAATAAGTCTATTTAATAAGCCTATTTAATAAGTCTATTTAATAAGTCTATTTAATAAGCCTATTTAATAAGTATTTAATGAGCCTATTTAATAAGCCTATTTATTGAGCCTATTTAATAAGCCTATTTATTGAGCCTATTTAATAAGCCTATTTATTGAGCCTATTTAATAAGCCTATTTATTGAGCCTATTTAATAAGCCTATTTAATAAGTCTATTTAATAAGCCTATTTAATAAGCCTATTTAATAAGCCAATTTATTGAGCCTATTTAATAAGCCTATTTAATAAGCCTATTTATTGAGCCTATTTAATAAGTCTATTTAATAAGCCTATTTAATAAGCCTATTTAATAAGTATTTAATGAGCCTATTTAATACGTCTATTTAATAAGCCTATTTAATAAGGCTATTTAATGAGCCTAAGTTGCTGAAATAAGCCTATTTAATAAGCCTATTTAATAGGCCTATTTAATATGTCTAAGTTGCTGAAATAAGCCTATTTAATAAGCCTAAGTTTCTGAATGAGCCTATTTAATAAGCCTAAGTTACTGAATAAACCTATTTAATAAGTCTAAGTTGCTGAAATAAGCCTATTCAATAAGGCTATTTAATAAGCCTAAGTTGCTGAAATAAGCCTATTTATTAAGCCTATTTAATAGGCCTAATTAATAAGTATTTAATGAGGCTATTTAATAAGCCTATTTAATAAGCCTATTTAATAAGTCTATTTAATAAGCCTATTTAATAAGTCTATTTAATAAGTCTATTTAATAAGCCTATTTAATAAGTATTTAATGCACCTATTTAATAAGCCTATTTATTGAGCCTATTTAATAAGCCTATTTATTGAGCCTATTTAATAAGCCTATTTATTGAGCCTATTTAATAAGCCTATTTATTGAGCCTATTTAATAAGCCTATTTAATAAGCCTAAGTTGCTGAAATAAGCCTATTTAATAAGCATAAGTTGCTGAAATAAGGCTATTTAATAAGTCTAAGTTGCTGAAATAAGCCTATTTAATAAGCCTAAGTTGCTGAAATAAGCCCATTTAATAAGCCTATTTAATAAGTCTAAGTTGCTTAAATAAGCCTATTTAATAAGCCTATTTAATAGGCCTATTTAATAAGTCTAAGTTGCTGAAATAAGCCTATTTAATAAGCCTAAGTTGCTGAATGAGCCTATTTAATAAGCCTAAGTTGCTGAAATAAGCCTATTTAATAAGCCTAAGTTGCTGAATAAGCCTATTTAATAAGCCTAACTTGCTGAATAAACCTATTTAATAAGTCTTAGTTGCTGAAATAAGCCTATTTAATAAGGCTATTTAATAAGCCTAAGTTGCTGAATAAGCCTATTTAATAAGTCTAAGTTGCTGAAATAAGGCTATTTAATAAGCCTAAGTTGCTGAAATAAGGCTATAAGTTTAAGTTGCTGAAATAAGCCTATTTAATAAGCCTAAGTTGCTGAAATAAGCCTATTTAATAAGGCTATTTAATGAGCCTAAGTTGCTGAAATAAGCCTATTTAATAAGCCTAAGTTTCTGAACTAAGCCTATTTAAAAAGGTATATTTAATAAGTCTAAGTTGCTGAAATAAACCTATTTAAAAATGCTATTTAATACGCCTAAGTTGCTGAAATAAACCTGTTTAATAAGCCTAAGTTGCTGAAATAAGCCTATTTAATAAGGCTATTTAATAAGTCTAAGTTGCTGAAATAAACCTATTTAATAAGCCTAAGTTGATAATATAAGCCTATTTAATGAGGCTATTTAATAAGTCTACTTAATAAGCCTATTTAATAAGCCTATTTGATAAGCCTATTTAATAAGCCTATTTAATACGCCTATTTAATAAACATATTTAATAAGTATTTAATGAGCCTATTTAATAAGTCTATTTAATAAGCCTTTTTAATAAGCCTATTTAATAAGTCTATTTAAAAAGCCTATTTAATAAGTCTATTTAATAAGTCTATTTAATAAGCCTATTTAATACGTATTTAATGAGCCTATTTAATAAGCCTATTTATTGAGCCTATTTAATAAGCCTATTTATTGAGCCTATTTTATAAGCCTATTTATTGAGCCTATTTAATAAGCCTATTTATTGAGCCTATTTAATAAGCCTATTTATTAAGCCTATTTAATAGGCCTAATTAATAAGTATTTAATGAGCCTATTTAATAATTATATTTAATAAGCCTATTTAATAGACCTATTTAATAAGTCTAAGTTGCTGAAATAAGCCTATTTAATAAGCCTATTTAATAGGCCTATTAAATAAGTCTAAGTTGCTGAAATAAGCTTATTTAATAAGCCTAAGTTTCTAAATGAGCCTATTTGATAAGCCTAAGTTGCTGAAATAAGCCTATTTAATACGCCTAAGTTGCTAAGTTGCTGAAATAAGCCTATTTAATAAGTTTAAGTTGCTGAAATAAGGCTATTTAATAAGCCTTCGTTGCTGAAATAAGCCTATTTAATAAGCATAAGTTGCTGAAATAAGCCCATTTAATGAGTCTAAGTTGCTGAAATAAGGCTATTTAATAAGTCTAAGTTGCTGATATAAGCATTTTTAATCAGCGTAAGTTGCTGAAATAAGCCTATTTAATAAGCCCAAGTTGCTGAAATAAGCCTACTTAATTAGGCGATTTAATAAGCCTAAGTTGCTGAAATAAGCCTATTTAATAAGCGTAAGTTGCTGAAATAAGCCTATTTAATAAGCCTAAGTTGCTGAAATAAGCCCATTTAATAAGCCTATTTAATAAGCCTAAGTTGCTGAAATAAGCCTATTTAATAAGCCTATTTAATAAGCCTATTTAAAAGGCCTATTTAATAAGTCTAAGTTACTGAAATAAGCCTATTTAATAAGCCTATTTAATAGGCCTATTTAATAAGTCTAAGTTGCTGAAATAAGCCTATTTAATAAGCCTAAGTTGCTGAATGAGCCTATGTAATAAGCCTAAGTTGCTGAAATAAGCCTATTTAATAAGCCTAATTTGCTGAATAAGCCTATTTAATAAGCCTAAGTTGCTTAATAAACCTATTTAATAAGTCTAAGTTGCTGAAATAAGCCTATTTAATAAGGCTATTTAATAAGCCTAAGTTGTTGAATAAGCCTATTTAATAAGTCTAAGTTGCTGAAATAAGGCTATTTAATAAGCCTAAGTTGCTGAAATAAGGCGATTTAATAAGTTTAAGTTGCTGAAATAAGCCTATTTAATAAGCCTAAGTTGCTGAAATAAGCCTATTAAATAAGGCTATTTAATGAGCCTAAGTTGCTGAAATAAGCCTATTTAATACGCCTAAGTTTCTGAACTAAGCCTACTTAAAAAGGTATATTTAATAAGTCTAAGTTGCTGAAATAAACCTATTTAAAATGCTATTTAATAAGCCTAAGTTGCTGAAATAAACCTGTTTAATAAGCCTAAGTTGCTGAAATAAGCCTATTTAATAAGGCTTTTTAATAAGTCTAAGTTGCTGAAATAAACCTATTTAATAAGCCTAAGTTGATAAAATAAGCCTATTTAATGAGGCTATTTAATAAGTCTACTTAATAAGCCTATTTAATAAGCCTATTTGATAAGCCTATTTAATAAGCCTATTTAATATGCCTATTTAATAAACATATTTAATAAGTATTTAATGAGCCTATTTAATAAGCCTTTTTAATAAGCCTATTTAATAAGTCTATTTAATAAGCCTATTTAATAAGTCTATTTAATAAGTCTATTTAATAAGCCTATTTAATAAGTATTTAATGAGCCTATTTAATAAGCCTATTTATTGAGCCTATTTAATAAGCCTATTTATTGAGCCTATTTTATAAGCCTATTTATTGAGCCTATTTAATAAGCATATTTATTGAGCCTATTTAATAAGCCTATTTAATAAGTCTATTTAATAAGCCTATTTAATAAGCCTATTTAATAAGTATTTAATGAGCCTATTTAATACGTCTATTTAATAAGCCTATTTAATAAGGCTATTTAATGAGCCTAAGTTGCTGAAATAAGCCTATTTAATAAGCCATTTAATAGGCCTATTTAATAAGTCTAAGTTGCTGAAATAAGCCTATTTAATAAGCCTAAGTTTCTGAATGAGCCTATTTAATAAGCCTAAGTTGCTGAAATAAGCTTATTTAATAAGCCTAAGTTGCTGAATAAGCCTATTTAATAAGCCTAAGTTGCTGAATAAACCTATTTAATAAGTCTAAGTTGCTGAAATAAGCCTATTTAATACGCCTATTTAATAAGCCTATTTAATACGCCTATTTAATAAACATATTTAATAAGTATTTAATGAGCCTATTTAATAAGTCTATTTAATAAGCCTTTTTAATAAGCCTATTTAATAAGTCTATTTAATAAGCCTATTTAATAAGTCTATTTAATAAGTCTATTTAATAAGCCTATTTAATAAGTATTTAATGTGCCTATTTAATAAGCCTATTTATTGAGCCTATTTAATAAGCCTATTTATTGAGCCTATTTAATAAGCCTATTTATTGAGCCTATTTAATAAGCCTATTTATTGAGCCTATTTAATAAGCCTATTTAATAAGTCTATTTAATAAGCCTATTTAATAAGCCTATTTAATAAGCCAATTTATTAAGCCTATTTAATAAGCCTATTTAATAAGCCTATTTATTGAGCCTATTTAATAAGTCTATTTAATAAGCCTATTTAATAAGCCTATTTAATAAGTATTTAATGAGCCTATTTAATACGTCTATTTAATAAGCCTATTTAATAAGGCTATTTAATGAGCCTAAGTTGCTGAAATAAGCCTATTTAATAAGCCTATTTAATAGGCCTATTTAATATGTCTAAGTTGCTGAAATAAGCCTATTTAATAAGCCTAAGTTTCTGAATGAGCCTATTTAATAAGCCTAAGTTACTGAATAAACCTATTTAATAAGTCTAAGTTGCTGAAATAAGCCTATTCAATAAGGCTATTTAATAAGCCTAAGTTGCTGAAATAAGCCTATTTAATAAGCCTATTTAATAAGCCTATTTAATAAGTATTTAATGAGGCTATTTAATAAGCCTATTTAATAAGCCTATTTAATACGCCTATTTAATAAACATATTTAATAAGTATTTAATGAGCCTATTTATTAAGTCTATTTAATAAGCCTTTTTAATAAGCCTATTTAATAAGTCTATTTAATAAGCCTATTTAATAAGTCTATTTAATAAGTCTATTTAATAAGCCTATTTAATAAATATTTAATGCACCTATTTAATAAGCCTATTTATTGAGCCTATTTAATAAGCCTATTTATTGAGCCTATTTAATAAGCCTATTTATTGAGCCTATTTAATAAGCCTATTTAATAAGCCTAAGTTGCTGAAATAAGCCTATTTAATAAGCATAAGTTGCTGAAATAAGGCTATTTAATAAGTCTAAGTTGCTGAAATAAGCCTATTTAATAAGCCTAAGTTGCTGAAATAAGCCCATTTAATAAGCCTATTTAATAAGTCTAAGTTGCTTAAATAAGCCTATTTAATAAGCCTATTTAATAGGCCTATTTAATAAGTCTAAGTTGCTGAAATAAGCCTATTTAATAAGCCTAAGTTGCTGAATGAGCCTATTTAATAAGCCTAAGTTGCTGAAATAAGCCTATTTAATAAGCCTAAGTTGCTGAATAAGCCTATTTAATAAGCCTAAGTTGCTGAATAAACCTATTTAATAAGTCTTAGTTGCTGAAATAAGCCTATTTAATAAGGCTATTTAATAAGTCTAAGTTGCTGAAATAAGGCTATTTAATAAGTTTAAGTTGCTGAAATAAGCCTATTTAATAAGCTAAGTTGCTGAAATAAGCCTATTTAATAAGGCTATTTAATGAGCCTAAGTTGCTGAAATAAGCCTATTTAATAAGCCTAAGTTTCTGAACTAAGCCTATTTAAAAAGGTATGTTTAATAAGTCTAAGTTGCTGAAATAAACCTATTTAAAAATGCTATTTAATAAGCCTAAGTTGCTGAAATAAACCTGTTTAATAAGCCTAAGTTGCTGAAATAAGCCTATTTAATAAGGCTATTTAATAAGTCTAAGTTGCTGAAATAAACTTATTTAATAAGCCTAAGTTGATAATATAAGCCTATTTAATGAGGCTATTTAATAAGTCTACTTAATAAGCCTATTTAATAAGCCTATTTGATAAGCCTATTTAATAAGCCTATTTAATACGACTATTTAATAAACATATTTAATAAGTATTTAATGAGCCTATTTAATAAGTCTATTTAATAAGCCTTTTTAATAAGCCTATTTAATAAGTCTATTTAAAAAGCCTATTTAATAAGTCTATTTAATAAGTCTATTTAATAAGCCTATTTAATAAGTATTTAATGAGCCTATTTAATATGTCTATTTATTGAGCCTATTTAATATACCTATTTATTGAGCCTATTTTATAAGCCTATTTATTGAGCCTATTTAATAAGCCTATTTATTGAGCCTATTTAATAAGCCTATTTAATACGCCTATTTATTGAGCCTATTTAATAAGTCTATTTATTAAGCCTATTTAATAGGCCTAATTAATAAGTATTTAATGAGCCTATTTAATAAGTCTATTTAATAAGCCTATTTAATAGGCCTATTTAATAAGTCTAAGTTGCTGAAATAAGCCTATTTAATAAGCCTATTTAATAGGCCTATTAAATAAGTCTAAGTTGCTGAAATAAGCCTATTTAATAAGCCTAAGTTTCTAAATGAGCCTATTTGATAAGCCTAAGTTGCTGAAATAAGCCTATTTAATACGCCTAAGTTGCTGAATAAGCCTATTTAATAAGCCTAAGTTGCTGAAATAAGCCTGTTTAATAAGTTTAAGTTGCTGAAATAAGGCTATTTAATAAGCCTACGTTGCTGAAATAAGCCTATTTAATAAGCATAAGTTGCTGAAATAAGCCCATTTAATGAGTCGAAGTTGCTGAAATAAGGCTATTTAATAAGTCTAAGTTGCTGATATAAGCCTATTTAATCAGCGTAAGTTGCTGAAATAAGCCTATATAATAACCCCAAGTTGCTGAAATAAGACTACTTAATTAGGCGATTTAATAAGCCTAAGTTGCTGAAATAAGCCCATTTAATGAGTCGAAGTTGCTGAAATAAGGCTATTTAATAAGTCTAAGTTGCTGATATAAGCCTATTTAATCAGCGTAAGTTGCTGAAATAAGCCTATATAATAAACCCAAGTTGCTGAAATAAGCCTACTTAATTAGGCGATTTAATAAGCCTAAGTTGCTGAAATAAGCCTATTTAATAAGCGTAAGTTGCTGAAATAAGCCTATTTAATAAGCCTAAGTTGCTGAAATAAGCCCATTTAATAAGCCTATTTAATAAGCCTAAGTTGCTGAAATAAGCCTATTTAATAAGCCTATTTAATAAGCCTATTTAAAAGGCCTATTTAATAAGTCTAAGTTACTGAAATAAGCCTATTTAATAAGCCTATTTAATAGGCCTATTTAATAAGTCTAAGTTGCTGAAATAAGCCTATTTAATAAGCCTAAGTTGCTGAATGAGCCTATTTAATAAGCCTAAGTTGCTGAAATAAGCCTATTTAATAAGCCTAAGTTGCTGAATAAGCCTATTTAATAAGCCTAAGTTGCTGAATAAACCTATTTAATAAGTCTAAGTTGCTGAAATAAGCCTATTTAATAAGGCTATTTAATAAGCCTAAGTTGCTGAATAAGCCTATTTAATAAGTCTAAGTTGCTGAAATAAGCCTATTTAATAAGCCTAAGTTGCTGAAATAAGGCTATTTAATAAGGCTATTTAATGAGCCTAAGTTGCTGAAATAAGCCTATTTAATAAGCCTAAGTTTCTGAACTAAGCCTATTTAAAAAGGTATATTTAATAAGTCTAAGTTGCTGAAATAAACCTATTTAAAAATGCTATTTAATAAGCCTAAGTTGCTGAAATAAACCTGTTTAATAAGCCTAAGTTGCTGAAATAAGCCTATTTAATAAGGCTATTTAATAAGTCTAAGTTGCTGAAATAAACCTATTTAATAAGCCTAAGTTGATAATATAAGCCTATTTAATGAGGCTATTTAATAAGTCTACTTAATAAGCCTATTTAATAAGCCTATTTGATAAGCCTATTTAATAAGCCTATTTAATACACCTATTTAATAAACATATTTAATAAGTATTTAATGAGCCTATTTAATAAGTCTATTTAATAAGCCTTTTTAATAATCCTATTTAATAAGTCTATTTAAAAAGCCTATTTAATAAGTCTATTTAATAAGTCTATTTAATAAGCCTATTTAATAAGTATTTAATGAGCCTATTTAATAAGCCTCTTTATTGAGCCTATTTAATAAGCCTATTTATTGAGCCTATTTTATAAGCCTATTTATTGAGCCTATTTAATAAGCCTATTTATTGAGCCTATTTAATAAGCCTATTTATTGAGCCTATTTAATAAGCCTATTTAATAAGCCTATTTATTGAGCCTATTTAATACGCCTATTTAATACGCCTATTTATTGAGCCTATTTAATAAGTCTATTTATTAAGCCTATTTAATAGGCCTAATTAATAAGTATTTAATGAGCCTATTTAATAAGTCTATTTAATAAGCCTATTTAATAGGCCTATTTAATAAGTCTAAGTTGCTGAAATAAGCCTATTTAATAAACCTAAGTTGCTGAAATAAGCCTATTTAATAAGCCTATTTAATAAGCCTAAGTTGCTGAAATAAGCCTATTTAATAAGCATATTTAATAAGCCTATTTAATAGGCCTATTTAATAAGTCTAAGTTGCTGAAATAAGCCTATTTAATAAGCCTAAGTTGCTGAATAAGCCTATTTAATAAGCCTAAGTTGCTGAAATAAGCCTATTTAATAAGTCTAAGTTTCTGAAATAAGGCTATTTAATAAGCCTAAGTTGCTGAAATAAGGCTATTTAATAAGTTTAAGTTGCTGAAATAAGCCTATTTAATAAGCCTAAGTTGCTGAAATAAGCCTATTTAATAAGGCTATTTAATGAGCCTAAGTTGCTGAAATAAGCCTATTTAATAAGCCTAAGTTTCTGAACTAAGCCTATTTAAAAAGGTATATTTAATAAGTCTAAGTTGCTGAAATAAACCTATTTAAAAATGCTATTTAATAAGCCTAAGTTGCTGAAATAAACCTGTTTAATAAGCCTAAGTTGCTGAAATAAGCCTATTTAGTAAGGCTATTTAATAAGTCTAAGTTGCTGAAATAAACTTATTTAATAAGCCTAAGTTGATAATATAAGTCTATTTAATGAGGCTATTTAATAAGTCTACTTAATAAGCCTATTTAATAAGCCTATTTGATAAGCCTATTTAATAAGCCTATTTAATACGACTATTTAATAAACATATTTAATAAGTATTTAATGAGCCTATTTAATAAGTCTATTTAATAAGCCTTTTTAATAAGCCTATTTAATAAGTCTATTTAAAAAGCCTATTTAATAAGTCTATTTAATAAGTCTATTTAATAAGCCTATTTAATAAGTATTTAATGAGCCTATTTAATAAGCCTATTTATTGAGCCTATTTAATAAGCCTATTTATTGAGCCTATTTTATAAGCCTATTTATTGAGCCTATTTAATAAGCCTATTTATTGAGCCTATTTAATAAGCCTATTTATTGAGCCTATTTAATAAGCCTATTTAATAAGCCTATTTATTGAGCCTATTTAATAAGCCTATTTAATACGCCTATTTATTGAGCCTATTTAATAAGTCTATTTATTAAGCCTATTTAATAGGCCTAATTAATAAGTATTTAATGAACCTATTTAATAAGTCTATTTAATAAGCCTATTTAATAGGCCTATTTAATAAGTCTAAGTTGCTGAAATAAGCCTATTTAATAAGCCTATTTAATAGGCCTATTAAATAAGTCTAAGTTGCTGAAATAAGCCTATTTAATAAGCCTAAGTTTCTAAATGAGCCTATTTGATAAGCCTAAGTTGCTGAAATAAGCCTATTTAATACGCCTAAGTTGCTGAATAAGCCTATTTAATAAGCCTAAGTTGCTGAAATAAGCCCATTTAATGAGTCGAAGTTGCTGAAATAAGGCTATTTAATAAGTCTAAGTTGCTGATATAAGCCTATTTAATCAGCGTAAGTTGCTGAAATAAGCCTATATAATAACCCCAAGTTGCTGAAATAAGACTACTTAATTAGGCGATTTAATAAGCCTAAGTTGCTGAAATAAGCCCATTTAATGAGTCGAAGTTGCTGAAATAAGGCTATTTAATAAGTCTAAGTTGCTGATATAAGCCTATTTAATCAGCGTAAGTTGCTGAAATAAGCCTATATAATAAACCCAAGTTGCTGAAATAAGCCTACTTAATTAGGCGATTTAATAAGCCTAAGTTGCTGAAATAAGCCTATTTAATAAGCGTAAGTTGCTGAAATAAGCCTATTTAATAAGCCTAAGTTGCTGAAATAAGCCCATTTAATAAGCCTATTTAATAAGCCTATTTAATAAGTCTATTTAATAAGCCTATTTAATAGGCCTATTTAATAAGTCTAAGTTGCTGAAATAAGCCTATTTAATAAGCCTATTTAATAGGCCTATTAAATAAGTCTAAGTTGCTGAAATAAGCCTATTTAATAAGCCTAAGTTTCTAAATGAGCCTATTTGATAAGCCTAAGTTGCTGAAATAAGCCTATTTAATACGCCTAAGTTGCTGAATAAGCCTATTTAATAAGCCTAAGTTGCTGAAATAAGCCTGTTTAATAAGTTTAAGTTGCTGAAATAAGGCTATTTAATAAGCCTACGTTGCTGAAATAAGCCTATTTAATAAGCATAAGTTGCTGAAATAAGCCCATTTAATGAGTCGAAGTTGCTGAAATAAGGCTATTTAATAAGTCTAAGTTGCTGATATAAGCCTATTTAATCAGCGTAAGTTGCTGAAATAAGCCTATATAATAACCCCAAGTTGCTGAAATAAGACTACTTAATTAGGCGATTTAATAAGCCTAAGTTGCTGAAATAAGCCCATTTAATGAGTCGAAGTTGCTGAAATAAGGCTATTTAATAAGTCTAAGTTGCTGATATAAGCCTATTTAATCAGCGTAAGTTGCTGAAATAAGCCTATATAATAAACCCAAGTTGCTGAAATAAGCCTACTTAATTAGGCGATTTAATAAGCCTAAGTTGCTGAAATAAGCCTATTTAATAAGCGTAAGTTGCTGAAATAAGCCTATTTAATAAGCCTAAGTTGCTGAAATAAGCCCATTTAATAAGCCTATTTAATAAGCCTAAGTTGCTGAAATAAGCCTATTTAATAAGCCTATTTAATAAGCCTATTTAAAAGGCCTATTTAATAAGTCTAAGTTACTGAAATAAGCCTATTTAATAAGCCTATTTAATAGGCCTATTTAATAAGTCTAAGTTGCTGAAATAAGCCTATTTAATAAGCCTAAGTTGCTGAATGAGCCTATTTAATAAGCCTAAGTTGCTGAAATAAGCCTATTTAATAAGCCTAAGTTGCTGAATATGCCTATTTAATAAGCCTAAGTTGCTGAATAAACCTATTTAATAAGTCTAAGTTGCTGAAATAAGCCTATTTAATAAGGCTATTTAATAAGCCTAAGTTGCTGAATAAGCCTATTTAATAAGTCTAAGTTGCTGAAATAAGGCTATTTAATAAGCCTAAGTTGCTGAAATAAGGCTATTTAATAAGGCTATTTAATGAGCCTAAGTTGCTGAAATAAGCCTATTTAATAAGCCTAAGTTTCTGAACTAAGCCTATTTAAAAAGGTATATTTAATAAGTCTAAGTTGCTGAAATAAACCTATTTAAAAATGCTATTTAATAAGCCTAAGTTGCTGAAATAAACCTGTTTAATAAGCCTAAGTTGCTGAAATAAGCCTATTTAATAAGGCTATTTAATAAGTCTAAGTTGCTGAAATAAACCTATTTAATAAGCCTAAGTTGATAATATAAGCCTATTTAATGAGGCTATTTAATAAGTCTACTTAATAAGCCTATTTAATAAGCCTATTTGATAAGCCTATTTAATAAGCCTATTTAATACGCCTATTTAATAAACATATTTAATAAGTATTTAATGAGCCTATTTAATAAGTCTATTTAATAAGCCTTTTTAATAAGCCTATTTAATAAGTATTTAATGAGCCTATTTAATAAGCCTATTTATTGAGCCTATTTAATAAGCCTATTTATTGAGCCTATTTTATAAGCCTATTTATTGAGCCTATTTAATAAGCCTATTTATTGAGCCTATTTAATAAGCCTATTTATTGAGCCTATTTAATAAGCCTATTTAATAAGCCTATTTATTGAGCCTATTTAATAAGCCTATTTAATACGCCTATTTATTGAGCCTATTTAATAAGTCTATTTATTAAGCCTATTTAATAGGCCTAATTAATAAGTATTTAATGAGCCTATTTAATAAGTCTATTTAATAAGCCTATTTAATAGGCCTATTTAATAAGTCTAAGTTGCTGAAATAAGCCTATTTAATAAGCCTATTTAATAGGCCTATTAAATAAGTCTAAGTTGCTGAAATAAGCCTATTTAATAAGCCTAAGTTTCTAAATGAGCCTATTTGATAAGCCTAAGTTGCTGAAATAAGCCTATTTAATACGCCTAAGTTGCTGAATAAGCCTATTTAATAAGCCTAAGTTGCTGAAATAAGCCTGTTTAATAAGTTTAAGTTGCTGAAATAAGGCTATTTAATAAGCCTACGTTGCTGAAATAAGCCTATTTAATAAGCATAAGTTGCTGAAATAAGCCCATTTAATGAGTCGAAGTTGCTGAAATAAGGCTATTTAATAAGTCTAAGTTGCTGATATAAGCCTATTTAATCAGCGTAAGTTGCTGAAATAAGCCTATATAATAACCCCAAGTTGCTGAAATAAGACTACTTAATTAGGCGATTTAATAAGCCTAAGTTGCTGAAATAAGCCCATTTAATGAGTCGAAGTTGCTGAAATAAGGCTATTTAATAAGTCTAAGTTGCTGATATAAGCCTATTTAATCAGCCTAAGTTGCTGAAATAAGCCTATTTAATAAGCGTAAGTTGCTGAAATAAGCCTATTTAATAAGCCTAAGTTGCTGAAATAAGCCCATTTAATAAGCCTATTTAATAAGCCTAAGTTGCTGAAATAAGCCTATTTAATAAGCCTATTTAATAGGCCTATTTAATAAGTCTAAGTTGCTGAAATAAGCCTATTTAATAAGCCTAAGTTGCTGAATGAGCCTATTTAATAAGCCTAAGTTGCTGAAATAAGCCTATTTAATAAGCCTAAGTTGCTGAATAAGCCTATTTAATAAGCCTAAGTTGCTGAATAAACCTATTTAATAAGTCTAAGTTGCTGAAATAAGCCTATTTAATAAGGCTATTTAATAAGCCTAAGTTGCTGAATAAGCCTATTTAATAAGTCTAAGTTGCTGAAATAAGGCTATTTAATAAGCCTAAGTTGCTGAAATAAGGCGATTTAATAAGTTTAAGTTGCTGAAATAAGCATATTTAATAAGCCTAAGTTGCTGAAATAAGCCTATTTAATAAGGCTATTTAATGAGCCTAAGTTGCTGAAATAAGCCTATTTAATAAGCCTAAGTTTCTGAACTAAGCCTATTTAAAAAGGTGTATTTAATAAGTCTAAGTTGCTGAAATAAACCTATTTAAAATGCTATTTAATAAGCCTAAGTTGCTGAAATAAACCTGTTTAATAAGCCTAAGTTGCTGAAATAAGCCTATTTAATAAGGCTTTTTAATAAGTCTAAGTTGCTGAAATAAACCTATTTAATAAGCCTAAGTTGATAAAATAAGCCTATTTAATGAGGCTATTTAATAAGTCTACTTAATAAGCCTATTTAATAAGCCTATTTGATAAGCCTATTTAATAAGCCTATTTAATATGCCTATTTAATAAACATATTTAATAAGTATTTAATGTGCCTATTTAATAAGCCTATTTATTGAGCCTATTTAATAAGCCTATTTATTGAGCCTATTTAATAAGCCTATTTATTGAGCCTATTTAATAAGCCTATTTATTGAGCCTATTTAATAAGCCTATTTAATAAGTCTATTTAATAAGCCTATTTAATAAGCCTATTTAATAAGCCAATTTATTGAGCCTATTTAATAAGCCTATTTAATAAGCCTATTTATTGAGCCTATTTAATAAGTCTATTTAATAAGCCTATTTAATAAGCCTATTTAATAAGTATTTAATGAGCCTATTTAATACGTCTATTTAATAAGCCTATTTAATAAGGCTATTTAATGAGCCTAAGTTGCTGAAATAAGCCTATTTAATAAGCCTATTTATTAGGCCTATTTAATATGTCTAAGTTGCTGAAATAAGCCTATTTAATAAGCCTAAGTTTCTGAATGAGCCTATTTAATAAGCCTAAGTTACTGAATAAACCTATTTAATAAGTCTAAGTTGCTGAAATAAGCCTATTCAATAAGGATATTTAATAAGCCTAAGTTGCTGAAATAAGCCTATTTAATAAGCCTATTTAATAAGCCTATTTAATAAGTCTATTTAATAAGTCTATTTAATAAGTATTTAATGAGCCTATTTAATATGCCTATTTATTGAGCCTATTTAAAAAGCCTATTTATTGAGCCTATTTAATAAGCCTATTTATTGAGCCTATTTAATAAGCCTATTTAATAAGTCTATTTAATAAGCCTATTTAGTAAGCCTATTTAATAAGCCTATTTATTGAGCCTATTTAATAAGTCTATTTAATAAGCCTATTTAATAAGCTTATTTAATAAGCCTATTTAATAAGTATTTAATGTGCCTATTTAATAAGTCTATTTAATAAGCCTATTTAATAGGCCTATTTAATAAGTCTAAGTTGCTGAAATAAACCTATTTAATAAGCCTATTTAACAGGCCTATTTAATAAGTCTAAGTTGCTGAAATAAGCCTATGTAATAAGCCTAAGTTGCTGAATAAGCCTATTTAATAAGCCTAAGTTGCTGAAATAAGCCTATTTAATAAGTCTAAGTTGCTGAAATAAGGCTATTTAATAAGCCTAAGTTGCTGAAATAAGCCTATTTAATAAGCCTAAGTTGCTGAAATAAGGCTATTTAATAAGTCTAAGTTGCTGAAATAAGCCTATTTAATAAGCCTAAGTTGCTGAAATAAGTATTTTTAATAAGCATAAGTTGCTGAAATAAGCCTTTTTAATGAGTCTAAGTTGCTGAAATAAGGCTATTTAATAAGTCTAAGTTGCTGAAATAAGCCTTTTTAATCAGCATAAGTTGCTGAAATAAGCCTATTTAATAAGCTCAAGTTGCTGAAATAAGCCTACTTAATTAGGCTATTTAATAAGCCTAAGTTGCTGAAATAAGCCTATTTAATAAGCGTAAGTTGCTGAAATAAGGCTATTTAATAAGTCTAAGTTGCTGAAATAAGCCTATTTAATAAGCCTATTTATTAAGCCTATTTAATAAGTATTTAATGTGCCTATTTAATAAGTCTATTTAATAAGCCTATTTAATAGGCCTATTTAATAAGTCTAAGTTGCTGAAATAAACCTATTTAATAAGCCTATTTAACAGGCCTATTTAATAAGTCTAAGTTGCTGAAATAAGCCTATTTAATAAGCCTAAGTTTCTGAATGAGCCTATTTAATAATCCTAAGTTGCTGAAATAAGCCTATTTAATAAGCCTAAGTTGCTGAATAAGCCTATTTAATAAGCCTAAGTTGCTGAAATAAGCATATTTAATAAGTCTAAGTTGCTGAAATAAGGCTATTTAATAAGCCTAAGTTGCTGAAATAAGCCTATTTAATAAGCCTAAGTTGTTGAAATAAGCCTATTTAATAAGCCTATTTAATAGGCCTATTTAATAAGTCTAAGTTGCTGAAATAAGCCTATTTAATAAGCCTAAGTTGCTGAATGAGCCTATTTAATATGCCTAAGTTGCTGAAATAAGCCTATTTAATAAGCCTAAGTTGCTGAATAAGCCTATTTAATAAGCCTAAGTTGCTGAATAAACCTATTTAATAAGTCTAAGTTGCTGAAATAAGCCTATTTAATAAGGCTATTTAATAAGCCTAAGTTGCTGAAATAAGGCTATTTAATAAGCGTAAGTTGCTGAAATAAGGCTATTTAATAAGTCTAAGTTGCTGAAATAAGCCTATTTAATAAGCCTAAGTTGCTGAAATAAGCCCATTTAATAAGCCTATTTAATAAGCCTAAGTTGCTGAAATAAGCCTATTTAATAAGCCTATTTAATAAGCCTATTTAATAGGCCTATTTAATAAGTCTAAGTTGCTGAAATAAGCCTATTTAATACGCCTATTTAATAGGCCTATTTAATAAGTCTAAGTTGCTGAAATAAGCCTATTTATAAGCCTAAGTTGCTGAATGAGCCTATTTAATAAGCCTAAGTTGCTGATATAAGCCTATTTAATAAGCCTAAGTTGCTGAATAAGCCTATTTAATAAGCCTAAGTTGCTGAATAAAACTATTTAATAAGTCTAAGTTGCTGAAATAAGCCTATTTAATAAAGCTATTTAATAAGCCTAAGTTGCTGAATAAGCCTATTTAATAAGTCTAAATTGCTGAAATAAGGCTATTTAATACGCCTAAGTTGCTGAAATAAGGCTATTTAATAAGTTTAAGTTGCTGAAATAAGCCTATTTAATAAGCCTAAGTTGCTGAAATAAGCATATTTAATAAGGCTATTTAATGAGCCTAAGTTGCTGAAATAAGCCTATTTAATAAGCCTAAGTTTCTGAACTAAGCCTATTTAAAAAGGTATATTTAATAAGTCTAAGTTGCTGAAATAAACCTATTTAAAAATGCTATTTAATAAGCCTAAGTTGCTGAAATAAGGCTATTTAATAAGTTTAAGTTGCTGAAATAAGCCTATTTAATAAGGCTATTTAATGAGCCTAAGTTGCTGAAATAAGCCTATTTAATAAGCCTAAGTTTCTGAACTAAGCCTATTTAAAAAGGTATATTTAATAAGTCTAAGTTGCTGAAATAAACCTATTTAAAAATGCTATTTAATAAGCCTAAGTTGCTGAAATAAACCTGTTTAATAAGGCTATTTAATAAGCATAAGTTGCTGAAATAAGCCTATTTAATAAGCCTAAGTTGCTGAAATAAGCATATTTAATAAGGCTATTTAATGAGCCTAAGTTGCTGAAATAAGCCTATTTAATAAGCCTAAGTTTCTGAACTAAGCCTATTTAAAAAGGTATATTTAATAAGTCTAAGTTGCTGAAATAAGGCTATTTAATAAGTCTAAGTTGCTGAAATAAGCCTTTTTAATCAGCATAAGTTGCTGAAATAAGCCTATTTAATAAGCTCAAGTTGCTGAAATAAGCCTACTTAATTAGGCTATTTAATAAGCCTAAGTTGCTGAAATAAGCCTATTTAATAAGCGTAAGTTGCTGAAATAAGGCTATTTAATAAGTCTAAGTTGCTGAAATAAGCCTATTTAATAAGCCTAAGTTGCTGAAATAAGCCCATTTAATAAGCCTATTTAATAAGCCTAAGTTGCTGAAATAAGCCTATTTAATAAGCCTATTTATTAAGCCTATTTAATAAGTATTTAATGTGCCTATTTAATAAGTCTATTTAATAAGCCTATTTAATAGGCCTATTTAATAAGTCTAAGTTGCTGAAATAAACCTATTTAATAAGCCTATTTAACAGGCCTATTTAATAAGTCTAAGTTGCTGAAATAAGCCTATTTAATAAGCCTAAGTTTCTGAATGAGCCTATTTAATAATCCTAAGTTGCTGAAATAAGCCTATTTAATAAGCCTAAGTTGCTGAATAAGCCTATTTAATAAGCCTAAGTTGCTGAAATAAGCATATTTAATAAGTCTAAGTTGCTGAAATAAGGCTATTTAATAAGCCTAAGTTGCTGAAATAAGCCTATTTAATAAGCCTAAGTTGTTGAAATAAGCCTATTTAATAAGCCTATTTAATAGGCCTATTTAATAAGTCTAAGTTGCTGAAATAAGCCTATTTAATAAGCCTAAGTTGCTGAATGAGCCTATTTAATAAGCCTAAGTTGCTGAAATAAGCCTATTTAATAAGCCTAAGTTGCTGAATAAGCCTATTTAATAAGCCTAAGTTGCTGAATAAACCTATTTAATAAGTCTAAGTTGCTGAAATAAGCCTATTTAATAAGGCTATTTAATAAGCCTAAGTTGCTGAAATAAGGCTATTTAATAAGCGTAAGTTGCTGAAATAAGGCTATTTAATAAGTCTAAGTTGCTGAAATAAGCCTATTTAATAAGCCTAAGTTGCTGAAATAAGCCCATTTAATAAGCCTATTTAATAAGCCTAAGTTGCTGAAATAAGCCTATTTAATAAGCCTATTTAATAAGCCTATTTAATAGGCCTATTTAATAAGTCTAAGTTGCTGAAATAAGCCTATTTAATAAGCCTATTTAATAGGCCTATTTAATAAGTCTAAGTTGCTGAAATAAGCCTATTTATAAGCCTAAGTTGCTGAATGAGCCTATTTAATAAGCCTAAGTTGCTGAAATAAGCCTATTTAATAAGCCTAAGTTGCTGAATAAGCCTATTTAATAAGCCTAAGTTGCTGAATAAACCTATTTAATAAGTCTAAGTTGCTGAAATAAGCCTATTTAATAAAGCTATTTAATAAGCCTAAGTTGCTGAATAAGCCTATTTAATAAGTCTAAATTGCTGAAATAAGGCTATTTAATACGCCTAAGTTGCTGAAATAAGGCTATTTAATAAGTTTAAGTTGCTGAAATAAGCCTATTTAATAAGCCTAAGTTGCTGAAATAAGCATATTTAATAAGGCTATTTAATGAGCCTAAGTTGCTGAAATAAGCCTATTTAATAAGCCTAAGTTTCTGAACTAAGCCTATTTAAAAAGGTATATTTAATAAGTCTAAGTTGCTGAAATAAACCTATTTAAAAATGCTATTTAATAAGCCTAAGTTGCTGAAATAAGGCTATTTAATAAGTTTAAGTTGCTGAAATAAGCCTATTTAATAAGGCTATTTAATGAGCCTAAGTTGCTGAAATAAGCCTATTTAATAAGCCTAAGTTTCTGAACTAAGCCTATTTAAAAAGGTATATTTAATAAGTCTAAGTTGCTGAAATAAACCTATTTAAAAATGCTATTTAATAAGCCTAAGTTGCTAAAATAAACCTGTTTAATAAGGCTATTTAATAAGCATAAGTTGCTGAAATAAGCCTATTTAATAAGCCTAAGTTGCTGAAATAAGCATATTTAATAAGGCTATTTAATGAGCCTAAGTTGCTGAAATAAGCCTATTTAATAAGCCTAAGTTTCTGAACTAAGCCTATTTAAAAAGGTATATTTAATAAGTCTAAGTTGCTGAAATAAACCTATTTAAAAATGCTATTTAATAAGCCTAAGTTGCTGAAATAAGGCTATTTAATAAGTTTAAGTTGCTGAAATAAGCCTATTTAATAAGGCTATTTAATGAGCCTAAGTTGCCGAAATAAGCCTATTTAATAAGCCTAAGTTTCTGAACTAAGCCTATTTAAAAAGGTATATTTAATAAGTCTAAGTTGCTGAAATAAACCTATTTAAAAATGCTATTTAATAAGCCTAAGTTGCTGAAATAAACCTGTTTAATAAGGCTATTTAATAAGCATAAGTTGCTGAAATAAGCCTATTTAATAAGCCTAAGTTGCTGAATAAACCTATTTAATAAGTCTAAGTTGCTGAAATAAGCCTATTTAATAAAGCTATTTAATAAGCCTAAGTTGCTGAAATAAACCTGTTTAATAAGGCTATTTAAAAGCATAAGTTGCTGAAATAAGCCTATTAAATAAGCCTAAGTTGCTGAAATAAGCCTATTAAATAAGCCTAAGTTGCTGAATAAGCCTATTTAATAAGCCTAAGTTGCTGAATAAACCTATTTAATAAGTCTAAGTTGCTGAAATAAACCTATTTAAAAATGCTACTTAATAAGCTTAAGTTGCTGAAATAAACCTGTTTAATAAGGCTATTTAATAAGAATAAGTTGCTGAAATAAGCTTATTTAATAAGGCTTTTAATAAGTCTAAGTTGCTGAAATAAACTTATTTAATAAGCCTAAGTTGTAAAAATAAGCCTATTTAATGAGGCTATTTAATAAGTATATTTAATAAGCCTATTTAATAAGCCTATTTAATAAGCCTATTTAATAAGCCTATTTCATAAGTCTATTTAATAAGTATTTAATGAGCCTATTTAATATGCCTATTTATTGAGCCTATTTAAAAAGCCTATTTATTGAGCCTATTTAATAAGCATATTTATTGAGCCTATTTAATAAGCCTATTTAATAAGTCTATTTAATAAGCCTATTTAGTAAGCCTAATTAATAAGCCTATTTATTGAGCCTATTTAATAAGTCTATTTAATAAGCCTATTTAATAAGTATTTAATGTGCCTATTTAATAAGTCTATTTAATAAGCCTATTTAATAGGCCTATTTAATAAGTCTAAGTTGCTGAAATAAACCTATTTATTAAGCCTATTTAACAGGCCTATTTAATAAGTCAAAGTTGCTGAAATAAGCCTATGTAATAAGCCTAAGTTGCTGAATAAGCCTATTTAATAAGCCTAAGTTGCTGAAATAAGCCTATTTAATAAGTCTAAGTTGCTGAAATAAGGCTATTTAATAAGCCTAAGTTGCTAAAATAAGCCTATTTAATGAGGCTATTTAATAAGTCTATTTAATAAGCCTATTTAATAAGCCTATTTAATAAGCCTATTTAATAAGCCTATTTAATAAGCCTATTTAATAAGTCTATTTAATAAGTCTATTTAATAAGTATTTAATGAGCCTATTTAATATGCCTATTTATTGAGCCTATTTAAAAAGCCTATTTATTGAGCCTATTTAATAAGCCTATTTATTGAGCCTATTTAATAAGCCTATTTAATAAGTCTATTTAATAAGCCTATTTAGTAAGCCTATTTAATAAGCCTATTTATTGAGCCTATTTAATAAGTCTATTTAATAAGCCTATTTAATAAGCTTATTTAATAAGCCTATTTAATAAGTATTTAATGTGCCTATTTAATAAGTCTATTTAATAAGCCTATTTAATAGGCCTATTTAATAAGTCTAAGTTGCTGAAATAAACCTATTTAATAAGCCTATTTAACAGGCCTATTTAATAAGTCTAAGTTGCTGAAATAAGCCTATGTAATAAGCCTAAGTTGCTGAATAAGCCTATTTAATAAGCCTAAGTTGCTGAAATAAGCCTATTTAATAAGTCTAAGTTGCTGAAATAAACCTATTTAAAAATGCTACTTAATAAGCCTAAGTTGCTGAAATAAACCTGTTTAATAAGGCTATTTAATAAGAATAAGTTGCTGAAATAAGCTTATTTAATAAGCCTAAGTTGCTGAAATAAGCCTATTTAATAAGGCTTTTAATAAGTCTAAGTTGCTGAAATAAACTTATTTAATAAGCCTAAGTTGCTAAAATAAGCCTATTTAATGAGGCTATTTAATAAGTCTATTTAATAAGCCTATTTAATAAGCCTATTTAATAAGCCTATTTAATAAGCCTATTTCATAAGTCTATTTAATACGTCTATTTAATAAGTATTTAATGAGCCTATTTAATATGCCTATTTATTGAGCCTATTTAAAAAGCCTATTTATTGAGCCTATTTAATAAGCCTATTTATTGAGCCTATTTAATAAGCCTATTTAATAAGTCTATTTAATTAGCCTATTTAGTAAGCCTAATTAATAAGCCTATTTATTGAGCCTATTTAATAAGTCTATTTAATAAGCCTATTTAATAAGTATTTAATGTGCCTATTTAATAAGTCTATTTAATAAGCCTATTTAATAGGCCTATTTAATAAGTCTAAGTTGCTGAAATAAACCTATTTATTAAGCCTATTTAACAGGCCTATTTAATAAGTCTAAGTTGCTGAAATAAGCCTATGTAATAAGCCTAAGTTGCTGAATAAGCCTATTTAATAAGCCTAAGTTGCTGAAATAAGCCTATTTAATAAGTCTAAGTTGCTGAAATAAGGCTATTTAATAAGCCTAAGTTGCTAAAATAAGCCTATTTAATGAGGCTATTTAATAAGTCTATTTAATAAGCCTATTTAATAAGCCTATTTAATAAGCCTATTTAATAAGCCTATTTAATAAGCCTATTTAATAAGTCTATTTAATAAGTCTATTTAATAAGTATTTAATGAGCCTATTTAATATGCCTATTTATTGAGCCTATTTAAAAAGCCTATTTATTGAGCCTATTTAATAAGCCTATTTATTGAGCCTATTTAATAAGCCTATTTAATAAGTCTATTTAATAAGCCTATTTAGTAAGCCTATTTAATAAGCCTATTTATTGAGCCTATTTAATAAGTCTATTTAATAAGCCTATTTAATAAGCTTATTTAATAAGCCTATTTAATAAGTATTTAATGTGCCTATTTAATAAGTCTATTTAATAAGCCTATTTAATAGGCCTATTTAATAAGTCTAAGTTGCTGAAATAAACCTATTTAATAAGCCTATTTAACAGGCCTATTTAATAAGTCTAAGTTGCTGAAATAAGCCTATGTAATAAGCCTAAGTTGCTGAATAAGCCTATTTAATAAGCCTAAGTTGCTGAAATAAGCCTATTTAATAAGTCTAAGTTGCTGAAATAAGGCTATTTAATAAGCCTAAGTTGCTGAAATAAGCCTATTTAATAAGCCTAAGTTGCTGAAATAAGGCTATTTAATAAGTCTAAGTTGCTGAAATAAGCCTATTTAATAAGCCTAAGTTGCTGAAATAAGTATTTTTAATAAGCATAAGTTGCTGAAATAAGCCTATTTAATGAGTCTAAGTTGCTGAAATAAGGCTATTTAATAAGTCTAAGTTGCTGAAATAAGCCTTTTTAATCAGCATAAGTTGCTGAAATAAGCCTATTTAATAAGCTCAAGTTGCTGAAATAAGCCTACTTAATTAGGCTATTTAATAAGCCTAAGTTGCTGAAATAAGCCTATTTAATAAGCGTAAGTTGCTGAAATAAGGCTATTTAATAAGTCTAAGTTGCTGAAATAAGCCTATTTAATAAGCCTAAGTTGCTGAAATAAGCCCATTTAATAAGCCTATTTAATAAGCCTAAGTTGCTGAAATAAGCCTATTTAATAAGCCTATTTATTAAGCCTATTTAATAAGTATTTAATGTGCCTATTTAATAAGTCTATTTAATAAGCCTATTTAATAGGCCTATTTAATAAGTCTAAGTTGCTGAAATAAACCTATTTAATAAGCCTATTTAACAGGCCTATTTAATAAGTCTAAGTTGCTGAAATAAGCCTATTTAATAAGCCTAAGTTTCTGAATGAGCCTATTTAATAATCCTAAGTTGCTGAAATAAGCCTATTTAATAAGCCTAAGTTGCTGAATAAGCCTATTTAATAAGCCTAAGTTGCTGAAATAAGCATATTTAATAAGTCTAAGTTGCTGAAATAAGGCTATTTAATAAGCCTAAGTTGCTGAAATAAGACTATTTAATAAGCCTAAGTTGTTGAAATAAGCCTATTTAATAAGCCTATTTAATAGGCCTATTTAATAAGTCTAAGTTGCTGAAATAAGCCTATTTAATAAGCCTAAGTTGCTGAATGAGCCTATTTAATAAGCCTAAGTTGCTGAAATAAGCCTATTTAATAAGCCTAAGTTGCTGAATAAGCCTATTTAATAAGCCTAAGTTGCTGAATAAACCTATTTAATAAGTCTAAGTTGCTGAAATAAGCCTATTTAATAAGGCTATTTAATAAGCCTAAGTTGCTGAAATAAGGCTATTTAATAAGCGTAAGTTGCTGAAATAAGGCTATTTAATAAGTCTAAGTTGCTGAAATAAGCCTATTTAATAAGCCTAAGTTGCTGAAATAAGCCCATTTAATAAGCCTATTTAATAAGCCTAAGTTGCTGAAATAAGCCTATTTAATAAGCATATTTAATAAGCCTATTTAATAGGCCTATTTAATAAGTCTAAGTTGCTGAAATAAGCCTATTTAATAAGCCTATTTAATAGGCCTATTTAATAAGTCTAAGTTGCTGAAATAAGCCTATTTATAAGCCTAAGTTGCTGAATGAGCCTATTTAATAAGCCTAAGTTGCTGAAATAAGCCTATTTAATAAGCCTAAGTTGCTGAATAAGCCTATTTAATAAGCCTAAGTTGCTGAATAAACCTATTTAATAAGTCTAAGTTGCTGAAATAAGCCTATTTAATAAAGCTATTTAATAAGCCTAAGTTGCTGAATAAGCCTATTTAATAAGTCTAAATTGCTGAAATAAGGCTATTTAATACGCCTAAGTTGCTGAAATAAGGCTATTTAATAAGTTTAAGTTGCTGAAATAAGCCTATTTAATAAGCCTAAGTTGCTGAAATAAGCATATTTAATAAGGCTATTTAATGAGCCTAAGTTGCTGAAATAAGCCTATTTAAAAAGCCTAAGTTTCTGAACTAAGCCTATTTAAAAAGGTATATTTAATAAGTCTAAGTTGCTGAAATAAACCTATTTAAAAATGCTATTTAATAAGCCTAAGTTGCTGAAATAAGGCTATTTAATAAGTTTAAGTTGCTGAAATAAGCCTATTTAATAAGGCTATTTAATGAGCCTAAGTTGCTGAAATAAGCCTATTTAATAAGCCTAAGTTTCTGAACTAAGCCTATTTAAAAAGGTATATTTAATAAGTCTAAGTTGCTGAAATAAACCTATTTAAAAATGCTATTTAATAAGCCTAAGTTGCTGAAATAAACCTGTTTAATAAGGCTATTTAATAAGCATAAGTTGCTGAAATAAGCCTATTTAATAAGCCTAAGTTGCTGAAATAAGCATATTTAATAAGGCTATTTAATGAGCCTAAGTTGCTGAAATAAGCCTATTTAATAAGCCTAAGTTTCTGAACTAAGCCTATTTAAAAAGGTATATTTAATAAGTCTAAGTTGCTGAAATAAGGCTATTTAATAAGTCTAAGTTGCTGAAATAAGCCTTTTTAATCAGCATAAGTTGCTGAAATAAGCCTATTTAATAAGCTCAAGTTGCTGAAATAAGCCTACTTAATTAGGCTATTTAATAAGCCTAAGTTGCTGAAATAAGCCTATTTAATAAGCGTAAGTTGCTGAAATAAGGCTATTTAATAAGTCTAAGTTGCTGAAATAAGCCTATTTAATAAGCCTAAGTTGCTGAAATAAGCCCATTTAATAAGCCTATTTAATAAGCCTAAGTTGCTGAAATAAGCCTATTTAATAAGCCTATTTATTAAGCCTATTTAATAAGTATTTAATGTGCCTATTTAATAAGTCTATTTAATAAGCCTATTTAATAGGCCTATTTAATAAGTCTAAGTTGCTGAAATAAACCTATTTAATAAGCCTATTTAACAGGCCTATTTAATAAGTCTAAGTTGCTGAAATAAGCCTATTTAATAAGCCTAAGTTTCTGAATGAGCCTATTTAATAATCCTAAGTTGCTGAAATAAGCCTATTTAATAAGCCTAAGTTGCTGAATAAGCCTATTTAATAAGCCTAAGTTGCTGAAATAAGCATATTTAATAAGTCTAAGTTGCTGAAATAAGGCTATTTAATAAGCCTAAGTTGCTGAAATAAGCCTATTTAATAAGCCTAAGTTGTTGAAATAAGCCTATTTAATAAGCCTATTTAATAGGCCTATTTAATAAGTCTAAGTTGCTGAAATAAGCCTATTTAATAAGCCTAAGTTGCTGAATTGAGCCTATTTAATAAGCCTAAGTTGCTGAAATAAGCCTATTTAATAAGCCTAAGTTGCTGAATAAGCCTATTTAATAAGCCTAAGTTGCTGAATAAACCTATTTAATAAGTCTAAGTTGCTGAAATAAGCCTATTTAATAAGGCTATTTAATAAGCCTAAGTTGCTGAAATAAGGCTATTTAATAAGCGTAAGTTGCTGAAATAAGGCTATTTAATAAGTCTAAGTTGCTGAAATAAGCCTATTTAATAAGCCTAAGTTGCTGAAATAAGCCCATTTAATAAGCCTATTTAATAAGCCTAAGTTGCTGAAATAAGCCTATTTAATAAGCCTATTTAATAAGCCTATTTAATAGGCCTATTTAATAAGTCTAAGTTGCTGAAATAAGCCTATTTAATAAGCCTATTTAATAGGCCTATTTAATAAGTCTAAGTTGCTGAAATAAGCCTATTTATAAGCCTAAGTTGCTGAATGAGCCTATTTAATAAGCCTAAGTTGCTGAAATAAGCCTATTTAATAAGCCTAAGTTGCTGAATAAGCCTATTTAATAAGCCTAAGTTGCTGAATAAACCTATTTAATAAGTCTAAGTTGCTGAAATAAGCCTATTTAATAAAGCTATTTAATAAGCCTAAGTTGCTGAATAAGCCTATTTAATAAGTCTAAATTGCTGAAATAAGGCTATTTAATACGCCTAAGTTGCTGAAATAAGGCTATTTAATAAGTTTAAGTTGCTGAAATAAACCTATTTAAAAATGCTATTTAATAAGCCTAAGTTGCTGAAATAAGGCTATTTAATAAGTTTAAGTTGCTGAAATAAGCCTATTTAATAAGGCTATTTAATGAGCCTAAGTTGCTGAAATAAGCCTATTTAATAAGCCTAAGTTTCTGAACTAAGCCTATTTAAAAAGGTATATTTAATAAGTCTAAGTTGCTGAAATAAACCTATTTAAAAATGCTATTTAATAAGCCTAAGTTGCTAAAATAAACCTGTTTAATAAGGCTATTTAATAAGCATAAGTTGCTGAAATAAGCCTATTTAATAAGCCTAAGTTGCTGAAATAAGCATATTTAATAAGGCTATTTAATGAGCCTAAGTTGCTGAAATAAGCCTATTTAATAAGCCTAAGTTTCTGAACTAAGCCTATTTAAAAAGGTATATTTAATAAGTCTAAGTTGCTGAAATAAACCTATTTAAAAATGCTATTTAATAAGCCTAAGTTGCTGAAATAAGGCTATTTAATAAGTTTAAGTTGCTGAAATAAGCCTATTTAATAAGGCTATTTAATGAGCCTAAGTTGCTGAAATAAGCCTATTTAATAAGCCTAAGTTTCTGAACTAAGCCTATTTAAAAAGGTATATTTAATAAGTCTAAGTTGCTGAAATAAACCTATTTAAAAATGCTATTTAATAAGCCTAAGTTGCTGAAATAAACCTGTTTAATAAGGCTATTTAATAAGCATAAGTTGCTGAAATAAGCCTATTTAATAAGCCTAAGTTGCTGAATAAACCTATTTAATAAGTCTAAGTTGCTGAAATAAGCCTATTTAATAAAGCTATTTAATAAGCCTAAGTTGCTGAAATAAACCTGTTTAATAAGGCTATTTAAAAGCATAAGTTGCTGAAATAAGCCTATTAAATAAGCCTAAGTTGCTGAAATAAGCCTATTAAATAAGCCTAAGTTGCTGAATAAGCCTATTTAATAAGCCTAAGTTGCTGAATAAAGCTATTTAATAAGTCTAAGTTGCTGAAATAAACCTATTTAAAAATGCTACTTAATAAGCTTAAGTTGCTGAAATAAACCTGTTTAATAAGGCTATTTAATAAGAATAAGTTGCTGAAATAAGCTTATTTAATAAGCCTAAGTTGCTGAAATAAGCCTATTTAATAAGGCTTTTAATAAGTCTAAGTTGCTGAAATAAACTTATTTAATAAGCCTAAGTTGTAAAAATAAGCCTATTTAATGAGGCTATTTAATAAGTCTATTTAATAAGCCTATTTAATAAGCCTATTTAATAAGCCTATTTAATAAGCCTATTTCATAAGTCTATTTAATAAGTCTATTTAATAAGTATTTAATGAGCCTATTTAATATGCCTATTTATTGAGCCTATTTAAAAAGCCTATTTATTGAGCCTATTTAATAAGCCTATTTATTGAGCCTATTTAATAAGCCTATTTAATAAGTCTATTTAATAAGCCTATTTAGTAAGCCTAATTAATAAGCCTATTTATTGAGCCTATTTAATAAGTCTATTTAATAAGCCTATTTAATAAGTATTTAATGTGCCTATTTAATAAGTCTATTTAATAAGCCTATTTAATAGGCCTATTTAATAAGTCTAAGTTGCTGAAATAAACCTATTTATTAAGCCTATTTAACAGGCCTATTTAATAAGTCTAAGTTGCTGAAATAAGCCTATGTAATAAGCCTAAGTTGCTGAATAAGCCTATTTAATAAGCCTAAGTTGCTGAAATAAGCCTATTTAATAAGTCTAAGTTGCTGAAATAAGGCTATTTAATAAGCCTAAGTTGCTAAAATAAGCCTATTTAATGAGGCTATTTAATAAGTCTATTTAATAAGCCTATTTAATAAGCCTATTTAATAAGCCTATTTAATAAGCCTATTTAATAAGCCTATTTAATAAGTCTATTTAATAAGTCTATTTAATAAGTATTTAATGAGCCTATTTAATATGCCTATTTATTGAGCCTATTTAAAAAGCCTATTTATTGAGCCTATTTAATAAGCCTATTTATTGAGCCTATTTAATAAGCCTATTTAATAAGTCTATTTAATAAGCCTATTTAGTAAGCCTATTTAATAAGCCTATTTATTGAGCCTATTTAATAAGTCTATTTAATAAGCCTATTTAATAAGCTTATTTAATAAGCCTATTTAATAAGTATTTAATGTGCCTATTTAATAAGCCTATTTAATAGGCCTATTTAATAAGTCTAAGTTGCTGAAATAAGCCTATTTAATAAGCCTATTTAATAGGCCTATTTAATAAGTCTAAGTTGCTGAAATAAGCCTATTTATAAGCCTAAGTTGCTGAATGAGCCTATTTAATAAGCCTAAGTTGCTGAAATAAGCCTATTTAATAAGCCTAAGTTGCTGAATAAGCCTATTTAATAAGCCTAAGTTGCTGAATAAACCTATTTAATAAGTCTAAGTTGCTGAAATAAGCCTATTTAATAAAGCTATTTAATAAGCCTAAGTTGCTGAATAAGCCTATTTAATAAGTCTAAATTGCTGAAATAAGGCTATTTAATACGCCTAAGTTGCTGAAATAAGGCTATTTAATAAGTTTAAGTTGCTGAAATAAGCCTATTTAATAAGCCTAAGTTGCTGAAATAAGCATATTTAATAAGGCTATTTAATGAGCCTAAGTTGCTGAAATAAGCCTATTTAAAAAGCCTAAGTTTCTGAACTAAGCCTATTTAAAAAAGTATATTTAATAAGTCTAAGTTGCTGAAATAAACCTATTTAAAAATGCTATTTAATAAGCCTAAGTTGCTGAAATAAGGCTATTTAATAAGTTTAAGTTGCTGAAATAAGCCTATTTAATAAGGCTATTTAATGAGCCTAAGTTGCTGAAATAAGCCTATTTAATAAGCCTAAGTTTCTGAACTAAGCCTATTTAAAAAGGTATATTTAATAAGTCTAAGTTGCTGAAATAAACCTATTTAAAAATGCTATTTAATAAGCCTAAGTTGCTGAAATAAACCTGTTTAATAAGGCTATTTAATAAGCATAAGTTGCTGAAATAAGCCTATTTAATAAGCCTAAGTTGCTGAAATAAGCATATTTAATAAGGCTATTTAATGAGCCTAAGTTGCTGAAATAAGCCTATTTAATAAGCCTAAGTTTCTGAACTAAGCCTATTTAAAAAGGTATATTTAATAAGTCTAAGTTGCTGAAATAAGGCTATTTAATAAGTCTAAGTTGCTGAAATAAGCCTTTTTAATCAGCATAAGTTGCTGAAATAAGCCTATTTAATAAGCTCAAGTTGCTGAAATAAGCCTACTTAATTAGGCTATTTAATAAGCCTAAGTTGCTGAAATAAGCCTATTTAATAAGCGTAAGTTGCTGAAATAAGGCTATTTAATAAGTCTAAGTTGCTGAAATAAGCCTATTTAATAAGCCTAAGTTGCTGAAATAAGCCCATTTAATAAGCCTATTTAATAAGCCTAAGTTGCTGAAATAAGCCTATTTAATAAGCCTATTTATTAAGCCTATTTAATAAGTATTTAATGTGCCTATTTAATAAGTCTATTTAATAAGCCTATTTAATAGGCCTATTTAATAAGTCTAAGTTGCTGAAATAAACCTATTTAATAAGCCTATTTAACAGGCCTATTTAATAAGTCTAAGTTGCTGAAATAAGCCTATTTAATAAGCCTAAGTTTCTGAATGAGCCTATTTAATAATCCTAAGTTGCTGAAATAAGCCTATTTAATAAGCCTAAGTTGCTGAATAAGCCTATTTAATAAGCCTAAGTTGCTGAAATAAGCATATTTAATAAGTCTAAGTTGCTGAAATAAGGCTATTTAATAAGCCTAAGTTGCTGAAATAAGCCTATTTAATAAGCCTAAGTTGTTGAAATAAGCCTATTTAATAAGCCTATTTAATAGGCCTATTTAATAAGTCTAAGTTGCTGAAATAAGCCTATTTAATAAGCCTAAGTTGCTGAATGAGCCTATTTAATAAGCCTAAGTTGCTGAAATAAGCCTATTTAATAAGCCTAAGTTGCTGAATAAGCCTATTTAATAAGCCTAAGTTGCTGAATAAACCTATTTAATAAGTCTAAGTTGCTGAAATAAGCCTATTTAATAAGGCTATTTAATAAGCCTAAGTTGCTGAAATAAGGCTATTTAATAAGCGTAAGTTGCTGAAATAAGGCTATTTAATAAGTCTAAGTTGCTGAAATAAGCCTATTTAATAAGCCTAAGTTGCTGAAATAAGCCCATTTAATAAGCCTATTTAATAAGCCTAAGTTGCTGAAATAAGCCTATTTAATAAGCCTATTTAATAAGCCTATTTAATAGGCCTATTTAATAAGTCTAAGTTGCTGAAATAAGCCTATTTAATAAGCCTATTTAATAGGCCTATTTAATAAGTCTAAGTTGCTGAAATAAGCCTATTTATAAGCCTAAGTTGCTGAATGAGCATATTTAATAAGCCTAAGTTGCTGAAATAAGCCTATTTAATAAGCCTAAGTTGCTGAATAAGCCTATTTAATAAGCCTAAGTTGCTGAATAAACCTATTTAATAAGTCTAAGTTGCCGAAATAAGCCTATTTAATAAAGCTATTTAATAAGCCTAAGTTGCTGAATAAGCCTATTTAATAAGTCTAAATTGCTGAAATAAGGCTATTTAATACGCCTAAGTTGCTGAAATAAGGCTATTTAATAAGTTTAAGTTGCTGAAATAAGCCTATTTAATAAGCCTAAGTTGCTGAAATAAGCATATTTAATAAGGCTATTTAATGAGCCTAAGTTGCTGAAATAAGCCTATTTAATAAGCCTAAGTTTCTGAACTAAGCCTATTTAAAAAGGTATATTTAATAAGTCTAAGTTGCTGAAATAAACCTATTTAAAAATGCTATTTAATAAGCCTAAGTTGCTGAAATAAGGCTATTTAATAAGTTTAAGTTGCTGAAATAAGCCTATTTAATAAGGCTATTTAATGAGCCTAAGTTGCTGAAATAAGCCTATTTAATAAGCCTAAGTTTCTGAACTAAGCCTATTTAAAAAGGTATATTTAATAAGTCTAAGTTGCTGAAATAAACCTATTTAAAAATGCTATTTAATAAGCCTAAGTTGCTAAAATAAACCTGTTTAATAAGGCTATTTAATAAGCATAAGTTGCTGAAATAAGCCTATTTAATAAGCCTAAGTTGCTGAAATAAGCATATTTAATAAGGCTATTTAATGAGCCTAAGTTGCTGAAATAAGCCTATTTAATAAGCCTAAGTTTCTGAACTAAGCCTATTTAAAAAGGTATATTTAATAAGTCTAAGTTGCTGAAATAAACCTATTTAAAAATGCTATTTAATAAGCCTAAGTTGCTGAAATAAGGCTATTTAATAAGTTTAAGTTGCTGAAATAAGCCTATTTAATAAGGCTATTTAATGAGCCTAAGTTGCTGAAATAAGCCTATTTAATAAGCCTAAGTTTCTGAACTAAGCCTATTTAAAAAGGTATATTTAATAAGTCTAAGTTGCTGAAATAAACCTATTTAAAAATGCTATTTAATAAGCCTAAGTTGCTGAAATAAACCTGTTTAATAAGGCTATTTAATAAGCATAAGTTGCTGAAATAAGCCTATTTAATAAGCCTAAGTTGCTGAATAAACCTATTTAATAAGTCTAAGTTGCTGAAATAAGCCTATTTAATAAAGCTATTTAATAAGCCTAAGTTGCTGAAATAAACCTGTTTAATAAGGCTATTTAAAAGCATAAGTTGCTGAAATAAGCCTATTAAATAAGCCTAAGTTGCTGAAATAAGCCTATTAAATAAGCCTAAGTTGCTGAATAAGCCTATTTAATAAGCCTAAGTTGCTGAATAAACCTATTTAATAAGTCTAAGTTGCTGAAATAAACCTATTTAAAAATGCTACTTAATAAGCTTAAGTTGCTGAAATAAACCTGTTTAATAAGGCTATTTAATAAGAATAAGTTGCTGAAATAAGCTTATTTAATAAGCCTAAGTTGCTGAAATAAGCCTATTTAATAAGGCTTTTAATAAGTCTAAGTTGCTGAAATAAACTTATTTAATAAGCCTAAGTTGTAAAAATAAGCCTATTTAATGAGGCTATTTAATAAGTCTATTTAATAAGCCTATTTAATAAGCCTATTTAATAAGCCTATTTAATAAGCCTATTTCATAAGTCTATTTAATAAGTCTATTTAATAAGTATTTAATGAGCCTATTTAATATGCCTATTTATTGAGCCTATTTAAAAAGCCTATTTATTGAGCCTATTTAATAAGCCTATTTATTGAGCCTATTTAATAAGCCTATTTAATAAGTCTATTTAATAAGCCTATTTAGTAAGCCTAATTAATAAGCCTATTTATTGAGCCTATTTAATAAGTCTATTTAATAAGCCTATTTAATAAGTATTTAATGTGCCTATTTAATAAGTCTATTTAATAAGCCTATTTAATAGGCCTATTTAATAAGTCTAAGTTGCTGAAATAAACCTATTTATTAAGCCTATTTAACAGGCCTATTTAATAAGTCTAAGTTGCTGAAATAAGCCTATGTAATAAGCCTAAGTTGCTGAATAAGCCTATTTAATAAGCCTAAGTTGCTGAAATAAGCCTATTTAATAAGTCTAAGTTGCTGAAATAAGGCTATTTAATAAGCCTAAGTTGCTAAAATAAGCCTATTTAATGAGGCTATTTAATAAGTCTATTTAATAAGCTTATTTAATAAGCCTATTTAATAAGCCTATTTAATAAGCCTATTTAATAAGCCTATTTAATAAGTCTATTTAATAAGTCTATTTAATAAGTATTTAATGAGCCTATTTAATATGCCTATTTATTGAGCCTATTTAAAAAGCCTATTTATTGAGCCTATTTAATAAGCCTATTTATTGAGCCTATTTAATAAGCCTATTTAATAAGTCTATTTAATAAGCCTATTTAGTAAGCCTATTTAATAAGCCTATTTATTGAGCCTATTTAATAAGTCTATTTAATAAGCCTATTTAATAAGCTTATTTAATAAGCCTATTTAATAAGTATTTAATGTGCCTATTTAATAAGTCTATTTAATAAGCCTATTTAATAGGCCTATTTAATAAGTCTAAGTTGCTGAAATAAACCTATTTAATAAGCCTATTTAACAGGCCTATTTAATAAGTCTAAGTTGCTGAAATAAGCCTATGTAATAAGCCTAAGTTGCTGAATAAGCCTATTTAATAAGCCTAAGTTGCTGAAATAAGCCTATTTAATAAGTCTAAGTTGCTGAAATAAACCTATTTAAAAATGCTACTTAATAAGCCTAAGTTGCTGAAATAAACCTGTTTAATAAGGCTATTTAATAAGAATAAGTTGCTGAAATAAGCTTATTTAATAAGCCTAAGTTGCTGAAATAAGCCTATTTAATAAGGCTTTTAATAAGTCTAAGTTGCTGAAATAAACTTATTTAATAAGCCTAAGTTGCTAAAATAAGCCTATTTAATGAGGCTATTTAATAAGTCTATTTAATAAGCCTATTTAATAAGCCTATTTAATAAGCCTATTTAATAAGCCTATTTCATAAGTCTATTTAATACGTCTATTTAATAAGTATTTAATGAGCCTATTTAATATGCCTATTTATTGAGCCTATTTAAAAAGCCTATTTATTGAGCCTATTTAATAAGCCTATTTATTGAGCCTATTTAATAAGCCTATTTAATAAGTCTATTTAATAAGCCTATTTAGTAAGCCTAATTAATAAGCCTATTTATTGAGCCTATTTAATAAGTCTATTTAATAAGCCTATTTAATAAGTATTTAATGTGCCTATTTAATAAGTCTATTTAATAAGCCTATTTAATAGGCCTATTTAATAAGTCTAAGTTGCTGAAATAAACCTATTTATTAAGCCTATTTAACAGGCCTATTTAATAAGTCTAAGTTGCTGAAATAAGCCTATGTAATAAGCCTAAGTTGCTGAATAAGCCTATTTAATAAGCCTAAGTTGCTGAAATAAGCCTATTTAATAAGTCTAAGTTGCTGAAATAAGGCTATTTAATAAGCCTAAGTTGCTAAAATAAGCCTATTTAATGAGGCTATTTAATAAGTCTATTTAATAAGCCTATTTAATAAGCCTATTTAATAAGCCTATTTAATAAGCCTATTTAATAAGCCTATTTAATAAGTCTATTTAATAAGTCTATTTAATAAGTATTTAATGAGCCTATTTAATATGCCTATTTATTGAGCCTATTTAAAAAGCCTATTTATTGAGCCTATTTAATAAGCCTATTTATTGAGCCTATTTAATAAGCCTATTTAATAAGTCTATTTAATAAGCCTATTTAGTAAGCCTATTTAATAAGCCTATTTATTGAGCCTATTTAATAAGTCTATTTAATAAGCCTATTTAATAAGCTTATTTAATAAGCCTATTTAATAAGTATTTAATGTGCCTATTTAATAAGTCTATTTAATAAGCCTATTTAATAGGCCTATTTAATAAGTCTAAGTTGCTGAAATAAACCTATTTAATAAGCCTATTTAATAGGCCTATTTAATAAGTCTAAGTTGCTGAAATAAGCCTATGTAATAAGCCTAAGTTGCTGAATAAGCCTATTTAATAAGCCTAAGTTGCTGAAATAAACCTGTTTAATAAGGCTATTTAATAAGCATAAGTTGCTGAAATAAGCCTATTTAATAAGCCTAAGTTGCTGAATAAACCTATTTAATAAGTCTAAGTTGCTGAAATAAGCCTATTTAATAAAGCTATTTAATAAGCCTAAGTTGCTGAAATAAACCTGTTTAATAAGGCTATTTAAAAGCATAAGTTGCTGAAATAAGCCTATTAAATAAGCCTAAGTTGCTGAAATAAGCCTATTAAATAAGCCTAAGTTGCTGAATAAGCCTATTTAATAAGCCTAAGTTGCTGAATAAACCTATTTAATAAGTCTAAGTTGCTGAAATAAACCTATTTAAAAATGCTACTTAATAAGCTTAAGTTGCTGAAATAAACCTGTTTAATAAGGCTATTTAATAAGAATAAGTTGCTGAAATAAGCTTATTTAATAAGCCTAAGTTGCTGAAATAAGCCTATTTAATAAGGCTTTTAATAAGTCTAAGTTGCTGAAATAAACTTATTTAATAAGCCTAAGTTGTAAAAATAAGCCTATTTAATGAGGCTATTTAATAAGTCTATTTAATAAGCCTATTTAATAAGCCTATTTAATAAGCCTATTTAATAAGCCTATTTCATAAGTCTATTTAATAAGTCTATTTAATAAGTATTTAATGAGCCTATTTAATATGCCTATTTATTGAGCCTATTTAAAAAGCCTATTTATTGAGCCTATTTAATAAGCCTATTTATTGAGCCTATTTAATAAGCCTATTTAATAAGTCTATTTAATAAGCCTATTTAGTAAGCCTAATTAATAAGCCTATTTATTGAGCCTATTTAATAAGTCTATTTAATAAGCCTATTTAATAAGTATTTAATGTGCCTATTTAATAAGTCTATTTAATAAGCCTATTTAATAGGCCTATTTAATAAGTCTAAGTTGCTGAAATAAACCTATTTATTAAGCCTATTTAACAGGCCTATTTAATAAGTCTAAGTTGCTGAAATAAGCCTATGTAATAAGCCTAAGTTGCTGAATAAGCCTATTTAATAAGCCTAAGTTGCTGAAATAAGCCTATTTAATAAGTCTAAGTTGCTGAAATAAGGCTATTTAATAAGCCTAAGTTGCTAAAATAAGCCTATTTAATGAGGCTATTTAATAAGTCTATTTAATAAGCTTATTTAATAAGCCTATTTAATAAGCCTATTTAATAAGCCTATTTAATAAGCCTATTTAATAAGTCTATTTAATAAGTCTATTTAATAAGTATTTAATGAGCCTATTTAATATGCCTATTTATTGAGCCTATTTAAAAAGCCTATTTATTGAGCCTATTTAATAAGCCTATTTATTGAGCCTATTTAATAAGCCTATTTAATAAGTCTATTTAATAAGCCTATTTAGTAAGCCTATTTAATAAGCCTATTTATTGAGCCTATTTAATAAGTCTATTTAATAAGCCTATTTAATAAGCTTATTTAATAAGCCTATTTAATAAGTATTTAATGTGCCTATTTAATAAGTCTATTTAATAAGCCTATTTAATAGGCCTATTTAATAAGTCTAAGTTGCTGAAATAAACCTATTTAATAAGCCTATTTAACAGGCCTATTTAATAAGTCTAAGTTGCTGAAATAAGCCTATGTAATAAGCCTAAGTTGCTGAATAAGCCTATTTAATAAGCCTAAGTTGCTGAAATAAGCCTATTTAATAAGTCTAAGTTGCTGAAATAAACCTATTTAAAAATGCTACTTAATAAGCCTAAGTTGCTGAAATAAACCTGTTTAATAAGGCTATTTAATAAGAATAAGTTGCTGAAATAAGCTTATTTAATAAGCCTAAGTTGCTGAAATAAGCCTATTTAATAAGGCTTTTAATAAGTCTAAGTTGCTGAAATAAACTTATTTAATAAGCCTAAGTTGCTAAAATAAGCCTATTTAATGAGGCTATTTAATAAGTCTATTTAATAAGCCTATTTAATAAGCCTATTTAATAAGCCTATTTAATAAGCCTATTTCATAAGTCTATTTAATACGTCTATTTAATAAGTATTTAATGAGCCTATTTAATATGCCTATTTATTGAGCCTATTTAAAAAGCCTATTTATTGAGCCTATTTAATAAGCCTATTTATTGAGCCTATTTAATAAGCCTATTTAATAAGTCTATTTAATAAGCCTATTTAGTAAGCCTAATTAATAAGCCTATTTATTGAGCCTATTTAATAAGTCTATTTAATAAGCCTATTTAATAAGTATTTAATGTGCCTATTTAATAAGTCTATTTAATAAGCCTATTTAATAGGCCTATTTAATAAGTCTAAGTTGCTGAAATAAACCTATTTATTAAGCCTATTTAACAGGCCTATTTAATAAGTCTAAGTTGCTGAAATAAGCCTATGTAATAAGCCTAAGTTGCTGAATAAGCCTATTTAATAAGCCTAAGTTGCTGAAATAAGCCTATTTAATAAGTCTAAGTTGCTGAAATAAGGCTATTTAATAAGCCTAAGTTGCTAAAATAAGCCTATTTAATGAGGCTATTTAATAAGTCTATTTAATAAGCCTATTTAATAAGCCTATTTAATAAGCCTATTTAATAAGCCTATTTAATAAGCCTATTTAATAAGTCTATTTAATAAGTCTATTTAATAAGTATTTAATGAGCCTATTTAATATGCCTATTTATTGAGCCTATTTAAAAAGCCTATTTATTGAGCCTATTTAATAAGCCTATTTATTGAGCCTATTTAATAAGCCTATTTAATAAGTCTATTTAATAAGCCTATTTAGTAAGCCTATTTAATAAGCCTATTTATTGAGCCTATTTAATAAGTCTATTTAATAAGCCTATTTAATAAGCTTATTTAATAAGCCTATTTAATAAGTATTTAATGTGCCTATTTAATAAGTCTATTTAATAAGCCTATTTAATAGGCCTATTTAATAAGTCTAAGTTGCTGAAATAAACCTATTTAATAAGCCTATTTAATAGGCCTATTTAATAAGTCTAAGTTGCTGAAATAAGCCTATGTAATAAGCCTAAGTTGCTGAATAAGCCTATTTAATAAGCCTAAGTTGCTGAAATAAGCCTATTTAATAAGTCTAAGTTGCTGAAATAAGGCTTTTTAATAAGCCTAAGTTGCTGAAATAAGCCTATTTAATAAGCCTAAGTTGCTGAAATAAGGCTATTTAATAAGTCTAAGTTGCTGAAATAAGCCTATTTAATAAGCCTAAGTTGCTGAAATAAGTATTTTTAATAAGCATAAGTTGCTGAAATAAGCCTATTTAATGAGTCTAAGTTGCTGAAATAAGGCTATTTAATAAGTCTAAGTTGCTGAAATAAGCCTTTTTAATCAGCATAAGTTGCTGAAATAAGCCTATTTAATAAGCTCAAGTTGCTGAAATAAGCCTACTTAATTAGGCTATTTAATAAGCCTAAGTTGCTGAAATAAGCCTATTTAATAAGCGTAAGTTGCTGAAATAAGGCTATTTAATAAGTCTAAGTTGCTGAAATAAGCCTATTTAATAAGCCTAAGTTGCTGAAATAAGCCCATTTAATAAGCCTATTTAATAAGCCTAAGTTGCTGAAATAAGCCTATTTAATAAGCCTAAGTTGCTGAAATAAGCCCATTTAATAAGCCTATTTAATAAGCCTAAGTTGCTGAAATAAGCCTATTTAATAAGCCTATTTATTAAGCCTATTTAATAAGTATTTAATGTGCCTATTTAATAAGTCTATTTAATAAGCCTATTTAATAGGCCTATTTAATAAGCCTAAGTTGCTGAAATAAGCCTATTTAATAAGGCTTTTAATAAGTCTAAGTTGCTGAAATAAACTTATTTAATAAGCCTAAGTTGTAAAAATAAGCCTATTTAATGAGGCTATTTAATAAGTCTATTTAATAAGCCTATTTAATAAGCCTATTTAATAAGCCTATTTAATATGCCTATTTCATAAGTCTATTTAATAAGTCTATTTAATAAGTATTTAATGAGCCTATTTAATATGCCTATTTATTGAGCCTATTTAAAAAGCCTATTTATTGAGCCTATTTAATAAGCCTATTTATTGAGCCTATTTAATAAGCCTATTTAATAAGTCTTTTTAATAAGCCTATTTAGTAAGCCTAATTAATAAGCCTATTTATTGAGCCTATTTAATAAGTCTATTTAATAAGCCTATTTAATAAGTATTTAATGTGCCTATTTAATAAGTCTATTTAATAAGCCTATTTAATAGGCCTATTTAATAAGTCTAAGTTGCTGAAATAAACCTATTTATTAAGCCTATTTAACAGGCCTATTTAATAAGTCTAAGTTGCTGAAATAAGCCTATGTAATAAGCCTAAGTTGCTGAATAAGCCTATTTAATAAGCCTAAGTTGCTGAAATAAGCCTATTTAATAAGTCTAAGTTGCTGAAATAAGGCTATTTAATAAGCCTAAGTTGCTAAAATAAGCCTATTTAATGAGGCTATTTAATAAGTCTATTTAATAAGCCTATTTAATAAGCCTATTTAATAAGCCTATTTAATAAGCCTATTTAATAAGCCTATTTAATAAGTCTATTTAATAAGTCTATTTAATAAGTCTATTTAATAAGTATTTAATGAGCCTATTTAATATGCCTATTTATTGAGCCTATTTAAAAAGCCTATTTATTGAGCCTATTTAATAAGCCTATTTATTGAGCCTATTTAATAAGCCTATTTAATAAGTCTATTTAATAAGCCTATTTAGTAAGCCTATTTAATAAGCCTATTTATTGAGCCTATTTAATAAGTCTATTTAATAAGCCTATTTAATAAGCTTATTTAATAAGCCTATTTAATAAGTATTTAATGTGCCTATTTAATAAGTCTATTTAATAAGCCTATTTAATAGGCCTATTTAATAAGTCTAAGTTGCTGAAATAAACCTATTTAATAAGCCTATTTAACAGGCCTATTTAATAAGTCTAAGTTGCTGAAATAAGCCTATGTAATAAGCCTAAGTTGCTGAAATAAGCCTATTTAATAAGTCTAAGTTGCTGAAATAAACCTATTTAAAAATGCTACTTAATAAGCCTAAGTTGCTGAAATAAACCTGTTTAATAAGGCTATTTAATAAGAATAAGTTGCTGAAATAAGCTTATTTAATAAGCCTAAGTTGCTGAAATAAGCCTATTTAATAAGGCTTTTAATAAGTCTAAGTTGCTGAAATAAACTTATTTAATAAGCCTAAGTTGCTAAAATAAGCCTATTTAATGAGGCTATTTAATAAGTCTATTTAATAAGCCTATTTAATAAGCCTATTTAATAAGCCTATTTAATAAGCCTATTTCATAAGTCTATTTAATACGTCTATTTAATAAGTATTTAATGAGCCTATTTAATATGCCTATTTATTGAGCCTATTTAAAAAGCCTATTTATTGAGCCTATTTAATAAGCCTATTTATTGAGCCTATTTAATAAGCCTATTTAATAAGTCTATTTAATAAGCCTATTTAGTAAGCCTAATTAATAAGCCTATTTATTGAGCCTATTTAATAAGTCTATTTAATAAGCCTATTTAATAAGTATTTAATGTGCCTATTTAATAAGTCTATTTAATAAGCCTATTTAATAGGCCTATTTAATAAGTCTAAGTTGCTGAAATAAACCTATTTATTAAGCCTATTTAACAGGCCTATTTAATAAGTCTAAGTTGCTGAAATAAGCCTATGTAATAAGCCTAAGTTGCTGAATAAGCCTATTTAATAAGCCTAAGTTGCTGAAATAAGCCTATTTAATAAGTCTAAGTTGCTGAAATAAGGCTATTTAATAAGCCTAAGTTGCTAAAATAAGCCTATTTAATGAGGCTATTTAATAAGTCTATTTAATAAGCCTATTTAATAAGCCTATTTAATAAGCCTATTTAATAAGCCTATTTAATAAGCCTATTTAATAAGTCTATTTAATAAGTCTATTTAATAAGTATTTAATGAGCCTATTTAATATGCCTATTTATTGAGCCTATTTAAAAAGCCTATTTATTGAGCCTATTTAATAAGCCTATTTATTGAGCCTATTTAATAAGCCTATTTAATAAGTCTATTTAATAAGCCTATTTAGTAAGCCTATTTAATAAGCCTATTTATTGAGCCTATTTAATAAGTCTATTTAATAAGCCTATTTAATAAGCTTATTTAATAAGCCTATTTAATAAGTATTTAATGTGCCTATTTAATAAGTCTATTTAATAAGCCTATTTAATAGGCCTATTTAATAAGTCTAAGTTGCTGAAATAAACCTATTTAATAAGCCTATTTAATAGGCCTATTTAATAAGTCTAAGTTGCTGAAATAAGCCTATGTAATAAGCCTAAGTTGCTGAATAAGCCTATTTAATAAGCCTAAGTTGCTGAAATAAGCCTATTTAATAAGTCTAAGTTGCTGAAATAAGGCTATTTAATAAGCCTAAGTTGCTGAAATAAGCCTATTTAATAAGCCTAAGTTGCTGAAATAAGGCTATTTAATAAGTCTAAGTTGCTGAAATAAGCCTATTTAATAAGCCTAAGTTGCTGAAATAAGTATTTTTAATAAGCATAAGTTGCTGAAATAAGCCTATTTAATGAGTCTAAGTTGCTGAAATAAGGCTATTTAATAAGTCTAAGTTGCTGAAATAAGCCTTTTTAATCAGCATAAGTTGCTGAAATAAGCCTATTTAATAAGCTCAAGTTGCTGAAATAAGCCTACTTAATTAGGCTATTTAATAAGCCTAAGTTGCTGAAATAAGCCTATTTAATAAGCGTAAGTTGCTGAAATAAGGCTATTTAATAAGTCTAAGTTGCTGAAATAAGCCTATTTAATAAGCCTAAGTTGCTGAAATAAGCCCATTTAATAAGCCTATTTAATAAGCCTAAGTTGCTGAAATAAGCCTATTTAATAAGCCTATTTATTAAGCCTATTTAATAAGTATTTAATGTGCCTATTTAATAAGTCTATTTAATAAGCCTATTTAATAGGCCTATTTAATAAGTCTAAGTTGCTGAAATAAACCTATTTAATAAGCCTATTTAACAGGCCTATTTAATAAGTCTAAGTTGCTGAAATAAGCCTATTTAATAAGCCTAAGTTTCTGAATGAGCCTATTTAATAATCCTAAGTTGCTGAAATAAGCCTATTTAATAAGCCTAAGTTGCTGAATAAGCCTATTTAATAAGCCTAAGTTGCTGAAATAAGCATATTTAATAAGTCTAAGTTGCTGAAATAAGGCTATTTAATAAGCCTAAGTTGCTGAAATAAGCCTATTTAATACGCCTAAGTTGTTGAAATAAGCCTATTTAATAAGCCTATTTAATAGGCCTATTTAATAAGTCTAAGTTGCTGAAATAAGCCTATTTAATAAGCCTAAGTTGCTGAATGAGCCTATTTAATAAGCCTAAGTTGCTGAAATAAGCCTATTTAATAAGCCTAAGTTGCTGAATAAGCCTATTTAATAAGCCTAAGTTGCTGAATAAACCTATTTAATAAGTCTAAGTTGCTGAAATAAGCCTATTTAATAAGGCTATTTAATAAGCCTAAGTTGCTGAAATAAGGCTATTTAATAAGCGTAAGTTGCTGAAATAAGGCTATTTAATAAGTCTAAGTTGCTGAAATAAGCCTATTTAATAAGCCTAAGTTGCTGAAATAAGCCCATTTAATAAGCCTATTTAATAAGCCTAAGTTGCTGAAATAAGCCTATTTAATAAGCCTATTTAATAAGCCTATTTAATAGGCCTATTTAATAAGTCTAAGTTGCTGAAATAAGCCTATTTAATAAGCCTATTTAATAGGCCTATTTAATAAGTCTAAGTTGCTGAAATAAGCCTATTTATAAGCCTAAGTTGCTGAATGAGCCTATTTAATAAGCCTAAGTTGCTGAAATAAGCCTATTTAATAAGCCTAAGTTGCTGAATAAGCCTATTTAATAAGCCTAAGTTGCTGAATAAACCTATTTAATAAGTCTAAGTTGCTGAAATAAGCCTATTTAATAAAGCTATTTAATAAGCCTAAGTTGCTGAATAAGCCTATTTAATAAGTCTAAATTGCTGAAATAAGGCTATTTAATACGCCTAAGTTGCTGAAATAAGGCTATTTAATAAGTTTAAGTTGCTGAAATACGCCTATTTAATAAGCCTAAGTTGCTGAAATAAGCATATTTAATAAGGCTATTTAATGAGCCTAAGTTGCTGAAATAAGCCTATTTAATAAGCCTAAGTTTCTGAACTAAGCCTATTTAAAAAGGTATATTTAATAAGTCTAAGTTGCTGAAATAAACCTATTTAAAAATGCTATTTAATAAGCCTAAGTTGCTGAAATAAGGCTATTTAATAAGTTTAAGTTGCTGAAATAAGCCTATTTAATAAGGCTATTTAATGAGCCTAAGTTGCTGAAATAAGCCTATTTAATAAGCCTAAGTTTCTGAACTAAGCCTATTTAAAAAGGTATATTTAATAAGTCTAAGTTGCTGAAATAAACCTATTTAAAAATGCTATTTAATAAGCCTAAGTTGCTGAAATAAGCCTATTTAATAAGCCTAAGTTTCTGAACTAAGCCTATTTAAAAAGGTATATTTAATAAGTCTAAGTTGCTGAAATAAACCTATTTAAAAATGCTATTTAATAAGCCTAAGTTGCTGAAATAAGGCTATTTAATAAGTTTAAGTTGCTGAAATAAGCCTATTTAATAAGGCTATTTAATGAGCCTAAGTTGCTGAAATAAGCCTATTTAATAAGCCTAAGTTTCTGAACTAAGCCTATTTAAAAAGGTATATTTAATAAGTCTAAGTTGCTGAAATAAACCTATTTAAAAATGCTATTTAATAAGCCTAAGTTGCTGAAATAAACCTGTTTAATAAGGCTATTTAATAAGCATAAGTTGCTGAAATAAGCCTATTTAATAAGCCTAAGTTGCTGAATAAACCTATTTAATAAGTCTAAGTTGCTGAAATAAGCCTATTTAATAAAGCTATTTAATAAGCCTAAGTTGCTGAAATAAACCTGTTTAATAAGGCTATTTAAAAGCATAAGTTGCTGAAATAAGCCTATTAAATAAGCCTAAGTTGCTGAAATAAGCCTATTAAATAAGCCTAAGTTGCTGAATAAGCCTATTTAATAAGCCTAAGTTGCTGAATAAACCTATTTAATAAGTCTAAGTTGCTGAAATAAACCTATTTAAAAATGCTACTTAATAAGCTTAAGTTGCTGAAATAAACCTGTTTAATAAGGCTATTTAATAAGAATAAGTTGCTGAAATAAGCTTATTTAATAAGCCTAAGTTGCTGAAATAAGCCTATTTAATAAGGCTTTTAATAAGTCTAAGTTGCTGAAATAAACTTATTTAATAAGCCCAAGTTGCTAAAATAAGCCTATTTAATGAGGCTATTTAATAAGTCTATTTAATAAGCCTATTTAATAAGCCTATTTAATAAGCCTATTTAATAAGCCTATTTCATAAGTCTATTTAATAAGCCTATTTAATAAGTATTTAATGAGCCTATTTAATATGCCTATTTATTGAGCCTATTTAAAAAGCCTATTTAATAAGCCTATTTAATAAGCCTATTTAATAAGTCTATTTAATAAGTCTATTTAATAAGTATTTAATGAGCCTATTTAATATGCCTATTTATTGAGCCTATTTAAAAAGCCTATTTATTGAGCCTATTTAATAAGCCTATTTATTGAGCCTATTTAATAAGCCTATTTAATAAGTCTATTTAATAAGCCTATTTAGTAAGCCTATTTAATAAGCCTATTTATTGAGCCTATTTAATAAGTCTATTTAATAAGCCTATTTAATAAGCTTATTTAATAAGCCTATTTAATAAGTATTTTATGTGCCTATTTAATAAGTCTATTTAATAAGCCTATTTAATAGGCCTATTTAATAAGTCTAAGTTGCTGAAATAAACCTATTTAATAAGCCTATTTAACGGGCCTATTTAATAAGTCTAAGTTGCTGAAATAAGCCTATGTAATAAGCCTAAGTTGCTGAATAAGCCTATTTAATAAGCCTAAGTTGCTGAAATAAGCCTATTTAATAAGTCTAAGTTGCTGAAATAAGGCTATTTAATAAGCCTAAGTTGCTGAAATAAGCCTATTTAATAAGCCTAAGTTGCTGAAATAAGGCTATTTAATAAGTCTAAGTTGCTGAAATAAGCCTATTTAATAAGCCTAAGTTGCTGAAATAAGTATTTTTAATAAGCATAAGTTGCTGAAATAAGCCTATTTAATGAGTCTAAGTTGCTGAAATAAGGCTATTTAATAAGTCTAAGTTGCTGAAATAAGCCTTTTTAATCAGCATAAGTTGCTGAAATAAGCCTATTTAATAAGCTCAAGTTGCTGAAATAAGCCTACTTAATTAGGCTATTTAATAAGCCTAAGTTGCTGAAATAAGCCTATTTAATAAGCGTAAGTTGCTGAAATAAGGCTATTTAATAAGTCTAAGTTGCTGAAATAAGCCTATTTAATAAGCCTAAGTTGCTGAAATAAGCCCATTTAATAAGCCTATTTAATAAGCCTAAGTTGCTGAAATAAGCCTATTTAATAAGCCTATTTATTAAGCCTATTTAATAAGTATTTAATGTGCCTATTTAATAAGTCTATTTAATAAGCCTATTTAATAGGCCTATTTAATAAGTCTAAGTTGCTGAAATAAACCTATTTAATAAGCCTATTTAACAGGCCTATTTAATAAGTCTAAGTTGCTGAAATAAGCCTATTTAATAAGCCTAAGTTTCTGAATGAGCCTATTTAATAATCCTAAGTTGCTGAAATAAGCCTATTTAATAAGCCTAAGTTGCTGAATAAGCCTATTTAATAAGCCTAAGTTGCTGAAATAAGCATATTTAATAAGTCTAAGTTGCTGAAATAAGGCTATTTAATAAGCCTAAGTTGCTGAAATAAGCCTATTTAATAAGCCTAAGTTGTTGAAATAAGCCTATTTAATAAGCCTATTTAATAGGCCTATTTAATAAGTCTAAGTTGCTGAAATAAGCCTATTTAATAAGCCTAAGTTGCTGAATGAGCCTATTTAATAAGCCTAAGTTGCTGAAATAAGCCTATTTAATAAGCCTAAGTTGCTGAATAAGCCTATTTAATAAGCCTAAGTTGCTGAATAAACCTATTTAATAAGTCTAAGTTGCTGAAATAAGCCTATTTAATAAGGCTATTTAATAAGCCTAAGTTGCTGAAATAAGGCTATTTAATAAGCGTAAGTTGCTGAAATAAGGCTATTTAATAAGTCTAAGTTGCTGAAATAAGCCTATTTAATAAGCCTAAGTTGCTGAAATAAGCCCATTTAATAAGCCTATTTAATAAGCCTAAGTTGCTGAAATAAGCCTATTTAATAAGCCTATTTAATAAGCCTATTTAATAGGCCTATTTAATAAGTCTAAGTTGCTGAAATAAGCCTATTTAATAAGCCTATTTAATAGGCCTATTTAATAAGTCTAAGTTGCTGAAATAAGCCTATTTATAAGCCTAAGTTGCTGAATGAGCCTATTTAATAAGCCTAAGTTGCTGAAATAAGCCTATTTAATAAGCCTAAGTTGCTGAATAAGCCTATTTAATAAGCCTAAGTTGCTGAATAAACCTATTTAATAAGTCTAAGTTGCTGAAATAAGCCTATTTAATAAAGCTATTTAATAAGCCTAAGTTGCTGAATAAGCCTATTTAATAAGTCTAAATTGCTGAAATAAGGCTATTTAATACGCCTAAGTTGCTGAAATAAGGCTATTTAATAAGTTTAAGTTGCTGAAATACGCCTATTTAATAAGCCTAAGTTGCTGAAATAAGCATATTTAATAAGGCTATTTAATGAGCCTAAGTTGCTGAAATAAGCCTATTTAATAAGCCTAAGTTTCTGAACTAAGCCTATTTAAAAAGGTATATTTAATAAGTCTAAGTTGCTGAAATAAACCTATTTAAAAATGCTATTTAATAAGCCTAAGTTGCTGAAATAAGGCTATTTAATAAGTTTAAGTTGCTGAAATAAGCCTATTTAATAAGGCTATTTAATGAGCCTAAGTTGCTGAAATAAGCCTATTTAATAAGCCTAAGTTTCTGAACTAAGCCTATTTAAAAAGGTATATTTAATAAGTCTAAGTTGCTGAAATAAACCTATTTAAAAATGCTATTTAATAAGCCTAAGTTGCTGAAATAAGCCTATTTAATAAGCCTAAGTTTCTGAACTAAGCCTATTTAAAAAGGTATATTTAATAAGTCTAAGTTGCTGAAATAAACCTATTTAAAAATGCTATTTAATAAGCCTAAGTTGCTGAAATAAGGCTATTTAATAAGTTTAAGTTGCTGAAATAAGCCTATTTAATAAGGCTATTTAATGAGCCTAAGTTGCTGAAATAAGCCTATTTAATAAGCCTAAGTTTCTGAACTAAGCCTATTTAAAAAGGTATATTTAATAAGTCTAAGTTGCTGAAATAAACCTATTTAAAAATGCTATTTAATAAGCCTAAGTTGCTGAAATAAACCTGTTTAATAAGGCTATTTAATAAGCATAAGTTGCTGAAATAAGCCTATTTAATAAGCCTAAGTTGCTGAATAAACCTATTTAATAAGTCTAAGTTGCTGAAATAAGCCTATTTAATAAAGCTATTTAATAAGCCTAAGTTGCTGAAATAAACCTGTTTAATAAGGCTATTTAAAAGCATAAGTTGCTGAAATAAGCCTATTAAATAAGCCTAAGTTGCTGAAATAAGCCTATTAAATAAGCCTAAGTTGCTGAATAAGCCTATTTAATAAGCCTAAGTTGCTGAATAAACCTATTTAATAAGTCTAAGTTGCTGAAATAAACCTATTTAAAAATGCTACTTAATAAGCTTAAGTTGCTGAAATAAACCTGTTTAATAAGGCTATTTAATAAGAATAAGTTGCTGAAATAAGCTTATTTAATAAGCCTAAGTTGCTGAAATAAGCCTATTTAATAAGGCTTTTAATAAGTCTAAGTTGCTGAAATAAACTTATTTAATAAGCCCAAGTTGCTAAAATAAGCCTATTTAATGAGGCTATTTAATAAGTCTATTTAATAAGCCTATTTAATAAGCCTATTTAATAAGCCTATTTAATAAGCCTATTTCATAAGTCTATTTAATAAGCCTATTTAATAAGTATTTAATGAGCCTATTTAATATGCCTATTTATTGAGCCTATTTAAAAAGCCTATTTAATAAGCCTATTTAATAAGCCTATTTAATAAGTCTATTTAATAAGTCTATTTAATAAGTATTTAATGAGCCTATTTAATATGCCTATTTATTGAGCCTATTTAAAAAGCCTATTTATTGAGCCTATTTAATAAGCCTATTTATTGAGCCTATTTAATAAGCCTATTTAATAAGTCTATTTAATAAGCCTATTTAGTAAGCCTATTTAATAAGCCTATTTATTGAGCCTATTTAATAAGTCTATTTAATAAGCCTATTTAATAAGCTTATTTAATAAGCCTATTTAATAAGTATTTTATGTGCCTATTTAATAAGTCTATTTAATAAGCCTATTTAATAGGCCTATTTAATAAGTCTAAGTTGCTGAAATAAACCTATTTAATAAGCCTATTTAACGGGCCTATTTAATAAGTCTAAGTTGCTGAAATAAGCCTATGTAATAAGCCTAAGTTGCTGAATAAGCCTATTTAATAAGCCTAAGTTGCTGAAATAAGCCTATTTAATAAGTCTAAGTTGCTGAAATAAGGCTATTTAATAAGCCTAAGTTGCTGAAATAAGCCTATTTAATAAGCCTAAGTTGCTGAAATAAGGCTATTTAATAAGTCTAAGTTGCTGAAATAAGCCTATTTAATAAGCCTAAGTTGCTGAAATAAGCCCATTTAATAAGCCTATTTAATAAGCCTAAGTTGCTGAAATAAGCCTATTTAATAAGCCTATTTAATAAGCCTATTTAATAGGCCTATTTAATAAGTCTAAGTTGCTGAAATAAGCCTATTTAATAAGCCTATTTAATAGGCCTATTTAATAAGTCTAAGTTGCTGAAATAAGCCTATTTAATGAGGCTATTTAATAAGTCTATTTAATAAGCCTATTTAATAAGCCTATTTAATAAGCCTATTTAATAAGCCTATTTCATAAGTCTATTTAATACGTCTATTTAATAAGTATTTAATGAGCCTATTTAATATGCCTATTTATTGAGCCTATTTAAGAAGCCTATTTATTGAGCCTATTTAATAAGCCTATTTATTGAGCCTATTTAATAAGCCTATTTAATAAGTCTATTTAATAAGCCTATTTAGTAAGCCTAATTAATAAGCCTATTTATTGAGCCTATTTAATAAGTCTATTTAATAAGCCTATTTAATAAGTATTTAATGTGCCTATTTAATAAGTCTATTTAATAAGCCTATTTAATAGGCCTATTTAATAAGTCTAAGTTGCTGAAATAAACCTATTTATTAAGCCTATTTAACAGGCCTATTTAATAAGTCTAAGTTGCTGAAATAAGCCTATGTAATAAGCCTAAGTTGCTGAATAAGCCTATTTAATAAGCCTAAGTTGCTGAAATAAGCCTATTTAATAAGTCTAAGTTGCTGAAATAAGGCTATTTAATAAGCCTAAGTTGCTGAAATAAGCCTATTTAATAAGTCTAAGTTGCTGAAATAAGGCTATTTAATAAGCCTAAGTTGCTGAAATAAGCCTATTTAATAAGCCTAAGTTGCTGAAATAAGGCTATTTAATAAGTCTAAGTTGCTGAAATAAGCCTATTTAATAAGCCTAAGTTGCTGAAATAAGCCCATTTAATAAGCCTATTTAATAAGCCTAAGTTGCTGAAATAAGCCTATTTAATAAGCCTATTTAATAAGCCTATTTAATAGGCCTATTTAATAAGTCTAAGTTGCTGAAATAAGCCTATTTAATAAGCCTATTTAATAGGCCTATTTAATAAGCCTAAGTTGCTAAAATAAGCCTATTTAATGAGGCTATTTAATAAGTCTATTTAATAAGCCTATTTAATAAGCCTATTTAATAAGCCTATTTAATAAGCCTATTTCATAAGTCTATTTAATACGTCTATTTAATAAGTATTTAATGAGCCTATTTAATATGCCTATTTATTGAGCCTATTTAAAAAGCCTATTTATTGAGCCTATTTAATAAGCCTATTTATTGAGCCTATTTAATAAGCCTATTTAATAAGTCTATTTAATAAGCCTATTTAGTAAGCCTAATTAATAAGCCTATTTATTGAGCCTATTTAATAAGTCTATTTAATAAGCCTATTTAATAAGTATTTAATGTGCCTATTTAATAAGTCTATTTAATAAGCCTATTTAATAGGCCTATTTAATAAGTCTAAGTTGCTGAAATAAACCTATTTATTAAGCCTATTTAACAGGCCTATTTAATAAGTCTAAGTTGCTGAAATAAGCCTATGTAATAAGCCTAAGTTGCTGAATAAGCCTATTTAATAAGCCTAAGTTGCTGAAATAAGCCTATTTAATAAGTCTAAGTTGCTGAAATAAGGCTATTTAATAAGCCTAAGTTGCTAAAATAAGCCTATTTAATGAGGCTATTTAATAAGTCTATTTAATAAGCCTATTTAATAAGCCTATTTAATAAGCCTATTTAATAAGCCTATTTAATAAGCCTATTTAATAAGTCTATTTAATAAGTCTATTTAATAAGTATTTAATGAGCCTATTTAATATGCCTATTTATTGAGCCTATTTAAAAAGCCTATTTATTGAGCCTATTTAATAAGCCTATTTATTGAGCCTATTTAATAAGCCTATTTAATAAGTCTATTTAATAAGCCTATTTAGTAAGCCTATTTAATAAGCCTATTTATTGAGCCTATTTAATAAGTCTATTTAATAAGCCTATTTAATAAGCTTATTTAATAAGCCTATTTAATAAGTATTTAATGTGCCTATTTAATAAGTCTATTTAATAAGCCTATTTAATAGGCCTATTTAATAAGTCTAAGTTGCTGAAATAAACCTATTTAATAAGCCTATTTAATAGGCCTATTTAATAAGTCTAAGTTGCTGAAATAAGCCTATGTAATAAGCCTAAGTTGCTGAATAAGCCTATTTAATAAGCCTAAGTTGCTGAAATAAGCCTATTTAATAAGTCTAAGTTGCTGAAATAAGGCTATTTAATAAGCCTAAGTTGCTGAAATAAGCCTATTTAATAAGCCTAAGTTGCTGAAATAAGGCTATTTAATAAGTCTAAGTTGCTGAAATAAGCCTATTTAATAAGCCTAAGTTGCTGAAATAAGTATTTTTAATAAGCATAAGTTGCTGAAATAAGCCTATTTAATGAGTCTAAGTTGCTGAAATAAGGCTATTTAATAAGTCTAAGTTGCTGAAATAAGCCTTTTTAATCAGCATAAGTTGCTGAAATAAGCCTATTTAATAAGCTCAAGTTGCTGAAATAAGCCTACTTAATTAGGCTATTTAATAAGCCTAAGTTGCTGAAATAAGCCTATTTAATAAGCGTAAGTTGCTGAAATAAGGCTATTTAATAAGTCTAAGTTGCTGAAATAAGCCTATTTAATAAGCCTAAGTTGCTGAAATAAGCCCATTTAATAAGCCTATTTAATAAGCCTAAGTTGCTGAAATAAGCCTATTTAATAAGCCTAAGTTGCTGAAATAAGCCCATTTAATAAGCCTATTTAATAAGCCTAAGTTGCTGAAATAAGCCTATTTAATAAGCCTATTTATTAAGCCTATTTAATAAGTATTTAATGTGCCTATTTAATAAGTCTATTTAATAAGCCTATTTAATAGGCCTATTTAATAAGCCTAAGTTGCTGAAATAAGCCTATTTAATAAGGCTTTTAATAAGTCTAAGTTGCTGAAATAAACTTATTTAATAAGCCTAAGTTGTAAAAATAAGCCTATTTAATGAGGCTATTTAATAAGTCTATTTAATAAGCCTATTTAATAAGCCTATTTAATAAGCCTATTTAATATGCCTATTTCATAAGTCTATTTAATAAGTCTATTTAATAAGTATTTAATGAGCCTATTTAATATGCCTATTTATTGAGCCTATTTAAAAAGCCTATTTATTGAGCCTATTTAATAAGCCTATTTATTGAGCCTATTTAATAAGCCTATTTAATAAGTCTATTTAATAAGCCTATTTAGTAAGCCTAATTAATAAGCCTATTTATTGAGCCTATTTAATAAGTCTATTTAATAAGCCTATTTAATAAGTATTTAATGTGCCTATTTAATAAGTCTATTTAATAAGCCTATTTAATAGGCCTATTTAATAAGTCTAAGTTGCTGAAATAAACCTATTTATTAAGCCTATTTAACAGGCCTATTTAATAAGTCTAAGTTGCTGAAATAAGCCTATGTAATAAGCCTAAGTTGCTGAATAAGCCTATTTAATAAGCCTAAGTTGCTGAAATAAGCCTATTTAATAAGTCTAAGTTGCTGAAATAAGGCTATTTAATAAGCCTAAGTTGCTAAAATAAGCCTATTTAATGAGGCTATTTAATAAGTCTATTTAATAAGCCTATTTAATAAGCCTATTTAATAAGCCTATTTAATAAGCCTATTTAATAAGCCTATTTAATAAGTCTATTTAATAAGTCTATTTAATAAGTATTTAATGAGCCTATTTAATATGCCTATTTATTGAGCCTATTTAAAAAGCCTATTTATTGAGCCTATTTAATAAGCCTATTTATTGAGCCTATTTAATAAGCCTATTTAATAAGTCTATTTAATAAGCCTATTTAGTAAGCCTATTTAATAAGCCTATTTATTGAGCCTATTTAATAAGTCTATTTAATAAGCCTATTTAATAAGCTTATTTAATAAGCCTATTTAATAAGTATTTAATGTGCCTATTTAATAAGTCTATTTAATAAGCCTATTTAATAGGCCTATTTAATAAGTCTAAGTTGCTGAAATAAACCTATTTAATAAGCCTATTTAACAGGCCTATTTAATAAGTCTAAGTTGCTGAAATAAGCCTATGTAATAAGCCTAAGTTGCTGAAATAAGCCTATTTAATAAGTCTAAGTTGCTGAAATAAACCTATTTAAAAATGCTACTTAATAAGCCTAAGTTGCTGAAATAAACCTGTTTAATAAGGCTATTTAATAAGAATAAGTTGCTGAAATAAGCTTATTTAATAAGCCTAAGTTGCTGAAATAAGCCTATTTAATAAGGCTTTTAATAAGTCTAAGTTGCTGAAATAAACTTATTTAATAAGCCTAAGTTGCTAAAATAAGCCTATTTAATGAGGCTATTTAATAAGTCTATTTAATAAGCCTATTTAATAAGCCTATTTAATAAGCCTTTTTAATAAGCCTATTTCATAAGTCTATTTAATACGTCTATTTAATAAGTATTTAATGAGCCTATTTAATATGCCTATTTATTGAGCCTATTTAAAAAGCCTATTTATTGAGCCTATTTAATAAGCCTATTTATTGAGCCTATTTAATAAGCCTATTTAATAAGTCTATTTAATAAGCCTATTTAGTAAGCCTAATTAATAAGCCTATTTATTGAGCCTATTTAATAAGTCTATTTAATAAGCCTATTTAATAAGTATTTAATGTGCCTATTTAATAAGTCTATTTAATAAGCCTATTTAATAGGCCTATTTAATAAGTCTAAGTTGCTGAAATAAACCTATTTATTAAGCCTATTTAACAGGCCTATTTAATAAGTCTAAGTTGCTGAAATAAGCCTATGTAATAAGCCTAAGTTGCTGAATAAGCCTATTTAATAAGCCTAAGTTGCTGAAATAAGCCTATTTAATAAGTCTAAGTTGCTGAAATAAGGCTATTTAATAAGCCTAAGTTGCTAAAATAAGCCTATTTAATGAGGCTATTTAATAAGTCTATTTAATAAGCCTATTTAATAAGCCTATTTAATAAGCCTATTTAATAAGCCTATTTAATAAGCCTATTTAATAAGTCTATTTAATAAGTCTATTTAATAAGTATTTAATGAGCCTATTTAATATGCCTATTTATTGAGCCTATTTAAAAAGCCTATTTATTGAGCCTATTTAATAAGCCTATTTATTGAGCCTATTTAATAAGCCTATTTAATAAGTCTATTTAATAAGCCTATTTAGTAAGCCTATTTAATAAGCCTATTTATTGAGCCTATTTAATAAGTCTATTTAATAAGCCTATTTAATAAGCTTATTTAATAAGCCTATTTAATAAGTATTTAATGTGCCTATTTAATAAGTCTATTTAATAAGCCTATTTAATAGGCCTATTTAATAAGTCTAAGTTGCTGAAATAAACCTATTTAATAAGCCTATTTAATAGGCCTATTTAATAAGTCTAAGTTGCTGAAATAAGCCTATGTAATAAGCCTAAGTTGCTGAATAAGCCTATTTAATAAGCCTAAGTTGCTGAAATAAGCCTATTTAATAAGTCTAAGTTGCTGAAATAAGGCTATTTAATAAGCCTAAGTTGCTGAAATAAGCCTATTTAATAAGCCTAAGTTGCTGAAATAAGGCTATTTAATAAGTCTAAGTTGCTGAAATAAGCCTATTTAATAAGCCTAAGTTGCTGAAATAAGTATTTTTAATAAGCATAAGTTGCTGAAATAAGCCTATTTAATGAGTCTAAGTTGCTGAAATAAGGCTATTTAATAAGTCTAAGTTGCTGAAATAAGCCTTTTTAATCAGCATAAGTTGCTGAAATAAGCCTATTTAATAAGCTCAAGTTGCTGAAATAAGCCTACTTAATTAGGCTATTTAATAAGCCTAAGTTGCTGAAATAAGCCTATTTAATAAGCGTAAGTTGCTGAAATAAGGCTATTTAATAAGTCTAAGTTGCTGAAATAAGCCTATTTAATAAGCCTAAGTTGCTGAAATAAGCCCATTTAATAAGCCTATTTAATAAGCCTAAGTTGCTGAAATAAGCCTATTTAATAAGCCTATTTATTAAGCCTATTTAATAAGTATTTAATGTGCCTATTTAATAAGTCTATTTAATAAGCCTATTTAATAGGCCTATTTAATAAGTCTAAGTTGCTGAAATAAACCTATTTAATAAGCCTATTTAACAGGCCTATTTAATAAGTCTAAGTTGCTGAAATAAGCCTATTTAATAAGCCTAAGTTTCTGAATGAGCCTATTTAATAATCCTAAGTTGCTGAAATAAGCCTATTTAATAAGCCTAAGTTGCTGAATAAGCCTATTTAATAAGCCTAAGTTGCTGAAATAAGCATATTTAATAAGTCTAAGTTGCTGAAATAAGGCTATTTAATAAGCCTAAGTTGCTGAAATAAGCCTATTTAATACGCCTAAGTTGTTGAAATAAGCCTATTTAATAAGCCTATTTAATAGGCCTATTTAATAAGTCTAAGTTGCTGAAATAAGCCTATTTAATAAGCCTAAGTTGCTGAATGAGCCTATTTAATAAGCCTAAGTTGCTGAAATAAGCCTATTTAATAAGCCTAAGTTGCTGAATAAGCCTATTTAATAAGCCTAAGTTGCTGAATAAACCTATTTAATAAGTCTAAGTTGCTGAAATAAGCCTATTTAATAAGGCTATTTAATAAGCCTAAGTTGCTGAAATAAGGCAATTTAATAAGCGTAAGTTGCTGAAATAAGGCTATTTAATAAGTCTAAGTTGCTGAAATAAGCCTATTTAATAAGCCTAAGTTGCTGAAATAAGCCCATTTAATAAGCCTATTTAATAAGCCTAAGTTGCTGAAATAAGCCTATTTAATAAGCCTATTTAATAAGCCTATTTAATAGGCCTATTTAATAAGTCTAAGTTGCTGAAATAAGCCTATTTAATAAGCCTATTTAATAGGCCTATTTAATAAGTCTAAGTTGCTGAAATAAGCCTATTTATAAGCCTAAGTTGCTGAATGAGCCTATTTAATAAGCCTAAGTTGCTGAAATAAGCCTATTTAATAAGCCTAAGTTGCTGAATAAGCCTATTTAATAAGCCTAAGTTGCTGAATAAACCTATTTAATAAGTCTAAGTTGCTGAAATAAGCCTATTTAATAAAGCTATTTAATAAGCCTAAGTTGCTGAATAAGCCTATTTAATAAGTCTAAATTGCTGAAATAAGGCTATTTAATACGCCTAAGTTGCTGAAATAAGGCTATTTAATAAGTTTAAGTTGCTGAAATACGCCTATTTAATAAGCCTAAGTTGCTGAAATAAGCATATTTAATAAGGCTATTTAATGAGCCTAAGTTGCTGAAATAAGCCTATTTAATAAGCCTAAGTTTCTGAACTAAGCCTATTTAAAAAGGTATATTTAATAAGTCTAAGTTGCTGAAATAAACCTATTTAAAAATGCTATTTAATAAGCCTAAGTTGCTGAAATAAGGCTATTTAATAAGTTTAAGTTGCTGAAATAAGCCTATTTAATAAGGCTATTTAATGAGCCTAAGTTGCTGAAATAAGCCTATTTAATAAGCCTAAGTTTCTGAACTAAGCCTATTTAAAAAGGTATATTTAATAAGTCTAAGTTGCTGAAATAAACCTATTTAAAAATGCTATTTAATAAGCCTAAGTTGCTGAAATAAGCCTATTTAATAAGCCTAAGTTTCTGAACTAAGCCTATTTAAAAAGGTATATTTAATAAGTCTAAGTTGCTGAAATAAACCTATTTAAAAATGCTATTTAATAAGCCTAAGTTGCTGAAATAAGGCTATTTAATAAGTTTAAGTTGCTGAAATAAGCCTATTTAATAAGGCTATTTAATGAGCCTAAGTTGCTGAAATAAGCCTATTTAATAAGCCTAAGTTTCTGAACTAAGCCTATTTAAAAAGGTATATTTAATAAGTCTAAGTTGCTGAAATAAACCTATTTAAAAATGCTATTTAATAAGCCTAAGTTGCTGAAATAAACCTGTTTAATAAGGCTATTTAATAAGCATAAGTTGCTGAAATAAGCCTATTTAATAAGCCTAAGTTGCTGAATAAACCTATTTAATAAGTCTAAGTTGCTGAAATAAGCCTATTTAATAAAGCTATTTAATAAGCCTAAGTTGCTGAAATAAACCTGTTTAATAAGGCTATTTAAAAGCATAAGTTGCTGAAATAAGCCTATTAAATAAGCCTAAGTTGCTGAAATAAGCCTATTAAATAAGCCTAAGTTGCTGAATAAGCCTATTTAATAAGCCTAAGTTGCTGAATAAACCTATTTAATAAGTCTAAGTTGCTGAAATAAACCTATTTAAAAATGCTACTTAATAAGCTTAAGTTGCTGAAATAAACCTGTTTAATAAGGCTATTTAATAAGAATAAGTTGCTGAAATAAGCTTATTTAATAAGCCTAAGTTGCTGAAATAAGCCTATTTAATAAGGCTTTTAATAAGTCTAAGTTGCTGAAATAAACTTATTTAATAAGCCCAAGTTGCTAAAATAAGCCTATTTAATGAGGCTATTTAATAAGTCTATTTAATAAGCCTATTTAATAAGCCTATTTAATAAGCCTATTTAATAAGCCTATTTCATAAGTCTATTTAATAAGCCTATTTAATAAGTATTTAATGAGCCTATTTAATATGCCTATTTATTGAGCCTATTTAAAAAGCCTATTTAATAAGCCTATTTAATAAGCCTATTTAATAAGTCTATTTAATAAGTCTATTTAATAAGTATTTAATGAGCCTATTTAATATGCCTATTTTTTGAGCCTATTTAAAAAGCCTATTTATTGAGCCTATTTAATAAGCCTATTTATTGAGCCTATTTAATAAGCCTATTTAATAAGTCTATTTAATAAGCCTATTTAGTAAGCCTATTTAATAAGCCTATTTATTGAGCCTATTTAATAAGTCTATTTAATAAGCCTATTTAATAAGCTTATTTAATAAGCCTATTTAATAAGTATTTTATGTGCCTATTTAATAAGTCTATTTAATAAGCCTATTTAATAGGCCTATTTAATAAGTCTAAGTTGCTGAAATAAACCTATTTAATAAGCCTATTTAACGGGCCTATTTAATAAGTCTAAGTTGCTGAAATAAGCCTATGTAATAAGCCTAAGTTGCTGAATAAGCCTATTTAATAAGCCTAAGTTGCTGAAATAAGCCTATTTAATAAGTCTAAGTTGCTGAAATAAGGCTATTTAATAAGCCTAAGTTGCTGAAATAAGCCTATTTAATAAGCCTAAGTTGCTGAAATAAGGCTATTTAATAAGTCTAAGTTGCTGAAATAAGCCTATTTAATAAGCCTAAGTTGCTGAAATAAGTATTTTTAATAAGCATAAGTTGCTGAAATAAGCCTATTTAATGAGTCTAAGTTGCTGAAATAAGGCTATTTAATAAGTCTAAGTTGCTGAAATAAGCCTTTTTAATCAGCATAAGTTGCTGAAATAAGCCTATTTAATAAGCTCAAGTTGCTGAAATAAGCCTACTTAATTAGGCTATTTAATAAGCCTAAGTTGCTGAAATAAGCCTATTTAATAAGCGTAAGTTGCTGAAATAAGGCTATTTAATAAGTCTAAGTTGCTGAAATAAGCCTATTTAATAAGCCTAAGTTGCTGAAATAAGCCCATTTAATAAGCCTATTTAATAAGCCTAAGTTGCTGAAATAAGCCTATTTAATAAGCCTATTTATTAAGCCTATTTAATAAGTATTTAATGTGCCTATTTAATAAGTCTATTTAATAAGCCTATTTAATAGGCCTATTTAATAAGTCTAAGTTGCTGAAATAAACCTATTTAATAAGCCTATTTAACAGGCCTATTTAATAAGTCTAAGTTGCTGAAATAAGCCTATTTAATAAGCCTAAGTTTCTGAATGAGCCTATTTAATAATCCTAAGTTGCTGAAATAAGCCTATTTAATAAGCCTAAGTTGCTGAATAAGCCTATTTAATAAGCCTAAGTTGCTGAAATAAGCATATTTAATAAGTCTAAGTTGCTGAAATAAGGCTATTTAATAAGCCTAAGTTGCTGAAATAAGCCTATTTAATAAGCCTAAGTTGTTGAAATAAGCCTATTTAATAAGCCTATTTAATAGGCCTATTTAATAAGTCTAAGTTGCTGAAATAAGCCTATTTAATAAGCCTAAGTTGCTGAATGAGCCTATTTAATAAGCCTAAGTTGCTGAAATAAGCCTATTTAATAAGCCTAAGTTGCTGAATAAGCCTATTTAATAAGCCTAAGTTGCTGAATAAACCTATTTAATAAGTCTAAGTTGCTGAAATAAGCCTATTTAATAAGGCTATTTAATAAGCCTAAGTTGCTGAAATAAGGCTATTTAATAAGCGTAAGTTGCTGAAATAAGGCTATTTAATAAGTCTAAGTTGCTGAAATAAGCCTATTTAATAAGCCTAAGTTGCTGAAATAAGCCCATTTAATAAGCCTATTTAATAAGCCTAAGTTGCTGAAATAAGCCTATTTAATAAGCCTATTTAATAAGCCTATTTAATAGGCCTATTTAATAAGTCTAAGTTGCTGAAATAAGGCTATTTAATAAGTCTAAGTTGCTGAAATAAGCCTTTTTAATCAGCATAAGTTGCTGAAATAAGCCTATTTAATAAGCTCAAGTTGCTGAAATAAGCCTACTTAATTAGGCTATTTAATAAGCCTAAGTTGCTGAAATAAGCCTATTTAATAAGCGTAAGTTGCTGAAATAAGGCTATTTAATAAGTCTAAGTTGCTGAAATAAGCCTATTTAATAAGCCTAAGTTGCTGAAATAAGCCCATTTAATAAGCCTATTTAATAAGCCTAAGTTGCTGAAATAAGCCTATTTAATAAGCCTATTTATTAAGCCTATTTAATAAGTATTTAATGTGCCTATTTAATAAGTCTATTTAATAAGCCTATTTAATAGGCCTATTTAATAAGTCTAAGTTGCTGAAATAAACCTATTTAATAAGCCTATTTAACAGGCCTATTTAATAAGTCTAAGTTGCTGAAATAAGCCTATTTAATAAGCCTAAGTTTCTGAATGAGCCTATTTAATAATCCTAAGTTGCTGAAATAAGCCTATTTAATAAGCCTAAGTTGCTGAATAAGCCTATTTAATAAGCCTAAGTTGCTGAAATAAGCATATTTAATAAGTCTAAGTTGCTGAAATAAGGCTATTTAATAAGCCTAAGTTGCTGAAATAAGCCTATTTAATAAGCCTAAGTTGTTGAAATAAGCCTATTTAATAAGCCTATTTAATAGGCCTATTTAATAAGTCTAAGTTGCTGAAATAAGCCTATTTAATAAGCCTAAGTTGCTGAATGAGCCTATTTAATAAGCCTAAGTTGCTGAAATAAGCCTATTTAATAAGCCTAAGTTGCTGAATAAGCCTATTTAATAAGCCTAAGTTGCTGAATAAACCTATTTAATAAGTCTAAGTTGCTGAAATAAGCCTATTTAATAAGGCTATTTAATAAGCCTAAGTTGCTGAAATAAGGCTATTTAATAAGCGTAAGTTGCTGAAATAAGGCTATTTAATAAGTCTAAGTTGCTGAAATAAGCCTATTTAATAAGCCTAAGTTGCTGAAATAAGCCCATTTAATAAGCCTATTTAATAAGCCTAAGTTGCTGAAATAAGCCTATTTAATAAGCCTATTTAATAAGCCTATTTAATAGGCCTATTTAATAAGTCTAAGTTGCTGAAATAAGCCTATTTAATAAGCCTATTTAATAGGCCTATTTAATAAGTCTAAGTTGCTGAAATAAGCCTATTTATAAGCCTAAGTTGCTGAATGAGCCTATTTAATAAGCCTAAGTTGCTGAAATAAGCCTATTTAATAAGCCTAAGTTGCTGAATAAGCCTATTTAATAAGCCTAAGTTGCTGAATAAACCTATTTAATAAGTCTAAGTTGCTGAAATAAGCCTATTTAATAAAGCTATTTAATAAGCCTAAGTTGCTGAATAAGCCTATTTAATAAGTCTAAATTGCTGAAATAAGGCTATTTAATACGCCTAAGTTGCTGAAATAAGGCTATTTAATAAGTTTAAGTTGCTGAAATACGCCTATTTAATAAGCCTAAGTTGCTGAAATAAGCATATTTAATAAGGCTATTTAATGAGCCTAAGTTGCTGAAATAAGCCTATTTAATAAGCCTAAGTTTCTGAACTAAGCCTATTTAAAAAGGTATATTTAATAAGTCTAAGTTGCTGAAATAAACCTATTTAAAAATGCTATTTAATAAGCCTAAGTTGCTGAAATAAGGCTATTTAATAAGTTTAAGTTGCTGAAATAAGCCTATTTAATAAGGCTATTTAATGAGCCTAAGTTGCTGAAATAAGCCTATTTAATAAGCCTAAGTTTCTGAACTAAGCCTATTTAAAAAGGTATATTTAATAAGTCTAAGTTGCTGAAATAAACCTATTTAAAAATGCTATTTAATAAGCCTAAGTTGCTGAAATAAGCCTATTTAATAAGCCTAAGTTTCTGAACTAAGCCTATTTAAAAAGGTATATTTAATAAGTCTAAGTTGCTGAAATAAACCTATTTAAAAATGCTATTTAATAAGCCTAAGTTGCTGAAATAAGGCTATTTAATAAGTTTAAGTTGCTGAAATAAGCCTATTTAATAAGGCTATTTAATGAGCCTAAGTTGCTGAAATAAGCCTATTTAATAAGCCTAAGTTTCTGAACTAAGCCTATTTAAAAAGGTATATTTAATAAGTCTAAGTTGCTGAAATAAACCTATTTAAAAATGCTATTTAATAAGCCTAAGTTGCTGAAATAAACCTGTTTAATAAGGCTATTTAATAAGCATAAGTTGCTGAAATAAGCCTATTTAATAAGCCTAAGTTGCTGAATAAACCTATTTAATAAGTCTAAGTTGCTGAAATAAGCCTATTTAATAAAGCTATTTAATAAGCCTAAGTTGCTGAAATAAACCTGTTTAATAAGGCTATTTAAAAGCATAAGTTGCTGAAATAAGCCTATTAAATAAGCCTAAGTTGCTGAAATAAGCCTATTAAATAAGCCTAAGTTGCTGAATAAGCCTATTTAATAAGCCTAAGTTGCTGAATAAACCTATTTAATAAGTCTAAGTTGCTGAAATAAACCTATTTAAAAATGCTACTTAATAAGCTTAAGTTGCTGAAATAAACCTGTTTAATAAGGCTATCTAATAAGAATAAGTTGCTGAAATAAGCTTATTTAATAAGCCTAAGTTGCTGAAATAAGCCTATTTAATAAGGCTTTTAATAAGTCTAAGTTGCTGAAATAAACTTATTTAATAAGCCCAAGTTGCTAAAATAAGCCTATTTAATGAGGCTATTTAATAAGTCTATTTAATAAGCCTATTTAATAAGCCTATTTAATAAGCCTATTTAATAAGCCTATTTCATAAGTCTATTTAATAAGCCTATTTAATAAGTATTTAATGAGCCTATTTAATATGCCTATTTATTGAGCCTATTTAAAAAGCCTATTTAATAAGCCTATTTAATAAGCCTATTTAATAAGTCTATTTAATAAGTCTATTTAATAAGTATTTAATGAGCCTATTTAATATGCCTATTTATTGAGCCTATTTAAAAAGCCTATTTATTGAGCCTATTTAATAAGCCTATTTATTGAGCCTATTTAATAAGCCTATTTAATAAGTCTATTTAATAAGCCTATTTAGTAAGCCTATTTAATAAGCCTATTTATTGAGCCTATTTAATAAGTCTATTTAATAAGCCTATTTAATAAGCTTATTTAATAAGCCTATTTAATAAGTATTTTATGTGCCTATTTAATAAGTCTATTTAATAAGCCTATTTAATAGGCCTATTTAATAAGTCTAAGTTGCTGAAATAAACCTATTTAATAAGCCTATTTAACGGGCCTATTTAATAAGTCTAAGTTGCTGAAATAAGCCTATGTAATAAGCCTAAGTTGCTGAATAAGCCTATTTAATAAGCTTAAGTTGCTGAAATAAGCCTATTTAATAAGTCTAAGTTGCTGAAATAAGGCTATTTAATAAGCCTAAGTTGCTGAAATAAGCCTATTTAATAAGCCTAAGTTGCTGAAATAAGGCTATTTAATAAGTCTAAGTTGCTGAAATAAGCCTATTTAATAAGCCTAAGTTGCTGAAATAAGCCCATTTAATAAGCCTATTTAATAAGCCTAAGTTGCTGAAATAAGCCTATTTAATAAGCCTATTTAATAAGCCTATTTAATAGGCCTATTTAATAAGTCTAAGTTGCTGAAATAAGCCTATTTAATAAGCCTATTTAATAGGCCTATTTAATAAGTCTAAGTTGCTGAAATAAGCCTATTTATAAGCCTAAGTTGCTGAATGAGCCTATTTAATAAGCCTAAGTTGCTGAAATAAGCCTATTTAATAAGCCTAAGTTGCTGAATAAGCCTATTTAATAAGCCTAAGTTGCTGAATAAACCTATTTAATAAGTCTAAGTTGCTGAAATAAGCCTATTTAATAAAGCTATTTAATAAGCCTAAGTTGCTGAATAAGCCTATTTAATAAGTCTAAATTGCTGAAATAAGGCTATTTAATACGCCTAAGTTGCTGAAATAAGGCTATTTAATAAGTTTAAGTTGCTGAAATACGCCTATTTAATAAGCCTAAGTTGCTGAAATAAGCATATTTAATAAGGCTATTTAATGAGCCTAAGTTGCTGAAATAAGCCTATTTAATAAGCCTAAGTTTCTGAACTAAGCCTATTTAAAAAGGTATATTTAATAAGTCTAAGTTGCTGAAATAAACCTATTTAAAAATGCTATTTAATAAGCCTAAGTTGCTGAAATAAGGCTATTTAATAAGTTTAAGTTGCTGAAATAAGCCTATTTAATAAGGCTATTTAATGAGCCTAAGTTGCTGAAATAAGCCTATTTAATAAGCCTAAGTTTCTGAACTAAGCCTATTTAAAAAGGTATATTTAATAAGTCTAAGTTGCTGAAATAAACCTATTTAAAAATGCTATTTAATAAGCCTAAGTTGCTGAAATAAGCCTATTTAATAAGCCTAAGTTTCTGAACTAAGCCTATTTAAAAAGGTATATTTAATAAGTCTAAGTTGCTGAAATAAACCTATTTAAAAATGCTATTTAATAAGCCTAAGTTGCTGAAATAAGGCTATTTAATAAGTTTAAGTTGCTGAAATAAGCCTATTTAATAAGGCTATTTAATGAGCCTAAGTTGCTGAAATAAGCCTATTTAATAAGCCTAAGTTTCTGAACTAAGCCTATTTAAAAAGGTATATTTAATAAGTCTAAGTTGCTGAAATAAACCTATTTAAAAATGCTATTTAATAAGCCTAAGTTGCTGAAATAAACCTGTTTAATAAGGCTATTTAATAAGCATAAGTTGCTGAAATAAGCCTATTTAATAAGCCTAAGTTGCTGAATAAACCTATTTAATAAGTCTAAGTTGCTGAAATAAGCCTATTTAATAAAGCTATTTAATAAGCCTAAGTTGCTGAAATAAACCTGTTTAATAAGGCTATTTAAAAGCATAAGTTGCTGAAATAAGCCTATTAAATAAGTCTAAGTTGCTGAAATAAGCCTATTAAATAAGCCTAAGTTGCTGAATAAGCCTATTTAATAAGCCTAAGTTGCTGAATAAACCTATTTAATAAGTCTAAGTTGCTGAAATAAACCTATTTAAAAATGCTACTTAATAAGCTTAAGTTGCTGAAATAAACCTGTTTAATAAGGCTATTTAATAAGAATAAGTTGCTGAAATAAGCTTATTTAATAAGCCTAAGTTGCTGAAATAAGCCTATTTAATAAGGCTTTTAATAAGTCTAAGTTGCTGAAATAAACTTATTTAATAAGCCCAAGTTGCTAAAATAAGCCTATTTAATGAGGCTATTTAATAAGTCTATTTAATAAGCCTATTTAATAAGCCTATTTAATAAGCCTATTTAATAAGCCTATTTCATAAGTCTATTTAATAAGCCTATTTAATAAGTATTTAATGAGCCTATTTAATATGCCTATTTATTGAGCCTATTTAAAAAGCCTATTTAATAAGCCTATTTAATAAGCCTATTTAATAAGTCTATTTAATAAGTCTATTTAATAAGTATTTAATGAGCCTATTTAATATGCCTATTTATTGAGCCTATTTAAAAAGCCTATTTATTGAGCCTATTTAATAAGCCTATTTATTGAGCCTATTTAATAAGCCTATTTAATAAGTCTATTTAATAAGCCTATTTAGTAAGCCTATTTAATAAGCCTATTTATTGAGCCTATTTAATAAGTCTATTTAATAAGCCTATTTAATAAGCTTATTTAATAAGCCTATTTAATAAGTATTTTATGTGCCTATTTAATAAGTCTATTTAATAAGCCTATTTAATAGGCCTATTTAATAAGTCTAAGTTGCTGAAATAAACCTATTTAATAAGCCTATTTAACGGGCCTATTTAATAAGTCTAAGTTGCTGAAATAAGCCTATGTAATAAGCCTAAGTTGCTGAATAAGCCTATTTAATAAGCCTAAGTTGCTGAAATAAGCCTATTTAATAAGTCTAAGTTGCTGAAATAAGGCTATTTAATAAGCCTAAGTTGCTGAAATAAGCCTATTTAATAAGCCTAAGTTGCTGAAATAAGGCTATTTAATAAGTCTAAGTTGCTGAAATAAGCCTATTTAATAAGCCTAAGTTGCTGAAATAAGTATTTTTAATAAGCATAAGTTGCTGAAATAAGCCTATTTAATGAGTCTAAGTTGCTGAAATAAGGCTATTTAATAAGTCTAAGTTGCTGAAATAAGCCTTTTTAATCAACATAAGTTGCTGAAATAAGCCTATTTAATAAGCTCAAGTTGCTGAAATAAGCCTACTTAATTAGGCTATTTAATAAGCCTAAGTTGCTGAAATAAGCCTATTTAATAAGCGTAAGTTGCTGAAATAAGGCTATTTAATAAGTCTAAGTTGCTGAAATAAGCCTATTTAATAAGCCTAAGTTGCTGAAATAAGCCCATTTAATAAGCCTATTTAATAAGCCTAAGTTGCTGAAATAAGCCTATTTAATAAGCCTATTTATTAAGCCTATTTAATAAGTATTTAATGTGCCTATTTAATAAGTCTATTTAATAAGCCTATTTAATAGGCCTATTTAATAAGTCTAAGTTGCTGAAATAAACCTATTTAATAAGCCTATTTAACAGGCCTATTTAATAAGTCTAAGTTGCTGAAATAAGCCTATTTAATAAGCCTAAGTTTCTGAATGAGCCTATTTAATAATCCTAAGTTGCTGAAATAAGCCTATTTAATAAGCCTAAGTTGCTGAATAAGCCTATTTAATAAGCCTAAGTTGCTGAAATAAGCATATTTAATAAGTCTAAGTTGCTGAAATAAGGCTATTTAATAAGCCTAAGTTGCTGAAATAAGCCTATTTAATAAGCCTAAGTTGTTGAAATAAGCCTATTTAATAAGCCTATTTAATAGGCCTATTTAATAAGTCTAAGTTGCTGAAATAAGCCTATTTAATAAGCCTAAGTTGCTGAATGAGCCTATTTAATAAGCCTAAGTTGCTGAAATAAGCCTATTTAATAAGCCTAAGTTTCTGAACTAAGCCTATTTAAAAAGGTATATTTAATAAGTCTAAGTTGCTGAAATAAACCTATTTAAAAATGCTATTTAATAAGCCTAAGTTGCTGAAATAAGGCTATTTAATAAGTTTAAGTTGCTGAAATAAGCCTATTTAATAAGGCTATTTAATGAGCCTAAGTTGCTGAAATAAGCCTATTTAATAAGCCTAAGTTTCTGAACTAAGCCTATTTAAAAAGGTATATTTAATAAGTCTAAGTTGCTGAAATAAACCTATTTAAAAATGCTATTTAATAAGCCTAAGTTGCTGAAATAAACCTGTTTAATAAGGCTATTTAATAAGCATAAGTTGCTGAAATAAGCCTATTTAATAAGCCTAAGTTGCTGAATAAACCTATTTAATAAGTCTAAGTTGCTGAAATAAGCCTATTTAATAAAGCTATTTAATAAGCCTAAGTTGCTGAAATAAACCTGTTTAATAAGGCTATTTAAAAGCATAAGTTGCTGAAATAAGCCTATTAAATAAGTCTAAGTTGCTGAAATAAGCCTATTAAATAAGCCTAAGTTGCTGAATAAGCCTATTTAATAAGCCTAAGTTGCTGAATAAACCTATTTAATAAGTCTAAGTTGCTGAAATAAACCTATTTAAAAATGCTACTTAATAAGCTTAAGTTGCTGAAATAAACCTGTTTAATAAGGCTATTTAATAAGAATAAGTTGCTGAAATAAGCTTATTTAATAAGCCTAAGTTGCTGAAATAAGCCTATTTAATAAGGCTTTTAATAAGTCTAAGTTGCTGAAATAAACTTATTTAATAAGCCCAAGTTGCTAAAATAAGCCTATTTAATGAGGCTATTTAATAAGTCTATTTAATAAGCCTATTTAATAAGCCTATTTAATAAGCCTATTTAATAAGCCTATTTCATAAGTCTATTTAATAAGCCTATTTAATAAGTATTTAATGAGCCTATTTAATATGCCTATTTATTGAGCCTATTTAAAAAGCCTATTTAATAAGCCTATTTAATAAGCCTATTTAATAAGTCTATTTAATAAGTCTATTTAATAAGTATTTAATGAGCCTATTTAATATGCCTATTTATTGAGCCTATTTAAAAAGCCTATTTATTGAGCCTATTTAATAAGCCTATTTATTGAGCCTATTTAATAAGCCTATTTAATAAGTCTATTTAATAAGCCTATTTAGTAAGCCTATTTAATAAGCCTATTTATTGAGCCTATTTAATAAGTCTATTTAATAAGCCTATTTAATAAGCTTATTTAATAAGCCTATTTAATAAGTATTTTATGTGCCTATTTAATAAGTCTATTTAATAAGCCTATTTAATAGGCCTATTTAATAAGTCTAAGTTGCTGAAATAAACCTATTTAATAAGCCTATTTAACGGGCCTATTTAATAAGTCTAAGTTGCTGAAATAAGCCTATGTAATAAGCCTAAGTTGCTGAATAAGCCTATTTAATAAGCCTAAGTTGCTGAAATAAGCCTATTTAATAAGTCTAAGTTGCTGAAATAAGGCTATTTAATAAGCCTAAGTTGCTGAAATAAGCCTATTTAATAAGCCTAAGTTGCTGAAATAAGGCTATTTAATAAGTCTAAGTTGCTGAAATAAGCCTATTTAATAAGCCTAAGTTGCTGAAATAAGTATTTTTAATAAGCATAAGTTGCTGAAATAAGCCTATTTAATGAGTCTAAGTTGCTGAAATAAGGCTATTTAATAAGTCTAAGTTGCTGAAATAAGCCTTTTTAATCAGCATAAGTTGCTGAAATAAGCCTATTTAATAAGCTCAAGTTGCTGAAATAAGCCTACTTAATTAGGCTATTTAATAAGCCTAAGTTGCTGAAATAAGCCTATTTAATAAGCGTAAGTTGCTGAAATAAGGCTATTTAATAAGTCTAAGTTGCTGAAATAAGCCTATTTAATAAGCCTAAGTTGCTGAAATAAGCCCATTTAATAAGCCTATTTAATAAGCCTAAGTTGCTGAAATAAGCCTATTTAATAAGCCTATTTATTAAGCCTATTTAATAAGTATTTAATGTGCCTATTTAATAAGTCTATTTAATAAGCCTATTTAATAGGCCTATTTAATAAGTCTAAGTTGCTGAAATAAACCTATTTAATAAGCCTATTTAACAGGCCTATTTAATAAGTCTAAGTTGCTGAAATAAGCCTATTTAATAAGCCTAAGTTTCTGAATGAGCCTATTTAATAATCCTAAGTTGCTGAAATAAGCCTATTTAATAAGCCTAAGTTGCTGAATAAGCCTATTTAATAAGCCTAAGTTGCTGAAATAAGCATATTTAATAAGTCTAAGTTGCTGAAATAAGGCTATTTAATAAGCCTAAGTTGCTGAAATAAGCCTATTTAATAAGCCTAAGTTGTTGAAATAAGCCTATTTAATAAGCCTATTTAATAGGCCTATTTAATAAGTCTAAGTTGCTGAAATAAGCCTATTTAATAAGCCTAAGTTGCTGAATGAGCCTATTTAATAAGCCTAAGTTGCTGAAATAAGCCTATTTAATAAGCCTAAGTTGCTGAATAAGCCTATTTAATAAGCCTAAGTTGCTGAATAAACCTATTTAATAAGTCTAAGTTGCTGAAATAAGCCTATTTAATAAGGCTATTTAATAAGCCTAAGTTGCTGAAATAAGGCTATTTAATAAGCGTAAGTTGCTGAAATAAGGCTATTTAATAAGTCTAAGTTGCTGAAATAAGCCTATTTAATAAGCCTAAGTTGCTGAAATAAGCCCATTTAATAAGCCTATTTAATAAGCCTAAGTTGCTGAAATAAGCCTATTTAATAAGCCTATTTAATAAGCCTATTTAATAGGCCTATTTAATAAGTCTAAGTTGCTGAAATAAGCCTATTTAATAAGCCTATTTAATAGGCCTATTTAATAAGTCTAAGTTGCTGAAATAAGCCTATTTATAAGCCTAAGTTGCTGAATGAGCCTATTTAATAAGCCTAAGTTGCTGAAATAAGCCTATTTAATAAGCCTAAGTTGCTGAATAAGCCTATTTAATAAGCCTAAGTTGCTGAATAAACCTATTTAATAAGTCTAAGTTGCTGAAATAAGCCTATTTAATAAAGCTATTTAATAAGCCTAAGTTGCTGAATAAGCCTATTTAATAAGTCTAAATTGCTGAAATAAGGCTATTTAATACGCCTAAGTTGCTGAAATAAGGCTATTTAATAAGTTTAAGTTGCTGAAATAAGCCTATTTAATAAGCCTAAGTTGCTGAAATAAGCATATTTAATAAGGCTATTTAATGAGCCTAAGTTGCTGAAATAAGCCTATTTAATAAGCCTAAGTTTCTGAACTAAGCCTATTTAAAAAGGTATATTTAATAAGTCTAAGTTGCTGAAATAAACCTATTTAAAAATGCTATTTAATAAGCCTAAGTTGCTGAAATAAGGCTATTTAATAAGTTTAAGTTGCTGAAATAAGCCTATTTAATAAGGCTATTTAATGAGCCTAAGTTGCTGAAATAAGCCTATTTAATAAGCCTAAGTTTCTGAACTAAGCCTATTTAAAAAGGTATATTTAATAAGTCTAAGTTGCTGAAATAAACCTATTTAAAAATGCTATTTAATAAGCCTAAGTTGCTGAAATAAACCTGTTTAATAAGGCTATTTAATAAGCATAAGTTGCTGAAATAAGCTTATTTAATAAGCCTAAGTTGCTGAAATAAGCCTATTTAATAAGTCTAAGTTGCTGAAATAAACCTATTTAATAAGCCTAAGTTGCTAAAATAAGCCTATTCAATGAGGCTATTTAATGAGTCTATTTAATAAGCCTATTTAATAAGCCTATTTTATAAGCCTATTTAATACGCCTATTTAATACACCTATTTAATAAACATATTTAATAAGTATTTAATGAGCCTATTTAATAAGTCTATTTAATAAGCCTTTTTAATAAGCCTATTTAATAAGTCTATTTAATAAGCCTATTTAATAAGTCTATTTAATAAGTCTATTTAATAAGCCTATTTAATAAGTATATAATGAGCCTATTTAATAAGCCTATTTATTGAGCCTATTTAATAAGCCTATTTATTGAGCCTATTTAATAAGCCTATTTATTGAGCCTATTTAATAAGCCTATTTATTGAGCCTATTTAATAAGACTATTTAATAAGTCTATTTAATAAGCCTATTTAATAAGCCTATTTAATAAGCCTATTTATTGAGCCTATTTAATAAGACTATTTAATAAGCCTATTTATTGAGCCTATTTAATAAGTCTATTTAATAAGCATATTTAATAAGACTTATTAATAAGTATTTAATGAGCCTATTTAATAAGTCTATTTAATAAGCCTATTTAATAGGCCTATTTAATAAGTCTAAGTTGCTGAAATAAGCCTATTTAATAAGCCTATTTAATAGGCCTATTTAATAAGTCTAAGTTGCTGAAATAAGCCTATTTAATAAGCCTAAGTTTCTGAATGAGCCTATTTAATAAGCCTAAGTTGCTGAAATAAGCCTATTTAATAAGCCTAAGTTGCTGAATAAGCCTATTTAATAAGCCTAAGTTGCTGAAATAAGCCTATTTAATAAGTTTAAGTTGCTGAAATAAGGCTATTTAATAAGCCTAAGTTGCTGAAATAAGCCTATTTAATAAGCCTAAGTTGCTGAAATAAAGCTATTTAATAAGTCTAAGTTGCTGAAATAAGCCTATTTAATAAGCCTAAGTTGCTGAAATAAGTATATTTAATAAGCATAAGTTGCTGAAATAAACCTATTTAATGAGTCTAAGTTGCTGAAATAAGGCTATTTAATAAGTCTAAGTTGCTGAAATAAGCCTTTTTAATCAGCGTAAGTTGCTGAAATAAGTCTATTTAATAATCCCAAGTTGCTGAAATAAGCCTACTTAATTAGGCTATTTAATAAGCCTAAGTTTCTGAAATAAGCCTATTTAATAAGCGTAAGTTGCTGAAATAAGGCTATTTAATAAGTCTAAGTTGCTGAAATAAGCCTATTTAATAAGCCTAAGTTGCTGAAATAAGCCCATTTAATAAGCCTATTTAATAAGCCTAAGTTGCTGAAATAAGCCTATTTAATAAGCCTATTTAATAAGCCTATTTAATAGGCCTATTTAATAAGTCTAAGTTGCTGAAATAAGCCTATTTAATAAGCCTATTTAATAGGCCTATTTAATAAGTCTAAGTTGCTGAAATAAGCCTATTTATAAGCCTAAGTTGCTGAATGAGCCTATTTAATAAGCATAAGTTGCTGAAATAAGCCTATTTAATAAGCCTAAGTTGCTGAATAAGCCTATTTAATAAGCCTAAGTTGCTGAATAAACCTATTTAATAAGTCTAAGTTGCTGAAATAAGTCTATTTAATAATCCCAAGTTGCTGAAATAAGCCTACTTAATTAGGCTATTTAATAAGCCTAAGTTGCTGAAATAAGCCTATTTAATAAGCGTAAGTTGCTGAAATAAGGCTATTTAATAAGTCTAAGTTGCTGAAATAAGCCTATTTAATAAGCCTAAGTTGCTGAAATAAGTATATTTAATAAGCATAAGTTGCTGAAATAAACCTATTTAATGAGTCTAAGTTGCTGAAATAAGGCTATTTAATAAGTCTAAGTTGCTGAAATAAGCCTTTTTAATCAGCGTAAGTTGCTGAAATAAGTCTATTTAATAATCCCAAGTTGCTGAAATAAGCCTACTTAATTAGGCTATTTAATAAGCCTAAGTTGCTGAAATAAGCCTATTTAATAAGCGTAAGTTGCTGAAATAAGGCTATTTAATAAGTCTAAGTTGCTGAAATAAGCCTATTTAATAAGCCTAAGTTGCTGAAATAAGCCCATTTAATAAGCCTACTTAATAAGCCTAAGTTGCTGAAATAAGCCTATTTAATAAGCCTATTTAATAAGCCTATTAAATAGGCCTATTTAATAAGTCTAAGTTGCTGAAATTAGCCTATTTAATAAGCCTATTTAATAGGCCTATTTAATAAGTCTAAGTTGCTGAAATAAGCCTATTTATAAGCCTAAGTTGCTGAATGAGCCTATTTAATAAGCATAAGTTGCTGAAATAAGCCTATTTAATAAGCCTAAGTTGCTGAATAAGCCTATTTAATAAGCCTAAGTTGCTGAATAAACCTATTTAATAAGTCTAAGTTGCTGAAATAAGTCTATTTAATAATCCTAAGTTGCTGAAATAAGCCTACTTAATTAGGCTATTTAATAAGCCTAAGTTGCTGAAATAAGCCTATTTAATAAGCGTAAGTTGCTGAAATAAGGCTATTTAATAAGTCTAAGTTGCTGAAATAAGCCTATTTAATAAGCCTATTTAATAAGCCTATTTAATAGGCCTATTTAATAAGTCTAAGTTGCTGAAATAAGCCTATTTAATAAGCCTATTTAATAGGCCTATTTAATAAGTCTAAGTTGCTGAAATAAGCCTATTTATAAGCCTAAGTTGCTGAATGAGCCTATTTAATAAGCCTAAGCTGCTGAAATAAGCCTATTTAATAAGCCTAAGTTGCTGAATAAGCCTATTTAATAAGCCTAAGTTGCTGAATAAACCTATTTAATAAGTCTAAGTTGCTGAAATAAGCCTATTTAATAAAGCTATTTAATAAGCCTAAGTTGCTGAATAAGCCTATTTAATAAGTCTAAATTGCTGAAATAAGGCTATTTAATAAGCCTAAGTTGCTGAAATAAGGCTATTTAATAAGTTTAAGTTGCTGAAATAAGCCTATTTAATAAGCCTAAGTTGCTGAAATAAGCATATTTAATAAGGCTATTTAATGAGCCTAAGTTGCTGAAATAAGCCTATTTAATAAGCCTAAGTTTCTGAACTAAGCCTATTTAAAAAGGTATATTTAATAAGTCTAAGTTGCTGAAATAAGCCTATTTAATAAGCCTAAGTTGCTGAAATAAGGCTATTTAATAAGTCTAAGTTGCTGAAATAAGCGTATTTAATAAGCCTAAGTTGCTGAATGAAGTATTTTTAATAAGCATAAGTTGCTGAAATAAGCCTATTTAATGAGTCTAAGTTGCTGAAATAAGGCTATTTAATAAGTCTAAGTTGCTGAAATAAGCCTTTTTAATCAGCATAAGTTGCTGAAATAAGCCTATTTAATAAGCTCAAGTTGCTGAAATAAGCCTACTTAATTAGGCTATTTAATAAGCCTAAGTTGCTGAAATAAGCCTATTTAATAAGCGTAAGTTGCTGAAATAAGGCTATTTAATAAGTCTAAGTTGCTGAAATAAGCCTATTTAATAAGCCTAAGTTGCTGAATAAGCCTATTTAATAAGCCTAAGTTGCTGAAATAAGCCTATTTAATAAGTTTAAGTTGCTGAAATAAGGCTATTTAATAAGCCTAAGTTGCTGAAATAAGCCTATTTAATAAGCCTAAGTTGCTGAAATAAAGCTATTTAATAAGTCTAAGTTGCTGAAATAAGCCTATTTAATAAGCCTAAGTTGCTGAAATAAGTATATTTAATAAGCATAAGTTGCTGAAATAAACCTATTTAATGAGTCTAAGTTGCTGAAATAAGGCTATTTAATAAGTCTAAGTTGCTGAAATAAGCCTTTTTAATCAGCGTAAGTTGCTGAAATAAGTCTATTTAATAATCCCAAGTTGCTGAAATAAGCCTACTTAATTAGGCTATTTAATAAGCCTAAGTTGCTGAAATAAGCCTATTTAATAAGCGTAAGTTGCTGAAATAAGGCTATTTAATAAGTCTAAGTTGCTGAAATAAGCCTATTTAATAAGCCTAAGTTGCTGAAATAAGCCCATTTAATAAGCCTATTTAATAAGCCTAAGTTGCTTAAATAAGCCTATTTAATAAGCCTATTTAATAAGCCTATTTAATAGGCCTATTTAATAAGTCTAAGTTGCTGAAATAAGCCTATTTAATAAGCCTATTTAATAGGCCTATTTAATAAGTCTAAGTTGCTGAAATAAGCCTATTTATAAGCCTAAGTTGCTGAATGAGCCTATTTAATAAGCATAAGTTGCTGAAATAAGCCTATTTAATAAGCCTAAGTTGCTGAATAAGCCTATTTAATAAGCCTAAGTTGCTGAATAAACCTATTTAATAAGTCTAAGTTGCTGAAATAAGTCTATTTAATAATCCCAAGTTGCTGAAATAAGCCTACTTAATTAGGCTATTTAATAAGCCTAAGTTGCTGAAATAAGCCTATTTAATAAGCGTAAGTTGCTGAAATAAGCCTATTTAATAAGCCTATTTAATAAGCCTATTTAATAGGCCTATTTAATAAGTCTAAGTTGCTGAAATAAGCCTATTTAATAAGCCTATTTAATAGGCCTATTTAATAAGTCTAAGTTGCTGAAATAAGCCTATTTATAAGCCTAAGTTGCTGAATGAGCCTATTTAATAAGCCTAAGTTGCTGAAATAAGCCTATTTAATAAGCCTAAGTTGCTGAATAAGCCTATTTAATAAGCCTAAGTTGCTGAATAAACCTATTTAATAAGTCTAAGTTGCTGAAATAAGCCTATTTAATAAAGCTATTTAATAAGCCTAAGTTGCTGAATAAGCCTATTTAATAAGTCTAAATTGCTGAAATAAGGCTATTTAATAAGCCTAAGTTGCTGAAATAAGGCTATTTAATAAGTTTAAGTTGCTGAAATAAGCCTATTTAATAAGCCTAAGTTGCTGAAATAAGCATATTTAATAAGGCTATTTAATGAGCCTAAGTTGCTGAAATAAGCCTATTTAATAAGCCTAAGTTTCTGAACTAAGCCTATTTAAAAAGGTATATTTAATAAGTCTAAGATGCTGAAATAAACCTATTTAAAAATGCTATTTAATAAGCCTAAGTTGGTGAAATAAACCTGTTTAATAAGGCTATTTAAAAGCATAAGTTGCTGAAATAAGCTTATTTAATAAGCCTAAGTTGCTGAAATAAGCCTATTAAATAAGCCTAAGTTGCTGAATAAGCCTATTTAATAAGCCTAAGTTGCTGAATAAACCTATTTAATAAGTCTAGGTTGCTGAAATAAACCTATTTAAAAATGCTACTTAATAAGCCTAAGTTGCTGAAATAAACCTGTTTAATAAGGCTATTTAATAAGAATAAGTTGCTGAAATAAGCTTATTTAATAAGCCTAAGTTGCTGAAATAAGCCTATTTAATAAGGCTTTTTAATAAGTCTAAGTTGCTGAAATAAACTTATTTAATAAGCCTAAGTTGCTAAAATAAGCCTATTTAATGAGGCTATTTAATAAGTCTATTTAATAAGCCTATTTAATAAGCCTATTTAATAAGTCTATTTAATAAGTCTATTTAATAAGTATTTAATGAGCCTATTTAATATGCCTATTTATTGAGCCTATTTAAAAAGCCTATTTATTGAGCCTATTTAATAAGCCTATTTATTGAGCCTATTTAATAAGCCTATTTAATAAGTCTATTTAATAAGCCTATTTAGTAAGCCTATTTAATAAGCCTATTTATTGAGCCTATTTAATAAGTCTATTTAATATGCCTATTTAAAAAGCCTTTTTAATAAGCCTATTTAATAAGTATTTAATGTGCCTATTTAATAAGTCTATTTAATAAGCCTATTTAATAGGCCTATTTAATAAGTCTAAGTTGCTGAAATAAACCTATTTAATAAGCCTATTTAACAGGCCTATTTAATAAGTCTAAGTTGCTGAAATAAGCCTATTTAATAAGCCTAAGTTTCTGAATGAGCCTATTTAATAATCCTAAGTTGCTGAAATAAGCCTATTTAATAAGCCTAAGTTGCTGAATAAGCCTATTTAATAAGCCTAAGTTGCTGAAATAAGCATATTTAATAAGTCTAAGTTGCTGAAATAAGGCTATTTAATAAGCCTAAGTTGCTGAAATAAGCCTATTTAATAAGCCTAAGTTGTTGAAATAAGCCTATTTAATAAGCCTATTTAATAGGCCTATTTAATAAGTCTAAGTTGCTGAAATAAGCCTATTTAATAAGCCTAAGTTGCTGAATGAGCCTATTTAATAAGCCTAAGTTGCTGAAATAAGCCTATTTAATAAGCCTAAGTTGCTGAATTAACCTATTTAATAAGTCTAAGTTGCTGAAATAAGCCTATTTAATAAGGCTATTTAATAAGCCTAAGTTGCTGAAATAAGGCAAATTAATAAGCGTAAGTTGCTGAAATAAGGCTATTTAATAAGTCTAAGTTGCTGAAATAAGCCTATTTAATAAGCCTAAGTTGCTGAAATAAGCCCATTTATTAAGCCTATTTAATAAGCCTAAGTTGCTGAAATAAGCCTATTTAATAAGCCTATTTAATAAGCCTATTTAATAGGCCTATTTAATAAGTCTAAGTTGCTGAAATAAGCCTATTTAATAAGCCTATTTAATAGGCCTATTTAATAAGTCTAAGTTGCTGAAATAAGCCTATTTAATAAGCCTATTTAATAGGCCTATTTAATAAGTCTAAGTTGCTGAAATAAGCCTATTTATAAGCCTAAGTTGCTGAATGAGCCTATTTAATAAGCCTAAGTTGCTGAAATAAGCCTATTTAATAAGCCTAAGTTGCTGAATAAGCCTATTTAATAAGCCTAAGTTGCTGAATAAACCTATTTAATAAGTCTAAGTTGCTGAAATAAGCCTATTTAATAAAGCTATTTAATAAGCCTAAGTTGCTGAATAAGCCTATTTAATAAGTCTAAATTGCTGAAATAAGGCTATTTAATAAGCCTAAGTTGCTGAAATAAGGCTATTTAATAAGTATAAGTTGCTGAAATAAGCCTATTTAATAAGCCTAAGTTGCTGAAATAAGCATATTTAATAAGGCTATTTAATGAGCCTAAGTTGCTGAAATAAGCCTATTTAATAAGCCTAAGTTTCTGAACTAAGCCTATTTAAAAAGGTATATTTAATAAGTCTAAGTTGCTGAAATAAACCTATTTAAAAATGCTATTTAATAAGCCTAAGTTGCTGAAATAAACCTGTTTAATAAGGCTATTTAATAAGCATAAGTTGCTGAAATAAGCCTATTTAATAAGCCTAAGTTTCTGAACTAAGCCTATTTAAAAAGGTATATTTAATAAGTCTAAGTTGCTGAAATAAACCTATTTAAAAATGCTATTTAATAAGCCTAAGTTGCTGAAATAAACCTGTTTAATAAGGCTATTTAATAAGCATAAGTTGCTGAAATAAGTATATTTAATAAGCATAAGTTGCTGAAATAAACCTATTTAATGAGTCTAAGTTGCTGAAATAAGGCTATTTAATAAGTCTAAGTTGCTGAAATAAGCCTTTTTAATCAGCGTAAGTTGCTGAAATAAGGCTATTTAATAAGTCTAAGTTGCTGAAATAAGCCTATTTAATAAGCCTAAGTTGCTGAAATAAGCCCATTTAATAAGCCTATTTAATAAGCCTAAGTTGCTGAAATAAGCCTATTTAATAAGCCTTTTTAATAATCCTATTTAATAGGCCTATTTAATAAGTCTAAGTTGCTGAAATAAGCCTATTTAATAAGCCTATTTAATAGGCCTCTTTAATAAGTCTAAGTTGCTGAAATAAGCCTATTTAATAAGCCTAAGTTGCTGAATGAGCCTATTTAATAAGCCTAAGTTGCTGAAATAAGCCTATTTTATAAGCCTAAGTTGCTGAAATAAGCCTATTTAATAAGGCTATTTAATGAGCCTAAGTTGCTGAAATAAGCCTATTTAATAAGCCTAAGTTTCTGAACTAAGCCTATTTAAAAAGGTATATTTAATAAGTCTAAGATGCTGAAATAAACCTATTTAAAAATGCTATTTAATAAGCCTAAGTTGGTGAAATAAACCTGTTTAATAAGGCTATTTAAAAGCATAAGTTGCTGAAATAAGCTTATTTAATAAGCCTAAGTTGCTGAAATAAGCCTATTAAATAAGCCTAAGTTGCTGAATAAGCCTATTTAATAAGCCTAAGTTGCTGAATAAACCTATTTAATAAGTCTAGGTTGCTGAAATAAACCTATTTAAAAATGCTACTTAATAAGCCTAAGTTGCTGAAATAAACCTGTTTAATAAGGCTATTTAATAAGAATAAGTTGCTGAAATAAGCTTATTTAATAAGCCTAAGTTGCTGAAATAAGCCTATTTAATAAGGCTTTTTAATAAGTCTAAGTTGCTGAAATAAACTTATTTAATAAGCCTAAGTTGCTAAAATAAGCCTATTTAATGAGGCTATTTAATAAGTCTATTTAATAAGCCTATTTAATAAGCCCATTTAATAAGTCTATTTAATAAGTCTATTTAATAAGTATTTAATGAGCCTATTTAATATGCCTATTTATTGAGCCTATTTAAAAAGCCTATTTATTGAGCCTATTATATAAGCCTATTTATTGAGCCTATTTAATAAGCCTATTTAATAAGTCTATTTAATAAGCCTATTTAGTAAGCCTATTTAATAAGCCTATTTATTGAGCCTATTTAATAAGTCTATTTAATATGCCTATTTAAAAAGCTTATTTAATAAGCCTATTTAATAAGTATTTAATGTGCCTATTTAATAAGTCTATTTAATAAGCCTATTTAATAGGCCTATTTAATAAGTCTAAGTTGCTGAAATAAACCTATTTAATAAGCCTATTTAACAGGCCTATTTAATAAGTCTAAGTTGCTGAAATAAGCCTATTTAATAAGCCTAAGTTTCTGAATGAGCCTATTTAATAATCCTAAGTTGCTGAAATAAGCCTATTTAATAAGCCTAAGTTGCTGAATAAGCCTATTTAATAAGCCTAAGTTGCTGAAATAAGCATATTTAATAAGTCTAAGTTGCTGAAATAAGGCTATTTAATAAGCCTAAGTTGCTGAAATAAGCCTATTTAATAAGCCTAAGTTGTTGAAATAAGCCTATTTAATAAGCCTATTTAATAGGCCTATTTAATAAGTCTAAGTTGCTGAAATAAGCCTATTTAATAAGCCTAAGTTGCTGAATGAGCCTATTTAATAAGCCTAAGTTGCTGAAATAAGCCTATTTAATAAGCCTAAGTTGCTGAATAAACCTATTTAATAAGTCTAAGTTGCTGAAATAAGCCTATTTAATAAGGCTATTTAATAAGCCTAAGTTGCTGAAATAAGGCAAATTAATAAGCGTAAGTTGCTGAAATAAGGCTATTTAATAAGTCTAAGTTGCTGAAATAAGCCTATTTAATAAGCCTAAGTTGCTGAAATAAGCCCATTTAATAAGCCTATTTAATAAGCCTAAGTTGCTGAAATAAGCCTATTTAATAAGCCTATTTAATAAGCCTATTTAATAGGCCTATTTAATAAGTCTAAGTTGCTGAAATAAGCCTATTTAATAAGCCTATTTAATAGGCCTATTTAATAAGTCTAAGTTGCTGAAATAAGCCTATTTATAAGCCTAAGTTGCTGAATGAGCCTATTTAATAAGCCTAAGTTGCTGAAATAAGCCTATTTAATAAGCCTAAGTTGCTGAATAAGCCTATTTAATAAGACTAAGTTGCTGAATAAACCTATTTAATAAGTCTAAGTTGCTGAAATAAGCCTATTTAATAAAGCTATTTAATAAGCCTAAGTTGCTGAAATAAACCTGTTTAATAAGGCTATTTAAAAGCATAAGTTGCTGAAATAAGCCTATTAAATAAGCCTAAGTTGCTGAAATAAGCCTATTAAATAAGCCTAAGTTGCTGAATAAGCCTATTTAATAAGCCTAAGTTGCTGAATAAACCTATTTAATAAGTCTAAGTTGCTGAAATAAACCTATTTAAAAATGCTACTTAATAAGCCTAAGTTGCTGAAATAAACCTGTTTAATAAGGCTATTTAATAAGAATAAGTTGCTGAAATAAGCTTATTTAATAAGCCTAAGTTGCTGAAATAAGCCTATTTAATAAGGATTTTTAATAAGTCTAAGTTGCTGAAATAAACTTATTTAATAAGCCTAAGTTGCTAAAATAAGCCTATTTAATGAGGCTACTTAATATGCCTATTTATTGAGCCTATTTAAAAAGCCTATTTATTGAGCCTATTTAATAAGCCTATTTATTGAGCCTATTTAATAAGCCTATTTAGTAAGTCTATTTAATAAGCCTATTTAGTAAGCCTATTTAATAAGCCTATTTATTGAGCCTATTTAATAAGTCTATTTAATAAGCCTATTTAATAAGCTTATTTAATAAGCCTATTTAATAAGTATTTAATGTGCCTATTTAATAAGTCTATTTAATAAGCCTATTTAATAGGCCTATTTAATAAGTCTAAGTTGCTGAAATAAACCTATTTAATAAGCCTATTTAACAGGCCTATTTAATAAGTCTAAGTTGCTGAAATAAGCCTATGTAATAAGCCTAAGTTGCTGAATAAGCCTATTTAATAAGCCTAAGTTGCTGAAATAAGCCTATTTAATAAGTCTAAGTTGCTGAAATAAGGCTATTTAATAAGCCTAAGTTGCTGAAATAAGCCTATTTAATAAGCCTAAGTTGCTGAAATAAGGCTATTTAATAAGTCTAAGTTGCTGAAATAAGCCTATTTAATAAGCCTAAGTTGCTGAAATAAGTATTTTTAATAAGCATAAGTTGCTGAAATAAGCCTATTTAATGAGTCTAAGTTTCTGAAATAAGCCTATTTAATAAGCTCAAGTTGCTGAAATAAGCCTACTTAATTAGGCTATTTAATAAGCCTAAGTTGCTGAAATAAGCCTATTTAATAAGCGTAAGTTGCTGAAATAAGGCTATTTAATAAGTCTAAGTTGCTGAAATAAGCCTATTTAATAAGCCTAAGTTGCTGAAATAAGCCCATTTAATAAGCCTATTTAATAAGCCTAAGTTGCTGAAATAAGCCTATTTAATAAGCCTATTTATTAAGCCTATTTAATAAGTATTTAATGTGCCTATTTAATAAGTCTATTTAATAAGCCTATTTAATAGGCCTGTTTAATAAGTCTAAGTTGCTGAAATAAACCTATTTAATAAGCCTATTTAACAGGCCTATTTAATAAGTCTAAGTTGCTGAAATAAGCCTATTTAATAAGCCTAAGTTTCTGAATGAGCCTATTTAATAATCCTAAGTTGCTGAAATAAGCCTATTTAATAAGCCTAAGTTGCTGAATAAGCCTATTTAATAAGCCTAAGTTGCTGAAATAAGCATATTTAATAAGTCTAAGTTGCTGAAATAAGGCTATTTAATAAGCCTAAGTTGCTGAAATAAGCCTATTTAATAAGCCTAAGTTGTTGAAATAAGCCTATTTAATAAGCCTATTTAATAGGCCTATTTAATAAGTCTAAGTTGCTGAAATAAGCCTATTTATAAGCCTAAGTTGCTGAATGAGCCTATTTAATAAGCCTAAGTTGCTGAAATAAGCCTATTTAATAAGCCTAAGTTGCTGAATAAGCCTATTTAATAAGACTAAGTTGCTGAATAAACCTATTTAATAAGTCTAAGTTGCTGAAATAAGCCTATTTAATAAAGCTATTTAATAAGCCTAAGTTGCTGAAATAAACCTGTTTAATAAGGCTATTTAAAAGCATAAGTTGCTGAAATAAGCCTATTAAATAAGCCTAAGTTGCTGAAATAAGCCTATTAAATAAGCCTAAGTTGCTGAATAAGCCTATTTAATAAGCCTAAGTTGCTGAATAAACCTATTTAATAAGTCTAAGTTGCTGAAATAAACCTATTTAAAAATGCTACTTAATAAGCCTAAGTTGCTGAAATAAACCTGTTTAATAAGGCTATTTAATAAGAATAAGTTGCTGAAATAAGCTTATTTAATAAGCCTAAGTTGCTGAAATAAGCCTATTTAATAAGGATTTTTAATAAGTCTAAGTTGCTGAAATAAACTTATTTAATAAGCCTAAGTTGCTAAAATAAGCCTATTTAATGAGGCTACTTAATATGCCTATTTATTGAGCCTATTTAAAAAGCCTATTTATTGAGCCTATTTAATAAGCCTATTTATTGAGCCTATTTAATAAGCCTATTTAGTAAGTCTATTTAATAAGCCTATTTAGTAAGCCTATTTAATAAGCCTATTTATTGAGCCTATTTAATAAGTCTATTTAATAAGCCTATTTAATAAGCTTATTTAATAAGCCTATTTAATAAGTATTTAATGTGCCTATTTAATAAGTCTATTTAATAAGCCTATTTAATAGGCCTATTTAATAAGTCTAAGTTGCTGAAATAAACCTATTTAATAAGCCTATTTAACAGGCCTATTTAATAAGTCTAAGTTGCTGAAATAAGCCTATGTAATAAGCCTAAGTTGCTGAATAAGCCTATTTAATAAGCCTAAGTTGCTGAAATAAGCCTATTTAATAAGTCTAAGTTGCTGAAATAAGGCTATTTAATAAGCCTAAGTTGCTGAAATAAGCCTATTTAATAAGCCTAAGTTGCTGAAATAAGGCTATTTAATAAGTCTAAGTTGCTGAAATAAGCCTATTTAATAAGCCTAAGTTGCTGAAATAAGTATTTTTAATAAGCATAAGTTGCTGAAATAAGCCTATTTAATGAGTCTAAGTTTCTGAAATAAGCCTATTTAATAAGCTCAAGTTGCTGAAATAAGCCTACTTAATTAGGCTATTTAATAAGCCTAAGTTGCTGAAATAAGCCTATTTAATAAGCGTAAGTTGCTGAAATAAGGCTATTTAATAAGTCTAAGTTGCTGAAATAAGCCTATTTAATAAGCCTAAGTTGCTGAAATAAGCCCATTTAATAAGCCTATTTAATAAGCCTAAGTTGCTGAAATAAGCCTATTTAATAAGCCTATTTATTAAGCCTATTTAATAAGTATTTAATGTGCCTATTTAATAAGTCTATTTAATAAGCCTATTTAATAGGCCTGTTTAATAAGTCTAAGTTGCTGAAATAAACCTATTTAATAAGCCTATTTAACAGGCCTATTTAATAAGTCTAAGTTGCTGAAATAAGCCTATTTAATAAGCCTAAGTTTCTGAATGAGCCTATTTAATAATCCTAAGTTGCTGAAATAAGCCTATTTAATAAGCCTAAGTTGCTGAATAAGCCTATTTAATAAGCCTAAGTTGCTGAAATAAGCATATTTAATAAGTCTAAGTTGCTGAAATAAGGCTATTTAATAAGCCTAAGTTGCTGAAATAAGCCTATTTAATAAGCCTAAGTTGTTGAAATAAGCCTATTTAATAAGCCTATTTAATAGGCCTATTTAATAAGTCTAAGTTGCTGAAATAAGCCTATTTAATAAGCCTAAGTTGCTGAATGAGCCTATTTAATAAGCCTAAGTTGCTGAAATAAGCCTATTTAATAAACATAAGTTGCTGAATAAGCCTATTTAATAAGCCTAAGTTGCTGAATAAACCTATTTAATAAGTCTAAGTTGCTGAAATAAGCCTATTTAATAAGGCTATTTAATAAGCCTAAGTTGCTGAAATAAGGCTATTTAATAAGCGTAAGTTGCTGAAATAAGGCTATTTAATAAGTCTAAGTTGCTGAAATAAGCCTATTTAATAAGCCTAAGTTGCTGAAATAAGCCCATTTAATAAGCCTATTTAATAAGCCTAAGTTGCTGAAATAAGCCTATTTAATAAGCCTATTTAATAAGCCTATTTAATAGGCCTATTTAATAAGTCTAAGTTGCTGAAATAAGCCTATTTAATAAGCGTATTTAATAGGCCTATTTAATAAGTCTAAGTTGCTGAAATAAGCCTATTTATAAGCCTAAGTTGCTGAATGAGCCTATTTAATAAGCCTAAGTTGCTGAAATAAGCCTATTTAATAAGCCTAAGTTGCTGAATAAGCCTATTTAATAAGCCTAAGTTGCTGAATAAGCCTATTTAATAAGTCTAAATTGCTGAAATAAGGCTATTTAATAAGCCTAAGTTGCTGAAATAAGGCTATTTAATAAGTTTAAGTTGCTGAAATAAGCCTATTTAATAAGCCTAAGTTGCTGAAATAAGCATATTTTATAAGGCTATTTAATGAGCCTAAGTTGCTGAAATAAGCCTATTTAATAATCCTAAGTTTCTGAACTAAGCCTATTTAAAAAGGTATATTTAATAAGTCTAAGTTGCTGAAATAAACCTATTTAAAAATGCTATTTAATAAGCCTAAGTTGCTGAAATAAGGCTATTTAATAAGTTTAAGTTGCTGAAATAAGCCTATTTAATAAGGCTATTTAATGAGCCTAAGTTGCTGAAATAAGCCTATTTAATAAGCCTAAGTTTCTGAACTAAGCCTATTTAAAAAGGTATATTTAATAAGTCTAAGTTGCTGAAATAAACCTATTTAAAAATGCTATTTAATAAGCCTAAGTTGCTGAAATAAACCTGTTTAATTAGGCTATTTAATAAGCATAAGTTGCTGAAATAAGCTTATTTAATAAGCCTAAGTTGCTGAAATAAGCCTATTTAATAAGTCTAAGTTGCTGAAATAAACCTATTTAATAAGCCTAAGTTGCTAAAATAAGCCTATTCAATGAGGCTATTTAATAAGTCTATTTAATAAGCCTATTTAATAAGCCTATTTTATAAGCCTATTTAATAAGCCTATTTAATACACCTATTTAATAAACATATTTAATACGTATTTAATGAGCCTATTTAATAAGTCTATTTAATAAGCCTTTTTAATAAGCCTATTTAATAAGTCTATTTAATAAGCCTATTTAATAAGTCTATTTAATAAGTCTATTTAATAAGCCTATTTAATAAGTATATAATGAGCCTATTTAATAAGCCTATTTATTGAGCCTATTTAATAAGCCTATTTATTGAGCCTATTTAATAAGCCTATTTATTGAGCCTATTTAATAAGCCTATTTATTGAGCCTATTTAATAAGACTATTTAATAAGTCTATTTAATAAGCCTATTTAATAAGCCTATTTAATAAGCCTATTTATTTTGCCTATTTAATAAGACTATTTAATAAGCCTATTTATTGAGCCTATTTAATAAGTCTATTTAATAAGCATATTTAATAAGACAAATTAATAAGTATTTAATGAGCCTATTTAATAAGTCTATTTAATAAGCCTATTTAATAGGCCTATTTAATAAGTCTAAGTTGCTGAAATAAGCCTATTTAATAAGCCTATTTAATAGGCCTATTTAATAAGTCTAAGTTGCTGAAATAAGCCTATTTAATAAGCCTAAGTTTCTGAATGAGCCTATTTAATAAGCCTAAGTTGCTGAAATAAGCCTATTTAATAAGCCTAAGTTGCTGAATAAGCCTATTTAATAAGCCTAAGTTGCTGAAATAAGCCTATTTAATAAGTTTAAGTTGCTGAAATAAGGCTATTTAATAAGCCTAAGTTGCTGAAATAAGCCTATTTAATAAGCCTAAGTTGCTGAAATAAGTATATTTAATAAGCATAAGTTCCTGAAATAAACCTATTTAATGAGTCTAAGTTGCTGAAATAAGGCTATTTAATAAGTCTAAGTTGCTGAAATAAGCCTTTTTAATCAGCGTAAGTTGCTGAAATAAGTCTATTTAATTATCCCAAGTTGCTGAAATAAGCCTACTTAATTAGGCTATTTAATAAGCCTAAGTTGCTGAAATAAGCCTATTTAATAAGCGTAAGTTGCTGAAATAAGGCTATTTAATAAGTCTAAGTTGCTGAAATAAGCCTATTTAATAAGCCTAAGTTGCTGAAATAAGCCTATTTAATAAGCCTATTTAATAGGCCTATTTAATAAGTCTAAGTTGCTGAAATAAGCCTATTTAATAAGCCTATTTAATAGGCCTATTTAATAAGTCTAAGTTGCTGAAATAAGCCTATTTATAAACCTAAGTTGCTGAATGAGCCTATTTAATAAGCATAAGTTGCTGAAATAAGCCTATTTAATAAGCCTAAGTTGCTGAATAAGCCTATTTAATAAGCCTAAGTTGCTGAATAAACCTATTTAATAAGTCTAAGTTGCTGAAATAAGTCTATTTAATAATCCTAAGTTGCTGAAATAAGCCTACTTAATTAGGCTATTTAATAAGCCTAAGTTGCTGAAATAAGCCTATTTAATAAGCCTATTTAATAGGCCTATTTAATAAGTCTAAGTTGCTGAAATAAGCCTATTTAATAAGCCTAAGTTTCTGAATGAGTCTATTTAATAAGCCTAAGTTGCTGAAATAAGCCTATTTAATAAGCCTAAGTTGCTGAATAAGCCTATTTAATAAGCCTAAGTTGCTGAAATAAGCCTATTTAATAAGTTTAAGTTGCTGAAATAAGGCTATTTAATAAGCCTAAGTTGCTGAAATAAGCCTATTTAATAAGCCTAAGTTGCTGAAATAAGTATATTTAATAAGCATAAGTTCCTGAAATAAACCTATTTAATGAGTCTAAGTTGCTGAAATAAGGCTATTTAATAAGTCTAAGTTGCTGAAATAAGCCTTTTTAATCAGCGTAAGTTGCTGAAATAAGTCTATTTAATTATCCCAAGTTGCTGAAATAAGCCTACTTAATTAGGCTATTTAATAAGCCTAAGTTGCTGAAATAAGCCTATTTAATAAGCGTAAGTTGCTGAAATAAGGCTATTTAATAAGTCTAAGTTGCTGAAATAAGCCTATTTAATAAGCCTAAGTTGCTGAAATGAGCCTATTTAATAAGCCTATTTAATAGGCCTATTTAATAAGTCTAAGTTGCTGAAATAAGCCTATTTAATAAGCCTATTTAATAGGCCTATTTAATAAGTCTAAGTTGCTGAAATAAGCCTATTTATAAGCCTAAGTTGCTGAATGAGCCTATTTAATAAGCATAAGTTGCTGAAATAAGCCTATTTAATAAGCCTAAGTTGCTGAATAAGCCTATTTAATAAGCCTAAGTTGCTGAATAAACCTATTTAATAAGTCTAAGTTGCTGAAATAAGTCTATTTAATAATCCTAAGTTGCTGAAATAAGCCTACTTAATTAGGCTATTTAATAAGCCTAAGTTGCTGAAATAAGCCTATTTAATAAGCGTAAGTTGCTGAAATAAGGCTATTTAATAAGTCTAAGTTGCTGAAATAAGCCTATTTAATAAGCCTATTTAATAGGCCTATTTAATAAGTCTAAGTTGCTGAAATAAGCCTATTTAATAAGCCTAAGTTGCTGAATAAGCCTATTTAATAAGCCTAAGTTGCTGAATAAACCTATTTAATAAGTCTAAGTTGCTGAAATAAGCCTATTTAATAAAGCTATTTAATAAGCCTAAGTTGCTGAATAAGCCTATTTAATAAGTCTAAATTGCTGAAATAAGGCTATTTAATAAGCCTAAGTTGCTGAAATAAGGCTATTTAATAAGTTTAAGTTGCTGAAATAAGCCTATTTAATAAGCCTAAGTTGCTGAAATAAGCATATTTAATAAGGCTATTTAATGAGCCTAAGTTGCTGAAATAAGCCTATTTAATAAGCCTAAGTTTCTGAACTAAGCCTATTTAAAAAGGTATATTTAATAAGTCTAAGTTGCTGAAATAAGCCTATTTAATAAGCCTAAGTTGCTGAAATAAGGCTATTTAATAAGTCTAAGTTGCTGAAATAAGCCTATTTAATAAGCCTAAGTTGCTGAAATAAGTATTTTTAATAAGCATAAGTTGCTGAAATAAGCCTATTTAATGAGTCTAAGTTGCTAAAATAAGGCTATTTAATAAGTCTAAGTTGCTGAAATAAGCCTTTTTAATCAGCATAAGTTGCTGAAATAAGCCTATTTAATAAGCTCAAGTTGCTGAAATAAGCCTACTTAATTAGGCAATTTAATAAGCCTAAGTTGCTGAAATAAGCCTATTTAATAAGCGTAAGTTGCTGAAATAAGGCTATTTAATAAGTCTAAGTTGCTGAAATAAGCCTAATTAATAAGCCTAAGTTGCTGAATAAGCCTATTTAATAAGCCTAAGTTGCTGAAATAAGCCTATTTAATAAGTTTAAGTTGCTGAAATAAGGCTATTTAATAAGCCTAAGTTGCTGAAATAAGCCTATTTAATAAGCCTAAGTTGCTGAAATAAAGCTATTTAATAAGTCTAAGTTGCTGAAATAAGCCTATTTAATAAGCCTAAGTTGCTGAAATAAGTATATTTAATAAGCATAAGTTGCTGAAATAAACCTATTTAATGAGTCTAAGTTGCTGAAATAAGGCTATTTAATAAGTCTAAGTTGCTGAAATAAGCCTTTTTAATCAGCGTAAGTTGCTGAAATAAGGCTATTTAATAAGTCTAAGTTGCTGAAATAAGCCTATTTAATAAGCCTAAGTTGCTGAAATAAGTATTTTTAATAAGCATAAGTTGCTGAAATAAGCCTATTTAATGAGTCTAAGTTGCTGAAATAAGGCTATTTAATAAGTTTAAGTTGCTGAAATAAGCCTATTTAATAAGCCTAAGTTGCTGAAATAAGCATATTTAATAAGGCTATTTAATGAGCCTAAGTTGCTGAAATAAGCCTATTTAATAAGCCTAAGTTTCTGAACTAAGCCTATTTAAAAAGGTATATTTAATAAGTCTAAGTTGCTGAAATAAGCCTATTTAATAAGCCTAAGTTGCTGAAATAAGGCTATTTAATAAGTCTAAGTTGCTGAAATAAGCCTATTTAATAAGCCTAAGTTGCTGAAATAAGTATTTTTAATAAGCATAAGTTGCTGAAATAAGCCTATTTAATGAGTCTAAGTTGCTGAAATAAGGCTATTTAATAAGTCTAAGTTGGTGAAATAAGCCTTTTTAATCAGCATAAGTTGCTGAAATAAGCCTATTTAATAAGCTCAAGTTGCTGAAATAAGCCTACTTAATTAGGCTATTTAATAAGCCTAAGTTGCTGAAATAAGCCTATTTAATAAGCGTAAGTTGCTGAAATAAGGCTATTTAATAAGTCTAAGTTGCTGAAATAAGCCTATTTAATAAGCCTAAGTTGCTGAATAAGCCTATTTAATAAGCCTAAGTTGCTGAAATAAGCCTATTTAATAAGTTTAAGTTGCTGAAATAAGGCTATTTAATAAGCCTAAGTTGCTGAAATAAGCCTATTTAATAAGCCTAAGTTGCTGAAATAAAGCTATTTAATAAGTCTAAGTTGCTGAAATAAGCCTATTTAATAAGCCTAAGTTGCTGAAATAAGTATATTTAATAAGCATAAGTTGCTGAAATAAACCTATTTAATGAGTCTAAGTTGCTGAAATAAGGCTATTTAATAAGTCTAAGTTGCTGAAATAAGCCTTTTTAATCAGCGTAAGTTGCTGAAATAAGTCTATTTAATAATCCCAAGTTGCTGAAATAAGCCTACTTAATTAGGCTATTTAATAAGCCTAAGTTGCTGAAATAAGCCTATTTAATAAGCGTAAGTTGCTGAAATAAGGCTATTTAATAAGTCTAAGTTGCTGAAATAAGCCTATTTAATAAGCCTAAGTTGCTGAAATAAGCCCTTTTAATAAGCCTATTTAATAAGCCTAAGTTGCTGAAATAAGCCTATTTAATAAGCCTATTTAATAAGCCTATTTAATAGGCCTATTTAATAAGTCTAAGTTGCTGAAATAAGCCTATTTAATAAGCCTATTTAATAGGCCTATTTAATAAGTCTAAGTTGCTGAAATAAGCCTATTTATAAGCCTAAGTTGCTGAATGAGCCTATTTAATAAGCATAAGTTGCTGAAATAAGCCTATTTAATAAGCCTAAGTTGCTGAATAAGCCTATTTAATAAGCCTAAGTTGCTGAAATAAGCCTATTTAATAAGTTTAAGTTGCTGAAATAAGGCTATTTAATAAGCCTAAGTTGCTGAAATAAGCCTATTTAATAAGCCTAAGTTGCTGAAATAAAGCTATTTAATAAGTCTAAGTTGCTGAAATAAGCCTATTTAATAAGCCTAAGTTGCTGAAATAAGTATATTTAATAAGCATAAGTTGCTGAAATAAACCTATTTAATGAGTCTAAGTTGCTGAAATAAGGCTATTTAATAAGTCTAAGTTGCTGAAATAAGCCTTTTTAATCAGCGTAAGTTGCTGAAATAAGGCTATTTAATAAGTCTAAGTTGCTGAAATAAGCCTATTTAATAAGCCTAAGTTGCTGAAATAAGTATTTTTAATAAGCATAAGTTGCTGAAATAAGCCTATTTAATGAGTCTAAGTTGCTGAAATAAGGCTATTTAATAAGTTTAAGTTGCTGAAATAAGCCTATTTAATAAGCCTAAGTTGCTGAAATAAGCATATTTAATAAGGCTATTTAATGAGCCTAAGTTGCTGAAATAAGCCTATTTAATAAGCCTAAGTTTCTGAACTAAGCCTATTTAAAAAGGTATATTTAATAAGTCTAAGTTGCTGAAATAAGCCTATTTAATAAGCCTAAGTTGCTGAAATAAGGCTATTTAATAAGTCTAAGTTGCTGAAATAAGCCTATTTAATAAGCCTAAGTTGCTGAAATAAGTATTTTTAATAAGCATAAGTTGCTGAAATAAGCCTATTTAATGAGTCTAAGTTGCTGAAATAAGGCTATTTAATAAGTCTAAGTTGCTGAAATAAGCCTTTTTAATCAGCATAAGTTGCTGAAATAAGCCTATTTAATAAGCTCAAGTTGCTGAAATAAGCCTACTTAATTAGGCTATTTAATAAGCCTAAGTTGCTGAAATAAGCCTATTTAATAAGCGTAAGTTGCTGAAATAAGGCTATTTAATAAGTCTAAGTTGCTGAAATAAGCCTATTTAATAAGCCTAAGTTGCTGAATAAGCCTATTTAATAAGCCTAAGTTGCTGAAATAAGCCTATTTAATAAGTTTAAGTTGCTGAAATAAGGCTATTTAATAAGCCTAAGTTGCTGAAATAAGCCTATTTAATAAGCCTAAGTTGCTGAAATAAAGCTATTTAATAAGTCTAAGTTGCTGAAATAAGCCTATTTAATAAGCCTAAGTTGCTGAAATAAGTATATTTAATAAGCATAAGTTGCTGAAATAAACCTATTTAATGAGTCTAAGTTGCTGAAATAAGGCTATTTAATAAGTCTAAGTTGCTGAAATAAGCCTTTTTAATCAGCGTAAGTTGCTGAAATAAGTCTATTTAATAATCCCAAGTTGCTGAAATAAGCCTACTTAATTAGGCTATTTAATAAGCCTAAGTTGCTGAAATAAGCCTATTTAATAAGCGTAAGTTGCTGAAATAAGGCTATTTAATAAGTCTAAGTTGCTGAAATAAGCCTATTTAATAAGCCTAAGTTGCTGAAATAAGCCCTTTTAATAAGCCTATTTAATAAGCCTAAGTTGCTGAAATAAGCCTATTTAATAAGCCTATTTAATAAGCCTATTTAATAGGCCTATTTAATAAGTCTAAGTTGCTGAAATAAGCCTATTTAATAAGCCTATTTAATAGGCCTATTTAATAAGTCTAAGTTGCTGAAATAAGCCTATTTATAAGCCTAAGTTGCTGAATGAGCCTATTTAATAAGCATAAGTTGCTGAAATAAGCCTATTTAATAAGCCTAAGTTGCTGAATAAGCTTATTTAATAAGCCTAAGTTGCTGAATAAACCTATTTAATAAGTCTAAGTTGCTGAAATAAGTCTATTTAATAATCCCAAGTTGCTGAAATAAGCCTACTTAATTAGGCTATTTAATAAGCCTAAGTTGCTGAAATAAGCCTATTTAATAAGCGTAAGTTGCTGAAATAAGGCTATTTAATAAGTATAAGTTGCTTAAATAAGCCTATTTAATAAGCCTATTTAATAAGCCTATTTAATAGGCCTATTTAATAAGTCTAAGTTGCTGAAATAAGCCTATTTAATAAGCCTATTTAATAGGCCTATTTAATAAGTCTAAGTTGCTGAAATAAGCCTATTTATAAGCCTAAGTTGCTGAATGAGCCTATTTAATAAGCCTAAGTTGCTGAAATAAGCCTATTTAATAAGCCTAAGTTGCTGAATAAGCCTATTTAATAAGCCTAAGTTGCTGAATAAACCTATTTAATAAGTCTAAGTTGCTGAAATAAGCCTATTTAATAAAGCTATTTAATAAGCCTAAGTTGCTGAATAAGCCTATTTAATAAGTCTAAATTGCTGAAATAAGGCTATTTAATAAGCCTAAGTTGCTGAAATAAGGCTATTTAATAAGTTAAAGTTGCTGAATAAGCCTATTTAATAAGCCTAAGTTGCTGAAATAAGCCTATTTAATAAGTTTAAGTTGCTGAAATAAGGCTATTTAATAAGCCTAAGTTGCTGAAATAAGCCTATTTAATAAGCCTAAGTTGCTGAAATAAGTATATTTAATAAGCATAAGTTCCTGAAATAAACCTATTTAATGAGTCTAAGTTGCTGAAATAAGGCTATTTAATAAGTCTAAGTTGCTGAAATAAGCCTTTTTAATCAGCGTAAGTTGCTGAAATAAGTCTATTTAATTATCCCAAGTTGCTGAAATAAGCCTACTTAATTAGGCTATTTAATAAGCCTAAGTTGCTGAAATAAGCCTATTTAATAAGCGTAAGTTGCTGAAATAAGGCTATTTAATAAGTCTAAGTTGCTGAAATAAGCCTATTTAATAAGCCTAAGTTGCTGAAATAAGCCTATTTAATAAGCCTATTTAATAGGCCTATTTAATAAGTCTAAGTTGCTGAAATAAGCCTATTTAATAAGCCTATTTAATAGGCCTATTTAATAAGTCTAAGTTGCTGAAATAAGCCTATTTATAAACCTAAGTTGCTGAATGAGCCTATTTAATAAGCATAAGTTGCTGAAATAAGCCTATTTAATAAGCCTAAGTTGCTGAATAAGCCTATTTAATAAGCCTAAGTTGCTGAATAAACCTATTTAATAAGTCTAAGTTGCTGAAATAAGTCTATTTAATAATCCTAAGTTGCTGAAATAAGCCTACTTAATTAGGCTATTTAATAAGCCTAAGTTGCTGAAATAAGCCTATTTAATAAGCGTAAGTTGCTGAAATAAGGCTATTTAATAAGTCTAAGTTGCTGAAATAAGCCTATTTAATAAGCCTATTTAATAGGCCTATTTAATAAGTCTAAGTTGCTGAAATAAGCCTATTTAATAAGCCTAAGTTGCTGAATAAGCCTATTTAATAAGCCTAAGTTGCTGAATAAACCTATTTAATAAGTCTAAGTTGCTGAAATAAGCCTATTTAATAAAGCTATTTAATAAGCCTAAGTTGCTGAATAAGCCTATTTAATAAGTCTAAATTGCTGAAATAAGGCTATTTAATAAGCCTAAGTTGCTGAAATAAGGCTATTTAATAAGTTTAAGTTGCTGAAATAAGCCTATTTAATAAGCCTAAGTTGCTGAAATAAGCATATTTAATAAGGCTATTTAATGAGCCTAAGTTGCTGAAATAAGCCTATTTAATAAGCCTAAGTTTCTGAACTAAGCCTATTTAAAAAGGTATATTTAATAAGTCTAAGTTGCTGAAATAAGCCTATTTAATAAGCCTAAGTTGCTGAAATAAGGCTATTTAATAAGTCTAAGTTGCTGAAATAAGCCTATTTAATAAGCCTAAGTTGCTGAAATAAGTATTTTTAATAAGCATAAGTTGCTGAAATAAGCCTATTTAATGAGTCTAAGTTGCTAAAATAAGGCTATTTAATAAGTCTAAGTTGCTGAAATAAGCCTTTTTAATCAGCATAAGTTGCTGAAATAAGCCTATTTAATAAGCTCAAGTTGCTGAAATAAGCCTACTTAATTAGGCAATTTAATAAGCCTAAGTTGCTGAAATAAGCCTATTTAATAAGCGTAAGTTGCTGAAATAAGGCTATTTAATAAGTCTAAGTTGCTGAAATAAGCCTAATTAATAAGCCTAAGTTGCTGAATAAGCCTATTTAATAAGCCTAAGTTGCTGAAATAAGCCTATTTAATAAGTTTAAGTTGCTGAAATAAGGCTATTTAATAAGCCTAAGTTGCTGAAATAAGCCTATTTAATAAGCCTAAGTTGCTGAAATAAAGCTATTTAATAAGTCTAAGTTGCTGAAATAAGCCTATTTAATAAGCCTAAGTTGCTGAAATAAGTATATTTAATAAGCATAAGTTGCTGAAATAAACCTATTTAATGAGTCTAAGTTGCTGAAATAAGGCTATTTAATAAGTCTAAGTTGCTGAAATAAGCCTTTTTAATCAGCGTAAGTTGCTGAAATAAGGCTATTTAATAAGTCTAAGTTGCTGAAATAAGCCTATTTAATAAGCCTAAGTTGCTGAAATAAGTATTTTTAATAAGCATAAGTTGCTGAAATAAGCCTATTTAATGAGTCTAAGTTGCTGAAATAAGGCTATTTAATAAGTTTAAGTTGCTGAAATAAGCCTATTTAATAAGCCTAAGTTGCTGAAATAAGCATATTTAATAAGGCTATTTAATGAGCCTAAGTTGCTGAAATAAGCCTATTTAATAAGCCTAAGTTTCTGAACTAAGCCTATTTAAAAAGGTATATTTAATAAGTCTAAGTTGCTGAAATAAGCCTATTTAATAAGCCTAAGTTGCTGAAATAAGGCTATTTAATAAGTCTAAGTTGCTGAAATAAGCCTATTTAATAAGCCTAAGTTGCTGAAATAAGTATTTTTAATAAGCATAAGTTGCTGAAATAAGCCTATTTAATGAGTCTAAGTTGCTGAAATAAGGCTATTTAATAAGTCTAAGTTGCTGAAATAAGCCTTTTTAATCAGCATAAGTTGCTGAAATAAGCCTATTTAATAAGCTCAAGTTGCTGAAATAAGCCTACTTAATTAGGCTATTTAATAAGCCTAAGTTGCTGAAATAAGCCTATTTAATAAGCGTAAGTTGCTGAAAAAAGGCTATTTAATAAGTCTAAGTTGCTGAAATAAGCCTATTTAATAAGCCTAAGTTGCTGAATAAGCCTATTTAATAAGCCTAAGTTGCTGAAATAAGCCTATTTAATAAGTTTAAGTTGCTGAAATAAGGCTATTTAATAAGCCTAAGTTGCTGAAATAAGCCTATTTAATAAGCCTAAGTTGCTGAAATAAAGCTATTTAATAAGTCTAAGTTGCTGAAATAAGCCTATTTAATAAGCCTAAGTTGCTGAAATAAGTATATTTAATAAGCATAAGTTGCTGAAATAAACCTATTTAATGAGTCTAAGTTGCTGAAATAAGGCTATTTAATAAGTCTAAGTTGCTGAAATAAGCCTTTTTAATCAGCGTAAGTTGCTGAAATAAGTCTATTTAATAATCCCAAGTTGCTGAAATAAGCCTACTTAATTAGGCTATTTAATAAGCCTAAGTTGCTGAAATAAGCCTATTTAATAAGCGTAAGTTGCTGAAATAAGGCTATTTAATAAGTCTAAGTTGCTGAAATAAGCCTATTTAATAAGCCTAAGTTGCTGAAATAAGCCCTTTTAATAAGCCTATTTAATAAGCCTAAGTTGCTGAAATAAGCCTATTTAATAAGCCTATTTAATAAGCCTATTTAATAGGCCTATTTAATAAGTCTAAGTTGCTGAAATAAGCCTATTTAATAAGCCTATTTAATAGGCCTATTTAATAAGTCTAAGTTGCTGAAATAAGCCTATTTATAAGCCTAAGTTGCTGAATGAGCCTATTTAATAAGCATAAGTTGCTGAAATAAGCCTATTTAATAAGCCTAAGTTGCTGAATAAGCCTATTTAATAAGCCTAAGTTGCTGAAATAAGCCTATTTAATAAGTTTAAGTTGCTGAAATAAGGCTATTTAATAAGCCTAAGTTGCTGAAATAAGCCTATTTAATAAGCCTAAGTTGCTGAAATAAAGCTATTTAATAAGTCTAAGTTGCTGAAATAAGCCTATTTAATAAGCCTAAGTTGCTGAAATAAGTATATTTAATAAGCATAAGTTGCTGAAATAAACCTATTTAATGAGTCTAAGTTGCTGAAATAAGGCTATTTAATAAGTCTAAGTTGCTGAAATAAGCCTTTTTAATCAGCGTAAGTTGCTGAAATAAGGCTATTTAATAAGTCTAAGTTGCTGAAATAAGCCTATTTAATAAGCCTAAGTTGCTGAAATAAGTATTTTTAATAAGCATAAGTTGCTGAAATAAGCCTATTTAATGAGTCTAAGTTGCTGAAATAAGGCTATTTAATAAGTTTAAGTTGCTGAAATAAGCCTATTTAATAAGCCTAAGTTGCTGAAATAAGCATATTTAATAAGGCTATTTAATGAGCCTAAGTTGCTGAAATAAGCCTATTTAATAAGCCTAAGTTTCTGAACTAAGCCTATTTAAAAAGGTATATTTAATAAGTCTAAGTTGCTGAAATAAGCCTATTTAATAAGCCTAAGTTGCTGAAATAAGGCTATTTAATAAGTCTAAGTTGCTGAAATAAGCCTATTTAATAAGCCTAAGTTGCTGAAATAAGTATTTTTAATAAGCATAAGTTGCTGAAATAAGCCTATTTAATGAGTCTAAGTTGCTGAAATAAGGCTATTTAATAAGTCTAAGTTGCTGAAATAAGCCTTTTTAATCAGCATAAGTTGCTGAAATAAGCCTATTTAATAAGCTCAAGTTGCTGAAATAAGCCTACTTAATTAGGCTATTTAATAAGCCTAAGTTGCTGAAATAAGCCTATTTAATAAGCGTAAGTTGCTGAAATAAGGCTATTTAATAAGTCTAAGTTGCTGAAATAAGCCTATTTAATAAGCCTAAGTTGCTGAATAAGCCTATTTAATAAGCCTAAGTTGCTGAAATAAGCCTATTTAATAAGTTTAAGTTGCTGAAATAAGGCTATTTAATAAGCCTAAGTTGCTGAAATAAGCCTATTTAATAAGCCTAAGTTGCTGAAATAAAGCTATTTAATAAGTCTAAGTTGCTGAAATAAGCCTATTTAATAAGCCTAAGTTGCTGAAATAAGTATATTTAATAAGCATAAGTTGCTGAAATAAACCTATTTAATGAGTCTAAGTTGCTGAAATAAGGCTATTTAATAAGTCTAAGTTGCTGAAATAAGCCTTTTTAATCAGCGTAAGTTGCTGAAATAAGTCTATTTAATAATCCCAAGTTGCTGAAATAAGCCTACTTAATTAGGCTATTTAATAAGCCTAAGTTGCTGAAATAAGCCTATTTAATAAGCGTAAGTTGCTGAAATAAGGCTATTTAATAAGTCTAAGTTGCTGAAATAAGCCTATTTAATAAGCCTAAGTTGCTGAAATAAGCCCTTTTAATAAGCCTATTTAATAAGCCTAAGTTGCTGAAATAAGCCTATTTAATAAGCCTATTTAATAGGCCTATTTAATAAGTCTAAGTTGCTGAAATAAGCCTATTTAATAAGCCTATTTAATAGGCCTATTTAATAAGTCTAAGTTGCTGAAATAAGCCTATTTATAAGCCTAAGTTGCTGAATGAGCCTATTTAATAAGCATAAGTTGCTGAAATAAGCCTATTTAATAAGCCTAAGTTGCTGAATAAGCCTATTTAATAAGCCTAAGTTGCTGAATAAACCTATTTAATAAGTCTAAGTTGCTGAAATAAGTCTATTTAATAATCCCAAGTTGCTGAAATAAGCCTACTTAATTAGGCTATTTAATAAGCCTAAGTTGCTGAAATAAGCCTATTTAATAAGCGTAAGTTGCTGAAATAAGGCTATTTAATAAGTATAAGTTGCTTAAATAAGCCTATTTAATAAGCCTATTTAATAAGCCTATTTAATAGGCCTATTTAATAAGTCTAAGTTGCTGAAATAAGCCTATTTAATAAGCCTATTTAATAGGCCTATTTAATAAGTCTAAGTTGCTGAAATAAGCCTATTTATAAGCCTAAGTTGCTGAATGAGCCTATTTAATAAGCCTAAGTTGCTGAAATAAGCCTATTTAATAAGCCTAAGTTGCTGAATAAGCCTATTTAATAAGCCTAAGTTGCTGAATAAACCTATTTAATAAGTCTAAGTTGCTGAAATAAGCCTATTTAATAAAGCTATTTAATAAGCCTAAGTTGCTGAATAAGCCTATTTAATAAGTCTAAATTGCTGAAATAAGGCTATTTAATAAGCCTAAGTTGCTGAAATAAGGCTATTTAATAAGTTTAAGTTGCTGAAATAAGCCTATTTAATAAGCCTAAGTTGCTGAAATAAGCATATTTAATAAGGCTATTTAATGAGCCTAAGTTGCTGAAATAAGCCTATTTAATAAGCCTAAGTTTCTGAACTAAGCCTATTTAAAAAAGTATATTTAATAAGTCTAAGTTGCTGAAATAAGCCTATTTAATAAGCCTAAGTTGCTGAAATAAGGCTATTTAATAAGTCTAAGTTGCTGAAATAAGCCTATTTAATAAGCCTAAGTTGCTGAAATAAGTTTTTTTAATAAGCATAAGTTGCTGAAATAAGCCTATTTAATGAGTCTAAGTTGCTGAAATAAGGCTATTTAATAAGTCTAAGTTGCTGAAATAAGCCTTTTTAATCAGCATAAGTTGCTGAAATAAGCCTATTTAATAAGCTCAAGTTGCTGAAATAAGCCTACTTAATTAGGCTATTTAATAAGCCTAAGTTGCTGAAATAAGCCTATTTAATAAGCGTAAGTTGCTGAAATAAGGCTATTTAATAAGTCTAAGTTGCTGAAATAAGCCTATTTATAAGCCTAAGTTGCTGAATGAGCCTATTTAATAAGCCTAAGTTGCTGAAATAAGCCTATTTAATAAGCCTAAGTTGCTGAATAAGCCTATTTAATAAGCCTAAGTTGCTGAATAAACCTATTTAATAAGTCTAAGTTGCTGAAATAAGCCTATTTAATAAAGCTATTTAATAAGCCTAAGTTGCTGAATAAGCCTATTTAATATGTCTAAATTGCTGAAATAAGGCTATTTAATAAGCCTAAGTTGCTGAAATAAGGCTATTTAATAAGTTTAAGTTGCTGAAATAAGCCTATTTAATAAGCCTAAGTTGCTGAAATAAGCATATTTAATAAGGCTATTTAATGAGCCTAAGTTGCTGAAATAAGCCTATTTAATAAGCCTAAGTTTCTGAACTAAGCCTATTTAAAAAGGTATATTTAATAAGTCTAAGTTGCTGAAATAAACCTATTTAAAAATGCTATTTAATAAGCCTAAGTTGCTGAAATAAACCTGTTTAATAAGGCTATTTAATAAGCATAAGTTGCTGAAATAAGCCTATTTAATAAGCCTAAGTTGCTGAATAAGCCTATTTAATAAGCCTAAGTTGCTGAATAAACCTATTTAATAAGTCTAAGTTGCTGAAATAAGTCTATTTAATAATCCCAAGTTGCTGAAATAAGCCTACTTAATTAGGCTATTTAATAAGCCTAAGTTGCTGAAATAAGCCTATTTAATAAGCGTAAGTTGCTGAAATAAGGCTATTTAATAAGTCTAAGTTGCTGAAATAAGCCTATTTAAAAAGACTATTTAATAAGCCTATTTAATAGGCCTATTTAATAAGTCTAAGTTGCTGAAATAAGCCTATTTAATAAGCCTATTTAATAGGCCTATTTAATAAGTCTAAGTTGCTGAAATGAGCCTATTTATAAGCCTAAGTTGCTGAATGAGCCTATTTAATAAGCCTAAGTTGCTGAAATAAGCCTACTTAATTAGGCTATTTAATAAGCCTAAGTTGCTGAAATAAGCCTATTTAATAAGCGTAAGTTGCTGAAATAAGGCTATTTAATAAGTCTAAGTTGCTGAAATAAGCCTATTTAATAAGCCTAAGTTGCTGAATAAGCCTATTTAATAAGCCTAAGTTGCTGAAATAAGCCTATTTAATAAGTTTAAGTTGCTGAAATAAGGCTATTTAATAAGCCTAAGTTGCTGAAATAAGCCTATTTAATAAGCCTAAGTTGCAGAAATAAAGCTATTTAATAAGTCTAAGTTGCTGAAATAAGCCTATTTAATAAGCCTAAGTTGCTGAAATAAGTATATTTAATAAGCATAAGTTGCTGAAATAAACCTATTTAATGAGTCTAAGTTGCTGAAATAAGGCTATTTAATAAGTCTAAGTTGCTGAAATAAGCCTTTTTAATCAGCGTAAGTTGCTGAAATAAGTCTATTTAATAATCCCAAGTTGCTGAAATAAGCCTACTTAATTAGGCTATTTAATAAGCCTAAGTTGATGAAATACGCCTATTTAATAAGCGTAAGTTGCTGAAATAAGGCTATTTAATAAGTCTAAGTTGCTGAAATAAGCCTATTTAATAAGCCTAAGTTGCTGAAATAAGCCCATTTAATAAGCCTATTTAATAAGCCTAAGTTGCTGAAATAAGCCTATTTAATAAGCCTATTTAATAAGCCTATTTAATAGGCCTATTTAATAAGTCTAAGTTGCTGAAATAAGCCTATTTAATAAGCCTATTTAATAGGCCTATTTAATAAGTCTAAGTTGCTGAAATAAGCCTATTTATAAGCCTAAGTTGCTGAATGAGCCTATTTAATAAGCATAAGTTGCTGAAATAAGCCTATTTAATAAGCCTAAGTTGCTGAATAAGCCTATTTAATAAGCCTAAGTTGCTGAATAAACCTATTTAATAAGTCTAAGTTGCTGAAATAAGGCTATTTAATAAGCCTAAGTTGCTGAAATAAGGCTATTTAATAAGTTTAAGTTGCTGAAATAAGCCTATTTAATAAGCCTAAGTTGCTGAAATAAGCATATTTAATAAGGCTATTTAATGAGCCTAAGTTGCTGAAATAAGCCTATTTAATAAGCCTAAGTTTCTGAACTAAGCCTATTTAAAAAAGTATATTTAATAAGTCTAAGTTGCTGAAATAAGCCTATTTAATAAGCCTAAGTTGCTGAAATAAGGCTATTTAATAAGTCTAAGTTGCTGAAATAAGCCTATTTAATAAGCCTAAGTTGCTGAAATAAGTTTTTTTAATAAGCATAAGTTGCTGAAATAAGCCTATTTAATGAGTCTAAGTTGCTGAAATAAGGCTATTTAATAAGTCTAAGTTGCTGAAATAAGCCTTTTTAATCAGCATAAGTTGCTGAAATAAGCCTATTTAATAAGCTCAAGTTGCTGAAATAAGCCTACTTAATTAGGCTATTTAATAAGCCTAAGTTGCTGAAATAAGCCTATTTAATAAGCGTAAGTTGCTGAAATAAGGCTATTTAATAAGTCTAAGTTGCTGAAATAAGCCTATTTATAAGCCTAAGTTGCTGAATGAGCCTATTTAATAAGCCTAAGTTGCTGAAATAAGCCTATTTAATAAGCCTAAGTTGCTGAATAAGCCTATTTAATAAGCCTAAGTTGCTGAATAAACCTATTTAATAAGTCTAAGTTGCTGAAATAAGCCTATTTAATAAAGCTATTTAATAAGCCTAAGTTGCTGAATAAGCCTATTTAATAAGTCTAAATTGCTGAAATAAGGCTATTTAATAAGCCTAGGTTGCTGAAATAAGGCTATTTAATAAGTTTAAGTTGCTGAAATAAGCCTATTTAATAAGCCTAAGTTGCTGAAATAAGCATATTTAATAAGGCTATTTAATGAGCCTAAGTTGCTGAAATAAGCCTATTTAATAAGCCTAAGTTTCTGAACTAAGCCTATTTAAAAAGGTATATTTAATAAGTCTAAGTTGCTGAAATAAACCTATTTAAAAATGCTATTTAATAAGCCTAAGTTGCTGAAATAAGGCTATTTAATAAGTTTAAGTTGCTGAAATAAGCCTATTTAATAAGGCTATTTAATGAGCCTAAGTTGCTGAAATAAGCCTATTTAATAAGCCTAAGTTTCTGAACTAAGCCTATTTAAAAAGGTATATTTAATAAGTCTAAGTTGCTGAAATAAACCTATTTAAAAATGCTATTTAATAAGCCTAAGTTGCTGAAATAAACCTGTTTAATAAGGCTATTTAATAAGCATAAGTTGCTGAAATAAGCTTATTTAATAAGCCTAAGTTGCTGAAATAAGCCTATTTAATAAGTCTAAGTTGCTGAAATAAACCTATTTAATAAGCCTAAGTTGCTAAAATAAGCCTATTCAATGAGGCTATTTAATAAGTCTATTTAATAAGCCTATTTAATAAGCCTATTTTATAAGCCTATTTAATAAGCCTATTTAATACGCCTATTTAATAAACATATTTAATAAGTATTTAATGAGCCTATTTAATAAGTCTATTTAATAAGCCTTTTTAATAAGCCTATTTAATAAGTCTATTTAATAAGCCAATTTATTAAGTCTATTTAATAAGTCTATTTAATAAGCCTATTTAATAAGTATATAATGAGCCTATTTAATAAGCCTATTTATTGAGCCTATTTAATAAGCCTATTTATTGAGCCTATTTAATAAGCCTATTTATTGAGCCTATTTAATAAGCCTATTTATTGAGCCTATTTAATAAGACTATTTAATAAGTCTATTTAATAAGCCTATTTAATAAGCCTATTTAATAAGCCTATTTATTGAGCCTATTTAATAAGACTATTTAATAAGCCTATTTATTGAGCCTATTTAATAAGTCTATTTAATAAGCATATTTAATAAGACTAATTAATAAGTATTTAATGAGCCTATTTAATAAGTCTATTTAATAAGCCTATTTAATAGGCCTATTTAATAAGTCTAAGTTGCTGAAATAAGCCTATTTAATAAGCCTATTTAATAGGCCTATTTAATAAGTCTAAGTTGCTGAAATAAGCCTATTTAATAAGCCTAAGTTTCTGAATGAGCCTATTTAATAAGCCTAAGTTGCTGAAATAAGCCTATTTAATAAGCCTAAGTTGCTGAATAAGCCTATTTAATAAGCCTAAGTTGCTGAAATAAGCCTATTTAATAAGTTTAAGTTGCTGAAATAAGGCTATTTAATAAGCCTAAGTTGCTGAAATAAGCCTATTTAATAAGCCATAGTTGCTGAAATAAAGCTATTTAATAAGTCTAAGTTGCTGAAATAAGCCTATTTAATAAGCCTAAGTTGCTGAAATAAGTATATTTAATAAGCATAAGTTGCTGAAATAAACCTATTTAATGAGTCTAAGTTGCTGAAATAAGGCTATTTAATAAGTCTAAGTTGCTGAAATAAGCCTTTTTAATCAGCATAAGTTGCTGAAATAAGTCTATTTAATAATCCCAAGTTGCTGAAATAAGCCTACTTAATTAGGCTATTTAATAAGCCTAAGTTGCTGAAATAAGCCTATTTAATAAGCCTAAGTTGTTGAAATAAGCCTATTTAATAAGCCTATTTAATAGGCCTATTTAATAAGTCTAAGTTGCTGAAATAAGCCTATTTAATAAGCCTAAGTTGCTGAATGAGCCTATTTAATAAGCCTAAGTTGCTGAATAAACCTATTTAATAAGTCTAAGTTGCTGAAATAAGCCTATTTAATAAGGCTATTTAATAAGCCTAAGTTGCTGAAATAAGGCTATTTAATAAGCGTAAGTTGCTGAAATAAGGCTATTTAATAAGTCTAAGTTGCTGAAATAAGCCTATTTAATAAGCCTAAGTTGCTGAAATAAGCCCATTTAATAAGCCTATTTAATAAGCCTAAGTTGCTGAAATAAGCCTATTTAATAAGCCTATTTAATAAGCCTATTTAATAGGCCTATTTAATAAGTCTAAGTTGCTGAAATACGCCTATTTAATAAGCCTATTTAATAGGCCTATTTAATAAGTCTAAGTTGCTGAAATAAGCCTATTTATAAGCCTAAGTTGCTGAATGAGCCTATTTAATAAGCCTAAGTTGCTGAAATAAGCCTATTTAATAAGCCTAAGTTGCTGAATAAGCCTATTTAATAAGCCTAAGTTGCTGAATAAACCTATTTAATAAGTCTAAGTTGCTGAAATAAGCCTATTTAATAAAGCTATTTAATAAGCCTAAGTTGCTGAATAAGCCTATTTAATAAGTCTAAATTGCTGAAATAAGGCTATTTAATAAGCCTAGGTTGCTGAAATAAGGCTATTTAATAAGTTTAAGTTGCTGAAATAAGCCTATTTAATAAGCCTAAGTTGCTGAAATAAGCATATTTAATAAGGCTATTTAATGAGCCTAAGTTGCTGAAATAAGCCTATTTAATAAGCCTAAGTTTCTGAACTAAGCCTATTTAAAAAGGTATATTTAATAAGTCTAAGTTGCTGAAATAAACCTATTTAAAAATGCTATTTAATAAGCCTAAGTTGCTGAAATAAGGCTATTTAATAAGTTTAAGTTGCTGAAATAAGCCTATTTAATAAGGCTATTTAATGAGCCTAAGTTGCTGAAATAAGCCTATTTAATAAGCCTAAGTTTCTGAACTAAGCCTATTTAAAAAGGTATATTTAATAAGTCTAAGTTGCTGAAATAAACCTATTTAAAAATGCTATTTAATAAGCCTAAGTTGCTGAAATAAACCCGTTTAATAAGGCTATTTAATAAGCATAAGTTGCTGAAATAAGCTTATTTAATAAGCCTAAGTTGCTGAAATAAGCCTATTTAATAAGTCTAAGTTGCTGAAATAAACCTATTTAATAAGCCTAAGTTGCTAAAATAAGCCTATTCAATGAGGCTATTTAATAAGTCTATTTAATAAGCCTATTTAATGAGCCTATTTTATAAGCCTATTTAATAAGCCTATTTAATACGCCTATTTAATAAACATATTTAATAAGTATTTAATGAGCCTATTTAATAAGTCTATTTAATAAGCCTTTTTAATAAGCCTATTTAATAAGTCTATTTAATAAGCCTATTTAATAAGTCTATTTAATAAGTCTATTTAATAAGCCTATTTAATAAGTATATAATGAGCCTATTTAATAAGCCTATTTATTGAGCCTATTTAATAAGCCTATTTATTGAGCCTATTTAATAAGCCTATTTATTGAGCCTATTTAATAAGCCTATTTATTGAGCCTATTTAATAAGACTATTTAATAAGTCTATTTAATAAGCCTATTTAATAAGCTTATTTAATAAGCCTATTTATTGAGCCTATTTAATAAGACTATTTAATAAGCCTATTTATTGAGCCTATTAATAAGTCTATTTAATAAGCATATTTAATAAGACTAATTAATAAGTATTTAATGAGCCTATTTAATAAGTCTATTTAATAAGCCTATTTAATAGGCCTATTTAATAAGTCTAAGTTGCTGAAATAAGCCTATTTAATAAGCCTATTTAATAGGCCTATTTAATAAGTCTAAGTTGCTGAAATAAGCCTATTTAATAAGCCTAAGTTTCTGAATGAGCCTATTTAATAAGCCTAAGTTGCTGAAATAAGCATATTTAATAAGCCTAAGTTGCTGAATAAGCCTATTTAATAAGCCTAAGTTGCTGAAATAAGCCTATTTAATAAGTTTAAGTTGCTGAAATAAGGCTATTTAATATGCCTAAGTTGCTGAAATAAGCCTATTTAATAAGCCTAAGTTGCTGAAATAAAGCTATTTAATAAGTCTAAGTTGCTGAAATAAGCCTATTTAATAAGCCTAAGTTGCTGAAATAAGTATATTTAATAAGCGTAAGTTGCTGAAATAAGCCTTTTTAATCAGCGTAAGTTGCTGAAATAAGTCTATTTAATAATCCCAAGTTGCTGAAATAAGCCTACTTAATTAGGCTATTTAATAAGCCTAAGTTGCTGAAATAAGCCTATTTAATAAGCGTAAGTTGCTGAAATAAGGCTATTTAATAAGTCTAAGTTGCTGAAATAAGCCTATTTAATAAGCCTAAGTTGCTGAAATAAGCCCATTTAATAAGCCTATTTAATAAGCCTAAGTTGCTGAAATAAGCCTATTTAATAAGCCTATTTAATAAGCCTATTTAATAGGCCTATTTAATAAGTCTAAGTTGCTGAAATAAGCCTATTTAATAAGCCTATTTAATAGGCCTATTTAATAAGTCTAAGTTGCTGAAATAAGCCTATTTATAAGCCTAAGTTGCTGAATGAGCCTATTTAATAAGCATAAGTTGCTGAAATAAGCCTATTTAATAAGCCTAAGTTGCTGAATAAGCCTATTTAATAAGCCTAAGTTGCTGAATAAACCTATTTAATAAGTCTAAGTTGCTGAAATAAGTCTATTTAATAATCCTAAGTTGCTGAAATAAGCCTACTTAATTAGGCTATTTAATAAGCCTAAGTTGCTGAAATAAGCCTATTTAATAAGCGTAAGTTGCTGAAATAAGGCTATTTAATAAGTCTAAGTTGCTGAAATAAGCCTATTTAATAAGCCTATTTAATGAGCCTATTTAATAGGCCTATTTAATAAGTCTAAGTTGCTGAAATAAGCCTATTTAATAAGCCTATTTAATAGGCCTATTTAATAAGTCTAAGTTGCTGAAATAAGCCTATTTATAAGCCTAAGTTGCTGAATGAGCCTATTTAATAAGCCTAAGTTGCTGAAATAAGCCTATTTAATAAGCCTAAGTTGCTGAATAAGCCTATTTAATAAGCCTAAGTTGCTGAATAAACCTATTTAATAAGTCTAAGTTGCTGAAATAAGCCTATTTAATAAAGCTATTTAATAAGCCTAAGTTGCTGAATAAGCCTATTTAATAAGTCTAAATTGCTGAAATAAGGCTATTTAATAAGCCTAGGTTGCTGAAATAAGGCTATTTAATAAGTTTAAGTTGCTGAAATAAGCCTATTTAATAAGCCTAAGTTGCTGAAATAAGCATATTTAATAAGGCTATTTAATGAGCCTAAGTTGCTGAAATAAGCCTATTTAATAAGCCTAAGTTTCTGAACTAAGCCTATTTAAAAAGGTATATTTAATAAGTCTAAGTTGCTGAAATAAACCTATTTAAAAATGCTATTTAATAAGCCTAAGTTGCTGAAATAAGGCTATTTAATAAGTTTAAGTTGCTGAAATAAGCCTATTTAATAAGGCTATTTAATGAGCCTAAGTTGCTGAAATAAGCCTATTTAATAAGCCTAAGTTTCTGAACTAAGCCTATTTAAAAAGGTATATTTAATAAGTCTAAGTTGCTGAAATAAACCTATTTAAAAATGCTATTTAATAAGCCTAAGTTGCTGAAATAAACCTGTTTAATAAGGCTATTTAATAAGCATAAGTTGCTGAAATAAGCTTATTTAATAAGCCTAAGTTGCTGAAATAAGCCTATTTAATAAGTCTAAGTTGCTGAAATAAACCTATTTAATAAGCCTAAGTTGCTAAAATAAGCCTATTCAATGAGGCTATTTAATAAGTCTATTTAATAAGCCTATTTAATAAGCCTATTTTATAAGCCTATTTAATAAGCCTATTTAATACGCCTATTTAATAAACATATTTAATAAGTATTTAATGAGCCTATTTAATAAGTCTATTTAATAAGCCTTTTTAATAAGCCTATTTAATAAGTCTATTTAATAAGCCTATTTAATAAGTCTATTTAATAAGTCTATTTAATAAGCCTATTTAATAAGTATATAATGAGCCTATTTAATAAGCCTATTTATTGAGCCTATTTAATAAGCCTATTTATTGAGCCTATTTAATAAGCCTATTTATTGAGCCTATTTAATAAGCCTATTTATTGAGCCTATTTAATAAGACTATTTAATAAGTCTATTTAATAAGCCTATTTAATAAGCTTATTTAATAAGCCTATTTATTGAGCCTATTTAATAAGACTATTTAATAAGCCTATTTATTGAGCCTATTTAATAAGTCTATTTAATAAGCATATTTAATAAGACTAATTAATAAGTATTTAATGAGCCTATTTAATAAGTCTATTTAATAAGCCTATTTAATAGGCCTATTTAATAAGTCTAAGTTGCTGAAATAAGCCTATTTAATAAGCCTATTTAATAGGCCTATTTAATAAGTCTAAGTTGCTGAAATAAGCCTATTTAATAAGCCTAAGTTTCTGAATGAGCCTATTTAATAAGCCTAAGTTGCTGAAATAAGCATATTTAATAAGCCTAAGTTGCTGAATAAGCCTATTTAATAAGCCTAAGTTGCTGAAATAAGCCTATTTAATAAGTTTAAGTTGCTTTAATAAGGCTATTTAATATGCCTAAGTTGCTGAAATAAGCCTATTTAATAAGCCTAAGTTGCTGAAATAAAGCTATTTAATAAGTCTAAGTTGCTGAAATAAGCCTATTTAATAAGCCTAAGTTGCTGAAATAAGTATATTTAATAAGCGTAAGTTGCTGAAATAAGCCTTTTTAATCAGCGTAAGTTGCTGAAATAAGTCTATTTAATAATCCCAAGTTGCTGAAATAAGCCTACTTAATTAGGCTATTTAATAAGCCTAAGTTGCTGAAATAAGCCTATTTAATAAGCGTAAGTTGCTGAAATAAGGCTATTTAATAAGTCTAAGTTGCTGAAATAAGCCTATTTAATAAGCCTAAGTTGCTGAAATAAGCCCATTTAATAAGCCTATTTAATAAGCCTAAGTTGCTGAAATAAGCCTATTTAATAAGCCTATTTAATAAGCCTATTTAATAGGCCTATTTAATAAGTCTAAGTTGCTGAAATAAGCCTATTTAATAAGCCTATTTAATAGGCCTATTTAATAAGTCTAAGTTGCTGAAATAAGCCTATTTATAAGCCTAAGTTGCTGAATGAGCCTATTTAATAAGCATAAGTTGCTGAAATAAGCCTATTTAATAAGCCTAAGTTGCTGAATAAGCCTATTTAATAAGCCTAAGTTGCTGAATAAACCTATTTAATAAGTCTAAGTTGCTGAAATAAGTCTATTTAATAATCCTAAGTTGCTGAAATAAGCCTACTTAATTAGGCTATTTAATAAGCCTAAGTTGCTGAAATAAGCCTATTTAATAAGCGTAAGTTGCTGAAATAAGGCTATTTAATAAGTCTAAGTTGCTGAAATAAGCCTATTTAATAAGCCTATTTAATAAGCCTATTTAATAGGCCTATTTAATAAGTCTAAGTTGCTGAAATAAGCCTATTTAATAAGCCTATTTAATAGGCCTATTTAATAAGTCTAAGTTGCTGAAATAAGCCTATTTATAAGCCTAAGTTGCTGAATGAGCCTATTTAATAAGCCTAAGTTGCTGAAATAAGCCTATTTAATAAGCCTAATTTGCTGAATAAGCCTATTTAATAAGCCTAAGTTGCTGAATAAACCTATTTAATAAGTCTAAGTTGCTGAAATAAGCCTATTTAATAAAGCTATTTAATAAGCCTAAGTTGCTGAATAAGCCTATTTAATAAGTCTAAATTGCTGAAATTAGGCTATTTAATAAGCCTAAGTTGCTGAAATAAGGCTATTTAATAAGTTTAAGTTGCTGAAATAAGCCTATTTAATAAGCCTAAGTTGCTGAAATAAGCATATTTAATAAGGCTATTTAATGAGCCTAAGTTGCTGAAATAAGCCTATTTAATAAGCCTAAGTTTCTGAACTAAGCCTATTTAAAAAGGTATATTTAATAAGACTAAGTTGCTGAAATAAGCCTATTTAATAAGCCTAAGTTGCTGAAATAAGGCTATTTAATAAGTCTAAGTTGCTGAAATAAGCCTATTTAATAAGCCTAAGTTGCTGAAATAAGTATTTTTAATAAGCATAAGTTGCTGAAATAAGCCGATTTAATGAGTCTAAGTTGCTGAAATAAGGCTATTTAATAAGTCTAAGTTGCTGAAATAAGCCTTTTTAATCAGCATAAGTTGCTGAAATAAGCCTATTTAATAAGCTCAAGTTGCTGAAATAAGCCTACTTAATTAGGCTATTTAATAAGCCTAAGTTGCTGAAATAAGCCTATTTAATAAGCGTAAGTTGCTGAAATAAGGCTATTTAATAAGTCTAAGTTGCTGAAATAAGCCTATTTAATAAGCCTAAGTTGCTGAATAAGCCTATTTAATAAGCCTAAGTTGCTGAAATAAGCCTATTTAATAAGTTTAAGTTGCTGAAATAAGGCTATTTAATAAGCCTAAGTTGCTGAAATAAGCCTATTTAATAAGCCTAAGTTGCTGAAATAAAGCTATTTAATAAGTCTAAGTTGCTGAAATAAGCCTATTTAATAAGCCTAAGTTGATGAAATAAGTATATTTAATAAGCATAAGTTGCTGAAATAAACCTATTTAATGAGTCTAAGTTGCTGAAATAAGGCTATTTAATAAGTCTAAGTTGCTGAAATAAGCCTTTTTAATCAGCATAAGTTGCTGAAATAAGTCTATTTAATAATCCCAAGTTGCTGAAATAAGCCTACTTAATTAGGCTATTTAATAAGCCTAAGTTGCTGAAATAAGCCTATTTAATAAGCCTAAGTTGTTGAAATAAGCCTATTTAATAAGCCTATTTAATAGGCCTATTTAATAAGTCTAAGTTGCTGAAATAAGCCTATTTAATAAGCCTAAGTTGCTGAATGAGCCTATTTAATAAGCCTAAGTTGCTGAAATAAGCCTATTTAATAAGCCTAAGTTGCTGAATAAGCCTATTTAATAAGCCTAAGTTGCTGAATAAACCTATTTAATAAGTCTAAGTTGCTGAAATAAGCCTATTTAATAAGGCTATTTAATAAGCCTAAGTTGCTGAAATAAGGCTATTTAATAAGCGTAAGTTGCTGAAATAAGGCTATTTAATAAGTCTAAGTTGCTGAAATAAGCCTATTTAATAAGCCTAAGTTGCTGAAATAAGCCCATTTAATAAGCCTATTTAATAAGCCTAAGTTGCTGAAATAAGCCTATTTAATAAGCCTATTTAATAAGCCTATTTAATAGGCCTATTTAATAAGTCTAAGTTGCTGAAATAAGCCTATTTAATAAGCCTATTTAATAGGCCTATTTAAAAAGTCTAAGTTGCTGAAATAAGCCTATTTATAAGCCTAAGTTGCTGAATGAGCCTATTTAATAAGCATAAGTTGCTGAAATAAGCCTATTTAATAAGCCTAAGTTGCTGAATAAGCCTATTTAATAAGCCTAAGTTGCTGAATAAACCTATTTAATAAGTCTAAGTTGCTGAAATAAGTCTATTTAATAATCCCAAGTTGCTGAAATAAGCCTACTTAATTAGGCTATTTAATAAGCCTAAGTTGCTGAAATAAGCCTATTTAATAAGCGTAAGTTGCTGAAATAAGGCTATTTAATAAGTCTAAGTTGCTGAAATAAGCCTATTTAATAAGCCTATTTAATAAGCCTATTTAATAGGCCTATTTAATAAGTCTAAGTTGCTGAAATAAGCCTATTTAATAAGCCTATTTAATAGGCCTATTTAATAAGTCTAAGTTGCTGAAATAAGCCTATTTATAAGCCTAAGTTGCTGAATGAGCCTATTTAATAAGCCTAAGTTGCTGAAATAAGCCTATTTAATAAGCCTAAGTTGCTGAATAAGCCTATTTAATAAGCCTAAGTTGCTGAATAAACCTATTTAATAAGTCTAAGTTGCTGAAATAAGCCTATTTAATAAAGCTATTTAATAAGCTTAAGTTGCTGAATAAGCCTATTTAATAAGTCTAAATTGCTGAAATAAGGCTATTTAATAAGCCTAAGTTGCTGAAATAAGCATATTTAATAAGGCTATTTAATGAGCCTAAGTTGCTGAAATAAGCCTATTTAATAAGCCTAAGTTTCTGAACTAAGCCTATTTAAAAAAGTATATTTAATAAGTCTAAGTTGCTGAAATAAGCCTATTTAATAAGCCTAAGTTGCTGAAATAAGGCTATTTAATAAAGCTATTTAATAAGCTTAAGTTGCTGAATAAGCCTATTTAATAAGTCTAAATTGCTGAAATAAGGCTATTTAATAAGCCTAAGTTGCTGAAATAAGCATATTTAATAAGGCTATTTAATGAGCCTAAGTTGCTGAAATAAGCCTATTTAATAAGCCTAAGTTTCTGAACTAAGCCTATTTAAAAAAGTATATTTAATAAGTCTAAGTTGCTGAAATAAGCATATTTAATAAGGCTATTTAATGAGCCTATTTAATAGGCCTATTTAATAAGTCTAAGTTGCTGAAATAAGCCTATTTAATAAGCCTATTTAATAGGCCTATTTAATAAGTCTAAGTTGCTGAAATAAGCCTATTTATAAGCCTAAGTTGCTGAATGAGCCTATTTAATAAGCCTAAGTTGCTGAAATAAGCCTATTTAATAAGCCTAAGTTGCTGAATAAGCCTATTTAATAAGCCTAAGTTGCTGAATAAACCTATTTAATAAGTCTAAGTTGCTGAAATAAGCCTATTTAATAAAGCTATTTAATAAGCCTAAGTTGCTGAATAAGCCTATTTAATAAGTCTAAATTGCTGAAATAAGGCTATTTAATAAGCCTAAGTTGCTGAAATAAGGCTATTTAATAAGTTTAAGTTGCTGAAATAAGCCTATTTAATAAGCCTAAGTTGCTGAAATAAGCATATTTAATAAGGCTATTTAATGAGCCTAAGTTGCTGAAATAAGCCTATTTAATAAGCCTAAGTTTCTGAACTAAGCCTATTTAAAAAGGTATATTTAATAAGTCTAAGTTGCTGAAATAAACCTATTTAAAAATGCTATTTAATAAGCCTAAGTTGCTGAAATAAGGCTATTTAATAAGTTTAAGTTGCTGAAATAAGCCTATTTAATAAGGCTATTTAATGAGCCTAAGTTGCTGAAATAAGCCTATTTAATAAGCCTAAGTTTCTGAACTAAGCCTATTTAAAAAGGTATATTTAATAAGTCTAAGTTGCTGAAATAAACCTATTTAAAAATGCTATTTAATAAGCCTAAGTTGCTGAAATAAACCTGTTTAATAAGGCTATTTAATAAGCATAAGTTGCTGAAATAAGCTTATTTAATAAGCCTAAGTTGCTGAAATAAGCCTATTTAATAAGTCTAAGTTGCTGAAATAAACCTATTTAATAAGCCTAAGTTGCTAAAATAAGCCTATTCAATGAGGCTATTTAATAAGTCTATTTAATAAGCCTATTTAATAAGCCTATTTTATAAGCCTATTTAATAAGCCTATTTAATACGCCTATTTAATAAACATATTTAATAAGTATTTAATGAGCCTATTTAATAAGTCTATTTAATAAGCCTTTTTAATAAGCCTATTTAATAAGTCTATTTAATAAGCCTATTTAATAAGTCTATTTAATAAGTCTATTTAATAAGCCTATTTAATAAGTATATAATGAGCCTATTTAATAAGCCTATTTATTGAGCCTATTTAATAAGCCTATTTATTGAGCCTATTTAATAAGCCTATTTATTGAGCCTATTTAATAAGCCTATTTATTGAGCCTATTTAATAAGACTATTTAATAAGTCTATTTAATAAGCCTATTTAATAAGCCTATTTAATAAGCCTATTTATTGAGCCTATTTAATAAGACTATTTAATAAGCCTATTTATTGAGCCTATTTAATAAGTCTATTTAATAAGACTAATTAATAAGTATTTAATGAGCCTATTTAATAAGTCTATTTAATAAGCCTATTTAATAGGCCTATTTAATAGGCCTATTTAATAAGTCTAAGTTGCTGAAATAAGCCTATTTAATAAGCCTATTTAATAGGCCTATTTAATAAGTCTAAGTTGCTGAAATAAGCCTATTTAATAAGCCTAAGTTTCTGAATGAGCCTATTTAATAAGCCTAAGTTGCTGAAATAAGCCTATTTAATAAGCCTAAGTTGCTGAATAAGCCTATTTAATAAGCCTAAGTTGCTGAAATAAGCCTATTTAATAAGTTTAAGTTGCTGAAATAAGGCTATTTAATAAGCCTAAGTTGCTGAAATAAGCCTATTTAATAAGCCATAGTTGCTGAAATAAAGCTATTTAATAAGTCTAAGTTGCTGAAATAAGCCTATTTAATAAGCCTAAGTTGCTGAAATAAGTCCATTTAATAATCCCAAGTTGCTGAAATAAGCCTACTTAATTAGGCTATTTAATAAGCCTAAGTTGCTGAAATAAGCCTATTTAATAAGCCGAAGTTGTTGAAATAAGCCTATTTAATAAGCCATAGTTGCTGAAATAAAGCTATTTAATAAGTCTAAGTTGCTGAAATAAGCCTTTTTAATCAGCGTAAGTTGCTGAAATAAGTCCATTTAATAATCCCAAGTTGCTGAAATAAGCCTACTTAATTAGGCTATTTAATAAGCCTAAGTTGCTGAAATAAGCCTATTTAATAAGCCTAAGTTGTTGAAATAAGCCTATTTAATAAGCCTATTTAATAGGCCTATTTAATAAGTCTAAGTTGCTGAAATAAGCCTATTTAATAAGCCTAAGTTGCTGAATGAGCCTATTTAATAAGCCTAAGTTGCTGAAATAAGCCTATTTAATAAGCCTAAGTTGCTGAATAAGCCTATTTAATAAGCCTAAGTTGCTGAATAAACCTATTTAATGAGTCTAAGTTGCTGAAATAAGCCTATTTAATAAGGCAATTTAATAAGCCTAAGTTGCTGAAATAAGGCTATTTAATAAGCGTAAGTTGCTGAAATAAGGCTATTTAATAAGTCTAAGTTGCTGAAATAAGCCTATTTAATAAGCCTAAGTTGCTGAAATAAGCCCATTTAATAAGCCTATTTAATAAGCCTAAGTTGCTGAAATAAGCCTATTTAATAAGCCTATTTAATAAGCCTATTTAATAGGCCTATTTAATAAGTCTAAGTTGCTGAAATAAGCCTATTTAATAAGCCTATTTAATAGGCCTATTTAATAAGTCTAAGTTGCTGAAATAAGCCTATTTATAAGCCTAAGTTGCTGAATGAGCCTATTTAATAAGCCTAAGTTGCTGAAATAAGCCTATTTAATAAGCCTAAGTTGCTGAATAAGCCTATTTAATAAGCCTAAGTTGCTGAATAAACCTATTTAATAAGTCTAAGTTGCTGAAATAAGCCTATTTAATAAAGCTATTTAATAAGCCTAAGTTGCTGAATAAGCCTATTTAATAAGTCTAAATTGCTGAAATAAGGCTATTTACTAAGCCTAAGTTGCTGAAATAAGGCTATTTAATAAGTTTAAGTTGCTGAAATAAGCCTATTTAATAAGCCTAAGTTGCTGAAATAAGCATATTTAATAAGGCTATTTAATGAGCCTCAGTTGCTGAAATAAGCCTATTTAATAAGCCTAAGTTTCTGAACTAAGCCTATTTAAAAAGGTATATTTAATAAGTCTAAGTTGCTGAAATAAACCTATTTAAAAATGCTATTTAATAAGCCTAAGTTGCTGAAATAAGGCTATTTAATAAGTTTAAGTTGCTGAAATAAGCCTATTTAATAAGGCTATTTAATGAGCCTAAGTTGCTGAAATAAGCCTATTTAATAAGCCTAAGTTTCTGAACTAAGCCTATTTAAAAAGGTATATTTAATAAGTCTAAGTTGCTGAAATAAACCTATTTAAAAATGCTATTTAATAAGCCTAAGTTGCTGAAATAAACCTGTTTAATAAGGCTATTTAATAAGCATAAGTTGCTGAAATAAGCTTATTTAATAAGCCTAAGTTGCTGAAATAAGCCTATTTAATAAGTCTAAGTTGCTGAAATAAACCTATTTAATAAGCCTAAGTTGCTAAAATAAGCCTATTCAATGAGGCTATTTAATAAGTCTATTTAATAAGCCTATTTAATAAGCCTATTTTATAAGCCTATTTAATAAGCCTATTTAATACGCCTATTTAATAAACATATTTAATAAGTATTTAATGAGCCTATTTAATAAGTCTATTTAATAAGCCTTTTTAATAAGCCTATTTAATAAGTCTATTTAATAAGCCTATTTAATAAGTCTATTTAATAAGTCTATTTAATAAGCCTATTTAATAAGTATATAAGGAGCCTATTTAATAAGCCTATTTATTGAGCCTATTTAATAAGCCTATTTATTGAGCCTATTTAATAAGCCTATTTATTGAGCCTATTTAATAAGCCTATTTATTGAGCCTATTTAATAAGACTATTTAATAAGTCTATTTAATAAGCCTATTTAATAAGCCTATTTAATAAGCCTATTTATTGAGCCTATTTAATAAGACTATTTAATAAGCCTATTTATTGAGCCTATTTAATAAGTCTATTTAATAAGACTAATTAATAAGTATTTAATGAGCCTATTTAATAAGTCTATTTAATAAGCCTATTTAATAGGCCTATTTAATAGGCCTATTTAATAAGTCTAAGTTGCTGAAATAAGCCTATTTAATAAGCCTATTTAATAGGCCTATTTAATAAGTCTAAGTTGCTGAAATAAGCCTATTTAATAAGCCTAAGTTTCTGAATGAGCCTATTTAATAAGCCTAAGTTGCTGAAATAAGCCTATTTAATAAGCCTAAGTTGCTGAATAAGCCTATTTAATAAGCCTAAGTTGCTGAAATAAGCCTATTTAATAAGTTTAAGTTGCTGAAATAAGGCTATTTAATAAGCCTAAGTTGCTGAAATAAGCCTATTTAATAAGCCATAGTTGCTGAAATAAAGCTATTTAATAAGTCTAAGTTGCTGAAATAAGCCTATTTAATAAGCCTAAGTTGCTGAAATAAGTCCATTTAATAATCCCAAGTTGCTGAAATAAGCCTACTTAATTAGGCTATTTAATAAGCCTAAGTTGCTGAAATAAGCCTATTTAATAAGCCTAAGTTGTTGAAATAAGCCTATTTAATAAGCCATAGTTGCTGAAATAAAGCTATTTAATAAGTCTAAGTTGCTGAAATAAGCCTTTTTAATCAGCGTAAGTTGCTGAAATAAGTCCATTTAATAATCCCAAGTTGCTGAAATAAGCCTACTTAATTAGGCTATTTAATAAGCCTAAGTTGCTGAAATAAGCCTATTTAATAAGCCTAAGTTGTTGAAATAAGCCTATTTAATAAGCCTATTTAATAGGCCTATTTAATAAGTCTAAGTTGCTGAAATAAGCCTATTTAATAAGCCTAAGTTGCTGAATGAGCCTATTTAATAAGCCTAAGTTGCTGAAATAAGCCTATTTAATAAGCCTAAGTTGCTGAATAAGCCTATTTAATAAGCCTAAGTTGCTGAATAAACCTATTTAATAAGTCTAAGTTGCTGAAATAAGCCTATTTAATAAGGCTATTTAATAAGCCTAAGTTGCTGAAATAAGGCTATTTAATAAGCGTAAGTTGCTGAAATAAGGCTATTTAATAAGTCTAAGTTGCTGAAATAAGCCTATTTAATAAGCCTAAGTTGCTGAAATAAGCCCATTTAATAAGCCTATTTAATAAGCCTAAGTTGCTGAAATAAGCCTATTTAATAAGCCTATTTAATAAGCCTATTTAATAGGCCTATTTAATAAGTCTAAGTTGCTGAAATAAGCCTATTTAATAAGCCTATTTAATAGGCCTATTTAATAAGTCTAAGTTGCTGAAATAAGCCTATTTATAAGCCTAAGTTGCTGAATGAGCCTATTTAATAAGCCTAAGTTGCTGAAATAAGCCTATTTAATAAGCCTAAGTTGCTGAATAAGCCTATTTAATAAGCCTAAGTTGCTGAATAAACCTATTTAATAAGTCTAAGTTGCTGAAATAAGCCTATTTAATAAAGCTATTTAATAAGCCTAAGTTGCTGAATAAGCCTATTTAATAAGTCTAAATTGCTGAAATAAGGCTATTTAATAAGCCTAAGTTGCTGAAATAAGGCTATTTAATAAGTTTAAGTTGCTGAAATAAGCCTATTTAATAAGCCTAAGTTGCTGAAATAAGCATATTTAATAAGGCTATTTAATGAGCCTAAGTTGCTGAAATAAGCCTATTTAATAAGGCTATTTAATGAGCCTAAGTTGCTGAACTAAGCCTATTTAAAAAGGTATATTTAATAAGTCTAAGTTGCTGAAATAAACCTATTTAAAAATGCTATTTAATAAGCCTAAGTTGCTGAAATAAGGCTATTTAATAAGTTTAAGTTGCTGAAATAAGCCTATTTAATAAGGCTATTTAATGAGCCTAAGTTGCTGAAATAAGCCTATTTAATAAGCCTAAGTTTCTGAACTAAGCCTATTTAAAAAGGTATATTTAATAAGTCTAAGTTGCTGAAATAAACCTATTTAAAAATGCTATTTAATAAGCCTAAGTTGCTGAAATAAACCTGTTTAATAAGGCTATTTAATAAGCATAAGTTGCTGAAATAAGCTTATTTAATAAGCCTAAGTTGCTGAAATAAGCCTATTTAATAAGTCTAAGTTGCTGAAATAAACCTATTTAATAAGCCTAAGTTGCTAAAATAAGCCTATTCAATGAGGCTATTTAATAAGTCTATTTAATAAGCCTATTTAATAAGCCTATTTTATAAGCCTATTTAATAAGCCTATTTAATACGCCTATTTAATAAACATATTTAATAAGTATTTAATGAGCCTATTTAATAAGTCTATTTAATAAGCCTTTTTAATAAGCCTATTTAATAAGTCTATTTAATAAGCCTATTTAATAAGTCTATTTAATAAGTCTATTTAATAAGCCTATTTAATAAGTATATAATGAGCCTATTTAATAAGCCTATTTATTGAGCCTATTTAATAAGCCTATTTATTGAGCCTATTTAATAAGCCTATTTATTGAGCCTATTTAATAAGCCTATTTATTGAGCCTATTTAATAAGACTATTTAATAAGTCTATTTAATAAGCCTATTTAATAAGCTTATTTAATAAGCCTATTTATTGAGCCTATTTAATAAGACTATTTAATAAGCCTATTTATTGAGCCTATTTAATAAGTCTATTTAATAAGCATATTTAATAGGCCTATTTAATAAGTATTTAATGAGCCTATTTAATAAGTCTATTTAATAAGCCTATTTAATAGGCCTATTTAATAAGTCTAAGTTGCTGAAATAAGCCTATTTAATAAGCCTATTTAATAGGCCTATTTAATAAGTCTAAGTTGCTGAAATAAGCCTATTTAATAAGCCTAAGTTTCTGAATGAGCCTATTTAATAAGCCTAAGTTGCTGAAATAAGCCTATTTAATAAGCCTAAGTTGCTGAATAAGCCTATTTAATAAGCCTAAGTTGCTGAAATAAGCCTATTTAATAAGTTTAAGTTGCTGAAATAAGGCTATTTAATATGCCTAAGTTGCTTAAATAAGCCTATTTAATAAGCCTAAGTTGCTGAAATAAAGCTATTTAATAAGTCTAAGTTGCTGAAATAAGCCTATTTAATAAGCCTAAGTTGCTGAAATAAGTATATTTAATAAGCGTAAGTTGCTGAAATAAGCCTTTTTAATCAGCGTAAGTTGCTGAAATAAGTCTATTTAATAATCCCAAGTTGCTGAAATAAGCCTACTTAATTAGGCTATTTAATAAGCCTAAGTTGCTGAAATAAGCCTATTTAATAAGCGTAAGTTGCTGAAATAAGGCTATTTAATAAGTCTAAGTTGCTGAAATAAGCCTATTTAATAAGCCTAAGTTGCTGAAATAAGCCCATTTAATAAGCCTATTTAATAAGCCTAAGTTGCTGAAATAAGCCTATTTAATAAGCCTATTTAATAAGCCTATTTAATAGGCCTATTTAATAAGTCTAAGTTGCTGAAATAAGCCTATTTAATAAGCCTATTTAATAGGCCTATTTAATAAGTCTAAGTTGCTGAAATAAGCCTATTTATAAGCCTAAGTTGCTGAATGAGCCTATTTAATAAGCATAAGTTGCTGAAATAAGCCTATTTAATAAGCCTAAGTTGCTGAATAAGCCTATTTAATAAGCCTAAGTTGCTGAATAAACCTATTTAATAAGTCTAAGTTGCTGAAATAAGTCTATTTAATAATCCTAAGTTGCTGAAATAAGCCTACTTAATTAGGCTATTTAATAAGCCTAAGTTGCTGAAATAAGCCTATTTAATAAGCCTAAGTTGCTGAAATAAGGCTATTTAATAAGCCTATTTAATAAGCCTATTTAATAGGCCTATTTAATAAGTCTAAGTTGCTGAAATAAGCCTATTTAATAAGCCTATTTAATAGGCCTATTTAATAAGTCTAAGTTGCTGAAATAAGCCTATTTATAAGCCTAAGTTGCTGAATGAGCCTATTTAATAAGCCTAAGTTGCTGAAATAAGCCTATTTAATAAGCCTAAGTTGCTGAATAAGCCTATTTAATAAGCCTAAGTTGCTGAATGAACCTATTTAATAAGTCTAAGTTGCTGAAATAAGCCTATTTAATAAAGCTATTTAATAAGCCTAAGTTGCTGAATAAGCCTATTTAATAAGTCTAAATTGCTGAAATAAGGCTATTTAATAAGCCTAAGTTGCTGAAATAAGGCTATTTAATAAGTTTAAGTTGCTGAAATAAGCCTATTTAATAAGACTAAGTTGCTGAAATAAGCATATTTAATAAGGCTATTTAATGAGCCTATTTGCTGAAATAAGCCTATTTAATAAGCCTAAGTTTCTGAACTAAGCCTATTTAAAAAGGTATATTTAATAAGACTAAGTTGCTGAAATAAGCCTATTTAATAAGCCTAAGTTGCTGAAATAAGGCTATTTAATAAGTCTAAGTTGCTGAAATAAGCCTATTTAATAAGCCTAAGTTGCTGAAATAAGTATTTTTAATAAGCATAAGTTGCTGAAATAAGCCTATTTAATGAGTCTAAGTTGCTGAAATAAGGCTATTTAATAAGTCTAAGTTGCTGAAATAAGCCTTTTTAATCAGCATAAGTTGCTGAAATAAGCCTATTTAATAAGCTCAAGTTGCTGAAATAAGCCTACTTAATTAGGCTATTTAATAAGCCTAAGTTGCTGAAATAAGCCTATTTAATAAGCGTAAGTTGCTGAAATAAGGCTATTTAATAAGTCTAAGTTGCTGAAATAAGCCTATTTAATAAGCCTAAGTTGCTGAATAAGCCTATTTAATAAGCCTAAGTTGCTGAAATAAGCCTATTTAATAAGTTTAAGTTGCTGAAATAAGGCTATTTAATAAGCCTAAGTTGCTGAAATAAGCCTATTTAATAAGCCTAAGTTGCTGAAATAAAGCTATTTAATAAGTCTAAGTTGCTGAAATAAGCCTATTTAATAAGCCTAAGTTGCTGAAATAAGTATATTTAATAAGCATAAGTTGCTGAAATAAGCCTACTTAATTAGGCTATTTAATAAGCCTAAGTTGCTGAAATAAGCCTATTTAATAAGCGTAAGTTGCTGAAATAAGGCTATTTAATAAGTCTAAGTTGCTGAAATAAGCCTATTTAATAAGCCTAAGTTGCTGAAATAAGCCCATTTAATAAGCCTATTTAATAAGCCTAAGTTGCTGAAATAAGCCTATTTAATAAGCCTATTTAATAAGCCTATTTAATAGGCCTATTTAATAAGTCTAAGTTGCTGAAATAAGCCTATTTAATAAGCCTATTTAATAGGCCTATTTAATAAGTCTAAGTTGCTGAAATAAGCCTATTTATAAGCCTAAGTTGCTGAATGAGCCTATTTAATAAGCATAAGTTGCTGAAATAAGCCTATTTAATAAGCCTAAGTTGCTGAATAAGCCTATTTAATAAGCCTAAGTTGCTGAATAAACCTATTTAATAAGTCTAAGTTGCTGAAATAAGTCTATTTAATAATCCCAAGTTGCTGAAATAAGCCTACTTAATTAGGCTATTTAATAAGCCTAAGTTGCTGAAATAAGCCTATTTAATAAGCGTAAGTTGCTGAAATAAGGCTATTTAATAAGTCTAAGTTGCTGAAATAAGCCTATTTAATAAGCCTATTTAATAAGCCTATTTAATAGGCCTATTTAATAAGTCTAAGTTGCTGAAATAAGCCTATTTAATAAGCCTATTTAATAGGCCTATTTAATAAGTCTAAGTTGCTGAAATAAGCCTATTTATAAGCCTAAGTTGCTGAATGAGCCTATTTAATAAGCCTAAGTTGCTGAAATAAGCCTATTTAATAAGCCTAAGTTGCTGAATAAGCCTATTTAATAAGCCTAAGTTGCTGAATAAACCTATTTAATAAGTCTAAGTTGCTGAAATAAGCCTATTTAATAAAGCTATTTAATAAGCTTAAGTTGCTGAATAAGCCTATTTAATAAGTCTAAATTGCTGAAATAAGGCTATTTAATAAGCCTAAGTTGCTGAAATAAGGCTATTTAATAAGTTTAAGTTGCTGAAATAAGCCTATTTAATAAGCCTAAGTTGCTGAAATAAGCATATTTAATAAGGCTATTTAATGAGCCTAAGTTGCTGAAATAAGCCTATTTAATAAGCCTAAGTTTCTCAACTAAGCCTATTTAAAAAAGTATATTTAATAAGTCTAAGTTGCTGAAATAAGCCTATTTAATAAGCCTAAGTTGCTGAAATAAGGCTATTTAATAAGTCTAAGTTGCTGAAATAAGCCTATTTAATAAGCCTAAGTTGCTGAAATAAGTATTTTGAATAAGCATAAGTTGCTGAAATAAGCCTATTTAATGAGTCTAAGTTGCTGAAATAAGGCTATTTAATAAGTCTAAGTTGCTGAAATAAGCCTTTTTAATCAGCATAAGTTGCTGAAATAAGCCTATTTAATAAGCTCAAGTTGCTGAAATAAGCCTACTTAATTAGGCTATTTAATAAGCCTAAGTTGCTGAAATAAGCCTATTTAATAAGCGTAAGTTGCTGAAATAAGGCTATTTAATAAGTCTAAGTTGCTGAAATAAGCCTATTTATGAGCCTAAGTTGCTGAATGAGCCTATTTAATAAGCCTAAGTTGCTGAAATAAGCCTATTTAATAAGCCTAAGTTGCTGAATAAGCCTATTTAATAAGCCTAAGTTGCTGAATAAACCTATTTAATAAGTCTAAGTTGCTGAAATAAGCCTATTTAATAAAGCTATTTAATAAGCCTAAGTTGCTGAATAAGCCTATTTAATATGTCTAAATTGCTGAAATAAGGCTATTTAATAAGCCTAAGTTGCTGAAATAAGGCTATTTAATAAGTTTAAGTTGCTGAAATAAGCCTATTTAATAAGCCTAAGTTGCTGAAATAAGCCTATTTAATAAGCCTATTTAATAAGCCTATTTAATAGGCCTATTTAATAAGTCTAAGTTGCTGAAATAAGCCTATTTAATAAGCCTATTTAATAGGCCTATTTAATAAGTCTAAGTTGCTGAAATAAGCCTATTTATAAGCCTAAGTTGCTGAATGAGCCTATTTAATAAGCATAAGTTGCTGAAATAAGCCTATTTAATAAGCCTAAGTTGCTGAATAAGCCTATTTAATAAGCCTAAGTTGCTGAATAAACCTATTTAATAAGTCTAAGTTGCTGAAATAAGTCTATTTAATAATCCCAAGTTGCTGAAATAAGCCTACTTAATTAGGCTATTTAATAAGCCTAAGTTGCTGAAATAAGCCTATTTAATAAGCGTAAGTTGCTGAAATAAGTCTATTTAATAATCCCAAGTTGCTGAAATAAGCCTACTTAATTAGGCTATTTAATAAGTCTAAGTTGCTGAAATAAGCCTATTTAATAAGCCTATTTAATAGGCCTATTTAATAAGTCTAAGTTGCTGAAATAAGCCTATTTATAAGCCTAAGTTGCTGAATGAGCCTATTTAATAAGCATAAGTTGCTGAAATAAGCCTATTTAATAAGCCTAAGTTGCTGAATAAGCCTATTTAATAAGCCTAAGTTGCTCAATAAACCTATTTAATAAGTCTAAGTTGCTGAAATAAGTCTATTTAATAATCCTAAGTTGCTGAAATAAGCCTACTTAATTAGGCTATTTATTAAGCCTAAGTTGCTGAAATAAGCCTATTTAATAAGCGTAAGTTGCTGAAATAAGGCTATTTAATAAGTCTAAGTTGCTGAAATAAGCCTATTTAATAAGCCTATTTAATAAGCCTATTTAATAGGCCTATTTAATAAGTCTAAGTTGCTGAAATAAGCCTATTTAATAAGCCTATTTAATAGGCCTATTTAATAAGTCTAAGTTGCTGAAATAAGCCTATTTATAAGCCTAAGTTGCTGAATGAGCCTATTTAATAAGCCTAAGTTGCTGAAATAAGCCTATTTAATAAGCCTAAGTTGCTGAATAAGCCTATTTAATAAGCCTAAGTTGCTGAATAAACCTATTTAATAAGTCTAAGTTGCTGAAATAAGCCTATTTAATAAAGCTATTTAATAAGCCTAAGTTGCTGAATAAGCCTATTTAATAAGTCTAAATTGCTGAAATAAGGCTATTTAATAAGCCTAAGTTGCTGAAATAAGGCTATTTAATAAGTTTAAGTTGCTGAAATAAGCCTATTTAATAAGCCTAAGTTGCTGAAATAAGCATATTTAATAAGGCTATTTAATGAGCCTAAGTTGCTGAAATAAGCCTATTTAATAAGCCTAAGTTTCTGAACTAAGCCTATTTAAAAAAGTATATTTAATAAGTCTAAGTTGCTGAAATAAGCCTATTTAATAAGCCTAAGTTGCTGAAATAAGGCTATTTAATAAGTCTAAGTTGCTGAAATAAGCCTATTTAATAAGCCTAAGTTGCTGAAATAAGTATTTTGAATAAGCATACGTTGCTGAAATAAGCCTATTTAATGAGTCTAAGTTGCTGAAATAAGGCTATTTAATAAGTCTAAGTTGCTGAAATAAGCCTTTTTAATCAGCATAAGTTGCTGAAATAAGCCTATTTAATAAGCTCAAGTTGCTGAAATAAGCCTACTTAATTAGGCTATTTAATAAGCCTAAGTTGCTGAAATAAGCCTATTTAATAAGCGTAAGTTGCTGAAATAAGGCTATTTACTAAGTCTAAGTTGCTGAAATAAGCCTATTTATGAGCCTAAGTTGCTGAATGAGCCTATTTAATAAGCCTAAGTTGCTGAAATAAGCCTATTTAATAAGCCTAAGTTGCTGAATAAGCCTATTTAATAAGCCTAAGTTGCTGAATAAACCTATTTAATAAGTCTAAGTTGCTGAAATAAGCCTATTTAATAAAGCTATTTAATAAGCCTAAGTTGCTGAATAAGCCTATTTAATATGTCTAAATTGCTGAAATAAGGCTATTTAATAAGCCTAAGTTGCTGAAATAAGGCTATTTAATAAGTTTAAGTTGCTGAAATAAGCCTATTTAATAAGCCTAAGTTGCTGAAATAAGCCTATTTAATAAGCCTATTTAATAAACCTATTTAATAGGCCTATTTAATAAGTCTAAGTTACTGAAATAAGCCTATTTAATAAGCCTATTTAATAGGCCTATTTAATAAGTCTAAGTTGCTGAAATAAGCCTATTTATAAGCCTAAGTTGCTGAATGAGCCTATTTAATAAGCATAAGTTGCTGAAATAAGCCTATTTAATAAGCCTAAGTTGCTGAATAAGCCTATTTAATAAGCCTAAGTTGCTGAATAAACCTATTTAATAAGTCTAAGTTGCTGAAATAAGTCTATTTAATAATCCCAAGTTGCTGAAATAAGCCTACTTAATTAGGCTATTTAATAAGCCTAAGTTGCTGAAATAAGCCTATTTAATAAGCGTAAGTTGCTGAAATAAGTCTATTTAATAATCCCAAGTTGCTGAAATAAGCCTACTTAATTAGGCTATTTAATAAGTCTAAGTTGCTGAAATAAGCCTATTTAATAAGCCTATTTAATAGGCCTATTTAATAAGTCTAAGTTGCTGAAATAAGCCTATTTATAAGCCTAAGTTGCTGAATGAGCCTATTTAATAAGCATAAGTTGCTGAAATAAGCCTATTTAATAAGCCTAAGTTGCTGAATAAGCCTATTTAATAAGCCTAAGTTGCTGAATAAACCTATTTAATAAGTCTAAGTTGCTGAAATAAGTCTATTTAATAATCCTAAGTTGCTGAAATAAGCCTACTTAATTAGGCTATTTATTAAGCCTAAGTTGCTGAAATAAGCCTATTTAATAAGCGTAAGTTGCTGAAATAAGGCTATTTAATAAGTCTAAGTTGCTGAAATAAGCCTATTTAATAAGCCTATTTAATAAGCCTATTTAATAGGCCTATTTAATAAGTCTAAGTTGCTGAAATAAGCCTATTTAATAAGCCTATTTAATAGGCCTATTTAATAAGTCTAAGTTGCTGAAATAAGCCTATTTATAAGCCTAAGTTGCTGAATGAGCCTATTTAATAAGCCTAAGTTGCTGAAATAAGCCTATTTAATAAGCCTAAGTTGCTGAATAAGCCTATTTAATAAGCCTAAGTTGCTGAATAAACCTATTTAATAAGTCTAAGTTGCTGAAATAAGCCTATTTAATAAAGCTATTTAATAAGCCTAAGTTGCTGAATAAGCCTATTTAATAAGTCTAAATTGCTGAAATAAGGCTATTTAATAAGCCTAAGTTGCTGAAATAAGGCTATTTAATAAGTTTAAGTTGCTGAAATAAGCCTATTTAATAAGCCTAAGTTGCTGAAATAAGCATATTTAATAAGGCTATTTAATGAGCCTAAGTTGCTGAAATAAGCCTATTTAATAAGCCTAAGTTTCTGAACTAAGCCTATTTAAAAAGGTATATTTAATAAGACTAAGTTGCTGAAATAAGCCTATTTAATAAGCCTAAGTTGCTGAAATAAGTCTATTTAATAATCCCAAGTTGCTGAAATAAGCCTACTTAATTAGGCTATTTAATAAGTCTAAGTTGCTGAAATAAGTCTATTTAATAATCCTAAGTTGCTGAAATAAGCCTACTTAATTAGGCTATTTATTAAGCCTAAGTTGCTGAAATAAGCCTATTTAATAAGCGTAAGTTGCTGAAATAAGGCTATTTAATAAGTCTAAGTTGCTGAAATAAGCCTATTTAATAAGCCTATTTAATAAGCCTATTTAATAGGCCTATTTAATAAGTCTAAGTTGCTGAAATAAGCCTATTTAATAAGCCTATTTAATAGGCCTATTTAATAAGTCTAAGTTGCTGAAATAAGCCTATTTATAAGCCTAAGTTGCTGAATGAGCCTATTTAATAAGCCTAAGTTGCTGAAATAAGCCTATTTAATAAGCCTAAGTTGCTGAATAAGCCTATTTAATAAGCCTAAGTTGCTGAATAAACCTATTTAATAAGTCTAAGTTGCTGAAATAAGCCTATTTAATAAAGCTATTTAATAAGCCTAAGTTGCTGAATAAGCCTATTTAATAAGTCTAAATTGCTGAAATAAGGCTATTTAATAAGCCTAAGTTGCTGAAATAAGGCTATTTAATAAGTTTAAGTTGCTGAAATAAGCCTATTTAATAAGCCTAAGTTGCTGAAATAAGCATATTTAATAAGGCTATTTAATGAGCGTAAGTTGCTGAAATAAGCCTATTTAATAAGCCTAAGTTTCTGAACTAAGCCTATTTAAAAAGGTATATTTAATAAGACTAAGTTGCTGAAATAAGCCTATTTAATAAGCCTAAGTTGCTGAAATAAGGCTATTTAATAAGCCTAAGTTGCTGAAATAAGTATTTTTAATAAGCATAAGTTGCTGAAATAAGCCTATTTAATGAGTCTAAGTTGCTGAAATAAGACTATTTAATAAGTCTAAGTTGCTGAAATAAGCCTTTTTAATCAGCATAAGTTGCTGAAATAAGCCTATTTAATAAGCTCAAGTTGCTGAAATAAGCCTACTTAATTAGGCTATTTAATAAGCCTAAGTTGCTGAAATAAGCCTATTTAATAAGTGTAAGTTGCTGAAATAAGGCTATTTAATAAGTCTAAGTTGCTGAAATAAGCCTATTTAATAAGCCTAAGTTGCTGAATAAGCCTATTTAATAAGCCTAAGTTGCTGAAATAAGCCTATTTAATAAGTTTAAGTTGCTGAAATAAGGCTATTTAATAAGCCTAAGTTGCTGAAATAAGCCTATTTAATAAGCCTAAGTTGCTGAAATAAAGCTATTTAATAAGTCTAAGTTGCTGAAATAAGCCTATTTAATAAGCCTAAGTTGCTGAAATAAGTATATTTAATAAGCATAAGTTGCTGAAATAAACCTATTTAATGAGTCTAAGTTGCTGAAATAAGGCTATTTAATAAGTCTAAGTTGCTGAAATAAGCCTTTTTAATCAGCGTAAGTTGCTGAAATAAGTCTATTTAATAATCCCAAGTTGCTGAAATAAGCCTACTTAATTAGGCTATTTAATAAGCCTAAGTTGCTGAAATAAGCCTATTTAATAAGCGTAAGTTGCTGAAATAAGGCTATTTAATAAGTCTAAGTTGCTGAAATAAGCCTATTTAATAAGTCTAAGTTGCTGAAATAAGTCTATTTAATAATCCCAAGTTGCTGAAATAAGCCTACTTAATTAGGCTATTTAATAAGCCTAAGTTGCTGAAATAAGCCTATTTAATAAGCGTAAGTTGCTGAAATAAGGCTATTTAATAAGTCTAAGTTGCTGAAATAAGCCTATTTAATAAGCCTATTTAATAAGCCTATTTAATAGGCCTATTTAATAAGTCTAAGTTGCTGAAATAAGCCTATTTAATAAGCCTATTTAATAGGCCTATTTAATAAGTCTAAGTTGCTGAAATAAGCCTATTTATAAGCCTAAGTTGCTGAATGAGCCTATTTAATAAGCCTAAGTTGCTGAAATAAGCCTATTTAATAAGCCTAAGTTGCTGAATAAGCCTATTTAATAAGCCTAAGTTGCTGAATAAACCTATTTAATAAGTCTAAGTTGCTGAAATAAGCCTATTTAATAAAGCTATTTAATAAGCTTAAGTTGCTGAATAAGCCTATTTAATAAGTCTAAATTGCTGAAATAAGGCTATTTAATAAGCCTAAGTTGCTGAAATAAGGCTATTTAATAAGTTTAAGTTGCTGAAATAAGCCTATTTAATAAGCCTATTTAATAGGCCTATTTAATAAGTCTAAGTTGCTGAAATAAGCCTATTTATAAGCCTAAGTTTCTGAACTAAGCCTATTTAAAAAAGTATATTTAATAAGTCTAAGTTGCTGAAATAAGCCTATTTAATAAGCCTAAGTTGCTGAAATAAGGCTATTTAATAAGTCTAAGTTGCTGAAATAAGCCTATTTAATAAGCCTAAGTTGCTGAAATAAGTATTTTGAATAAGCATAAGTTGCTGAAATAAGCCTATTTAATGAGTCTAAGTTGCTGAAATAAGGCTATTTAATAAGTCTAAGTTGCTGAAATAAGCCTTTTTAATCAGCATAAGTTGCTGAAATAAGCCTATTTAATAAGCTCAAGTTGCTGAAATAAGCCTACTTAATTAGGCTATTTAATAAGCCTAAGTTGCTGAAATAAGCCTATTTAATAAGCGTAAGTTGCTGAAATAAGGCTATTTAATAAGTCTAAGTTGCTGAAATAAGCCTATTTATAAGCCTAAGTTGCTGAATGAGCCTATTTAATAAGCCTAAGTTGCTGAAATAAGCCTATTTAATAAGCCTAAGTTGCTGAATAAGCCTATTTAATAAGCCTAAGTTGCTGAATAAACCTATTTAATAAGTCTAAGTTGCTGAAATAAGCCTATTTAATAAAGCTATTTAATAAGCCTAAGTTGCTGAATAAGCCTATTTAATATGTCTAAATTGCTGAAATAAGGCTATTTAATAAGCCTAAGTTGCTGAAATAAGGCTATTTAATAAGTTTAAGTTGCTGAAATAAGCCTATTTAATAAGCCTAAGTTGCTGAAATAAGCCTATTTAATAAGCCTATTTAATAAGCCTATTTAATAGGCCTATTTAATAAGTCTAAGTTGCTGAAATAAGCCTATTTAATAAGCCTATTTAATAGGCCTATTTAATAAGTCTAAGTTGCTGAAATAAGCCTATTTATAAGCCTAAGTTGCTGAATGAGCCTATTTAATAAGCATAAGTTGCTGAAATAAGCCTATTTAATAAGCCTAAGTTGCTGAATAAGCCTATTTAATAAGCCTAAGTTGCTGAATAAACCTATTTAATAAGTCTAAGTTGCTGAAATAAGTATATTTAATAATCCCAAGTTGCTGAAATAAGCCTACTTAATTAGGCTATTTAATAAGCCTAAGTTGCTGAAATAAGCCTATTTAATAAGCGTAAGTTGCTGAAATAAGTCTATTTAATAATCCCAAGTTGCTGAAATAAGCCTACTTAATTAGGCTATTTAATAAGTCTAAGTTGCTGAAATAAGCCTATTTAATAAGCCTATTTAATAGGCCTATTTAATAAGTCTAAGTTGCTGAAATAAGCCTATTTATAAGCCTAAGTTGCTGAATGAGCCTATTTAATAAGCATAAGTTGCTGAAATAAGCCTATTTAATAAGCCTAAGTTGCTGAATAAGCCTATTTAATAAGCCTAAGTTGCTGAATAAACCTATTTAATAAGTCTAAGTTGCTGAAATAAGTCTATTTAATAATCCTAAGTTGCTGAAATAAGCCTACTTAATTAGGCTATTTATTAAGCCTAAGTTGCTGAAATAAGCCTATTTAATAAGCGTAAGTTGCTGAAATAAGGCTATTTAATAAGTCTAAGTTGCTGAAATAAGCCTATTTAATAAGCCTATTTAATAAGCCTATTTAATAGGCCTATTTAATAAGTCTAAGTTGCTGAAATAAGCCTATTTAATAAGCCTATTTAATAGGCCTATTTAATAAGTCTAAGTTGCTGAAATAAGCCTATTTATAAGCCTAAGTTGCTGAATGAGCCTATTTAATAAGCCTAAGTTGCTGAAATAAGCCTATTTAATAAGCCTAAGTTGCTGAATAAGCCTATTTAATAAGCCTAAGTTGCTGAATAAACCTATTTAATAAGTCTAAGTTGCTGAAATAAGCCTATTTAATAAAGCTATTTAATAAGCCTAAGTTGCTGAATAAGCCTATTTAATAAGTCTAAATTGCTGAAATAAGGCTATTTAATAAGCCTAAGTTGCTGAAATAAGGTTATTTAATAAGTTTAAGTTGCTGAAATAAGCCTATTTAATAAGCCTAAGTTGCTGAAATAAGCATATTTAATAAGGCTATTTAATGAGCCTAAGTTGCTGAAATAAGCCTATTTAATAAGCCTAAGTTTCTGAACTAAGCCTATTTAAAAAGGTATATTTAATAAGACTAAGTTGCTGAAATAAGCCTATTTAATAAGCCTAAGTTGCTGAAATAAGGCTATTTAATAAGTCTAAGTTGCTGAAATAAGCCTATTTAATAAGCCTAAGTTGCTGAAATAAGTATTTTTAATAAGCATAAGTTGCTGAAATAAGCCTATTTAATGAGTCTAAGTTGCTGAAATAAGGCTATTTAATAAGTCTAAGTTGCTGAAATAAGCCTTTTTAATCAGCATAAGTTGCTGAAATAAGCCTATTTAATAAGCTCAAGTTGCTGAAATAAGCCTACTTAATTAGGCTATTTAATAAGCCTAAGTTGCTGAAATAAGCCTATTTAATAAGCGTAAGTTGCTGAAATAAGGCTATTTAATAAGTCTAAGTTGCTGAAATAAGCCTATTTAATAAGCCTAAGTTGCTGAATAAGCCTATTTAATAAGCCTAAGTTGCTGAAATAAGCCTATTTAATAAGTTTAAGTTGCTGAAATAAGGCTATTTAATAAGCCTAAGTTGCTGAAATAAGCCTATTTAATAAGCCTAAGTTGCTGAAATAAAGCTATTTAATAAGTCTAAGTTGCTGAAATAAGCCTATTTAATAAGCCTAAGTTGCTGAAATAAGTATATTTAATAAGCATAAGTTGCTGAAATAAACCTATTTAATGAGTCTAAGTTGCTGAAATAAGGCTATTTAATAAGTCTAAGTTGCTGAAATAAGCCTTTTTAATCAGCGTAAGTTGCTGAAATAAGTCTATTTAATAATCCCAAGTTGCTGAAATAAGCCTACTTAATTAGGCTATTTAATAAGCCTAAGTTGCTGAAATAAGCCTATTTAATAAGCGTAAGTTGCTATTTAATAAGTCTAAGTTGCTGAAATAAGCCTATTTAATAAGTCTAAGTTGCTGAAATAAGTCTATTTAATAATCCCAAGTTGCTGAAATAAGCCTACTTAATTAGGCTATTTAATAAGCCTAAGTTGCTGAAATAAGCCTATTTAATAAGCGTAAGTTGCTGAAATAAGGCTATTTAATAAGTCTAAGTTGCTGAAATAAGCCTATTTAATAAGCCTATTTAATAAGCCTATTTAATAGGCCTATTTAATAAGTCTAAGTTGCTGAAATAAGCCTATTTAATAAGCCTATTTAATAGGCATATTTAATAAGTCTAAGTTGCTGAAATAAGCCTATTTATAAGCCTAAGTTGCTGAATGAGCCTATTTAATAAGCCTAAGTTGCTGAAATAAGCCTATTTAATAAGCCTAAGTTGCTGAATAAGCCTATTTAATAAGCCTAAGTTGCTGAATAAACCTATTTAATAAGTCTAAGTTGCTGAAATAAGCCTATTTAATAAAGCTATTTAATAAGCTTAAGTTGCTGAATAAGCCTATTTAATAAGTCTAAATTGCTGAAATAAGGCTATTTAATAAGCCTAAGTTGCTGAAATAAGGCTATTTAATAAGTTTAAGTTGCTGAAATAAGCCTATTTAATAAGCCTAAGTTGCTGAAATAAGCATATTTAATAAGGCTATTTAATGAGCCTAAGTTGCTGAAATAAGCCTATTTAATAAGCCTAAGTTTCTGAACTAAGCCTATTTAAAAAAGTATATTTAATAAGTCTAAGTTGCTGAAATAAGCCTATTTAATAAGCCTAAGTTGCTGAAATAAGGCTATTTAATAAGTCTAAGTTGCTGAAATAAGCCTATTTAATAAGCCTAAGTTGCTGAAATAAGTATTTTGAATAAGCATAAGGTGCTGAAATAAGCCTATTTAATGAGTCTAAGTTGCTGAAATAAGGCTATTTAATAAGTCTAAGTTGCTGAAATAAGCCTTTTTAATCAGCATAAGTTGCTGAAATAAGCCTATTTAATAAGCTCAAGTTGCTGAAATAAGCCTACTTAATTAGGCTATTTAATAAGCCTAAGTTGCTGAAATAAGCCTATTTAATAAGCGTAAGTTGCTGAAATAAGGCTATTTAATAAGTCTAAGTTGCTGAAATAAGCCTATTTATAAGCCTAAGTTGCTGAATGAGCCTATTTAATAAGCCTAAGTTGCTGAAATAAGCCTATTTAATAAGCCTAAGTTGCTGAATAAGCCTATTTAATAAGCCTAAGTTGCTGAATAAACCTATTTAATAAGTCTAAGTTGCTGAAATAAGCCTATTTAATAAAGCTATTTAATAAGCCTAAGTTGCTGAATAAGCCTATTTAATATGTCTAAATTGCTGAAATAAGGCTATTTAATAAGCCTAAGTTGCTGAAATAAGGCTATTTAATAAGTTTAAGTTGCTGAAATAAGCCTATTTAATAAGCCTAAGTTGCTGAAATAAGCCTATTTAATAAGCCTATTTAATAAGCCTATTTAATAAGTCTAAGTTGCTGAAATAAGCCTATTTATAAGCCTAAGTTGCTGAATGAGCCTATTTAATAAGCCTAAGTTGCTGAATGAGCCTATTTAATAAGCATAAGTTGCTGAAATAAGCCTATTTAATAAGCCTAAGTTGCTGAATAAGCCTATTTAATAAGCCTAAGTTGCTGAATAAACCTATTTAATAAGTCTAAGTTGCTGAAATAAGTATATTTAATAATCCCAAGTTGCTGAAATAAGCCTACTTAATTAGGCTATTTAATAAGCCTAAGTTGCTGAAATAAGCCTATTTAATAAGCGTAAGTTGCTGAAATAAGGCTATTTAATAAGTCTAAGTTGCTGAAATAAGCCTATTTAATAAGCCTATTTAATAAGCCTATTTAATAGGCCTATTTAATAAGTCTAAGTTGCTGAAATAAGCCTATTTAATAAGCCTATTTAATAGGCCTATTTAATAAGTCTAAGTTGCTGAAATAAGCCTATTTATAAGCCTAAGTTGCTGAATGAGCCTATTTAATAAGCCTAAGTTGCTGAAATAAGCCTATTTAATAAGCCTAAGTTGCTGAATAAGCCTATTTAATAAGCCTAAGTTGCTGAATAAACCTATTTAATAAGTCTAAGTTGCTGAAATAAGCCTTTTTAATAAAGCTATTTAATAAGCTTAAGTTGCTGAATAAGCCTATTTAATAAGTCTAAATTGCTGAAATAAGGCTATTTAATAAGCCTAAGTTGCTGAAATAAGGCTATTTAATAAGTTTAAGTTGCTGAAATAAGCCTATTTAATAAGCCTAAGTTGCTGAAATAAGCATATTTAATAAGGCTATTTAATGAGCCTAAGTTGCTGAAATAAGCCTATTTAATAAGCCTAAGTTTCTGAACTAAGCCTATTTAAAAAAGTATATTTAATAAGTCTAAGTTGCTGAAATAAGCCTATTTAATAAGCCTAAGTTGCTGAAATAAGGCTATTTAATAAGTCTAAGTTGCTGAAATAAGCCTATTTAATAAGCCTAAGTTGCTGAAATAAGTATTTTGAATAAGCATAAGTTGCTGAAATAAGCCTATTTAATGAGTCTAAGTTGCTGAAATAAGGCTATTTAATAAGTCTAAGTTGCTGAAATAAGCCTTTTTAATCAGCATAAGTTGCTGAAATAAGCCTATTTAATAAGCTCAAGTTGCTGAAATAAGCCTACTTAATTAGGCTATTTAATAAGCCTAAGTTGCTGAAATAAGCCTATTTAATAAGCGTAAGTTGCTGAAATAAGGCTATTTAATAAGTCTAAGTTGCTGAAATAAGCCTATTTATAAGCCTAAGTTGCTGAATGAGCCTATTTAATAAGCCTAAGTTGCTGAAATAAGCCTATTTAATAAGCCTAAGTTGCTGAATAAGCCTATTTAATAAGCCTAAGTTGCTGAATAAACCTATTTAATAAGTCTAAGTTGCTGAAATAAGCCTATTTAATAAAGCTATTTAATAAGCCTAAGTTGCTGAATAAGCCTATTTAATATGTCTAAATTGCTGAAATAAGGCTATTTAATAATCCTAAGTTGCTGAAATAAGGCTATTTAATAAGTTTAAGTTGCTGAAATAAGCCTATTTAATAAGCCTAAGTTGCTGAAATAAGCATATTTAATAAGGCTATTTAATGAGCCTAAGTTGCTGAAATAAGCCTATTTAATAAGTTTAAGTTGCTGAAATAAGGCTATTTAATAAGTCTATTTAATAAGCCTATTTAATAAGTATTTAATGCGCCTATTTAATAAGCCTATTTATTGAGCCTATTTAATAAGCCTATTTATTGAGCCTATTTAATAAGCCTATTTATTGAGCCTATTTAATAAGCCTATTTATTGAGCCTATTTAATAAGCCTATTTAATAAGTCTATTTAATAAGGCTATTTAATAGGCCTAATTTAATAAGTCTAAGTTGCTGAAATAAGCCTATTTAATAAGCCTATTTAATAGGCCTATTTAATAAGTCTAAGTTGCTGAAATAAGCCTATTTAATAAGCCTAAGTTTCTGAATGAGCCTATTTAATAAGCCTAAGTTGCTGAAATAAGCCTATTAAATAAGCCTAAGTTGCTGAAAAAAGCCTATTAAATAAGCCTAAGTTGCTGAATAAGCCTATTTAATAAGCCTAAGTTGCTGAATAAACCTATTTAATAAGTCTAAGTTGCTGAAATAAGCATATTTAATAAGGCTATTTAATAAGTCTAAGTTGCTGAAATAAACCTATTTAAAAATGATATTTAATAAGCCTATGTTTCTGAAATAAACCTGTTTAATAAGGCTACTTAATAAGCATAAGTTGCTGAAATAAGCTTATTTAATAAGCCTAAGTTGCTGAAATAAGCTTATTTAATAAGGCTATTTAATAAGTCTAAGTTGCTGAAATAAACCTATTTAATAAGCCTAAGTTGCTAAAATAAGCCTATTCAATGAGGCTATTTAATAAGTCTATTTAATAAGCCTATTTAATAAGCCTATTTAATAAGCCTATTTAATACGCCTATTTAATAAACATATTTAATAAGTATTTAATGAGCCTATTTAATAAGTCTATTTAATAAGCCTTTTTAATAAGCCTATTTAATAAGTCTATTTAATAAGCCTATTTAATAAGTCTATTTAATAAGTCTATTTAATAAGCCTATTTAATAAGTCTATTTAATAAGTCTATTTAATAAGCCTATTTAATAAGTATTTAATGAGCATATTTAATAAGCCTATTTATTGAGCCTATTTAATAAGCCTATTTATTGAGCCTATTTAATAAGCCTATTTATTGAGCGTATTTAATAAGCCTATTTAATAAGTCTATTTAATAAGACTATTTAATAAGCCTATTTAATAAGTCTATTTATTGAGCCTATTTAATAAGCCTATTTATTGAGCCTATTTAATAAGTCTATTTAATAAGCCTATTTAATAAGCCTAATTAATAATTATTTAATGAGCCTATTTAATAAGTCTATTTAATAAGCCTATTTAATAGGCCTATTTAATAAGTCTAAGTTGCTGAAATAAGGCTATTTAATAAGTCTAAGTTGCTGAAATAAGCCTTTTTAATCAGCATAAGTTGCTGAAATAAGCCTATTTAATAAGCTCAAGTTGCTGAAATAAGCCTACTTAATTAGGCTATTTAATAAGCCTAAGTTGCTGAAATAAGCCTATTTAATAAGCGTAAGTTGCTGAAATAAGGCTATTTAATAAGTCTAAGTTGCTGAAATAAGCCTATTTATAAGCCTAAGTTGCTGAATGAGCCTATTTAATAAGCCTAAGTTGCTGAAATAAGCCTATTTAATAAGCCTAAGTTGCTGAATAAGCCTATTTAATAAGCCTAAGTTGCTGAATAAACCTATTTAATAAGTCTAAGTTGCTGAAATAAGCCTATTTAATAAAGCTATTTAATAAGCCTAAGTTGCTGAATAAGCCTATTTAATATGTCTAAATTGCTGAAATAAGGCTATTTAATAAGCCTAAGTTGCTGAAATAAGGCTATTTAATAAGTTTAAGTTGCTGAAATAAGCCTATTTAATAAGCCTAAGTTGCTGAAATAAGCATATTTAATAAGGCTATTTAATGAGCCTAAGTTGCTGAAATAAGCCTATTTAATAAGTTTAAGTTGCTGAAATAAGGCTATTTAATAAGTCTATTTAATAAGCCTATTTAATAAGTATTTAATGCGCCTATTTAATAAGCCTATTTATTGAGCCTATTTAATAAGCCTATTTATTGAGCCTATTTAATAAGCCTATTTATTGAGCCTATTTAATAAGCCTATTTATTGAGCCTATTTAATAAGCCTATTTAATAAGTCTATTTAATAAGGCTATTTAATAGGCCTAATTTAATAAGTCTAAGTTGCTGAAATAAGCCTATTTAATAAGCCTATTTAATAGGCCTATTTAATAAGTCTAAGTTGCTGAAATAAGCCTATTAAATAAGCCAAAGTTGCTGAAAAAAGCCTAATAAATAAGCCTAAGTTGCTGAATAAGCCTATTTAATAAGCATAAGTTGCTGAATAAACCTATTTAATAAGTCTAAGTTGCTGAAATAAGCATATTTAATAAGGCTATTTAATAAGTCTAAGTTGCTGAAATAAACCTATTTAAAAATGCTATTTAATAAGCCTATGTTTCTTAAATAAACCTGTTTAATAAGGCTACTTAATAAGCATAAGTTGCTGAAATAAGCTTATTTAATAAGCCTAAGTTGCTGAAATAAGCTTATTTAATAAGGCTATTTAATAAGTCTAAGTTGCTGAAATAAACCTATTTAATAAGCCTAAGTTGCTAAAATAAGCCTATTCAATGAGGCTATTTAATAAGTCTATTTAATAAGCCTATTTAATAAGCCTATTTAATAAGCCTATTTAATATGCCTATTTAATAAACATATTTAATAAGTATTTAATGAGCCTATTTAATAAGTCTATTTAATAAGCCTTTTTAATAAGCCTATTTAATAAGTCTATTTAATAAGCCTATTTAATAAGTCTATTTAATAAGTCTATTTAATAAGCCTATTTAATAAGTCTATTTAATAAGTCTATTTAATAAGCCTATTTAATAAGTATTTAATGAGCATATTTAATAAGCCTATTTATTGAGCCTATTTAATAAGCCTATTTATTGAGCCTATTTAATAAGCCTATTTATTGAGCGTATTTAATAAGCCTATTTAATAAGTCTATTTAATAAGACTATTTAATAAGCCTATTTAATAAGTCTATTTATTGAGCCTATTTAATAAGCCTATTTATTGAGCCTATTTAATAAGTCTATTTAATAAGCCTATTTAATAAGCCTAATTAATAATTATTTAATGAGCCTATTTAATAAGTCTATTTAATAAGCCTATTTAATAGGCCTATTTAATAAGTCTAAGTTGCTGAAATAAGCCTATTTAATAGGCCTATTTAATAAGTCTAAGTTGCTGAAATAAGCCTATTTAATAAGCCTAAGTTTCTGAATGAGCCTATTTAATAAGCCTAAGTTGCTGAAATAAGCCTATTTAATAAGCCTAAGTTGCTGAATAAGCCTACTTAATAAGCCTAAGTTGCTGAAATAAGCCTATTTAATAAGTTTAAGTTGCTGAAATAAGGCTATTTAATAAGCCTAAGTTGCTGAAATAAGCCTATTTAATAAGCCTAAGTTGCTGAAATAAAGCTATTTAATAAGTCTAAGTTGCTGAAATAAGCCTATTTAATAAGCCTAAGTTGCTGAAATAAGTATATTTAATAAGCATAAGTTGCTGAAATAAACCTATTTAATGAGTCTAAGTTGCTGAAATAAGGCTATTTAATAAGTCTAAGTTGCTGAAATAAGCCTTTTTAATCAGCGTAAGTTGCTGAAATAAGTCTATTTAATAATCCCAAGTTGCTGAAATAAGCCTACTTAATTAGGCTATTTAATAAGCCTAAGTTGCTGAAATAAGCCTATTTAATAAGCGTAAGTTGCTGAAATATGGCTATTTAATAAGTCTAAGTTGCTGAAATAAGCCTATTTAATAAGCCTAAGTTGCTGAAATAAGCCCATTTAATAAGCCTATTTAATAAGCCTAAGTTGCTGAAATAAGCCTATTTAATAAGCCTATTTAATAAGCCTATTTAATAGGCCTATTTAATAAGTCTAAGTTGCTGAAATAAGCCTATTTAATAAGCCTATTTAATAGGCCTATTTAATAAGTCTAAGTTGCTGAAATAAGCCTATTTAATAAGCCTAAGTTGCTGAATGAGCCTAATTAATAAGCCTAAGTTGCTGAAATAAGCCTATTTAATAAGGCTAAGTTGCTGAATAAGCCTATTTAATAAGCCTAAGTTGCTGAATAAACCTATTTAATAAATCTAAGTTGCTGAAATAAGCCTATTTAATAAGGCTATTTAATAAGCCTAAGTTGCTGAATAAGCCTATTTAATAAGTCTAAGTTGCTGAAATAAGGCTATTTAATAAGCCTAAGTTGCTGAAATAAGGCTATTTAATAAGTTTAAGTTGCTGAAATAAGCCTATTTAATAAGCCTAAGTTGCTGAAATAAGCCTATTTAATAAGGCTATTTAATGAGCCTAAGTTGCTGAAATAAGCCTATTTAATAAGCCTAAGTTTCTGAACTAAGCCTATTTAAAAAGGTATATTTAATAAGTCTAAGTTGCTGAAATAAACCTATTTAATAAGCCTAAGTTGCTTAAATAAGCCTATTCAATGAGGCTATTTAATAAGTCTATTTAATAAGCCTATTTAATAAGCCTATTTAATAAGCCTATTTAATACGCCTATTTAATAAACATATTAAATAAGTATTTAATGAGCCTATTTAATAAGTCTATTTAATAAGCCTTTTTAATAAGCCTATTTAATAAGTCTATTTAATAAGCCTATTTAATAAGTCTATTTAATAAGTCTATTTAATAAGCCTATTTAATAAGTATTTAATGAGCCTATTTAATAAGCCTATTTATTGAGCCTATTTAATAAGCCTATTTATTGAGCCTATTTAATAAGCCTATTTATTGAGCGTATTTAATAAGCCTATTTAATAAGTCTATTTAATAAGACTATTTAATAAGCCTATTTAATAAGCCTATTTATTGAGCCTATTTAATAAGCCTATTTATTGAGCCTATTTAATAAGTCTATTTAATAAGCCTATTTAATAAGCCTAATTAATAAGTATTTCATGAGCCTATTTAATAAGTCTATTTAATAAGCCTATTTAATAGGCCTATTTAATAAGTCTAAGTTGCTGAAATAAGCCTATTTAATATGCCTATTTAATAGGCCTATTTAATAAGTCTAAGTTGCTGAAATAAGCCTATTTAATAAGCCTAAGTTTCTGAATGATCCTATTTAATAAGCCTAAGTTGCTGAAATAAGCCTATTTAATAAGCCTAAGTTGCTGAATAAGCCTACTTAATAAGCCTAAGTTGCTGAAATAAGCCTATTTAATAAGTTTAAGTTGCTGAAATAAGGCTATTTAATAAGCCTAAGTTGCTGAAATAAGCCTATTTAATAAGCCTAAGTTGCTGAAATAAAGCTATTTAATAAGTCTAAGTTGCTGAAATAAGCCTATTTAATAAGCCTAAGTTGCTGAAATAAGCCTTTTTAATCAGCGTAAGTTGCTGAAATAAGTCTATTTAATAATCCCAAGTTGCTGAAATAAGCCTACTTAATTAGGCTATTTAATAAGCCTAAGTTGCTGAAATAAGCCTATTTAATAAGCGTAAGTTGCTGAAATATGGCTATTTAATAAGTCTAAGTTGCTGAAATAAGCCTATTTAATAAGCCTAAGTTGCTGAAATAAGCCCATTTAATAAGCCTATTTAATAAGCCTAAGTTGCTGAAATAAGCCTATTTAATAAGCCTATTTAATAAGCCTATTTAATAGGCCTATTTAATAAGTCTAAGTTGCTGAAATAAGCCTATTTAATAAGCCTATTTAATAGGCCTATTTAATAAGTCTAAGTTGCTGAAATAAGCCTATTTAATAAGCCTAAGTTGCTGAATGAGCCTAATTAATAAGCCTAAGTTGCTGAAATATGCCTATTTAATAAGCCTAAGTTGCTGAATAAGCCTATTTAATAAGCCTAAGTTGCTGAATAAACCTATTTAATAAGTCTAAGTTGCTGAAATAAGCCTATTTAATAAGGCTATTTAATAAGCCTAAGTTGCTGAATAAGCCTATTTAATAAGTCTAAGTTGCTGAAATAAGGCTATTTAATAAGCCTAAGTTGCTGAAATAAGGCTATTTAATAAGTTTAAGTTGCTGAAATAAGCCTATTTAATAAGCCTAAGTTGCTGAAATAAGCCTATTTAATAAGGCTATTTAATGAGCCTAAGTTGCTGAAATAAGCCTATTTAATAAACCTAAGTTTCTGAACTAAGCCTATTTAAAAAGGTATATTTAGTAAGTCTAAGTTGCTGAAATAAACCTATTTAAAAATGCTATTTAATAAGCCTAAGTTGCTGAAATAAACCTGTTTAATAAGGCTATTTAATAAGCATAAGTTGCTGAAATAAGCTTATTTAATAAGCCTAAGTTGCTGAAATAAGCCTATTTAATAAGGCTATTTAATAAGTCTATTTAATAAGCCTATTTAATAAGTATTTAATGCGCCTATTTAATAAGCCTATTTATTGAGCCTATTTAATAAGCCTATTTATTGAGCCTATTTAATAAGCCTATTTACTGAGCCTATTTAATAAGCCTATTTATTGAGCCTATTTAATAAGCCTATTTAATAAGTCTATTTAATAAGCCTATTTAATAGGCCTATTTAATAAGTCTAAGTTGCTGAAATAAGCCTATTTAATAAGCCTATTTAATAGGCCTATTTAATAAGTCTAAGTTGCTGAAATAAGCCTATTTAATAAGCCTAAGTTTCTGAATGAGCCTATTTAATAATCCTAAGTTGTTGAAATAAGCCTATTAAATAAGCCTAAGTTGCTGAAAAAAGCATATTAAATAAGCCTAAGTTGCTGAATAAGCCTATTTAATAAGCCTAAGTTGCTGAATAAACCTATTTAATAAGTCTAAGTTGCTGAAATAAGCATATTTAATACGGCTATTTAATAAGTCTAAGTTGCTGAAATAAACCTATTTAAAAATGCTATTTAATAAGCCTAAGTTGCTGAAATGAGCCTATTTAATAAGCCTCTTTAATAAGTCTAAGTTGCTGAAATAAACCTATTTAATAAGCCTAAGTTGCTAAAATAAGCCTATTTAATGAGGCTATTTAATAAGTCTATTTAATAAGCCTATTTAATAAGCCTATTTAATAAGCCTATTTAATAAGCCTATTTAATAAGTCTATTTAATAAGTCTATTTAATAAGTATTTAATGAGACTATTTAATAAGCCTATTTATTGAGCCTATTTAATAAGCCTATTTATTGAGCCTATTTAATAAGCCTATTTATTGAGCCTATTTAATAAGCCTATTTATTGAGCCTATTTAATAAGCCTATTTAATAAGTCTATTTAAAAAAACTATTTAATAAGCCTATTTATTGAGCGTATTTAATGAGCCTATTTAATAAGTCTATTTAATAAGCCTATTTAATAGGCCTATTAATAAGTCTAAGTTGCTGAAATAAGCCAATTTAATAAGCCTATTTAATAGGCCTATTTAATAAGTCTAAGTTGCTGAAATAAGCCTATTTAATAAGCCTAAGTTTCTGAATGAGCCTATTTAATAAGCCTAAGTTGCTGAAATAAGCCTATTTAATAAGCCTAAGTTGCTGAATAAGCCTATTTAATAAGCCTAAGTTGCTGAAATAAGCCTATTTAATAAGCCTAAGTTGCTGAAATAAAGCTATTTAATAAGTCTAAGTTGCTGAAATAAGCCTATTTAATAAGCCTAAGTTGCTGAAATAAGTATATTTAATAAGCATAAGTTGCTGAAATAAACCTATTTAATGAGTCTAAGTTGCTGAAATAAGGCTATTTAATAAGTCTAAGTTGCTGAAATAAGCCTTTTTAATCAGCGTAAGTTGCTGAAATAAGTCTATTTAATAATTCCAAGTTGCTGAAATAAGCCTACTTAATTAGGCTATTTAATAAGCCTAAGTTGCTGAAATAAGCCTATTTAATAAGCGTAAGTTGCTGAAATAACGCTATTTAATAAGTCTAAGTTGCTGAAATAAGCCCATTTAATAAGCCTATTTAATAAGCCTAAGTTGCTGAAATAAGCCTATTTAATAAGCCTATTTAATAAGCCTATTTAATAGGCCTATTTAATAAGTCTAAGTTGCTGAAATAAGCCTATTTAATACGCCTATTTAATAGGCCTATTTAATAAGTCTAAGTTGCTGAAATAAGCCTATTTAATAAGCCTATTTAATAGGCCTATTTAATAAGTCTAAGTTGCTGAAATAAGCCTATTTAATAAGCCTAGTTTCTGAATGAGCCTATTTAATAAGCCTAAGTTGCTGAAATAAGCCTATTTAATAAGCCTAAGTTGCTGAATAAGCCTATTTAATAAGCCTAAGTTGCTGAAATAAGCCTATTTAATAAGCCTAAGTTGCTGAAATAAAGCTATTTAATAAGTCTAAGTTGCTGAAATAAGCCTATTTAATAAGCCTAAGTTGCTGAAATACGTATATTTAATAAGCATAAGTTGCTGAAATAAACCTATTTAATGAGTCTAAGTTGCTGAAATAAGGCTATTTAATAAGTCTAAGTTGCTGAAATAAGCCTTTTTAATCAGCGTAAGTTGCTGAAATAAGTCTATTTAATAATTCCAAGTTGCTGAAATAAGCCTACTTAATTAGGCTATTTAATAAGCCTAAGTTGCTGAAATAAGCCTATTTAATAAGCGTAAGTTGCTGAAATAACGCTATTTAATAAGTCTAAGTTGCTGAAATAAGCCCATTTAATAAGCCTATTTAATAAGCCTAAGTTGCTGAAATAAGCCTATTTAATAAGCCTATTTAATAAGCCTATTTAATAGGCCTATTTAATAAGTCTAAGTTGCTGAAATAAGCCTATTTAATACGCCTATTTAATAGGCCTATTTAATAAGTCTAAGTTGCTGAAATAAGCCTATTTAATAAGCCTATTTAATAGGCCTATTTAATAAGTCTAAGTTGCTGAAATAAGCCTATTTAATAAGCCTAAGTTTCTGAATGAGCCTATTTAATAAGCCTAAGTTGCTGAAATAAGCCTATTTAATAAGCCTAAGTTGCTGAATAAGCCTATTTAATAAGCCTAAGTTGCTGAAATAAGCCTATTTAATAAGTTTAAGTTGCTGAAATAAGGCTATTTAATAAGCCTAAGTTGCTGAAATAAGCCTATTTAATAAGCCTAAGTTGCTGAAATAAAGCTATTTAATAAGTCTAAGTTGCTGAAATAAGCCTATTTAATAAGCCTAAGTTGCTGAAATAAGTATATTTAATAAGCATAAGTTGCTGAAATAAACCTATTTAATGAGTCTAAGTTGCTGAAATAAGGCTATTTAATAAGTCTAAGTTGCTGAAATAAGCCTTTTTAATCAGCATAAGTTGCTGAAATAAGTCTATTTAATAATCCCAAGTTGCTGAAATAAGCCTACTTAATTAGGCTATTTAATAAGCCTAAGAAGCTGAAATAAGCCTATTTAATAAGCGTAAGTTGCTGAAATAACGCTATTTAATAAGTCTAAGTTGCTGAAATAAGCCTATTTAATAAGCCTAAGTTGCTGAAATAAGCCCATTTAATAAGCCTATTTAATAAGCCTAAGTTGCTGAAATAAGCCTATTTAATAAGCCTATTTAATAAGCCTATTTAATAGGCCTATTTAATAAGTCTAAGTTGCTGAAATAAGCCTATTTAATACGCCTATTTAATAGGCCAATTTAATAAGTCTAAGTTGCTGAAATAAGCCTATTTAATAAGCCTAAGTTGCTGAATGAGCCTATTTAATTTGCCTAAGTTGCTGAAATAAGCCTATTTAATAAGCCTAAGTTGCTGAATAAGCCTATTTAATAAGTCTAAGTTGCTGAAATAAGCCTATTTAATAAGGCTATTTAATAAGCCTAAGTTGCTGAATAAGCCTATTTAATAAGTCTAAGTTGCTGAAATAAGGCTATTTAATAAGCCTAAGTTGCTGAAATAAGGCTATTTAATAAGTTTAAGTTGCTGAAATAAGCCTATTTAATGAGCCTAAGTTGCTGAAATAAGCCTATTTAATAAGGCTATTTAATGAGCCTCAGTTGCTGAAATAAGCCTATTTAATAAGCCTAAGTTTCTGAACTAAGCCTATTTAAAAAGGTATATTTAATAAGTCTAAGTTGCTGAAATAAACCTATTTAAAAATGCTATTTAATAAGCCTAAGTTGCTGAAATAAACCTGTTTAATAAGGCTATTTAATAAGCATAAGTTGCTGAAATAAGCTTATTTAATAAGCCTAAGTTGCTGAAATAAGCCTATTTAATAAGTCTATTTAATAAGCCTATTTAATAAGCCTATTTAATAAGCCTATTTATTGAGCCTATTTAATAAGCCTATTTAATAAGCCTATTTATTGAGCCTATTTAATAAGCCTATTTATTGAGCCTATTTAATAAGTCTATTTAATAAGCCTATTTAATAAGCCTATTTAATAAGCCTATTTATTGAGCCTATTTAATAAGCCTAATTAATAAGTATTTAATGAGCCTATTTAATACGTCTATTTAATAAGCCTATTTAATAGGCCTATTTAATAAGTCTAAGTTGCAGAAATAAGCCTATTTAATAAGCCTATTTAATAGACGTATTTAATAAGTCTAATTTGCTCAAATAAGCCTATTTAATAAGCCTAAGTTTCTGAATGAGCCTATTTAATAAGCCTAAGTTGTTGAAATAAGCCTATTTAATAAGCCTAAGTTGCTGAATAAGCCTATTTAATAAGCCTAAGTTGCTGAAATAAGCCTATTTAATAAGTTTAAGTTGCTGAAATAAGGCTATTTAATAAGCCTAAGTTGCTGAAATAAGCCTATTTAATAAGCCTAAGTTGCTGAAATAAAGCTATTTAATAAGTCTAAGTTGCTGAAATAAGCCTATTTAATAAGCCTAAGTTGCTGAAATAAGTATATTTAATAAGCATAAGTTGCTGAAATAAACCTATTTAATGAGTCTAAGTTGCTGAAATAAGGCTATTTAATAAGTCTAAGTTGCTGAAATAAGCATTTTTAATCAGCGTAAGTTGCTGAAATAAGTCTATTTAATAATCCCAAGTTGCTGAAATAAGCCTACTTAATTAGGCTATTTAATAAGCCTAAGTTGCTGAAATAAGCCAATTTAATAAGCGTAAGTTGCTGAAATAAGGATATTTAATAAGTCTAAGTTGCTGAAATAAGCCTATTTAATAAGCCTAAGTTGCTGAAATAAGCCCATTTAATAAGCCTATTAAATAAGCCTTAGTTGCTGAAATAAGCCAATTTAATAAGCCTATTTAATAAGCCTATTTAATAGACCTATTTAATAAGTCTAAGTTGCTGAAATAAGCCTATTTAATAAGCCTATTTAATAGGCCTATTTAATAAGTCTAAGTTGCTGAAAGAAGCCTATTTAATAAGCCTAAGTTGCTGAATGAGCCTATTTAATAAGCCTATGTTGCTGAAATAAGCCTATTTAATAAGCCTAAGTTGCTGAATAAGCCTATTTAATATGCCTAAGTTGCTGAATAAACCTATTTAATAAGTCTAAGTTGCTGAAATAATCCTATTTAATAAGGCTATTTAATGAGCCTAAGTTGCTGAATAAGCCTATTTAATAAGTCTAAGTTGCTGAAATAAGGCTATTTAATAAGCCTACGTTGCTGAAATAAGGCTATTTAATAAGTTTAAGTTGCTGAAATAAGCCTATTTAATAAGCCTACATTGCTGAAATAAGCCTATTTAATAAGGCTATTTAATGAGCCTAAGTTGCTGAAATAAGCCTTTTTAATAAGCCTAAGTTTCTGAACTAAGCCTATTTAAAAAGGTATATTTAATAAGTCTAAGTTGCTGAAATAAACCTATTTAAAAATGCTATTTAATAAGCCTAAGTTGCTGAAATAAGCCTATTTAATAAGGCTATTTAATAAGCATAAGTTGCTGAAATAAGCTTATTTAATAAGCCTAAGTTGCTGAAATAAGCCTATTTAATAAGGCTATTTAATAAGTCTATTTAATAAGCCTATTTAATAAGTATTTAATGCGCCTATTTAATACGCCTATTTATTGAGCCTATTTAATAAGCCTATTTATTGAGCCTATTTAATAAGCCTATTTAATAAGTCTATTTAATAAGCCTATTTAATAGGCCTATTTAATAAGTTTAAGTTGCTGAAATAAGCCTATTTAATAAGCCTATTTAATAGGCCTATTTAATAAGTTTACGTTGCTGAAATAAGCCTATTTAATAAGCCTAAGTTTCTGAATGAGCCTATTTAATAAGCCTAAGTTGCTGAAATAAGCCTATTAAATAAGCCTAAGTTGCTGAAAAAAACCTATTAAATAAGCCTAAGTTGCTGAATAAGCCTATTTAATAAGCCTAAGTTGCTGAAATAAGCCCATTTAATAAGCCTATTAAATAAGCCTAAGTTGCTGAAATAAGCCTATTTAATAAGCCTATTTAATAAGCCTATTTAATAGGCCTATTTAATAAGTCTAAGTTGCTGAAATAAGCCTATTTAATAAGCCTATTTAATAGGCCTATTTAATAAGTCTAAGTTGCTGAAATAAGCCTATTTAATAAGCCTAAGTTCCTGAATGAGCCTATTTAATAAGCCTATGTTGCTGAAATAAGCCTATTTAATAAGCCTAAGTTGCTGAATAAGCCTATTTAATAAGCCTAAGTTGCTGAATAAACCTATTTAATAAGTCTAAGTTGCTGAAATAAGCCTATTTAATAAGGCTATTTAATAAGCCTAAGTTGCTGAATAAGCCTATTTAATAAGTCTAAGTTGCTGAAATAAGGCTATTTAATAAGCCTAAGTTGCTGAAATAAGGCTATTTAATAAGTTTAAGTTGCTGAAATAAGCCTATTTAATAAGCCTAAGTTGCTGAAATTAGCCTATTTAATAAGGCTATTTAATGAGCCTAAGTTGCTGAAATAAGCCTATTTAATAAGCCTAAGTTTCTGAACTAAGCCTATTTAAAAAGGTATATTTAATAAGTCTAAGTTGCTGAAATAAACCTATTTAATAAGCCTAAGTTGCTAAAATAAGCCTATTCAATGAGGCTATTTAATAAGTCTATTTAATAAGCCTATTTAATAAGCCTATTTAATAAGCCTATTTAATACGCCTATTTAATAAACATATTTAATAAGTATTTAATGAGCCTATTTAATAAGTCTATTTAATAAGCCTTTTTAATAAGCCTATTTAATAAGTCTATTTAATAAGCCTATTTAATAAGTCTATTTAATAAGTCTATTTAATAAGCCTATTTAATAAGTATTTAATGAGCCTATTTAATAAGCCTATTTATTGAGCCTATTTAATACGCCTATTTATTGAGCCTATTTAATAAGCCTATTTATTGAGCGTATTTAATAAGCCTATTTAATAAGTCTATTTAATAAGACTATTTAATAAGCCTATTTAATAAGCCTATTTATTGAGCCTATTTAATAAGCCTATTTATTGAGCCTATTTAATAAGTCTATTTAATAAGCCTATTTAATAAGCCTAATTAATAAGTATTTCATGAGCCTATTTAATAAGTCTATTTAATAAGCCTATTTAATAGGCCTTTTTAATAAGTCTAAGTTGCTGAAATAAGCCTATTTAATAAGCCTATTTAATAGGCCTATTTAATAAGTCTAAGTTGCTGAAATAAGCCTATTTAATAAGCCTAAGTTTCTGAATGAGCCTATTTAATAAGCCTAAGTTGCTGAAATAAGCCTATTTAATAAGCCTAAGTTGCTGAATAAGCCTACTTAATAAGCCTAAGTTGCTGAAATAAGCCTATTTAATAAGTTTAAGTTGCTGAAATAAGGCTATTTAATAAGCCTAAGTTGCTGAAATAAGCCTATTTAATAAGCCTACGTTGCTGAAATAAAGCTATTTAATAAGTCTAAGTTGCTGAAATAAGCCTATTTAATAAGCCTAAGTTGCTGAAATAAGCCTTTTTAATCAGCGTAAGTTGCTGAAATAAGTCTATTTAATAATCCCAAGTTGCTGAAATAAGCCTACTTAATTAGGCTATTTAATAAGCCTAAGTTGCTGAAATAAGCCTATTTAATAAGCGTAAGTTGCTGAAATATGGCTATTTAATAAGTCTAAGTTGCTGAAATAAGCCTATTTAATAAGCCTAAGTTGCTGAAATAAGCCCATTTAATAAGCCTATTTAATAAGCCTAAGTTGCTGAAATAAGCCTATTTAATAAGCCTATTTAATAAGCCTATTTAATAGGCCTATTTAATAAGTCTAAGTTGCTGAAATAAGCCTATTTAATAAGCCTATTTAATAGGCCTATTTAATAAGTCTAAGTTGCTGAAATAAGCCTATTTAATAAGCCTAAGTTGCTGAATGAGCCTAATTAATAAGCCTAAGTTGCTGAAATACGCCTATTTAATAAGCCTAAGTTGCTGAATAAGCCTATTTAATAAGCCTAAGTTGCTGAATAAACCTATTTAATAAGTCTAAGTTGCTGAAATAAGCCTATTTAATAAGGCTATTTAATAAGCCTAAGTTGCTGAATAAGCCTATTTAATAAGTCTAAGTTGCTGAATAAGCCTATTTAATAAGTCTAAGTTGCTGAAATAAGGCTATTTAATAAGCCTACGTTGCTGAAATAAGGCTATTTAATAAGTTTAAGTTGCTGAAATAAGCCTATTTAATAAGCCTACATTGCTGAAATAAGCCTATTTAATAAGGCTATTTAATGAGCCTAAGTTGCTGAAATAAGCCTTTTTAATAAGCCTAAGTTTCTGAACTAAGCCTATTTAAAAAGGTATATTTAATAAGTCTAAGTTGCTGAAATAAACCTATTTAAAAATGCTATTTAATAAGCCTAAGTTGCTGAAATAAGCCTATTTAATAAGGCTATTTAATAAGCATAAGTTGCTGAAATAAGCTTATTTAATAAGCCTAAGTTGCTGAAATAAGCCTATTTAATAAGGCTATTTAATAAGTCTATTTAATAAGCCTATTTAATAAGTATTTAATGCGCCTATTTAATAAGCCTATTTATTGAGCCTATTTAATAAGCCTATTTATTGAGCCTATTTAATAAGCCTATTTAATAAGTCTATTTAATAAGCCTATTTAATAGGCCTATTTAATAAGTTTAAGTTGCTGAAATAAGCCTATTTAATAAGCCTATTTAATAGGCCTATTTAATAAGTTTACGTTGCTGAAATAAGCCTATTTAATAAGCCTAAGTTTCTGAATGAGCCTATTTAATAAGCCTAAGTTGCTGAAATAAGCCTATTAAATAAGCCTAAGTTGCTGAAAAAAACCTATTAAATAAGCCTAAGTTGCTGAATAAGCCTATTTAATAAGCCTAAGTTGCTGAAATAAGCCCATTTAATAAGCCTATTAAATAAGCCTAAGTTGCTGAAATAAGCCTATTTAATAAGCCTATTTAATAAGCCTATTTAATAGGCCTATTTAATAAGTCTAAGTTGCTGAAATAAGCCTATTTAATAAGCCTATTTAATAGGCCTATTTAATAAGTCTAAGTTGCTGAAATAAGCCTATTTAATAAGCCTAAGTTCCTGAATGAGCCTATTTAATAAGCCTATGTTGCTGAAATAAGCCTATTTAATAAGCCTAAGTTGCTGAATAAGCCTATTTAATAAGCCTAAGTTGCTGAATAAACCTATTTAATAAGTCTAAGTTGCTGAAATAAGCCTATTTAATAAGGCTATTTAATAAGCCTAAGTTGCTGAATAAGCCTATTTAATAAGTCTAAGTTGCTGAAATAAGGCTATTTAATAAGCCTAAGTTGCTGAAATAAGGCTATTTAATAAGTTTAAGTTGCTGAAATAAGCCTATTTAATAAGCCTAAGTTGCTGAAATAAGCCTATTTAATAAGGCTATTTAATGAGCCTAAGTTGCTGAAATAAGCCTATTTAATAAGCCTAAGTTTCTGAACTAAGCCTATTTAAAAAGGTATATTTAATAAGTCTAAGTTGCTGAAATAAACCTATTTAATAAGCCTAAGTTGCTAAAATAAGCCTATTCAATGAGGCTATTTAATAAGTCTATTTAATAAGCCTATTTAATAAGCCTATTTAATAAGCCTATTTAATACGCCTATTTAATAAACATATTTAATAAGTATTTAATGAGCCTATTTAATAAGTCTATTTAATAAGCCTTTTTAATAAGCCTATTTAATAAGTCTATTTAATAAGCCTATTTAATAAGTCTATTTAATAAGTCTATTTAATAAGCCTATTTAATAAGTATTTAATGAGCCTATTTAATAAGCCTATTTATTGAGCCTATTTAATAAGCCTATTTATTGAGCCTCTTTAATAAGCCTATTTATTGAGCGTATTTAATAAGCCTATTTAATAAGTCTATTTAATAAGACTATTTAATAAGCCTATTTAATAAGCCTATTTATTGAGCCTATTTAATAAGCCTATTTATTGAGCCTATTTAATAAGTCTATTTAATAAGCCTATTTAATAAGCCTAATTAATAAGTATTTCATGAGCCTATTTAATAAGTCTATTTAATAAGCCTATTTAATAGGCCTTTTTAATAAGTCTAAGTTGCTGAAATAAGCCTATTTAATAAGCCTATTTAATAGGCCTATTTAATAAGTCTAAGTTGCTGAAATAAGCCTATTTAATAAGCCTAAGTTTCTGAATGAGCCTATTTAATAAGCCTAAGTTGCTGAAATAAGCCTATTTAATAAGCCTAAGTTGCTGAATAAGCCTACTTAATAAGCCTAAGTTGCTGAAATAAGCCTATTTAATAAGTTTAAGTTGCTGAAATAAGGCTATTTAATAAGCCTAAGTTGCTGAAATAAGCCTATTTAATAAGCCTACGTTGCTGAAATAAAGCTATTTAATAAGTCTAAGTTGCTGAAATAAGCCTATTTAATAAGCCTAAGTTGCTGAAATAAGCCTTTTTAATCAGCGTAAGTTGCTGAAATAAGTCTATTTAATAATCCCAAGTTGCTGAAATAAGCCTACTTAATTAGGCTATTTAATAAGCCTAAGTTGCTGAAATAAGCCTATTTAATAAGCGTAAGTTGCTGAAATATGGCTATTTAATAAGTCTAAGTTGCTGAAATAAGCCTATTTAATAAGCCTAAGTTGCTGAAATAAGCCCATTTAATAAGCCTATTTAATAAGCCTAAGTTGCTGAAATAAGCCTATTTAATAAGCCTATTTAATAAGCCTATTTAATAGGCCTATTTAATAAGTCTAAGTTGCTGAAATAAGCCTATTTAATAAGCCTATTTAATAGGCCTATTTAATAAGTCTAAGTTGCTGAAATAAGCCTATTTAATAAGCCTAAGTTGCTGAATGAGCCTAATTAATAAGCCTAAGTTGCTGAAATACGCCTATTTAATAAGCCTAAGTTGCTGAATAAGCCTATTTAATAAACCTAAGTTGCTGAATAAACCTATTTAATAAGTCTAAGTTGCTGAAATAAGCCTATTTAATAAGGCTATTTAATAAGCCTAAGTTGCTGAATAAGCCTATTTAATAAGTCTAAGTTGCTGAAATAAGGCTATTTAATAAGCCTAAGTTGCTGAAATAAGGCTATTTAATAAGTTTAAGTTGCTGAAATAAGCCTATTTAATAAGCCTAAGTTGCTGAAATAAGCCTATTTAATAAGGCTATTTAATGAGCCTAAGTTGCTGAAATAAGCCTATTTAATAAGCCTAAGTTTCTGAACTAAGCCTATTTAAAAAGGTATATTTAGTAAGTCTAAGTTGCTGAAATAAACCTATTTAAAAATGCTATTTAATAAGCCTAAGTTGCTGAAATAAACCTGTTTAATAAGGCTATTTAATAAGCATAAGTTGCTGAAATAAGCTTATTTAATAAGCCTAAGTTGCTGAAATAAGCCTATTTAATAAGGCTATTTAATAAGTCTATTTAATAAGCCTATTTAATAAGTATTTAATGCGCCTATTTAATAAGCCTATTTATTGAGCCTATTTAATAAGCCTATTTATTGAGCCTATTTAATAAGCCAATTTACTGAGCCTATTTAATAAGCCTATTTATTGAGCCTATTTAATAAGCCTATTTAATAAGTCTATTTAATAAGCCTATTTAATAGGCCTATTTAATAAGTCTAAGTTGCTGAAATAAGCCTATTTAATAAGCCTATTTAATAGGCCTATTTAATAAGTCTAAGTTGCTGAAATAAGCCTATTTAATAAGCCTAAGTTTCTGAATGAGCCTATTTAATAAGCCTAAGTTGTTGAAATAAGCCTATTAAATAAGCCTAAGTTGCTGAAAAAAGCATATTAAATAAGCCTAAGTTGCTGAATAAGCCTATTTAATAAGCCTAAGTTGCTGAATAAACCTATTTAATAAGTCTAAGTTGCTGAAATAAGCATATTTAATACGGCTATTTAATAAGTCTAAGTTGCTGAAATAAACCTATTTAAAAATGCTATTTAATAAGCCTAAGTTGCTGAAATGAGCCTATTTAATAAGCCTCTTTAATAAGTCTAAGTTGCTGAAATAAACCTATTTAATAAGCCTAAGTTGCTAAAATAAGCCTATTTAATGAGGCTATTTAATAAGTCTATTTAATAAGCCTATTTAATAAGCCTATTTAATAAGCCTATTTAATAAGCCTATTTAATAAGTCTATTTAATAAGTCTATTTAATAAGTATTTAATGAGACTATTTAATAAGCCTATTTATTGAGCCTATTTAATAAGCCTATTTATTGAGCCTATTTAATAAGCCTATTTATTGAGCCTATTTAATAAGCCTATTTATTGAGCCTATTTAATAAGCCTATTTAATAAGTCTATTTAAAAAAACTATTTAATAAGCCTATTTATTGAGCGTATTTAATGAGCCTATTTAATAAGTCTATTTAATAAGCCTATTTAATAGGCCTATTAATAAGTCTAAGTTGCTGAAATAAGCCTATTTAATAAGCCTATTTAATAGGCCTATTTAATAAGTCTAAGTTGCTGAAATAAGCCTATTTAATAAGCCTAAGTTTCTGAATGAGCCTATTTAATAAGCCTAAGTTGCTGAAATAAGCCTATTTAATAAGCCTAAGTTGCTGAATAAGCCTATTTAATAAGCCTAAGTTGCTGAAATAAGCCTATTTAATAAGTTTAAGTTGCTGAAATAAGGCTATTTAATAAGCCTAAGTTGCTGAAATAAAGCTATTTAATAAGTCTAAGTTGCTGAAATAAGCCTATTTAATAAGCCTAAGTTGCTGAAATAAGTATATTTAATAAGCATAAGTTGCTGAAATAAACCTATTTAATGAGTCTAAGTTGCTGAAATAAGGCTATTTAATAAGTCTAAGTTGCTGAAATAAGCCTTTTTAATCAGCGTAAGTTGCTGAAATAAGTCTATTTAATAATCCCAAGTTGCTGAAATAAGCCTACTTAATTAGGCTATTTAATAAGCCTAAGTTGCTGAAATAAGCCTATTTAATAAGCGTAAGTTGCTGAAATAACGCTATTTAATAAGTCTAAGTTGCTGAAATAAGCCTATTTAATAAGCCTAAGTTGCTGAAATAAGCCCATTTAATAAGCCTATTTAATAAGCCTAAGTTGCTGAAATAAGCCTACTTAATAAGCCTATTTAATAAGCCTATTTAATAGGCCTATTTAATAAGTCTAAGTTGCTGAAATAAGCCTATTTAATACGCCTATTTAATAGGCCTATTTAATAAGTCTAAGTTGCTGAAATAAGCCTATTTAATAAGCCTATTTAATAGGCCTATTTAATAAGTCTAAGTTGCTGAAATAAGCCTATTTAATAAGCCTAAGTTTCTGAATGAGCCTATTTAATAAGCCTAAGTTGCTGAAATAAGCCTATTTAATAAGCCTAAGTTGCTGAATAAGCCTATTTAATAAGCCTAAGTTGCTGAAATAAGCCTATTTAATAAGTTTAAGTTGCTGAAATAAGGCTATTTAATAAGCCTAAGTTGCTGAAATAAGCCTATTTAATAAGCCTAAGTTGCTGAAATAAAGCTATTTAATAAGTCTAAGTTGCTGAAATAAGCCTATTTAATAAGCCTAAGTTGCTGAAATAAGTATATTTAATAAGCATAAGTTGCTGAAATAAACCTATTTAATGAGTCTAAGTTGCTGAAATAAGGCTATTTAATAAGTCTAAGTTGCTGAAATAAGCCTTTTTAATCAGCATAAGTTGCTGAAATAAGTCTATTTAATAATCCCAAGTTGCTGAAATAAGCCTACTTAATTAGGCTATTTAATAAGCCTAAGTTGCTGAAATAAGCCTATTTAATAAGCATAAGTTGCTGAAATAACGCTATTTAATAAGTCTAAGTTGCTGAAATAAGCCTATTTAATAAGCCTAAGTTGCTGAAATAAGCCCATTTAATAAGCCTATTTAATAAGCCTAAGTTGCTGAAATAAGCCTATTTAATAAGCCTATTTAATAAGCCTATTTAATAGGCCTATTTAATAAGTCTAAGTTGCTGAAATAAGCCTATTTAATACGCCTATTTAATAGGCCTATTTAATAAGTCTAAGTTGCTGAAATAAGCCTATTTAATAAGCCTAAGTTGCTGAATGAGCCTATTTAATTTGCCTAAGTTGCTGAAATAAGCCTATTTAATAAGCCTAAGTTGCTGAATAAGCCTATTTAATAAGTCTAAGTTGCTGAAATAAGCCTATTTAATAAGGCTATTTAATAAGCCTAAGTTGCTGAATAAGCCTATTTAATAAGTCTAAGTTGCTGAAATAAGGCTATTTAATAAGCCTAAGTTGCTGAAATAAGGCTATTTAATAAGTTTAAGTTGCTGAAATAAGCCTATTTAATAAGGCTATTTAATGAGCCTCAGTTGCTGAAATAAGCCTATTTAATAAGCCTAAGTTTCTGAACTAAGCCTATTTAAAAAGGTATATTTAATAAGTCTAAGTTGCTGAAATAAACCTATTTAAAAATGCTATTTAATAAGCCTAAGTTGCTGAAATAAACCTGTTTAATAAGGCTATTTAATAAGCATAAGTTGCTGAAATAAGCTTATTTAATAAGCCTAAGTTGCTGAAATAAGCCTATTTAATAAGTCTATTTAATAAGCCTATTTAATAAGCCTATTTAATAAGCCTATTTATTGAGCCTATTTAATAAGCCTATTTAATAAGCCTATTTATTGAGCCTATTTAATAAGCCTATTTAATAAGCCTATTTATTGAGCCTATTTAATAAGTCTATTTAATAAGCCTATTTAATAAGCCTATTTAATAAGCCTATTTATTGAGCCTATTTAATAAGCCTAATTAATAAGTATTTAATGAGCCTATTTAATACGTCTATTTAATAAGCCTATTTAATAGGCCTATTTAATAAGTCTAATTTGCAGAAATAAGCCTATTTAATAAGCCTATTTAATAGGCCTATTTAATAAGTCTAATTTGCTGAAATAAGCCTATTTAATAAGCCTAAGTTTCTGAATGAGCCTATTTAATAAGCCTAAGTTGCTGAAATAAGCCTATTTAATAAGCCTAAGTTGCTGAATAAGCCTATTTAATAAGCCTAAGTTGCTGAAATAAGCCTATTTAATAAGTTTAAGTTGCTGAAATAAGGCTATTTAATAAGCCTAAGTTGCTGAAATAAGCCTATTTAATAAGCCTAAGTTGCTGAAATAAAGCTATTTAATAAGTCTAAGTTGCTGAAATAAGCCTATTTAATAAGCCTAAGTTGCTGAAATAAGTATATTTAATAAGCATAATTTGCTGAAATAAACCTATTTAATGAGTCTAAGTTGCTGAAATAAGGCTATTTAATAAGTCTAAGTTGCTGAAATAAGCATTTTTAATCAGCGTAAGTTGCTGAAATAAGTCTATTTAATAATCCCAAGTTGCTGAAATAAGCCTACTTAATTAGGCTATTTAATAAGCCTAAGTTGCTGAAATAAGCCAATTTAATAAGCGTAAGTTGCTGAAATAAGGATATTTAATAAGTCTAAGTTGCTGAAATAAGCCTATTTAATAAGCCTAAGTTGCTGAAATAAGCCCATTTAATAAGCCTATTAAATAAGCCTAAGTTGCTGAAATAAGCCTATTTAATAAGCCTATTTAATAAGTCTATTTAATAGACCTATTTAATAAGTCTAAGTTGCTGAAATAAGCCTATTTAATAAGCCTATTTAATAGGCCTATTTAATAAGTCTAAGTTGCTGAAAGAAGCCTATTTAATAAGTCTAAGTTGCTGAAATAAGGCTATTTAATAAGCCTACGTTGCTGAAATAAGGCTATTTAATAAGTTTAAGTTGCTGAAATAAGCCTATTTAATAAGCCTACATTGCTGAAATAAGCCTATTTAATAAGGCTATTTAATGAGCCTAAGTTGCTGAAATAAGCCTATTTAATAAGCCTAAGTTTCTGAACTAAGCCTATTTAAAAAGGTATATTTAATAAGTCTAAGTTGCTGAAATAAACCTATTTAAAAATGCTATTTAATAAGCCTAAGTTGCTGAAATAAGCCTATTTAATAAGGCTATTTAATAAGCATAAGTTGCTGAAATAAGCTTATTTAATAAGCCTAAGTTGCTGAAATAAGCCTATTTAATAAGGCTTTTTAATAAGTCTATTTAATAAGCCTATTTAATAAGTATTTAATGCGCCTATTTAATAAGCCTATTTATTGAGCCTATTTAATAAGCCTATTTATTGAGCCTATTTAATAAGCCTATTTATTGAGCCTATTTAATAAGCCTATTTATTGAGCCTATTTAATAAGCCTATTTAATAAGTCTATTTAATACGCCTATTTAATAGGCCTATTTAATAAGTTTAAGTTGCTGAAATAAGCCTATTTAATAAGCCTAAGTTTCTGAATGAGCCTATTTAATAAGCCTAAGTTGCTGAAATAAGCCTATTAAATAAGCCTAAGTTGCTGAAAAAAAACTATTAAATAAGCCTAAGTTGCTGAATAAGCCTATTTAATAAGCCTAAGTTGCTGAAATAAGCCCATTTAATAAGCCTATTAAATAAGCCTAAGTTGCTGAAATAAGCCTATTTAATAAGCCTATTTAATAAGCCTATTTAATAGGCCTATTTAATAAGTCTAAGTTGCTGAAATAAGCCTATTTAATAAGCCTATTTAATAGGCCTATTTAATAAGTCTAAGTTGCTGAAATAAGCCTATTTAATAAGCCTAAGTTGCTGAATGAGCCTATTTAATAAGCCTATGTTGCTGAAATAAGCCTATTTAATAAGCCTAAGTTGCTGAATAAGCCTATTTAATAAGCGTAAGTTGCTGAATAAACCTATTTAATAAGTCTAAGTTGCTGAAATAAGCCTATTTAATTAGGCTATTTAATAAGCCTAAGTTGCTGAATAAGCCTATTTAATAAGTCTAAGTTGCTGAAATAAGGCTATTTAATAAGCCTACGTTGCTGAAATAAGGCTATTTAATAAGTTTAAGTTGCTGAAATAAGCCTATTTAATAAGCCTACATTGCTGAAATAAGCCTATTTAATAAGCCTATTTAATAGGCCTATTTAATAAGTCTAAGTTGCTGAAAGAAGCCTATTTAATAAGCCTAAGTTGCTGAATGAGCCTATTTAATAAGCCTATGTTGCTGAAATAAGCCTATTTAATAAGCCTAAGTTGCTGAATAAGCCTATTTAATAAGCCTAAGTTGCTGAATAAACCTATTTAATAAGTCTAAGTTGCTGAAATAAGCCTATTTAATAAGGCTATTTAATAAGCCTAAGTTGCTGAATAAGCCTATTTAATAAGTCTAAGTTTCTGAAATAAGGCTATTTAATAAGCCTACGTTGCTGAAATAAGGCTATTTAATAAGGTTAAGTTGCTGAAATAAGCCTATTTAATAAGCCTACATTGCTGAAATAAGCCTATTTAATAAGGCAATTGAATGAGCCTAAGTTGCTGAAATAAGCCTATTTAATAAGGCTATTTAATAAGCATAAGTTGCTGAATAAGCCTATTTAATAAGCCTAAGTTGCTGAATAAACCTATTTAATAAGTCTAAGTTGCTGAAATGAGCCTATTTAATAAGGCTATTTAATAAGCCTAAGTTGCTGAATAAGCCTATTTAATAAGTCTAAGTTGCTGAAATAAGGCTATTTAATAAGCCTAAGTTGCTGAAATAAGGCTATTTAATAAGTTTAAGTTGCTGAAATAAGCCTATTTAATAAGCCTAAGTTGCTGAAATAAGCCTATTTAATAAGGCTATTTAATGAGCCTCAGTTGCTGAAATAAGCCTATTTAATAAGCCTAAGTTTCTGAACTAAGCCTATTTAAAAAGGTATATTTAATAAGTCTAAGTTGCTGAAATAAACCTATTTAAAAATGCTATTTAATATGCCTAAGTTGCTGAAATAAACCTGTTTAATAAGGCTATTTAATAAGCATAAGTTGCTGAAATAAGCTTATTTAATAAGCCTAAGTTGCTGAAATAAGCCTATTTAATGAGTCTATTTAATAAGCCTATTTAATAAGCCTATTTAATAAGCCTATTTATGGAGCCTATTTAATAAGCCTATTTAATAAGCCTATTTATTGAGCCTATTTAATAAGCCTATTTAATAAGCCTATTTATTGAGCCTATTTAATAAGTCTATTTAATAAGCCTATTTAATAAGCCTATTTAATAAGCCTATTTATTGAGCCTATTTAATAAGCCTAATTAATAAGTATTTAATGAGCCTATTTAATAAGTCTATTTAATAAGCCTATTTAATAGGCCTATTTAATAAGTCTAAGTTGCAGAAATAAGCCTATTTAATAAGCCTATTTAATAGGCCTATTTAATAAGTCTAATTTGCTGAAATAAGCCTATTTAATAAGCCTAAGTTTCTGAATGAGCCTATTTAATAAGCCTAAGTTGCTGAAATAAGCCTATTTAATAAGCCTAAGTTGCTGAATAAGCCTATTTAATAAGCCTAAGTTGCTGAATAAACCTATTTAATAAGTCTAAGTTGCTGAAATAAGCCTATTTAATAAGGCTATTTAATAAGCCTAAGTTGCTGAATAAGCCTATTTAATAAGTCTAAGTTGCTGAAATAAGGCCATTTAATAAGCCTAAGTTGCTGAAATAAGCATATTTAATAAGCCTAAGTTGCTGAAATAAGTATATTTAATAAGCATAAGTTGCTGAAATAAACCTATTTAATGAGTCTAAGTTGCTGAAATAAGGCTATTTAATAAGTCTAAGTTGCTGAAATAAGCATTTTTAATCAGCGTAAGTTGCTGAAATAAGTCTATTTAATAATCCCAAGTTGCTGAAATAAGCCTACTTAATTAGGCTATTTAATAAGCCTAAGTTGCTGAAATAAGCCAATTTAATAAGCGTAAGTTGCTGAAATAAGGATATTTAATAAGTCTAAGTTGCTGAAATAAGCCTATTTAATAAGCCTAAGTTGCTGAAATAAGCCCATTTAATAAACCTATTAAATAAGCCTAAGTTGGTGAAATAAGCCTATTTAATAAGCCTATTTAATAAGCCTATTTAATAGACCTATTTAATAAGTCTAAGTTGCTGAAATAAGCCTATTTAATAAGCCTATTTAATAGGCCTATTTAATAAGTCTAAGTTGCTGAAAGAAGCCTATTTAATAAGCCTAAGTTGCTGAATTAGCCTATTTAATAAGCCTATGTTGCTGAAATAAGCCTATTTAATAAGCCTAAGTTGATGAAATAAGCCTATTTAATAAGCCTAAGTTGCTGAATAAACCTATTTAATAAGTCTAAGTTGCTGAAATAAGCCTATTTAATAAGGCTATTTAATGAGCCTAAGTTGCTGAATAAGCCTATTTAATAAGTCTAAGTTGCTGAAATAAGGCTATTTAATAAGCCTACGTTGCTGAAATAAGGCTATTTAATAAGTTTAAGTTGCTGAAATAAGCCTATTTAATAAGCCTACATTGCTGAAATAAGCCTATTTAATAATGCTATTTAATAAGCCTAAGTTGCTGAAATAAGCCTATTTAATAAGGCTATTTAATAAGCATAAGTTGCTGAAATAAGCTTATTTAATAAGCCTAAGTTGCTGAAATAAGCCTATTTAATAAGGCTATTTAATAAGTCTATTTAATAAGCCTATTTAATAAGTATTTAATGCGCCTATTTAATAAGCCTATTTATTGAGCCTATTTAATAAGCCTATTTATTGTGCCTATTTAATAAGCCTATTTATCTTGCCTATTTAATAAGCCTATTTATTGAGCCTATTTAATAAGCCTATTTAATAAGTCTATTTAATAAGCCTATTTAATAGGCCTATTTAATAAGTTTAAGTTGCTGAAATAAGCCTATTTAATAAGCCTATTTAATAGGCCTATTTAATAGGCCTATTTAATAAGTCTACGTTGCTGAAATAAGCCTATTTAATAAGCCTAAGTTTCTGAATGAGCCTATTTAATAAGCCTAAGTTGCTGAAATAAGCCTATTAAATAAGCCTAAGTTGCTGAAAAAAAACTATTAAATAAGCCTAAGTTGCTGAATAAGCCTATTTAATAAGCCTAAGTTGCTGAAATAAGCCCATTTAATAAGCCTATTAAATAAGCCTAAGTTGCTGAAATAAGCCTATTTAATAAGCCTATTTAATAAGCCTATTTAATAGGCCTATTTAATAAGTCTAAGTTGCTGAAATGAGCCTATTTAATAAGCCTATTTAATAGGCCTATTTAATAAGTCTAAGTTGCTGAAATAAGCCTATTTAATAAGCCTAAGTTGCTGAATGAGCCTATTTAATAAGCCTATGTTGCTGAAATAAGCCTATTTAATAAGCCTAAGTTGCTGAATAAGCCTATTTAATAAGCCTAAGTTGCTGAATAAACCTATTTAATAAGTCTAAGTTGCTGAAATAAGCCTATTTAATTAGGCTATTTAATAAGCCTAAGTTGCTGAATAAGCCTATTTAATAAGTCTAAGTTGCTGAAATAAGGCTATTTAATAAGCCTACGTTGCTGAAATAAGGCTATTTAATAAGTTTAAGTTGCTGAAATAAGCCTATTTAATAAGCCTACATTGCTGAAATAAGCCTATTTAATAAGCCTATTTAATAGGCCTATTTAATAAGTCTAAGTTGCTGAAAGAAGCCTATTTAATAAGCCTAAGTTGCTGAATGAGCCTATTTAATAAGCCTATGTTGCTGAAATAAGCCTATTTAATAAGCCTAAGTTGCTGAATAAGCCTATTTAATAAGCCTAAGTTGCTGAATAAACCTATTTAATAAGTCTAAGTTGCTGAAATAAGCCTATTTAATAAGGCTATTTAATGAGCCTAAGTTGCTGAATAAGCCTATTTAATAAGTCTAAGTTGCTGAAATAAGGCTATTTAATAAGCCTACGTTGCTGAAATAAGGCTATTTAATAAGTTTAAGTTGCTGAAATAAGCCTATTTAATAAGCCTACATTGCTGAAATAAGCCTATTTAATAAGGCTATTTAATGAGCCTAAGTTGCTGAAATAAGCCTATTTAATAAGCCTAAGTTTCTGAACTAAGCCTATTTAAAAAGGTATATTTAATAAGTCTAAGTTGCTGAAATAAACCTATTTAATAAGCCTAAGTTGCTGAAATAAGCCTATTTAATAAGGCTATTTAATAAGCATAAGTTGCTGAAATAAGCTTATTTAATAAGCCTAAGTTGCTGAAATAAGCCTATTTAATAAGGCTATTTAATAAGTCTATTTAATAAGCCTATTTAATAAGTATTTAATGCGCCTATTTAATAAGCCTATTTATTGAGCCTATTTAATGAGCCTATTTATTGAGCCTATTTAATAAGCATATTTATTGTGCCTATTTAATAAGCCTATTTATTGAGCCTATTTAATAAGCCTATTTAATAAGTCTATTTAATAAGCCTATTTAATAGGCCTATTTAATAAGTTTAAGTTGCTGAAATAAGCCTATTTAATAAGCCTATTTAATAGGCCTATTTAATAAGTCTACGTTGCTGAAATAAGCCTATTTAATAAGCCTAAGTTTCTGAATGAGCCTATTTAATAAGCCTAAGTTGCTGAAATAAGCCTATTAAATAAGCCTAAGTTGCTGAAAAAAACCTATTAAATAAGCCTAAGTTGCTGAATAAGCCTATTTAATAAGCCTAAGTTGCTGAAATAAGCCCATTTAATAAGCCTATTAAATAAGCCTAAGTTGCTGAAATAAGCCTATTTAATAAGCCTATTTAATAAGCCTATTTAATAGGCCTATTTAATAAGTCTAAGTTGCTGAAATAAGCCTATTTAATAAGCCTATTTAATAGGCCTTTTTAATAAGTCTAAGTTGCTGAAATAAGCCTATTTAATAAGCCTAAGTTGCTGAATGAGCCTATTTAATAAGCCTATGTTGCTGAAATAAGCCTATTTAATAAGCCTAAGTTGCTGAATAAGCCTATTTAATAAGCCTAAGTTGCTAAATAAACCTATTTAATAAGTCTAAGTTGCTGAAATAAGCCTATTTAATAAGGCTATTTAATAAGCCTAAGTTGCTGAATAAGCCTATTTAATAAGTCTAAGTTGCTGAAATAAGGCTATTTAATAAGCCTACGTTGCTGAAATAAGGCTATTTAATAAGTTTAAGTTGCTGAAATAAGCCTATTTAATAAGCCTACATTGCTGAAATAAGCCTATTTAATAAGGCTATTTAATGAGCCTAAGTTGCTGAAATAAACCTATTTAAAAATGCTATTTAATAAGCCTAAGTTGCTGAAATAAGCCTATTTAATAAGGCTATTTAATAAGCATAAGTTGCTGAAATAAGCTTATTTAATAAGCCTAAGTTGCTGAAATAAGCCTATTTAATAAGGCTATTTAATAAGTCTATTTAATAAGCCTATTTAATAAGTATTTAATGCGCCTATTTAATAAGCCTATTTATTGAGCCTATTTAATAAGCCTATTTATTGAGCCTATTTAATAAGCCTATTTATTGAGCCTATTTAATAAGCCTATTTATTGAGCCTATTTAATAAGCCTATTTAATAAGTCTATTTAATAAGCCTATTTAATAGGCCTATTTAATAAGTTTAAGTTGCTGAAATAAGCCTATTTAATATACCTATTTAATAGGCCTATTTAATAAGTCTAAGTTGCTGAAATAAGCCTATTTAAAAAGCCTAAGTTTCTGAATGAGCCTATTTAATAAGCCTAAGTTGCTGAAATAAGCCTATTAAATAAGCCTAAGTTGCTGAAAAAAACCTATTAAATAAGCCTAAGTTGCTGAATAAGCCTATTTAATAAGCCTAAGTTGCTGAATAAACCTATTTAATAAGTCTAAGTTGCTGAAATAAGCATATTTAATAAGACTATTTAATAAGTCTAAGTTGCTGAAATAAACCTATTTAAAATGCTATTTAATAAGCCTAAGTTGCTGAAATAAACCTGCTTAATAAGGCTATTTAATAAAAATAAGTTGCTGAAATAAGCTTATTTAATAAGCCTAAGTTGCTGAAATAAGCCTATTTAATAAGCCTATTTATTGAGCCTATTTAATAAGCCTATTTATTGTGCATATTTAATACGCCTATTTATTGAGCCTATTTAATAAGCCTATTTATTGAGCCTATTTAATAAGCCTATTTAATAAGTCTATTTAATAAACCTATTTAATAAGCCTATTTAATAAACCTATTTATTGAGCCTATTTCATAAGCCTATTTAATAAGCCTATTTATTGAGCCTATTTAATAAGTCTATTTAATAAGCCTATTTAATAAGTATTTAATGCGCCTATTTAATAAGCCTATTTATTGAGCCTATTTAATAAGCCTATTTATTGAGGCTATTTAATAAGCCTATTTATTGAGCCTATTTAATAAGCCTATTTATTGAGCCTATTTAATAAGCCTATTTAATAAGTCTATTTAATAAGCCTATTTAATAGGCCTATTTAATAAGTCTAAGTTGCTGAAATAAGCCTATTTAATAAGCCTATTTAATAGGCCTATTTAATAAGTCTAAGTTGCTGAAATAAGCCTCTTTAATAAGCCTAAGTTTCTGAATGAGCCTATTTAATAAGCCTAAGTTGCTGAAATAAGCCTATTAAATAAGCCCAAGTTGCTGAAAAAAGCCTATTAAATAAGCCTAAGTTGCTGAATAAGCCTATTTAATAAGTCTAAGTTGCTGAAATAAGCATATTTAATAAGGCTATTTAATAAGTCTAAGTTGCTGAAATAAACCTATTTAAAAATGCTATTTAATAAGCCTAAGTTGCTGAAATAAACCTGCTTAATAAGGCTATTTAATAAAAATAAGTTGCTGAAATAAGCTTATTTAATAAGCCTAAGTTGCTGAAATAAGCCTATTTAATAAGGCTCTTTAATAAGTCTAAGTTGCTGAAATAAACCTATTTAATAAGCCTAAGTTGCTAAAATAAGCCTATTTAATGAGGCTATTTAATAAGTCTATTTAATAAGCCTATTTAATAAGCCTATTTAGTAAGCCTATTTAATAAGCCTATTTAATAAGTCTATTTAATAAGTCTATTTAATAAGTATTTAATGAGCCTATTTAATAAGCCTATTTATTGAGCCTATTTAATAAGCCTATTTATTGAGCCTATTTAATAAGCCTATTTATTGAGCCTATTTAATAAGCCTATTTATTGAGCCTATTTAATAAGCCTATTTAATAAGTCTATTTAATAAACCTATTTAATAAGCCTTTTTAATAAGCCTATTTATTGAGCCTATTTCATAAGCCTATTTAATAAGCCTATTTATTGAGCCTATTTAATAAGTCTATTTAATAAGCCTATTTAATAAGCCTAATTAATAAGTATTTAATGAGTCTATTTAATAAGTCTATTTAATAAGCCTATTTAATAGGCCTATTTAATAAGTCTAAGTTGCTGAAATAAACCTATTTAAAAATGCTATTTATTAAGCCTATTTTGCCGAAATAAGCCTATTTAAAAAGGCTCTTTAATAAGTCTAAGTTGCTGAAATAAACCTATTTAATAAGCCTAAGTTGCTAAAATAAGCCTATTTAATGAGGCTATTTAATAAGTCTATTTAATAAGCCTAAGTTGCTGAATGAGCCTATTTAATAAGCCTATGTTGCTGAAATAAGCCTATTTAATAAGCCTAAGTTGCTGAATAAGCCTATTTAATAAGCCTAAGTTGCTGAATAAACCTATTTAATAAGTCTAAGTTGCTGAAATAAGCCTATTTAATTAGGCTATTTAATAAGCCTAAGTTGCTGAATAAGCCTATTTAATAAGTCTAAGTTGCTGAAATAAGGCTATTTAATAAGCCTACGTTGCTGAAATAAGGCTATTTAATAAGTTTAAGTTGCTGAAATAAGCCTATTTAATAAGCCTACATTGCTGAAATAAGCCTATTTAATAAGCCTATTTAATAGGCCTATTTAATAAGTCTAAGTTGCTGAAAGAAGCCTATTTAATAAGCCTAAGTTGCTGAATGAGCCTATTTAATAAGCCTATGTTGCTGAAATAAGCCTATTTAATAAGCCTAAGTTGCTGAATAAGCCTATTTAATAAGCCTAAGTTGCTGAATAAACCTATTTAATAAGTCTAAGTTGCTGAAATAAGCCTATTTAATAAGGCTATTTAATGAGCCTAAGTTGCTGAATAAGCCTATTTAATAAGTCTAAGTTGCTGAAATAAGGCTATTTAATAAGCCTACGTTGCTGAAATAAGGCTATTTAATAAGTTTAAGTTGCTGAAATAAGCCTATTTAATAAGCCTACATTGCTGAAATAAGCCTATTTAATAAGGCTATTTAATGAGCCTAAGTTGCTGAAATAAGCCTATTTAATAAGCCTAAGTTTCTGAACTAAGCCTATTTAAAAAGGTATATTTAATAAGTCTAAGTTGCTGAAATAAACCTATTTAATAAGCCTAAGTTGCTGAAATAAGCCTATTTAATAAGGCTATTTAATAAGCATAAGTTGCTGAAATAAGCTTATTTAATAAGCCTAAGTTGCTGAAATAAGCCTATTTAATAAGGCTATTTAATAAGTCTATTTAATAAGCCTATTTAATAAGTATTTAATGCGCCTATTTAATAAGCCTATTTATTGAGCCTATTTAATGAGCCTATTTATTGAGCCTATTTAATAAGCATATTTATTGTGCCTATTTAATAAGCCTATTTATTGAGCCTATTTAATAAGCCTATTTAATAAGTCTATTTAATAAGCCTATTTAATAGGCCTATTTAATAAGTTTAAGTTGCTGAAATAAGCCTATTTAATAAGCCTATTTAATAGGCCTATTTAATAAGTCTACGTTGCTGAAATAAGCCTATTTAATAAGCCTAAGTTTCTGAATGAGCCTATTTAATAAGCCTAAGTTGCTGAAATAAGCCTATTAAATAAGCCTAAGTTGCTGAAAAAAACCTATTAAATAAGCCTAAGTTGCTGAATAAGCCTATTTAATAAGCCTAAGTTGCTGAAATAAGCCCATTTAATAAGCCTATTAAATAAGCCTAAGTTGCTGAAATAAGCCTATTTAATAAGCCTATTTAATAAGCCTATTTAATAGGCCTATTTAATAAGTCTAAGTTGCTGAAATAAGCCTATTTAATAAGCCTATTTAATAGGCCTTTTTAATAAGTCTAAGTTGCTGAAATAAGCCTATTTAATAAGCCTAAGTTGCTGAATGAGCCTATTTAATAAGCCTATGTTGCTGAAATAAGCCTATTTAATAAGCCTAAGTTGCTGAATAAGCCTATTTAATAAGCCTAAGTTGCTAAATAAACCTATTTAATAAGTCTAAGTTGCTGAAATAAGCCTATTTAATAAGGCTATTTAATAAGCCTAAGTTGCTGAATAAGCCTATTTAATAAGTCTAAGTTGCTGAAATAAGGCTATTTAATAAGCCTACGTTGCTGAAATAAGGCTATTTAATAAGTTTAAGTTGCTGAAATAAGCCTATTTAATAAGCCTACATTGCTGAAATAAGCCTATTTAATAAGGCTATTTAATGAGCCTAAGTTGCTGAAATAAACCTATTTAAAAATGCTATTTAATAAGCCTAAGTTGCTGAAATAAGCCTATTTAATAAGGCTATTTAATAAGCATAAGTTGCTGAAATAAGCTTATTTAATAAGCCTAAGTTGCTGAAATAAGCCTATTTAATAAGGCTATTTAATAAGTCTATTTAATAAGCCTATTTAATAAGTATTTAATGCGCCTATTTAATAAGCCTATTTATTGAGCCTATTTAATAAGCCTATTTATTGAGCCTATTTAATAAGCCTATTTATTGAGCCTATTTAATAAGCCTATTTATTGAGCCTATTTAATAAGCCTATTTAATAAGTCTATTTAATAAGCCTATTTAATAGGCCTATTTAATAAGTTTAAGTTGCTGAAATAAGCCTATTTAATATACCTATTTAATAGGCCTATTTAATAAGTCTAAGTTGCTGAAATAAGCCTATTTAAAAAGCCTAAGTTTCTGAATGAGCCTATTTAATAAGCCTAAGTTGCTGAAATAAGCCTATTAAATAAGCCTAAGTTGCTGAAAAAAACCTATTAAATAAGCCTAAGTTGCTGAATAAGCCTATTTAATAAGCCTAAGTTGCTGAATAAACCTATTTAATAAGTCTAAGTTGCTGAAATAAGCATATTTAATAAGACTATTTAATAAGTCTAAGTTGCTGAAATAAACCTATTTAAAATGCTATTTAATAAGCCTAAGTTGCTGAAATAAACCTGCTTAATAAGGCTATTTAATAAAAATAAGTTGCTGAAATAAGCTTATTTAATAAGCCTAAGTTGCTGAAATAAGCCTATTTAATAAGCCTATTTATTGAGCCTATTTAATAAGCCTATTTATTGTGCATATTTAATACGCCTATTTATTGAGCCTATTTAATAAGCCTATTTATTGAGCCTATTTAATAAGCCTATTTAATAAGTCTATTTAATAAACCTATTTAATAAGCCTATTTAATAAACCTATTTATTGAGCCTATTTCATAAGCCTATTTAATAAGCCTATTTATTGAGCCTATTTAATAAGTCTATTTAATAAGCCTATTTAATAAGTATTTAATGCGCCTATTTAATAAGCCTATTTATTGAGCCTATTTAATAAGCCTATTTATTGAGGCTATTTAAGAAGCCTATTTATTGAGCCTATTTAATAAGCCTATTTATTGAGCCTATTTAATAAGCCTATTTAATAAGTCTATTTAATAAGCCTATTTAATAGGCCTATTTAATAAGTCTAAGTTGCTGAAATAAGCCTATTTAATAAGCCTATTTAATAGGCCTATTTAATAAGTCTAAGTTGCTGAAATAAGCCTCTTTAATAAGCCTAAGTTTCTGAATGAGCCTATTTAATAAGCCTAAGTTGCTGAAATAAGCCTATTAAATAAGCCCAAGTTGCTGAAAAAAGCCTATTAAATAAGCCTAAGTTGCTGAATAAGCCTATTTAATAAGTCTAAGTTGCTGAAATAAGCATATTTAATAAGGCTATTTAATAAGTCTAAGTTGCTGAAATAAACCTATTTAAAAATGCTATTTAATAAGCCTAAGTTGCTGAAATAAACCTGCTTAATAAGGCTATTTAATAAAAATAAGTTGCTGAAATAAGCTTATTTAATAAGCCTAAGTTGCTGAAATAAGCCTATTTAATAAGGCTCTTTAATAAGTCTAAGTTGCTGAAATAAACCTATTTAATAAGCCTAAGTTGCTAAAATAAGCCTATTTAATGAGGCTATTTAATAAGTCTATTTAATAAGCCTATTTAATAAGCCTATTTAGTAAGCCTATTTAATAAGCCTATTTAATAAGTCTATTTAATAAGTCTATTTAATAAGTATTTAATGAGCCTATTTAATAAGCCTATTTATTGAGCCTATTTAATAAGCCTATTTATTGAGCCTATTTAATAAGCCTATTTATTGAGCCTATTTAATAAGCCTATTTATTGAGCCTATTTAATAAGCCTATTTAATAAGTCTATTTAATAAACCTATTTAATAAGCCTTTTTAATAAGCCTATTTATTGAGCCTATTTCATAAGCCTATTTAATAAGCCTATTTATTGAGCCTATTTAATAAGTCTATTTAATAAGCCTATTTAATAAGCCTAATTAATAAGTATTTAATGAGTCTATTTAATAAGTCTATTTAATAAGCCTATTTAATAGGCCTATTTAATAAGTCTAAGTTGCTGAAATAAACCTATTTAAAAATGCTATTTATTAAGCCTATTTTGCCGAAATAAGCCTATTTAAAAAGGCTCTTTAATAAGTCTAAGTTGCTGAAATAAACCTATTTAATAAGCCTAAGTTGCTAAAATAAGCCTATTTAATGAGGCTATTTAATAAGTCTATTTAATAAGCCTATTTAATAAGCCTATTTAGTAAGCCTATTTAATAAGCCTATTTAATAAGTCTATTTAATAAGTCTATTTAATAAGTATTTAATGAGCCTATTTAATAAGCCTATTTATTGAGCCTATTTAATAAGCCTATTTATTGAGCCTATTTAATAAGCCTATTTATTGAGCCTATTTAATAAGCCTATTTATTGAGCCTATTTAATAAGCCTATTTAATAAGTCTATTTAATAAACCTATTTAATAAGCCTTTTTAATAAGCCTATTTATTGAGCCTATTTCATAAGCCTATTTAATAAGCCTATTTATTGAGCCTATTTAATAAGTCTATTTAATAAGCCTATTTAATAAGCCTAATTAATAAGTATTTATTGAGCCTATTTCATAAGCCTATTTAATAAGCCTATTTATTGAGCCTATTTAATAAGTCTATTTAATAAGCCTATTTAATAAGCCTAATTAATAAGTATTTAATGAGTCTATTTAATAAGCCTATTTAATAAACCTATTTATTGAGCCTATTTCATAAGCCTATTTAATAAGCCTATTTATTGAGCCTATTTAATAAGTCTATTTAATAAGCCTATTTAATAAGTATTTAATGCGCCTATTTAATAAGCCTATTTATTGAGCCTATTTAATAAGCCTATTTATTGAGCCTATTTAATAAGCCTATTTATTGAGCCTATTTAATAAGCCTATTTATTGAGCCTATTTAATAAGCCTATTTAATAAGTCTATTTAATAAGCCTATTTAATAGGCCTATTTAATAAATCTAAGTTGCTGAAATAAGCCTATTTAATAAGCCTATTTAATAGGCCTATTTAATAAGTCTAAGTTGCTGAAATAAGCCTCTTTAATAAGCCTAAGTTTCTGAATGAGCCTATTTAATAAGCCTAAGTTGCTGAAATAAGCCTATTAAATAAGCCCAAGTTGCTGAAAAAAGCCTATTAAATAAGCCTAAGTTGCTGAATAAGCCTATTTAATAAGTCTAAGTTGCTGAAATAAGCATATTTAATAAGGCTATTTAATAAGTCTAAGTTGCTGAACAAAACCTATTTAAAAATGCTATTTAATAAGCCTAAGTTGCTGAAATAAGCCTATTTAATAATGCTCTTTAATAAGTCTAAGTTGCTGAAATAAACCTATTTAATAAGCCTAAGTTGCTAAAATAAGCCTATTTAATGAGGCTATTTAATAAGTCTATTTAATAAGCCTATTTAATAAGCCTATTTAGTAAGCCTATTTAATAAGCCTATTTAATAAGTCTATTTAATAAGTCTATTTAATAAGTATTTAATGAGCCTATTTAATAAGCCTATTTATTGAGCCTATTTAATAAGCCTATTTATTGAGCCTATTTAATAAGCCTATTTATTGAGCCTATTTAATAAGCCTATTTATTGAGCCTATTTAATAAGCCTATTAAATAAGTCTATTTAATAAACCTATTTAATAAGCCTTTTTAATAAGCCTATTTATTGAGCCTATTTCATAAGCCTATTTAATAAGCCTATTTATTGAGCCTATTTAATAAGTCTATTTAATAAGCCTATTTAATAAGCCTAATTAATAAGTATTTAATGAGTCTATTTAATAAGTCTATTTAATAAGCCTATTTAATAGGCCTATTTAATAAGTCTAAGTTGCTGAAATAAGCCTATTTAATAAGCCTATTTAATAGGCCTATTTAATAAGTCTAAGTTGCTGAAATAGGCCTATTTAATAAGCCTAAGTTTCTGAATGAGCCTATTTAATAAGCCTAAGTTGCTGAAATAAGCCTATTTAATAAGCCTAAGTTGCTGAATAAGCCTATTTAATAAGCCTAAGTTGCTGAAATAAGCCTCTTTAATAAGCCTAAGTTTCTGAATGAGCCTATTTAATAAGCCTAAGTTGCTGAAATAAGCCTATTAAATAAGCCCAAGTTGCTGAAAAAAGCCTATTAAATAAGCCTAAGTTGCTGAATAAGCCTATTTAATAAGTCTAAGTTGCTGAAATAAGCATATTTAATAAGGCTATTTAATAAGTCTAAGTTGCTGAAATAAACCTATTTAAAAATGCTATTTAATAAGCCTAAGTTGCTGAAATAAGCCTATTTAATAAGGCTCTTTAATAAGTCTAAGTCTAATAAGGCTATTTAATAAAAATAAGTTGCTGAAATAAGCTTATTTAATAAGCCTAAGTTGCTGAAATAAGCCTATTTAATAAGGCTCTTTAATAAGTCTAAGTTGCTGAAATAAACCTATTTAATAAGCCTAAGTTGCTAAAATAAGCCTATTTAATGAGGCTATTTAATAAGTCTATTTAATAAGCCTATTTAATAAGCCTATTTAGTAAGCCTATTTAATAAGCCTATTTAATAAGTCTATTTAATAAGTCTATTTAATAAGTATTTAATGAGCCTATTTAATAAGCCTATTTATTGAGCCTATTTAATAAGCCTATTTATTGAGCCTATTTAATAAGCCTATTTATTGAGCCTATTTAATAAGCCTATTTATTGAGCCTATTTAATAAGCCTATTAAATAAGTCTATTTAATAAACCTATTTAATAAGCCTTTTTAATAAGCCTATTTATTGAGCCTATTTCATAAGCCTATTTAATAAGCCTATTTATTGAGCCTATTTAATAAGTCTATTTAATAAGCCTATTTAATAAGCCTAATTAATAAGTATTTAATGAGTCTATTTAATAAGCCTATTTAATAAACCTATTTATTGAGCCTATTTCATAAGCCTATTTAATAAGCCTATTTATTGAGCCTATTTAATAAGTCTATTTAATAAGCCTATTTAATAAGTATTTAATGCGCCTATTTAATAAGCCTATTTATTGAGCCTATTTAATAAGCCTATTTATTGAGCCTATTTAATAAGCCTATTTATTGAGCCTATTTAATAAGCCTATTTATTGAGCCTATTTAATAAGCCTATTTAATAAGTCTATTTAATAAGCCTATTTAATAGGCCTATTTAATAAGTCTAAGTTGCTGAAATAAGCCTATTTAATAATCCTATTTAATAGGCCTATTTAATAAGTCTAAGTTGCTGAAATAAGCCTCTTTAATAAGCCTAAGTTTCTGAATGAGCCTATTTAATAAGCCTAAGTTGCTGAAATAAGCCTATTAAATAAGCCCAAGTTGCTGAAAAAAGCCTATTAAATAAGCCTAAGTTGCTGAATAAGCCTATTTAATAAGTCTAAGTTGCTGAAATAAGCATATTTAATAAGGCTATTTAATAAGTCTAAGTTGCTGAAATAAACCTATTTAAAAATTGCTATTTAATAAGCCTAAGTTGCTGAAATAAGCCTATTTAATAAGGCTCTTTAATAAGTCTAAGTTGCTGAAATAAACCTATTTAATAAGCCTAAGTTGCTAAAATAAGCCTATTTAATGAGGCTATTTAATAAGTCTATTTAATAAGCCTATTTAATAAGCCTATTTAGTAAGCCTATTTAATAAGCCTATTTAATAAGTCTATTTAATAAGTCTATTTAATAAGTATTTAATGAGCTTATTTAATAAGCCTATTTATTGAGCCTATTTAATAAGCCTATTTATTGAGCCTATTTAATAAGCCTATTTATTGAGCCTATTTAATAAGCCTATTTATTGAGCCTATTTAATAAGCCTATTAAATAAGTCTATTTAATAAACCTATTTAATAAGCCTTTTTAATACGCCTATTTATTGAGCCTATTTCATAAGCCTATTTAATAAGCCTATTTATTGAGCCTATTTAATAAGTCTATTTAATAAGCCTATTTAATAAGCCTAATTAATAAGTATTTAATGAGTCTATTTAATAAGTCTATTTAATAAGCCTATTTAATAGGCCTATTTAATAAGTCTAAGTTGCTGAAATAAGCCTATTTAATAAGCCTATTTAATAGGCCTATTTAATAAGTCTAAGTTGCTGAAATAGGCCTATTTAATAAGCCTAAGTTTCTGAATGAGCCTATTTAATAAGCCTAAGTTGCTGAAATAAGCCTATTTAATAAGCCTAAGTTCCTGAATAAGCCTATTTAATAAGCCTAAGTTGCTGAAATAAGCCTCTTTAATAAGCCTAAGTTTCTGAATGAGCTTATTTAATAAGCCTAAGTTGCTGAAATAAGCCTATTAAATAAGCCCAAGTTGCTGAAAAAAGCCTATTAAATAAGCCTAAGTTGCTGAATAAGCCTATTTAATAAGTCTAAGTTGCTGAAATAAGCATATTTAATAAGGCTATTTAATAAGTCTAAGTTGCTGAAATAAACCTATTTAAAAATGCTATTTAATAAGCCTAAGTTGCTGAAATAAGCCTATTTAATAAGGCTCTTTAATAAGTCTAAGTCTAATAAGGCTATTTAATAAAAAATAAGTTGCTGAAATAAGCTTATTTAATAAGCCTAAGTTGCTGAAATAAGACTATTTAATAAGGCTCTTTAATAAGTCTAAGTTGCTGAAATAAACCTATTTAATAAGCCTAAGTTGCTAAAATAAGCCTATTTAATGAGGCTATTTAATAAGTCTATTTAATAAGCCTATTTAATAAGCCTATTTAGTAAGCCTATTTAATAAGCCTATTTAATAAGTCTATTTAATAAGTCTATTTAATAAGTATTTAATGAGCCTATTTAATAAGCCTATTTATTGAGCCTATTTAATAAGCCTATTTATTGAGCCTATTTAATAAGCCTATTTATTGAGCCTATTTAATAAGCCTATTTATTGAGCCTATTTAATAAGCCTATTAAATAAGTCTATTTAATAAACCTATTTAATAAGCCTTTTTAATAAGCCTATTTATTGAGCCTATTTCATAAGCCTATTTAATAAGCCTATTTATTGAGCCTATTTAATAAGTCTATTTAATAAGCCTATTTAATAAGCCTAATTAATAAGTATTTAATGAGTCTATTTAATAAGTCTATTTAATAAGCCTATTTAATAGGCCTATTTAATAAGTCAAGTTGCTGAAATAAGCCTATTTAATAAGCCTATTTAATAGGCCTATTTAATAAGTCTAAGTTGCTGAAATAGGCCTATTTAATAAGCCTAAGTTTCTGAATGAGCCTATTTAATAAGCCTAAGTTGCTCAAATAAGCCTATTTAATAAGCCTAAGTTGCTGAATAAGCCTATTTAATAAGCCTAAGTTGCTGAAATAAGCCTATTTAATAAGTTTAAGTTGCTGAAATAAGGCTATTTAATAAGCCTAAGTTGCTGAAATAAGCCTATTTAATAAGCCTAAGTTGCTGAAATAAAGCTATTTAATAAGTCTAAGTTGCTGAAATAAGCCTATTTAATAAGCCTAAATTGCTGAAATAAGTATATTTAATAAGCATAAGTTGCTGAAATAAACCTATTTAATGAGTCTAAGTTGCTTAAATAAGGCTATTTAATAAGTCTAAGTTGCTGAAATAAGCCTTTTCAATCAGTGTAAGTTGCTGAAATAAGTCTATTTAATAAGTCTAAGTTGCTGAAATAAGCCTATTTAATAAGCCTAAGTTGCTGAAATAAGCCCATTTAATAAGCATATTTAATAAGCCTAAGTTGCTGAAATAAGCCTATTTAATAAGCCTATTTAATAAGCCTATTTAATAGGCCTATTTAATAAGTCTAAGTTGCTGAAATAAGCCTATTTAATAAGCCTAAGTTGCTGAATGAGCCTATTTAATTTGCCTAAGTTGCTGAAATAAGCCTATTTAATAAGCCTAAGTTGCTAAATAAGCCTATTTAATAAGCCTAAGTTGCAGAATCAACATATTTAATAAGTCTAAGTTGCTGAAATAAGCCTATTTAATAAGGCTAATTAATAAGCTTAAGTTGCTGAATAAGCATATTTAATAAGTCTAAGTTGCTGAAATAAGGCTATTTAATAAGCCTAAGTTGCTGAAATAAGGCTATTTAATAAGTTTAAGTTGCTGAAATAAGCCTATTTAATAAGCCAAAGTTGCTGAAATAAGCCTATTTAATAAGGCTATTTAATGAGCCTCAGTTGCTGAAATAAGCCTATTTAATAAGCCTAAGTTTCTGAACTAATCCTATTTAAAAAGGTATATTTAATAAGTCTAAGTTGCTGAAATAAACCTATTTAAGAATGCTATTTAATAAGCCTAAGTTGCTGAAATAAACCTGTTTAATAAGGCTATTTAATAAGCATAAGTTGCTGAAATAAGCTTATTTAATAAGCCTAAGTTGCTGAAATAAGCCTATTTAATAAGGCTATTTAATAAGTCTATTTAATAAGCCTATTTAATAAGTATTTAATGCGCCTATTTAATAAGCCTATTTATTGAGCCTATTTAATAAGCCTATTTATTGAGCCTATTTAATAAGCCTATTTATTGAGCCTATTTAATAAGCCTATTTATTGAGCCTATTTAATAAGCCTATTTAATAAGTCTATTTAATAAGCCTATTTAATAAGCCTATTTAATAAGCCTATTTATTGAACCTATTTAATAAGCCTATTTAATAAGCCTATTTATTGAGCCTATTTAATAAGTCTATTTAATAAGCCTATTTAATAAGCCTAATTAATAAGTATTTAATGAGCCTATTTAATAAGTCTATTTAATAAGCCTATTTAATAGGCCTATTTAATAAGTCTAAGTTGCAGAAATAAGCCTATTTAATAAACCTATTTAATAGGCCTATTTAATAAGTCTAAGTTGCTGAAATAAGCCTATTTAATAAGCCTAAGTTTCTGAATGAGCCTATTTAATAAGCCTAAGTTGCTGAAATAAGCCTATTTAATAAGCCTAAGTTGCTGAATAAGCCTATTTAATAAGCCTAAGTTGCTGAAATAAGCCTATTTAAAAAGTTTAAGTTGCTGAAATAAGGCTATTTAATAAGCCTAAGTTGCTGAAATAAGCCTATTAAATAAGCCCAAGTTGCTGAAAAAAGCCTATTAAATAAGCCTAAGTTGCTGAATAAGCCTATTTAATAAGTCTAAGTTGCTGAAATAAGCATATTTAATAAGGCTATTTAATAAGTCTAAGTTGCTGAAATAAACCTATTTAAAAATTGCTATTTAATAAGCCTAAGTTGCTGAAATAAGCCTATTTAATAAGGCTCTTTAATAAGTCTAAGTTGCTGAAATAAACCTATTTAATAAGCCTAAGTTGCTAAAATAAGCCTATTTAATGAGGCTATTTAATAAGTCTATTTAATAAGCCTATTTAATAAGCCTATTTAGTAAGCCTATTTAATAAGCCTATTTAATAAGTCTATTTAATAAGTCTATTTAATAAGTATTTAATGAGCCTATTTAATAAGCCTATTTATTGAGCCTATTTAATAAGCCTATTTATTGAGCCTATTTAATAAGCCTATTTATTGAGCCTATTTAATAAGCCTATTTATTGAGCCTATTTAATAAGCCTATTAAATAAGTCTATTTAATAAACCTATTTAATAAGCCTTTTTAATACGCCTATTTATTGAGCCTATTTCATAAGCCTATTTAATAAGCCTATTTATTGAGCCTATTTAATAAGTCTATTTAATAAGCCTATTTAATAAGCCTAATTAATAAGTATTTAATGAGTCTATTTAATAAGTCTATTTAATAAGCCTATTTAATAGGCCTATTTAATAAGTCTAAGTTGCTGAAATAAGCCTATTTAATAAGCCTAAGTTTCTGAATGAGCCTATTTAATAAGCCTAAGTTGCTGAAATAAGCCTATTTAATAAGACTAAGTTGCTGAATAAGCCTATTTAATAAGCCTAAGTTGCTGAAATAAGCCTCTTTAACAAGCCTAAGTTTCTGAATGAGCCTATTTAATAAGCCTAAGTTGCTGAAATAAGCCTATTAAATAAGCCCAAGTTGCTGAAAAAAGCCTATTAAATAAGCCTAAGTTGCTGAATAAGCCTATTTAATAAGTCTAAGTTGCTGAAATAAGCATATTTAATAAGGCTATTTAATAAGTCTAAGTTGCTGAAATAAACCTATTTAAAAATGCTATTTAATAAGCCTAAGTTGCTGAAATAAGCCTATTTAATAAGGCTCTTTAATAAGTCTAAGTCTAATAAGGCTATTTAATAAAAATAAGTTGCTGAAATAAGCTTATTTAATAAGCCTAAGTTGCTGAAATAAGACTATTTAATAAGGCTCTTTAATAAGTCTAAGTTGCTGAAATAAACCTATTTAATAAGCCTAAGTTGCTAAAATAAGCCTATTTAATGAGGCTATTTAATAAGTCTATTTAATAAGCCTATTTAATAAGCCTATTTAGTAAGCCTTTTTAATAAGCCTATTTAATAAGTCTATTTAATAAGTCTATTTAATAAGTATTTAATGAGCCTATTTAATAAGCCTATTTATTGAGCCTATTTAATAAGCCTATTTATTGAGCCTATTTAATAAGCCTATTTATTGAGCCTATTTAATAAGCCTATTTATTGAGCCTATTTAATAAGCCTATTAAATAAGTCTATTTAATAAACCTATTTAATAAGCCTTTTTGATAAGCCTATTTATTGAGCCTATTTCATAAGCCTATTTAATAAGCCTATTTATTGAGCCTATTTAATAAGTCTATTTAATAAGCCTATTTAATAAGCCTAATTAATAAGTATTTAATGAGTCTATTTAATAAGTCTATTTAATAAGTCTATTTAATAAGCCTATTTAATAAGCCTATTTAGTAAGCCTTTTTAATAAGCCTATTTAATAAGTCTATTTAATAAGTCTATTTAATAAGTATTTAATGAGCCTATTTAATAAGCCTATTTATTGAGCCTATTTAATAAGCCTATTTATTGAGCCTATTTAATAAGCCTATTTATTGAGCCTATTTAATAAGCCTATTTATTGAGCCTATTTAATAAGCCTATTAAATAAGTCTATTTAATAAACCTATTTAATAAGCCTTTTTGATAAGCCTATTTATTGAGCCTATTTCATAAGCCTATTTATTGAGCCTATTTAATAAGTCTATTTAATAAGCCTATTTAATAAGCCTAATTAATAAGTATTTAATGAGTCTATTTAATAAGTCTATTTAATAAGCCTATTTAATAGGCCTATTTAATAAGTCTAAGTTGCTGAAATAAGCCTATTTAATAAGCCTATTTAATAGGCCTATTTAATAAGTCTAAGTTGCTGAAATAGGCCTATTTAATAAGCCTAAGTTTCTGAATGAGCCTATTTAATAAGCCTAAGTTGCTGAAATAAGCCTATTTAATAAGCCTAAGTTGCTGAATAAGCCTATTTAATAAGCCTAAGTTGCTGAAATAAGCCTATTTAATAAGTTTAAGTTGCTGAAATAAGGCTATTTAATAAGCCTAAGTTGCTGAAATAAGCCTATTTAATAAGCCTAAGTTGCTGAAATAAAGCTATTTAATAAGTCTAAGTTGCTGAAATAAGCCTATTTAATAAGCCTAAATTGCTGAAATAAGTATATTTAATAAGCATAAGTTGCTGAAATAAACCTATTTAATGAGTCTAAGTTGCTTAAATAAGGCTATTTAATAAGTCTAAGTTGCTGAAATAAGCCTTTTCAATCAGTGTAAGTTGCTGAAATAAGTCTATTTAATAAGTCTAAGTTGCTGAAATAAGCCTATTTAATAAGCCTAAGTTGCTGAAATAAGCCCATTTAATAAGCATATTTAATAAGCCTAAGTTGCTGAAATAAGCCTATTTAATAAGCCTATTTAATAAGCCTATTTAATAGGCCTATTTAATAAGTCTAAGTTGCTGAAATAAGCCTATTTAATAAGCCTATTTAATAGGCCTATTTAATAAGTCTAAGTTGCTGAAATAAGCCTATTTAATAAGCCTAAGTTGCTGAATGAGCCTATTTAATTTGCCTAAGTTGCTGAAATAAGCCTATTTAATAAGCCTAAGTTGCTAAATAAGCCTATTTAATAAGCCTAAGTTGCAGAATCAACATATTTAATAAGTCTAAGTTGCTGAAATAAGCCTATTTAATAAGGCTAATTAATAAGCTTAAGTTGCTGAATAAGCCTATTTAATAAGTCTAAGTTGCTGAAATAAGGCTATTTAATAAGCCTAAGTTGCTGAAATAAGGCTATTTAATAAGTTTAAGTTGCTGAAATAAGCCTATTTAATAAGCCAAAGTTGCTGAAATAAGCCTATTTAATAAGGCTATTTAATGAGCCTCAGTTGCTGAAATAAGCCTATTTAATAAGCCTAAGTTTCTGAACTAATCCTATTTAAAAAGGTATATTTAATAAGTCTAAGTTGCTGAAATAAACCTATTTAAGAATGCTATTTAATAAGCCTAAGTTGCTGAAATAAACCTGTTTAATAAGGCTATTTAATAAGCATAAGTTGCTGAAATAAGCTTATTTAATAAGCCTAAGTTGCTGAAATAAGCCTATTTAATAAGGCTATTTAATAAGTCTATTTAATAAGCCTATTTAATAAGTATTTAATGCGCCTATTTAATAAGCCTATTTATTGAGACTATTTAATAAGCCTATTTATTGAGCCTATTTAATAAGCCTATTTATTGAGCCTATTTAATAAGCCTATTTATTGAGCCTATTTAATAAGCCTATTTAATAAGTCTATTTAATAAGCCTATTTAATAAGCCTATTTAATAAGCCTATTTATTGAGCCTATTTAATAAGCCTATTTAATAAGCCTATTTATTGAGCCTATTTAATAAGTCTATTTAATAAGCCTATTTAATAAGCCTAATTAATAAGTATTTAATGAGCCTATTTAATAAGTCTATTTAATAAGCCTATTTAATAGGCCTATTTAATAAGTCTAAGTTGCAGAAATAAGCCTATTTAATAAACCTATTTAATAGGCCTATTTAATAAGTCTAAGTTGCTGAAATAAGCCTATTTAATAAGCCTAAGTTTCTGAATGAGCCTATTTAATAAGCCTAAGTTGCTGAAATAAGCCTATTTAATAAGCCTAAGTTGCTGAATAAGCCTATTTAATAAGCCTAAGTTGCTGAAATAAGCCTATTTAAAAAGTTTAAGTTGCTGAAATAAGGCTATTTAATAAGCCTAAGTTGCTGAAATAAGCCTATTTAATAAGCCTAAGTTGCTGAAATAAAGCTATTTAATAAGTCTAAGTTGCTGAAATAAGCCTATTTAATAAGCCTAAGTTGCTGAAATAAGTATATTTAATAAGCATAAGTTGCTGAAATAAACCTATTTAATGAGTCTAAGTTGCTGAAATAAAGCTATTTAATAAGTCTAAGTTGCTGAAATAAGCATTTTTAATCAGCGTAAGTTGCTGAAATAAGTCTATTTAATAATCCCAAGTTGCTGAAATAAGCCTACTTAATTAGGCTATTTAATAAGCCTAAGTTGCTGAAATAAGCCTATTTAATAAGCGTAAGTTGCTGAAATAAGGCTATTTAATAAGTCTAAGTTGCTGAAATAAGCCTATTTAATAAGCCTAAGTTGCTGAAATAAGCCCATTTAATAAGCCTATTAAATAAGCCTAAGTTGCTGAAATAAGCCTATTTAATAAGCCTATTTAATAAGCCTATTTAATAAGCCTATTAAATAAGCCTAAGTTGCTGAAATAAGCCTATTTATTGAGCCTATTTAATAAGTCTATTTAATAAGCCTATTTAATAAGTATTTAATGCGCCTATTTAATAAGCCTATTTATTGAGCCTATTTAATAAGCCTATTTATTGAGCCTATTTAATAAGCCTATTTATTGAGCCTATTTAATAAGCCTATTTATTGAGCCTATTTAATAAGCCTATTTAATATGTCTATTTAATAAGCCTATTTAATAGGCCTATTTAATAAGTCTAAGTTGCTGAAATAAGCCTATTTAATAAGCCTATTTAATAGGCCTATTTAATAAGTGTAAGTTGCTGAAATAAGCCTATTTAATAAGCCTAAGTTTCTGAATGAGCCTATTTAATAAGCCTAAGTTGCTGAAATAAGCCTATTAAATAAGCCTAAGTTGCTGATAAAAGCCTATTAAATAAGCCTAAGTTGCTGAATAAGCCTATTTAATAAGACTAAGTTGCTGAATAAACCTATTTAATAAGTCTAAGTTGCTGAAATAAGTATATTTAATAAGGCTATTTAATAAGTCTAAGTTGCTGAAATAAACCTATTTAAAAATGCTATTTAATAAGCCTAAGTTGCTGAAATAAACCTGCTTAATAAGGCTATTTAATAAAAATAAGTTGCTGAAATAAGCTTATTTAATAAGCCTAAGTTGCTGAAATAAGCCTATTTAATAAGGCTCTTTAAAAAGTCTAAGTTGCTGAAATAAACCTATTTAATAAGCCTAAGTTGCTAAAATAAGCCTATTTAATGAGGCTATTTAATAAGTCTATTTAATAAGCCTATTTAAAAGCCTATTTAATAAGCCTATTTAATAAGCCTATTTAATAAGTCTATTTAATAAGTCTATTTAATAAGTATTTAATGAGCCTATATAATAAGCCTATTTATTGAGCCTATTTAATAAGCCTATTTATTAAGCCTATTTAATAAGCCTATTTATTGAGCATATTTAATAAGCCTATTTATTGAGCCTATTTAATAAGCCTATTTAATAAGTCTATTTAATAAACCTATTTAATAAGCCTATTTAATAAGCCTATTTATTGAGCCTATTTCATAAGCCTATTTCATAAGCCTATTTATTGAGCCTATTTAATAAGTCTATTTAATAAGCCTATTTAATAAGCCTAATTAATAAGTATTTAATGAGCCTATTTAATAAGTCTATTTAATAAGCCTATTTAATAGGCCTATTTAATAAGTCTAAGTTGCTGAAATAAGCCTATTTAATAAGCCTATTTAATAGGCCTATTTAATAAGTCTAAGTTGCTGAAATAAGCCTATTTAATAAGCCTAAGTTTCTGAATGAGCCTATTTAATAAGCCTAAGTTGCTGAAATAAGCCTATTTAATAAGCCTAAGTTGCTGAATAAGCCTATTTAATCAGCCTAAGTTGCTGAAATAAGCCTATTTAATAAGGCTCTTTAATAAGTCTATGTTGCTGAAATAAACCTATTTAATAAGCCTAAGTTGCTAAAATAAGCCTATTTAATGAGGCTATTTAATAAGTCTATTTAATAAACCTATTTAAAAGCCTATTTAATAAGCCTATTTAATAAGCCTATTTAATAAGTCTATTTAATAAGTCTATTTAATAAGTATTTAATGAGCCTATATAATAAGCCTATTTATTGAGCCTATTTAATAAGCCTATTTATTGAGCCTATTTAATAAGCCTATTTATTGAGCATATTTAATACGCCTATTTATTGAGCCTATTTAATAAGCCTATTTAATAAGTCTATTTAATAAGCCTATTTAATAAGCCTATTTAATAAGCCTATTTATTGAGCCTATTTCATAAGCCTATTTAATAAGCCTATTTATTGAGCCTATTTAATAAGTCTATTTAATAAGCCTATTTAATAAGCGTAATTAATAGGCCTATTTAATAAGTCTAAGTTGCAGAAATAAGCCTATTTAATAAGCCTATTTAATAGGCCTATTTAATAAGTCTAAGTTGCTAAAATAAGCCTATTTAATAAGCCTAAGTTTCTGAATGAGCCTATTTAATAAGCCTAAGTTGCTGAAATAAGCCTATTTAATAAGCCTAAGTTTCTGAATGAGCCTATTTAATAAGCCTAAGTTGCTGAAATAAGCCTATTTAATAAGCCTAAGTTGCTGAATAAGCCTATTTAATAAGCCTAAGTTGCTGAAATAAGCCTATTTAATAAGTTTAAGTTGCTGAAATAAGGCTATTTAATAAGCCTAAGTTGCTGAAATAAGCCTATTTAATAAGCCTAAGTTGCTGAAATAAGTATATTTAATAAGCATAAGTTGCTGAAATAAACCTATTTGATGAGTCTAAGTTTCTGAAATAAAGCTATTTAATAAGTCTAAGTTGCTGAAATAAGCATTTTTAATAATCCCAAGTGGCTGAAATAAGTCTACTTAATTAGGCTATTTAATAAGCCTATTTAATAGGCCTATTTAATAAGTCTAAGTTGCTGAAATAAGCCTATTTAATAAGCCTATTTAATAGGCCTATTTAAAAAGTCTAAGTTGCTGAAATAAGCCTATTTAATAAGCCTAAGTTGCTGAATGAGCCTATTTAATAAGCCTATGTTGCTGAAATAAGCCTATTTAATAAGCCTAAGTTGCTGAATAAGCCTATTTAATAAGCCTAAGTTGCTGAATAAACCTATTTAATAAGTCTAAGTTGCTGAAATAAGCCTATTTAATAAGGCTATTTAATAAGCCTAAGCTGCTGAATAAGCCTATTTAATAAGTCTAAGTTGCTGAAATAAGCCTATTTATTAAGGCTATTTAATGAGCCTAAGTTGCTGAAATAAGCCTATTTAATAAGCCTAAGTTTCTGAACTAAGCCTATTTAAAAAGGTATATTTAATAAGTCTAAGTTGCTGAAATAAACCTATTTAAAAATGCTATTTAATAAGCCTAAGTTGCTGAAATAAACCTGTTTAATAAGGCTATTTAATAAGCATAAGTTGCTGAAATAAGCTTATTTAATAAGCCTAAGTTGCTGAAATAAGCCTATTTAATAAGGCTATTTAATAAGTCTATTTAATAAGCCTATTTAATAAGTATTTAATGCGCCTATTTAATAAGCCTATTTATTGAGCCTATTTAATAAACCTATTTATTGAGCCTATTTAATAAGCCTATTTATTGAACCTATTTAATAAGCCTATTTATTGAGCCTATTTAATAAGCCTATTTAATAAGTCTATTTAATAAGCCTATTTAATAGGCCTATTTAATAAGTCTAAGTTGCTGAAATAAGCCTATTTAATAAGCTTATTTAATAGGCCTATTTAATAAGTCTAAGTTGCTGAAATAAGCCTATTTAATAAGCCTAAGTTTCTGAATGAGCCTATTTAATAAGCCTAAGTTGCTGAAATAAGCCTATTAAATAAGCCTAAGTTGCTGAAAAAAGCCTATTAAATAAGCCTAAGTTGCTGAATAAGCCTATTTAATAAGCCTAAGTTGCTGAATAAACCTATTTAATAAGTCTAAGTTGCTGAAATAAGCATATTTAATAAGGCTATTTAATAAGTCTAAGTTGCTGAAATAAACCTATCTAAAAATGCTATTTAATAAGCCTAAGTTGCTGAAATAAACCTGCTTAATAAGGCTATTTAATAAAAATAAGTTGCTGAAATAAGCTTATTTAATAAGCCTAAGTTGCTGAAATAAGCCTATTTAATAAGGCTCTTTAATCAGTCTAAGTTGCTGAAATAAACCTATTTAATAAGCCTAAGTTGCTAAAATAAGCCTATTTAATGAGGCTATTTAATAAGTCTATTTAATCAGCCTATTTAATAAGCCTATTTAATAAGCCTAAGTTGCTGAAATAAACATGTTTAATAAGGCTATTTAATAAGCATAAGTTGCTGAAATAAAGCTATTTAATAAGTCTAAGTTGCTGAAATAAGCCTATTTAATAAGCCTAAGTTGCTGAAATAAGTATATTTAATAAGCATAAGTTGCTGAAATAAACCTATTTAATGAGTCTAAGTTGCTGAAATAAAGCTATCTAAGTTGCTGAAATAAGCCTACTTAATTAGGCTATTTAATAAGCCTAAGTTGCTGAAATAAGCCTATTTAATAAGCGTAAGTTGCTGAAATAAGGCTATTTAATAAGTCTAAGTTGCTGAAATAAGCCTATTTAATAAGCCTAAGTTGTTGAAATAAGCCCATTTAATAAGCCTATTAAATAAGCCTAAGTTGCTGAAATAAGCCTATTTAATAAGCCTATTTAATAAGCCTATGTTGCTGAAATAAGCCTATTTAATAAGCCTAAGTTGCTGAATAAGCCTATTTAATAAGCCTAAGTTGCTGAATAAACCTATTTAATAAGTCTAAGTTGCTGAAATAAGCCTATTTAATAAGGCTATTTAATAAGCCTAAGTTGCTGAATAAGCCTATTTAATAAGTCTAAGTTGCTGAAATAAGGCTATTTAATAAGCCTAAGTTGCTGAAATAAGGCTATTTAATACGTTTAAGTTGCTGAAATAAGCCTATTTAATAAGCCTACATTGCTGAAATAAGCCTATTTAATAAGGCTATTTAATGAGCCTAAGTTGCTGAAATAAGCCTATTTAATAAGCCTAAGTTTCTGAACTAAGCCTATTTAAAAAGGTATATTTAATAAGTCTAAGTTGCTGAAATGAACCTATTTAAAAATGCTATTTAATAAGCCTAAGTTGCTGAAATAAACCTGTTTAATAAGGCTATTTAATAAGCATAAGTTGCTGAAATAAGCTTATTTAATAAGCCTAAGTTGCTGAAATAAGCCTATTTAATAAGGCTATTTAATAAGCCTATTTATTGAGCCTATTTAATAAGCCTATTTATTGAGCCTATTTAATAAGCCTATTTATTGAGCGTATTTAATAAGCCTATTTATTGAGCCTATTTAATAAGCCTATTTATTGAGCGTATTTAATAAGCCTATTTATTGAGCCTATTTAATAAGCCTATTTAATAAGTCTATTTAATAAGCCTATTTAATAGGCCTATTTAATAAGTCTAAGTTGCTGAAATAAGCCTATTTAATAAGCTTATTTAATAGGCCTATTTAATAAGTCTAAGTTGCTGAAATAAGCCTATTTAATAAGCCTAAGTTTCTGAATGAGCCTATTTAATAAGCCTAAGTTGCTGAAATAAGCCTATTAAATAAGCCTAAGTTGCTGAATAAACCTATTTAATAAGTCTAAGTTGCTGAAATAAGCATATTTAATAAGGCTATTTAATAAGTCTATTTAATAAGCCTATTTAATAAGTATTTAATGCGCCTATTTAATAAGCCTATTTATTGAGCCTATTTAATAAACCTATTTATTGAGCCTATTTAATAAGCCTATTTATTGAGCCTATTTAATAAGCCTATTTATTGAGCCTATTTAATAAGCCTATTTAATAAGTCTATTTAATAAGCCTATTTAATAGGCCTATTTAATAAGTCTAAGTTGCTGAAATAAGCCTATTTAATAAGCTTATTTAATAGGCCTATTTAATAAGTCTAAGTTGCTGAAATAAGCCTATTTAATAAGCCTAAGTTTCTGAATGAGCCTATTTAATAAGCCTAAGTTGCTGAAATAAGCCTATTAAATAAGCCTAAGTTGCTGAAAAAAGCCTATTAAATAAGCCTAAGTTGCTGAATAAGCCTATTTAATAAGCCTAAGTTGCTGAATAAACCTATTTAATAAGTCTAAGTTGCTGAAATAAGCATATTTAATAAGGCTATTTAATAAGTCTAAGTTGCTGAAATAAACCTATCTAAAAATGCTATTTAATAAGCCTAAGTTGCTGAAATAAACCTGCTTAATAAGGCTATTTAATAAAAATAAGTTGCTGAAATAAGCTTATTTAATAAGCCTAAGTTGCTGAAATAAGCCTATTTAATAAGGCTCTTTAATCAGTCTAAGTTGCTGAAATAAACCTATTTAATAAGCCTAAGTTGCTAAAATAAGCCTATTTAATGAGGCTATTTAATAAGTATATTTAATAAGCCTATTTAATAAGCCTATTTAATAAGCCTAAGTTGCTGAAATAAACATGTTTAATAAGGCTATTTAATAAGCATAAGTTGCTGAAATAAAGCTATTTAATAAGTCTAAGTTGCTGAAATAAGCCTATTTAATAAGCCTAAGTTGCTGAAATAAGTATATTTAATAAGCATAAGTTGCTGAAATAAACCTATTTAATGAGTCTAAGTTGCTGAAATAAAGCTATCTAAGTTGCTGAAATAAGCCTACTTAATTAGGCTATTTAATAAGCCTAAGTTGCTGAAATAAGCCTATTTAATAAGCGTAAGTTGCTGAAATAAGGCTATTTAATAAGTCTAAGTTGCTGAAATAAGCCTATTTAATAAGCCTAAGTTGTTGAAATAAGCCCATTTAATAAGCCTATTAAATAAGCCTAAGTTGCTGAAATAAGCCTATTTAATAAGCCTATTTAATAAGCCTATGTTGCTGAAATAAGCCTATTTAATAAGCCTAAGTTGCTGAATAAGCCTATTTAATAAGCCTAAGTTGCTGAATAAACCTATTTAATAAGTCTAAGTTGCTGAAATAAGCCTATTTAATAAGGCTATTTAATAAGCCTAAGTTGCTGAATAAGCCTATTTAATAAGTCTAAGTTGCTGAAATAAGGCTATTTAATAAGCCTAAGTTGCTGAAATAAGGCTATTTAATACGTTTAAGTTGCTGAAATAAGCCTATTTAATAAGCCTACATTGCTGAAATAAGCCTATTTAATAAGGCTATTTAATGAGCCTAAGTTGCTGAAATAATCCTATTTAATAAGCCTAAGTTTCTGAACTAAGCCTATTTAAAAAGGTATATTTAATAAGTCTAAGTTGCTGAAATGAACCTATTTAAAAATGCTATTTAATAAGCCTAAGTTGCTGAAATAAACCTGTTTAATAAGGCTATTTAATAAGCATAAGTTGCTGAAATAAGCTTATTTAATAAGCCTAAGTTGCTGAAATAAGCCTATTTAATAAGGCTATTTAATAAGCCTATTTATTGAGCCTATTTAATAAGCCTATTTATTGAGCCTATTTAATAAGCCTATTTATTGAGCGTATTTAATAAGCCTATTTATTGAGCCTATTTAATAAGCCTATTTATTGAGCGTATTTAATAAGCCTATTTATTGAGCCTATTTAATAAGCCTATTTAATAAGTCTATTTAATAAGCCTATTTAATAGGCCTATTTAATAAGTCTAAGTTGCTGAAATAAGCCTATTTAATAAGCTTATTTAATAGGCCTATTTAATAAGTCTAAGTTGCTGAAATAAGCCTATTTAATAAGCCTAAGTTTCTGAATGAGCCTATTTAATAAGCCTAAGTTGCTGAAATAAGCCTATTAAATAAGCCTAAGTTTCTGAAAAAAGCCTATTAAATAAGCCTAAGTTGCTGAATAAGCCTATTTAATAAGCCTAAGTTGCTGAATAAACCTATTTAATAAGTCTAAGTTGCTGAAATAAGCATATTTAATAAGGCTATTTAATAAGTCTAAGTTGCTGAAATAAACCTATCTAAAATGCTATTTAATAAGCCTAAGTTGCTGAAATAAACCTGCTTAATAAGGCTATTTAATAAAAATAAGTTGCTGAAATAAGCTTATTTAATAAGTCTTAGTTGCTGAAATAAGCCTATTTAATAAGGCTCTTTAATAAGTCTAAGTTGCTGAAATAAACCTATTTAATAAGCCTAAGTTGCTAAAATAAGCCTATTTAATGAGGCTATTTAATAAGTCTATTTAATAAGCCTATTTAATAAGCCTATTTAATAAGCCTAAGTTGCTGAAATAAACCTGTTTAATAAGGCTATTTAATAAGCATAAGTTGCTGAAATAAAGCTATTTAATAAGTCTAAGTTGCTGAAATAAGCCTATTTAATAAGCCTAAGTTGCTGAAATAAGTATATTTAATAAGCATAAGTTGCTGAAATAAACCTATTTAATGAGTCTAAGTTGCTGAAATAAAGCTATCTAATAAGTCTAAGTTGCTGAAATAAGCATTTTTAATCAGCGTAAGTTGCTGAAATAAGTCTATTTAATAATCCCAAGTTGCTGAAATAAGCCTACTTAATTAGGCTATTTAATAAGCCTAAGTTGATGAAATAAGCCTATTTAATAAGCGTAAGTTGCTGAAATAAGGCTATTTAATAAGTCTAAGTTGCTGAAATAAGCCTATTTAATAAGCCTAAGTTGTTGAAATAAGCCCATTTAATAAGCCTATTAAATAAGCCTAAGTTGCTGAAATAAGCCTATTTAATAAGCCTATTTAATAAGCCTATGTTGCTGAAATAAGCCTATTTAATAAGCCTAAGTTGCTGAATAAGCCTATTTAATAAGCCTAAGTTGCTGAATAAACCTATTTAATAAGTCTAAGTTGCTGAAATAAGCCTATTTAATAAGGCTATTTAATAAGCCTAAGTTGCTGAATAAGCCTATTTAATAAGTCTAAGTTGCTGAAATAAGGCTATTTAATAAGCCTAAGTTGCTGAAATAAGGCTATTTAATACGTTTAAGTTGCTGAAATAAGCCTATTTAATAAGCCTACATTGCTGAAATAAGCCTATTTAATAAGGCTATTTAATGAGCCTAAGTTGCTGAAATAAGCCTATTTAATAAGCCTAAGTTTCTGAACTAAGCCTATTTAAAAAGGTATATTTAATAAGTCTAAGTTGCTGAAATGAACCTATTTAAAAATGCTATTTAATAAGCCTAAGTTGCTGAAATAAACCTGTTTAATAAGGCTATTTAATAAGCATAAGTTGCTGAAATAAGCTTATTTAATAAGCCTAAGTTGCTGAAATAAGCCTATTTAATAAGGCTATTTAATAAGCCTATTTATTGAGCCTATTTAATAAGCCTATTTATTGAGCCTATTTAATAAGCCTATTTATTGAGCGTATTTAATAAGCCTATTTATTGAGCCTATTTAATAAGCCTATTTATTGAGCGTATTTAATAAGCCTATTTATTGAGCCTATTTAATAAGCCTATTTAATAAGTCTATTTAATAAGCCTATTTAATAGGCCTATTTAATAAGTCTAAGTTGCTGAAATAAGCCTATTTAATAAGCTTATTTAATAGGCCTATTTAATAAGTCTAAGTTGCTGAAATAAGCCTATTTAATAAGCCTAAGTTTCTGAATGAGCCTATTTAATAAGCCTAAGTTGCTGAAATAAGCCTATTAAATAAGCCTAAGTTTCTGAAAAAAGCCTATTAAATAAGCCTAAGTTGCTGAATAAGCCTATTTAATAAGCCTAAGTTGCTGAATAAACCTATTTAATAAGTCTAAGTTGCTGAAATAAGCATATTTAATAAGGCTATTTAATAAGTCTAAGTTGCTGAAATAAACCTATCTAAAATGCTATTTAATAAGCCTAAGTTGCTGAAATAAACCTGCTTAATAAGGCTATTTAATAAAAATAAGTTGCTGAAATAAGCTTATTTAATAAGTCTTAGTTGCTGAAATAAGCCTATTTAATAAGGCTCTTTAATAAGTCTAAGTTGCTGAAATAAACCTATTTAATAAGCCTAAGTTGCTAAAATAAGCCTATTTAATGAGGCTATTTAATAAGTCTATTTAATAAGCCTATTTAATAAGCCTATTTAATAAGCCTAAGTTGCTGAAATAAACCTGTTTAATAAGGCTATTTAATAAGCATAAGTTGCTGAAATAAAGCTATTTAATAAGTCTAAGTTGCTGAAATAAGCCTATTTAATAAGCCTAAGTTGCTGAAATAAGTATATTTAATAAGCATAAGTTGCTGAAATAAACCTATTTAATGAGTCTAAGTTGCTGAAATAAAGCTATCTAATAAGTCTAAGTTGCTGAAATAAGCATTTTTAATCAGCGTAAGTTGCTGAAATAAGTCTATTTAATAATCCCAAGTTGCTGAAATAAGCCTACTTAATTAGGCTATTTAATAAGCCTAAGTTGATGAAATAAGCCTATTTAATAAGCGTAAGTTGCTGAAATAAGGCTATTTAATAAGTCTAAGTTGCTGAAATAAGCCTATTTAATAAGCCTAAGTTGTTGAAATAAGCCCATTTAATAAGCCTATTAAATAAGCCTAAGTTGCTGAAATAAGCCTATTTAATAAGCCTATTTAATAAGCCTATGTTGCTGAAATAAGCCTATTTAATAAGCCTAAGTTGCTGAATAAGCCTATTTAATAAGCCTAAGTTGCTGAATAAACCTATTTAATAAGTCGAAGTTGCTGAAATAAGCCTATTTAATAAGGCTATTTAATAAGCCTAAGTTGCTGAATAAGCCTATTTAATAAGTCTAAGTTGCTGAAATAAGGCTATTTAATAAGCCTAAGTTGCTGAAATAAGGCTATTTAATAAGTTTAAGTTGCTGAAATAAGCCTATTTAATAAGCCTAAGTTGCTGAAATAAGCCCATTTAATAAGCCTATTAAATAAGCCTAAGTTGCTGAAATAAGCCTATTTAATAAGGCTATTTAATAAGCATAAGTTGCTGAAATAAGCTTATTTAATAAGCCTAAGTTGCTGAAATAAGGCTATTTAATAAGTCTAAGTTGCTGAAATAAGCCTATTTAATAAGCCTAAGTTGCTGAAATAAGCCCATTTAATAAGCCTATTAAATAAGCCTAAGTTGCTGAAATAAGCCTATTTAATAAGCCTATTTAATAGGCATATTTAATAAGTCTAAGTTGTTGAAATAAGCCCATTTAATAAGCCTATTAAATAAGCCTAAGTTGCTGAAATAAGCCTATTTAATAAGCCTATTTAATAAGCCTATGTTGCTGAAATAAGCCTATTTAATAAGCCTAAGTTGCTGAATAAGCCTATTTAATAAGCCTAAGTTGCTGAATAAACCTATTTAATAAGTCGAAGTTGCTGAAATAAGCCTATTTAATAAGGCTATTTAATAAGCCTAAGTTGCTGAATAAGCCTATTTAATAAGTCTAAGTTGCTGAAATAAGGCTATTTAATAAGCCTAAGTTGCTGAAATAAGGCTATTTAATAAGTTTAAATTGCTGAAATAAGCCTATTTAATAAGCCTACATTGCTGAAATAAGCCTATTTAAAAAGGCTATTTAATGAGCCTAAGTTGCTGAAATAAGCCTATTTAATAAGCCTAAGTTTCTGAACTAAGCCTATTTAAAAAGGTATATTTAATAAGTCTAAGTTGCTGAAATAAACCTATTTAAAAATGCTATTTAATAAGCCTAAGTTGCTGAAATAAACCTGTTTAATAAGGCTATTTAATAAGCATAAGTTGCTGAAATAAGCTTATTTAATAAGCCTAAGTTGCTGAAATAAGCCTATTTAATAAGGCTATTTAATAAGTCTATTTAATAAGCCTATTTAAAAAGTATTTAATACGCCTATTTAATAAGCCTATTTATTGAGCCTATTTAATAAGCCTATTTATTGAGCCTATTTAATAAGCCTATTTATTGAGCCTATTTAATGCGCCTATTTATTGAGCCTATTTAATATGCCTATTTAATAAGTCTATTTAATAAGCCTATTTAATAGGCCTATTTAATAAGTCTAAGTTGCTGAAATAAGCCTATTTAATAAGCCTATTTAATAGGCCTATTTAATAAGTCTAAGTTGCTGAAATAAGCCTATTTAATAAGCCTAAGTTTCTGAATGAGCCTATTTAATAAGCCTAAGTTGCTGAAATAAGCCTATTAAATAAGCCTAAGTTGCTGAATAAACCTATTAAATAAGTCTAAGTTGCTGAAATAAGCATATTTAATAAGGCTATTTAATAAGTCTAAGTTGCTGAAATAAATCTATTTAAAAATGCTATTTAATAAGCCTAAGTTGCTGAAATAAACCTGCTTAATAAGGCTATTTAATAAAAATAAGTTGCTGAAATAAGCTTATTTAATAAGCCTAAGTTGCTGAAATAAGCCTATTTAATAAGGCTCTTTAATAAGTCTAAGTTGCTGAAATAAACCTATTTAATAAGCCTAAGTTGCTAAAATAAGCCTATTTAATGAGGCTATTTAATAAGTCTATTTAATAAGCCTATTTAATAAGCCTATTTAATAAGCCTAAGTTGCTGAAATAAACCTGTTTAATAAGGCTATTTAATAAGCATAAGTTGCTGAAATAAAGCTATTTAATAAGTCTAAGTTGCTGAAATAAGCCTATTTAATAAGCCTAAGTTGCTGAAATAAGTATATTTAATAAGCATAAGTTGCTGAAATAAACCTATTTAATGAGTCTAAGTTGCTGAAATAAAGCTATTTAATAAGTCCAAGTTGCTGAAATAAGCATTTTTAATCAGCGTAAGTTGCTGAAATAAGTCTATTTAATAATCCCAAGTTGCTGAAATAAGCCTACTTAATTAGGCTATTTAATAAGCCTAAGTTGCTGAAATAAGCCTATTTAATAAGCGTAAGTTGCTGAAATAAGGCTATTTAATAAGTCTAAGTTGCTGAAATACGCCTATTTAATAAGCCTAAGTTGCTGAAATAAGCCCATTTAATAAGCCTATTAAATAAGCCTAAGTTGCTGAAATAAGCCTATTTAATAAGCCTATTTAATAAGCCTATTTAATAGGCATATTTAATAAGTCTAAGTTGCTGAAATAAGCCTATTTAATAAGCCTATTTAATAGGCCTATTTAATAAGTCTAAGTTGCTGAAATAAGCCTATTTAATAAGCCTAAGTTGCTGAATGAGCCTATTTAATAAGCCTATGTTGCTGAAATAAGCCTATTTAATAAGCCTAAGTTGCTGAATAAACCTATTTAATAAGCCTAAGTTGCTGAATAAACCTATTTAATAAGTCTAAGTTGCTGAAATAAGCCTATTTAATAAGGCTATTTAATAAGCCTAAGTTGCTGAATAAGCCTATTTAATAAGTCTAAGTTGCTGAAATAAAGCTATTTAATAAGCCTAAGTTGCTGAAAGAAGGCTATTTAATAAGTTTAAGTTGCTGAAATAAGCCTATTTAATAAGCCTACATTGCTGAAATAAGCCTATTTAATAAGGCTATTTAATGAGCCTAAGTTGCTGAAATAAGCCTATTTAATAAGCCTAAGTTTCTGAACTAAGCCTATTTAAAAAGGTATATTTAATAAGTCTAAGTTGCTGAAATAAACCTATTTAAAAATGCTATTTAATAAGCCTAAGTTGCTGAAATAAACCTGTTTAATAAGGCTATTTAATAAGCATAAGTTGCTGAAATAAGCTTATTTAATAAGCCTAAGTTGCTCAAATAAGCCTATTTAATAAGGCTATTTAATAACTCTATTTAATAAGCCTATTTAAAAAGTATTTAATGCGCCTATTTAATAAGCCTATTTATTGAGCCTATTTAATAAGCCTATTTATTGAGCCTATTTAATAAGCCTATTTATTGAGCCTATTTAATGAGCCTATTTATTGAGCCTATTTAATATGCCTATTTAATAAGTCTATTTAATAAGCCTATTTAATAGGCCTATTTAATAAGTCTAAGTTGCTGAAATAAGCCTATTTAATAAGCCTATTTAATAGGCCTATTTAATAAGTCTAAGTTGCTGAAATAAGCCTATTTAATAAGCCTAAGTTTCTGAATGAGCCTATTTAATAAGCCTAAGTTGCTGAAATAAGCCTATTAAATAAGCCTAAGTTGCTGAATAAACCTATTAAATAAGTCTAAGTTGCTGAAATAAGCATATTTAATAAGGCTATTTAATAAGTCTAAGTTGCTGAAATAAATCTATTTAAAAATGCTATTTAATAAGCCTAAGTTGCTGAAATAAACCTGCTTAATAAGGCTATTTAATAAAAAATAAGTTGCTGAAATAAGCTTATTTAATAAGCCTAAGTTGCTGAAATAAGCCTATTTAATAAGGCTCTTTAATAAGTCTAAGTTGCTGAAATAAACCTATTTAATAAGCCTAAGTTGCTAAAATAAGCCTATTTAATGAGGCTATTTAATAAGTCTATTTAATAAGCCTATTTAATAAGCCTATTTAATAAGCCTAAGTTGCTGAAATAAACCTGTTTAATAAGGCTATTTAATAAGCATAAGTTGCTGAAATAAAGCTATTTAATAAGTCTAAGTTGCTGAAATAAGCCTATTTAATAAGCCTAAATTGCTGAAATAAGTATATTTAATAAGCATAAGTTGCTGAAATAAACCTATTTAATGAGTCTAAGTTGCTGAAATAAAGCTATTTAATAAGTCTAAGTTGCTGAAATAAGCATTTTTAATCAGCGTAAGTTGCTGAAATAAGTCTATTTAATAATCCCAAGTTGCTGAAATAAGCCTACTTAATTAGGCTATTTAATAAGCCTAAGTTGCTGAAATAAGCCTATTTAATAAGCGTAAGTTGCTGAAATAAGGCTATTTAATAAGTCTAAGTTGCTGAAATAAGCCTATTTAATAAGCCTAAGTTGCTGAAATAAGCCCATTTAATAAGCCTATTAAATAAGCCTAAGTTGCTGAAATAAGCCTATTTAATAAGCCTATTTAATAAGCCTATTTAATAGGCATATTTAATAAGTCTAAGTTGCTGAAATAAGCCTATTTAATAAGCCTATTTAATAGGCCTATTTAATAAGTCTAAGTTGCTGAAATAAGCCTATTTAATAAGCCTAAGTTGCTGAATGAGCCTATTTAATAAGCCTATGTTGCTGAAATAAGCCTATTTAATAAGCCTAAGTTGCTGAATAAACCTATTTAATAAGCCTAAGTTGCTGAATAAACCTATTTAATAAGTCTAAGTTGCTGAAATAAGCCTATTTAATAAGGCTATTTAATAAGCCTAAGTTGCTGAATAAGCCTATTTAATAAGTCTAAGTTGCTGAAATAAGGCTATTTAATAAGCCTAAGTTGCTGAAATAAGGCTATTTAATAAGTTTAAGTTGCTGAAATAAGCCTATTTAATAAGCCTACATTGCTGAAATAAGCCTATTTAATAAGGCTATTTAATGAGCCTAAGTTGCTGAAATAAGCCTATTTAATAAGCCTAAGTTTCTGAACTAAGCCTATTTACAAAGGTATATTTAATAAGTCTAAGTTGCTGAAATAAACCTATTTAAAATGCTATTTAATAAGCCTAAGTTGCTGAAATAAACCTGTTTAATAAGGCTATTTAATAAGCATAAGTTGCTGAAATAAGCTTATTTAATAAGCCTAAGTTGCTGAAATAAGCCTATTTAATAAGCCTATTTAATAAGTATTTAATGCGCCTATTTAAAAAGCCTATTTATTGAGCCTATTTAATAAGCCTATTTATTTAGCCTATTTAATAAGCCTATTTATTGAGCCTATTTAATAAGCCTATTTATTGAGCCTATTTAATAAGCCTATTTAATAAGTCTATTTAATAAGCCTATTTAATAGGCCTATTTAATAAGTCTAAGTTGCTGAAATAAGCCTATTTAATAAGCCTATTTAATAGGCCTATTTAATAAGTCTAAGTTGCTGAATAAACCTATTTAATAAGTCTAAGTTGCTGAAATAAGCCTATTTAATAAGGCTATTTAATAAGCCTAAGTTGCTGAATAAGCCTATTTAATAAGTCTAAGTTGCTGAAATAAGGCTATTGAATAAGCCTAATTTGCTGAAATAAGGCTATTTAATAAGTTTAAGTTGCTGAAATAAGCCTATTTAATAAGCCTACATTGCTGAAATAAGCCTATTTAATAAGGCTATTTAATGAGCCTAAGTTGCTGAAATAAGCCTATTTAATAAGCCTAAGTTTCTGAACTAAGCCTATTTAAAAAGGTATATTTAATAAGTCTAAGTTGCTGAAATAAACCTATTTAAAAATGCTATTTAATAAGCCTAAGTTGCTGAAATAAACCTGTTTAATAAGGCTATTTAATAAGCATAAGTTGCTGAAATAAGCTTATTTAATAAGCCTAAGTTGCTGAAATAAGCCTATTTAATAAGGCTATTTAATAAGTCTATTTAATAAGCCTATTTAATAAGTATTTAATGCGCCTATTTAATAAGCCTTTTTATTGAGCCTATTTAATAAGCCTATTTATTTAGCCTATTTAATAAGCCTATTTATTGAGCCTATTTAATAAGCCTATTTATTGAGCCTATTTAATAAGCCTATTTAATAAGTCTATTTAATAAGCCTATTTAATAGGCCTATTTAATAAGTCTAAGTTGCTGAAATAAGCCTATTTAATAAGCCTATTTAATAGGCCTATTTAATAAGTCTAAGTTGCTGAAATAAGCCTATTTAATAAGTCTAAGTTTCTGAATGAGCCTATTTAATAAGCCTAAGTTGCTGAAATAAGCCTATTAAATAAGCCTAAGTTGATGAAAAAAGCCTATTAAATAAGCTTAAGTTGCTGAATAAGCCTATTTAATAAGCCTAAGTTGCTGAATAAACCTATTTAATACGTCTAAGTTGCTGAAATAAACCTATTTAATGAGTCTAAGTTGCTGAAATAAAGCTATTTAATAAGTCTAAGTTGCTGAAATAAGCATTTTTAATCAGCGTAAGTTGCTGAAATAAGTCTATTTAATAATCCCAAGTTGCTGAAATAAGCCTATTTAATAAGCGTAAGTTGCTGAAATAAGGCTATTTAATAAGTCTAAGTTGCTGAAATAAGCCTATTTAATAAGCCTAAGTTGCTGAAATAAGGCTATTTAATAAGTCTAAGTTGCTGAAATAAGCCTATTTAATAAGCCTAAGTTGCTGAAATAAGCCCATTTAATAAGCCTATTAAATAAGCCTAAGTATCTGAAATAAGCCTATTTAATAAGCCTATTTAATAAGCCTATTTAATAGGCATATTTAATAAGTCTAAGTTGCTGAAATAAGCCTATTTAATAAGCCTATTTAATAGGCCTATTTAATAAGTCTAAGTTGCTGAAATAAGCCTATTTAATAAGCCTAAGTTGCTGAATGAGCCTATTTAATAAGCCTATGTTGCTGAAATAAGCCTATTTAATAAGCCTAAGTTGCTGAATAAACCTATTTAATAAGCCTAAGTTGCTGAATAAACCTATTTAATAAGTCTAAGTTGCTGAAATAAGCCTATTTAATAAGGCTATTTAATAAGCCTAAGTTGCTGAATAAGCCTATTTAATAAGTCTAAGTTGCTGAAATAAGGCTATTTAATAAGCCTAAGTTGCTGAAATAAGGCTATTTAATAAGTTTAAGTTGCTGAAATAAGCCTATTTAATAAGCCTACATTGCTGAAATAAGCCTATTTAATAAGGCTATTTAATGAGCCTAAGTTGCTGAAATAAGCCTATTTAATAAGCCTAAGTTTCTGAACTAAGCCTATTTAAAAAGGTATATTTAATAAGTCTAAGTTGCTGAAATAAACCTATTTAAAATGCTATTTAATAAGCCTAAGTTGCTGAAATAAACCTGTTTAATAAGGCTATTTAATAAGCATAAGTTGCTGAAATAAGCTTATTTAATAAGCCTAAGTTGCTGAAATAAGCCTATTTAATAAGCCTATTTAATAAGTATTTAATGCGCCTATTTAATAAGCCTATTTATTGAGCCTATTTAATAAGCCTATTTATTTAGCCTATTTAATAAGCCTATTTATTGAGCCTATTTAATAAGCCTATTTATTGAGCCTATTTAATAAGCCTATTTAATAAGTCTATTTAATAAGCCTATTTAATAGGCCTATTTAATAAGTCTAAGTTGCTGAAATAAGCCTATTTAATAAGCCTATTTAATAGGCCTATTTAATAAGTCTAAGTTGCTGAATAAACCTATTTAATAAGTCTAAGTTGCTGAAATAAGCCTATTTAATAAGGCTATTTAATAAGCCTAAGTTGCTGAATAAGCCTATTTAATAAGTCTAAGTTGCTGAAATAAGGCTATTGAATAAGCCTAAGTTGCTGAAATAAGGCTATTTAATAAGTTTAAGTTGCTGAAATAAGCCTATTTAATAAGCCTACATTGCTGAAATAAGCCTATTTAATAAGGCTATTTAATGAGCCTAAGTTGCTTAAATAAGCCTATTTAATAAGCCTAAGTTTCTGAACTAAGCCTATTTAAAAAGGTATATTTAATAAGTCTAAGTTGCTGAAATAAACCTATTTAAAAATGCTATTTAATAAGCCTAAGTTGCTGAAATAAACCTGTTTAATAAGGCTATTTAATAAGCATAAGTTGCTGAAATAAGCTTATTTAATAAGCCTAAGTTGCTGAAATAAGCCTATTTAATAAGGCTATTTAATAAGTCTATTTAATAAGCCTATTTAATAAGTATTTAATGCGCCTATTTAATAAGCCTATTTATTGAGCCTATTTAATAAGCCTATTTATTTAGCCTATTTAATAAGCCTATTTATTGAGCCTATTTAATAAGCCTATTTATTGAGCCTATTTAATAAGCCTATTTAATAAGTCTATTTAATAAGCCTATTTAATAGGCCTATTTAATAAGTCTAAGTTGCTGAAATAAGCCTATTTAATACGCCTATTTAATAGGCCTATTTAATAAGTCTAAGTTGCTGAAATAAGCCTATTTAATAAGCCTAAGTTTCTGAATGAGCCTATTTAATAAGCCTAAGTTGCTGAAATAAGCCTATTAAATAAGCCTAAGTTGATGAAAAAAGCCTATTAAATAAGCCTAAGTGGCTGAATAAACCTATTTAATACGTCTAAGTTGCTGAAATAAGCATATTTAATAAGGCTATTTAATAAGTCTAAGTTGCTGAAATAAACCTATTTAAACATGCTATTTAATAAGCCTAAGTTGCTGAAATAAACCTGCTTAATAAGGCTATTTAATAAAAATAAGTTGCTGAAATAAGCTTATTTAATAAGCCTAAGTTGCTGAAATAAGCCTATTTAATAAGGCTCTTTAATAAGTCTAAGTTGCTGAAATAAACCTATTTAATAAGCCTAAGTTGCTAAAATAAGCCTATTTAATGAGGCTATTTAATAAGTCTATTTAATAAGCCTATTTAATAAGCCTATTTAATAAGCCTAAGTTGCTGAAATAAACCTGTTTAATAAGGCTATTTAATGAGCCTAAGTTGCTGAAATAAGCCTATTTAATAAGCCTAAGTTTCTGAACTAAGCCTATTTAAAAAGGTATATTTAATAAGTCTAAGTTGCTGAAATAAACCTATTTAAAAATGCTATTTAATAAGCCTAAGTTGCTGAAATAAACCTGTTTAATAAGGCTATTTAATAAGCATAAGTTGCTGAAATAAGCTTATTTAATAAGCCTAAGTTGCTGAAATAAGCCTATTTAATAAGGCTATTTAATAAGTCTATTTAATAAGCCTATTTAATAAGTATTTAATGCGCCTATTTAATAAGCCTATTTATTGAGCCTATTTAATAAGCCTATTTATTTAACCTATTTAATAAGCCTATTTATTGAGCCTATTTAATAAGCCTATTTATTGAGCCTATTTAATAAGCCTATTTAATAAGTCTATTTAATAAGCCTATTTAATAGGCCTATTTAATAAGTCTAAGTTGCTGAAATAAGCCTATTTAATAAGCCTATTTAATAGGCCTATTTAATAAGTCTAAGTTGCTGAAATAAGCCTATTTAATAAGCCTAAGTTTCTGAATGAGCCTATTTAATAAGCCTAAGTTGCTGAAATAAGCCTATTAAATAAGCCTAAGTTGATGAAAAAAGCCTATTAAATAAGCCTAAGTGGCTGAATAAACCTATTTAATACGTCTAAGTTGCTGAAATAAGCATATTTAATAAGGCTATTTAATAAGTCTAAGTTGCTGAAATAAACCTATTTAAACATGCTATTTAATAAGCCTAAGTTGCTGAAATAAACCTGCTTAATAGGGCTATTTAATAAAAATAAGTTGCTGAAATAAGCTTATTTAATAAGCCTAAGTTGCTGAAATAAGCCTATTTAATAAGGCTCTTTAATAAGTCTAAGTTGCTGAAATAAACCTATTTAATAAGCCTAAGTTGCTAAAATAAGCCTATTTAATGAGGCTATTTAATAAGTCTATTTAATAAGCCTATTTAATAAGCCTATTTAATAAGCCTAAGTTGCTGAAATAAACCTGTTTAATAAGGCTATTTAATAAGCATAAGTTGCTGAAATAAAGCTATTTAATAAGTCTAAGTTGCTGAAATAAGCCTATTTAATAAGCCTAAGTTGCTGAAATAAGTATATTTAATAAGCATAAGTTGCTGAAATAAACGTATTTAATGAGTCTAAGTTGCTGAAATAAAGCTATTTAATAAGTCTAAGTTGCTGAAATAAGCATTTTTAATCAGCGTAAGTTGCTGAAATAAGTCTATTTAATAATCCCAAGTTGCTGAAATAAGCCTACTTAATTAGGCTATTTAATAAGCCTAAGTTGCTGAAATAAGCCTATTTAATAAGCGTAAGTTGCTGAAATAAGGCTATTTAATAAGTCTAAGTTGCTGAAATACGCCTATTTAATAAGTCTAAGTTGCTGAAATAAGCCCATTTAATAAGCCTATTAAATAAGCCTAAGTTGCTGAAATAAGCCTATTTAATAAGTCTAAGTTGCTGAAATAAGCCAATTTAATAAGCCTAAGTTGCTGAATGAGCCTATTTAATAAGCCTATGTTGCTGAAATAAGCCTATTTAATAAGCCTAAGTTGCTGAATAAGCCTATTTAATAAGCCTAAGTTGCTGAATAAACCTATTTAATAAGTCTAAGTTGCTGAAATAAGCCTATTTAATAAGCCTATTTAATAGGCCTATTTAATAAGTCTAAGTTGCTGAAATAAGCCTATTTAATAAGCCTAAGTTGCTGAATGAGCCTATTTAATAAGCCTATGTTGCTGAAATAAGCCTATTTAATAAGCCTAAGTTGCTGAATAAGCCTATTTAATAAGCCTAAGTTGCTGAATAAACCTATTTAATAAGTCTAAGTTGCTGAAATAAGCCTATTTAATAAGGCTATTTAATAAGCCTAAGTTGCTGAATAAGCCTATTTAATAAGTCTAAGTTGCTGAAATAAGGCTATTTAATAAGCCTAAGTTGCTGAAATAAGGCTATTTAATAAGTTTAAGTTGCTGAAATAAGCCTATTTAATAAGCCTACATTGCTGAAATAAGCCTATTTAATAAGGCTATTTAATGAGCCTAAGTTGCTGAAATAAGCCTATTTAATAAGCCTAAGTTTCTGAACTAAGCCTATTTAAAAAGGTATATTTAATAAGTCTAAGTTGCTGAAATAAACCTATTTAAAAATGCTATTTAATAAGCCTAAGTTGCTGAAGTAAACCTGTTTAATAAGGCTATTTAATAAGCATAAGTTGCTGAAATAAGCTTATTTAATAAGCCTAAGTTGCTGAAATAAGCCTATTTAATAAGGCTATTTAATAAGTCTATTTAATAAGGCTATTTAATAAGTATTCAATGCGCCTATTTAATAAGCCTATTTATTGAGCCTTTTTAATAAGCCTATTTATTGAGCCTATTTAATAAGCCTATTTAATAAGTCTATTTAATAAGCCTATTTAATAGGCCTATTTAATAAGTCTAAGTTGCTGAAATAAGCCTATTTAATAAGCCTATTTAATAGGCCTATTTAATAAGTCTAACTTGCTGAAATAAGCCTATTTAATAAGCCTAAGTTTCTGAATTAGCCTATTTAATAAGCCTTAGTTGCTGAAATAAGCCTATTAAATAAGCCTAAGTTGCTGAAAAAAGCCTAATAAATAAGCCTAAGTTGCTGAATAAGCCTATTTAATAAGCCTAAGTTGCTGAATAAACCTATTTAATAAGTCTAAGTTGCTGAAATAAGCATATTTAATAAGGCTATTTAATAAGTCTAAGTTGCTGAAATAAACCTATTTAAAAATGCTATTTAATAAGCCTAAGTTGCTGAAATAAACCTGCTTAATAAGGCTATTTAATAAAAATAAGTTGCTGAAATAAGCTTATTAATAAGGCTCTTTAATAAGTCTAAGTTGCTGAAATAAACCTATTTAATAAGCCTAAGTTGCTGAAATAAGCCTATTTAATAAGGCTATTTAATGAGCCTAAGTTGCTGAAATAAGCCTATTTAATAAGCCTAAGTTTCTGAACTAAGCCTATTTAAAAAGGTATATTTAATAAGTCTAAGTTGCTGAAATAAACCTATTTAAAAATGCCATTTAATAAGCCTAAGTTGCTGAAATAAACCTGTTTAATAAGGCTATTTAATAAGCATAAGTTGCTGAAATAAGCTTATTTAATAAGCCTAAGTTGCTGAAATAAGCCTATTTAATAAGGCTATTTAATAAGTCTATTTAATAAGGCTATTTAATAAGTATTCAATGCGCCTATTTAATAAGCCTATTTATTGAGCCTTTTTAATAAGCCTATTTATTGAGCCTATTTAATAAACCTATTTAATAAGTCTATTTAATAAGCCTATTTAATAGGCCTATTTAATAAGTCTAAGTTGCTGAAATAAGCCTATTTAATAAGCCTATTTAATAGGCCTATTTAATAAGTCTAACTTGCTGAAATAAGCCTATTTAATAAGCCTAAGTTTCTGAATTAGCCTATTTAATAAGCCTTAGTTGCTGAAATAAGCCTATTAAATAAGCCTAAGTTGCTGAAAAAAGCCTAATAAATAAGCCTAAGTTGCTGAATAAGCCTATTTAATAAGCCTAAGTTGCTGAATAAACCTATTTAATAAGTCTAAGTTGCTGAAATAAGCATATTTAATAAGGCTATTTAATAAGTCTAAGTTGCTGAAATAAACCTATTTAAAAATGCTATTTAATAAGCCTAAGTTGCTGAAATAAACTTGCTTAATAAGGCTATTTAATAAAAATAAGTTGCTGAAATAAGCTTATTAATAAGGCTCTTTAATAAGTCTAAGTTGCTGAAATAAACCTATTTAATAAGCCTAAGTTGCTGAAATAAGCCTATTTAATAAGGCTATTTAATGAGCCTAAGTTGCTGAAATAAGCCTATTTAATAAGCCTAAGTTTCTGAACTAAGCCTATTTAAAAAGGTATATTTAATAAGTCTAAGTTGCTGAAATAAACCTATTTAAAAATGCTATTTAATAAGCCTAAGTTGCTGAAATAAACCTGTTTAATAAGGCTATTTAATAAGCATAAGTTGCTGAAATAAGCTTATTTAATAAGCCTAAGTTGCTGAAATAAGCCTATTTAATAAGGCTATTTAATAAGTCTATTTAATAAGCCTATTTAATAAGTATTTAATGCGCCTATTTAATAAGCCTATTTATTGTGCCTATTTAATAAGCCTATTTATTGAGCCTATTTAATAAGCCTATTTATTGAGCCTATTTAATAAGCCTATTTATTGAGCCTATTTAATAAGCCTATTTAATAAGTCTATTTAATAAGCCTATTTAATAGGCCTATTTAATAAGTCTAAGTTGCTGAAATAAGCCTATTTAATAAGCCTATTTAATAGGCCTATTTAATAAGTCTAAGTTGCTGAAATAAGCCTATTAAATAAGCCTAAGTTGCTGAAAAAAGCCTATTAAATAAGCCTAAGTTGCTGAATAAGCCTATTTAATAAGCCTAAGTTGCTGAATAAACCTATTTAATAAGTCTAAGTTGCTGAAATAAGCATATTTAATAAGGCTATTTAATAAGTCTAAGTTGCTGAAATAAATCTATTTAAAAATGCTATTTAATAAGCCTAAGTTGCTGAAATAAACCTGCTTAATAAGGCTATTTAATAAGTCTATTTAAAAAGCCTATTTAATAAGCCTATTTAATAAGCCTAAGTTGCTGAAATAAACCTGTTTAATAAGGCTATTTAATAAGCATAAGTTGCTCAAATAAAGCTATTTAATAAGTCTAAGTTGCTGAAATAAGCCTATTTAATAAGCCTAAGTTGCTGAAATAAGTATATTTAATAAGCATAAGTTGCTGAAATAAACCTATTTAATGAGTCTAAGTTGCTGAAATAAAGCTATTTAATAAGTCTAAGTTGCTGAAATAAGCATTTTTAATCAGCGTAAGTTGCTGAAATAAGTCTATTTAATAATCCCAAGTTGCTGAAATAAGCCTACTTAATTAGGCTATTTAATAAGCCTAAGTTGCTGAAATAAGCCTATTTAATAAGCCTAAGTTGCTGAAATATGCCCATTTAATAAGCCTATTAAATAAGCCTAAGTTGCTGAAATAAGCCTATTTAATAAGCCTATTTAATAAGCCTATTTAATAGGCATCTTTAATAAGTCTAAGTTGCTGAAATAAGCCTATTTAATAAGCCTATTTAATAGGCCTATTTAATAAGTTTAAGTTGCTGAAATAAGGCTATTTAATAAGCCTAAGTTGCTGAATAAGCCTATTTAATAAGTCTAAATTGTTGAAATAAGGCTATTTAATAAGCCTAAGTTGCTGAAATAAGGCTATTTAATAAGTTTAAGTTGCTGAAATAAACCTATTTAATAAGCCTACATTGCTGAAATAAGCCTATTTAATAAGGCTATTTAATGAGCCTAAGTTGCTGAAATAAGCCTATTTAATAAGCCTAAGTTTCTGAACTAAGCCTATTTAAAAAGGTATATTTAATAAGTCTAAGTTGCTGAAATAAACCTATTTAAAAATGCTATTTAATAAGCCTAAGTTGCTGAAAAAAACCTGTTTAATAAGGCTATTTAATAAGCATAAGTTGCTGAAATAAGCTTACTTAATAAGCCTAAGTTGCTGAAATAAGCCTATTTAATAAGGCTATTTAATAAATCTATTTAATAAGCCTATTTAATAAGTATTTAATGCGCCTATTTAATAAGCCTATTTATTGAGCCTTTTTAATAAGCCTATTTATTTAGCCTATTTAATAAGCCTATTTATTGAGCCTATTTAATAAGCCTATTTATTGAGCCTATTTAATAAGCCTATTTAATAAGTCTATTTAATAAGCCTATTTAATAGGCCTATTTAATAAGTCTAAGTTGCTGAAATAAGCCTATTTAATAAGCCTAAGTTTCTGAATGAGCCTATTTAATAAGCCTAAGTTGCTGAAATAAGCCTATTAAATAAGCCTAAGTTGCTGAAAAAAGCCTATTAAATAAGCCTAAGTTGCTGAATAAGCCTATTTAATAAGCCTAAGTTGCTGAATAAACCTATTTAATAAGTCTAAGTTGCTGAAATAAGCATATTTAATAAGGCTATTTAATAAGTCTAAGTTGCTGAAATAAACCTATTTAAAAATGCTATTTAATAAGCCTAAGTTGCTGAAATAAACCTGCTTAATAAGGCTATTTAATAAAAATAAGTTGCTGAAATAAGCTTATTTAATAAGCCTAAGTTGCTGAAATAAGCCTATTTAATAAGGCTCTTTAATAAGTCTAAGTTGCTGAAATAAACCTATTTAATAAGCCTAAGTTGCTAAAATAAGCCTATTTAATGAGGCTATTTAATAAGTCTATTTAATAAGCCTATTTAATAAGCCTATTTAATAAGCCTATTTAATAAGCCTATTTAATAAGTCTATTTAATAAGTCTATTTAATAAATATTTAATGAGCCTATTTAATAAGCCTATTTATTGAGCCTATTTAATAAGCCTATTTATTGAGCCTATTTAATAAGCCTATTTATTGAGCCTATTTAATAAGCCTATTTAATAAGTCTATTTAATGAACCTATTTAATAAGCCTATTTAATAAACCTATTTATTGAGCCTATTTCATAAGCCTATTTAATAAGCCTATTTATTGAGCCTATTTAATAAGTCTATTTAATAAGCCTATTTAATAAGTATTTAATGCGCCTATTTAATAAGCCTATTTATTGAGCCTATTTAATAAGCCTATTTATTGAGCCTATTTAATAAGCCTATTTATTGAGCCTATTTAATAAGCCTATTTATTGAGCCTATTTAATAAGCCTATTTAATAAGTCTATTTAATAACCCTATTTAATAGGCCTATTTAATAAGTCTAAGTTGCTGAAACAAGCCTATTTAATAAGCCTATTTAATAGGCCTATTTAATAAGTCTAAGTTGCTGAAATAAGCCTATTTAATAAGCCTAAGTTTCTGAATGAGCCTATTTAATAAGCCTAAGTTGCTGAAATAAACCTATTAAATAAGCCTAAGTTGCTGAAAAAAGCCTATTAAATAAGCCTAAGTTGCTGAATAAGCCTATTTAATCTAAGTTGCTGAATAAACCTATTTAATAAGTCTAAGTTGCTGAAATAAGCATATTTAATAAGGCTATTTAATAAGTCTAAGTTGCTGAAATAAGCCTATTAAATAAGCCTAAGTTGCTGAAAAAAGCCTATTAAATAAGCCTAAGTTGCTGAATAAGCCTATTTAATAAGCCTAAGTTGCTGAATAAACCTATTTAATAAGTCTAAGTTGCTGAAATAAGCATATTTAATAAGGCTATTTAATAAGTCTAAGTTGCTGAAATAAACCTATTTAAAAATGCTATTTAATAAGCCTAAGTTGCTGAAATAAACCTGCTTAATAAGGCTATTTAATAAAAATAAGTTGTTGAAATAAGCTTATTTAATAAGCCTAAGTTGCTGAAATAAGCCTATTTAATAAGGCTATTTAATAAGTCTAAGTTGCTGAAATAAACCTATTTAATAAGCCTAAGTTGCTAAAATAAGCCTATTTAATGAGGCTATTTAATAAGTCTATTTAATAAGCCTATTTAATAAGCCTATTTAATAAGCCTATTTAATAAGCCTATTTAATAAGTCTATTTAATAAGTCTATTTAATAAATATTTAATGAGCCTATTTAATAAGCCTATTTATTGAGCCTATTTAATAAGCCTATTTATTGAGCCTATTTAATAAGCCTATTTATTGAGCCTATTTAATAAGCCTATTTAATAAGTCTATTTAATGAACCTATTTAATAAGCCTATTTAATAAACCTATTTATTGAGCCTATTTCATAAGCCTATTTAATAAGCCTATTTATTGAGCCTATTTAATAAGTCTATTTAATAAGCCTATTTAATAAGTATTTAATGCGCCTATTTAATAAGCCTATTTATTGAGCCTATTTAATAAGCCTATTTATTGAGCCTATTTAATAAGCCTATTTATTGAGCCTATTTAATAAGCCTATTTATTGAGCCTATTTAATAAGCCTATTTAATAAGTCTATTTAATAAGCCTATTTAATAGGCCTATTTAATAAGTCTAAGTTGCTGAAATAAGCCTATTTAATAAGCCTATTTAATAGGCCTATTTAATAAGTCTAAGTTGCTGAAATAAGCCTATTTAATAAGCCTAAGTTTCTGAATGAGCCTATTTAATAAGCCTAAGTTGCTGAAATAAACCTATTAAATAAGCCTAAGTTGCTGAATAAGCCTATTTAATCTAAGTTGCTGAATAAACCTATTTAATAAGTCTAAGTTGCTGAAATAAGCATATTTAATAAGGCTATTTAATAAGTCTAAGTTGCTGAAATAAGCCTATTAAATAAGCCTAAGTTGCTGAAAAAAGCCTATTAAATAAGCCTAAGTTGCTGAATAAGCCTATTTAATAAGCCTAAGTTGCTGAATAAACCTATTTAATAAGTCTAAGTTGCTGAAATAAGCATATTTAATAAGGCTATTTAATAAGTCTAAGTTGCTGAAATAAATATATTTAAAAATGCTATTTAATAAGCCTAAGTTGCTGAAATAAACCTGCTTAATAAGGCTATTTAATAAAAATAAGTTGCTGAAATAAGCTTATTTAATAAGCCTAAGTTGCTGAAATAAGCCTATTTAATAAGGCTCTTTAATAAGTCTAAGTTGCTGAAATAAACCTATTTAATAAGCCTAAGTTGCTAAAATAATCCTATTTAATGAGGCTATTTAATAAGTCTATTTAATAAGCCTATTTAATAAGCCTATTTAATAAGCCTAAGTTGCTGAAATAAACCTGTTTATTAAGGCTATTTAATAAGCATAAGTTGCTCAAATAAAGCTATTTAATAAGTCTAAGTTGCTGAAATAAGCCTATTTAATAAGCCTAAGTTGCTGAAATAAGTATATTTAATAAGCATAAGTTGCTGAAATAAGTCTACTTAATTAGGCTATTTAATAAGCCTAAGTTGCTGAAATAAGCCTATTTAATAAGCCTAAGTTGCTGAAATAAGCCCATTTAATAAGCCTATTAAATAAGCCTAAGTTGCTGAAATAAGCCTATTTAATAAGCCTATTTAATAGGCCTATTTAATAAGTCTAAGTTGCTGAAATAAGCCTATTTAATAAGCCTAAGTTGCTGAATAAGCCTATTTAATAAGCCTAAGTTGCTGAATAAACCTATTTAATAAGCCTAAGTTGCTGAAATAAGGCTATTTAATAAGTCTAAGTTGCTGAAATAAGCCTATTTAATAAGGCTATTTAATAAGCCTAAGTTGCTGAATAAGCCTATTTAATAAGTCTAAGTTGCTGAAATAAGGCTATTTAATAAGCCTAAGTTGCTGAAATAAGGCTATTTAATAAGTTTAAGTTGCTGAAATAAGCCTATTTAATAAGCCTACATTGCTGAAATAAGCCTATTTAATAAGGCTATTTAATGAGCCTAAGTTGCTGAAATAAGCCTATTTAATAAGTCTATTTAATAAGCCTATTTAATAGGCCTTTTTTAATAAATCTAAGTTGCTGAAATAAGCCTATTTAATAAGGCTATTTAATAAGCCTAAGTTGCTGAATAAGCCTATTTAATAAGTCTAAGTTGCTGAAATAAGGCTATTTAATAAGCCTAAGTTGCTGAAATAAGGCTATTTAATAAGTTTAAGTTGCTGAAATAAGCCTATTTAATAAGCCTACATTGCTGAAATAAGCCTATTTAATAAGGCTATTTAATGAGCCTAAGTTGCTGAAATAAGCCTATTTAATAAGCCTAAGTTTCTGAACTAAGCCTATTTAAAAAGGTATATTTAATAAGTCTAAGTTGCTGAAATAAACCTATTTAAAAATGCTATTTAATAAGCCTAAGTTGCTGAAATAAACCTGTTTAATAAGGCTATTTAATAAGCATAAGTTGCTGAAATAAGCTTATTTAATAGGCCTAAGTTGCTGAAATAAGCCTATTTAATAAGGCTATTTAATAAGTCTATTTAATAAGCCTATTTAATAAGTATGTAATGCGCCTATTTAATAAGCCTATTTATTGAGCCTTTTTAATAAGCCTATTTATTGAGCCTATTTAATAAGCCTATTTATTGAGCCTATTTAATAAGCCTATTTATTGAGCCTATTTAATAAGCCTATTTAATAAGTCTATTTAATAAGCCTATTTAATAGGCCTATTTAATAAGTCTAAGTTGCTGAAATAAGCCTATTTAATAAGCCTATTTAATAGGCTTATTTAATAAGTCTAAGTTGCTGAAATAAGCCTATTTAATAAGCCTAAGTTTCTGAATGAGCCTATTTAATAAGCCTAAGTTGCTGAAATAAGCCTATTAAATAAGCCTAAGTTGCTGAAAAAAGCCTATTAAATAAGCCTAAGTTGCTGAATAAGCCTATTTAATAAGCCTAAGTTGCTGAATAAACCTATTTAATAAGTCTAAGTTGCTGAAATAAGCATATTTAATAAGGCTATTTAATAAGTCTAAGTTGCTGAAATAAACCTATTTAAAAATGCTATTTAATAAGCCTAAGTTGCTGAAATAAACCTGCTTAATAAGGCTATTTAATAAAAATAAGTTGCTGAAATAAGCTTATTTAATAAGCCTAAGTTGCTGAAATAAGCCTATTTAATAAGGCTCTTTAATAAGTCTAAGTTGCTGAAATAAACCTATTTAATAAGCCTAAGTTGCTAAAATAAGCCTATTTAATGAGGCTATTTAATAAGTCTATTTAATAAGCCTATTTAATAAGCCTATTTAATAAGCCTATTTAATAAGCCTATTTAATAAGTCTATTTAATAAGTCTATTTAATAAATATTTAATGAGCCTATTTAATAAGCCTATTTATTGAGCCTATTTAATAAGCCTATTTATTGAGCCTATTTAATAAGCCTATTTATTGAGCCTATTTAATAAGCCTATTTAATAAGTCTATTTAATGAACCTATTTAATAAGCCTATTTAATAAACCTATTTATTGAGCCTATTTCATAAGCCTATTTAATAAGCCTATTTATTGAGCCTATTTAATAAGTCTATTTAATAAGCCTATTTAATAAGTATTTAATGCGCCTATTTAATAAGCCTATTTATTGAGCCTATTTAATAAGCCTATTTATTGAGCCTATTTAATAAGCCTATTTATTGAGCCTATTTAATAAGCCTATTTAATAAGTCTATTTAATAAGCTTATTTAATAGGCCTATTTAATAAGTCTAAGTTGCTGAAATAAGCCTATTTAATAAGCCTATTTAATAGGCCTATTTAATAATTCTAAGTTGCTGAAATAAGCCTATTTAATAAGCCTAAGTTTCTGAATGAGCCTATTTAATAAGCCTAAGTTGCTGAAATAAGCCTATTAAATAAGCCTAAGTTGCTGAAAAAAGCCTATTAAATAAGCCTAAGTTGCTGAATAAGCCTATTTAATCTAAGTTGCTGAATAAACCTATTTAATAAGTCTAAGTTGCTGAAATAAGCATATTTAATAAGGCTATTTAATAAGTCTAAGTTGCTGAAATAAACCTATTTAAAAATGCTATTTAATAAGCCTAAGTTGCTGAAATAAACCTGCTTAATAAGGCTATTTAATAAAAATAAGTTGCTGAAATAAGCTTATTTAATAAGCCTAAGTTGCTGAAATAAGCCTATTTAATAAGGCTCTTTAATAAGTATAAGTTGCTGAAATAAACCTATTTAATAAGCCTAAGTTGCTAAAATAAGCCTATTTAATGAGGCTATTTAATAAGTCTATTTAATAAGCCTATTTAATAAGCCTATTTAATAAGCCTATTTAATAAGCCTATTTAATAAGTCTATTTAATAAGTCTATTTAATAAGTATTTAATGAGCCTATTTAATAAGCCTATTTATTGAGCCTATTTAATAAGCCTATTTATTGAGCCTATTTAATAAGCCTATTTATTGAGCCTATTTAATAAGCCTATTTATTGAGCCTATTTAATACGCCTATTTAATAAGTCTATTTAATAAACCTATTTAATAAGCCTATTTAATAAGCCTATTTATTGAGCCTATTTCATAAGCCTATTTAATAAGCCTATTTATTGAGCCTATTTAATAAGTCTATTTAATAAGCCTATTTAATAAGTCTAATTAATAAGTATTTAATGAGCCTATTTAATAAGTCTATTTAATAAGCCTATTTAATAGGCCTATTTAATAAGTCTAAGTTGCTGAAATAAGCCTATTTAATAAGCCTATTTAATAGGCCTATTTAATAAGTCTAAGTTGCTGAAATAAGCCTATTTAATAAGCCTAAGTTTCTGAATGAGCCTATTTAATAAGCCTAAGTTGCTGAAATAAGCCTATTTAATAAGCCTAAGTTGCTGAATAAGCCTATTTAATATGCCTAAGTTGCTGAAATAAGCCTATTTAATAAGTTTAAGTTGCTGAAATAAGGCTATTTAATAAGCCTAAGTTGCTGAAATAAGCCTATTTAATAAGCCTAAGTTGCTGAAATAAAGCTATTTAATAAGTCTAAGTTGCTGAAATAAGCCTATTTAATAAGCCTAAGTTGCTGAAATAAGTATATTTAATAAGCATAAGTTGCTGAAATAAACCTATTTAATGAGTCTAAGTTGCTGAAATAAGGCTATTTAATAAGTCTAAGTTGCTGAAATAAGCCTTTTTAATCAGCGTAAGTTGCTGAAATAAGTCTATTTAATAAGTCTAAGTTGCTGAAATAAGCCTATTTAATAAGCCTAAGTTGCTGAAATAAGCCCATTTAATAAGCCTATTTAATAAGCCTAAGTTGCTGAAATAAGCCTTTTTAATTAGCCTATTTAATAAGCCTATTTAATAGGCCTATTTAATAAGTCTAAGTTGCTGAAATAAGCCTATTTAATAAGCCTATTTAATAGGCCTATTTAATAAGTCTAAGTTGCTGAAATAAGCCTATTTAATAAGCCTAAGTTGCTGAATAAGCCTATTTAATAAGCCTAAGTTGCTGAAATAAGCCTATTTAATAAGCCTAAGTTGCTGAATAAGCATATTTAATAAGCCTAAGTTGCTGAATAAACCTATTTAATAAGTCTAAGTTGCTGAAATAAGCCTATTTAATAAGGCTATTTAATAAGCCTAAGTTGCTAAATAATCCTATTTAATAAGTCTAAGTTGCTGAAATAAGGCTATTTAATAAGCCTAAGTTGCTGAAATAAGGCTATTTAATAAGTTTAAGATGCTGAAATAAGCCTATTTAATAAGCCTATGTTGCTGAAATAAGCCTATTTAATAAGGCTATTTAATGAGCCTAAGTTGCTGAAATAAGTCTATTTAATAAGCCTAAGTTTCTGAACTAAGCCTATTTAAAAAGGTATATTTAATAAGTCTAAGTTGCTGAAATAAACCTATTTAAAAATGCTATTTAATAAGCCTAAGTTGCTGAAATAAACCTGTTTAATAACGCTATTTAATAAGCATAAGTTGCTGAAATAAGCTTATTTAATAAGCCTAAGTTGCTGAAATAAGCCTATTTAATAAGGCTATTTAATAAGTCTATTTAATAAGCCTATTTAATAAGTATTTAATGCGCCTATTTAATAAGCCTATTTATTGAGCCTATTTAATAAGCCTATTTATTGAGCCTATTTAATATGCCTATTTATTGAGCCTATGTAATAAGCCTATTTATTGAGCCTATTTAATATGCCTATTTAATAAGTCTATTTAATATGCCTATTTAATAGGCCTATTTAATAAGTCTAAGTTGCTGAAATAAGCCTATTTAATAAGCCTATTTAATAGGCCTATTTAATAAGTCTAAGTTGCTGAAATAAGCCTATTTAATAAGCCTAAGTTTCTGAATGAGCCTATTTAATAAGCCTAAGTTGCTGAAATAAGCCTATTAAATAAGCCTAAGTTGCTGAAAAAAGCCTATTAAATAAGCCTAAGTTGCTGAATAAGCCTATTTAATAAGCCTAAGTTGCTGAATAAACCTATTTAATAAGTCTAAGTTGCTGAAATAAGCATATTTAATAAGGCTATTTAATAAGTCTAAGTTGCTGAAATAAACTATTTAAAAATGCTATTTAATAAGCCTAAGTTGCTGAAATAAACCTGTTTAATAAGGCTATTTAATAAAAATAAGTTGCTGAAATAAGCTTATTTAATAAGCCTAAGTTGCTGAAATAAGCCTATTTAATAAGGCTCTTTAATAAGTCTAAGTTGCTGAAATAAACCTATTTAATAAGCCTAAGTTGCTAAAATAAGCCTATTTAATGAGGCTATTTAATAAGTCTATTTAATAAGCCTATTTAATAAGCCAATTTAATAAGCCTATTTTATAAGCCTATTTAATAAGTCTATTTAATAAGTCTATTTAATAAGTATTTAATGAGCCTATTTAATAAGCCTATTTATTGAGCCTATTTAATAAGCCTATTTATTGAGCCTATTTAATAAGCCTATTTATTTAGCCTATTTAATAAGCCTATTTATTGAGCCTATTTAATAAGCCTATTTAATAATCTATTTAATAAACCTATTTAATAAGCCTATTTAATACGCCTATTTATTGAGCCTATTTAATAAGTATTTAATGAGCCTATTTAATAAGTCTATTTAATAAGCCTATTTAATAGGCCTATTTAATAAGTCTAAGTTGCTGAAATAAGCCTATTTAATAAGCCTATTTAATAGGCCTATTTAATAAGTCTAAGTTGCTGAAATAAGCCTATTTAATAAGCATAAGTTTCTGAATGAGCCTATTTAATAAGCCTAAGTTGCTGAAATAAGCCTATTTAATGAGCCTATTTAATAAGCCTATTTAATAGGCCTATTTAATAAGTCTAAGTTGCTGAAATAAGCCTATTTAATAAGCCTATTTAATAGGCCTATTTAATAAGTCTAAGTTGCTGAAATAAGCCTATTTAATAAGCCTAAGTTGCTGAATAAGCCTATTTAATAAGCCTAAGTTGCTGAAATAAGCCTATTTAATAAGCCTAAGTTGCTGAATAAGCCTATTTAATAAGCCTAAGTTGCTGAATAAACCTATTTAATAAGTCTAAGTTGCTGAAATAAGCCTATTTAATAAGGCTATTTAATAAGCCTAAGTTGCTAAATAAGCCTATTTAATAAGTCTAAGTTGCTGAAATAAGGCTATTTAATAAGCCTAAGTTGCTGAAATAAGGCTATTTAATAAGTTTAAGTTGCTGAAATAATCCTATTTAATAAGCCTATGTTGCTGAAATAAGCCTATTTAATAAGGCTATTTAATGAGCCTAAGTTGCTGAAATAAGTCTATTTAATAAGCCTAAGTTTCTGAACTAAGCCTATTTAAAAAGGTATATTTAATAAGTCTAAGTTGCTGAAATAAACCTATTTAAAAATGCTATTTAATAAGCCTAAGTTGCTGAAATAAACCTGTTTAATAACGCTATTTAATAAGCATAAGTTGCTGAAATAAGCTTATTTAATAAGCCTAAGTTGCTGAAATAAGCCTATTTAATAAGGCTATTTAATAAGTATATTTAATAAGCCTATTTAATAAGTATTTAATGCGCCTATTTAATAAGCCTATTTATTGAGCCTCTTTAATAAGCCTATTTATTGAGCCTATTTAATAAGCCTATTTAATAAGTCTATTTAATATGCCTATTTAATAGGCCTATTTAATACGTCTAAGTTGCTGAAATAAGCCTATTTAATAAGCCTAAGTTTCTGAATGAGCATATTTAATAAGCCTAAGTTGCTGAAATAAGCCTATTAAATAAGCCTAAGTTGCTGAAAAAAGCCTATTAAATAAGCCTAAGTTGCTGAATAAGCCTATTTAATAAGCCTAAGTTGCTGAATAAACCTATTTAATAAGTCTAAGTTGCTGAAATAAGCATATTTAATAAGGCTATTTAATAAGTCTAAGTTGCTGAAATAAACTATTTAAAAATGCTATTTAATAAGCCTAAGTTGCTGAAATAAACCTGTTTAATAAGGCTATTTAATAAAAATAAGTTGCTGAAATAAGCTTATTTAATAAGCCTAAGTTGCTGAAATAAGCCTATTTAATACGGCTCTTTAATAAGTCTAAGTTGCTGAAATAAACCTATTTAATAAGCCTAAGTTGCTAAAATAAGCCTATTTAATGAGGCTATTTAATAAGTCTATTTAATAAGCCTATTTAATAAGCCAATTTAATAAGCCTATTTTATAAGCCTATTTAATAAGTCTATTTAATAAGTCTATTTAATAAGTATTTAATGAGCCTATTTAATAAGCCTATTTATTGAGCCTATTTAATAAGCCTATTTATTGAGCCTATTTAATAAGCCTATTTATTTAGCCTATTTAATACGCCTATTTATTGAGCCTATTTAATAAGCCTATTTAATAAGTCTATTTAATAAACCTATTTAATAAGCCTATTTAATAAGCCTATTTATTGAGCCTATTTAATAAGCCTATTTAATAAGCCTATTTATTGAGCCTATTTAATAAGTCTATTTAATAAGCCTATTTAATAAGCCTAATTAATAAGTATTTAATGAGCCTATTTAATAAGTCTATTTAAGAAGCCTATTTAATAGGCCTATTTAATAAGTCTAAGTTGCTGAAATAAGCCTATTTAATAAGCCTATTTAATAGGCCTATTTAATAAGTTTCTGAATGAGCCTATTTAATAAGCCTAAGTTGCTGAAATAAGCCTATTTAATAAGCCTAAGTTGCTGAATAAGCCTATTTAATAAGCCCAAGTTGCTGAAATAAGCCTATTTAATAAGTTTAAGTTGCTGAAATAAGGCTATTTAATAAGCCTAAGTTGCTGAAATAAGCCTATTTAATAAGCCTAAGTTGCTGAAATAAGGCTATTTAATAAGTCTAAGTTGTTGAAATAAGCCTATTTAGTAAGCCTAAGTTGCTGAAATAAGTATATTTAATAAGCATAAGTTGCTGAAATAAGCCTATTTAATGAGTCTAAGTTGCTGAAATAAGGCTATTTAATAAGTCTAAGTTGCTGAAATAAGCCTTTTTAATCAGCGTAAGTTGCTGAAATAAGCCTATTTAATAAGACCAAGTTGCTGAAATAAGCCTACTTAATTAGGCTATTTAATAAGCCTAAGTTGCTGAAATAAGCCTATTTAATAAGCGTAAGTTGCTGAAATAAGGCTATTTAATAAGTCTAAGTTGCTGAAATAAGCCTATTTAATAAGCCTAAGTTGCTGAAATAAGCCCATTTAATAAGCCTATTTAATAAGCCTAAGTTGCTGAAATAAGCCTATTTAATAAGCCTATTTAATAAGCCTATTTAATAGGCCTATTTAATAAGTCTAAGTTGCTGAAATAAGCCTCATTAATAAGCGTATTTAATAGGCCTATTTAATAAGTCTAAGTTGCTGAAATAAGCCTATTTAATAAGCCTAAGTTGCTGAAATAAGCCTACTTAATTAGGCTATTTAATAAGCCTAAGTTGCTGAAATAAGCCTATTTAATAAGCGTAAGTTGCTGAAATAAGGCTATTTAATAAGTCTAAGTTGCTGAAATAAGCCTATTTAATAAGCCTAAGTTGCTGAAATAAGCCCATTTAATAAGCCTATTTAATAAGCCTAAGTTGCTGAAATAAGCCTATTTAATAAGCCTATTTAATAAGCCTATTTAATAAGCCTATTTAATAAGTCTAAGTTTCTGAATGAGCCTATTTATTAAGCCTAAGTTGCTGAAATAAGCCTATTTAATAAGCCTAAGTTGCTGAAAAAAGCCTATTAAATAAGCCTAAGTTGCTGAATATGCCTATTTAATAAGCCTAAGTTGCTGAATAAACCTATTTAATAAGTCTAAGTTGCTGAAATAAGCATATTTAATAAGGCTATTTAATAAGTCTAAGTTGCTGAAATAAACCTATTTAAAAATGCTATTTAATAAGCCTAAGTTGCTGAAATAAACCTGTTTAATAAGGCTCTTTAATAAGTCTAAGTTGCTGAAATAAACCTATTTAATAAGCCTAAGTTGCTAAAATAAGCCTATTTAATGAGGCTATTTAATAAGTCTATTTAATAAGCCTATTTAATAAGCCAATTTAATAAGCCTATTTAATAAGCCTATTTATTGAGCCTATTTAATAAGCCTATTTATTGAGCCTATTTAATAAGCCTATTTATTTAGCCTATTTAATAAGCCTATTTATTGAGCCTATTTAATAAGCCTATTTAATAAGTCTATTTAATAAACCTATTTAATAAGCCTATTTAATAAGCCTATTTATTGTGCCTATTTAATAAGCCTATTTAATAAGCCTATTTATTGAGCCTATTTAATAAGTCTATTTAATAAGCCTATTTAATAAGCCTAATTAATAAGTATTTAATGAGCCTATTTAATAAGTCTATTTAATAAGCCTATTTAATAGGCCTATTTAATAAGTCTAAGTTGCTGAAATAAGCCTATTTAATAAGCCTAAGTTGCTGAATAAGCCTATTTAATAAGCCTAAGTTGCTGAAATAAGCCTATTTAATAAGTCTAAGTTTCTGAAATAAGGCTATTTATTAAGCCTAAGTTGCTGAAATAAGGCTATTTAATAAGTTTAAGTTGCTGAAATAAGCCTATTTAATAAGCCTAAGTTGCTGAAATAAGCCTATTTAATAAGGCTATTTAATGAGCCTAAGTTGCTGAAATAAGCCTATTTAATAAGCCTAAGTTTCTGAACTAAGCCTATTTAAAAAAGGTATATTTAACAAGTCTAAGTTGCTGAAATAAACCTGTTTAAAAATGCTATTTAATTAGTCTACATTGCTGAAATAAACCTGTTTAATAAGGCTATTTAATAAGCATAAGTTGCTGAAATAAGCTTATTTAATAAGCCTAAGTTGCTGAAATAAGCCTATTTAATGAGGCTATTTAATTAGTCTATTTAATAAGCCTATTTAATAAGCCAATTTAATAAGCCTATTTAATAAGCCTATTTATTGAGCCTATTTAATAAGCCTATTTATTGAGCCTATTTAATAAGCCTATTTAATAAGTCTATTTAATAAACCTATTTAATAAGCCTATTTAATAAGCCTATTTATTGTGCCTATTTAATAATCCTATTTAATAAGCCTATTTATTGAGCCTATTTAATAAGTCTATTTAATAAGCCTATTTAATAAGCCTAATTAATAAGTATTTAATGAGCCTATTTAATAAGTCTATTTAATAAGCCTATTTAATAAGCATATTTAATAGGCCTATTTAATAAGTCTAAGTTGCTGAAATAAGCCTATTTAATAAGCCTAAGTTGCTGAATGAGCTTATTTAATAAGCCTAAGTTGCTGAAATAAGCCTATTTAATAAGCCTAAGTTGCTGAATGAGCCTATTTAATAAGCCTAAGTTGCTGAAATAAGCCTACTTAATTAGGATATTTAATAAGCCTAAGTTGCTGAAATTAGCCTATTTAATAAGCGTAAGTTGCTGAAATAAGGCTATTTAATAAGTCTAAGTTGCTGAAATAAGCCTATTTAATAAGCCTAAGTTGCTGAAATAAGCCCATTTAATAAGCCTATTTAATAAGACTAAGTTGCTGAAATAAGCCTATTTAATAAGCCTATTTAATAAGCCTATTTAATAGGCCTATTTAATAAGTCTAAGTTTCTGAATGAGCCTATTTAATAAGCCTAAGTTGCTGAAATAAGCCTATTAAATAAGCCTAAGTTGCTGAAAAAAGCCTATTAAATAAGCCTAAGTTGCTGAATAAGCCTATTTAATAAGCCTAAGTTGCTGAATAAACCTATTTAATAAGTCTAAGTTGCTGAAATAAGCATATTTAATAAGGCTATTTAATAAGTCTAAGTTGCTGAAATAAACCTATTTAAAAATGCTATTTAATAAGCCTAAGTTGCTGAAATAAACCTGTTTAATAAGGCTCTTTAATAAGTCTAAGTTGCTGAAATAAACCTATTTAATAAGCCTAAGTTGCTAAAATAAGCCTATTTAATGAGGCTATTTAATAAGTCTATTTAATAAGCCTATTTAATAAGCCAATTTAATAAGCCTATTTAATAAGCCTATTTAATAAGTCTATTTAATAATTCTTTTTAATAAGCCTATTTATTGAGCCTATTTAATAAGCCTATTTATTGAGCCTATTTAATAAGCCTATTTATTGAGCCTATTTAATAAGCCTATTTATTTAGCCTATTTAATAAGCCTATTTATTGAGCCTATTTAATACGCCTATTTAATAAGTCTATTTAATAAACCTATTTAATAAGCCTATTTAATAAGCCTATTTATTGTGCCTATTTAATAAGCCTATTTAATAAGCCTATTTATTGAGCCTATTTAATAAGTCTATTTAATAAGCCTATTTAATAAGCCTAATTAATAAGTATTTAATGAGCCTATTTAATAAGTCTATTTAATAAGCATATTTAATAGGCCTATTTAATAAGTCTAAGTTGCTGAAATAAGCCTATTTAATAAGCCTATTTAATAGGCCTATTTAATAAGTCTAAGTTGCTGAAATAAGCCTATTTAATAAGCCTAAGTTTCTGAATGAGCCTATTTAATAAGCCTAAGTTGCTGAAATAAGCCTATTTAATAAGCCTAAGTTGCTGAATAAGCCTTTTTAATAAGCCTAAGTTGCTGAAATAAGCCTATTTAATAAGTTTAAGTTGCTGAAATAAGGCTATTTAATAAGCCTAAGTTGCTGAAATAAGCCTATTTAATAAGCCTAAGTTGCTGAAATAAGGCTATTTAATAAGTCTAAGTTGCGGAAATAAGCCTATTTAATAAGCCTAAGTTGCTGAAATAAGTATATATAATAAGCATAAGTTGCTGAAATAAGCCTATTTAATGAGTCTAAGTTGCTGAAATAAGGCTATTTAATAAGTCTAAGTTGCTGAAATAAACCTTTTTAATCAGCGTAAGTTGCTGAAATAAGCCTATTTAATAAGCCCAAGTTGCTGAAATAAGCCTACTTAATTAGGCTATTTAATAAGCCTAAGTTGCTGAAATAAGCCTATTTAATAAGCGTAAGTTGCTGAAATAAGGCTATTTAATAAGTCTAAGTTGCTGAAATAAACCTATTAAATAAGCCTAAGTTGCTGAAATAAGCCCATTTAATAAGCCTATTTAATAAGCCTAAGTTGCTGAAATAAGCCTATTTAATAATCCTATTTAATAAGCCTATTTAATAGGCCTATTTAATAAGTCTAAGTTGCTGAAATAAGCCTATTTAATAAGCCTATTTAATAGGCCTATTTAATAAGTCTAAGTTGCTGAAATCAGCCTATTTAATAAGCCTAAGTTGCTGAAATAAGCCTATTTAATAAGCCTAAGTTTCTGAATGAGCCTATTTAATAAGCCTAAGTTGCTGAATAAGCCTATTTAATAAGTCTAAGTTGCTGAAATAAGGCTATTTAATAAGCCTAAGTTGCTGAAATAAGCCTATTTAATAAGGCTATTTAATAAGCCTAACTTGCTGAATAAGCCTATTTAATAAGTCTAAGTTGCTGAAATAAGGCTATTTAATAAGCCTAAGTTGCTGAAATAAGCTATTTAATAAGTTTAAGTTGCTGAAAAAAGCCTATTTAATAAGCCTAAGTTGCTGAAACAAGCCTATTTAATAAGGCTATTTAATGAGCCTAAGTTGCTGAAATACGCCTATTTAATAAGCCTAAGTTTCTGAACTAAGCCTATTTAAAAAGGTATATTTAATAAGTCTAAGTTGCTGAAATAAACCTATTTAAAAATGCTATTTAATAAGCCTAAGTTGCTGAAATAAACCTGTTTAATAAGGCTATTTAATAAGCATAAGTTGCTGAAATAAGCTTATTTAATAAGCCTAATTTGCTGAAATAAGCCTATTTAATAAGGCTATTTAATAAGTCTAAGTTGCTGAAATAAACCTATTTAATAAGTCTAAGTTGCTAAAATAAGCCTATTTAATGAGGCTATTTAATAAGTCTATTTAATAAGCCTATTTAAAAAGCCTATTTAATAAGTCTATTTAATAAGCCTATTTCATACGCCTATTTAATAAACATATTTGATAAGTATTTAATGAGCCTATTTAATAAGTCTATTTAATAAGCCTTTTTAATAAGCCTATTTAATAAGTCTATTTAATAAGCCTATTTATAAGTCTATTTAATAAGTCTATTTAATAAGCCTATTTAATAAGTATTTAATTAGCCTATTTAATAAGCCTATTTATTGAGACTATTTAATAAGCCTATTTATTGAGCCTATTTTAAAAGCCTATTTATTGAGCCTATTTAATAAGCCTATTTATTGAGCCTATTTAATAAGCCTATTTATTGAGCCTATTTAATGAGCCTATTTAATAAGTCTATTTAATAAGCCTATTTAATAAGCCTATTTAATAAGCCTATTTATTGAGCCTATTTAATAAGCCTATTTAATAAGCCTATTTATTGAGCCTATTTAATAAGTCTTTTTAATAAGCCTATTTAATAAGCCTATTTAATAAGTATTTAATGAGCCTATTTAATAAGTCTATTTAATAAGCCTATTTAATAAGGCTATTTAATGAGCCTAAGTTGCTGAAATAAGCCTATTTAATAAGCCTATTTAATAGGCCTATTTAATAAGTCTAAGTTGCTGAAATAAGCCTATTTAATAAGTCTAAGTTGCTGAAATAAGCCTATTTAATAAGCCTAAGTTTCTGAATGAGCCTATTTAATAAGCCTAAGTTGCTGAAATAAGCCTATTTAATAAGCCTAAGTTGCTGAATAAGCCTATTTAATAAGCCTAAGTTGCTGAAATAAGCCTATTTAATAAGTTTAAGTTGCTGAAATAAGGCTATTTAATAAGCCTAAGTTGCTGAAATAAGCCTATTTAATAAGCCTAAGTTGCTGAAATAAGGCTATTTAATAAGTCTAAGTTGCGGAAATAAGCCTATTTAATAAGCCTAAGTTGCTGAAATAAGTATATATAATAAGCATAAGTTGCTGAAATAAGCCTATTTAATGAGTCTAAGTTGCTGAAATAAGGCTATTTAATAAGTCTAAGTTGCTGAAATAAACCTTTTTAATCAGCGTAAGTTGCTGAAATAAGCCTATTTAATAAGCCCAAGTTGCTGAAATAAGCCTACTTAATTAGGCTATTTAATAAGCCTAAGTTGCTGAAATAAGCCTATTTAATAAGCGTAAGTTGCTGAAATAAGGCTATTTAATAAGTCTAAGTTGCTGAAATAAACCTATTAAATAAGCCTAAGTTGCTGAAATAAGCCCATTTAATAAGCCTATTTAATAAGCCTAAGTTGCTGAAATAAGCCTATTTAATAATCCTATTTAATAAGCCTATTTAATAGGCCTATTTAATAAGTCTAAGTTGCTGAAATAAGCCTATTTAATAAGCCTATTTAATAGGCCTATTTAATAAGTCTAAGTTGCTGAAATCAGCCTATTTAATAAGCCTAAGTTGCTGAAATAAGCCTATTTAATAAGCCTAAGTTTCTGAATGAGCCTATTTAATAAGCCTAAGTTGCTGAATAAGCCTATTTAATAAGTCTAAGTTGCTGAAATAAGGCTATTTAATAAGCCTAAGTTGCTGAAATAAGCCTATTTAATAAGGCTATTTAATAAGCCTAACTTGCTGAATAAGCCTATTTAATAAGTCTAAGTTGCTGAAATAAGGCTATTTAATAAGCCTAAGTTGCTGAAATAAGCTATTTAATAAGTTTAAGTTGCTGAAAAAAGCCTATTTAATAAGCCTAAGTTGCTGAAACAAGCCTATTTAATAAGGCTATTTAATGAGCCTAAGTTGCTGAAATACGCCTATTTAATAAGCCTAAGTTTCTGAACTAAGCCTATTTAAAAAGGTATATTTAATAAGTCTAAGTTGCTGAAATAAACCTATTTAAAAATGCTATTTAATAAGCCTAAGTTGCTGAAATAAACCTGTTTAATAAGGCTATTTAATAAGCATAAGTTGCTGAAATAAGCTTATTTAATAAGCCTAATTTGCTGAAATAAGCCTATTTAATAAGGCTATTTAATAAGTCTAAGTTGCTGAAATAAACCTATTTAATAAGTCTAAGTTGCTAAAATAAGCCTATTTAATGAGGCTATTTAATAAGTCTATTTAATAAGCCTATTTAAAAAGCCTATTTAATAAGTCTATTTAATAAGCCTATTTAATACGCCTATTTAATAAACATATTTGATAAGTATTTAATGAGCCTATTTAATAAGTCTATTTAATAAGCCTTTTTAATAAGCCTATTTAATAAGTCTATTTAATAAGCCTATTTATAAGTCTATTTAATAAGTCTATTTAATAAGCCTATTTAATAAGTATTTAATTAGCCTATTTAATAAGCCTATTTATTGAGACTATTTAATAAGCCTATTTATTGAGCCTATTTTAAAAGCCTATTTATTGAGCCTATTTAATAAGCCTATTTATTGAGCCTATTTAATGAGCCTATTTAATAAGTCTATTTAATAAGCCTATTTAATAAGCCTATTTAATAAGCCTATTTATTGAGCCTATTTAATAAGCCTATTTAATAAGCCTATTTATTGAGCCTATTTAATAAGTCTTTTTAATAAGCCTATTTAATAAGCCTATTTAATAAGTATTTAATGAGAATATTTAATAAGTCTATTTAATAAGCCTATTTAATAAGGCTATTTAATGAGCCTAAGTTGCTGAAATAAGCCTATTTAATAAGCCTATTTAATAGGCCTATTTAATAAGTCTAAGTTGCTGAAATAAGCCTATTTAATAAGCCTAAGTTTCTGAATGAGCCTATTTAATAAGCCTAAGTTGCTGAAATAAGCTTATTTAATAAGCCTAAGTTGCTGAACAAGCCTATTTAATAAGCCTAAGTTGCTGAATAAACCTATTTAATAAGTCTAAGTTGCTGAAATTAGCCTATTTAATAAGCCTATGTAATAAGTATTTAATGAGGCTATTTAATAAGCCTATTTAATAAGCCTATTTAATAATCCTATTTAATACGCCTATTTAATAAACATATTTAATAAGTATTTAATGAGCCTATTTAATAAGCCTATTTATTGAGCCTATTTAATAAGCCTATTTATTGAGCCTATTTAATAAGCCTATTTATCGAGCCTATTTAATAAGGCTATTTATTGAGCCTATTTAATATGCCTATTTAATACGTCTATTTAATAAGCCTATTTAATAATCCTGATTTATTGAGCCTATTTAATAAGCCTATTTAATAAGCCTATTAATTGAGCCTATTTAATAAGTCTATTTAATAAGCCTATTTAATAAGCCTATTTAATAAGTATTTAATGAGCCTATTAAATAAGTCTATTTAATAAGCTTATTTAATAGGCCTATTTAATAAGTCTAAGTTGCTGAAATGAGCCTATTTAATAAGCCTATTTAATAGGCCTATTTAATAAGCCTAAGTTGCTGAAATAAGCCTATTTAATAAGTCTAAGTTGCTGAAATAAGGCTAATTAATAAGCCTAAGTTGCTGAAATAAGGCTATTTAATAAGTCTAAGTTGCTGAAATAAGCCTATTTAATAAGCCTAAGTTGCTGAAATAAGTATATTTAATAAGCATAAGTTGCTGAAATAAGCCTATTTAATAAGTCTAAGTTGCTGAAATAAGGCTATTTAATAAGTCTAAGTTGCTGAAATAAACCTATTTAATAAGCCTAAGTTGCTAAAATAAGCCTATTTAATGAGGCTATTTAATAAGTCCATTTAATAAGCCTATTTAATAAGCCTATTTAATAAGCCTATTTAATAAGCCTATTTAATAAGTCTATTTAATAAGTCTATTTAATAAGTATTTAATGAGCCTATTTAATAAACCTATTTATTAAGCCTATTTAATAAGCCTGTTTATTGAGCCTATTTAATAAGCCTATTTATTGAGCCTATTTAATAAGCCTATTTATTGAGCCTATTTAATAAGCCTATTTAATAAGTCTATTTAATGAGCCTATTTAATAAGCCTATTTAATAAGCCTATTTATTGAGCCTATTTAATAAGCCTATTTAATAAGCCTATTTATTGAGCCTATTTAATAAGTCTATTTAATAAGCCTATTTAATAAGCCTATTTAATAAGTATTTAATGAGCCTATTTAATAAGTCTATTTAATAAGCCTATTTAATAAGGCTATTTAATGAGCCTAAGTTGCTGAAATAAGCCTATTTAATAAGCCTATTTGATAGGCCTATTTAATAAGTCTAAGTTGCTGAAATAAGCCTATTTAATTAGGCTATTTAATAAGCCTAAGTTGCTGAAATAAGCCTATTTAATAAGCGTAAGTTGCTGAAATAAGGCTATTTAATAAGTCTAAGTTGCTGAAATAAGCCTATTTAATAAGCCTAAGTTGCTGAAATAAGCCCATTTAATAAGCCTATTTAATAAGCCTAAGTTGCTGAAATAAGCCTATTTAATAAGCCTATTTAATAAGCCTATTTAATAGGCCTATTTAATAAGTCTAAGTTGCTGAAATAAGCCTATTTAATAAGCCTATGTTGCTGAATGAGCCTATTTAATAAGCCTAATTTGCTGAAATAAGCCTATTTAACAAGCCTAAGTTGCTGAATAAGCCTATTTAATAAGCCTAAGTTGCTGAATAAACCTATTTAATAAGTCTAAGTTGCTGAAATAAGCCTATTTAATAACGCTATTTAATAAGCCTAAGTTGCTGAATAAGCCTATTTAATAAGTCTAAGTTGTTGAAATAAGGCTATTTAATAAGCCTAAGTTGCTGAAATAAGGCTATTTAATAAGTTTAAGTTGCTGAAATAAGCCTTTTTAATAAGCCTTAGTTGCTGAAATAAGCCCATTTAATAAGGCTATTTAATGAGCCTAAGTTGCTGAAATAAGCCTATTTAATAAGCCTAAGTTTCTGAACTAAGCCTATTTAAAGTTGCTGAAATAAACCTATTTAACAATGCTATTTAATAAGCCTAAGTTGCTAAAATAAACCTGTTTAATAAGGCTATTTAATAAGCATAAGTTGCTGAAATAAGCCTATTTAATAAGCCTATTTAATAGGCCTATTTAATGAGTCTAAGTTGCTGAAATAAGCCTATTTAATAAGCCTAAGTTTCTGAATGAGCCTATTTAATAAGCCTAAGTTGCTGAAATAAGCCTATTTAATAAGCCTAAGTTGCTGAATAAGCCTATTTAATAAGCCTAAGTTGCTGAAATTAGCCTATTTAATAAGTCTAAGTTGCTGATATAAGGCTATTTAATAAGCCTAAGTTGCTGAAATAAGCCTATTTAATAAGCATAAGTTGCTGAAATAAGCCTATTCAATGAGTCTAAGTTGCTGAAATAAGGCTATTTAATAAGTCTAAGTTGCTGAAATAAGCCTATTTAATAAGCCTAAGTTGCTGAAATAAGCCCATTTAATAAGCCTATTTAATAAGCCTAAGTTGCTGAAATAAGCCTATTTAATAAGCCTATTTAATAAGCCTATTTAATAGGCCTATTTAATAAGTCTAAGTTGCTGAAATAAGCCTATTTAATAAGCCTAAGTTGCTGAATGAGCCTATTTAATAAGCCTAAGTTGCTGAAATAAGCCTATTTAATAAGCCTAAGTTGCTGAATAAGCCTATTTAATAAGCCTAAGTTGCTGAATAAACCTATTTAGTAAGTTTAAGTTGCTGAAATAAGCCTATTTAATAAGGCTATTTAATAAGCCTAAGTTGCTGAATAAGCCTATTTAATAAGTCTAAGTTGCTTAAATAAGGCTATTTAATAAGCCTAAGTTGCTGAAATAAGGCTATTTAATAAGTTTAAGTTGCTGAAATAAGCCTATTTAATAAGCCTTAGTTGCTGAAAGAAGCCTATTTAATAAGGCTATTTAATGAGCCTAAGTTGCTGAAATAAGCCTATTTAATAAGCCTAAGTTTCTGAACTAAGCCTATTTTAAAAGGTATATTTAATAAGTCTAAGTTGCTGAAATAAACCTATTTAAAAATGCTATTTAATAAGCCTAAGTTGCTGAAATAAACCTGTTTAATAAGGCTATTTAATAAGCATAAGTTGCTGAAATAAGCTTATTTAATAAGCCTAAGTTGCTGAAATAAGCCTATTTAATAAGGCTATTTAATAAGACTAAGTTGCTGAAATAAACCTAATTAATAAGCCTAAGTTGCTAAAATAAGCCTATTTAATGAGGCTATTTAATAAGTCTATTTAATAAGCCTATTTAATAAGCCTATTTAATAAGCCTATTTAATAAGCCTATTTAATACGCCTATTTAATAAACATATTTAATAAGTATTTAATGAGCCTATTTAATAAGTCTATTTAATAAGCCTTTTTAATAAGCCTATTTAATAAGTCTATTTAATAAGCCTATTTAATAAGTCTATTTAATAAGTCTATTTAATAAGCCTATTTAATAAGTATTTAATGAGCCTATTTAATAAGCCTATTTATTGAGCCAATTTAATAAGTCTATTTATTAAGCCTATTTAATAAGTATTTAATGAGCCTATTTAATAAGCCTATTTATTGAGCCTATTTAATAAGTCTATTTAATAAGCCTATTTAATAAGCCTATTTAATAAGTATTTAATGAGACTATTTAATAAGTCTATTTAATAAGCCTATTTAATAAGGCTATTTAATGAGCATAAGTTGCTGAAATAAGCCTATTTAATAAGGCTATTTAATGAGCCTAAGTTGCTGAAATAAGCCTATTTAATAAGCCTATTTAATAGGCCTATTTAATAAGTCTAAGTTGCTGAAATAAGCCTATTTAATAAGCCTAAGTTTCTGAATGAGCCTATTTAATAAGCCTAAGTTGCTGAAATAAGCCTATTAAATAAGCCTAAGTTGCTGAAATAAGCCTATTAAATAAGCCTAAGTTGCTGAATAAGCCTATTTAATAAGCCTAAGTTGCTGAATTAACCTATTTAATAAGTCTAAGTTGCTGAAATAAGCATATTTAATAAGGCTATTTAATGAGCCTAAGTTGCTGAAATAAGACTATTTAATAAGCCTAAGTTTCTGAACTAAGCCTATTTTAAAAGGTATATTTAATAAGTCTAAGTTGCTGAAATAAGCATATTTAATAAGGCTATTTAATAAATATTTAATGAGCCTATTTAATAAGCCTATTTATTGAGCCTATTTAATAAGCCTATGTATTGAGCCTATTTAATAAGCCTATTTATTGAGCCTATTTAATAAGCCTATTTATTGAGCCTATTTAATAAGCCTATTTAATAAGTCTATTTAATAAGCCTATTTAATAAGCCTATTTAATAAGCCTATTTATTGAGCCTATTTAATAAGCCTATTTAATAAGCCTATTTATTGAGCCTATTTAATAAGTCTATTTAATAAGCCTATTTAATAAGCCTAATTAATAAGTATTTAATGAGCCTATTTAATACGTCTATGTAATAAGCCTATTTAATAGGCCTATTTAATAAGTCTAAGTTGCTGAAATAAGCCTATTTAATAAGCCTATTTAATAGGCCTATTTAATAAGTCTAAGTTGCTGAAATAAGCCTATTTAATAAGCCTAAGTTTCTGAATGAGCCTATTTGATAAGCCTAAGTTGCTGAAATAAGCCTATTTAATAAGCCTAAGTTGCTGAATAAGCCTATTTAATAAGCCTAAGTTGCTGAAATAAGCCTATTTAATAAGTTTAAGTTGCTGAAATAAGGCTATTTAATAAGGCTAAGTTGCTGAAATAAGCCTATTTAATAAGCCTAAGTTGCTGAAATAAGGCTATTTAATAAGTCTAAGTTGCTGAAATAAGCCTATTTATTAAGCCTAAGTTGCTGAAATAAGTATATTTAATAAGCATAAGTTGCTGAAATAAGCCTATTTAATGAGTCTAAGTTGCTAAAATAAGGCTATTTAATAAGTCTAAGTTGCTGAAATAAGCCTTTTTAATCAGCGTAAGTTGCTGAAATAAGCCTATTTAATAAGCCCAAGTTGCTGAAATAAGCCTACTTATTTAGGCTATTTAATAAGCCTAAGTTGCTGAAATAAGCCTATTTAATAAGCGTAAGTTGCTGAAACAAGGCTATTTAATACGTCTAAGTTGCTGAAATAAGCCTATTTAATAAGCCTAAGTTGCTGAAATAAGCCCATTTAATAAGCCTATTTAATAAGCCTAAGTTGCTGAAATAAGCCTATTTAATAAGCCTATTTAATAAGCCTATTTAATAGGCCTATTTAATAAGTCTAAGTTGCTGAAATAAGCCTATTTAATAAGCCTAAGTTGCTGAATGAGCCTATTTAATAAGCCTAAGTTGCTGAAATAAGCCTATTTAATAAGCCTAAGTTGCTGAATAAGCCTATTTAATAAGCCTAAGTTGCTGAATAAACCTATTTAGTAAGTTTAAGTTGCTGAAATAAGCCTATTTAATAAGGCTATTTAATAAGCCTAAGTTGCTGAATAAGCCTATTTAATAAGTCTAAGTTGCTTAAATAAGGCTATTTAATAAGCCTAAGTTGCTGAAATAAGGCTATTTAATAAGTTTAAGTTGCTGAAATAAGCCTATTTAATAAGCCTTAGTTGCTGAAAGAAGCCTATTTAATAAGGCTATTTAATGAGCCTAAGTTGCTGAAATAAGCCTATTTAATAAGCCTAAGTTTCTGAACTAAGCCTATTTTAAAAGGTATATTTAATAAGTCTAAGTTGCTGAAATAAACCTATTTAAAAATGCTATTTAATATGCCTAAGTTGCTGAAATAAACCTGTTTAATAAGGCTATTTAATAAGCATAAGTTGCTGAAATAAGCTTATTTAATAAGCCTAAGTTGCTGAAATAAGCCTATTTAATAAGGCTATTTAATAAGACTAAGTTGCTGAAATAAACCTAATTAATAAGCCTAAGTTGCTAAAATAAGCCTATTTAATGAGGCTATTTAATAAGTCTATTTAATAAGCCTATTTAATAAGCCTATTTAATAAGCCTATTTAATAAGCCTATTTAATACGCCTATTTAATAAACATATTTAATAAGTATTTAATGAGCCTATTTAATAAGTCTATTTAATAAGCCTTTTTAATAAGCCTATTTAATAAGTCTATTTAATAAGCCTATTTAATAAGTCTATTTAATAAGTCTATTTAATAAGCCTATTTAATAAGTATTTAATGAGCCTATTTAATAAGCCTATTTATTGAGCCAATTTAATAAGTCTATTTATTAAGCCTATTTAATAAGTATTTAATGAGCCTATTTAATAAGCCTATTTATTGAGCCTATTTAATAAGTCTATTTAATAAGCCTATTTAATAAGCCTATTTAATAAGTATTTAATGAGACTATTTAATAAGTCTATTTAATAAGCCTATTTAATAAGGCTATTTAATGAGCATAAGTTGCTGAAATAAGCCTATTTAATAAGGCTATTTAATGAGCCTAAGTTGCTGAAATAAGCCTATTTAATAAGCCTATTTAATAGGCCTATTTAATAAGTCTAAGTTGCTGAAATAAGCCTATTTAATAAGCCTAAGTTTCTGAATGAGCCTATTTAATAAGCCTAAGTTGCTGAAATACGCCTATTAAATAAGCCTAAGTTGCTGAAATAAGCCTATTAAATAAGCCTAAGTTGCTGAATAAGCCTATTTAATAAGCCTAAGTTGCTGAATTAACCTATTTAATAAGTCTAAGTTGCTGAAATAAGCATATTTAATAAGGCTATTTAATGAGCCTAAGTTGCTGAAATAAGACTATTTAATAAGCCTAAGTTTCTGAACTAAGCCTATTTTAAAAGGTATATTTAATAAATCTAAGTTGCTGAAATAAGCATATTTAATAAGGCTATTTAATAAATATTTAATGAGCCTATTTAATAAGCCTATTTATTGAGCCTATTTAATAAGCCTATGTATTGAGCCTATTTAATAAGCCTATTTATTGAGCCTATTTAATAAGCCTATTTATTGAGCCTATTTAATAAGCCTATTTAATAAGTCTATTTAATAAGCCTATTTAATAAGCCTATTTAATAAGCCTATTTATTGAGCCTATTTAATAAGCCTATTTAATAAGCCTATTTATTGAGCCTATTTAATAAGTCTATTTAATAAGCCTATTTAATAAGCCTAATTAATAAGTATTTAATGAGCCTATTTAATACGTCTATGTAATAAGCCTATTTTAATAGGCCTATTTAATAAGTCTAAGTTGCTGAAATAAGCCTATTTAATAAGCCTATTTAATAGGCCTATTTAATAAGTCTAAGTTGCTGAAATAAGCCTATTTAATAAGCCTAAGTTTCTGAATGAGCCTATTTGATAAGCCTAAGTTGCTGAAATAAGCCTATTTAATAAGCCTAAGTTGCTGAATAAGCCTATTTAATAAGCCTAAGTTGCTGAAATAAGCCTATTTAATAAGTTTAAGTTGCTGAAATAAGGCTATTTAATAAGGCTAAGTTGCTGAAATAAGCCTATTTAATAAGCCTAAGTTGCTGAAATAAGGCTATTTAATAAGTCTAAGTTGCTGAAATAAGCCTATTTATTAAGCCTAAGTTGCTGAAATAAGTATATTTAATAAGCATAAGTTGCTGAAATAAGCCTATTTAATGAGTCTAAGTTGCTAAAATAAGGCTATTTAATAAGTCTAAGTTGCTGAAATAAGCCTTTTTAATCAGCGTAAGTTGCTGAAATAAGCTTATTTAATAAGCCCAAGTTGCTGAAATAAGCCTACTTATTTAGGCTATTTAATAAGCCTAAGTTGCTGAAATAAGCCTATTTAATAAGCGTAAGTTGCTGAAACAAGGCTATTTAATACGTCTAAGTTGCTGAAATAAGCCTATTTAATAAGCCTAAGTTGCTGAAATAAGCCCATTTAATAAGCCTATTTAATAAGCCTAAGTTGCTGAAATAAGCCTATTTAATAAGCCTATTTAATAAGCCTATTTGATAGGCCTATTTAATAAGTCTAAGTTGCTGAAATAAGCCTATTTAATAAGCCTAAGTTGCTGAATGAGCCTATTTAATAAGCCTAAGTTGCTGAAATTAGCCTATTTAATAAGCCTAAGTTGCTGAATAAGCCTATTTAATAAGCCTAAGTTGCTGAATAAACCTATTTAATAAGTCTAAGTTGCTGAAATAAGCCTATTTAATAAGGCTATTTAATAAGCCTAAGTTGCTGAATAAGCCTATTTAATAAGTCTAAGTTGCTGAAGTAAGGCTATTTAATAAACCTAAGTTGCTGAAATAAGCCTATTTAATAAGCCTAAGTTGCTGAAATAAGCCTATTTAATAAGGCTATTTAATGAGCCTAAGTTGCTGAAATAAGCCTATTTAATAAGCCTAAGTTTCTGAACTAAGCCTATTTAAAAAGGTATATTTAATAAATCTAAGTTGCTGAAATAAACCTATTTAAAAATGCTATTTAATAAGCCTAAGTTGCTGAAATAAACCTGTTTAATAAGGCTATTTAATAAGCATAAGTTGCTGAAATAAACTTATTTAATAAGCCTAAGTTGCTGAAATAAGCCTATTTAATAAGGCTATTTAATAAGTCTAAGTTGCTGAAATAAACCTATTTAATAAGCCTAAGTACCTAAAATAAGCCTATTTAATGAGGCTATTTAATAAGTCTATTTAATAAGCCTATTTAATAAGCCTATTTAATAAGCCTATTTAATAAGCCTATTTAATACGCCTATTTAATAAACATATTTAATAAGTCTTTAATGAGCCTATTTAATAAGTCTATTTAATAAGCCTTTTTAATGAGCCTATTTAATAAGTCTATTTAATAAGCCTATTTAATAAGTCTATTTAATAAGTCTATTTAATAAGCCTATTTAATAAGTATTTAATGAGCCTATTTAATAAGCCTATTTATTGAGCCTATTTAATAAGCCTATTTATTGAGCCTATTGTATAAGCCTATTTATTGAGCCTATTTAATTAGCCTATTTATTGAGCCTATTTAATTAGCCTATTTAATAAGCCTATTTAATAAGCCTATTTATTGAGCCTATTTAATAAGCCTATTTAATAAGCCTATTTAATAAGTATTTAATGAGCCTATTTAATAAGTCTATTTAATAAGCCTATTTAATAAGCCTATTTAATAAGCCTATTTAATAAGTATTTAATGAGCCTATTTAATAAGTCTATTTAATAAGCCTATTTAATAAGGCTATTTAATGAGTCTAAGTTGCTGAAATAAGCCTATTTAATAAGCCTATTTAATAGGCATATTTAATAAGTCTAAGTTGGTGAAATAAGCCTATTTAATAAGCCTAAGTTTCTGAATGAGCCTATTTAATAAGCCTGAGTTGCTGAACAAGCCTATTTAATAAGCCTAAGTTGCTGAATAAACCTATTTAATAAGTCTAAGTTGCTGAAATAAACCTATTCAATAAGGCTATTTAATAAGCCTAAGTTGCTGAAATAAGCCTATTTAATAAGCCTATTTAATAAGCCTATTTAATAAGTATTTAATGAGGCTATTTAATAAGCCTATTTAATAAGCCTATTTAATAAGCCTATTTAATACGCCTATTTAATAAACATATTTAATAAGTATTTAATGAGCCTATTTAATAAGCCTATTTATTGAGCCTATTTAATAAGCCTATTTATTGAGCCTATTTAATAAGCCTATTTATTGAGCCTATTTAATAAGCCTATTTATTGAGCCTATTTAATAAGCCTATTTAATAAGTCTATTTAATAAGCCTATTTAATAAGCCTATTTAATAAGCCTATTTATTGAGCCTATTTAATAAGCCTATTTAATAAGCCTATTTATTGAGCCTATTTAATAAGCCTATTTATTGTGCCTATTTAATAAGCCTATTTAATAAGCCTATTTATTGAGCCTATTTAATAAGTCTATATAATAAGCCTATTTAATAAGCCTATTTAATAAGTATTTAATGAGGCTATTTAATAAGCCTATTTAATAAGCCTATTTAATAAGCCTATTTAATATGCCTATTTAATAAACATATTTAATAAGTATTTAATGAGCCTATTTAATAAGCCTATTTATTGAGCCTATTTAATGAGCCTATTTATTAAGCCTATTTATTGAGCCTATTTAATAAGCCTATTTAATAAGCCTATTTATTGAGCCTATTTAATAAGTATATTTAATAAGCCTATTTAATAAGCCTATTTAATAAGTGTTTAATGAGCCTATTTAATAAGTCTATTTAATAAGCCTATTTAATAGGCCTATTTAATAAGTCTAAGTTGCTGAAATAAGCCTATTTAATAAGCCTATTTAATAGGCCTATTTAATAAGCCTAAGTTGCTGAAATAAGCCTATTTAATAAGTCTAAGTTGCTGAAATAAGGCTAATTAATAAGCCTAAGTTGCTGAAATAAGCCTATTTAATAAGCCTAAGTTGCTGAAATACGGCTATTTAATAAGTCTAAGTTGCTGAAATAAGCCTATTTAATAAGCCAAAATTGCTGAAATAAGTATATATAATAAGCATATGTTGCTGAAATAAGCCTATTTAATAAGTCTAAGTTGCTGAAATAAGGCTATTTAATAAGTCTAAGTTGCTGAAATAAACCTATTTAATAAGCCTAAGTTGCTAAAATAAGCCTATTTAATGAGGCTATTTGATAAGTCTATTTAATAAGCCTATTTAATAAGCTTATTTAATAAGCCTATTTAATAAGCCTATTTATTGAGCCTATTTAATAAGCCTGTTTATTGAGCCTATTTAATAAGCCTATTTATTGAGCCTATTTAATAAGCCTATTTATTGAGCCTATTTAATAAGCCTATTTAATAAGTCTATTTAATAAGCCTATTTAATAAGCCTATTTAATAAGCCTATTTATTGAGCCTACTTAATAAGCCTATTTAATAAGCCTATTTATTGAGCCTATTTAATAAGCCTATTTATTGAGCCTATTGTATAAGCCTATTTATTGAGCCTATTTAATTAGCCTATTTATTGAGCCTATTTAATTAGCCTATTTAATAAGCCTATTTAATAAGCCTATTTATTGAGCCTATTTAATAAGCCTATTTAATAAGCCTATTTAATAAGTATTTAATGAGCCTATTTAATAAGTCTATTTAATAAGCCTATTTAATAAGCCTATTTAATAAGCCTATTTAATAAGTATTTAATGAGCCTATTTAATAAGTCTATTTAATAAGCCTATTTAATAAGGCTATATAATGAGTCTAAGTTGCTGAAATAAGCCTATTTAATAAGCCTATTTAATAGGCATATTTAATAAGTCTAAGTTGGTGAAATAAGCCTATTTAATAAGCCTAAGTTTCTGAATGAGCCTATTTAATAAGCCTAAGTTGCTGAACAAGCCTATTTAATAAGCCTAAGTTGCTGAATAAACCTATTTAATAAGTCTAAGTTGCTGAAATAAACCTATTCAATAAGGCTATTTAATAAGCCTAAGTTGCTGAAATAAGCCTATTTAATAAGCCTATTTAATAAGCCTATTTAATAAGTATTTAATGAGGCTATTTAATAAGCCTATTTAATAAGCCTATTTAATAAGCCTATTTAATACGCCTATTTAATAAACATATTTAATAAGTATTTAATGAGCCTATTTAATAAGCCTATTTATTGAGCCTATTTAATAAGCCTATTTATTGAGCCTATTTAATAAGCCTATTTATTGAGCCTATTTAATAAGCCTATTTATTGAGCCTATTTAATGAGCCTATTTAATAAGTCTATTTAATAAGCCTATTTAATAAGCCTATTTAATAAGCCTATTTATTGAGCCTATTTAATAAGCCTATTTAATAAGCCTATTTATTGAGCCTATTTAATAAGCCTATTTATTGTGCCTATTTAATAAGCCTATTTAATAAGCCTATTTATTGAGCCTATTTAATAAGTCTATATAATAAGCCTATTTAATAAGCCTATTTAATAAGTGTTTAATGAGCCTATTTAATAAGTCTATTTAATAAGCCTGTTTAATAGGCCTATTTAATAAGTCTAAGTTGCTGAAATAAGCCTATTTAATAAGCCTATTTAATAAGCCTATTTAATAAGCCTATTTATTGAGCCTATTTAATAAGCCTATTTAATAAGTATTTAATGAGGCTATTTAATAAGCCTATTTAATAAGCCTATTTAATAAGCCTATTTAATACGCCTATTTAATAAACATATTTAATAAGTATTTAATGAGCCTATTTAATAAGCCTATTTATTGAGCCTATTTAATAAGCCTATTTATTAAGCCTATTTATTGAGCCTATTTAATAAGCCTATTTAATAAGCCTATTTATTGAGCCTATTTAATAAGTATATTTAATAAGCCTATTTAATAACCCTATTTAATAAGTGTTTAATGAGCCTATTTAATAAGTCTATTTAATAAGCCTATTTAATAGGCCTATTTAATAAGTCTAAGTTGCTGAAATAAGCCTATTTAATAAGCCTATTTAATAGGCCTATTTAATAAGCCTAAGTTGCTGAAATAAGCCTATTTAATAAGTCTAAGTTGCTGAAATAAGGCTAATTAATAAGCCTAAGTTGCTGAAATAAGCCTATTTAATAAGCCTAAGTTGCTGAAATACGGCTATTTAATAAGTCTAAGTTGCTGAAATAAGCCTATTTAATAAGCCAAAATTGCTGAAATAAGTATATTTAATAAGCATAAGTTGCTGAAATAAGCCTATTTAATAAGTCTAAGTTGCTGAAATGAGGCTATTTAATAAGTCTAAGTTGCTGAAATAAACCTATTTAATAAGCCTAAGTTGCTAAAATAAGCCTATTTAATGAGGCTATTTGATAAGTCTATTTAATAAGCCTATTTAATAAGCTTATTTAATAAGCCTATTTAATAAGCCTATTTATTGAGCCTATTTAATAAGCCTGTTTATTGAGCCTATTTAATAAGCCTATTTATTGAGCCTATTTAATAAGCCTATTTATTGAGCCTATTTAATAAGCCTATTTAATAAGTCTATTTAATAAGCCTATTTAATAAGCCTATTTAATAAGCCTATTTATTGAGCCTACTTAATACGCCTATTTAATAAGCCTATTTATTGAGCCTATTTAATAAGTCTATTTAATAAGCCTATTTAATAAGCCTATTTAATAAGTATTTAATGAGCCTATTTAATAAGTCTATTTAATAAGCCTATTTAATAGGCCTATTTAATAAGTCTAAGTTGCTGAAATAAGCCTATTTAATAAGCCTATTTAATAGGCCTATTTAATAAGCCTAAGTTGCTGAAATAAGCCTATTTAATAAGTCTAAGTTACTGAAATAAGGCTATTTAATAAGCCTAAGTTGCTGAAATAAGCCTATTTAATAAGCCTAAGTTGCTGAAATAAGGCTATTTAATAAGTATAAGTTGCTGAAATAAGGCTATTTAATAAGTCTAAGTTGCTGAAATAAGCCTATTTAATAAGTCTAAGTTGCTGAAATAAGCCTATTTAATGAGGCTATTTAATAAGTCTATTTAATAAGCCTATTTAATAAGCCTATTTAATAAGCCTATTTAATAAGCCTATTTAATACGCCTATTTAATAAACATATTTAATAAGTATTTAATGAGCCTATTTAATAAGGCTATTTAATAAGCCTTTTTAATAAGCCTATTGAATAAGTCTATTTAATAAGCCTATTTAATAAGTCTATTTAATAAGTCTATTTAATAAGCCTATTTAATAAGTATTTAATGAGCCTATTTAATAAGCCTATTTATTGAGCCTATTTAATAAGCCTATTTATTGAGCCTATTTAATAAGCCTATTTATTGAGCCTATTTAATAAGCCTATTTATTGAGCCTATTTAATAAGCCTATTTAATAAGTCTATTTAATAAGCCTATTTAATAAGCCTATTTAATAAGCCTATTTATTGAGGCTATTTAATAGGCCTATTTAATAAGCCTATTTATTGACCCTATTTAATAAGTCTATTTAATAAGCCTATTTAATAAGCCTATTTAATAAGTATTTAATGAGCCTATTTAATAAGTCTATTTAATAAGCCTATTTAATAGGCCTATTTAATAAGTCTAAGTTGCTGAAATAAGCCTATTTAATAAGTCTAAGTTGCTGAAATAAGGCTAATTAATAAGCCTAAGTTGCTGAAATAAGCATATTTAATAAGCCTAAGTTGCTGAAATAAGTATATTTAATAAGCATAAGTTGCTGAAATAAGCCTATTTAATAAGTCTAAGTTGCTGAAATAAGGCTATTTAATAAGTCTAAGTTGCTGAAATAAACCTATTTAATAAGCCTAAGTTGCTAACATAAGCCTATTTAATGAGGTTATTTAATAAGCCTATTTAATAAGCCTATTTAATAAGCCTATTTAATAAGTCTATTTAATAAGTCTATTTAATAAGTATTTAATGAGCCTATTTAATAAGCCTATTTATTGAGCCTATTTTATAAGCCTGTTTATTGAGCCTATTTAATAAGCCTATTTATTGAGCCTATTTAATAAGCCTATTTATTGAGCCTATTTAATAAGCCTATTTAATAAGTCTATTTAATAAGCCTATTTAATAAGCCTATTTAATAAGCCTATTTATTGAGTCTACTTAATAAGCCTATTTAATAAGCCTATTTATTGAGCCTATTTAATAAGTCTATTTAATAAGCCTATTTAATAGGCCTATTTAATAAGTCTAAGTTGCTGAAATAAGCCTATTTAATAAGCCTATTTAATAGGCCTATTTAATAAGCCTAAGTTGCTGAAATAAGCCTATTTAATAAGTCTAAGTTGCTGAAATAAGGCTATTTAATAAGCCTAAGTTGCTGAAATAAGCCTATTTAATAAGCGTAAGTTGCTGAAATGAAGCTATTTAATAAGCCTAAGTTGCTGAAATAAGCCCATTCAATAAGCCTATTTAATAAGCCTAAGTTGCTGAAATAAGCCTATTTAATAAGCCTATTTAATAAGCCTATTTAATAGGCCTATTTAATAAGTCTAAGTTGTTGAAATAAGCCTATTTAATAAGCCTAAGTTGCTGAATGAGCCTATTTAATAAGCCTAAGTTGCTGAATAAGCCTATTAAATAAGCCTAATTTGCTGAATAAACCTATTTAATAAGTCTAAGTTGCTGAAATAAGCCTATTTAATAAGGCTATTTAATAAGCCTAAGTTGCTGAATAAGCCTATTTAATAAGCCTTAGTTGCTGAAATAAGCCTATTTAATAAGCCTAAGTTGCTGAAATAAGTATATTTAATAAGCATAAGTTGCTGAAATAAGCCTATTTAATAAGTCTAAGTTGCTGAAATAAGGCTATTTAATAAGTCTAAGTTGCTGAAATAAACCTATTTAATAAGCCTAAGTTGCTAACATAAGCCTATTTAATGAGGTTATTTAATAAGTCTATTTAATAAGCCTATTTAATAAGCCTATTTAATAAGCCTATTTAATAAGCCTATTTAATAAGTCTATTTAATAAGTCTATTTAATAAGTATTTAATGAGCCTATTTAATAAGCCTATTTATTGAGCCTATTTTATAAGCCTGTTTATTGAGCCTATTTAATAAGCCTATTTATTGAGCCTATTTAATAAGCCTATTTATTGAGCCTATTTAATAAGCCTATTTAATAAGTCTATTTAATAAGCCTATTTAATAAGCCTATTTAATAAGCCTATTTATTGAGTCTACTTAATAAGCCTATTTAATAAGCCTATTTATTGAGCCTATTTAATAAGTCTATTTAATAAGCCTATTTAATAGGCCTATTTAATAAGTCTAAGTTGCTGAAATAAGCCTATTTAATAAGCCTATTTAATAGGCCTATTTAATAAGCCTAAGTTGCTGAAATAAGCCTATTTAATAAGTCTAAGTTGCTGAAATAAGGCTATTTAATATGCCTAAGTTGCTGAAATAAGCCTATTTAATAAGCGTAAGTTGCTGAAATAAAGCTATTTAATAAGTCTAAGTTGCTGAAATAAGCCTATTTAATAAGCCTAAGTTGCTGAAATAAGCCCATTCAATAAGCCTATTTAATAAGCCTAAGTTGCTGAAATAAGCCTATTTAATAAGCCTATTTAATAAGCCTATTTAATAGGCCTATTTAATAAGTCTAAGTTGCTGAAATAAGCCTATTTAATAAGCCTAAGTTGCTGAATGAGCCTATTTAATAAGCCTAAGTTGCTGAATAAGCCTATTAAATAAGCCTAATTTGCTGAATAAACCTATTTAATAAGTCTAAGTTGCTGAAATAAGCCTATTTAATAAGGCTATTTAATAAGCCTAAGTTGCTGAATAAGCCTATTTAATAAGCCTTAGTTGCTGAAATAAGCCTATTTAATAAGGCTATTTAATGAGCCTAAGTTGCTGAAATAAGCCTATTTAATAAGCCTAAGTTTCTGAACTAAGCCTATTTAAAAAGGTATATTTAATAAGTCTAAGTTGCTGACATAAACCTATTTAAAAATGCTATTTAATAAGCCTAAGTTGCTGAAATAAACCTGTTTAACAACGCTATTTAATAAGCATAAGTTGCTGAAATAAGCCTATTTAATAAGGCTATTTAATAAGTCTAAGTTGCTGAAATAAACCTATTTAATAAGCCTAAGTTACTAAAATAAGCCTATTTAATGAGGCTATTTAATAAGTCTATTTAATAAGCATATTGAATAAGCCTATTTAATAAGCCTATTTAATAAGCCTATTTAATACGCCTATTTAATAAACATATTTAATAAGTATTTAATGAGCCTATTTAATAAGCCTTTTTAATAAGCCTATTTAATAAGTCTATTTAATAAGCCTATTTAATAAGTCTATTTAATAAGTCTATTTAATAAGCCTATTTAATAAGTATTTAATGAGCCTATTTAATAAGCCTATTTATTGAGCCTATTTAATAAGCCTATTTATTGAGCCTATTTAATAAGCCTATTTATTGACCCTATTTAATAAGCCTATTTATTGAGCCTATTTAATAAGCCTATTTAATAAGTCTATTTAATAAGCCTATTTAATAAGCCTATTTAATAAGCCAATTTATTGAGCCTATTTAATAAGCCTATTTAATAAGCCTATTTATTGAGCCTATTTAATAAGTCTATTTAATAAGCCTATTTAATAAGCCTATTTAATAAATATTTAATGAGCCTATTTAATACGTCTATTTAATAAGCCTATTTAATAAGGCTATTTAATGAGCCTAAGTTGCTGAAATAAGCCTATTTAATAAGCCTATTTAATAGGCCTATTTAATATGTCTAAGTTGCTGAAATAAGCCTATTTAATAAGCCTAAGTTTCTGAATGAGCCTATTTAATAAGCCTAAGTTACTGAATAAACCTATTTAATAAGTCTAAGTTGCTGAAATAAGCCTATTCAATAAGGCTATTTAATAAGCCTAAGTTGCTGAAATAAGCCTATTTAATAAGCCTATTTAATAAGCCTATTTAATAAGTATTTAATGAGGCTATTTAATAAGCCTATTTAATAAGCCTATTTAATACGCCTATTTAATAAACATATTTAATAAGTATTTAATGAGCCTATTTATTAAGTCTATTTAATAAGCCTTTTTAATAAGCCTATTTAATAAGTCTATTTAATAAGCCTATTTAATAAGTCTATTTAATAAGTCTATTTAATAAGCCTATTTAATAAGTATTTAATGCACCTATTTAATAAGCCTATTTATTGAGCCTATTTAATAAGCCTATTTATTGAGCCTATTTAATAAGCCTATTTATTGAGCCTATTTAATAAGCCTATTTATTGAGCCTATTTAATAAGCCTATTTAATAAGCCTAAGTTGCTGAAATAAGCCTATTTAATAAGCATAAGTTGCTGAAATAAGGCTATTTAATAAGTCTAAGTTGCTGAAATAAGCCTATTTAATAAGCCTAAGTTGCTGAAATAAGCCCATTTAATAAGCCTATTTAATAAGTCTAAGTTGCTTAAATAAGCCTATTTAATAAGCCTATTTAATAGGCCTATTTAATAAGTCTAAGTTGCTGAAATAAGCCTATTTAATAAGCCTAAGTTGCTGAATGAGCCTATTTAATAAGCCTAAGTTGCTGAAATAAGCCTATTTAATAAGCCTAAGTTGCTGAATAAGCCTATTTAATAAGCCTAAGTTGCTGAATAAACCTATTTAATAAGTCTTAGTTGCTGAAACAAGCCTATTTAATAAGGCTATTTAATAAGCCTAAGTTGCTGAATAAGCCTATTTAATAAGTCTAAGTTGCTGAAATAAGGCTATTTAATAAGCCTAAGTTGCTGAAATAAGGCTATAAGTTTAAGTTGCTGAAATAAGCCTATTTAATAAGCCTAAGTTGCTGAAATAAGCCTATTTAATAAGGCTATTTAATGAGCCTAAGTTGCTGAAATAAGCCTATTTAATAAGCCTAAGTTTCTGAACTAAGCCTATTTAAAAAAGGTATATTTAATAAGTCTAAGTTGCTGAAATAAACCTATTTAAAAATGCTATTTAATACGCCTAAGTTGCTGAAATAAACCTGTTTAATAAGCCTAAGTTGCTGAAATAAGCCTATTTAATAAGGCTATTTAATAAGTCTAAGTTGCTGAAATAAACCTATTTAATAAGCCTAAGTTGATAATATAAGCCTATTTAATGAGGCTATTTAATAAGTCTACTTAATAAGCCTATTTAATAAGCCTATTTGATAAGCCTATTTAATAAGCCTATTTAATACGCCTATTTAATAAACATATTTAATAAGTATTTAATGAGCCTATTTAATAAGTCTATTTAATAAGCCTTTTTAATAAGCCTATTTAATAAGTCTATTTAAAAAGCCTATTTAATAAGTCTATTTAATAAGTCTATTTAATAAGCCTATTTAATAAGTATTTAATGAGCCTATTTAATAAGCCTATTTATTGAGCCTATTTAATAAGCCTATTTATTGAGCCTATTTTATAAGCCTATTTATTGAGCCTATTTAATAAGCCTATTTATTGAGCCTATTTAATAAGCCTATTTATTGAGCCTATTTAATAAGCCTATTTAAAAAGCCTATTTAATAAGCCTATTTAATAAGCCTATTTATTGAGCCTATTTAATACGTTTATTTATTAAGCCTATTTAATAGGCCTAATTAATAAGTATTTAATGAGCCTATTTAATAATTCTATTTAATAAGCCTATTTAATAGGCCTATTTAATAAGTCTAAGTTGCTGAAATAAGCCTATTAAATAAGCCTATTTAATAGGCCTATTAAATAAGTCTAAGTTGCTGAAATAAGCTTATTTAATAAGCCTAAGTTTCTAAATGAGCCTATTTGATAAGCCTAAGTTGCTGAAATAAGCCTATTTAATACGCCTAAGTTGCTGAATAAGCCTATTTAATATGCCTAAGTTGCTGAAATAAGCCTATTTAATAAGTTTAAGTTGCTGAAATAAGGCTATTTAATAAGCCTACGTTGCTGAAATAAGCGTATTTAATAAGCATAAGTTGCTGAAATAAGCCCATTTAATGAGTCTAAGTTGCTGAAATAAGGCTATTTAATAAGTCTAAGTTGCTGATATAAGCATTTTTAATCAGCGTAAGTTGCTGAAATAAGCCTATTTATTAAGCCCAAGTTGCTGAAATAAGCCTACTTAATTAGGCGATTTAATAAGCCTAAGTTGCTGAAATAAGCCTATTTAATAAGCATAAGTTGCTGAAATAAGCCTATTTAATAAGCCTAAGTTGCTGAAATAAGCCCATTTAATAAGCCTATTTAATAAGCCTAAGTTGCTGAAATAAGCCTATTTAATAAGCCTATTTAATAAGCCTATTTAAAAGGCCTATTTAATAAGTCTAAGTTACTGAAATAAGCCTATTTAATAAGCCTATTTAATAGGCCTATTTAATAAGTCTAAGTTGCTGAAATAAGCCTATTTAATAAGCCTAAGTTGCTGAATGAGCCTATGTAATAAGCCTAAGTTGCTGAAATAAGCCTATTTAATAAGCCTAATTTGCTGAATAAGCCTATTTAATAAGCCTAAGTTGCTTAATAAACCTATTTAATAAGTCTAAGTTGCTGAAATAAGCCTATTTAATAAGGCTATTTAATAAGCCTAAGTTGCTGAATAAGCCTATTTAATAAGTCTAAGTTGCTGAAATAAGGCTATTTAATAAGCCTAAGTTGCTGAAATAAGGCGATTTAATAAGTTTAAGTTGCTGAAATAAGCCTATTTAATAAGCCTAAGTTGCTGAAATAAGCCTATTAAATAAGGCTATTTAATGAGCCTAAGTTGCTGAAATAAGCCTATTTAATACGCCTAAGTTTCTGAACTAAGCCTATTTAAAAAGGTATATTTAATAAGTCTAAGTTGCTGAAATAAACCTATTTAAAATGCTATTTAATAAGCCTAAGTTGCTGAAATAAACCTGTTTAATAAGCCTAAGTTGCTGAAATAAGCCTATTTAATAAGGCTTTTTAATAAGTCTAAGTTGCTGAAATAAACCTATTTAATAAGCCTAAGTTGATAAAATAAGCCTATTTAATGAGGCTATTTAATAAGTCTACTTAATAAGCCTATTTAATATGCCTATTTAATAAACATATTTAATAAGTATTTAATGAGCCTATTTAATAAGCCTTTTTAATAAGCCTATTTAATAAGTCTATTTAATAAGCCTATTTAATAAGTCTATTTAATAAGTCTATTTAATAAGCCTATTTAATAAGTATTTAATGAGCCTATTTAATAAGCCTATTTATTGAGCCTATTTAATAAGCCTATTTATTGAGCCTATTTTATAAGCCTATTTATTGAGCCTATTTAATAAGCATATTTATTGAGCCTATTTAATAAGCCTATTTAATAAGTCTATTTAATAAGCCTATTTAATAAGCCTATTTAATAAGCCTATTTATTGAGCCTATTTAATAAGCCTATTTAATAAGCCTATTTATTGAGCTTATTTAATAAGTCTATTTAATAAGCCTATTTAATAAGCCTATTTAATAAGTATTTAATGAGCCTATTTAATACGTCTATTTAATAAGCCTATTTAATAAGGCTATTTAATGAGCCTAAGTTGCTGAAATAAGCCTATTTAATAAGCCTATTTAATAGGCCTATTTAATAAGTCTAAGTTGCTGAAATAAGCCTATTTAATAAGCCTAAGTTTCTGAATGAGCCTATTTAATAAGCCTAAGTTGCTGAAATAAGCTTATTTAATAAGCCTAAGTTGCTGAAATAAGCCTATTTAATAAGCCTAAGTTTCTGAATGAGCCTATTTAATAAGCCTAAGTTGCTGAAATAAGCTTATTTAATAAGCCTAAGTTGCTGAAATAAGCCTATTTAATAAGCCTATTTAATAAGCCTATTTAATACGCCTATTTAATAAACATATTTAATAAGTATTTAATGAGCCTATTTAATAAGTCTATTTAATAAGCCTTTTTAATAAGCCTATTTAATAAGTCTATTTAATAAGCCTATTTAATAAGTCTATTTAATAAGTCTATTTAATAAGCCTATTTAATAAGTATTTAATGTGCCTATTTAATAAGCCTATTTATTGAGCCTATTTAATAAGCCTATTTATTGAGCCTATTTAATAAGCCTATTTATTGAGCCTATTTAATGAGCCTATTTATTGAGCCTATTTAATAAGCCTATTTAATAAGTCTATTTAATAAGCCTATTTAATAAGCCTATTTAATAAGCCAATTTATTAAGCCTATTTAATAAGCCTATTTAATAAGCCTATTTATTGAGCCTATTTAATAAGTCTATTTAATAAGCCTATTTAATAAGCCTATTTAATAAGTATTTAATGAGCCTATTTAATACGTCTATTTAATAAGCCTATTTAATAAGGCTATTTAATGAGCCTAAGTTGCTGAAATAAGCCTATTTAATAGGCCTATTTAATATGTCTAAGTTGCTGAAATAAGCCTATTTAATAAGCCTAAGTTTCTGAATGAGCCTATTTAATAAGCCTAAGTTACTGAATAAACCTATTTAATAAGTCTAAGTTGCTGAAATAAGCCTATTCAATAAGGCTATTTAATAAGCCTAAGTTGCTGAAATAAGCCTATTTAATAAGCCTATTTAATAAGCCTATTTAATAAGTATTTAAAGAGGCTATTTAATAAGCCTATTTAATAAGCCTATTTAATACGCCTATTTAATAAACATATTTAATAAGTATTTAATGAGCCTATTTATTAAGTCTATTTAATAAGCCTTTTTAATAAGCCTATTTAATAAGTCTATTTAATAAGCCTATTTAATAAGTCTATTTAATAAGTCTATTTAATAAGCCTATTTAATAAGTATTTAATGCACCTATTTAATAAGCCTATTTATTGAGCCTATTTAATAAGCCTATTTATTGAGCCTATTTAATAAGCCTATTTATTGAGCCTATTTAATAAGCCTATTTATTGAGCCTATTTAATAAGCCTATTTAATAAGCCTAAGTTGCTGAAATAAGCCTATTTAATAAGCATAAGTTGCTGAAATAAGGCTATTTAATAAGTCTAAGTTGCTGAAATAAGCCTATTTAATAAGCCTAAGTTGCTGAAATAAGCCCATTTAATAAGCCTATTTAATAAGTCTAAGTTGCTTAAATAAGACTATTTAATAAGCCTATTTAATAGGCCTATTTAATAAGTCTAAGTTGCTGAAATAAGCCTATTTAATAAGCCTAAGTTGCTGAATGAGCCTATTTAATAAGCCTAAGTTGCTGAAATAAGCCTATTTAATAAGCCTAAGTTGCTGAATAAGCCTATTTAATAAGCCTAAGTTGCTGAATAAACCTATTTAATAAGTCTTAGTTGCTGAAATAAGCCTATTTAATAAGGCTATTTAATAAGTCTAAGTTGCTGAAATAAGGCTATTTAATAAGCCTAAGTTGCTGAAATAAGGCTATTTAATAAGTTTAAGTTGCTGAAATAAGCCTATTTAATAAGCCTAAGTTGCTGAAATAAGCCTATTTAATAAGGCTATTTAATGAGCCTAAGTTGCTGAAATAAGCCTATTTAATAAGCCTAAGTTTCTGAACTAAGCCTATTTAAAAAGGTATATTTAATAAGTCTAAGTTGCTGAAATAAACCTATTTAAAAATGCTATTTAATAAGCCTAAGTTGCTGAAATAAACCTGTTTAATAAGCCTAAGTTGCTGAAATAAGCCTATTTAATAAGGCTATTTAATAAGTCTAAGTTGCTGAAATAAACTTATTTAATAAGCCTAAGTTGATAATATAAGCCTATTTAATGAGGCTATTTAATAAGTCTACTTAATAAGCCTATTTAATAAACCTATTTGATAAGCCTATTTAATAAGCCTATTTAATACGACTATTTAATAAACATATTTAATAAGTATTTAATGAGCCTATTTAATAAGTCTATTTAATAAGCCTTTTTAATAAGCCTATTTAATAAGTCTATTTAAAAAGCCTATTTAATAAGTCTATTTAATAAGTCTATTTAATAAGCCTATTTAATAAGTATTTAATGAGCCTATTTAATAAGCCTATTTATTGAGCCTATTTAATAAGCCTATTTATTGAGCCTATTTTATAAGCCTATTTATTGAGCCTATTTAATAAGCCTATTTATTGAGCCTATTTAATAAGCCTATTTATTGAGCCTATTTAATAAGCCTATTTAATAAGCCTATTTATTGAGCCTATTTAATAAGCCTATTTAATACGCCTATTTATTGAGCCTATTTAATAAGTCTATTTATTAAGCCTATTTAATAGGCCTAATTAATAAGTATTTAATGAGCCTATTTAATAAGTCTATTTAATAAGCCTATTTAATAGGCCTATTTAATAAGTCTAAGTTGCTGAAATAAGCCTATTTAATAAGCCTATTTAATAGGCCTATTAAATAAGTCTAAGTTGCTGAAATAAGCCTATTTAATAAGCCTAAGTTTCTAAATGAGCCTATTTGATAAGCCTAAGTTGCTGAAATAAGCCTATTTAATACGCCTAAGTTGCTGAATAAGCCTATTTAATAAGCCTAAGTTGCTGAAATAAGCCTGTTTAATAAGTTTAAGTTGCTGAAATAAGGCTATTTAATAAGCCTACGTTGCTGAAATAAGCCTATTTAATAAGCATAAGTTGCTGAAATAAGCCCATTTAATGAGTCGAAGTTGCTGAAATAAGGCTATTTAATAAGTCTAAGTTGCTGATATAAGCCTATTTAATCAGCGTAAGTTGCTGAAATAAGCCTATACAATAACCCCAAGTTGCTGAAATGAGACTACTTAATTAGGCGATTTAATAAGCCTAAGTTGCTGAAATAAGCCCATTTAATGAGTCGAAGTTGCTGAAATAAGGCTATTTAATAAGTCTAAGTTGCTGATATAAGCCTATTTAATCAGCGTAAGTTGCTGAAATAAGCCTATATAATAAACCCAAGTTGCTGAAATAAGCCTACTTAATTAGGCGATTTAATAAGCCTAAGTTGCTGAAATAAGCCTATTTAATAAGCGTAAGTTGCTGAAATAAGCCTATTTAATAAGCCTAAGTTGCTGAAATAAGCCCATTTAATAAGCCTATTTAATAAGCCTAAGTTGCTGAAATAAGCCTATTTAATAAGCCTATTTAATAAGCCTATTTAAAAGGCCTATTTAATAAGTCTAAGTTACTGAAATAAGCCTATTTAATAAGCCTATTTAATAGGCCTATTTAATAAGTCTAAGTTGCTGAAATAAGCCTATTTAATAAGCCTAAGTTGCTGAATGAGCCTATTTAATAAGCCTAAGTTGCTGAAATAAGCCTATTTAATAAGCCTAAGTTGCTGAATAAGCCTATTTAATAAGCCTAAGTTGCTGAATAAACCTATTTAATAAGTCTAAGTTGCTGAAATAAGCCTATTTAATAAGGCTATTTAATAAGCCTAAGTTGCTGAATAAGCCTATTTAATAAGTCTAAGTTGCTGAAATAAGGCTATTTAATAAGCCTAAGTTGCTGAAATAAGGCTATTTAATAAGGCTATTTAATGAGCCTAAGTTGCTGAAATAAGCCTATTTAATAAGCCTAAGTTTCTGAACTAAGTCTATTTAAAAAGGTATATTTAATAAGTCTAAGTTGCTGAAATAAACCTATTTAAAAATGCTATTTAATAAGCCTAAGTTGCTGAAATAAACCTGTTTAATAAGCCTAAGTTGCTGAAATAAGCCTATTTAATAAGGCTATTTAATAAGTCTAAGTTGCTGAAATAAACCTATTTAATAAGCCTAAGTTGATAATATAAGCCTATTTAATGAGGCTATTTAATAAGTCTACTTAATAAGCCTATTTAATAAGCCTATTTGATAAGCCTATTTAATAAGCCTATTTAATACGCCTATTTAATAAACATATTTAATAAGTATTTAATGAGCCTATTTAATAAGTCTATTTAATAAGCCTTTTTAATAAGCCTATTTAATAAGTCTATTTAAAAAGCCTATTTAATAAGTCTATTTAATAAGTCTATTTAATAAGCCTATTTAATAAGTATTTAATGAGCCTATTTAATAAGCCTATTTATTGAGCCTCTTTAATAAGCCTATTTATTGAGCCTATTTTATAAGCCTATTTATTGAGCCTATTTAATAAGCCTATTTATTGAGCCTATTTAATAAGCCTATTTATTGAGCCTATTTAATAAGCCTATTTAATAAGCCTATTTATTGAGCCTATTTAATAAGCCTATTTAATACGCCTATTTATTGAGCCTATTTAATAAGTCTATTTATTAAGCCTATTTAATAGGCCTAATTAATAAGTATTTAATGAGCCTATTTAATAAGTCTATTTAATAAGCCTATTTAATAGGCCTATTTAATAAGTCTAAGTTGCTGAAATAAGCCTATTTAATAAGCCTATTTAATAGGCCTATTAAATAAGTCTAAGTTGCTGAAATAAGCCTATTTAATAAGCCTAAGTTTCTAAATGAGCGTATTTGATAAGCCTAAGTTGCTGAAATAAGCCTATTTAATACGCCTAAGTTGCTGAATAAGCCTATTTAATAAGCCTAAGTTGCTGAAATAAGCCTGTTTAATAAGTTTAAGTTGCTGAAATAAGGCTATTTAATAAGCCTACGTTGCTGAAATAAGCCTATTTAATAAGCATAAGTTGCTGAAATAAGCCCATTTAATGAGTCGAAGTTGCTGAAATAAGGCTATTTAATAAGTCTAAGTTGCTGATATAAGCCTATTTAATCAGCGTAAGTTGCTGAAATAAGCCTATATAATAACCCCAAGTTGCTGAAATAAGACTACTTAATTAGGCGATTTAATAAGCCTAAGTTGCTGAAATAAGCCTATTTAATAAGGCTTTTTAATAAGTCTAAGTTGCTGAAATAAACCTATTTAATAAGCCTAAGTTGATAAAATAAGCCTATTTAATGAGGCTATTTAATAAGTCTACTTAATAAGCCTATTTAATAAGCCTATTTGATAAGCCTATTTAATAAGCCTATTTAATATGCCTATTTAATAAACATATTTAATAAGTATTTAATGTGCCTATTTAATAAGCCTATTTATTGAGCCTATTTAATAAGCCTATTTATTGAGCCTATTTAATAAGCCTATTTATTGAGCCTATTTAATAAGCCTATTTATTGAGCCTATTTAATAAGCCTATTTAATAAGTCTATTTAATAAGCCTATTTAATAAGCCTATTTAATAAGCCAATTTATTGAGCCTATTTAATAAGCCTATTTAATAAGCCTATTTATTGAGCCTATTTAATAAGTCTATTTAATAAGCCTATTTAATAAGCCTATTTAATAAGTATTTAATGAGCCTATTTAATACGTCTATTTAATAAGCCTATTTAATAAGGCTATTTAATGCACCTAAGTTGCTGAAATAAGCCTGTTTAATAAGCCTATTTAATAGGCCTATTTAATATGTCTAAGTTGCTGAAATAAGCCTATTTAATAAGCCTAAGTTTCTGAATGAGCCTATTTAATAAGCCTAAGTTACTGAATAAACCTATTTAATAAGTCTAAGTTGCTGAAATAAGCCTATTCAATAAGGCTATTTAATAAGCCTAAGTTGCTGAAATAAGCCTATTTAATAAGCCTATTTAATAAGCCTATTTAATAAGTATTTAATGAGGCTATTTAATAAGCCTATTTAATAAGCCTATTTAATACGCCTATTTAATAAACATATTTAATAAGTATTTAATGAGCCTATTTATTAAGTCTATTTAATAAGCCTTTTTAATAAGCCTATTTAATAAGTCTATTTAATAAGCCTATTTAATAAGTCTATTTAATAAGTCTATTTAATAAGCCTATTTAATAAGTATTTAATGCACCTATTTAATAAGCCTATTTATTGAGCCTATTTAATAAGCCTATTTATTGAGCCTATTTAATAAGCCTATTTATTGAGCCTATTTAATAAGCCTATTTATTGAGCCTATTTAATAAACCTATTTAATAAGCCTAAGTTGCTGAAATAAGCCTATTTAATAAGCATAAGTTGCTGAAATAAGGCTATTTAATAAGTCTAAGTTGCTGAAATAAGCCTATTTAATAAGCCTAAGTTGCTGAATAAGCCTATTTAATAAGCCTAAGTTGCTGTATAAACCTATTTAATAAGTCTAAGTTGCTGAAATAAGCCTATTTAATAAGGCTATTTAATAAGCCTAAGTTGCTGAATAAGCCTATTTAATAAGTCTAAGTTGCTGAAATAAGGCTATTTAATAAGCCTAAGTTGCTGAAATAAGGCGATTTAATAAGGCTATTTAATGAGCCTAAGTTGCTGAAATAAGCCTATTTAATAAGCCTAAGTTTCTGAACTAAGCCTATTTAAAAAGGTATATTTAATAAGTCTAAGTTGCTGAAATAAACCTATTTAAAAATGCTATTTAATAAGCCTAAGTTGCTGAAATAAACCTGTTTAATAAGCCTAAGTTGCTGAAATAAGCCTATTTAATAAGGCTATTTAATAAGTCTAAGTTGCTGAAATAAACCTATTTAATAAGCCTAAGTTGATAATATAAGCCTATTTAATGAGGCTATTTAATAAGTCTACTTAATACGCCTATTTAATAAGCCTATTTGATAAGCCTATTTAATAAGCCTATTTAATACGCCTATTTAATAAACATATTTAATAAGAATTTAATGAGCCTATTTAATAAGTCTATTTAATAAGCCTTTTTAATAAGCCTATTTAATAAGTCTATTTAAAAAGCCTATTTAATAAGTCTATTTAATAAGTCTATTTAATAAGCCTATTTAATAAGTATTTAATGAGCCTATTTAATAAGCCTATTTATTGAGCCTATTTAATAAGCCTATTTATTGAGCCTATTTTATAAGCCTATTTATTGAGCCTATTTAATAAGCCTATTTATTGAGCCTATTTAATAAGCCTATTTATTGAGCCTATTTAATAAGCCTATTTAATAAGCCTATTTATTGAGCCTATTTAATAAGCCTATTTAATACGCCTATTTATTGAGCCTATTTAATAAGTCTATTTATTAAGCCTATTTAATAGGCCTAATTAATAAGTATTTAATGAGCCTACTTAATAAGTCTATTTAATAAGCCTATTTAATAGGCCTATTTAATAAGTCTAAGTTGCTGAAATAAGCCTATTTAATAAGCCTATTTAATAGGCCTATTAAATAAGTCTAAGTTGCTGAAATAAGCCTATTTAATAAGCCTAAGTTTCTAAATGAGCCTATTTGATAAGCCTAAGTTGCTGAAATAAGCCTATTTAATACGCCTAAGTTGCTGAATAAGCCTATTTAATAAGCCTAAGTTGCTGAAATAAGCCTGTTTAATAAGTTTAAGTTGCTGAAATAAGGCTATTTAATAAGCCTACGTTGCTGAAATAAGCCTATTTAATAAGCATAAGTTGCTGAAATAAGCCCATTTAATGAGTCGAAGTTGCTGAAATAAGGCTATTTAATAAGTCTAAGTTGCTGATATAAGCCTATTTAATCAGCGTAAGTTGCTGAAATAAGCCTATTTAATAACCCCAAGTTGCTGAAATAAGACTACTTAATTAGGCGATTTAATAAGCCTAAGTTGCTGAAATAAGCCCATTTAATGAGTCGAAGTTGCTGAAATAAGGCTATTTAATAAGTCTAAGTTGCTGATATAAGCCTATTTAATCAGCCTAAGTTGCTGAAATAAGCCTATTTAATAAGCGTAAGTTGCTGAAATAAGCCTATTTAATAAGCCTAAGTTGCTGAAATAAGCCCATTTAATAAGCCTATTTAATAAGCCTAAGTTGCTGAAATAAGCCTATTTAATAAACCTATTTAATAGGCCTATTTAATAAGTCTAAGTTGCTGAAATAAGCCTATTTAATAAGCCTAAGTTGCTGAATGAGCCTATTTAATAAGCCTAAGTTGCTGAAATAAGCCTATTTAATAAGCCTAAGTTGCTGAATAAGCCTATTTAATAAGCCTAAGTTGCTGAATAAACCTATTTAATAAGTCTAAGTTGCTGAAATAAGCCTATTTAATAAGGCTATTTAATAAGCCTAAGTTGCTGAATAAGCCTATTTAATAAGTCTAAGTTGCTGAAATAAGGCTATTTAATAAGCCTAAGTTGCTGAAATAAGGCGATTTAATAAGTTTAAGTTGCTGAAATAAGCCTATTTAATAAGCCTAAGTTGCTGAAATAAGCCTATTTAATAAGGCTATTTAATGAGCCTAAGTTGCTGAAATAAGCCTATTTAATAAGCCTAAGTTTCTGAACTAAGCCTATTTAAAAATGTGTATTTAATAAGTCTAAGTTGCTGAAATAAACCTATTTAAAATGCTATTTAATAAGCCTAAGTTGCTGAAATAAACCTGTTTAATAAGCCTAAGTTGCTGAAATAAGCCTATTTAATAAGGCTTTTTAATAAGTCTAAGTTGCTGAAATAAACCTATTTAATAAGCCTAAGTTGATAAAATAAGCCTATTTAATGAGGCTATTTAATAAGTCTACTTAATAAGCCTATTTAATAAGCCTATTTGATAAGCCTATTTAATAAGCCTATTTAATATGCCTATTTAATAAACATATTTAATAAGTATTTAATGTGCCTATTTAATAAGCCTATTTATTGAGCCTATTTAATAAGCCTATTTATTGAGCCTATTTAATAAGCCTATTTATTGAGCCTATTTAATAAGCCTATTTAATAAGTCTATTTAATAAGCCTATTTAATAAGCCTATTTAATAAGCCAATTTATTGAGCCTATTTAATAAGCCTATTTAATAAGCCTATTTATTGAGCCTATTTAATAAGTCTATTTAATAAGCCTATTTAATAAGCCTATTTAATAAGTATTTAATGAGCCTATTTAATACGTCTATTTAATAAGCCTATTTAATAAGGCTATTTAATGAGCCTAAGTTGCTGAAATAAGCCTATTTAATAAGCCTATTTAATAGGCCTATTTAATATGTCTAAGTTGCTGAAATAAGCCTATTTAATAAGCCTAAGTTTCTGAATGAGCCTATTAAATAAGCCTAAGTTACTGAATAAACCTATTTAATAAGTCTAAGTTGCTGAAATAAGCCTATTCAATAAGGCTATTTAATAAGCCTAAGTTGCTGAAATAAGCCTATTTAATAAGCCTATTTAATAAGCCTATTTAATAAGTATTTAATGAGGCTATTTAATAAGCCTATTTAATAAGCCTATTTAATACGCCTATTTAATAAACATATTTAATAAGTATTTAATGAGCCTATTTATTAAGTCTATTTAATAAGCCTTTTTAATAAGCCTATTTAATAAGTCTATTTAATAAGCCTATTTAATAAGCCTATTTGATAAGCCTATTTAATAAGCCTATTTAATACGCCTATTTAATGAACATATTTAATAAGTATTTAATGAGCCTATTTAATAAGTCTATTTAATAAGCCTTTTTAATAAGCCTATTTAATAAGTCTATTTAAAAAGCCTATTTAATAAGTCTATTTAATAAGTCTATTTAATAAGCCTATTTAATAAGTATTTATTGAGCCTATTTAATAAGCCTATTTATTGAGCCTATTTAATAAGCCTATTTATTGAGCCTATTTTATAAGCCTATTTATTGAGCCTATTTAATAAGCCTATTTATTGAGCCTATTTAATAAGCCTATTTATTGAGCCTATTTAATAAGCCTATTTAATAAGCCTATTTATTGAGCCTATTTAATAAGCCTATTTAATACGCCTATTTATTGAGCCTATTTAATAAGTCTATTTATTAAGCCTATTTAATAGGCCTAATTAATAAGTATTTAATGAGCCTATTTAATAAGTCTATTTAATAAGCCTATTTAATAGGCCTATTTAATAAGTCTAAGTTGCTGAAATAAGCCTATTTAATAAGCCTATTTAATAGGCCTATTAAATAAGTCTAAGTTGCTGAAATAAGCCTATTTAATAAGCCTAAGTTTCTAAATGAGCGTATTTGATAAGCCTAAGTTGCTGAAATAAGCCTATTTAATACGCCTAAGTTGCTGAATAAGCCTATTTAATAAGCCTAAGTTGCTGAAATAAGCCTGTTTAATAAGTTTAAGTTGCTGAAATAAGGCTATTTAATAAGCCTACGTTGCTGAAATAAGCCTATTTAATAAGCATAAGTTGCTGAAATAAGCCCATTTAATGAGTCGAAGTTGCTGAAATAAGGCTATTTAATAAGTCTAAGTTGCTGATATAAGCCTATTTAATCAGCGTAAGTTGCTGAAATAAGCCTATATAATAACCCCAAGTTGCTGAAATAAGACTACTTAATTAGGCGATTTAATAAGCCTAAGTTGCTGAAATAAGCCCATTTAATGAGTCGAAGTGGCTGAAATAAGGCTATTTAATAAGTCTAAGTTGCTGATATAAGCCTATTTAATCAGCCTAAGTTGCTGAAATAAGCCTATTTAATAAGCGTAAGTTGCTGAAATAAGCCTATTTAATAAGCCTAAGTTGCTGAAATAAGCCCATTTAATAAGCATATTTAATAAGCCTAAGTTGCTGAAATAAGCCTATTTAATAAGCCTATTTAATAGGCCTATTTAATAAGTCTAAGTTGCTGAAATAAGCCTATTTAATAAGCCTAAGTTGCTGAATGAGCCTATTTAATAAGCCTAAGTTGCTGAAATAAGCCTATTTAATAAGCCTAAGTTGCTGAATAAGCCTATTTAATAAGCGTAAGTTGCTGAATAAACCTATTTAATAAGTCTAAGTTGCTGAAATAAGCCTATTTAATAAGGCTATTTAATAAGCCTAAGTTGCTGAATAAGCCTATTTAATAAGTCTAAGTTGCTGAAATAAGGCTATTTAATAAGCCTAAGTTGCTGAAATAAGGCGATTTAATAAGTTTAAGTTGCTGAAATAAGCCTATTTAATAAGCCTAAGTTGCTGAAATAAGCCTATTTAATAAGGCTATTTAATGAGCCTAAGTTGCTGAAATAAGCCTATTTAATAAGCCTAAGTTTCTGAACTAAGCCTATTTAAAAAGGTGTATTTAATAAGTCTAAGTTGCTGAAATAAACCTGTTTAATAAGCCTAAGTTGCTGAAATAAACCTATTTAATAAGCCTAAGTTGATAAAATAAGCCTATTTAATGAGGCTATTTAATAAGTCTACTTAATAAGCCTATTTAATAAGCCTATTTGATAAGCCTATTTAATAAGCCTATTTAATATGCCTATTTAATAAACATATTTAATAAGTATTTAATGTGCCTATTTAATAAGCCTATTTATTGAGCCTATTTAATAAGCCTATTTATTGAGCCTATTTAATAAGCCTATTTATTGAGCCTATTTAATAAGCCTATTTATTGAGCCTATTTAATAAGCCTATTTAATAAGTCTATTTAATAAGCCTATTTAATAAGTCTATTTAATAAGTCTATTTAATAAGCCTATTTAATAAGTATTTAATGCACCTATTTAATAAGCCTATTTATTGAGCCTATTTAATAAGCCTATTTATTGAGCCTATTTAATAAGCCTATTTATTGAGCCTATTTAATAAGCCTATTTATTGAGCCTATTTAATAAGCCTATTTAATAAGCCTAAGTTGCTGAAATAAGCCTATTTAATAAGCATAAGTTGCTGAAATAAGGCTATTTAATAAGTCTAAGTTGCTGAAATAAGCCTATTTAATAAGCCTAAGTTGCTGAAATAAGCCCATTTAATAAGCCTATTTAATAAGTCTAAGTTGCTTAAATAAGCCTATTTAATAAGCCTATTTAATAGGCCTATTTAATAAGTCTAAGTTGCTGAAATAAGCCTATTTAATAAGCCTAAGTTGCTGAATGAGCCTATTTAATAAGCCTAAGTTGCTGAAATAAGCCTATTTAATAAGCCTAAGTTGCTGAATAAGCCTATTTAATAAGCCTAAGTTGCTGAATAAACCTATTTAATAAGTCTTAGTTGCTGAAATAAGCCTATTTAATAAGGCTATTTAATAAGTCTAAGTTGCTGAAATAAGGCTATTTAATAAGCCTAAGTTGCTGAAATAAGGCTATTTAATACGTTTAAGTTGCTGAAATAAGCCTATTTAATAAGCCTAAGTTGCTGAAATAAGCCTATTTAATAAGGCTATTTAATGAGCCTAAGTTGCTGAAATAAGCCTATTTAATAAGCCTAAGTTTCTGAACTAAGCCTATTTAAAAAGGTATATTTAATAAGTCTAAGTTGCTGAAATAAACCTATTTAAAAATGCTATTTAATAAGCCTAAGTTGCTGAAATAAACCTGTTTAATAAGCCTAAGTTGCTGAAATAAGCCTATTTAATAAGGCTATTTAATAAGTCTAAGTTGCTGAAATAAACTTATTTAATAAGCCTAAGTTGATAATATAAGCCTATTTAATGAGGCTATTTAATAAGTCTACTTAATAAGCCTATTTAATAAGCCTATTTGATAAGCCTATTTAATAAGCCTATTTAATACGCCTATTTAATAAACATATTTAATAAGTATTTAATGAGCCTATTTAATAAGTCTATTTAATAAGCCTTTTTAATAAGCCTATTTAATAAGTCTATTTAAAAAGCCTATTTAATAAGTCTATTTAATAAGTCTATTTAATAAGCCTATTTAATAAGTATTTAATGAGCCTATTTAATAAGCCTATTTATTGAGCCTATTTAATAAGCCTATTTATTGAGCCTATTTTATGAGCCTATTTATTGAGCCTATTTAATAAGCCTATTTATTGAGCCTATTTAATAAGCCTATTTATTGAGCCTATTTAATAAGCCTATTTAATAAGCCTATTTATTGAGCCTATTTAATAAGCCTATTTAATACGCCTATTTATTGAGCCTATTTAATAAGTCTATTTATTAAGCCTATTTAATAGGCCTAATTAATAAGTATTTAATGAGCCTATTTAATAAGTCTATTTAATAAGCCTATTTAATAGGCCTATTTAATAAGTCTAAGTTGCTGAAATAAGCCTATTTAATAAGCCTATTTAATAGGCCTATTAAATAAGTCTAAGTTGCTGAAATAAGCCTATTTAATAAGCCTAAGTTTCTAAATGAGCCTATTTGATAAGCCTAAGTTGCTGAAATAAGCCTATTTAATATGCCTAAGTTGCTGAATAAGCCTATTTAATAAGCCTAAGTTGCTGAAATAAGCCTGTTTAATAAGTTTAAGTTGCTGAAATAAGGCTATTTAATAAGCCTACGTTGCTGAAATAAGCCTATTTAATAAGCATAAGTTGCTGAAATAAGCCCATTTAATGAGTCGAAGTTGCTGAAATAAGGCTATTTAATAAGTCTAAGTTGCTGATATAAGCCTATTTAATCAGCGTAAGTTGCTGAAATAAGCCTATATAATAACCCCAAGTTGCTGAAATAAGACTACTTAATTAGGCGATTTAATAAGCCTAAGTTGCTGAAATAAGCCCATTTAATGAGTCGAAGTTGCTGAAATAAGGCTATTTAATAAGTCTAAGTTGCTGATATAAGCCTATTTAATCAGCGTAAGTTGCTGAAATAAGCCTATATAATAAACCCAAGTTGCTGAAATAAGCCTACTTAATTAGGCGATTTAATAAGCCTAAGTTGCTGAAATAAGCCTATTTAATAAGCGTAAGTTGCTGAAATAAGCCTATTTAATAAGCCTAAGTTGCTGAAATAAGCCCATTTAATAAGTCTATTTAATAAGCCTAAGTTGCTGAAATAAGCCTATTTAATAAGCCTATTTAATAAGCCTATTTAAAAGGCCTATTTAATAAGTCTAAGTTACTGAAATAAGCCTTTTTAATAAACCTATTTAATAGGCCTATTTAATAAGTCTAAGTTGCTGAAATAAGCCTATTTAATAAGCCTAAGTTGCTGAATGAGCCTATTTATTAAGCCTAAGTTGCTGAAATAAGCCTATTTAATAAGCCTAAGTTGCTGAATAAGCCTATTTAATAAGCCTAAGTTGCTGAATAAACCTATTTAATAAGTCTAAGTTGCTGAAATAAGCCTATTTAATAAGGCTATTTAATAAGCCTAAGTTGCTGAATAAGCCTATTTAATAAGTCTAAGTTGCTGAAATAAGGCTATTTAATAAGCCTAAGTTGCTGAAATAAGGCGATTTAATAAGGCTATTTAATGAGCCTAAGTTGCTGAAATAAGCCTATTTAATAAGCCTAAGTTTCTGAACTAAGCCTATTTAAAAAGGTATATTTAATAAGTCTAAGTTGCTGAAATAAACCTATTTAAAAATGCTATTTAATAAGCCTAAGTTGCTGAAATAAACCTGTTTAATAAGCCTAAGTTGCTGAAATAAGCCTATTTAATAAGGCTATTTAATAAGTCTAAGTTGCTGAAATAAACCTATTTAATAAGCCCAAGTTGATAATATAAGCCTATTTAATGAGGCTATTTAATAAGTCTACTTAATACGCCTATTTAATAAGCCTATTTGATAAGCCTATTTAATAAGCCTATTTAATACGCCTATTTAATAAACATATTTAATAAGAATTTAATGAGCCTATTTAATAAGTCTATTTAATAAGCCTTTTTAATAAGCCTATTTAATAAGTCTATTTAAAAAGCCTATTTAATAAGTCTATTTAATAAGTCTATTTAATGAGCCTATTTAATAAGTATTTAATGAGCCTATTTAATAAGCCTATTTATTGAGCCTATTTAATAAGCCTATTTATTGAGCCTATTTTATAAGCCTATTTATTGAGCCTATTTAATAAGCCTATTTATTGAGCCTATTTAATAAGCCTATTTATTGAGCCTATTTAATAAGCCTATTTAATAAGCCTATTTATTGAGCCTATTTAATAAGCCTATTTAATACGCCTATTTATTGAGCCTATTTAATAAGTCTATTTATTAAGCCTATTTAATAGGCCTAATTAATAAGTATTTAATGAGCCTATTTAATAAGTCTATTTAATAAGCCTATTTAATAGGCCTATTTAATAAGTCTAAGTTGCTGAAATAAGCCTATTTAATAAGCCTATTTAATAGGCCTATTAAATAAGTCTAAGTTGCTGAAATAAGCCTATTTAATAAGCCTAAGTTTCTAAATGAGCCTATTTGATAAGCCTAAGTTGCTGAAATAAGCCTATTTAATACGCCTAAGTTGCTGAATAAGCCTATTTAATAAGCCTAAGTTGCTGAAATAAGCCTGTTTAATAAGTTTAAGTTGCTGAAATAAGGCTATTTAATAAGCCTACGTTGCTGAAATAAGCCTATTTAATAAGCATAAGTTGCTGAAATAAGCCCATTTAATGAGTCGAAGTTGCTGAAATAAGGCTATTTAATAAGTCTAAGTTGCTGATATAAGCCTATTTAATCAGCGTAAGTTGCTGAAATAAGCCTATTTAATAATCCCAAGTTGCTGAAATAAGACTACTTAATTAGGCGATTTAATAAGCCTAAGTTGCTGAAATAAGCCCATTTAATGAGTCGAAGTTGCTGAAATAAGGCTATTTAATAAGTCTAAGTTGCTGATATAAGCCTATTTAATCAGCGTAAGTTGCTGAAATAAGCCTATATAATAAACCCAAGTTGCTGAAATAAGCCTACTTAATTAGGCGATTTAATAAGCCTAAGTTGCTGAAATAAGCCTATTTAATAAGCGTAAGTTGCTGAAATAAGCCTATTTAATAAGCCTAAGTTGCTGAAATAAGCCCATTTAATAAGCCTATTTAATAAGCCTAAGTTGCTGAAATAAGCCTAATTAATAAGCCTATTTAATAGGCCTATTTAATAAGTCTAAGTTGCTGAAATAAGCCTATTTAATAAGCCTAAGTTGCTGAATGAGCCTATTTAATAAGCCTAAGTTGCTGAAATAAGGCTATTTAATAAGCCTAAGTTGCTGAAATAAGGCGATTTAATAAGTTTAAGTTGCTGAAATAAGCCTATTTAATAAGCCTAAGTTGCTGAAATAAGCCTATTTAATAAGGCTATTTAATGAGCCTAAGTTGCTGAAATAAGCCTATTTAATAAGCCTAAGTTTCTGAACTAAGCCTATTTAAAAAGGTGTATTTAATAAGTCTAAGTTGCTGAAATAAACCTATTTAAAATGCTATTTAATAAGCCTAAGTTACTGAAATAAACCTGTTTAATAAGCCTAAGTTGCTGAAATAAGCCTATTTAATAAGCCTATTTAATAGGCCTATTTAATAAGTCTAAGTTGCTGAAATAAGCCTATTTAATAAGCCTAAGTTGCTGAATGAGCCTATTTAATAAGTCTAAGTTGCTGAAATAAGGCTATTTAATAAGCCTAAGTTGCTGAAATAAGGCGATTTAATAAGTTTAAGTTGCTGAAATAAGCCTATTTAATAAGCCTAAGTTGCTGAAATAAGCCTATTTAATAAGGCTATTTAATGAGCCTAAGTTGCTGAAATAAGCCTATTTAATAAGCCTAAGTTTCTGAACTAAGCCTATTTAAAAAGGTGTATTTAATAAGTCTAAGTTGCTGAAATAAACCTATTTAAAATGCTATTTAATAAGCCTAAGTTGCTGAAATAAACCTGTTTAATAAGCCTAAGTTGCTGAAATAAGCCTATTTAATAAGGCTTTTTAATAAGTCTAAGTTGCTGAAATAAACCTATTTAATAAGCCTAAGTTGATAAAATAAGCCTATTTAATGAGGCTATTTAATAAGTCTACTTAATAAGCCTATTTAATAAGCCTATTTGATAAGCCTATTTAATAAGCCTATTTAATATGCCTATTTAATAAACATATTTAATAAGTATTTAATGTGCCTATTTAATAAGCCTATTTATTGAGCCTATTTAATAAGCCTATTTATTGAGCCTATTTAATAAGCCTATTTATTGAGCCTATTTAATAAGCCTATTTATTGAGCCTATTTAATAAGCCTATTTAATAAGTCTATTTAATAAGCCTATTTAATAAGCCTATTTAATAAGCCAATTTATTGAGCCTATTTAATAAGCCTATTTAATAAGCCTATTTATTGAGCCTATTTAATAAGTCTATTTAATAAGCCTATTTAATAAGCCTATTTAATAAGTATTTAATGAGCCTATTTAATACGTCTATTTAATAAGCCTATTTAATAAGGCTATTTAATGCACCTAAGTTGCTGAAATAAGCCTGTTTAATAAGCCTATTTAATAGGCCTATTTAATATGTCTAAGTTGCTGAAATAAGCCTATTTAATAAGCCTAAGTTTCTGAATGAGCCTATTTAATAAGCCTAAGTTACTGAATAAACCTATTTAATAAGTCTAAGTTGCTGAAATAAGCCTATTCAATAAGGCTATTTAATAAGCCTAAGTTGCTGAAATAAGCCTATTTAATAAGCCTATTTAATAAGCCTATTTAATAAGTATTTAATGAGGCTATTTAATAAGCCTATTTAATAAGCCTATTTAATACGCCTATTTAATAAACATATTTAATAAATATTTAATGAGCCTATTTATTAAGTCTATTTAATAAGCCTTTTTAATAAGCCTATTTAATAAGTATTTAATGAGGCTATTTAATAAGCCTATTTAATAAGCCTATTTAATACGCCTATTTAATAAACATATTTAATAAATATTTAATGAGCCTATTTATTAAGTCTATTTAATAAGCCTTTTTAATAAGCCTATTTAATAAGTCTATTTAATAAGCCTATTTAATAAGTCTATTTAATAAGTCTATTTAATAAGCCTATTTAATAAGTATTTAATGCACCTATTTAATAAGCCTATTTATTGAGCCTATTTAATAAGCCTATTTATTGAGCCTATTTAATAAGCCTATTTATTGAGCCTATTTAATAAGCCTATTTATTGAGCCTATTTAATAAACCTATTTATTAAGCCTAAGTTGCTGAAATAAGCCTATTTAATAAGCATAAGTTGCTGAAATAAGGCTATTTAATAAGTCTAAGTTGCTGAAATAAGCCTATTTAATAAGCCTAAGTTGCTGAAATAAGCCCATTTAATAAGCCTATTTAATAAGTCTAAGTTGCTTAAATAAGCCTATTTAATAAGCCTATTTAATAGGCCTATTTAATAAGTCTAAGTTGCTGAAATAAGCCTATTTAATAAGCCTAAGTTGCTGAATGAGCCTATTTAATAAGCCTAAGTTGCTGAAATAAGCCTATTTAATAAGCCTAAGTTGCTGAATAAGCCTATTTAATAAGCCTAAGTTGCTGAATAAACCTATTTAATAAGTCTTAGTTGCTGAAATAAGCCTATTTAATAAGGCTATTTAATAAGTCTAAGTTGCTGAAATAAGGCTATTTAATAAGCCTAAGTTGCTGAAATAAGGCTATTTAATAAGTTTAAGTTGCTGAAATAAGCCTATTTAATAAGCCTAAGTTGCTGAAATAAGCCTATTTAATAAGGCTATTTAATGAGCCTAAGTTGCTGAAATAAGCCTATTTAATAAGCCTAAGTTTCTGAACTAAGCCTATTTAAAAAGGTATATTTAATAAGTCTAAGTTGCTGAAATAAACCTATTTAAAAATGCTATTTAATAAGCCTAAGTTGCTGAAATAAACCTGTTTAATAAGCCTAAGTTGCTGAAATAAGCCTATTTAATAAGGCTATTTAATAAGTCTAAGTTGCTGAAATAAACTTATTTAATAAGCCTAAGTTGATAATATAAGCCTATTTAATGAGGCTATTTAATAAGTCTACTTAATAAGCCTATTTAATAAGCCTATTTGATAAGCCTATTTAATAAGCCTATTTAATACGCCTATTTAATAAACATATTTAATAAGTATTTAATGAGCCTATTTAATAAGTCTATTTAATAAGCCTTTTTAATAAGCCTATTTAATAAGTCTATTTAAAAAGCCTATTTAATAAGTCTATTTAATAAGTCTATTTAATAAGCCTATTTAATAAGTATTTAATGAGCCTATTTAATAAGCCTATTTATTGAGCCTATTTAATAAGCCTATTTATTGAGCCTATTTTATAAGCCTATTTATTGAGCCTATTTTATAAGCCTATTTATTGAGCCTATTTAATAAGCCTATTTATTGAGCCTATTTAATAAGCCTATTTAATAAGCCTATTTATTGAGCCTATTTAATAAGCCTATTTAATACGCCTATTTATTGAGCCTATTTAATGAGTCTATTTATTAAGCCTATTTAATAGGCCTAATTAATAAGTCTAAGTTGCTGAAATAAGCCTATTTAATAAGCCTATTTAATAGACCTATTAAATAAGTCTAAGTTGCTGAAATAAGCCTATTTAATAAGCCTAAGTTTCTAAATGAGCCTATTTGATAAGCCTAAGTTGCTGAAATAAGCCTATTTAATACGCCTAAGTTGCTGAATAAGCCTATTTAATAAGCCTAAGTTGCTGAAATAAGCCTGTTTAATAAGTTTAAGTTGCTGAAATAAGCCTATTTAATCAGCGTAAGTTGCTGAAATAAGCCTATATAATAAACCCAAGTTGCTGAAATAAGCCTACTTAATTAGGCGATTTAATAAGCCTAAGTTGCTGAAATAAGCCTATTTAATAAGCGTAAGTTGCTGAAATAAGCCTATTTAATAAGCCTAAGTTGCTGAAATAAGCCCATTTAATAAGCCTATTTAATAAGCCTAAGTTGCTGAAATAAGCCTAATTAATAAGCCTATTTAATAGGCCTATTTAATAAGTCTAAGTTGCTGAAATAAGCCTATTTAATAAGCCTAAGTTGCTGAATGAGCCTATTTAATAAGCCTAAGTTGCTGAAATAAGGCTATTTAATAAGCCTAAGTTGCTGAAATAAGGCGATTTAATAAGTTTAAGTTGCTGAAATAAGCCTATTTAATAAGCCTAAGTTGCTGAAATAAGCCTATTTAATAAGGCTATTTAATGAGCCTAAGTTGCTGAAATAAGCCTATTTAATAAGCCTAAGTTTCTGAACTAAGCCTATTTAAAAAGGTGTATTTAATAAGTCTAAGTTGCTGAAATAAACCTATTTAAAATGCTATTTAATAAGCCTAAGTTACTGAAATAAACCTGTTTAATAAGCCTAAGTTGCTGAAATAAGCCTATTTAATAAGCCTATTTAATAGGCCTATTTAATAAGTCTAAGTTGCTGAAATAAGCCTATTTAATAAGCCTAAGTTGCTGAATGAGCCTATTTAATAAGTCTAAGTTGCTGAAATAAGGCTATTTAATAAGCCTAAGTTGCTGAAATAAGGCGATTTAATAAGTTTAAGTTGCTGAAATAAGCCTATTTAATAAGCCTAAGTTGCTGAAATAAGCCTATTTAATAAGGCTATTTAATGAGCCTAAGTTGCTGAAATAAGCCTATTTAATAAGCCTAAGTTTCTGAACTAAGCCTATTTAAAAAGGTGTATTTAATAAGTCTAAGTTGCTGAAATAAACCTATTTAAAATGCTATTTAATAAGCCTAAGTTGCTGAAATAAACCTGTTTAATAAGCCTAAGTTGCTGAAATAAGCCTATTTAATAAGGCTTTTTAATAAGTCTAAGTTGCTGAAATAAACCTATTTAATAAGCCTAAGTTGATAAAATAAGCCTATTTAATGAGGCTATTTAATAAGTCTACTTAATAAGCCTATTTAATAAGCCTATTTGATAAGCCTATTTAATAAGCCTATTTAATATGCCTATTTAATAAACATATTTAATAAGTATTTAATGTGCCTATTTAATAAGCCTATTTATTGAGCCTATTTAATAAGCCTATTTATTGAGCCTATTTAATAAGCCTATTTATTGAGCCTATTTAATAAGCCTATTTATTGAGCCTATTTAATAAGCCTATTTAATAAGTCTATTTAATAAGCCTATTTAATAAGCCTATTTAATAAGCCAATTTATTGAGCCTATTTAATAAGCCTATTTAATAAGCCTATTTATTGAGCCTATTTAATAAGTCTATTTAATAAGCCTATTTAATAAGCCTATTTAATAAGTATTTAATGAGCCTATTTAATACGTCTATTTAATAAGCCTATTTAATAAGGCTATTTAATGCACCTAAGTTGCTGAAATAAGCCTGTTTAATAATCCTATTTAATAGGCCTATTTAATATGTCTAAGTTGCTGAAATAAGCCTATTTAATAAGCCTAAGTTTCTGAATGAGCCTATTTAATAAGCCTAAGTTACTGAATAAACCTATTTAATAAGTCTAAGTTGCTGAAATAAGCCTATTCAATAAGGCTATTTAATAAGCCTAAGTTGCTGAAATAAGCCTATTTAATGAGCCTATTTAATAAGCCTATTTAATAAGTATTTAATGAGGCTATTTAATAAGCCTATTTAATAAGCCTATTTAATACGCCTATTTAATAAACATATTTAATAAATATTTAATGAGCCTATTTATTAAGTCTATTTAATAAGCCTTTTTAATAAGCCTATTTAATAAGTCTATTTAATAAGCCTATTTAATAAGTCTATTTAATAAGTCTATTTAATAAGCCTATTTAATAAGTATTTAATGCACCTATTTAATAAGCCTATTTATTGAGCCTATTTAATAAGCCTATTTATTGAGCCTATTTAATAAGCCTATTTATTGAGCCTATTTAATAAGCCTATTTATTGAGCCTATTTAATAAACCTATTTAATAAGCCTAAGTTGCTGAAATAAGCCTATTTAATAAGCATAAGTTGCTGAAATAAGGCTATTTAATAAGTCTAAGTTGCTGAAATAAGCCTATTTAATAAGCCTAAGTTGCTGAAATAAGCCCATTTAATAAGCCTATTTAATAAGTCTAAGTTGCTTAAATAAGCCTATTTAATAAGCCTATTTAATAGGCCTATTTAATAAGTCTAAGTTGCTGAAATAAGCCTATTTAATAAGCCTAAGTTGCTGAATGAGCCTATTTAATAAGCCTAAGTTGCTGAAATAAGCCTATTTAATAAGCCTAAGTTGCTGAATAAGCCTATTTAATAAGCCTAAGTTGCTGAATAAACCTATTTAATAAGTCTTAGTTGCTGAAATAAGCCTATTTAATAAGGCTATTTAATAAGTCTAAGTTGCTGAAATAAGGCTATTTAATAAGCCTAAGTTGCTGAAATAAGGCTATTTAATAAGTTTAAGTTGCTGAAATAAGCCTATTTAATAAGCCTAAGTTGCTGAAATAAGCCTATTTAATAAGGCTATTTAATGAGCCTAAGTTGCTGAAATAAGCCTATTTAATAAGCCTAAGTTTCTGAACTAAGCCTATTTAAAAAGGTATATTTAATAAGTCTAAGTTGCTGAAATAAACCTATTTAAAAATGCTATTTAATAAGCCTAAGTTGCTGAAATAAACCTGTTTAATAAGCCTAAGTTGCTGAAATAAGCCTATTTAATAAGGCTATTTAATAAGTCTAAGTTGCTGAAATAAACTTATTTAATAAGCCTAAGTTGATAATATAAGCCTATTTAATGAGGCTATTTAATAAGTCTACTTAATAAGCCTATTTAATAAGCCTATTTGATAAGCCTATTTAATAAGCCTATTTAATACGCCTATTTAATAAACATATTTAATAAGTATTTAATGAGCCTATTTAATAAGTCTATTTAATAAGCCTTTTTAATAAGCCTATTTAATAAGTCTATTTAAAAAGCCTATTTAATAAGTCTATTTAATAAGTCTATTTAATAAGCCTATTTAATAAGTATTTAATGAGCCTATTTAATAAGCCTATTTATTGAGCCTATTTAATAAGCCTATTTATTGAGCCTATTTTATAAGCCTATTTATTGAGCCTATTTAATAAGCCTATTTATTGAGCCTATTTAATAAGCCTATTTATTGAGCCTATTTAATAAGCCTATTTAATAAGCCTATTTATTGAGCCTATTTAATAAGCCTATTTAATACGCCTATTTATTGAGCCTATTTAATGAGTCTATTTATTAAGCCTATTTAATAGGCCTAATTAATAAGTCTAAGTTGCTGAAATAAGCCTATTTAATAAGCCTATTTAATAGACCTATTAAATAAGTCTAAGTTGCTGAAATAAGCCTATTTAATAAGCCTAAGTTTCTAAATGAGCCTATTTGATAAGCCTAAGTTGCTGAAATAAGCCTATTTAATACGCCTAAGTTGCTGAATAAGCCTATTTAATAAGCCTAAGTTGCTGAAATAAGCCTGTTTAATAAGTTTAAGTTGCTGAAATAAGGCTATTTAATAAGCCTACGTTGCTGAAATAAGCCTATTTAATAAGCATAAGTTGCTGAAATAAGCCCATTTAATGAGTCGAAGTTGCTGAAATAAGGCTATTTAATAAGTCTAAGTTGCTGATATAAGCCTATTTAATCAGCGTAAGTTGCTGAAATAAGCCTATATAATAACCCCAAGTTGCTGAAATAAGACTACTTAATTAGGCGATTTAATAAGCCTAAGTTGCTGAAATAAGCCCATTTAATGAGTCGAAGTTGCTGAAATAAGGCTATTTAATAAGTCTAAGTTGCTGATATAAGCCTATTTAATCAGCGTAAGTTGCTGAAATAAGCCTATATAATAAACCCAAGTTGCTGAAATAAGCCTACTTAATTAGGCGATTTAATAAGCCTAAGTTGCTGAAATAAGCCTATTTAATAAGCGTAAGTTGCTGAAATAAGCCTATTTAATAAGCCTAAGTTGCTGAAATAAGCCCATTTAATAAGTCTATTTAATAAGCCTAAGTTGCTGAAATAAGCCTATTTAATAAGCCTATTTAATAAGCCTATTTAAAAGGCCTATTTAATAAGTCTAAGTTACTGAAATAAGCCTTTTTAATAAGCCTATTTAATAGGCCTATTTAATAAGTCTAAGTTGCTGAAATAAGCCTATTTAATAAGCCTAAGTTGCTGAATGAGCCTATTTAATAAGCCTAAGTTGCTGAAATAAGCCTATTTAATAAGCCTAAGTTGCTGAATAAGCCTATTTAATAAGCCTAAGTTGCTGTATAAACCTATTTAATAAGTCTAAGTTGCTGAAATAAGCCTATTTAATAAGGCTATTTAATAAGCCTAAGTTGCTGAATAAGCCTATTTAATAAGTCTAAGTTGCTGAAATAAGGCTATTTAATAAGCCTAAGTTGCTGAAATAAGGCGATTTAATAAGGCTATTTAATGAGCCTAAGTTGCTGAAATAAGCCTATTTAATAAGCCTAAGTTTCTGAACTAAGCCTATTTAAAAAGGTATATTTAATAAGTCTAAGTTGCTGAAATAAACCTATTTAAAAATGCTATTTAATAAGCCTAAGTTGCTGAAATAAACCTGTTTAATAAGCCTAAGTTGCTGAAATAAGCCTATTTAATAAGGCTATTTAATAAGTCTAAGTTGCTGAAATAAACCTATTTAATAAGCCTAAGTTGATAATATAAGCCTATTTAATGAGGCTATTTAATAAGTCTACTTAATACGCCTATTTAATAAGCCTATTTGATAAGCCTATTTAATAAGCCTATTTAATACGCCTATTTAATAAACATATTTAATAAGAATTTAATGAGCCTATTTAATAAGTCTATTTAATAAGCCTTTTTAATAAGCCTATTTAATAAGTCTATTTAAAAAGCCTATTTAATAAGTCTATTTAATAAGTCTATTTAATAAGCCTATTTAATAAGTATTTAATGAGCCTATTTAATAAGCCTATTTATTGAGCCTATTTAATAAGCCTATTTATTGAGCCTATTTTATAAGCCTATTTATTGAGCCTATTTAATAAGCCTATTTATTGAGCCTATTTAATAAGCCTATTTATTGAGCCTATTTAATAAGCCTATTTAATAAGCCTATTTATTGAGCCTATTTAATAAGCCTATTTAATACGCCTATTTATTGAGCCTATTTAATAAGTCTATTTATTAAGCCTATTTAATAGGCCTAATTAATAAGTATTTAATGAGCCTACTTAATAAGTCTATTTAATAAGCCTATTTAATAGGCCTATTTAATAAGTCTAAGTTGCTGAAATAAGCCTATTTAATAAGCCTATTTAATAGGCCTATTAAATAAGTCTAAGTTGCTGAAATAAGCCTATTTAATAAGCCTAAGTTTCTAAATGAGCCTATTTGATAAGCCTAAGTTGCTGAAATAAGCCTATTTAATACGCCTAAGTTGCTGAATAAGCCTATTTAATAAGCCTAAGTTGCTGAAATAAGCCTGTTTAATAAGTTTAAGTTGCTGAAATAAGGCTATTTAATAAGCCTACGTTGCTGAAATAAGCCTATTTAATAAGCATAAGTTGCTGAAATAAGCCCATTTAATGAGTCGAAGTTGCTGAAATAAGGCTATTTAATAAGTCTAAGTTGCTGATATAAGCCTATTTAATCAGCGTAAGTTGCTGAAATAAGCCTATTTAATAACCCCAAGTTGCTGAAATAAGACTACTTAATTAGGCGATTTAATAAGCCTAAGTTGCTGAAATAAGCCCATTTAATGAGTCGAAGTTGCTGAAATAAGGCTATTTAATAAGTCTAAGTTGCTGATATAAGCCTATTTAATCAGCGTAAGTTGGTGAAATAAGCCTATATAATAAACCCAAGTTGCTGAAATAAGCCTACTTAATTAGGCGATTTAATAAGCCTAAGTTGCTGAAATAAGCCTATTTAATAAGCGTAAGTTGCTGAAATAAGCCTATTTAATAAGCCTAAGTTGCTGAAATAAGCCCATTTAATAAGCCTATTTAATAAGCCTAAGTTGCTGAAATAAGCCTAATTAATAAGCCTATTTAATAGGCCTTTTTAATAAGTCTAAGTTGCTGAAATAAGCCTATTTAATAAGCCTAAGTTGCTGAATGAGCCTATTTAATAAGCCTAAGTTGCTGAAATAAGGCTATTTAATAAGCCTAAGTTGCTGAAATAAGGCGATTTAATAAGTTTAAGTTGCTGAAATAAGCCTATTTAATAAGCCTAAGTTGCTGAAATAAGCCTATTTAATAAGGCTATTTAATAAGTCTAAGTTGCTGAAATAAACCTATTTAAAATGCTATTTAATAAGCCTAAGTTACTGAAATAAACCTGTTTAATAAGCCTAAGTTGCTGAAATAAGCCTATTTAATAAGCCTATTTAATAGGCCTATTTAATAAGTCTAAGTTGCTGAAATAAGCCTATTTAATAAGCCTAAGTTGCTGAATGAGCCTATTTAATAAGTCTAAGTTGCTGAAATAAGGCTATTTAATAAGCCTAAGTTGCTGAAATAAGGCGATTTAATAAGTTTAAGTTGCTGAAATAAGCCTATTTAATAAGCCTAAGTTGCTGAAATAAGCCTATTTAATAAGGCTATTTAATGAGCCTAAGTTGCTGAAATAAGCCTATTTAATAAGCCTAAGTTTCTGAACTAAGCCTATTTAAAAAGGTGTATTTAATAAGTCTAAGTTGCTGAAATAAACCTATTTAAAATGCTATTTAATAAGCCTAAGTTGCTGAAATAAACCTGTTTAATAAGCCTAAGTTGCTGAAATAAGCCTATTTAATAAGGCTTTTTAATAAGTCTAAGTTGCTGAAATAAACCTATTTAATAAGCCTAAGTTGATAAAATAAGCCTATTTAATGAGGCTATTTAATAAGTCTACTTAATAAGCCTATTTAATAAGCCTATTTGATAAGCCTATTTAATAAGCCTATTTAATATGCCTATTTAATAAACATATTTAATAAGTATTTAATGTGCCTATTTAATAAGCCTATTTATTGAGCCTATTTAATAAGCCTATTTATTGAGCCTATTTAATAAGCCTATTTATTGAGCCTATTTAATAAGCCTATTTATTGAGCCTATTTAATAAGCCTATTTAATAAGTCTATTTAATAAGCCTATTTAATAAGCCTATTTAATAAGCCAATTTATTGAGCCTATTTAATAAGCCTATTTAATAAGCCTATTTATTGAGCCTATTTAATAAGTCTATTTAATAAGCCTATTTAATAAGCCTATTTAATAAGTATTTAATGAGCCTATTTAATACGTCTATTTAATAAGCCTATTTAATAAGGCTATTTAATGCACCTAAGTTGCTGAAATAAGCCTGTTTAATAAGCCTATTTAATAGGCCTATTTAATATGTCTAAGTTGCTGAAATAAGCCTATTTAATAAGCCTAAGTTTCTGAATGAGCCTATTTAATAAGCCTAAGTTACTGAATAAACCTATTTAATAAGTCTAAGTTGCTGAAATAAGCCTATTCAATAAGGCTATTTAATAAGCCTAAGTTGCTGAAATAAGCCTATTTAATAAGCCTATTTAATAAGCCTATTTAATAAGTATTTAATGAGGCTATTTAATAAGCCTATTTAATAAGCCTATTTAATACGCCTATTTAATAAACATATTTAATAAGTATTTAATGAGCCTATTTATTAAGTCTATTTAATAAGCCTTTTTAATAAGCCTATTTAATAAGTCTATTTAATAAGCCTATTTAATAAGTCTATTTAATAAGTCTATTTAATAAGCCTATTTAATAAGTATTTAATGCACCTATTTAATAAGCCTATTTATTGAGCCTATTTAATAAGCCTATTTATTGAGCCTATTTAATAAGCCTATTTATTGAGCCTATTTAATAAGCCTATTTATTGAGCCTATTTAATAAACCTATTTAATAAGCCTAAGTTGCTGAAATAAGCCTATTTAATAAGCATAAGTTGCTGAAATAAGGCTATTTAATAAGTCTAAGTTGCTGAAATAAGCCTATTTAATAAGCCTAAGTTGCTGAAATAAGCCCATTTAATAAGCCTATTTAATAAGTCTAAGTTGCTTAAATAAGCCTATTTAATAAGCCTATTTAATAGGCCTATTTAATAAGTCTAAGTTGCTGAAATAAGCCTATTTAATAAGCCTAAGTTGCTGAATGAGCCTATTTAATAAGCCTAAGTTGCTGAAATAAGCCTATTTAATAAGCCTAAGTTGCTGAATAAGCCTATTTAATAAGCCTAAGTTGCTGAATAAACCTATTTAATAAGTCTTAGTTGCTGAAATAAGCCTATTTAATAAGGCTATTTAATAAGTCTAAGTTGCTGAAATAAGGCTATTTAATAAGCCTAAGTTGCTGAAATAAGGCTATTTAATAAGTTTAAGTTGCTGAAATAAGCCTATTTAATAAGCCTAAGTTGCTGAAATAAGCCTATTTAATAAGGCTATTTAATGAGCCTAAGTTGCTGAAATAAGCCTATTTAATAAGCCTAAGTTTCTGAACTAAGCCTATTTAAAAAGGTATATTTAATAAGTCTAAGTTGCTGAAATAAACCTATTTAAAAATGCTATTTAATAAGCCTAAGTTGCTGAAATAAACCTGTTTAATAAGCCTAAGTTGATGAAATAAGCCTATTTAATAAGGCTATTTAATAAGTCTAAGTTGCTGAAATAAACTTATTTAATAAGCCTAAGTTGATAATATAAGCCTATTTAATGAGGCTATTTAATAAGTCTACTTAATAAGCCTATTTAATAAGCCTATTTGATAAGCCTATTTAATAAGCCTATTTAATACGCCTATTTAATAAACATATTTAATAAGTATTTAATGAGCCTATTTAATAAGTCTATTTAATAAGCCTTTTTAATAAGCCTATTTAATAAGTCTATTTAAAAAGCCTATTTAATAAGTCTATTTAATAAGTCTATTTAATAAGCCTATTTAATAAGTATTTAATGAGCCTATTTAATAAGCCTATTTATTGAGCCTATTTAATAAGCCTATTTATTGAGCCTATTTTATAAGCCTATTTATTGAGCCTATTTAATAAGCCTATTTATTGAGCCTATTTAATAAGCCTATTTATTGAGCCTATTTAATAAGCCTATTTAATAAGCCTATTTATTGAGCCTATTTAATAAGCCTATTTAATACGCCTATTTATTGAGCCTATTTAATAAGTCTATTTATTAAGCCTATTTAATAGGCCTAATTAATAAGTCTAAGTTGCTGAAATAAGCCTATTTAATAAGCCTATTTAATAGACCTATTAAATAAGTCTAAGTTGCTGAAATAAGCCTATTTAATAAGCCTAAGTTTCTAAATGAGCCTATTTGATAAGCCTAAGTTGCTGAAATAAGCCTATTTAATACGCCTAAGTTGCTGAATAAGCCTATTTAATAAGCCTAAGTTGCTGAAATAAGCCTGTTTAATAAGTTTAAGTTGCTGAAATAAGGCTATTTAATAAGCCTACGTTGCTGAAATAAGCCTATTTAATAAGCATAAGTTGCTGAAATAAGCCCATTTAATGAGTCGAAGTTGCTGAAATAAGGCTATTTAATAAGTCTAAGTTGCTGATATAAGCCTATTTAATCAGCGTAAGTTGCTGAAATAAGCCTATATAATAACCCCAAGTTGCTGAAATAAGACTACTTAATTAGGCGATTTAATAAGCCTAAGTTGCTGAAATAAGCCCATTTAATGAGTCGAAGTTGCTGAAATAAGGCTATTTAATAAGTCTAAGTTGCTGATATAAGCCTATTTAATCAGCGTAAGTTGCTGAAATATGCCTATATAATAAACCCAAGTTGCTGAAATAAGCCTACTTAATTAGGCGATTTAATAAGCCTAAGTTGCTGAAATAAGCCTATTTAATAAGCGTAAGTTGCTGAAATAAGCCTATTTAATAAGCCTAAGTTGCTGAAATAAGCCCATTTAATAAGCCTATTTAATAAGCCTAAGTTGCTGAAATAAGCCTATTTAATAAGCATATTTAATAAGCCTATTTAAAAGGCCTATTTAATAAGTCTAAGTTACTGAAATAAGCCTATTTAATAAGCCTATTTAATAGGCCTATTTAATAAGTCTAAGTTGCTGAAATAAGCCTATTTAATAAGCCTAAGTTGCTGAATGAGCCTATTTAATAAGCCTAAGTTGCTGAAATAAGCCTATTTAATAAGCCTAAGTTGCTGAATAAGCCTATTTAATAAGCCTAAGTTGCTGAATAAACCTATTTAATAAGTCTAAGTTGCTGAAATAAGCCTATTTAATAAGGCTATTTAATAAGCCTAAGTTGCTGAATAAGCCTATTTAATAAGTCTAAGTTGCTGAAATAAGGCAATTTAATAAGCCTAAGTTGCTGAAATAAGGCGATTTAATAAGGGTATTTAATGAGCCTAAGTTGCTGAAATAAGCCTATTTAATAAGCCTAAGTTTCTGAACTAAGCCTATTTAAAAAGGTATATTTAATAAGTCTAAGTTGCTGAAATAAACCTATTTAAAAATGCTATTTAATAAGCCTAAGTTGCTGAAATAAACCTGTTTAATAAGCCTAAGTTGCTGAAATAAGCCTATTTAATAAGGCTATTTAATAAGTCTAAGTTGCTGAAATAAACCTATTTAATAAGCCTAAGTTGATAATATAAGCCTATTTAATGAGGCTATTTAATAAGTCTACTTAATAAGCCTATTTAATAAGCCTATTTGATAAGCCTATTTAATAAGCCTATTTAATACGCCTATTTAATAAACATATTTAATAAGTATTTAATGAGCCTATTTAATAAGTCTATTTAATAAGCCTTTTTAATAAGCCTATTTAATAAGTCTATTTAAAAAGCCTATTTAATAAGTCTATTTAATAAGTCTATTTAATAAGCCTATTTAATAAGTATTTAATGAGCCTTTTTAATAAGCCTATTTATTGAGCCTATTTAATAAGCCTATTTATTGAGCCTATTTTATAAGCCTATTTATTGAGCCTATTTAATAAGCCTATTTATTGAGCCTATTTAATAAGCCTATTTATTGAGCCTATTTAATAAGCCTATTTAATAAGCCTATTTATTGAGCCTATTTAATAAGCCTATTTAATACGCCTATTTATTGAGCCTATTTAATAAGTCTATTTATTAAGCCTATTTAATAGGCCTAATTAATAAGTATTTAATGAGCCTATTTAATAAGTCTATTTAATAAGCCTATTTAACAGGCCTATTTAATAAGTCTAAGTTGTTGAAATAAGCCTATTTAATAAGCCTATTTAATAGGCCTATTAAATAAGTCTAAGTTGCTGAAATAAGCCTATTTAATAAGCCTAAGTTTCTAAATGAGCCTATTTGATAAGCCTAAGTTGCTGAAATAAGCCTATTTAATACGCCTAAGTTGCTGAATAAGCCTATTTAATAAGCCTAAGTTGCTGAAATAAGCCTGTTTAATAAGTTTAAGTTGCTGAAATAAGGCTATTTAATAAGCCTACGTTGCTGAAATAAGCCTATTTAATAAGCATAAGTTGCTGAAATAAGCCCATTTAATGAGTCGAAGTTGCTGAAATAAGGCTATTTAATAAGTCTAAGTTGCTGATATAAGCCTATTTAATCAGCGTAAGTTGCTGAAATAAGCCTATATAATAACCCCAAGTTGCTGAAATAAGACTACTTAATTAGGCGATTTAATAAGCCTAAGTTGCTGAAATAAGCCCATTTAATGAGTCGAAGTTGCTGAAATAAGGCTATTTAATAAGTCTAAGTTGCTGATATAAGCCTATTTAATCAGCGTAAGTTGCTGAAATAAGCCTATATAATAAACCCAAGTTGCTGAAATAAGCCTACTTAATTAGGCGATTTAATAAGCCTAAGTTGCTGAAATAAGCCTATTTAATAAGCGTAAGTTGCTGAAATAAGCCTATTTAATAAGCCTAAGTTGCTGAAATAAGCCCATTTAATAAGCCTATTTAATAAGCCTAAGTTGCTGAAATAAGCCTATTTAATAAGCATATTTAATAAGCCTATTTAAAAGGCCTATTTAATAAGTCTAAGTTACTGAAATAAGCCTATTTAATAAGCCTATTTAATAGGCCTATTTAATAAGTCTAAGTTGCTGAAATAAGCCTATTTAATAAGCCTAAGTTGCTGAATGAGCCTATTTAATAAGCCTAAGTTGCTGAAATAAGCCTATTTAATAAGCCTAAGTTGCTGAATAAGCCTATTTAATAAGCCTAAGTTGCTGAATAAACCTATTTAATAAGTCTAAGTTGCTGAAATAAGCCTATTTAATAAGGCTATTTAATAAGCCTAAGTTGCTGAATAAGCCTATTTAATAAGTCTAAGTTGCTGAAATAAGGCTATTTAATAAGCCTAAGTTGCTGAAATAAGGCGATTTAATAAGGGTATTTAATGAGCCTAAGTTGCTGAAATAAGCCTATTTAATAAGCCTAAGTTTCTGAACTAAGCCTATTTAAAAAGGTATATTTAATAAGTCTAAGTTGCTGAAATAAACCTATTTAAAAATGCTATTTAATAAGCCTAAGTTGCTGAAATAAACCTGTTTAATAAGCCTAAGTTGCTGAAATAAGCCTATTTAATAAGGCTATTTAATAAGTCTAAGTTGCTGAAATAAACCTATTTAATAAGCCTAAGTTGATAAAATAAGCCTATTTAATGAGGCTATTTAATAAGTCTACTTAATAAGCCTATTTAATAAGCCTATTTGATAAGCCTATTTAATAAGCCTATTTAATACGCCTATTTAATAAACATATTTAATAAGTATTTAATGAGCCTATTTAATAAGTCTATTTAATAAGCCTTTTTAATAAGCCTATTTAATAAGTCTATTTAAAAAGCCTATTTAATAAGTCTATTTAATAAGTCTATTTAATAAGCCTATTTAATAAGTATTTAATGAGCCTATTTAATAAGCCTATTTATTGAGCCTATTTAATAAGCCTATTTATTGAGCCTATTTTATAAGCCTATTTATTGAGCCTATTTAATAAGCCTATTTATTGAGCCTATTTAATAAGCCTATTTATTGAGCCTATTTAATAAGCCTATTTAATAAGCCTATTTATTGAGCCTATTTAATAAGCCTATTTAATACGCCTATTTATTGAGCCTATTTAATAAGTCTATTTATTAAGCCTATTTAATAGGCCTAATTAATAAGTATTTAATGAGCCTATTTAATAAGTCTATTTAATAAGCCTATTTAATAGGCCTATTTAATAAGTCTAAGTTGTTGAAATAAGCCTATTTAATAAGCCTATTTAATAGGCCTATTAAATAAGTCTAAGTTGCTGAAATAAGCCTATTTAATAAGCCTAAGTTTCTAAATGAGCCTATTTGATAAGCCTAAGTTGCTGAAATAAGCCTATTTAATACGCCTAAGTTGCTGAATAAGCCTATTTAATAAGCCTAAGTTGCTGAAATAAGCCTGTTTAATAAGTTTAAGTTGCTGAAATAAGGCTATTTAATAAGCCTACGTTGCTGAAATAAGCCTATTTAATAAGCATAAGTTGCTGAAATAAGCCCATTTAATGAGTCGAAGTTGCTGAAATAAGGCTATTTAATAAGTCTAAGTTGCTGATATAAGCCTATTTAATCAGCGTAAGTTGCTGAAATAAGCCTATATAATAACCCCAAGTTGCTGAAATAAGACTACTTAATTAGGCGATTTAATAAGCCTAAGTTGCTGAAATAAGCCCATTTAATGAGTCGAAGTTGCTGAAATAAGGCTATTTAATAAGTCTAAGTTGCTGATATAAGCCTATTTAATCAGCGTAAGTTGCTGAAATAAGCCTATATAATAAACCCAAGTTGCTGAAATAAGCCTACTTAATTAGGCGATTTAATAAGCCTAAGTTGCTGAAATAAGCCTATTTAATAAGCGTAAGTTGCTGAAATAAGCCTATTTAATAAGCCTAAGTTGCTGAAATAAGCCCATTTAATAAGCCTATTTAATAAGCCTAAGTTGCTGAAATAAGCCTATTTAATAAGCCTATTTAATAGGCCTATTTAATAAGTCTAAGTTGCTGAAATAAGCCTATTTAATAAGCCTAAGTTGCTGAATGAGCCTATTTAATAAGCCTAAGTTGCTGAAATAAGCCTATTTAATAAGCCTAAGTTGCTGAATAAGCCTATTTAATAAGCCTAAGTTGCTGAATAAACCTATTTAATAAGTCTAAGTTGCTGAAATAAGCCTATTTAATAAGGCTATTTAATAAGCCTAAGTTGCTGAATAAGCCTATTTAATAAGTCTAAGTTGCTGAAATAAGGCTATTTAATAAGCCTAAGTTGCTGAAATAAGGCGATTTAATAAGTTTAAGTTGCTGAAATAAGCCTATTTAATAAGCCTAAGTTGCTGAAATAAGCCTATTTAATAAGGCTATTTAATGAGCCTAAGTTGCTGAAATAAGCCTATTTAATAAGCCTAAGTTTCTGAACTAAGCCTATTTAAAACGGTGTATTTAATAAGTCTAAGTTGCTGAAATAAACCTATTTAAAATGCTATTTAATAAGCCTAAGTTGCTGAATAAGCCTATTTAATAAGTCTAAGTTGCTGAAATAAGCCTATTTAATAAGGCTTTTTAATAAGTCTAAGTTGCTGAAATAAACCTATTTAATAAGCATAAGTTGATAAAATAAGCCTATTTAATGAGGCTATTTAATAAGTCTACTTAATAAGCCTATTTAATAAGCCTATTTGATAAGCCTATTTAATAAGCCTATTTAATATGCCTATTTAATAAACATATTTAATAAGTATTTAATGAGCCTATTTAATAAGTCTATTTAATAAGCCTTTTTAATAAGCCTATTTAATAAGTCTATTTAATAAGCCTATTTAATAAGTATATTTAATAAGTCTATTTAATAAGCCTATTTAATAAGTATTTAATGAGCCTATTTAATAAGCCTATTTAATAAGCCTATTCATTGAGCCTATTTATTGAGCCTATTTAATAAGCCTATTTATTGAGCCTATTTAATAAGCCTATTTATTGAGCCTATTTAATAAGCCTATTTATTGAGCCTATTTAATAAGTCTATTTAATAAGCCTATTTATTGAGCCTATTTAATAAGCCTATTTAATAAGCCTATTTATTGAGCCTATTTAATAAGTCTATTTAATAAGCCTATTTAATACGCCTATTTAATAAGTATTTAATGAGCCTATTTAATAAGTCTATTTAATAAGCCTATTTAATAAGGCTATTTAATTATCCTAAGTTGCTGAAATAAGCCTATTTAATAAGCCTATTTAATAGGCCTATTTAATAAGTATTTAATGAGCCTATTTAATAAGTCTATTTAATAAGCCTATTTAATAAGGCTATTTAATTATCCTAAGTTGCTGAAATAAGCCTATTTAATAAACCTAAGTTTCTGAATGAGCCTATTTAATAAGCCTAAGTTGCTGAAATAAGCTTATTTAATAAGCCTAAGTTGCTGAACAAGCCTATTTAATAAGCCTAAGTTGCTGAATAAACCTATTTAATAAGTATAAGTTGCTGAAATAAGCCTATTCAATAAGGCTATTTAATAAGCCTAAGTTGCTGAAATAAGCTTATTTAATAAGCCTATTTAATAAGCCTATTTAATAAGTATTTAATTAGGCTATATAATAAGCCTATTTAATAAGCCTATTTAATAAGCCTATTTAATACGCCTATTTAATAAACATATTTAATAAGTATTTAATGAGCCTATTTAATAAGCCTATTTATTGAGCCTATTTAATAAGCCTATTTATTGAGCCTATTTAATAAGCCTATTTATTGAGCCTATTTAATAAGCCTATTTATTGAGCCTATTTAATAAGCCTATTTAATAAGTCTATTTAATGAGCCTATTTAATAAGCCTATTTATTGAGCCTATTTAATAAGCCTATTTAATAAGCCTATTTATTGAGCCTATTTAATAAGTATATTTAATAAGGCTATTTAATAAACCTATTTAATAAGTATTTAATGAGCCTATTTAATAAGTCTATTTAATAAGCCTATTTAATAGGCCTATTTAATAAATCTAAGTTGCTGAAATAAGCCTATTTAATAAGCCTATTTAATAGGCCTATTTAATAAGCCTAAGTTGCTGAAATAAGCCTATTTAATAAGTCTAAGTTGCTGAAATAAGGCTAATTAATAAGCCTAAGTTGCTGAAATAAGCCTATTTAATAAGCCTAAGTTGCTGAAATAAGGCTATTTAATAAGTCTAAGTTGCTGAAATAAGCCTATTTAATACGCCTAAATTGCTGAAATAAGAATATTTAATAAGCATAAGTTGCTGAAATAAGCCTATTTAATAAGTCTAAGTTGCTGAAATAAGGCTATTTAATAAGTCTAAGTTGCTGAAATAAACCTATTTAATAAGCCTAAGTTGCTAAAATAAGCCTATTTAATGAGGCTATTTAATAAGTCTATTTAATAAGCCTATTTAATAAGCCTATTTAATAAGCCTATTTAATAAGCCTATTTATTGAGCCTATTTAATAAGCCTGTTTATTGAGCCTATTTAATAAGCCGATTTAATAAGTCTATCTAATAAGCCTATTTAATAAGCCTATTTAATAAGCCTATTTATTGAGCCTACTTAATAAGCCTATTTAATAAGCCTATTTATTGAGCCTATTTAATAAGTCTATTTAATAAGCCTATTTAATAAGCCTATTTAATAAGTATTTAATGAGCCTATTTAATAAGTCTATTTAATAAGCCTATTTAATAGGCCTATTTAATACGTCTAAGTTGCTTAAATAAGCCTATTTAATAAGCCTATTTAATAGGCCTATTTAATAAGCCTAAGTTGCTGAAATAAACCTATTTAATATGCCTAAGTTGCTGAATAAGCCTATTTAATAAGCCTAAGTTGCTGAAATAAGCCTATTTAATAAGTGTAAGTTGCTGAAATAAGGCTATTTAATAAGCCTAAGTTGCTGAAATAAGCCTATTTAATAAGCCTAAGTTGCTGAAATAAGGCTATTTAATAAGTCTAAGTTGCTGAAATAAGCCTATTTAATAAGCCTAAGTTGCTGAAATAAGTATATTTAATAAGCATAAGTTGCTGAAATAAGCCTATTTAATGAGTCCAAGTTGCTGAAATAAGGCTATTTAATAAGTCTAAGTTGCTGAAATAAGCCTATTTAATAAGGCTATTTAATAAGTCTAAGTTGCTAAAATAAGCCTATTTAATGCAGCTATTTAATAAGTCTATTTAATGAGCCTATTTAATAAGCCTATTTAATAAGCCTATTTAATAAGCCTAAGTTGCTAAAATAAGCCTATTTAATGCAGCTATTTAATAAGTCTATTTAATGAGCCTATTTAATAAGCCTATTTAATAAGCCTATTTAATAAGCCTATTTAATACGCCTAATTAATAAACATATTTAATAAGTATTTAATGAGACTATTTAATAAGTCTATTTAATAAACCTTTTTAATAAGCCTATTTAATAAATCTATTTAATAAGCCTATTTAATAAGTCTATTTAATAAGTCTATTTAATAAGCCTATTTAATAAGTATTTAATTAGCCTATTTAATAAGCCTATTTATTGAGCCTATTTAATAAGCCTATTTATTGAGCCTATTTTATAAGCCTATTTATTGAGCCTATTTAATGAGCCTATTTATTGAGCCTATTTAATAAGCCTATTTAATAAGTCTATTTAATAAGCCTATTTAATAAGCCTATTTAATAAGCCTATTTAATAAGCCTATTTAATAAGCCTATTTATTGAGCCTATTTAATAAGTCTATTTAATAAGCCTACTTAATAAGCCTATTTAATAATTATTTAATGAGCCTATTTAATAAGCCTATTTAATAAGCCTATTCATTGAGCCTATTTTATAAGCCTATTTATTGAGCCTATTTAATAAGCCTATTTATTGAGCCTATTTAATAAGCCTATTTATTGAGCCTATTTAATAAGTCTATTTAATAAGCCTATTTATTGAGCCTATTTAATAAGCCTATTTAATAAGCCTATTTATTGAGCTTATTTAATAAGTCTATTTAATACGCCTATTTAATAAGCCTATTTAATAAGTATTTAATGAGCCTATTTAATAAGTCTATTTAATAAACCTATTTAATAAGGCTATTTAATTAGCCTAAGTTGCTGAAATAAGCCTATTTAATAAGCCTATTTAATAGGCCTATTTAATAAGTCTAAGTTGCTGAAATAAGCCTATTTAATAAGCCTAAGTTTCTGAATGAGCCTATTTAATAAGCCTAAGTTGCTGAAATAAGCTTATTTAATAAGCCTAAGTTGCTGAACAAGCCTATTTAATAAGCCTAAGTTGCTGAATAAACCTATTTAATAAGTCTAAGTTGCTGAAATAAGCCTATTCAATAAGGCTATTTAATAAGCCTAAGTTGCTGAAATAAGCCTATTTAATAAGCCTATTAAATAAGCCTATTTAATAAGTATTTAATGAGGCTATTTAATAAGCCTATTTAATAAGCCTATTTAATAAGCCTATTTAATACGCCTATTTATTGAGCCTATTTAATAAGCCTGTTTATTGAGCCTATTTAATAAGCCTATTTATTGAGCCTATTTAATAAGCCTATTTAATAAGCCTATTTATTGAGCCTATTTAATAAGCCTGTTTATTGAGCCTATTTAATAAGCCTATTTATTGAGCCTATTTAATAAGCCTATTTATTGAGCCTATTTAATAAGCCGATTTAATAAGTCTATCTAATAAGCCTATTTAATAAGCCTATTTAATAAGCCTATTTATTGAGCCTACTTAATAAGCCTATTTAATAAGCCTATTTATTGAGCCTATTTAATAAGTCTATTTAATAAGCCTATTTAATAAGCCTATTTAATAAGTATATAATGAGCCTATTTAATAAGTCTATTTAATAAGCCTATTTAATAGGCCTATTTAATAAGTCTAAGTTGCTTAAATAAGCCTATTTAATAAGCCTATTTAATAGGCCTATTTAATAAGCCTAAGTTGCTGAAATAAGCCTATTTAATATGCCTAAGTTGCTGAATAAGCCTATTTAATAAGTCTAAGTTGCTGAAATAAGGCTATTTAATAAGCCTAAGTTGCTGAAATAAGCCTATTTAATAAGCCTAAGTTGCTGAAATAAGGCTATTTAATAAGTCTAAGTTGCTGAAATAAGCCTATTTAATAAGCCTAAGTTGCTGAAATAAGTATATTTAATAAGCATAAGTTGCTGAAATAAGCCTATTTAATGAGTCTAAGTTGCTGAAATAAGGCTATTTAATAAGTCTAAGTTGCTGAAATAAACCTATTTAATAAGGCTATTTAATAAGTCTAAGTTGCTGAAATAAACCTATTTAATAAGCCTAAGTTGCTAAAATAAGCCTATTTAATGAGGCTATTTAATAAGTCTATTTAATGAGCGTATTTAATAAGCCTATTTAATAAGCCTATTTAATAAGCCTATTTAATACACCTAATTAATAAACATATTTAATAAGTATTTAATGAGCCTATTTAATAAGTCTATTTAATAAGCCTTTTTAATAAGCCTATTTAATAAATCTATTTAATAAGCCTATTTAATAAGTCTATTTAATAAGTCTATTTAATAAGCCTATTTAATAAGTATTTAATGAGCCTATTTAATAAGCCTATTTATTGAGCCTATTTAATAAGCCTATTTATTGAGCCTATTTTATAAGCCTATTTATTGAGCCTATTTAATAAGCCTATTTAATAAGCCTATTTATTGAGCCTATTTAATAAGTCTATTTAATAAGCCTACTTAATAAGCCTATTTAATAATTATTTAATGAGCCTATTTAATAAGCCTATTTAATAAGCCTATTCATTGAGCCTATTTTATAAGCCTATTTATTGAGCCTATTTAATAAGCCTATTTATTGAGCCTATTTAATAAGCCTATTTATTGAGCCTATTTAATAAGTCTATTTAATAAGCCTATTTATTGAGCCTCTTTAATAAGCCTATTTAATAAGCCTATTTATTGAGCTTATTTAATAAGTCTATTTAATAAGCCTATTTAATAAGCCTATTTAATAAGTATTTAATGAGCCTATTTAATAAGTCTATTTAATAAGCCTATTTAATAAGGCTATTTAATTAGCCTAAGTTGCTGAAATAAGCCTATTTAATAAGCCTATTTAATAGGCCTATTTAATAAGTCTAAGTTGCTGAAATAAGCCTATTTAATAAGCCTAAGTTTCTGAATGAGCCTATTTAATAAGCCTAAGTTGCTGAAATAAGCTTATTTAATAAGCCTAAGTTGCTGAACAAGCCTATTTAATAAGCCTAAGTTGCTGAATAAACCTATTTAATAAGTCTAAGTTGCTGAAATAAGCCTATTCAATAAGGCTATTTAATAAGCCTAAGTTGCTGAAATAAGCCTATTTAATAAGCCTATTTAATAAGCCTATTTAATAAGTATTTAATGAGGCTATTTAATAAGCCTATTTAATAAGCCTATTTAATAAGCCTATTTAATACGCCTATTTAATAAACATATTTAATAAGTATTTAATGAGCCTATTTAATAAGCCTATTTATTGAGCCTATTTAATAAGCCTATTTATTGAGCCTATTTAATAAGCCTATTTATTGAGCCTATTTAATAAGCCTATTTATTGAGCCTATTTAATACGCCTATTTAATAAGTCTATTTAATAAGCCTATTTAATAAGCCTATTTATTGAGCCTATTTAATAAGCCTATTTAATAAGCGTATTTATTGAGCCTATTTAATAAGTCTATTTATTAAGCCTATTTAATAGGCCTATTTAATAAATCTAAGTTGCTGAAATAAGCCTATTTAATAAGCCTATTTAATAGGCCTATTTAATAAGCCTAAGTTGCTGAAATAAGCCTATTTAATATGTCTAAGTTGCTGAAATAAGGCTAATTAATAAGCCTAAGTTGCTGAAATAAGCCTATTTAATAAGCCTAAGTTGCTGAAATAAGGCTATTTAATAAGTCTAAGTTGCTGAAATAAGCCTATTTAATACGCCTAAATTGCTGAAATAAGTATATTTAATAAGCATAAGTCGCTGAAATAAGCCTATTTAATAAGTCTAAGTTGCTGAAATAAGGGTATTTAATAAGTCTAAGTTGCTGAAATAAACCTATTTAATAAGCCTAAGTTGCTAAAATAAGCCTATTTAATGAGGCTATTTAATAAGTCTATTTAATAAGCCTATTTAATAAGCCTATTTAATAAGCCTATTTAATGAGCCTATTTATTGAGCCTATTTAATAAGCCTGTTTATTGAGCCTATTTAATAAGCCTATTTATTGAGCCTATTTAATAAGCCTATTTATTGAGCCTATTTAATAAGCCGATTTAATAAGTCTATCTAATAAGCCTATTTAATAAGCCTATTTAATAAGCCTATTTATTGAGCCTACTTAATAAGCCTATTTAATAAGCCTATTTATTGAGCCTATTTAATAAGTCTATTTAATAAGCCTATTTAATAAGCCTATTTAATAAGTATTTAATGAGCCTATTTAATAAGTCTATTTAATAAGCCTATTTAATAGGCCTATTTAATAAGTCTAAGTTGCTTAAATAAGCCTATTTAATAAGCCTATTTAATAGGCCTATTTAATAAGCCTAAGTTGCTGAAATAAGCCTATTTAATATGCCTAAGTTGCTGAATAAGCCTATTTAATAAGTCTAAGTTGCTGAAATAAGGCTATTTAATAAGCCTAAGTTGCTGAAATAAGGCTATTTAATAAGGCTAAGTTGCTGAAATAAGCCTATTTAATAAGCCTAAGTTGCTGAAATAAGTATATTTAATAAGCATAACTTGCTAAAATAAGCCTATTTAATGAGGCTATTTAATAAGTCTATTTAATGAGCCTATTTAATAAGCCTATTTAATAAGCCTATTTAATAAGCCTATTTAATACACCTAATTAATAAACATATTTAATAAGTATTTAATGAGCCTATTTAATAAGTCTATTTAATAAGCCTTTTTAATAAGCCTATTTAATAAATCTATTTAATAAGCCTATTTAATAAGTCTATTTAATAAGTCTATTTAATAAGCCTATTTAATAAGTATTTAATGAGCCTATTTAATAAGCCTATTTATTGAGCCTATTTAATAAGCCTATTTATTGAGCCTATTTTATAAGCCTATTTATTGAGCCTATTTAATAAGCCTATTTATTGAGCCTATTTAATAAGCCTATTTAATAAGTCTATTTAATAAGCCTATTTAATAAGCCTATTTAATAAGCCTATTTAATAAGCCTATTTAATAAGCCTATTTATTGAGCCTATTTAATAAGTCTATTTAATAAGCCTACTTAATAAGCCTATTTAATAATTATTTAATGAGCCTATTTAATAAGCCTATTTAATAAGCCTATTCATTGAGCCTATTTTATAAGCCTATTTATTGAGCCTATTTAATAAGCCTATTTATTGAGCCTATTTAATAAGCCTATTTATTGAGCCTATTTAATAAGTCTATTTAATAAGCCTATTTATTGAGCCTATTTAATAAGCGTATTTAATAAGCCTATTTATTGAGCTTATTTAATAAGTCTATTTAATAAGCCTATTTAATAAGCCTATTTAATAAGTATTTAATGAGCCTATTTAATAAGTCTATTTAATAAGCCTATTTAATAAGGCTATTTAATTAGCCTAAGTTGCTGAAATAAGCCTATTTAATAAGCCTATTTAATAGGCCTATTTAATAAGTCTAAGTTGCTGAAATAAGCCTATTTAATAAGCCTAAGTTTCTGAATGAGCCTATTTAATAAGCCTAAGTTGCTGAAATAAGCTTATTTAATAAGCCTAAGTTGCTGAACAAGCCTATTTAATAAGCCTAAGTTGCTGAATAAAAATATTTAATAAGTCTAAGTTGCTGAAATAAGCCTATTCAATAAGGCTATTTAATAAGCCTAAGTTGCTGAAATAAGCCTATTTAATAAGCCTATTTAATAAGCCTATTTAATAAGTATTTAATGAGGCTATTTAATAAGCCTATTTAATAAGCCTATTTAATAAGCCTATTTAATACGCCTATTTAATAAACATATTTAATAAGTATTTAATGAGCCTATTTAAAAGCCTATTTATTGAGCCTATTTAATAAGCCTATTTATTGAGCCTATTTAATAAGCCTATTTATTGAGCCTATTTAATAAGCCTATTTAATAAGCGTATTTATTGAGCCTATTTAATAAGTCTATTTATTAAGCCTTTTTAATAGGCCTATTTAATAAATCTAAGTTGCTGAAATAAGCCTATTTAATAAGCCTATTTAATAGGCCTATTTAATAAGCCTAAGTTGCTGAAATAAGCCTATTTAATAAGTCTAAGTTGCTGAAATAAGGCTAATTAATAAGCCTAAGTTGCTGAAATAAGCCTATTTAATAAGCCTAAGTTGCTAAAATAAGCCTATTTAATGAGGCTATTTAATAAGTCTATTTAATAAGCCTATTTAATAAGCCTATTTAATAAGCCTATTTAATGAGCCTATTTATTGAGCCTATTTAATAAGCCTGTTTATTGAGCCTATTTAATACGCCTATTTATTGAGCCTATTTAATAAGCCTATTTATTGAGCCTATTTAATAAGCCGATTTAATAAGTCTATTTAATAAGCCTATTTAATAAGCCTATTTAATAAGTATTTAATGAGCCTATTTAATAAGTCTATTTAATAAGCCTATTTAATAGGCCTATTTAATAAGTCTAAGTTGCTTAAATAAGCCTATTTAATAAGCCTATTTAATAGGCCTATTTAATAAGCCTAAGTTGCTGAAATAAGCCTATTTAATAAGCCTAAGTTGCTGAATAAGCCTATTTAATAAGCCTAAGTTGCTGAAATAAGCCTATTTAATAAGTCTAAGTTGCTGAAATAAGGCTATTTAATAAGTCTAAGTTGCTGAAATAAGCCTATTTAATAAGCCTAAGTTGCTGAAATAAGTATATTTAATAAGCATAAGTTGCTGAAATCAGCCTATTTAATGAGTCTAAGTTGCTGAAATAAGGCTATTTAATAAGTCTAAGTTGCTGAAATAAGCCTATTTAATAAGCCTATTTAATAAGCCTATTTAATAAGTATTTAATGAGGCTGTTTAATAAGCCTATTTAATAAGCCTATTTAATAAGCCTATTTAATACGCCTATTTAATAAACATATTTAATAAGTATTTAATGAGCCTATTTAATAAGCCTATTTATTGAGCCTATTTAATAAGCCTATTTATTGAGCCTATTTAATAAGCCTATTTATTGAGCCTATTTAATAAGCCTATTTAATAAGTCTATTTAATAAGCCTATTTAATAAGCCTATTTATTGAGCCTATTTAATAAGCCTATTTAATAAGCCTATTTAATGAACCTATTTAATAAGTCTATTTAATAAGCCTATTTAATAGGCCTATTTAATAAATCTAAGTTGCTGAAATAAGCCTATTTAATAAGCCTATTTAATAGGCATATTTAATAAGCCTAAGTTGCTGAAATAAGCCTATTTAATAAGTCTAAGTTGCTGAAATAAGGCTAATTAATAAGCCTAAGTTGCTGAAATAAGCCTATTTAATAAGCCTAAGTTGCTGAAATAAGTCTATTTAATAAGTCTAAGTTGCTGAAATAAGCCTATTTAATACGCCTAAATTGCTGAAATAAGTATATTTAATAAGCATAAGTTGCTGAAATAAGCCTATTTAATAAGTCTAAGTTGCTGAAGTAAGGCTATTTAATAAGTCTAAGTTGCTGAAATAAACCTATTTAATAAGCCTAAGTTGCTAAATAAGCCTATTTAATGAGGCTATTTAATAAGTCTATTTAATAAGCCTATTTAATAAGCCTATTTAATAAGCCTATTTAATAAGCCTATTTATTGAGCCTATTTAATAAGCCTGTTTATTGAGCCTATATAATAAGCCTATTTATTGAGCCTATTTAATAAGCCTATTTATTGAGCCTATTTAATAAGCTGATTTAATAAGTCTATCTAATAAGCCTATTTAATAAGCCTATTTAATAAGCCTATTTATTGAGCCTACTTAATAAGCCTATTTAATAAGCCTATTTATTGAACCTATTTGATAAGTCTATTTAATAAGCCTATTTAATAAGCCTATTTAATGAGTATTTAATGAGCCTATTTAATAAGTCTATTTAATAAGCCTATTTAATAGGCCTATTTAATAAGTCTAAGTTGCTTAAATAAGCCTATTTAATAAGCCTATTTAATAGGCCTATTTAATAAGCCTAAGTTGCTGAAATAAGCCTATTTAATAAGCCTAAGTTGCTGAATAAGCCTATTTAATAAGCCTAAGTTGCTGAAATAAGCCTATTTAATAAGTCTAAGTTGCGGAAATAAGGCTATTTAATAAGCCTAAGTTGCTGAAATAAGCCTATTTAATAAGCCTAAGTTGCTGAAATAAGGCTCTTTAATAAGTCTAAGTTGCTGAAATAAGCCTATTTAATAAGCCTAAGTTGCTGAAATAAGTATATTTAATAAGCATAAGTTGCTGAAATAAGCCTATTTAATGAGTCTAAGTTGCTGAAATAAGGCTATTTAATAAGTCTAAGTTGCTGAAATAAGCCTATTTAATAAGGCTATTTAATAAGTCTAAGTTGCTGAAATAAACCTATTTAATAAGCCTAAGTTGCTAAAATAAGCCTATTTAATGAGGCTATTTAATAAGTCTATTTAATGAGCCTATTTAATAAGCCTATTTAATAAGCCTATTTAATACACCTAATTAATAAACATATTTAATAAGTATTTAATGAGCCTATTTAATAAGTCTATTTAATAAGCCTTTTTAATAAGCCTATTTAATAAATCTATTTAATAAGCCTATTTAATAAGTCTCTTTAATAAGTCTATTTAATAAGCCTATTTAATAAGTATTTAATGAGCCTATTTAATAAGCCTATTTATTGAGCCTATTTAATAAGCCTATTTATTGAGCCTATTTAATAAGCCTATTTAATAAGTCTATTTAATAAGCCTATTTAATAAGCCTATTTAATAAGCCTATTTAATAAGCCTATTTAATAAGCCTATTTATTGAGCCTATTTAATAAGTCTATTTAATAAGCCTACTTAATAAGCCTATTTAATAATTATTTAATGAGCCTATTTAATAAGCCTATTTAATAAGCCTATTCATTGAGCCTATTTTATAAGCCTATTTATTGAGCCTATTTAATAAGCCTATTTATTGAGCCTATTTAATAAGCCTATTTATTGAGCCTATTTAATAAGTCTATTTAATAAGCCTATTTATTGAGCCTATTTAATAAGCCTATTTAATAAGCCTATTTATTGAGCTTATTTAATAAGTCTATTTAATAAGCCTATTTAATAAGCCTATTTAATAAGTATTTAATGAGCCTATTTAATAAGTCTATTTAATAAGCCTATTTAATAAGGCTATTTAATTAGCCTAAGTTGCTGAAATAAGCCTATTTAATAAGCCTATTTAATAGGCCTATTTAATAAGTCTAAGTTGCTGAAATAAGCCTATTTAATAAGCCTAAGTTTCTGAATGAGCCTATTTAATAAGCCTAAGTTGCTGAAATAAGCTTATTTAATAAGCCTAAGTTGCTGAACAAGCCTATTTAATAAGCCTAAGTTGCTGAATAAAAATATTTAATAAGTCTAAGTTGCTGAAATAAGCCTATTCAATAAGGCTATTTAATAAGCCTAAGTTGCTGAAATAAGCCTATTTAATAAGCCTATTTAATACGCCTATTTAATAAGTATTTAATGAGGCTATTTAATAAGCCTATTTAATAAGCCTATTTAATACGCCTATTTAATAAACATATTTAATAAACATATTTAATAAGTATTTAATGAGCCTATTTAAAAAGCCTATTTATTGAGCCTATTTAATAAGCCTATTTATTGAGCCTATTTAATAAGCCTATTTATTGAGCCTATTTAATAAGCCTATTTAATAAGCGTATTTATTGAGCCTATTTAATAAGTCTATTTATTAAGCCTATTTAATAGGCCTATTTAATAAATCTAAGTTGCTGAAATAAGCCTATTTAATAAGCCTATTTAATAGGCCTATTTAATAAGCCTAAGTTGCTGAAATAAGCCTATTTAATAAGTCTAAGTTGCTGAAATAAGGCTAATTAATAAGCCTAAGTTGCTGAAATAAGCCTATTTAATAAGCCTAAGTTGCTAAAATAAGCCTATTTAATGAGGCTATTTAATAAGTCTATTTAATAAGCCTATTTAATAAGCCTATTTAATAAGCCTATTTAATGAGCCTATTTATTGAGCCTATTTAATAAGCCTGTTTATTGAGCCTATTTAATACGCCTATTTATTGAGCCTATTTAATAAGCCTATTTATTGAGCCTATTTAATAAGCCGATTTAATAAGTCTATTTAATAAGCCTATTTAATAAGCCTATTTAATAAGTATTTAATGAGCCTATTTAATAAGTCTATTTAATAAGCCTATTTAATAGGCCTATTTAATAAGTCTAAGTTGCTTAAATAAGCCTATTTAATAAGCCTATTTAATAGGCCTATTTAATAAGCCTAAGTTGCTGAAATAAGCCTATTTAATAAGCCTAAGTTGCTGAATAAGCCTATTTAATAAGCCTAAGTTGCTGAAATAAGCCTATTTAATAAGTCTAAGTTGCTGAAATAAGGCTATTTAATAAGTCTAAGTTGCTGAAATAAGCCTATTTAATAAGCCTAAGTTGCTGAAATAAGTATATTTAATAAGCATAAGTTGCTGAAATCAGCCTATTTAATGAGTCTAAGTTGCTGAAATAAGGCTATTTAATAAGTCTAAGTTGCTGAAATAAGCCTATTTAATAAGCCTATTTAATAAGCCTATTTAATAAGTATTTAATGAGGCTGTTTAATAAGCCTATTTAATAAGCCTATTTAATAAGCCTATTTAATAAGCCTATTTAATACGCCTATTTAATAAACATATTTAATAAGTATTTAATGAGCCTATTTAATAAGCCTATTTATTGAGCCTATTTAATAAGCCTATTTATTGAGCCTATTTAATAAGCCTATTTATTGAGCCTATTTAATAAGCCTATTTAATAAGTCTATTTAATAAGCCTATTTAATAAGCCTATTTATTGAGCCTATTTAATACGCCTATTTAATAAGCCTATTTAATGAACCTATTTAATAAGTCTATTTAATAAGCCTATTTAATAGGCCTATTTAATAAATCTAAGTTGCTGAAATAAGCCTATTTAATAAGCCTATTTAATAGGCCTATTTAATAAGCCTATGTTGCTGAAATAAGCCTATTTAATAAGTCTAAGTTGCTGAAATAAGGCTAATTAATAAGCCTAAGTTGCTGAAATAAGCCTATTTAATAAGCCTAAGTTGCTGAAATAAGTCTATTTAATAAGTCTAAGTTGCTGAAATAAGCCTATTTAATACGCCTAAATTGCTGAAATAAGTATATTTAATAAGCATAAGTTGCTGAAATAAGCCTATTTAATAAGTCTAAGTTGCTGAAGTAAGGCTATTTAATAAGTCTAAGTTGCTGAAATAAACCTATTTAATAAGCCTAAGTTGCTAAAATAAGCCTATTTAATGAGGCTATTTAATAAGTCTATTTAATAAGCCTATTTAATAAGCCTATTTAATAAGCCTATTTAATAAGCCTATTTATTGAGCCTATTTAATAAGCCTGTTTATTGAGCCTATATAATAAGCCTATTTATTGAGCCTATTTAATAAGCCTATTTATTGAGCCTATTTAATAAGCTGATTTAATAAGTCTATCTAATAAGCCTATTTAATAAGCCTATTTAATAAGCCTATTTATTGAGCCTACTTAATAAGCCTATTTAATAAGCCTATTTATTGAACCTATTTGATAAGTCTATTTAATAAGCCTATTTAATAAGCCTATTTAATGAGTATTTAATGAGCCTATTTAATAAGTCTATTTAATAAGCCTATTTAATAGGCCTATTTAATAAGTCTAAGTTGCTTAAATAAGCCTATTTAATAAGCCTATTTAATAGGCCTATTTAATAAGCCTAAGTTGCTGAAATAAGCCTATTTAATAAGCCTAAGTTCCTGAATAAGCCTATTAAATAAGCCTAAGTTGCTGAAATAAGCCTATTTAATAAGTCTAAGTTGCGGAAATAAGGCTATTTAATAAGCCTAAGTTGCTGAAATAAGCCTATTTAATAAGCCTAAGTTGCTGAAATAAGGCTATTTAATAAGTCTAAGTTGCTGAAATTAGCCTATTTAATAAGCCTAAGTTGCTGAAATAAGTATATTTAATAAGCATAAGTTGCTGAAATCAGCCTATTTAATGAGTCTAAGTTGCTGAAATAAGGCTATTTAATAAGTCTAAGTTGCTGAAATAAGCCTATTTAATAAGCCTATTTAATAAGCCTATTTAATAAGTATTTAATGAGGCTATTTAATAAGCCTATTTAATAAGCCTATTTAATAAGCCTATTTAATACGCCTATTTAATAAACATATTTAATAAGTATTTAATGAGCCTATTTAATAAGCCTATTTATTGAGCCTATTTAATAAGCCTATTTATTGAGCCTATTTAATGAGCCTATTTATTGAGCCTATTTAATAAGCCTATTTAATAAGTCTATTTAATAAGCCTATTTAATAAGCCTATTTATTGAGCCTATTTAATAAGCCTATTTAATAAGCCTATTTATTGAGCCTATTTAATAAGTCTATTTAATAAGCCTATTTAATAAGCCTATTTAATAAGTATTTAATGAGCCTATTTAATAAGTCTATTTAATAAGCCTATTTAATAGGCCTATTTAATAAGTCTAAGTTGCTTAAATAAGCCTATTTAATAAGCCTATTTAATAGGCCTATTTAATAAGCCTAAGTTGCTGAAATAAGCCTATTTAATACGCCTAAGTTGCTGAAATAAGGCTAATTAATAAGCCTAAGTTGCTGAAATAAGCCTATTTAATACGCCTAAATTGCTGAAATAAGTATATTTAATAAGCATAAGTTGCTGAAATAAGCCTATTTAATAAGTCTAAGTTGCTGAAGTAAGGCTATTTAATAAGTCTAAGTTGCTGAAATAAACCTATTTAATAAGCCTAATTTGCTAAAATAAGCCTATTTAATGAGGCTATTTAATAAGTCTATTTAAAAAGCCTATTTAATAAGCCTATTTAATAAGCCTATTTAATAAGCCTATTTATTGAGCCTATTTAATAAGCCTGTTTATTGAGCCTATTTAATAAGCCTATTTATTGAGCCTATTTAATAAGCCTATTTATTGAGCCTATTTAATAAGCCGATTTAATAAGGCTATCTAATAAGCCTATTTAATAAGCCTATTTATTGAGCCTATTTAATAAGCCTATTTAATAAGCGTATTTATTGAGCCTATTTAATAAGTCTATTTATTAAGCCTATTTAATAGTCCTATTTAATAAATCTAAGTTGCTGAAATAAGCCTATTTAATAAGCCTATTTAATAGGCCTATTTAATAAGCCTAAGTTGCTGAAATAAGCCTATTTAATAAGTCTAAGTTGCTGAAATAAGGCTAATTAATAAGCCTAAGTTGCTGAAATAAGCCTATTTAATAAGCCTAAGTTGCTGAAATAAGGCTATTTAATAAGTCTAAGTTGCTGAAATAAGCCTATTTAATACGCCTAAATTGCTGAAATAAGTATATTTAATAAGCATAAGTCGCTGAAATAAGCCTATTTAATAAGTCTAAGTTGCTGAAATAAGGCTATTTAATAAGTCTAAGTTGCTGAAATAAACCTATTTAATAAGCCTAAGTTGCTAAAATAAGCCTTTTTAATGAGGCTATTTAATAAGTCTATTTAATAAGCCTATTTAATAAGCCTATTTAATAAGCCTATTTAATGAGCCTATTTATTGAGCCTATTTAATAAGCCTGTATATTGAGCCTATTTAATACGCCTATTTATTGAGCCTATTTAATAAGCCTATTTATTGAGCCTATTTAATAAGCCGATTTAATAAGTCTATCTAATAAGCCTATTTAATAAGCCTATTTAATAAGCCTATTTATTGAGCCTACTTAATAAGCCTATTTAATAAGCCTATTTATTGAGCCTATTTAATAAGTCTATTTAATAAGCCTATTTAATAAGCCTATTTAATAAGTATTTAATGAGCCTATTTAATAAGTCTATTTAATAAGCCTATTTAATAGGCCTATTTAATAAGTCTAAGTTGCTTAAATAAGCCTATTTAATAAGCCTATTTAATAGGCCTATTTAATAAGCCTAAGTTGCTGAAATAAGCCTATTTAATAAGCCTAAGTTGCTGAATAAGCCTATTTAATAAGCCTAAGTTGCTGAAATAAGCCTATTTAATAAGTCTAAGTTGCTGAAATAAGGCTATTTAATAAGCCTAAGTTGCTGAAATAAGCCTATTTAATAAGCCTAAGTTGCTGAAATAAGGCTATTTAATAAGTCTAAGTTGCTGAAATAAGCCTATTTAATAAGCCTAAGTTGCTGAAATAAGTATATTTAATAAGCATAAGTTGCTGAAATCAGCCTATTTAATGAGTCTAAGTTGCTGAAATAAGGCTATTTAATAAGTCTAAGTTGCTGAAATAAGCCTATTTAATAAGCCTATTTAATAAGCCTATTAAATAAGTATTTAATGAGGCTGTTTAATAAGCCTATTTAATAAGCCTATTTAATAAGCCTATTTAATACGCCTATTTAATAAACATATTTAATAAGTATTTAATGAGCCTATTTATTAAGCCTATTTATTGAGCCTATTTAATAAGCCTATTTATTGAGCCTATTTAATAAGCCTATTTATTGAGCCTATTTAATAAGCCTTATTATTGAGCCTATTTAATAAGCCTATTTAATAAGTCTATTTAATAAGCCTATTTAATAAGCCTATTTATTGAGCCTATTTAATAAGCCTATTTAATAAGCCTATTTAATGAGCCTATTTAATAAGTCTATTTAATAAGCCTATTTAATAGGCCTATTTAATAAATCTAAGTTGCTGAAATAAGCCTATTTAATAAGCCTATTTAATAGGCCTATTTAATAAGCCTAAGTTGCTGAAATAAGCCTATTTAATAAGTCTAAGTTGCTGAAATAAGGCTAATTAATAAGCCTAAGTTGCTGAAATAAGCCTATTTAATAAGCCTAAGTTGCTGAAATAAGGCTATTTAATAAGTCTAAGTTGCTGAAATAAGCCTATTTAATACGCCTAAATTGCTGAAATAAGTATATTTAATAAGCATAAGTTGCTGAAATAAGCCTATTTAATAAGTCTAAGTTGCTGAAATAAACCTATTTAATAAGCCTAAGTTGCTAAAATAAGCCTATTTAATGAGGCTATTTAATAAGTCTATTTAATAAGCCTATTTAATAAGCCTATTTAACAAGCCTATTTAATAAGCCTATTTATTGAGCCTATTTAATAAGCCTGTTTATTGAGCCTATATAATAAGCCTATTTATTGAGCCTATTTAATAAGCCTATTTATTGAGCCTATTTAATAAGCTGATTTAATAAGTCTATCTAATAAGCCTATTTAATAAGCCTATTTAATAAGCCTATTTATTGAGCCTACTTAATAAGCCTATTTAATAAGCCTATTTATTGAACCTATTTGATAAGTCTATTTAATAACCCTATTTAATAAGCCTATTTAATGAGTATTTAATGAGCCTATTTAATAAGTCTATTTAATAAGCCTATTTAATAGGCCTATTTAATAAGTCTAAGTTGCTTAAATAAGCCTATTTAATAAGCCTATTTAATAGGCCTATTTAATAAGCCTAAGTTGCTGAAATAAGCCTATTTAATAAGCCTAAGTTCCTGAATAAGCCTATTAAATAAGCCTAAGTTGCTGAAATAAGCCTATTTAATAAGTCTAAGTTGCGGAAATAAGGCTATTTAATAAGCCTAAGTTGCTGAAATAAGCCTATTTAATAAGCCTAAGTTGCTGAAATAAGGCTATTTAATAAGTCTAAGTTGCTGAAATTAGCCTATTTAATAAGCCTAAGTTGCTGAAATAAGTATATTTAATAAGCATAAGTTGCTGAAATCAGCCTATTTAATGAGTCTAAGTTGCTGAAATAAGGCTATTTAATAAGTCTAAGTTGCTGAAATAAGCCTATTTAATAAGCCTATTTAATAAGCCTATTTAATAAGTATTTAATGAGGCTATTTAATAAGCCTATTTAATAAGCCTATTTAATAAGCCTATTTAATACGCCTATTTAATAAACATATTTAATAAGTATTTAATGAGCCTATTTAATAAGCCTATTTATTGAGCCTATTTAATAAGCCTATTTATTGAGCCTATCTAATAAGCCTATTTATTGAGCCTATTTAATGAGCCTATTTATTGAGCCTATTTAATAAGCCTATTTAATAAGTCTATTTAATAAGCCTATTTAATAAGCCTATTTATTGAGCCTATTTAATAAGCCTATTTAATAAGCCTATTTATTGAGCCTATTTAATAAGTCTATTTAATAAGCCTATTTAATAAGCCTATTTAATAAGTATTTAATGAGCCTATTTAATAAGTCTATTTAATAAGCCTATTTAATAGGCCTATTTAATAAGTCTAAGTTGCTTAAATAAGCCTATTTAATAAGCCTATTTAATAGGCCTATTTAATAAGCCTAAGTTGCTGAAATAAGCCTATTTAATACGCCTAAGTTGCTGAAATAAGGCTAATTAATAAGCCTAAGTTGCTGAAATAAGCCTATTTAATACGCCTAAATTGCTGAAATAAGTATATTTAATAAGCATAAGTTGCTGAAATAAGCCTATTTAATAAGTCTAAGTTGCTGAAGTAAGGCTATTTAATAAGTCTAAGTTGCTGAAATAAACCTATTTAATAAGCCTAATTTGCTAAAATAAGCCTATTTAATGAGGCTATTTAATAAGTCTATTTAAAAAGCCTATTTAATAAGCCTATTTAATAAGCCTATTTAATAAGCCTATTTATTGAGCCTATTTAATAAGCCTGTTTATTGAGCCTATTTAATAAGCCTATTTATTGAGCCTATTTAATAAGCCTATTTATTGAGCCTATTTAATAAGCCGATTTAATAAGGCTATCTAATAAGCCTATTTAATAAGCCTATTTATTGAGCCTATTTAATAAGCCTATTTAATAAGCGTATTTATTGAGCCTATTTAATAAGTCTATTTATTAAGCCTATTTAATAGTCCTATTTAATAAATCTAAGTTGCTGAAATAAGCCTATTTAATAAGCCTATTTAATAGGCCTATTTAATAAGCCTAAGTTGCTGAAATAAGCCTATTTAATAAGTCTAAGTTGCTGAAATAAGGCTAATTAATAAGCCTAAGTTGCTGAAATAAGCCTATTTAATAAGCCTAAGTTGCTGAAATAAGGCTATTTAATAAGTCTAAGTTGCTGAAATAAGCCTATTTAATAAGTCTAAGTTGCTGAAATAAGGCTATTTAATAAGTCTAAGTTGCTGAAATAAACCTATTTAATAAGCCTAAGTTGCTAAAATAAGCCTTTTTAATGAGGCTATTTAATAAGTCTATTTAATAAGCCTATTTAATAAGCCTATTTAATAAGCCTATTTAATGAGCCTATTTATTGAGCCTATTTAATAAGCCTGTATATTGAGCCTATTTAATACGCCTATTTATTGAGCCTATTTAATAAGCCTATTTATTGAGCCTATTTAATAAGCCGATTTAATAAGTCTATCTAATAAGCCTATTTAATAAGCCTATTTAATAAGCCTATTTATTAAGCCTACTTAATAAGCCTATTTAATAAGCCTATTTATTGAGCCTATTTAATAAGTCTATTTAATAAGCCTATTTAATAAGCCTATTTAATAAGTATTTAATGAGCCTATTTAATAAGTCTATTTAATAAGCCTATTTAATAGGCCTATTTAATAAGTCTAAGTTGCTTAAATAAGCCTATTTAATAAGCCTATTTAATAGGCCTATTTAATAAGCCTAAGTTGCTGAAATAAGCCTATTTAATAAGCCTAAGTTGCTGAATAAGCCTATTTAATAAGCCTAAGTTGCTGAAATAAGCCTATTTAATAAGTCTAAGTTGCTGAAATAAGGCTATTTAATAAGCCTAAGTTGCTGAAATAAGCCTATTTAATAAGCCTAAGTTGCTGAAATAAGGCTATTTAATAAGTCTAAGTTGCTGAAATAAGCCTATTTAATAAGCCTAAGTTGCTGAAATAAGTATATTTAATAAGCATAAGTTGCTGAAATCAGCCTATTTAATGAGTCTAAGTTGCTGAAATAAGGCTATTTAATAAGTCTAAGTTGCTGAAATAAGCCTATTTAATAAGCCTATTTAATAAGCCTATTAAATAAGTATTTAATGAGGCTGTTTAATAAGCCTATTTAATAAGCCTATTTAATAAGCCTATTTAATACGCCTATTTAATAAACATATTTAATAAGTATTTAATGAGCCTATTTATTAAGCCTATTTATTGAGCCTATTTAATAAGCCTATTTATTGAGCCTATTTAATAAGCCTATTTATTGAGCCTATTTAATAAGCCTTATTATTGAGCCTATTTAATAAGCCTATTTAATAAGTCTATTTAATAAGCCTATTTAATAAGCCTATTTATTGAGCCTATTTAATAAGCCTATTTAATAAGCCTATTTAATGAGCCTATTTAATAAGTCTATTTAATAAGCCTATTTAATAGGCCTATTTAATAAATCTAAGTTGCTGAAATAAGCCTATTTAATAAGCCTATTTAATAGGCCTATTTAATAAGCCTAAGTTGCTGAAATAAGCCTATTTAATAAGTCTAAGTTGCTGAAATAAGGCTAATTAATAAGCCTAAGTTGCTGAAATAAGCCTATTTAATAAGCCTAAGTTGCTGAAATAAGGCTATTTAATAAGTCTAAGTTGCTGAAATAAGCCTATTTAATACGCCTAAATTGCTGAAATAAGTATATTTAATAAGCATAAGTTGCTGAAATAAGCCTATTTAATAAGTCTAAGTTGCTGAAGTAAGGCTATTTAATAAGTCTAAGTTGCTGAAATAAACCTATTTAATAAGCCTTAGTTGCTAAAATAAGCCTATTTAATGAGGCTATTTAATAAGTCTATTTAATAAGCCTATTTAATAAGCCTATTTAACAAGCCTATTTAATAAGCCTATTTATTGAGCCTATTTAATAAGCCTGTTTATTGAGCCTATATAATAAGCCTATTTATTGAGCCTATTTAATAAGCCTATTTATTGAGCCTATTTAATAAGCTGATTTAATAAGTCTATCTAATAAGCCTATTTAATAAGCCTATTTAATAAGCCTATTTATTGAGCCTACTTAATAAGCCTATTTAATAAGCCTATTTATTGAACCTATTTGATAAGTCTATTTAATAAGCCTATTTAATAAGCCTATTTAATGAGTATTTAATGAGCCTATTTAATAAGTCTATTTAATAAGCCTATTTAATAGGCCTATTTAATAAGTCTAAGTTGCTTAAATAAGCCTATTTAATAAGCCTATTTAATAGGCCTATTTAATAAGCCTAAGTTGCTGAAATAAGCCTATTTAATAAGCCTAAGTTCCTGAATAAGCCTATTAAATAAGCCTAAGTTGCTGAAATAAGCCTATTTAATAAGTCTAAGTTGCGGAAATAAGGCTATTTAATAAGCCTAAGTTGCTGAAATAAGCCTATTTAATAAGCCTAAGTTGCTGAAATAAGGCTATTTAATAAGTCTAAGTTGCTGAAATTAGCCTATTTAATAAGCCTAAGTTGCTGAAATAAGTATATTTAATAAGCATAAGTTGCTGAAATCAGCCTATTTAATGAGTCTAAGTTGCTGAAATAACGCTATTTAATAAGTCTAAGTTGCTGAAATAAGCCTATTTAATAAGCCTATTTAATAAGCCTATTTAATAAGTATTTAATGAGGCTATTTAATAAGCCTATTTAATAAGCCTATTTAATAAGCCTATTTAATACGCCTATTTAATAAACATATTTAATAAGTATTTAATGAGCCTATTTAATAAGCCTATTTATTGAGCCTATTTAATAAGCCTATTTATTGAGCCTATCTAATAAGCCTATTTATTGAGCCTATTTAATAAGCCTATTTATTGAGCCTATTTAATAAGCCTATTTAATAAGTCTATTTAATAAGCCTATTTAATAAGCCTATTTATTGAGCCTATTTAATAAGCCTATTTATTGAGCCTATTTAATAAGTCTATTTAATAAGCCTATTTAATAAGCCTATTTAATAAGTATTTAATGAGCCTATTTAATAAGTCTATTTAATAAGCCTATTTAATAGGCCTATTTAATAAGTCTAAGTTGCTTAAATAAGCCTATTTAATAAGCCTATTTAATAGGCCTATTTAATAAGCCTAAGTTGCTGAAATAAGCCTATTTAATAAGTCTAAGTTGCTGAAATAAGGCTAATTAATAAGCCTAAGTTGCTGAAATAAGCCTATTTAATAAGCCTAAGTTGCTGAAATAAGGCTATTTAATAAGTCTAAGTTGCTGAAATAAGCCTATTTAATACGCTTAAATTGCTGAAATAAGTATATTTAATAAGCATAAGTTGCTGAAATAAGCCTATTTAATAAGTCTAAGTTGCTGAAGTACGGCTATTTAATAAGTCTAAGTTGCTGAAATAAACCTATTTAATAAGCCTAAGTTGCTAAAATAAGCCTATTTAATGAGGCTATTTAATAAGTCTATTTAATAAGCCTATTTAATAAGCCTATTTAACAAGCCTATTTAATAAGCCTATTTATTGAGCCTATTTAATAAGCCTGTTTATTGAGCCTATATAATAAGCCTATTTATTGAGCCTATTTAATAAGCCTATTTATTGAGCCTATTTAATAAGCTGATTTAATAAGTCTATCTAATAAGCCTATTTAATAAGCCTATTTAATAAGCCTATTTATTGAGCCTACTTAATAAGCCTATTTAATAAGCCTATTTATTGAACCTATTTGATAAGTCTATTTAATAAGCCTATTTAATAAGCCTATTTAATGAGTATTTAATGAGCCTATTTAATAAGTCTATTTAATAAGCCTATTTAATAGGCCTATTTAATAAGTCTAAGTTGCTTAAATAAGCCTATTTAATAAGCCTATTTAATAGGCCTATTTAATAAGCCTAAGTTGCTGAAATAAGCCTATTTAATAAGCCTAAGTTCCTGAATAAGCCTATTAAATAAGCCTAAGTTGCTGAAATAAGCCTATTTAATAAGTCTAAGTTGCGGAAATAAGGCTATTTAATAAGCCTAAGTTGCTGAAATAAGCCTATTTAATAAGCCTAAGTTGCTGAAATAAGGCTATTTAATAAGTCTAAGTTGCTGAAATTAGCCTATTTAATAAGCCTAAGTTGCTGAAATAAGTATATTTAATAAGCATAAGTTGCTGAAATCAGCCTATTTAATGAGTCTAAGTTGCTGAAATAAGGCTATTTAATAAGTCTAAGTTGCTGAAATAAGCCTATTTAATAAGCCTATTTAATAAGCCTATTTAATAAGTATTTAATGAGGCTATTTAATAAGCCTATTTAATAAGCCTATTTAATAAGCCTATTTAATACGCCTATTTAATAAACATATTTAATAAGTATTTAATGAGCCTATTTAATAAGCCTATTTATTGAGCCTATTTAATAAGCCTATTTATTGAGCCTATCTAATAAGCCTATTTATTGAGCCTATTTAATAAGCCTATTTATTGAGCCTATTTAATAAGCCTATTTAATAAGTCTATTTAATAAGCCTATTTAATAAGCCTATTTATTGAGCCTATTTAATAAGCGTATTTATTGAGCCTATTTAATAAGTCTATTTAATAAGCCTATTTAATAAGCCTATTTAATAAGTATTTAATGAGCCTATTTAATAAGTTTATTTAATAAGCCTATTTAATAGGCCTATTTAATAAGTCTAAGTTGCTTAAATAAGCCTATTTAATAAGCCTATTTAATAGGCCTATTTAATAAGCCTAAGTTGCTGAAATAAGCCTATTTAATAAGTCTAAGTTGCTGAAATAAGGCTAATTAATAAGCCTAAGTTGCTGAAATAAGCCTATTTAATAAGCCTAAGTTGCTGAAATAAGGCTATTTAATAAGTCTAAGTTGCTGAAATAAGCCTATTTAATACGCCTAAATTGCTGAAATAAGTATATTTAATAAGCATAAGTTGCTGAAATAAGCCTATTTAATAAGTCTAAGTTGCTGAAGTAAGGCTATTTAATAAGTCTAAGTTGCTGAAATAAACCTATTTAATAAGCCTAAGTTGCTAAAATAAGCGTATTTAATGAGGCTATTTAATAAGTATATTTAAAAAGCCTATTTAATAAGCCTATTTAATAAGCCTATTTAATAAGCCTATTTATTGAGCCTATTTAATAAGCCTGTTTATTGAGCCTATTTAATAAGCCTATTTATTGAGCCTATTTAATAAGCCTATTTATTGAGCCTATTTAATAAGCCGATTTAATAAGGCTATCTAATAAGCCTATTTAATAAGCCTATTTAATAAGCCTATTTATTGAGCCTACTTAATAAGCCTATTTAATAAGCCTATTTATTGAGCCTATTTAATAAGTCTATTTAATAAGCATATTTAATAAGCCTATTTAATAAGTATTTAATGAGCCTATTTAATAAGTCTATTTAATAAGCCTATTTAATAGGCCTATTTAATAAGTCTAAGTTGCTTAAATAAGCCTATTTAATAAGCCTATTTAATAGGCCTATTTAATAAGCCTAAGTTGCTGAAATAAGCCTATTTAATAAGCCTAAGTTGCTGAATAAGCCTATTTAATAAGCCTAAGTTGCTGAAATAAGCCTATTTAATAAGTCTAAGTTGCTGAAATAAGGCTATTTAATAAGTCTAAGTTGCTGAAATAAGCCTATTTAATAAGGCTATTTAATAAGTCTAAGTTGCTGAAATAAACCTATTTAATAAGCCTAAGTTGCTAAAATAAGCCTATTTAATGAGGCTATTTAATAAGTCTATTTAATAAGCCTATTTAATAAGCCTATTTAATAAGCCTATTTATTGAGCCTATTTAATAAGCCTGTTTATTGAGCCTATATAATAAGCCTATTTATTGAGCCTATTTAATAAGCCTATTTATTGAGCCTATTTAATAAGCTGATTTAATAAGTCTATCTAATAAGCCTATATAATAAGCCTATTTAATAAGCCTATTTATTGAGCCTACTTAATAAGCCTATTTAATAAGCCTATTTATTGAACTTATTTGATAAGTCTATTTAATAAGCCTATTTAATAAGCCTATTTAATGAGTATTTAATGAGCCTATTTAATAAGTCTATTTAATAAGCCTATTTAATAGGCCTATTTAATAAGACTAAGTTGCTTAAATAAGCCTATTTAATAAGCCTATTTAATAGGCCTATTTGATAAGCCTAAGTTGCTGAAATAAGCCTATTTAATAAGCCTAAGTTGCTGAATAAGCCTATTTAATAAGCCTAAGTTGCTGAAATAAGCCTATTTAATAAGTCTAAGTTGTGGAAATAAGGCTATTTAATAAGCCTAAGTTGCTGAAATAAGCCTATTTAATAAGCCTAAGTTGCTGAAATAAGGCTATTTAATAAGTCTAAGTTGCTGAAATTAGCCTATTTAATAAGCCTAAGTTGCTGAAATAAGTATATTTAATAAGCATAAGTTGCTGAAATCAGCCTATTTAATGAGTCTAAGTTGCTGAAATAAGGCTATTTAATAAGTCTAAGTTGCTGAAATAAGCCTATTTAATAAGCCTATTTAATAAGCCTATTTAATAAGTATTTAATGAGGCTATTTAATAAGCCTATTTAATAAGCCTATTTAATAAGCCTATTTAATACGCCTATTTAATAAACATATTTAATAAGTATTTAATGAGCCTATTTAATAAGCCTATTTATTGAGCCTATTTAATAAGCCTATTTATTGAGCCTATCTAATAAGCCTATTTATTGAGCCTATTTAATAAGCCTATTTATTGAGCCTATTTAATAAGCCTATTTAATAAGTCTATTTAATAAGCCTATTTAATAAGCCTATTTATTGAGCCTATTTAATAAGCCTATTTAATAAGCCTATTTATTGAGCCTATTTAATAAGTCTATTTAATAAGCCTATTTAATAAGCCTATTTAATAAGTATTTAATGAGCCTATTTAATAAGTCTATTTAATAAGCCTATTTAATAGGCCTATTTAATAAGTCTAAGTTTCTTAAATAAGCCTATTTAATAAGCCTATTTAATAGGCCTATTTAATAAGCCTATTTATTAAGCCTATTTATTGAGCCTATTTAATAAGCCTGTTTATTGAGCCTATTTAATAAGCCTATTTATTGAGCCTATTTAATAAGCCTATTTATTGAGCCTATTTAATAAGCCGATTTAATAAGGCTATCTAATAAGCCTATTTAATAAGCCTATTTAATAAGCCTATTTATTGAGCCTGCTTAATAAGCCTATTTAATAAGCCTATTTATTGAGCCTATTTAATAAGTCTATTTAATAAGCATATTTAATAAGCCTATTTAATAAGTATTTAATGAGCCTATTTAATAAGTCTATTTAATAAGCCTATTTAATAGGCCTATTTAATAAGTCTAAGTTGCTTAAATAAGCCTATTTAATAAGCCTATTTAATAGGCCTATTTAATAAGCCTAAGTTGCTGAAATAAGCCTATTTAATAAGCCTAAGTTGCTGAATAAGCCTATTTAATAAGCCTAAGTTGCTGAAATAAGCCTATTTAATAAGTCTAAGTTGCTGAAATAAGGCTATTTAATAAGTCTAAGTTGCTGAAATAAGCCTATTTAATAAGGCTATTTAATAAGTCTAAGTTGCTGAAATAAACCTATTTAATAAGCCTAAGTTGCTAAAATAAGCCTATTTAATGAGGCTATTTAATAAGTCTATTTAATAAGCCTATTTAATAAGCCTATTTAATAAGCCTATTTATTGAGCCTATTTAATAAGCCTGTTTATTGAGCCTATATAATAAGCCTATTTATTGAGCCTATTTAATAAGCCTATTTATTGAGCCTATTTAATAAGCTGATTTAATAAGTCTATCTAATAAGCCTATATAATAAGCCTATTTAATAAGCCTATTTATTGAGCCTACTTAATAAGCCTATTTAATAAGCCTATTTATTGAACTTATTTGATAAGTCTATTTAATAAGCCTATTTAATAAGCCTATTTAATGAGTATTTAATGAGCCTATTTAATAAGTCTATTTAATAAGCCTATTTAATAGGCCTATTTAATAAGACTAAGTTGCTTAAATAAGCCTATTTAATAAGCCTATTTAATAGGCCTATTTGATAAGCCTAAGTTGCTGAAATAAGCCTATTTAATAAGCCTAAGTTGCTGAATAAGCCTATTTAATAAGCCTAAGTTGCTGAAATAAGCCTATTTAATAAGTCTAAGTTGTGGAAATAAGGCTATTTAATAAGCCTAAGTTGCTGAAATAAGCCTATTTAATAAGCCTAAGTTGCTGAAATAAGGCTATTTAATAAGTCTAAGTTGCTGAAATTAGCCTATTTAATAAGCCTAAGTTGCTGAAATAAGTATATTTAATAAGCATAAGTTGCTGAAATCAGCCTATTTAATGAGTCTAAGTTGCTGAAATAAGGCTATTTAATAAGTCTAAGTTGCTGAAATAAGCCTATTTAATAAGCCTATTTAATAAGCCTATTTAATAAGTATTTAATGAGGCTATTTAATAAGCCTATTTAATAAGCCTATTTAATAAGCCTATTTAATACGCCTATTTAATAAACATATTTAATAAGTATTTAATGAGCCTATTTAATAAGCCTATTTATTGAGCCTATTTAATAAGCCTATTTATTGAGCCTATCTAATAAGCCTATTTATTGAGCCTATTTAATAAGCCTATTTATTGAGCCTATTTAATAAGCCTATTTAATAAGTCTATTTAATAAGCCTATTTAATAAGCCTATTTATTGAGCCTATTTAATAAGCCTATTTAATAAGCCTATTTATTGAGCCTATTTAATAAGTCTATTTAATAAGCCTATTTAATAAGCCTATTTAATAAGTATTTAATGAGCCTATTTAATAAGTCTATTTAATAAGCCTATTTAATAGGCCTATTTAATAAGTCTAAGTTTCTTAAATAAGCCTATTTAATAAGCCTATTTAATAGGCCTATTTAATAAGCCTAAGTTGCTGAAATAAGCCTATTTAATAAGTCTAAGTTGCTGAAATAAGGCTAATTAATAAGCCTAAGTTGCTGAAATAAGCCTATTTAATAAGCCTAAGTTGCTGAAATAAGGCTATTTAATAAGTCTAAGTTGCTGAAATAAGCCTATTTAATACGCCTAAATTGCTGAAATAAGTATATTTAATAAGCATAAGTTGCTGAAATAAGCCTATTTAATAAGTCTAAGTTGCTGAAGTAAGGCTATTTAATAAGTCTAAGTTGCTGAAATAAACCTATTTAATAAGCCTAAGTTGCTAAAATAAGCCTATTTAATGAGGCTATTTAATAAGTATATTTAAAAAGCCTATTTAATAAGCCTATTTAATAAGCCTATTTAATAAGCCTATTTATTGAGCCTATTTAATAAGCCTGTTTATTGAGCCTATTTAATAAGCCTATTTATTGAGCCTATTTAATAAGCCTATTTATTGAGCCTATTTAATAAGCCGATTTAATAAGGCTATCTAATAAGCCTATTTAATAAGCCTATTTAATAAGCCTATTTATTGAGCCTACTTAATAAGCCTATTTAATAAGCCTATTTATTGAGCCTATTTAATAAGTCTATTTAATAAGCATATTTAATAAGCCTATTTAATAAGTATTTAATGAGCCTATTTAATAAGTCTATTTAATAAGCCTATTTAATAGGCCTATTTAATAAGTCTAAGTTGCTTAAATAAGCCTATTTAATAAGCCTATTTAATAGGCCTATTTAATAAGCATAAGTTGCTGAAATAAGCCTATTTAATAAGCCTAAGTTGCTGAATAAGCCTATTTAATGAGTCTAAGTTGCTGAAATAAGGCTATTTAATAAGTATAAGTTGCTGAAATAAGCCTATTTAATAAGCCTATTTAATAAGCCTATTTAATAAGTATTTAATGAGGCTATTTAATAAGCCTATTTAATAAGCCTATTTAATAAGCCTATTTAATACGCCTATTTAATAAACATATTTAATAAGTATTTAATGAGCCTATTTAATAAGCCTATTTATTGAGCCTATTTAATAAGCCTATTTATTGAGCCTATCTAATAAGCCTATTTATTGAGCCTATTTAATAAGCCTATTTATTGAGCCTATTTAATAAGCCTATTTAATAAGTCTATTTAATAAGCCTATTTAATAAGCCTATTTATTGAGCCTATTTAATAAGCCTATTTAATAAGCCTATTTATTGAGCCTATTTAATAAGTCTATTTAATAAGCCTATTTAATAAGCCTATTTAATAAGTATTTAATGAGCCTATTTAATAAGTCTATTTAATAAGCCTATTTAATAGGCCTATTTAATAAGTCTAAGTTGCTTAAATAAGCCTATTTAATAAGCCTATTTAATAGGCCTATTTAATAAGCCTAAGTTGCTGAAATAAGCCTATTTAATAAGTCTAAGTTGCTGAAATAAGGCTAATTAATAAGCCTAAGTTGCTGAAATAAGCCTATTTAATAAGCCTAAGTTGCTGAAATAAGGCTATTTAATAAGTCTAAGTTGCTGAAATAAGCCTATTTAATATGCCTAAATTGCTGAAATAAGTATATTTAATAAGCATAAGTTGCTGAAATAAGCCTATTTAATAAGTCTAAGTTGCTGAAGTAAGGCTATTTAATAAGTCTAAGTTGCTGAAATAAACCTATTTAATAAGCCTGAGTTGCTAAAATAAGCCTATTTAATGAGGCTATTCAATAAGTATATTTAAAAAGCCTATTTAATAAGCCTATTTAATAAGCCTATTTATTAAGCCTATTTATTGAGCCTATTTAATAAGCCTGTTTATTGAGCCTATTTAATAAGCCTATTTATTGAGCCTATTTAATAAGCCTATTTATTGAGCCTATTTAATAAGCCGATTTAATAAGGCTATCTAATAAGCCTATTTAATAAGCCTATTTAATAAGCCTATTTATTGAGCCTGCTTAATAAGCCTATTTAATAAGCCTATTTATTGAGCCTATTTAATAAGTCTATTTAATAAGCATATTTAATAAGCCTATTTAATAAGTATTTAATGAGCCTATTTAATAAGTCTATTTAATAAGCCTATTTAATAGGCCTATTTAATAAGTCTAAGTTGCTTAAATAAGCCTATTTAATAAGCCTATTTAATAGGCCTATTTAATAAGCCTAAGTTGCTGAAATAAGCCTATTTAATAAGCCTAAGTTGCTGAATAAGCCTATTTAATAAGCCTAAGTTGCTGAAATAAGCCTATTTAATAAGTCTAAGTTGCTGAAATAAGGCTATTTAATAAGTCTAAGTTGCTGAAATAAGCCTATTTAATAAGGCTATTTAATAAGTCTAAGTTGCTGAAATAAACCTATTTAATAAGCCTAAGTTGCTAAAATAAGCCTATTTAATGAGGCTATTTAATAAGTCTATTTAATAAGCCTATTTAATAAGCCTATTTAATAAGCCTATTTATTGAGCCTATTTAATAAGCCTGTTTATTGAGCCTATATAATAAGCCTATTTATTGAGCCTATTTAATAAGCCTATTTATTGAGCCTATTTAATAAGCTGATTTAATAAGTCTATCTAATAAGCCTATTTAATAAGCCTATTTAATAAGCCTATTTATTGAGCCTACTTAATAAGCCTATTTAATAAGCCTATTTATTGAACTTATTTGATAAGTCTATTTAATAAGCCTATTTAATAAGCCTATTTAATGAGTATTTAATGAGCCTATTTAATAAGTCTATTTAATAAGCCTATTTAATAGGCCTATTTAATAAGACTAAGTTGCTTAAATAAGCCTATTTAATAAGCCTATTTAATAGGCCTATTTGATAAGCCTAAGTTGCTGAAATAAGCCTATTTAATAAGCCTAAGTTGCTGAATAAGCCTATTTAATAAGCCTAAGTTGCTGAAATAAGCCTATTTAATAAGTCTAAGTTGCGGAAATAAGGCTATTTAATAAGCCTAAGTTGCTGAAATAAGCCTATTTAATAAGCCTAAGTTGCTGAAATAAGGCTATTTAATAAGTCTAAGTTGCTGAAATTAGCCTATTTAATAAGCCTAAGTTGCTGAAATAAGTATATTTAATAAGCATAAGTTGCTGAAATCAGCCTATTTAATGAGTCTAAGTTGCTGAAATAAGGCTATTTAATAAGTCTAAGTTGCTGAAATAAGCCTATTTAATAAGCCTATTTAATAAGCCTATTTAATAAGTATTTAATGAGGCTATTTAATAAGCCTATTTAATAAGCCTATTTAATAAGCCTATTTAATACGCCTATTTAATAAACATATTTAATAAGTATTTAATGAGCCTATTTAATAAGCCTATTTATTGAGCCTATTTAATAAGCCTATTTATTGAGCCTATCTAATAAGCCTATTTATTGAGCCTATTTAATAAGCCTATTTATTGAGCCTATTTAATAAGCCTATTTAATAAGTCTATTTAATAAGCCTATTTAATAAGCCTATTTATTAAGTCTAAGTTGCTTAAATAAGCCTATTTAATAAGCCTATTTAATAGGCCTATTTAATAAGCCTAAGTTGCTGAAATAAGCCTATTTAATAAGCCTAAGTTGCTGAATAAGCCTATTTAATGAGTCTAAGTTGCTGAAATAAGGCTATTTAATAAGTATAAGTTGCTGAAATAAGCCTATTTAATAAGCCTATTTAATAAGCCTATTTAATAAGTATTTAATGAGGCTATTTAATAAGCCTATTTAATAAGCCTATTTAATAAGCCTATTTAATACGCCTATTTAATAAACATATTTAATAAGTATTTAATGAGCCTATTTAATAAGCCTATTTATTGAGCCTATTTAATAAGCCTATTTATTGAGCCTATCTAATAAGCCTATTTATTGAGCCTATTTAATAAGCCTATTTATTGAGCCTATTTAATAAGCCTATTTAATAAGTCTATTTAATAAGCCTATTTAATAAGCCTATTTATTGAGCCTATTTAATAAGCCTATTTAATAAGCCTATTTATTGAGCCTATTTAATAAGTCTATTTAATAAGCCTATTTAATAAGCCTATTTAATAAGTATTTAATGAGCCTATTTAATAAGTCTATTTAATAAGCCTATTTAATAGGCCTATTTAATAAGTCTAAGTTGCTTAAATAAACCTATTTAATAAGCCTATTTAATAGGCCTATTTAATAAGCCTAAGTTGCTGAAATAAGCCTATTTAATAAGTCTAAGTTGCTGAAATAAGGCTAATTAATAAGCCTAAGTTGCTGAAATAAGCCTATTTAATAAGCCTAAGTTGCTGAAATAAGGCTATTTAATAAGTCTAAGTTGCTGAAATAAGCCTATTTAATACGCCTAAATTGCTGAAATAAGTATATTTAATAAGCATAAGTTGCTGAAATAAGCCTATTTAATAAGTCTAAGTTGCTAAAGTAAGGCTATTTAATAAGTCTAAGTTGCTGAAATAAACCTATTTAATAAGCCTAAGTTGCTAAAATAAGCCTATTTAATGAGGCTATTTAATAAGTATATTTAAAAAGCCTATTTAATAAGCCTATTTAATAAGCCTATTTAATAAGCCTATTTATTGAGCCTATTTAATAAGCCTGTTTATTGAGCCTATTTAATAAGCCTATTTATTGAGCCTATTTAATAAGCCTATTTATTGAGCCTATTTAATAAGCCGATTTAATAAGGCTATCTAATAAGCCTATTTAATAAGCCTATTTAATAAGCCTATTTATTGAGCCTACTTAATAAGCCTATTTAATAAGCCTATTTATTGAGCCTATTTAATAAGTCTATTTAATAAGCATATTTAATAAGCCTATTTAATAAGTATTTAATGAGCCTATTTAATAAGTCTATTTAATAAGCCTATTTAATAGGCCTATTTAATAAGTCTAAGTTGCTTAAATAAGCCTATTTAATAAGCCTATTTAATAGGCCTATTTAATAAGCCTAAGTTGCTGAAATAAGCCTATTTAATAAGCCTAAGTTGCTGAATAAGCCTATTTAATAAGCCTAAGTTGCTGAAATAAGCCTATTTAATAAGTCTAAGTTGCTGAAATAAGGCTATTTAATAAGTCTAAGTTGCTGAAATAAGCCTATTTAATAAGGCTATTTAATAAGTCTAAGTTGCTGAAATAAACCTATTTAATAAGCCTAAGTTGCTAAAATAAGCCTATTTAATGAGGCTATTTAATAAGTCTATTTAATAAGCCTATTTAATAAGCCTATTTAATAAGCCTATTTATTGAGCCTATTTAATAAGCCTGTTTATTGAGCCTATATAATAAGCCTATTTATTGAGCCTATTTAATAAGCCTATTTATTGAGCCTATTTAATAAGCTGATTTAATAAGTCTATCTAGTAAGCCTATTTAATAAGCCTATTTAATAAGCCTATTTATTGAGCCTACTTAATAAGCCTATTTAATAAGCCTATTTATTGAACTTATTTGATAAGTCTATTTAATAAGCCTATTTAATAAGCCTATTTAATGAGTATTTAATGAGCCTATTTAATAAGTCTATTTAATAAGCCTATTTAATAGGCCTATTTAATAAGACTAAGTTGCTTAAATAAGCCTATTTAATAAGCCTATTTAATAGGCCTATTTGATAAGCCTAAGTTGCTGAAATAAGCCTATTTAATAAGCCTAAGTTGCTGAATAAGCCTATTTAATAAGCCTAAGTTGCTGAAATAAGCCTATTTAATAAGTCTAAGTTGCGGAAATAAGGCTATTTAATAAGCCTAAGTTGCTGAAATAAGCCTATTTAATAAGCCTAAGTTGCTGAAATAAGGCTATTTAATAAGTCTAAGTTGCTGAAATTAGCCTATTTAATAAGCCTAAGTTGCTGAAATAAGTATATTTAATAAGCATAAGTTGCTGAAATCAGCCTATTTAATGAGTCTAAGTTGCTGAAATAAGGCTATTTAATAAGTCTAAGTTGCTGAAATAAGCCTATTTAATAAGCCTATTTAATAAGCCTATTTAATAAGTATTTAATGAGGCTATTTAATAAGCCTATTTAATAAGCCTATTTAATAAGCCTATTTAATACGCCTATTTAATAAACATATTTAATAAGTATTTAATTAGCCTATTTAATAAGCCTATTTATTGAGCCTATTTAATAAGCCTATTTATTGAGCCTATCTAATAAGCCTATTTATTGAGCCTATTTAATAAGCCTATTTATTGAGCCTATTTAATAAGCCTATTTAATAAGTCTATTTAATAAGCCTATTTAATAAGCCTATTTATTGAGCCTATTTAATAAGCCTATTTAATAAGCCTATTTATTGAGCCTATTTAATAAGTCTATTTAATAAGCCTATTTAATAGGCCTATTTAATAAGTCTAAGTTGCTTAAATAAGCCTATTTAATAAGCCTATTTAATAGGCCTATTTAATAAGCCTAAGTTGCTGAAATAAGCCTATTTAATAAGTCTAAGTTGCTGAAATAAGGCTAATTAATAAGCCTAAGTTGCTGAAATAAGCCTATTTATAGTTGCTGAAATAAGGCTATTTAATAAGTCTAAGTTGCTGAAATAAGCCTATTTAATACGCCTAAATTGCTGAAATAAGTATATGTAATAAGCATAAGTTGCTGAAATAAGCCTATTTAATAAGTCTAAGTTGCTGAAGTAAGGCTATTTAATAAGTCTAAGTTGCTGAAATAAACCTATTTAATAAGCCTAAGTTGCTAAAATAAGCCTATTTAATGAGGCTATTTAATAAGTATATTTAAAAAGCCTATTTAATAAGCCTATTTAATAAGCCTATTTAATAAGCCTATTTATTGAGCCTATTTAATAAGCCTGTTTATTGAGCCTATTTAATAAGCCTATTTATTGAGCCTATTTAATAAGCCTATTTATTGAGCCTATTTAATAAGCCGATTTAATCAGGCTATCTAATAAGCCTATTTAATAAGCCTATTTAATAAGCCTATTTATTGAGCCTACTTAATAAGCCTATTTAATAAGCCTATTTATTGAGCCTATTTAATAAGTCTATTTAATAAGCATATTTAATAAGCCTATTTAATAAGTATTTAATGAGCCTATTTAATAAGTCTATTTAATAAGCCTATTTAATAGGCCTATTTAATAATTCTAAGTTGCTTAAATAAGCCTATTTAATAAGCCTATTTAATAGGCCTATTTAATAAGCCTAAGTTGCTGAAATAAGCCTATTTAATAAGCCTAAGTTGCTGAATAAGCCTATTTAATAAGCCTAAGTTGCTGAAATAAGCCTATTTAATAAGTCTAAGTTGCTGAAATAAGGCTATTTAATAAGTCTAAGTTGCTGAAATAAGCCTATTTAATAAGGCTATTTAATAAGTCTAAGTTGCTGAAATAAACCTATTTAATAAGCCTAAGTTGCTAAAATAAGCCTATTTAATGAGGCTATTTAATAAGTCTATTTAATAAGCCTATTTAATAAGCCTATTTAATAAGCCTATTTAATAAGCCTATTTAATACGCCTATTTAATAAACATATTTAATAAGTATTTAATGAGCCTATTTAATAAGTCTATTTAATAAGCATTTTAATAAGCCTATTTAAGAAATCTATTTAATAAGCCTATTTAATAAGCCTATTTAATAGGCCTATTTAATAAGCCTAAGTTGCTGAAATAAGCCTATTTAATAAGCCTAAGTTGCTGAATAAGCCTATTTAATAAGCCTAAGTTGCTGAAATAAGCCTATTTAATAAGTCTAAGTTGTGGAAATAAGGCTATTTAATAAGCCTAAGTTGCTGAAATAAGCCTATTTAATAAGCCTAAGTTGCTGAAATAAGGCTATTTAATAAGTCTAAGTTGCTGAAATTAGCCTATTTAATAAGTCTAAGTTGCTGAAATAAGGCTATTTAATAAGTCTAAGTTGCTGAAATAAGCCTATTTAATAAGCCTATTTAATAAGCCTATTTAATAAGTATTTAATGAGGCTATTTAATAAGCCTATTTAATAAGCCTATTTAATACGCCTATTTAATAAACATATTTAATAAGTATTTAATGAGCCTATTTAATAAGCCTATTTATTGAGCCTATTTAATAAGCCTATTTATTGAGCCTATTTAATAAGCCTATTTATTGAGCCTATTTAATAAGCCTATTTATTGAGCCTATTTAATAAGCCTATTTAATAAGTCTATTTAATAAGCCTATTTAATAAGCCTATTTATTGAGCCTATTTAATAAGCCTATTTAATAAGCCTATTTATTGAGCCTATTTAATAAGTCTATTTAATAAGCCTATTTAATAAGCCTATTTAATAAGTATTTAATGAGCCTATTTAATAAGTCTATTTAATAAGCCTATTTAATAGGCCTATTTAATAAGTCTAAGTTGCTTAAATAAGCCTATTTAATAAGCCTATTTAATAGGCCTATTTAATAAGCCTAAGTTGCTGAAATAAGCCTATTTAATAAGTCTAAGTTGCTGAAATAAGGCTAATTAATAAGCCTAAGTTGCTGAAATAAGCCTATTTAATAAGTCTAAGTTGCGGAAATAAGGCTATTTAATAAGCCTAAGTTGCTGAAATAAGCCTATTTAATAAGCCTAAGTTGCTGAAATAAGGCTATTTAATAAGTCTAAGTTGCTGAAATTAGCCTATTTAATAAGCCTAAGTTGCTGAAATAAGTATATTTAATAAGCATAAGTTGCTGAAATCAGCCTATTTAATGAGTCTAAGTTGCTGAAATAAGGCTATTTAATAAGTCTAAGTTGCTGAAATAAGCCTATTTAATAAGCCTATTTAATAAGCCTATTTAATAAGTATTTAATGAGGCTATTTAATAAGCCTATTTAATAAGCCTATTTAATAAGCCTATTTAATACGCCTATTTAATAAACATATTTAATAAGTATTTAATGAGCCTATTTAATAAGCCTATTTATTGAGCCTATTTAATAAGCCTATTTATTGAGCCTATCTAATAAGCCTATTTATTGAGCCTATTTAATAAGCCTATTTATTGAGCCTATTTAATAAGCCTATTTAATAAGTCTATTTAATAAGCCTATTTAATAAGCCTATTTATTGAGCCTATTTAATAAGCCTATTTAATAGGCCTATTTATTGAGCCTATTTAATAAGTCTATTTAATAAGCCTATTTAATAAGCCTATTTAATAAGTATTTAATGAGCCTATTTAATAAGTCTATTTAATAAGCCTATTTAATAGGCCTATTTAATAAGTCTAAGTTGCTTAAATAAGCCTATTTAATAAGCCTATTTAATAGGCCTATTTAATAAGCCTAAGTTGCTGAAATAAGCCTATTTAATAAGTCTAAGTTGCTGAAATAAGGCTAATTAATAAGCCTAAGTTGCTGAAATAAGCCTATTTAATAAGCCTAAGTTGCTGAAATAAGGCTATTTAATAAGTCTAAGTTGCTGAAATAAGCCTATTTAATACGCCTAAATTGCTGAAATAAGTATATTTAATAAGCATAAGTTGCTGAAATAAGCCTATTTAATAAGTCTAAGTTGCTGAAGTAAGGCTATTTAATAAGTCTAAGTTGCTGAAATAAACCTATTTACTAAGCCTAAGTTGCTAAAATAAGCCTATTTAATGAGGCTATTTAATAAGTATATTTAAAAAGCCTATTTAATAAGCCTATTTAATAAGCCTATTTAATAAGCCTATTTATTGAGCCTATTTAATAAGCCTGTTTATTGAGCCTATTTAATAAGCCTATTTATTGAGCCTATTTAATAAGCCTATTTATTGAGCCTATTTAATAAGCCGATTTAATCAGGCTATCTAATAAGCCTATTTAATAAGCCTATTTAATAAGCCTATTTATTGAGCCTACTTAATAAGCCTATTTAATAAGCCTATTTATTGAGCCTATTTAATAAGTCTATTTAATAAGCATATTTAATAAGCCTATTTAATAAGTATTTAATGAGCCTATTTAATAAGTCTATTTAATAAGCCTATTTAATAGGCCTATTTAATAAGTCTAAGTTGCTTAAATACGCCTATTTAATAAGCCTATTTAATAGGCCTATTTAATAAGCCTAAGTTGCTGAAATAAGCCTATTTAATAAGCCTAAGTTGCTGAATAAGCCTATTTAATAAGCCTAAGTTGCTGAAATAAGCCTATTTAATAAGTCTAAGTTGCTGAAATAAGGCTATTTAATAAGTCTAAGTTGCTGAAATAAGCCTATTTAATAAGGCTATTTAATAAGTCTAAGTTGCTGAAATAAACCTATTTAATAAGCCTAAGTTGCTAAAATAAGCCTATTTAATGAGGCTATTTAATAAGTCTATTTAATAAGCCTATTTAATAAGCCTATTTAATAAGCCTATTTAATAAGCCTATTTAATACGCCTATTTAATAAACATATTTAATAAGTATTTAATGAGCCTATTTAATAAGTCTATTTAATAAGCATTTTAATAAGCCTATTTAAGAAATCTATTTAATAAGCCTATTTAATAAGCCTATTTAATAGGCCTATTTAATAAGCCTAAGTTGCTGAAATAAGCCTATTTAATAAGCCTAAGTTGCTGAATAAGCCTATTTAATAAGCCTAAGTTGCTGAAATAAGCCTATTTAATAAGTCTAAGTTGTGGAAATAAGGCTATTTAATAAGCCTAAGTTGCTGAAATAAGCCTATTTAATAAGCCTAAGTTGCTGAAATAAGGCTATTTAATAAGTCTAAGTTGCTGAAATTAGCCTATTTAATAAGTCTAAGTTGCTGAAATAAGGCTATTTAATAAGTCTAAGTTGCTGAAATAAGCCTATTTAATAAGCCTATTTAATAAGCCTATTTAATAAGTATTTAATGAGGCTATTTAATAAGCCTATTTAATAAGCCTATTTAATACGCCTATTTAATAAACATATTTAATAAGTATTTAATGAGCCTATTTAATAAGCCTATTTATTGAGCCTATTTAATAAGCCTATTTATTGAGCCTATTTAATAAGCCTATTTATTGAGCCTATTTAATAAGCCTATTTATTGAGCCTATTTAATAAGCCTATTTAATAAGTCTATTTAATAAGCCTATTTAATAAGCCTATTTATTGAGCCTATTTAATAAGCCTATTTAATAAGCCTATTTATTGAGCCTATTTAATAAGTCTATTTAATAAGCCTATTTAATAAGCCTATTTAATAAGTATTTAATGAGCCTATTTAATAAGTCTATTTAATAAGCCTATTTAATAGGCCTATTTAATAAGTCTAAGTTGCTTAAATAAGCCTATTTAATAAGCCTATTTAATAGGCCTATTTAATAAGCCTAAGTTGCTGAAATAAGCCTATTTAATAAGTCTAAGTTGCTGAAATAAGGCTAATTAATAAGCCTAAGTTGCTGAAATAAGCCTATTTAATAAGTCTAAGTTGCGGAAATAAGGCTATTTAATAAGCCTAAGTTGCTGAAATAAGCCTATTTAATAAGCCTAAGTTGCTGAAATAAGGCTATTTAATAAGTCTAAGTTGCTGAAATTAGCCTATTTAATAAGCCTAAGTTGCTGAAATAAGTATATTTAATAAGCATAAGTTGCTGAAATCAGCCTATTTAATGAGTCTAAGTTGCTGAAATAAGGCTATTTAATAAGTCTAAGTTGCTGAAATAAGCCTATTTAATAAGCCTATTTAATAAGCCTATTTAATAAGTATTTAATGAGGCTATTTAATAAGCCTATTTAATAAGCCTATTTAATAAGCCTATTTAATACGCCTATTTAATAAACATATTTAATAAGTATTTAATGAGCCTATTTAATAAGCCTATTTATTGAGCCTATTTAATAAGCCTATTTATTGAGCCTATCTAATAAGCCTATTTATTGAGCCTATTTAATAAGCCTATTTATTGAGCCTATTTAATAAGCCTATTTAATAAGTCTATTTAATAAGCCTATTTAATAAGCCTATTTATTGAGCCTATTTAATAAGCCTATTTAATAGGCCTATTTATTGAGCCTATTTAATAAGTCTATTTAATAAGCCTATTTAATAAGCCTATTTAATAAGTATTTAATGAGCCTATTTAATAAGTCTATTTAATAAGCCTATTTAATAGGCCTATTTAATAAGTCTAAGTTGCTTAAATAAGCCTATTTAATAAGCCTATTTAATAGGCCTATTTAATAAGCCTAAGTTGCTGAAATAAGCCTATTTAATAAGTCTAAGTTGCTGAAATAAGGCTAATTAATAAGCCTAAGTTGCTGAAATAAGCCTATTTAATAAGCCTAAGTTGCTGAAATAAGGCTATTTAATAAGTCTAAGTTGCTGAAATAAGCCTATTTAATACGCCTAAATTGCTGAAATAAGTATATTTAATAAGCATAAGTTGCTGAAATAAGCCTATTTAATAAGTCTAAGTTGCTGAAGTAAGGCTATTTAATAAGTCTAAGTTGCTGAAATAAACCTATTTACTAAGCCTAAGTTGCTAAAATAAGCCTATTTAATGAGGCTATTTAATAAGTATATTTAAAAAGCCTATTTAATAAGCCTATTTAATAAGCCTATTTAATAAGCCTATTTATTGAGCCTATTTAATAAGCCTGTTTATTGAGCCTATTTAATAAGCCTATTTATTGAGCCTATTTAATAAGCCTATTTATTGAGCCTATTTAATAAGCCGATTTAATCAGGCTATCTAATAAGCCTATTTAATAAGCCTATTTAATAAGCCTATTTATTGAGCCTACTTAATAAGCCTATTTAATAAGCCTATTTATTGAGCCTATTTAATAAGTCTATTTAATAAGCATATTTAATAAGCCTATTTAATAAGTATTTAATGAGCCTATTTAATAAGTCTATTTAATAAGCCTATTTAATAGGCCTATTTAATAAGTCTAAGTTGCTTAAATACGCCTATTTAATAAGCCTATTTAATAGGCCTATTTAATAAGCCTAAGTTGCTGAAATAAGCCTATTTAATAAGCCTAAGTTGCTGAATAAGCCTATTTAATAAGCCTAAGTTGCTGAAATAAGCCTATTTAATAAGTCTAAGTTGCTGAAATAAGGCTATTTAATAAGTCTAAGTTGCTGAAATAAGCCTATTTAATAAGGCTATTTAATAAGTCTAAGTTGCTGAAATAAACCTATTTAATAAGCCTAAGTTGCTAAAATAAGCCTATTTAATGAGGCTATTTAATAAGTCTATTTAATAAGCCTATTTAATAAGCCTATTTAATAAGCCTATTTAATAAGCCTATTTAATACGCCTATTTAATAAACATATTTAATAAGTATTTAATGAGCCTATTTAATAAGTCTATTTAATAAGCATTTTAATAAGCCTATTTAAGAAATCTATTTAATAAGCCTATTTAATAAGCCTATTTAATAGGCCTATTTAATAAGCCTAAGTTGCTGAAATAAGCCTATTTAATAAGCCTAAGTTGCTGAATAAGCCTATTTAATAAGCCTAAGTTGCTGAAATAAGCCTATTTAATAAGTCTAAGTTGCGGAAATAAGGCTATTTAATAAGCCTAAGTTGCTGAAATAAGCCTATTTAATAAGCCTAAGTTGCTGAAATAAGGCTATTTAATAAGTCTAAGTTGCTGAAATTAGCCTATTTAATAAGTCTAAGTTGCTGAAATAAGGCTATTTAATAAGTCTAAGTTGCTGAAATAAGCCTATTTAATAAGCCTATTTAATAAGTATTTAATGAGGCTATTTAATAAGCCTATTTAATAAGCCTATTTAATACGCCTATTTAATAAACATATTTAATAAGTATTTAATGAGCCTATTTAATAAGCCTATTTATTGAGCCTATTTAATAAGCCTATTTATTGAGCCTATTTAATAAGCCTATTTAATGAGTCTATTTAATAAGCCTATTTAATAAGCCTATTTAATAGGCCTATTTAATAAGCCTATTTAATAAACATATTTAATAAGTATTTAATGAGCCTATTTAATAAGCCTATTTATTGAGCCTATTTAATAAGCCTATTTATTGAGCCTATCTAATAAGCCTATTTATTGAGCCTATTTAATAAGCCTATTTATTGAGCCTATTTAATAAGCCTATTTAATAAGTCTATTTAATAAGCCTATTTAATAAGCCTATTTATTGAGCCTATTTAATAAGCCTATTTAATAGGCCTATTTATTGAGCCTATTTAATAAGTCTATTTAATAAGCCTATTTAATAAGCCTATTTAATAAGTATTTAATGAGCCTATTTAATAAGTCTATTTAATAAGCCTATTTAATAGGCCTATTTAATAAGTCTAAGTTGCTTAAATAAGCCTATTTAATAAGCCTATTTAATAGGCCTATTTAATAAGCCTAAGTTGCTGAAATAAGCCTATTTAATAAGTCTAAGTTGCTGAAATAAGGCTAATTAATAAGCCTAAGTTGCTGAAATAAGCCTATTTAATAAGCCTAAGTTGCTGAAATAAGGCTATTTAATAAGTCTAAGTTGCTGAAATAAGCCTATTTAATACGCCTAAATTGCTGAAATAAGTATATTTAATAAGCATAAGTTGCTGAAATAAGCCTATTTAATAAGTCTAAGTTGCTGAAGTAAGGCTATTTAATAAGTCTAAGTTGCTGAAATAAACCTATTTACTAAGCCTAAGTTGCTAAAATAAGCCTATTTAATGAGGCTATTTAATAAGTATATTTAAAAAGCCTATTTAATAAGCCTATTTAATAAGCCTATTTAATAAGCCTATTTATTGAGCCTATTTAATAAGCCTGTTTATTGAGCCTATTTAATAAGCCTATTTATTGAGCCTATTTAATAAGCCTATTTATTGAGCCTATTTAATAAGCCGATTTAATCAGGCTATCTAATAAGCCTATTTAATAAGCCTATTTAATAAGCCTATTTATTGAGCCTACTTAATAAGCCTATTTAATAAGCCTATTTATTGAGCCTATTTAATAAGTCTATTTAATAAGCATATTTAATAAGCCTATTTAATAAGTATTTAATGAGCCTATTTAATAAGTCTATTTAATAAGCCTATTTAATAGGCCTATTTAATAAGTCTAAGTTGCTTAAATAAGCCTATTTAATAAGCCTATTTAATAGGCCTATTTAATAAGCCTAAGTTGCTGAAATAAGCCTATTTAATAAGCCTAAGTTGCTGAATAAGCCTATTTAATAAGCCTAAGTTGCTGAAATAAGCCTATTTAATAAGTCTAAGTTGCTGAAATAAGGCTATTTAATAAGTCTAAGTTGCTGAAATAAGCCTATTTAATAAGGCTATTTAATAAGTCTAAGTTGCTGAAATAAACCTATTTAATAAGCCTAAGTTGCTAAAATAAGCCTATTTAATGAGGCTATTTAATAAGTCTATTTAATAAGCCTATTTAATAAGCCTATTTAATAAGCCTATTTAATAAGCCTATTTAATACGCCTATTTAATAAACATATTTAATAAGTATTTAATGAGCCTATTTAATAAGTCTATTTAATAAGCATTTTAATAAGCCTATTTAAGAAATCTATTTAATAAGCCTATTTAATAAGCCTATTTAATAGGCCTATTTAATAAGCCTAAGTTGCTGAAATAAGCCTATTTAATAAGCCTAAGTTGCTGAATAAGCCTATTTAATAAGCCTAAGTTGCTGAAATAAGCCTATTTAATAAGTCTAAGTTGCGGAAATAAGGCTATTTAATAAGCCTAAGTTGCTGAAATAAGCCTATTTAATAAGCCTAAGTTGCTGAAATAAGGCTATTTAATAAGTCTAAGTTGCTGAAATTAGCCTATTTAATAAGTCTAAGTTGCTGAAATAAGGCTATTTAATAAGTCTAAGTTGCTGAAATAAGCCTATTTAATAAGCCTATTTAATACGCCTATTTAATAAACATATTTAATAAGTATTTAATGAGCCTATTTAATAAGCCTATTTATTGAGCCTATTTAATAAGCCTATTTATTGAGCCTATTTAATAAGCCTATTTATTGAGCCTATTTAATAAGCCTATTTATTGAGCCTATTTAATAAGCCTATTTAATAAGTCTATTTAATAAGCCTATTTAATAAGCCTATTTATTGAGCCTATTTAATAAGCCTATTTAATAAGCCTATTTATTGAGCCTATTTAATAAGTCTATTTAATAAGCCTATTTAATAAGCCTATTTAATAAGCCTATTTATTGAGCCTACTTAATAAGCCTATTTAATAAGCCTATTTATTGAGCCTATTTAATAAGTCTATTTAATAAGCATATTTAATAAGCCTATTTAATAAGTATTTAATGAGCCTATTTAATAAGTCTATTTAATAAGCCTATTTAATAGGCCTGTTTAATAAGTCTAAGTTGCTTAAATAAGCCTATTTAATAAGCCTATTTAATAGACCTATTTAATAAGCCTAAGTTGCTGAAATAAGCCTATTTAATAAGCCTAAGTTGCTGAATAAGCCTATTTAATAAGCCTAAGTTGCTGAAATAAGCCTATTTAATAAGTCTAAGTTGCTGAAATAAGGCTATTTAATAAGTCTAAGTTGCTGAAATAAGCCTATTTAATAAGGCTATTTAATAAGTCTAAGTTGCTGAAATAAACCTATTTAATAAGCCTAAGTTGCTAATATAAGCCTATTTAATGAGGCTATTTAATAAGTCTATTTAATAAGCCTATTTAATAAGCCTATTTAATAAGCCTATTTAATAAGCCTATTTAATACGCCTATTTAATAAACATATTTAATAAGTATTTAATGAGCCTATTTAATAAGTCTATTTAATAAGCATTTTAATAAGCCTATTTAATAAATCTATTTAATAAGCCTATTTAATAAGTCTATTTAATAAGTCTATTTAATAAGCCTATTTAATAAGTATTTAATGAGCCTATTTAATAAGCCTATTTATTGAGCCTATTTAATAAGCCTATTTATTGAGCCTATTTAATAAGCCTATTTAATAAGTCTATTTAATAAGCCTATTTAATAAGCCTATTTAATAAGCCTATTTAATAAGCCTATTTAATAAGCCTATTTATTGAGCCTATTTAATAAGTCTATTTAATAAGCCTACTTAATAAGCCTATTTAATAAGTATTTAATGAGCCTATTTAATAAGTCTATTTAATAAGCCTATTTAATAAGGCTATTTAATGAGCCTAAGTTGCTGAAATAAGCCTATTTAATAAGCCTATTTAATAGGCCTATTTAATAAATCTAAGTTGCAGAAATAAGCCTATTTAATAAGCCTAAATTTCTGAATGAGCCTATTTAATAAGCCTAAGTTGCTGAAATAAGCTTATTTAATAAGCCTAAGTTGCTGAACAAGCCTATTTAATAAGCCTAAGTTGCTGAACAATCCTATTTAATAAGCCTAAGTTGCTGAATAAACCTATTTAATAAGTCTAAGTTGCTGAAATAAGCCTATTCAATAAGGCTATTTAATAAGCCTAAGTTGCTGAAATAAGTCTATTTAATAAGTCTATTTAATAAGCCTATTTAATAAGTATTTAATGAGCCTATTTAATAAGCCTATTTATTGAGCCTATTTAATAAGAATATTTATTGAGCCTATTTAATAAGCCTATTTATTGAGCCTATTTAATAAGCCTATTTAATAAGTCTATTTAATAAGCCTATTAAATAAGCCTATATAATAAGCCTATTTATTGAGGCTATTTAATAGGCCTATTTAATAAGCCTATTTATTGAGCCTATTTAATAAGTCTATTTAATAAGCCTATTTAAAAAGCCTATTTAATAAGTATTTAATGAGCCTATTTAATAAGTCTATTTAATAAGCCTATTTAATAGGCCTATTTAATAAGTCTAAGTTGCTGAAATAAGGCTATTTAATAAGCCTAAGTTGCTGAAATAAGCCTATTTAATAAGCCTAAGTTGCTGAAATAAGGCTATTTAATAAGTCTAAGTTGCTGAAATAAGCATATTTAATAAGCCTAAGTTGCTGAAATAAGTATATTTAATAAGCATAAGTTGCTGAAATAAGCCTATTTAATGAGTCTAAGTTGCTGAAATAAGGCTATTTAATAAGTCTAAGTTGCTGAAATAAGCCTTTTTAATCAGCGTAAGTTGCTGAAATAAGCCTATTTAATAAGCCCAAGTTGCTGAAATAAGCCTACTTAATTAGGCTATTTAATAAGCCTAAGTTGCTAAAATAAGCCTATTTAATAAGCGTAAGTTGCTGAAATAAGGCTATTTAATAAGACTAAGTTGCTCAAATATGCCTATTTAATAAACCTAAGTTGCTGAAATAAGCCTATTTAATAAGCCTATTTAATAAGCCTATTTAATAAGCCTATTTAATAAGCCTATTTAATAAGTCTATTTAATAAGTCAATTTAAAAAGCCTATTTAATAAGCCTATTTAATAAGCCTATTTATTGAGCCTATTTAATAAGTCTATTTAATAAGCCTATTTAATAAGCATATTTAATAAGTATTTAATGAGCCTATTTAATACGTCTATTTAATAAGCCTATTTAATAGGCCTATTTAATAAGCCTAAGTTGCTGAAATAAGCCTATTTAATAAGGCTAAGTTGCTGAATAAGCCTACTTTAATAAGCCAAAGTTGCTGAAATAAGCCTATTTAATAAGTCTAAGTTGCTGAAATAAGGCTATTTAATAAGCCTAAGTTGCTGAAATAAGCCTATTTAATAAGCCTAAGTTGCTGAAATAAGGCTATTTAATAAGTCTAAGTTGCTGAAATAAGCCTATTTAATAAGCCTAAGTTGCTGAAATAAGTATATTTAATAAGCATAAGTTGCTGAAATCTGCCTATTTAATGAGTCTAAGTTGCTGAAATAAGGCTATTTAATAAGTCTAAGTTGCTGAAATAAGCCTATTTAATAAGGCTATTTAATAAGTCTAAGTTGCTGAAATAAACCTATTTAATAAGCCTAAGTTGCTAAAATAAGCCTATTTAATGAGGCTATTTAATAAGTCTATTTAATAAGCCTATTTAATAAGCCTATTTAATAAGCCTATTTAATAAGCCTATTTAATACGCCTATTTAATAAACATATTTAATAAGTATTTAATGAGCCTATTTAATAAGTCTATTTAATAAGCATTTTAATAAGCCTATTTAATAAATCTATTTAATAAGCCTATTTAATAAGTCTATTTAATAAGTCTATTTAATAAGCCTATTTAATAAGTATTTAATGAGCCTATTTAATAAGCCTATTTATTGAGCCTATTTAATAAGCCTATTTATTGAGCCTATTTAATAAGCCTATTTAATAAGTCTATTTAATAAGCCTATTTAATAAGCCTATTTAATAAGCCTATTTAATAAGCCTATTTAATAAGCCTATTTATTGAGCCTATTTAATAAGTCTATTTAATAAGCCTACTTAATAAGCCTATTTAATAAGCATTTAATGAGCCTATTTAATAAGTCTATTTAATAAGCCTATTTAATAAGGCTATTTAATGAGCCTAAGTTGCTGAAATAAGCCTATTTAATAAGCCTATTTAATAGGCCTATTTAATAAAACTAAATTGCTGAAATAAGCCTATTTAATAAGCCTAAATTTCTGAATGAGCCTATTTAATAAGCCTAAGTTGCTGAAATAAGCTTATTTAATAAGCCTAAGTTGCTGAACAAGCCTATTTAATAAGCCTAAGTTGCTGAACAATCCTATTTAATAAGCCTAAGTTGCTGAATAAACCCATTTAATAAGTCTAAGTTGCTGAAATAAGCCTATTCAATAAGGCTATTTAATAAGCCTAAGTTGCTGAAATAAGTCTATTTAATAAGTCTATTTAATAAGCCTATTTAATAAGTTTTTAATGAGCCTATTTAATAAGCCTATTTATTGAGCCTATTTAATAAGAATATTTTTTGAGCCTATTTAATAAGCCTATTTATTGAGCCTATTTAATAAGCCTATTTAATAAGTCTATTTAATAAGCCTATTTAATAAGCCTATTTAATAAGCCTATTTAATAAGTATTTAATGAGCCTATTTAATAAGTCTATTTAATAAGCCTATTTAATAGGCCTATTTAATAAGTCTAAGTTGCTGAAATAAGGCTATTTAATAAGCCTAAGTTGCTGAAATAAGCCTATTTAATAAGCCTAAGTTGCTGAAATAAGGCTATTTAATAAGTCTAAGTTGCTGAAATAAGCCTTTTTAATCAGCGTAAGTTGCTGAAATAAGCCTATTTAATAAGCCCAAGTTGCTGAAATAAGCCTACTTAATTAGGCTATTTAATAAGCCTAAGTTGCTAAAATAAGCCTATTTAATAAGCGTAAGTTGCTGAAATAAGGCTATTTAATAAGACTAAGTTGCTGAAATAAGCCTATTTAATAAACCTAAGTTGCTGAAATAAGCCTATTTAATAAGCCTATTTAATAAGCCTAAGTTGCTGAAATAAGCCTATTTAATAAGCCTATTTAATAAGCCTATTTTTTGTGCCTATTTAATAAGCCTGTTTATTGAGCCTATTTAATAAGTCTATTTAATAAGCCTATTTAATAAGCCTATTTAATAAGTATTTAATGAGCCTATTTAATAAGTCTATTTAATAAGCCTATTTAATAGGCCTATTTAATAAGTCTAAGTTGCTGAAATAAGGCTATTTAATAAGCCTAAGTTGCTGAAATAAGCCTATTTAATAAGCCTAAGTTGCTGAAATAAGGCTATTTAATAAGTCTAAGTTGCTGAAATAAGCCTTTTTAATCAGCGTAAGTTGCTGAAATAAGCCTATTTAATAAGCCCAAGTTGCTGAAATAAGCCTACTTAATTAGGCTATTTAATAAGCCTAAGTTGCTAAAATAAGCCTATTTAATAAGCGTAAGTTGCTGAAATAAGGCTATTTAATAAGACTAAGTTGCTGAAATAAGCCTATTTAATAAACCTAAGTTGCTGAAATAAGCCTATTTAATAAGCCTATTTAATAAGCCTAAGTTGCTGAAATAAGCCTATTTAATAAGCCTATTTAATAAGCCTATTTTTTGTGCCTATTTAATAAGCCTGTTTATTGAGCCTATTTAATGAGCCTATTTATTGAGCCTATTTAATAAGCCTATTTAATAAGCCTATTTAATAAGTCTATTTAATAAGTCAATTTAAAAAGCCTATTTAATAAGCCTATTTAATAAGCCTATTTATTGAGCCTACTTAATAAGCCTATTTAATAAGCCTATTTATTGAGCCTATTTAATAAGTCTATTTAATAAGCCTATTTAATAAGCCTATTTAATAAGTATTTAATGAGCCTATTTAATAAGTCTATTCAATAAGCCTATTTAATAGGCCTATTTAATAAGTCTAAGTTGCTGAAATAAGCCTATTTAATAAGCCTATTTAATAGGCCTATTTAATAAGCCTAAGTTGCTGAAATAAGCCTATTTAATAAGCCTAAGTTGCTGAATAAGCCTATTTAATAAGCCAAAGTTGCTGAAATAAGCCTATTTAATAAGTCTAAGTTGCTGAAATAAGGCTATTTAATAAGCCTAAGTTGCTGAAATAAGCCTATTTAATAAGCCTAAGTTGCTGAAATAAGGCTATTTAATAAGTCTAAGTTGCTGAAATAAGCCTATTTAATAAGCCTAAGTTGCTGAAATAAGTATATTTAATAAGCATAAGTTGCTGAAATAAGCCTATTTAATGAGTCTAAGTTGCTGAAATAAGGCTATTTAATAAGTCTAAGTTGCTGAAATAAGCCTTTTTAATCAGCGTAAGTTGCTGAAATAAGCCTATTTAATAAGCCCAAGTTGCTGAAATAAGCCTACTTAATTAGGCTATTTAATAAGCCTAAGTTGCTGAAATAAGCCTATTTAATAAGCGTAAGTTGCTGAAATAAGGCTATTTAATAAGACTAAGTTGCTGAAATAAGCCTATTTAATAAACCTAAGTTGCTGAAATAAGCCTATTTAATAAGCCTATTTAATAAGCCTAAGTTGCTGAAATAAGCCTATTTAATAAGCATATTTAATAAGCCTATTTAATAGGCCTATTTAATAAGTCTAAGTTGCTGAAATAAGCCTATTTAATAAGCCTAAGTTGCTGAATAAGCCTATTTAATAAGCCTAAGTTGCTGAAATAAGCCTATTTAATAAGTCTAAGTTTCTGAAATAAGGCTATTTAATAAGCCTAAGTTGCTGAAATAAGGCTATTTAATAAGTTTAAGTTGCTGAAATAAGCCTATTTAATAAGCCTAAGTTGCTGAAATAAGCCTATTTAATAAGGCTATTTAATGAGCCTAAGTTGCTGAAATAAGCCTATTTAATAAGCCTAAGTTTCTGAACTAAGCCTATTTAAAAAGGTATATTTAATAAGTCTAAGTTGCTGAAATAAACCTATTTAAAAATGCTATTTAATAAGCCTAAGTTGCTGAAATAAACCTGTTTAATAAGGCTATTTAATAAGCATAAGTTGCTGAAATAAGCCTATTTAATAAACCTAAGTTGCTGAAATAAGCCTACTTAATTAGGCTATTTAATAAGCCTAAGTTGCTAAAATAAGCCTATTTAATAAGCGTAAGTTGCTGAAATAAGGCTATTTAATAAGACTAAGTTGCTGAAATAAGCCTATTTAATAAACCTAAGTTGCTGAAATAAGCCTATTTAATAAGCCTATTTAATAAGCCTAAGTTGCTGAAATAAGCCTATTTAATAAGCCTATTTAATAAGCCTATTTTTTGTGCCTATTTAATAAGCCTGTTTATTGAGCCTATTTAATGAGCCTATTTATTGAGCCTATTTAATAAGCCTATTTAATAAGCCTATTTAATAAGTCTATTTAATAAGTCAATTTAAAAAGCCTATTTAATAAGCCTATTTAATAAGCCTATTTATTGAGCCTACTTAATAAGCCTATTTAATAAGCCTATTTATTGAGCCTATTTAATGAGTCTATTTAATAAGCCTATTTAATAAGCCTATTTAATAAGTATTTAATGAGCCTATTTAATAAGTATATTCAATAAGCCTATTTAATAGGCCTATTTAATAAGTCTAAGTTGCTGAAATAAGCCTATTTAATAAGCCTATTTAATAGGCCTATTTAATAAGCCTAAGTTGCTGAAATAAGCCTATTTAATAAGCCTAAGTTGCTGAATAAGCCTATTTAATAAGCCAAAGTTGCTGAAATAAGCCTATTTAATAAGTCTAAGTTGCTGAAATAAGGCTATTTAATAAGCCTAAGTTGCTGAAATAAGCCTATTTAATAAGCCTAAGTTGCTGAAATAAGGCTATTTAATAAGTCTAAGTTGCTGAAATAAGCCTATTTAATAAGCCTAAGTTGCTGAAATAAGTATATTTAATAAGCATAAGTTGCTGAAATAAGCCTATTTAATGAGTCTAAGTTGCTGAAATAAGGCTATTTAATAAGTCTAAGTTGCTGAAATAAGCCTTTTTAATCAGCGTAAGTTGCTGAAATAAGCCTATTTAATAAGCCCAAGTTGCTGAAATAAGCCTACTTAATTAGGCTATTTAATAAGCCTAAGTTGCTGAAATAAGCCTATTTAATAAGCGTAAGTTGCTGAAATAAGGCTATTTAATAAGACTAAGTTGCTGAAATAAGCCTATTTAATAAACCTAAGTTGCTGAAATAAGCCTATTTAATAAGCCTATTTAATAAGCCTAAGTTGCTGAAATAAGCCTATTTAATAAGCATATTTAATAAGCCTATTTAATAGGCCTATTTAATAAGTCTAAGTTGCTGAAATAAGCCTATTTAATAAGCCTAAGTTGCTGAATAAGCCTATTTAATAAGCCTAAGTTGCTGAAATAAGCCTATTTAATAAGTCTAAGTTTCTGAAATAAGGCTATTTAATAAGCCTAAGTTGCTGAAATAAGGCTATTTAATAAGTTTAAGTTGCTGAAATAAGCCTATTTAATAAGCCTAAGTTGCTGAAATAAGCCTATTTAATAAGGCTATTTAATGAGCCTAAGTTGCTGAAATAAGCCTATTTAATAAGCCTAAGTTTCTGAACTAAGCCTATTTAAAAAGGTATATTTAATAAGTCTAAGTTGCTGAAATAAACCTATTTAAAAATGCTATTTAATAAGCCTAAGTTGCTGAAATAAACTTGTTTAATAAGGCTATTTAATAAGCATAAGTTGCTGAAATAAGTTTATTTAATAAGCCTAAGTTGCTGAAATAAGCCTATTTAATAAGGCTATTTAATAAGTCTAAGTTGCTGAAATAAACCTATTTAATAAGCCTAAGTTGCTAAAATAAGCCTATTTAATGAGGCTATTTAATAAGTCTATTTAATAAGCCTATTTAATAAGCCTATTTAATAAGCCTATTTAATAAGCCTATTTAATACGCCTATTTAATAAACATATTTAATAAGTATTTAATGAGCCTATTTAATAAGCCTATTTAATAAGCCTATTTATTGAGCCTATATAATAAGTCTATTTAATAAGCCTATTTAATAAGCCTATTTAATAAGTGTTTAATGAGCCTATTTAATAAGTCTATTTAATAAGCCTGTTTAATAAGGCTATTTAATGAGCCTAAGTTGCTCAAATAAGCCTATTTAATAAGCCTATTTAATAGGCCTATTTAATAAGTCTAAGTTGCTGAAATAAGCCTATTTAATAAGCCTAAGTTTCTGAATGAGCCTATTTAATAAGCATAAGTTGCTGAAATAAGCCTATTTAATAAGCCTAAGTTGCTGAATAAGCCTATTTAATAAGCCTAAGTTGCTGAAATAAGCCTATTTAATAAGGCTATTTAATAAGTCTAAGTTGCTGAAATAAACCTATTTAATAAGCCTAAGTTGCTAAAATATGCCTATTTAATGAGGCTATTTAATAAGTCTATTTAATAAGCCTATTTAATAAGCCTATTTAATAAGCCTATTTAATACGCCTATTTAATAAACATATTTAATAAGTATTTAATGAGCCTATTTAATAAGTTTATTTAATAAGCCTTTTTAATAAGCCTATTTAATAAGTCTATTTAATAAGCCTATTTAATAAGTCTATTTAATAAGTCTATTTAATAAGCCTATTTAATAAGTATTTATTGAGCCTATTTAATAAGCCTATTTATTGAGCCTATTTTATAAGCCTATTTATTGAGCCTATTTAATAAGCCTATTTATTGAGCCTATTTAATAAGCCTATTTAATGAGTCTATTTAATAAGCCTATTTAATAAGCCTATTTAATAGGCCTATTTAATAAGCCTAAGTTGCTGAAATAAGCCTATTTAATAAGGCTAAGTTGCTGAATAAGCCTACTTTAATAAGCCAAAGTTGCTGAAATAAGCCTATTTAATAAGTCTAAGTTGCTGAAATAAGGCTATTTAATAAGCCTAAGTTGCTGAAATAAGCCTATTTAATAAGCCTAAGTTGCTGAAATAAGGCTATTTAATAAGTCTAAGTTGCTGAAATAAGCCTATTTAATAAGCCTAAGTTGCTGAAATAAGTATATTTAATAAGCATAAGTTGCTGAAATAAGCCTATTTAATGAGTCTAAGTTGCTGAAATAAGGCTATTTAATAAGTCTAAGTTGCTGAAATAAGCCTTTTTAATCAGCGTAAGTTGCTGAAATAAGCCTATTTAATAAGCCCAAGTTGCTGAAATAAGCCTACTTAATTAGGCTATTTAATAAGCCTAAGTTGCTAAAATAAGCCTATTTAATAAGCGTAAGTTGCTGAAATAAGGCTATTTAATAAGACTAAGTTGCTGAAATAAGCCTATTTAATAAACCTAAGTTGCTGAAATAAGCCTATTTAATAAGCCTATTTAATAAGCCTAAGTTGCTCAAATAAGCCTATTTAATAAGCCTATTTAATAAGCCTATTTTTTGTGCCTATTTAATAAGCCTGTTTATTGAGCCTATTTAATAAGCCTATTTATTGAGCCTATTTAATAAGCCTATTTAATAAGCCTATTTAATAAGTCTATTTAATAAGTCAATTTAAAAAGCCTATTTAATAAGCCTATTTAATAAGCCTATTTATTGAGCCTACTTAATAAGCCTATTTAATAAGCCTATTTATTGAGCCTATTTAATAAGTCTATTTAATAAGCCTATTTAATAAGCCTATTTAATAAGTATTTAATGAGCCTATTTAATAAGTCTATTTAATAAGCCTATTTAATAGGCCTATTTAATAAGTCTAAGTTGCTGAAATAAGCCTATTTAATAAGCCTATTTAATAGGCCTATTTAATAAGCCTAAGTTGCTGAAATAAGCCTATTTAATAAGCCTAAGTTGCTGAAATAAGCCTATTTAATAAGCCTAAGTTGCTGAAATAAGTATATTTAATAAGCATAAGTTGCTGAAATAAGCCTATTTAATGAGTCTAAGTTGCTGAAATAAGGCTATTTAATAAGTCTAAGTTGCTGAAATAAGCCTTTTTAATCAGCGTAAGTTGCTGAAATAAGCCTATTTAATAAGCCCAAGTTGCTGAAATAAGCCTACTAAATTAGGCTATTTAATAAGCCTAAGTTGCTAAAATAAGCCTATTTAATAAGCGTAAGTTGCTGAAATAAGGCTATTTAATAAGACTAAGTTGCTGAAATAAGCCTATTTAATAAACCTAAGTTGCTGAAATAAGCCTATTTAATAAGCCTATTTAATAAGCCTAAGTTGCTGAAATAAGCCTATTTAATAAGCCTATTTAATAAGCCTATTTTTTGTGCCTATTTAATAAGCCTGTTTATTGAGCCTATTTAATAAGCCTATTTATTGAGCCTATTTAATAAGCCTATTTAATAAGCCTATTTAATAAGTCTATTTAATAAGTCAATTTAAAAAGCCTATTTAATAAGCCTATTTAATAAGCCTATTTATTGAGCCTACTTAATAAGCCTATTTAATAAGCCTATTTATTGAGCCTATTTAATAAGTCTATTTAATAAGCCTATTTAATAAGCCTATTTAATAAGTATTTAATGAGCCTATTTAATAAGTCTATTCAATAAGCCTATTTAATAGGCCTATTTAATAAGTCTAAGTTGCTGAAATAAGCCTATTTAATAAGCCTATTTAATAGGCCTATTTAATAAGCCTAAGTTGCTGAAATAAGCCTATTTAATAAGCCTAAGTTGCTGAATAAGCCTATTTAATAAGCCAAAGTTGCTGAAATAAGCCTATTTAATAAGTCTAAGTTGCTGAAATAAGGCTATTTAATAAGCCTAAGTTGCTGAAATAAGCCTATTTAATAAGCCTAAGTTGCTGAAATAAGGCTATTTAATAAGTCTAAGTTGCTGAAATAAGCCTATTTAATAAGCCTAAGTTGCTGAAATAAGTATATTTAATAAGCATAAGTTGCTGAAATAAGCCTATTTAATGAGTCTAAGTTGCTGAAATAAGGCTATTTAATAAGTCTAAGTTGCTGAAATAAGCCTTTTTAATCAGCGTAAGTTGCTGAAATAAGCCTATTTAATAAGCCCAAGTTGCTGAAATAAGCCTACTTAATTAGGCTATTTAATAAGCCTAAGTTGCTGAAATAAGCCTATTTAATAAGCGTAAGTTGCTGAAATAAGGCTATTTAATAAGACTAAGTTGCTGAAATAAGCCTATTTAATAAACCTAAGTTGCTGAAATAAGCCTATTTAATAAGCCTATTTAATAAGCCTAAGTTGCTGAAATAAGCCTATTTAATAAGCATATTTAATAAGCCTATTTAATAGGCCTATTTAATAAGTCTAAGTTGCTGAAATAAGCCTATTTAATAAGCCTAAGTTGCTGAATAAGCCTATTTAATAAGCCTAAGTTGCTGAAATAAGCCTATTTAATAAGTCTAAGTTTCTGAAATAAGGCTATTTAATAAGCCTAAGTTGCTGAAATAAGGCTATTTAATAAGTTTAAGTTGCTGAAATAAGCCTATTTAATAAGCCTAAGTTGCTGAAATAAGCCTATTTAATAAGGCTATTTAATGAGCCTAAGTTGCTGAAATAAGCCTATTTAATAAGCCTAAGTTTCTGAACTAAGCCTATTTAAAAAGGTATATTTAATAAGTCTAAGTTGCTGAAATAAACCTATTTAAAAATGCTATTTAATAAGCCTAAGTTGCTGAAATAAACCTGTTTAATAAGGCTATTTAATAAGCATAAGTTGCTGAAATAAGCTTATTTAATAAGCCTAAGTTGCTGAAATAAGCCTATTTAATAAGGCTATTTAATAAGTCTAAGTTGCTGAAATAAACCTATTTAATAAGCCTAAGTTGCTAAAATAAGCCTATTTAATGAGGCTATTTAATAAGTCTATTTAATAAGCCTATTTAATAAGCCTATTTAATAAGCCTATTTAATAAGCCTATTTAATACGCCTATTTAATAAACATATTTAATAAGTATTTAATGAGCCTATTTAATAAGCCTATTTAATAAGCCTATTTATTGAGCCTATATAATAAGTCTATTTAATAAGCCTATTTAATAAGCCTATTTAATAAGTGTTTAATGAGCCTATTTAATAAGTCTATTTAATAAGCCTATTTAATAAGGCTATTTAATGAGCCTAAGTTGCTCAAATAAGCCTATTTAATAAGCCTATTTAATAGGCCTATTTAATAAGTCTAAGTTGCTGAAATAAGCCTATTTAATAAGCCTAAGTTTCTGAATGAGCCTATTTAATAAGCATAAGTTGCTGAAATAAGCCTATTTAATAAGCCTAAGTTGCTGAATAAGCCTATTTAATAAGCCTAAGTTGCTGAAATAAGCCTATTTAATAAGGCTATTTAATAAGTCTAAGTTGCTGAAATAAACCTATTTAATAAGCCTAAGTTGCTAAAATATGCCTATTTAATGAGGCTATTTAATAAGTCTATTTAATAAGCCTATTTAATAAGCCTATTTAATAAGCCTATTTAATACGCCTATTTAATAAACATATTTAATAAGTATTTAATGAGCCTATTTAATAAGTCTATTTAATAAGCCTTTTTAATAAGCCTATTTAATAAGTCTATTTAATAAGCCTATTTAATAAGTCTATTTAATAAGTCTATTTAATAAGCCTATTTAATAAGTATTTATTGAGCCTATTTAATAAGCCTATTTATTGAGCCTATTTTATAAGCCTATTTATTGAGCCTATTTAATAAGCCTATTTATTGAGCCTATTTAATAAGCCTATTTAATGAGTCTATTTAATAAGCCTATTTAATAAGCCTATTTAATAGGCCTATTTAATAAGCCTAAGTTGCTGAAATAAGCCTATTTAATAAGGCTAAGTTGCTGAATAAGCCTACTTTAATAAGCCAAAGTTGCTGAAATAAGCCTATTTAATAAGTCTAAGTTGCTGAAATAAGGCTATTTAATAAGCCTAAGTTGCTGAAATAAGCCTATTTAATAAGCCTAAGTTGCTGAAATAAGGCTATTTAATAAGTCTAAGTTGCTGAAATAAGCCTATTTAATAAGCCTAAGTTGCTGAAATAAGTATATTTAATAAGCATAAGTTGCTGAAATTAGCCTATTTAATGAGTCTAAGTTGCTGAAATAAGGCTATTTAATAAGTCTAAGTTGCTGAAATAAGCCTTTTTAATCAGCGTAAGTTGCTGAAATAAGCCTATTTAATAAGCCCAAGTTGCTGAAATAAGCCTACTTAATTAGGCTATTTAATAAGCCTAAGTTGCTAAAATAAGCCTATTTAATAAGCGTAAGTTGCTGAAATAAGGCTATTTAATAAGACTAAGTTGCTGAAATAAGCCTATTTAATAAACCTAAGTTGCTGAAATAAGCCTATTTAATAAGCCTATTTAATAAGCCTAAGTTGCTCAAATAAGCCTATTTAATAAGCCTATTTAATAAGCCTATTTTTTGTGCCTATTTAATAAGCCTGTTTATTGAGCCTATTTAATAAGCCTATTTATTGAGCCTATTTAATAAGCCTATTTAATAAGCCTATTTAATAAGTCTATTTAATAAGTCAATTTAAAAAGCCTATTTAATAAGCCTATTTAATAAGCCTATTTATTGAGCCTACTTAATAAGCCTATTTAATAAGCCTATTTATTGAGCCTATTTAATAAGTCTATTTAATAAGCCTATTTAATAAGCCTATTTAATAAGTATTTAATGAGCCTATTTAATAAGTCTATTTAATAAGCCTATTTAATAGGCCTATTTAATAAGTCTAAGTTGCTGAAATAAGCCTATTTAATAAGCCTATTTAATAGGCCTATTTAATAAGCCTAAGTTGCTGAAATAAGCCTATTTAATAAGCCTAAGTTGCTGAATAAGCCTATTTAATAAGCCAAAGTTGCTGAAATAAGCCTATTTAATAAGTCTAAGTTGCTGAAATAAGGCTATTTAATAAGCCTAAGTTGCTGAAATAAGCCTATTTAATAAGCCTAAGTTGCTGAAATAAGGCTATTTAATAAGTCTAAGTTGCTGAAATTAGCCTATTAAATAAGTCTATTTAATAAGCCTATTTAATAGGCCTATTTAATAAGTCTAAGTTGCTGAAATAAGCCTATTTAATAAGCCTATTTAATAGGCCTATTTAATAAGCCTAAGTTGCTGAAATAAGCCTATTTAATAAGCCTAAGTTGCTGAATAAGCCTATTTAATAAGCCAAAGTTGCTGAAATAAGCCTATTTAATAAGTCTAAGTTGCTGAAATAAGGCTATTTAATAAGCCTAAGTTGCTGAAATAAGCCTATTTAATAAGCCTAAGTTGCTGAAATAAGGCTATTTAATAAGTCTAAGTTGCTGAAATAAGCCTATTTAATAAGCCTAAGTTGCTGAAATAAGTATATTTAATAAGCATAAGTTGCTGAAATAAGCCTATTTAATGAGTCTAAGTTGCTGAAATAAGGCTATTTAATAAGTCTAAGTTGCTGAAATAAGCCTTTTTAATCAGCGTAAGTTGCTGAAATAAGCCTATTTAATAAGCCCAAGTTGCTGAAATAAGCCTACTTAATTAGGCTATTTAATAAGCCTAAGTTGCTGAAATAAGCCTATTTAATAAGCGTAAGTTGCTGAAATAAGGCTATTTAATAAGACTAAGTTGCTGAAATAAGCCTATTTAATAAACCTAAGTTGCTGAAATAAGCCTATTTAATAAGCCTATTTAATAAGCCTAAGTTGCTGAAATAAGCCTATTTAATAAGCATAAGTTGCTGAAATAAGGCTATTTAATAAGACTAAGTTGCTGAAATAAGCCTATTTAATAAACCAAAGTTGCGGAAATAAGCCTATTTAATAAGCCTATTTAATAAGCCTAAGTTGCTGAAATAAGCCTATTTAATAAGCCTAAGTTGCTGAATAAGCCTATTTAATAAGCCTAAGTTGCTGAAATAAGCCTATTTAATAAGTCTAAGTTTCTGAAATAAGGCTATTTAATAAGCCTAAGTTGCTGAAATAAGGCTATTTAATAAGTTTAAGTTGCTGAAATAAGCCTATTTAATAAGCCTAAGTTGCTGAAATAAGCCTATTTAATAAGGCTATTTAATGAGCCTAAGTTGCTGAAATAAGCCTATTTAATAAGCCTAAGTTTCTGAACTAAGCCTATTTAAAAAGGTATATTTAATAAGTCTAAGTTGCTGAAATAAACCTATTTAAAAATGCTATTTAATAAGCCTAAGTTGCTGAAATAAACCTGTTTAATAAGGCTATTTAATAAGCATAAGTTGCTGAAATAAGCTTATTTAATAAGCCTAAGTTGCTGAAATAAGCCTATTTAATAAGGCTATTTAATAAGTCTAAGTTGCTGAAATAAACCTATTTAATAAGCCTAAGTTGCTAAAATAAGCCTATTTAATGAGGCTATTTAATAAGCCTATTTAATAGGCCTATTTAATAAGTCTAAGTTGCTGAAATAAGCCTATTTAATAAGCCTAAGTTGCTGAATAAGCCTATTTAATAAGCCTAAGTTGCTGAAATAAGCCTATTTAATAAGTCTAAGTTGCTGAAATAAGGCTATTTAATAAGTTTAAGTTGCTGAAATAAGCCTATTTAATAAGCCTAAGTTGCTGAAATAAGCCTATTTAATAAGGCTATTTAATGAGCCTAAGTTGCTGAAATAAGCCTATTTAATAAGCCTAAGTTTCTGAACTAAGCCTATTTAAAAAGGTATATTTAATAAGTCTAAGTTGCTGAAATAAACCTATTTAAAAATGCTATTTAATATGCCTAAGTTGCTGAAATAAACCTGTTTAATAAGGCTATTTAATAAGCATAAGTTGCTGAAATAAGCTTATTTAATAAGCATAAGTTGCTGAAATAAGCCTATTTAATAAGGCTATTTAATAAGTCTAAGTTGTTGAAATAAACCTATTTAATAAGCCTAAGTTGCTAAAATAAGCCTATTTAATGAGGCTATTTAATAAGTCTATTTAATAAGCCTATTTAATAAGCCTATTTAATAAGCCTATTTAATAAGCCTATTTAATACGCCTATTTAATAAACATATTTAATAAGTATTTAATGAGCCTATTTAATAAGCCTATTTAATAAGCCTATTTATTGAGCCTATATAATAAGTCTATTTAATAAGCCTATTTAATAAGCCTATTTAATAAGTGTTTAATGAGCCTATTTAATAAGTCTATTTAATAAGCCTGTTTAATAAGGCTATTTAATGAGCCTAAGTTGCTGAAATAAGCCTATTTAATAAGCCTATTTAATAGGCCTATTTAATAAGTCTAAGTTGCTGAAATAAGCCTATTTAATAAGCCTAAGTTTCTGAATGAGCCTATTTAATAAGCATAAGTTGCTGAAATAAGCCTATTTAATAAGCCTAAGTTGCTGAATAAGCCTATTTAATAAGCCTAAGTTGCTGAAATAAGCCTATTTAATAAGGCTATTTAATAAGTCTAAGTTGCTGAAATAAACCTATTTAATACGCCTAAGTTGCTAAAATAAGCCTATTTAATGAGGCTATTTAATAAGTCTATTTAATAAGCCTATTTAATAAGCATATTTAATAAGCCTATTTAATAAGCCTATTTAATAAACATATTTAATAAGTATTTAATGAGCCTATTTAATAAGTCTATTTAATAAGCCTTTTTAATAAGCCTATTTAATAAGTCTATTTAATCAGCCTATTTAATAAGTCTATTTAATAAGTCTATTTAATAAGCCTATTTAATAAGTATTTAATGAGCCTATTTAATAAGCCTATTTATTGAGCCTATTTAATAAGCCTATTTATTGAGCCTATTTTATAAGCCTATTTATTGAGCCTATTTAATAAGCCTATTTATTGAGCCTATTTAATAAGCCTATTTAATGAGTCTATTTAATAAGCCTATTTAATAAGCCTATTCAATAAGCCTATTTATTGACCCTATTTTATAAGCCTATTTATTGAGCCTATTTAATAAGTATATTTAATAAGCCTACTTAATAAGCCTATTTAATAAGTATTTAATGAGCCTATTTAATAAGTTTATTTAATAAGCCTATTTAATAAGGCTATTTAATGAGCCTAAGTTGCTGAAATAAGCCTATTTAATAAGCCTATTTAATAGGACTATTTAATAAGTCTAAGTTGCTGAAATAAGCCTATTTAATAAGCCTAAGTTTCTGAATGAGCCTATTTAATAAGCCTAAGTTGCTGAAATAAGCCTATTTAATAAGTCTAAGTTGCTGAAATAAGGCTATTTAATAAGCCTAAGTTGCTGAAATAAGCCTATTTAATAAGCCTAAGTTGCTGAAATAAGGCTATTTAATAAGTCTAAGTTGCTGAAATAAGCCTATTTAATAAGCCTAAGTTGCTGCAATAAGTATATTTAATAAGCATAAGTTGCTGAAATAAGCCTATTTAATGAGTCTAAGTTGCTGAAATAAGGCTATTTAATAAGTCTAAGTTGCGGAAATAAGCCTTTTTAATCAGCGTAAGTTGCTGAAATAAGCCGATTTAATAAGCCCAAGTTGCTGAAATAAGCCTACTTAAGTAGGCTATTTAATAAGCCTAAGTTGCTGAAATAAGCCTATTTAATAAGCGTAAGTTGCTGAAATAAGGCTATTTAATTAGACTAAGTTGCTGAAATAAGCCTATTTAATAAGCCTAAGTTGCTGAAATAAGCCTATTTAATAAGCCTATTTAATAAGCCTAAGTTGATGAAATAAGCCGATTTAATAAGACTATTTAATAAGCCTATTTAACAGACTTATTTAATAAGCCTAAGTTGCTGAATTAAGCCTATTTAATAAGTCTAAGTTTCTGAAATAAGGCTATTTAATAAGCCTAAGTTGCTGAAATTAGGCTATTTAATAAGTTTAAGTTGCTGAAATAAGCCTATTTAATAAGCCTAAGTTGCTGAATAAGCCTATTTAATAAGCCTAAGTTGCTGAATAAACCTATTTAATAAGTCTAAGTTTCTGAAATAAGCCTATTTAATAAGGCTATTTAATAAACCTAAGTTGCTGAAATAAGCCTATTTAATAAGCCTAAGTTTCTGAACTAATCCTATTTAAAAAGGTATATTTAATAATTCTAAGTTGCTGAAATAAACCTATTTAAAAATGCTATTTAATAAGCCTAAGTTGCTGAAATAAACCTGTTTAATAAGGCTATTTAATAAGCATAAGTTGCTGAAATAAGCTTATTTAATAAGCCTAAGTTGCTGAAATAAGCCTATTTAATAAGGCTATTTAATAAGTCTAAGTTGCTGAAATAAACCTATTTAATAAGCCTAAGTTGCTAAAATAAGCCTATTTAATGAGGCTATTTAATAAGTCTATTTAATAAGCCTATTTAATAAGCCTATTTAATAAGCCTATTTAATAAGCCTATTTAATACGCCTATTTAATAAACATATTTAATAAGTATTTAATGAGCCTATTTAATAAGCCTATTTAATAAGCCTATTTATTGAGCCTATATAATAAGTCTATTTAATAAGCCTATTTAATAAGCCTATTTAATAAGTGTTTAATGAGCCTATTTAATAAGTCTATTTAATAAGCCTGTTTAATAAGGCTATTTAATGAGCCTAAGTTGCTGAAATAAGCCTATTTAATAAGCCTATTTAATAGGCCTATTTAATAAGTCTAAGTTGCTGAAATAAGCCTATTTAATAAGCCTAAGTTTCTGAATGAGCCTATTTAATAAGCATAAGTTGCTGAAATAAGCCTATTTAATAAGCCTAAGTTGCTGAATAAGCCTATTTAATAAGCCTAAGTTGCTGAAATAAGCCTATTTAATAAGGCTATTTAATAAGTCTAAGTTGCTGAAATAAACCTATTTAATACGCCTAAGTTGCTAAAATAAGCCTATTTAATGAGGCTATTTAATAAGTCTATTTAATAAGCCTATTTAATAAGCATATTTAATAAGCCTATTTAATAAGCCTATTTAATAAACATATTTAATAAGTATTTAATGAGCCTATTTAATAAGTCTATTTAATAAGCCTTTTTAATAAGCCTATTTAATAAGTCTATTTAATCAGCCTATTTAATAAGTCTATTTAATAAGTCTATTTAATAAGCCTATTTAATAAGTATTTAATGAGCCTATTTAATAAGCCTATTTATTGAGCCTATTTAATAAGCCTATTTATTGAGCCTATTTTATAAGCCTATTTATTGAGCCTATTTAATAAGCCTATTTATTGAGCCTATTTAATAAGCCTATTTAATGAGTCTATTTAATAAGCCTATTTAATAAGCCTATTCAATAAGCCTATTTATTGACCCTATTTTATAAGCCTATTTATTGAGCCTATTTAATAAGTATATTTAATAAGCCTACTTAATAAGCCTATTTAATAAGTATTTAATGAGCCTATTTAATAAGTTTATTTAATAAGCCTATTTAATAAGGCTATTTAATGAGCCTAAGTTGCTGAAATAAGCCTATTTAATAAGCCTATTTAATAGGACTATTTAATAAGTCTAAGTTGCTGAAATAAGCCTATTTAATAAGCCTAAGTTTCTGAATGAGCCTATTTAATAAGCCTAAGTTGCTGAAATAAGCCTATTTAATAAGTCTAAGTTGCTGAAATAAGGCTATTTAATAAGCCTAAGTTGCTGAAATAAGCCTATTTAATAAGCCTAAGTTGCTGAAATAAGGCTATTTAATAAGTCTAAGTTGCTGAAATAAGCCTATTTAATAAGCCTAAGTTGCTGCAATAAGTATATTTAATAAGCATAAGTTGCTGAAATAAGCCTATTTAATGAGTCTAAGTTGCTGAAATAAGGCTATTTAATAAGTCTAAGTTGCGGAAATAAGCCTTTTTAATCAGCGTAAGTTGCTGAAATAAGCCGATTTAATAAGCCCAAGTTGCTGAAATAAGCCTACTTAAGTAGGCTATTTAATAAGCCTAAGTTGCTGAAATAAGCCTATTTAATAAGCGTAAGTTGCTGAAATAAGGCTATTTAATTAGACTAAGTTGCTGAAATAAGCCTATTTAATAAGCCTAAGTTGCTGAAATAAGCCTATTTAATAAGCCTATTTAATAAGCCTAAGTTGATGAAATAAGCCGATTTAATAAGACTATTTAATAAGCCTATTTAACAGACTTATTTAATAAGCCTAAGTTGCTGAATTAAGCCTATTTAATAAGTCTAAGTTTCTGAAATAAGGCTATTTAATAAGCCTAAGTTGCTGAAATAAGGCTATTTAATAAGTTTAAGTTGCTGAAATAAGCCTATTTAATAAGCCTAAGTTGCTGAATAAGCCTATTTAATAAGCCTAAGTTGCTGAATAAACCTATTTAATAAGTCTAAGTTTCTGAAATAAGCCTATTTAATAAGGCTATTTAATAAACCTAAGTTGCTGAAATAAGCCTATTTAATAAGCCTAAGTTTCTGAACTAATCCTATTTAAAAAGGTATATTTAATAATTCTAAGTTGCTGAAATAAACCTATTTAAAAATGCTATTTAATAAGCCTAAGTTGCTGAAATAAACCTGTTTAATAAGGCTATTTAATAAGCATAAGTTGCTGAAATAAGCTTATTTAATAAGCCTAAGTTGCTGAAATAAGCCTATTTAATAAGGCTATTTAATAAGTCTAAGTTGCTGAAATAAACCTATTTAATAAGCCTAACTTGCTAAAATAAGCCTATTTAATGAGGCTATTTAATAAGTCTATTTAATAAGCCTATTTAATAAGCCTATTTAATAAGCCTATTTAATAAGCCTATTTAATACGCCTATTTAATAAACATATTTAATAAGTATTTAATGAGCCTATTTAATAAGCCTATTTAATAAGCCTATTTATTGAGCCTATATAATAAGTCTATTTAATAAGCCTATTTAATAAGCCTATTTAATAAGTGTTTAATGAGCCTATTTAATAAGTCTATTTAATAAGCCTGTTTAATAAGGCTATTTAATGAGCCTAAGTTGCTGAAATAAGCCTATTTAATAAGCCTATTTAATAGGCCTTTTTAATAAGTCTAAGTTGCTGAAATAAGCCTATTTAATAAGCCTAAGTTTCTGAATGAGCCTATTTAATAAGCATAAGTTGCTGAAATAAGCCTATTTAATAAGCCTAAGTTGCTGAATAAGCCTATTTAATAAGCCTAAGTTGCTGAAATAAGCCTATTTAATAAGGCTATTTAATAAGTCTAAGTTGCTGAAATAAACCTATTTAATACGCCTAAGTTGCTAAAATAAGCCTATTTAATGAGGCTATTTAATAAGTCTATTTAATAAGCCTATTTAATAAGCATATTTAATAAGCCTATTTAATAAGCCTATTTAATAAACATATTTAATAAGTATTTAATGAGCCTATTTAATAAGTCTATTTAATAAGCCTTTTTAATAAGCCTATTTAATAAGTCTATTTAATCAGCCTATTTAATAAGTCTATTTAATAAGTCTATTTAATAAGCCTATTTAATAAGTATTTAATGAGCCTATTTAATAAGCCTATTTATTGAGCCTATTTAATAAGCCTATTTATTGAGCCTATTTTATAAGCCTATTTATTGAGCCTATTTAATAAGCCTATTTATTGAGCCTATTTAATAAGCCTATTTAATGAGTCTATTTAATAAGCCTATTTAATAAGCCTATTCAATAAGCCTATTTATTGACCCTATTTTATAAGCCTATTTATTGAGCCTATTTAATAAGTATATTTAATAAGCCTACTTAATAAGCCTATTTAATAAGTATTTAATGAGCCTATTTAATAAGTTTATTTAATAAGCCTATTTAATAAGGCTATTTAATGAGCCTAAGTTGCTGAAATAAGCCTATTTAATAAGCCTATTTAATAGGACTATTTAATAAGTCTAAGTTGCTGAAATAAGCCTATTTAATAAGCCTAAGTTTCTGAATGAGCCTATTTAATAAGCCTAAGTTGCTGAAATAAGCCTATTTAATAAGTCTAAGTTGCTGAAATAAGGCTATTTAATAAGCCTAAGTTGCTGAAATAAGCCTATTTAATAAGCCTAAGTTGCTGAAATAAGGCTATTTAATAAGTCTAAGTTGCTGAAATAAGCCTATTTAATAAGCCTAAGTTGCTGCAATAAGTATATTTAATAAGCATAAGTTGCTGAAATAAGCCTATTTAATGAGTCTAAGTTGCTGAAATAAGGCTATTTAATAAGTCTAAGTTGCGGAAATAAGCCTTTTTAATCAGCGTAAGTTGCTGAAATAAGCCGATTTAATAAGCCCAAGTTGCTGAAATAAGCCTACTTAATTAGGCTATTTAATAAGCCTAAGTTGCTGAAATAAGCCTATTTAATAAGCGTAAGTTGCTGAAATAAGGCTATTTAATTAGACTAAGTTGCTGAAATAAGCCTATTTAATAAGCCTAAGTTGCTGAAATAAGCCTATTTAATAAGCCTATTTAATAAGCCTAAGTTGATGAAATAAGCCGATTTAATAAGCCTATTTAATAAGCCTATTTAACAGACTTATTTAATAAGCCTAAGTTGCTGAAATAAGCCTATTTAATAAGTCTAAGTTTCTGAAATAAGGCTATTTAATAAGCCTAAGTTGCTGAAATAAGGCTATTTAATAAGTTTAAGTTGCTGAAATAAGCCTATTTAATAAGCCTAAGTTGCTGAATAAGCCTATTTAATAAGCCTAAGTTGCTGAATAAACCTATTTAATAAGTCTAAGTTTCTGAAATAAGCCTATTTAATAAGGCTATTTAATAAGCCTAAGTTGCTGAATAAGCCTATTTAATAAGTCTAAGTTGCTGAAATAAGGCAATTTAATAAGTTTAAGTTGCTGAAATAAGCCTATTTAATAAGCCTAAGTTGCTGAATAAGCCTATTTAATAAGCCTAAGTTGCTGAAATAAGCCTATTTAATAAGTCTAAGTTGCTGAAATAAGGCTATTTAATAAGTTTAAGTTGCTGAAATAAGCCTATTTAATAAGCCTAAGTTGCTGAAATAAGCCTATTTAATAAGGCTATTTAATGAGCCTAAGTTGCTGAAATAAGCCTATTTAATAAGCCTAAGTTTCTGAACTAAGCCTATTTAAAAAGGTATATTTAATAAGTCTAAGTTGCTGAAATAAACCTATTTAAAAATGCTATTTAATATGCCTAAGTTGCTGAAATAAACCTGTTTAATAAGGCTATTTAATAAGCATAAGTTGCTGAAATAAGCTTATTTAATAAGCATAAGTTGCTGAAATAAGCCTATTTAATAAGGCTATTTAATAAGTCTAAGTTGTTGAAATAAACCTATTTAATAAGCCTAAGTTGCTAAAATAAGCCTATTTAATGAGGCTATTTAATAAGTCTATTTAATAAGCCTATTTAATAAGCCTATTTAATAAGCCTATTTAATAAGCCTATTTAATACGCCTATTTAATAAACATATTTAATAAGTATTTAATGAGCCTATTTAATAAGCCTATTTAATAAGCCTATTTATTGAGCCTATATAATAAGTCTATTTAATAAGCCTATTTAATAAGCCTATTTAATAAGTGTTTAATGAGCCTATTTAATAAGTCTATTTAATAAGCCTGTTTAATAAGGCTATTTAATGAGCCTAAGTTGCTGAAATAAGCCTATTTAATAAGCCTATTTAATAGGCCTATTTAATAAGTCTAAGTTGCTGAAATAAGCCTATTTAATAAGCCTAAGTTTCTGAATGAGCCTATTTAATAAGCATAAGTTGCTGAAATAAGCCTATTTAATAAGCCTAAGTTGCTGAATAAGCCTATTTAATAAGCCTAAGTTGCTGAAATAAGCCTATTTAATAAGGCTATTTAATAAGTCTAAGTTGCTGAAATAAACCTATTTAATACGCCTAAGTTGCTAAAATAAGCCTATTTAATGAGGCTATTTAATAAGTCTATTTAATAAGCCTATTTAATAAGCATATTTAATAAGCCTATTTAATAAGCCTATTTAATAAACATATTTAATAAGTATTTAATGAGCCTATTTAATAAGTCTATTTAATAAGCCTTTTTAATAAGCCTATTTAATAAGTCTATTTAATCAGCCTATTTAATAAGTCTATTTAATAAGTCTATTTAATAAGCCTATTTAATAAGTATTTAATGAGCCTATTTAATAAGCCTATTTATTGAGCCTATTTAATAAGCCTATTTATTGAGCCTATTTTATAAGCCTATTTATTGAGCCTATTTAATACGCCTATTTATTGAGCCTATTTAATAAGCCTATTTAATGAGTCTATTTAATAAGCCTATTTAATAAGCCTATTCAATAAGCCTATTTATTGACCCTATTTTATAAGCCTATTTATTGAGCCTATTTAATAAGTATATTTAATAAGCCTACTTAATAAGCCTATTTAATAAGTATTTAATGAGCCTATTTAATAAGTTTATTTAATAAGCCTATTTAATAAGGCTATTTAATGAGCCTAAGTTGCTGAAATAAGCCTATTTAATAAGCCTATTTAATAGGACTATTTAATAAGTCTAAGTTGCTGAAATAAGCCTATTTAATAAGCCTAAGTTTCTGAATGAGCCTATTTAATAAGCCTAAGTTGCTGAAATAAGCCTATTTAATAAGTCTAAGTTGCTGAAATAAGGCTATTTAATAAGCCTAAGTTGCTGAAATAAGCCTATTTAATAAGCCTAAGTTGCTGAAATAAGGCTATTTAATAAGTCTAAGTTGCTGAAATAAGCCTATTTAATAAGCCTAAGTTGCTGCAATAAGTATATTTAATAAGCATAAGTTGCTGAAATAAGCCTATTTAATGAGTCTAAGTTGCTGAAATAAGGCTATTTAATAAGTCTAAGTTGCGGAAATAAGCCTTTTTAATCAGCGTAAGTTGCTGAAATAAGCCGATTTAATAAGCCCAAGTTGCTGAAATAAGCCTACTTAAGTAGGCTATTTAATAAGCCTAAGTTGCTGAAATAAGCCTATTTAATAAGCGTAAGTTGCTGAAATAAGGCTATTTAATTAGACTAAGTTGCTGAAATAAGCCTATTTAATAAGCCTAAGTTGCTGAAATAAGCCTATTTAATAAGCCTATTTAATAAGCCTATTTAATGAGCCTATTTAATGAGTCTATTTAATAAGCCTGTTTAATAAGCCTATTTAACAAGTATTGAATGAGCCTATTTAATAAGCCTAAGTTGCTGAAATAAGCCTATTTAATAAGTCTAAGTTGCTGAAATAAGGCTATTTAATAAGCCTAAGTTGCTGAAATAAGCCTATTTAATAAGCATAAGTTGCTGAAATAAGGCTATTTAATAAGTCTAGGTTGCTGAAATAAGCCTATTTAATAAGCCTAAGTTGCTGAAATAAGTATATTTAATAAGCATAAGTTGCTGAAATAAGCCTATTTAATAAGTCTAAGTTGCTGAAATAAGGCTATTTAATAAGTCTAAGTTGCTGAAATAAGCCTTTTTAATCAGCGTAAGTTGCTGAAATAAGCCTATTTAATAAGCCCAAGTTGCTGAAATAAGCCTACTTAATAAGGCTATTTAATAAGCCTAAGTTGCTGAAATAAGCCTATTTAATAAGCGTAAGTTGCTGAAATAAGGCTATTTAATAAGTCTAAGTTGCTGAAATAAGCCTATTTAATAAGCCCAAGTTGCTGAAATAAGCATATTTAATAAGCCTAAGTTGCTGAAATAAGCCTATTTAATAGGCCTATCTAATAAGTCTAAGTTGCAGAAATAAGCATATTTCATAAGCATATTTGATGAGCCTAAGTTGCTGAAATGTCTATTTAATAAGTCGTTTTAATAAGTCTAAGTTGCTAAAATAAGCCTATTTAATAAGGCTATTTAATAAGCCTAAGTTGCTGAAATAAACCTGTTTAATAAGGCTATTTAATAAGCATAAGTTGATGAAATAAGCCTATTTTATAAGCCTAAGTTGCTAAAATAAGCCTATTTAATGAGGCTATTTAATAAGTCTATTTAATAAGCCTATTTAATACGCCTATTTAATAAGTCTATTTAATAAGCATATTTAATAAGCCTATTTAATAAGCCTATTTATTGAGCCTATTTAATAAGCCTATTTAATAAGCCTATTTAATAAGCCTATTTAATAAGCCTATTTATTGAGCCTATTTAATATGCCTATTTAATAAGGCTATTTAATAAGCCTATTTAATAAGCCTAATTAATAAGCCTATTTAATAAGCCTATTTATTGAGCCTATTTAATGAGTCTATTTAATAAGCCTGTTTAATAAGCCTATTAAATAAGTATTGAATTAGCCTATTTAATAAGCCTAAGTTGCTGAATAAGCCTATTTAATAAGCCTAAGTTGCTGAAATAAGCCTATTTAATAAGCCTATTTAATAAGCCTAAGTTGCTGAATAAGCCTATTTAATAAGCCTAAGTTGCTGAAATAAGGCTATTTAATAAGTCTAAGTTGCTGAAATAAGCCTATTTAATAAGCCTAAGTTGCTGAAATAAGTATATTTAATAAGCATAAGTTGCTGAAATAAGCCTATTTAATAAGTCTAATTTGCTGAAATAAGGCTATTTAATAAGTCTAAGTTGCTGAAATAAGCCTTTTTAATCAGCGTAAGTTGCTGAAATAAGCCTTTTTAATAAGCCAAAGTTGCTGAAATAAGCCTACTTAATTAGGCTATTTAATAAGCCTAAGTTGCTGAAATAAGCCTATTTAATAAGCCTATTTAACAAGCCTATTTAATAGGCCTATTTCATAAGTCTAAGTTGATGAAATAAGCCTATTTAATACGCCTATTTAATAGTCCTATTTAATAAGTCTAAGTTGCTGAAATAAGCCTATTTAATAAGCCTAAGTTGCTGAATAAGCCTATTTAATAAGCCTAAGTTGCTGAATAAACCTATTTAATAAGCCTAAGTTGCTGAAATAAGCCTATTTAATAAGCCTAAGTTGCTGAAATAAGCCTATTTAATAAGGCTATTTAATAAGCCTAAGTTGCTGAATAAGCCTATTTAATAAGTCTAATTTGCTGAAATAACGCTATTTAATAAGCCTAAGTTGCTGAAATAAGCCTATTTAATAAGCCTAAGTTGCTAAAATAAGCCTATTTAATGAGGCTATTTAATAAGTCTATTTAATAAGCCTATTTAATAAGCCTATTTAATAAGCCTATTTAATACACCTATTTAATAAACCTATTTAATAAGTATTTAATGAGCATATTTAATAAGTCTATTTAATAAGCCTTTTTAATAAGCCTATTTAATAAACCTATTTAATAAGCCTATTTAATGAGCCTATTTAATAAGCCTATTTATTGAGCCTATTTAATAAGCCTATTCATTGAGCCTATTTATTGAGCCTATTTAATAAGCCTATTTAATAAGTCTATTTAATAAGCCTATTTAATAAGCCTAATTAATAAGCCTATTTAATAAGCCTATTTAATGAGCCTATTTAATGAGTCTATTTAATAAGCCTCTTTAATAAGGCTATTTAACAAGTATTGAATGTGCCTATTTAATAAGCCTAAGTTGCTGAAATAAGCCTATTTAATAAGTCTAAGTTGCTGAAATAAGGCTATTTAATAAGCCTAAGTTGCTGAAATAAGCCTAGTTAATAATCATAAGTTGCTGAAATAAGGCTATTTAATAAGTCTAAGTTGCTGAAATAAGCCTATTTAATAAGCCTAAGTTGCTGAAATAAGTATATTTAATAAGCATAAGTTGCTGAAATAAGCCTATTTAATAAGTTTAAGTTGCTGAAATAAGGCTATTTAATAAGTCTAAGTTGCTGAAATAAGCCTTTTTAATCAGCGTAAGTTGCTGAAATAAGCCTATTTAATAAGCCCAAGTTGCTGAAATAAGCCTACTTAATAAGGCTATTTAATAAGCCTAAGTTGCTGAAATAAGCCTATTTAATAAGCCTAAGTTGCTGAAGTAGGTATATTTAATAAGCATAAGTTGCTGAAATAAGCCTATTTAATAAGTCTAAGTTGCTGTAATAAGGCTATTTAATAAGTCTAAGTTGCTGAAATAAGCCTATTTAATAAGCCCAAGTTGCTGAAATAAGCCTATTTAATAAGCCTAAGTTGCTGAAATAAGCCTATTTAATAGGCCTATCTAATAAGTCTAAGTTGCAGAAATAAGCATATTTCATAAGCATATTTGATGAGCCTAAGTTGCTGAAATGTCTATTTAATAAGTCGTTTTAATAAGTCTAAGTTGCTAAAATAAGCCTATTTAATAAGGCTATTAAATAAGCCTAAGTTGCTGAAATAAGCCTATTTAATAAGGCTATTTAATGAGCCTAAGTTGCTGAAATAAGCCTATTTAATAAGCCTAAGTTTCTGAACTAAGCCTATTTTAAAAGGTATATTTAATAAGTCTAAGTTGCTGAAATAAACATATTTAAAAATGCTATTTAATAAGCCTAAGTCGCTGAAATAAGCCTGTTTAATAAGGCTATTTAATAAGCATAAGTTGTGGAAATAAGCCTATTTTATAAGCCTAAGTTGCTAAAATAAGCCTATTTAATGAGGCTATTTAATAAGTCTATTTAATAAGCCTATTTAATCTGCCTATTTAATAAGTCTATTTAATAAGCATATTTAATAAGCCTATTTAATAAGCCTATTTATTGAGCCTATTTAATAAGCCTATTTAATAAGCCTATTAAATAAGCCTATTTAATAAGCCTATTTATTGAGCCTATTTAATATGCCTATTTAATAAGTCGATTTAATAAGCCTATTTAATAAGCCTAATTAATATCCTATTTAATAAGCCTATTTATTGAGCCTATTTAATGAGTCTATTTAATGAGCCTGTTTAATAAGCCTATTAAATAAGTATTGAATTAGCCTATTTAATAAGCCTAAGTTGCTGAATAAGCCTATTTAATAAGCCTAAGTTGCTGAAATAAGCCTATTTAATAAGCCTATTTAATAAGCCTAAGTTGCTGAATAAGCCTATTTAATAAGCCTAAGTTGCTGAAATAAGGCTATTTAATAAGTCTAAGTTGCTGAAATAAGCCTATTTAATAAGCCTAAGTTGCTGAAATAAGTATATTTAATAAGCATAAGTTGCTGAAATAAGCCTATTTAATAAGTCTAATTTGCTGAAATAAGGCTATTTAATAAGTCTAAGTTGCTGAAATAAGCCTTTTTAATCAGCGTAAGTTGCTGAAATAAGCCTATTTAATAAGCCAAAGTTGCTGAAATAAGCCTACTTAATTAGGCTATTTAATAAGCCTAAGTTGCTGAAATAAGCCTATTTAATAAGCCTATTTAACAAGCCTATTTAATAGGCCTATTTCATAAGTCTAAGTTGATGAAATAAGCCTATTTAATAAGCCTATTTAATAGGCCTATTTAATAAGTCTAAGTTGCTGAAATAAGCCTATTTAATAAGCCTAAGTTGCTGAATGAGCCTATTTAATAAGCCTAAGTTGCTGAAATAAGCCTACTTAATGAGCCTAAGTTGCTGAATAAGCCTATTTAATAAGCCTAAGTTGCTGAATAAACCTATTTAATAAGTCTAAGTTGCTGAAATAAGCCTAATTAATAAGGCTATTTAATAAGCCTAAGTTGCTGAATAAGCCTATTTAATAAGTCTAAGTTGCTGAAATAAGGCTATTTAATAAGCCTAAGTTGATGAAATAAGGCTATTTAATAAGTTTAAGTTGCTGAAATAAGCCTGTTTAATAAGCCTAAGTTGCTGAAATAAGCCTATTTAGTAAGGCTATTTAATGAGCCTAAGTTGCTGAAATAAGCCTATTTAATAAGCCTAAGTTTCTGAACTAAGCCTATTTAATAAGCCTATTTAATGAGTCTAAGTTGCTGAAATAAACCTATTTAAAATGCTATTTAATAAGCCTAAGTTGCTGAAATAAACCTGTTTAATAAGGCTATTTAATAAGCATAAGTTGCTGAAATAAGCTTATTTAATAAGCCTAAGTTGCTGAAATAAGCCTATTTAATAAGGCTATTTAATAAGCCTATTTAATAAGCCTATTTAATAAGTATTTAATGAGCCTATTTAATAAGCCTATTTATTGAGCCTATTTAATAAGCCTATTTATTGAGCCTATTTAATAAGCATATTTATTGAGCATATTTAATAAGCCTATTTATTGAGCCTATTTAATTAGCCGATTTAATAAGTCTATTTAATAAGCCTATTTAATAAGCCTATTTAATAAGCCTATTTATTGAGCCTATTTAATAAGCCTATTTAATAAGCCGATTTATTGAGCCTATTTAATAAGTCTATTTAATAAGCCTATTTAATAAGCCTATTTAATAAGTATTTAATGAGCCTATTTAATAAGTCTATTTAATAAGCCTATTTAATAGGCCTATTTAATAAGTCTAAGTTGCTGAAATAAGCCTATTTAATAAGCCTATTTAATAGGCCTATTTAATAAGTCTAAGTTGCTGAAATAAGCCTATCTAATAAGTCTAAGTTGCTGAAATAAACCTATTAAATAAGCCTAAGTTGCTAAAATAAGCCTATTTAATTAGGCTATTTAATAAGTCTATTTAATAAGTCTATTTAATAAGCCTTTTTAATAAGCCTATTTAATAAGTCTATTTAATAAGCCTATTTAATAAGTCTATTTAATAAGTCTATTTAATAAGCCTATTTAATAAGTATTTAATGAGCCTATTTAATAAGCCTATTTATTGAGCCTATTTAATAAGCCTATTTATTGAGCCTATTTAATAAGCCTATTTATTGAGCCTATTTAATAAGCCTATTTATTGAGCCTATTTAATAAGCCTATTTAATAAGTCTATTTAATAAGCCTATTTAATAAGCCTATTTAATAAGCCTATTTATTGAGCCTATTTAATAAGCCTATTTAATAAGCCTATTTATTGAGCCTATTTAATAAGTCTATTTAATAAGCCTATTTAATAAGCCTATTTAATAAGTATTTAATGAGCCTATTTAATACGTCTATTTAATAAGCCTATTTAATAGGCCTATTTAATAAGTCTAAGTTGCTGAAATAAGCCTATTTAATAAGCCTATTTAATAGGCCTATTTAATAAGTCTAAGTTGCAGAAATAAGCCTAATTTAATACGCCTAAGTTGTTGAATAAGGCTATTTAATAAGCCTAAGTTGCTGAATAAACCTATTTAATAAGTCTAAGTTGCTGAAATAAGCCTATTTAATAAGGCTATTTAATAAGCCTAAGTTGCTGAAATAAGCCTATTTAATAAGCCTAAGTTTCTGAACTAAGCCTATTTAAAAAGGTGTATTTAATAAGTCTAAGTTGCTGAAATAAACATATTTAAAAATGCTATTTAATAAGCCTAAGTTGCTGAAATAAACCTGTTTAATAAGGCTATTTAATAAGCATAAGTTGATGAAATAAGCCTATTTTATAAGCCTAAGTTGCTGAAATAAGCGTATTTAATAAGCCTAAGTTGCTAAAATAAGCCTATTTAATGAGGCTATTTAATAAGTCTATTTAATAGGCCTATTTAATACGCCTATTTAATAAGTCAATTTAATAAGCATATTTAATAAGCCTATTTAATAAGCCTATTTATTGAGCCTATTTAATAAGCCTATTTAATAAGTCTATTTAAAATATGCCTATTTAATAAGCCTAATTAATAAGCCTATTTAATAAGCCTATTTATTGAGCCTATTTAATGAGTCTATTTAATAAGCCTGTTTAATAAGCCTATTTAATAAGTATTGAATGAGCCTATTTAATAAGCCTAAGTTGCTGAATAAGCCTATTTAATAAGCCTAAGTTGCTGAAATAAGCCTATTTAATAAGCCTATTTAATAAGCCTAAGTTGCTGAATAAGCCTATTTAATAAGCCTAAGTTGCTGAAATAAACCTGTTTAATAGGGCTATTTAATAAGCATACGTTGCTGAAATAAGCTTATTTAATAAGCCTAAGTTGCTGAAATAAGCCTATTTAAAAAGGCTCTTTAATAAGTCTAAGTTGCTGAAATAAACCTATTTAATGAGGCTATTTAATTAGTCTATTTAATAAGCCTATTTTATAAGCCTATTTAATAAGCCTATTTAATAAGCCTATATAATACGCCTATTTAATAAACATATTTAATAAGTATTTAATGAGCCTATTTAATAAGTCTATTTAATAAGCCTTTTTAATAAGCCTATTTAATAAGTCTATTTAATAAGCCTATTTAATAAGTCTATTTAATAAGTCTATTTAATAAGCCTATTTAATAAGTATTTAATGAGCCTATTTAATAAGCCTATTTATTGAGCCTATTTAATAAGCCTATTTATTGAGCCTATTTAATAAGCCTATTTATTGAGCCTATTTAATAAGCCTATTTATTGAGCCTATTTAATAAGCCGATTTAATAAGTCTATTTAATAGTATTTAATGAGCCTGTTTAATAAGCCTATTTATTGAGCCTATTTAATAAGCCTCTTTAATAAGCCTATTTATTGAGCTTATTTAATAAGCCTATTTAATAAGCCTATTTAATAAGTATTTAATGAGCCTATTTAATAAGTCTATTTAATAAGCCTATTTAATAGGCCTATTTAATAAGTCTAAGTTGCTGAAATAAGCCTATTTAATAAGCCTAAGTTGCTGAATAAGCCTATTTAATAAGCCTAAGTTGCTGAAATAAGCCTATTTAATAAGCCTAAGTTGCTGAAATAAGCCTATTTAATAAGGCTATTTAATAAGCCTAAGTTGCTGAATAAGCCTATTTAATAAGTCTAAGTTGCTGAAATAAGCCTATTTAATAAGGCTATTTAATAAGCCTAAGTTGCTGAATAAGCCTATTTAATAAGGCTATTTAATGAGCCTAAGTCGCTGAAATAAGACTATTTAATAAGAATAAGTTTCTGAACTAAGCCTATTTAAAAAGGTATATCTAATAAGTCTAAGTTGCTGAAATAAATCTATTTAAAAATGCTATTTAATAAGCCTAAGTTGCTGAAATAAACCTGTTTAATAGGGCTATTTAATAAGCATACGTTGCTGAAATAAGCTTATTTAATAAGCCTAAGTTGCTGAAATAAGCCTTTTTAAAAAGGCTATTTAATAAGTCTAAGTTGCTGAAATAAACCTATTTAATAAGCCCAAGTTGCTAAAATAAGCCTATTTAATGAGCCTATTTAATACGTCTTTTTAATAAGCCTATTTAATAGGCCTATTTAATAAGTCTAAGTTGCTGAAATAAGCCTATTTAATAAGCCTAACTTGCTGAATAAGCCTATTTAATAAGCCTAAGTTGCTGAAATAAGCCTATTTAATAAGCCTAAGTTGCTGAAATAAGCCTATTTAATAAGGCTATTTAATAAGCCTAAGTTGCTGAATAAGCCTATTTAATAAGTCTAATTTGCTGAAATAACGCTATTTAATAAGCCTAAGTTGCTTAAATAAGCCTATTTAATAAGCCTAAGTTGCTAAAATAAGCCTATTTAATGAGGCTATTTAATAAGTCTATTTAATAAGCCTATTTAATAAGCCTATTTAATAAGCCTATTTAATACACCTATTTAATAAACCTATTTAATAAGTATTTAATGAGCCTATTTAATAAGTCTATTTAATAAGCCTTTTTAATAAGCCTATTTAATAAACCTATTTAATAAGCCTATTTAATGAGCCTATTTAATAAGCCTATTTATTGAGCCTATTTAATAAGCCTATTCATTGAGCCTATTTATTGAGCCTATTTAATAAGCCTATTTAATAAGTCTATTTAATAAGCCTATTTAATAAGCCTAATTAATAAGCCTATTTAATAAGCCTATTTAATGAGCCTATTTAATGAGTCTATTTAATAAGCCTGTTTATTAAGGCTATTTAACAAGTATTGAATGAGCCTATTTAATAAGCCTAAGTTGCTGAAATAAGCCTATTTAATAAGTCTAAGTTGCTGAAATAAGGCTATTTAATAAGCCTAAGTTGCTGAAATAAGCCTAGTTAATAAGCATAAGTTGCTGAAATAAGGCTAATTAATAAGTCTAAGTTGCTGAAATAAGCCTATTTAATAAGCCTAAGTTGCTGAAATAAGTATATTTAATAAGCATAAGTTGCTGAAATAAGCCTATTTAATAAGTCTAAGTTGCTGAAATAAGGCTATTTAATAAGTCTAAGTTGCTGAAATAAGCCTTTTTAATCAGCGTAAGTTGCTGAAATAAGCCTATTTAATAAGCCCAAGTTGCTGAAATAAGCCTACTTAATAAGGCTATTTAATAAGCCTAAGTTGCTGAAATAAGCCTATTTAATAAGCGTAAGTTGAATAAGGCTATTTAATAAGTCTAAGTTGCTGAAATAAGCCTATTTAATAAGCCCAAGTTGCTGAAATAAGCCTATTTAATAAGCCTAAGTTGCTGAAATAAGCCTATTTAATAGGCCTATCTAATAAGTCTAAGTTGCAGAAATAAGCATATTTCATAAGCATATTTGATGAGCCTAAGTTGCTGAAATGTCTATTTAATAAGTCGTTTTAATAAGTCTAAGTTGTTAAAATAAGCCTATTTAATAAGGCTATTAAATAAGCCTAAGTTGCTGAAATAAGCCTATTTAATAAGGCTATTAATGAGCCTAAGTTGCTGAAATAAGCCTATTTAATAAGCCTAAGTTTCTGAACTAAGCCTATTTTAAAAGGTATATTTAATAAGTCTAAGTTGCTGAAATAAACATATTTAAAAATGCTATTTAATAAGCCTAAGTTGCTGAAATAAGCCTGTTTAATAAGGCTATTTAATAAGCATAAGTTGATGAAATAAGCCTATTTTATAAGCCTAAGTTGCTAAAATAAGCCTATTTAATGAGGCTATTTAATAAGTCTATTTAATAAGCCTATTTAATCTGCCTATTTAATAAGTCTATTTAATAAGCATATTTAATAAGCCTATTTAATGAGCCTATTTATTGAGCCTATTTAATAAGCCTATTAAATAAGCCTATTTAATAAGCCTATTTATTGAGCCTATTTAATATGCCTATTTAATAAGTCGATTTAATAAGCCTATTTAATAAGCCTAATTAATATCCTATTTAATAAGCCTATTTATTGAGCCTATTTAATGAGTCTATTTAATAAGCCTGTTTAATAAGCCTATTAAATAAGTATTGAATTAGCCTATTTAATAAGCCTAAGTTGCTGAATAAGCCTATTTAATAAGCCTAAGTTGCTGAAATAAGCCTATTTAATAAGCCTATTTAATAAGCCTAAGTTGCTGAATAAGCCTATTTAATAAGCCTAAGTTGCTGAAATAAGGCTATTTAATAAGTCTAAGTTGCTGAAATAAGCCTATTTAATAAGCCTAAGTTGCTGAAATAAGTATATTTAATAAGCATAAGTTGCTGAAATAAGCCTATTTAATAAGTCTAATTTGCTGAAATAAGGCTATTTAATAAGTCTAAGTTGCTGAAATAAGCCTTTTTAATCAGCGTAAGTTGCTGAAATAAGCCTATTTAATAAGCCAAAGTTGCTGAAATATGCCTACTTAATTAGGCTATTTAATAAGTCTAAGTTGCTGAAATAAGCCTATTTAATAAGCCTATTTAACAAGCCTATTTAATAGGCCTATTTCATAAGTCTAAGTTGATGAAATAAGCCTATTTAATAAGCCTATTTAATAGGCCTATTTAATAAGTCTAAGTTGCTGAAATAAGCCTATTTAATAAGCCTAAGTTGCTGAATGAGCCTATTTAATAAGCCTAAGTTGCTGAAATAAGCCTACTTAATGAGCCTAAGTTGCTGAATAAGCCTATTTAATAAGCCTAAGTTGCTGAATAAACCTATTTAATAAGTCTAAGTTGCTGAAATAAGCCTAATTAATAAGGCTATTTAATAAGCCTAAGTTGCTGAATAAGCCTATTTAATAAGTCTAAGTTGCTGAAATAAGGCTATTTAATAAGCCTAAGTTGATGAAATAAGGCTATTTAATAAGTTTAAGTTGCTGAAATAAGCCTGTTTAATAAGCCTAAGTTGCTGAAATAAGCCTATTTAGTAAGGCTATTTAATGAGCCTAAGTTGCTGAAATAAGCCTATTTAATAAGCCTAAGTTTCTGAACTAAGCCTATTTAATAAGCCTATTTAATAAGTCTAAGTTGCTGAAATAAACCTATTAAATAAGCCTAAGTTGCTAAAATAAGCCTATTTAATTAGGCTATTTAATAAGTCTATTTAATAAGTCTATTTAATAAGCCTTTTTAATAAGCCTATTTAATAAGTCTATTTAATAAGCCTATTTAATAAGTCTATTTAATAAGTCTATTTAATAAGCCTATTTAATAAGTATTTAATGAGCCTATTTAATAAGCCTATTTATTGAGCCTATTTAATAAGCCTATTTATTGAGCCTATTTAATAAGCCTATTTATTGAGCCTATTTAATAAGCCTATTTATTGAGCCTATTTAATAAGCCTATTTAATAAGTCTATTTAATAAGCCTATTTAATAAGCCTATTTAATAAGCCTATTTATTGAGACTATTTAATAAGCCTATTTAATAAGCCTATTTATTGAGCCTATTTAATAAGTCTATTTAATAAGCCTATTTAATAAGCCTATTTAATAAGTATTTAATGAGCCTATTTAATAAGTCTATTTAATAAGCCTATTTAATAGGCCTATTTAATAAGTCTAAGTTGCTGAAATAAGCCTATTTAATAAGCCTATTTAATAGGCCTATTTAATAAGTCTAAGTTGCAGAAATAAGCCTATTTAATACGCCTAAGTTGTTGAATAAGGCTATTTAATAAGCCTAAGTTGCTGAATAAACCTATTTAATAAGTCTAAGTTGCTGAAATAATCCTATTTAATAAGGCTATTTAATAAGCCTAAGTTGCTGAAATAAGCCTATTTAATAAGGCTATTTAATGAGCCTAAGTTGCTGAAATAAGCCTATTTAATAAGCCTAAGTTTCTGAACTAAGCCTATTTAAAAAGGTGTATTTAATAAGTCTAAGTTGCTGAAATAAACATATTTAAAAATGCTATTTAATAAGCCTAAGTTGCTGAAATAAACCTGTTTAATAAGGCTATTTAATAAGCATAAGTTGATGAAATAAGCCTATTTTATAAGCCTAAGTTGCTGAAATAAGCCTATTTAATAAGCCTAAGTTGCTAAAATAAGCCTATTTAATGAGGCTATTTAATAAGTCTATTTAATAGGCCTATTTAATACGCCTATTTAATAAGTCTATTTAATAAGCATATTTAATAAGCCTATTTAATAAGCCTATTTATTGAGCCTATTTAATAAGCCTATTTAATAAGCCTATTTAATAAGCCTATTTAATAAGCCTATTTATTGAGCCTATTTAATAAGCCTATTTAATAAGTCTATTTAATATGCCTATTTAATAAGCCTAATTAATAAGCCTATTTAATAAGCCTATTTATTGAGCCTATTTAATGAGTCTATTTAATAAGCCTGTTTAATAAGCCTATTTAATAAGTATTGAATGAGCCTATTTAATAAGCCTAAGTTGCTGAATAAGCCTATTTAATAAGCCTAAGTTGCTGAAATAAGCCTATTTAATAAGCCTATTTAATAAGCCTAAGTTGCTGAATAAGCCTATTTAATAAGCCTAAGTTGCTGAAATAAACCTGTTTAATAGGGCTATTTAATAAGCATAAGTTGCTGAAATAAGCTTATTTAATAAGCCTAAGTTGCTGAAATAAGCCTATTTAAAAAGGCTCTTTAATAAGTCTAAGTTGCTGAAATAAACCTATTTAATAAGCCTAAGTTGCTAAAATAAGCCTATTTAATGAGGCTATTTAATTAGTCTATTTAATAAGCCTATTTTATAAGCCTATTTAATAAGCCTATTTAATAAGCCTATTTAATACGCCTATTTAATAAACATATTTAATACGTATTTAATGAGCCTATTTAATAAGTCTATTTAATAAGCCTTTTTAATAAGCCTCTTTAATAAGTCTATTTAATAAGCCTATTTAATAAGTCTATTTAATAAGTCTATTTAATAAGCCTATTTAATAAGTATTTAATGAGCCTATTTAATAAGCCTATTTATTGAGCATATTTAATAAGCCTATTTATTGAGCCTATTTAATAAGCCTATTTATTGAGCCTATTTAATAAGCCTATTTATTGAGCCTATTTAATAAGCCGATTTAATAAGTCTATTTAATAAGTATTTAATGAGCCTGTTTAATAAGCCTATTTATTGAGCCTATTTAATAAGCCTCTTTAATAAGCCTATTTATTGAGCTTATTTAATAAGTCTATTTAATAAGCCTATTTAATAGGCCTATTTAATAAGTCTAAGTTGCTGAAATAAGCCTATTTAATAAGCCTAAGTTGCTGAATAAGCCTATTTAATAAGCCTAAGTTGCTGAAATAAGCCTATTTAATAAGCCTAAGTTGCTGAAATAAGCATATTTAATAAGGCTATTTAATAAGCCTAAGTTGCTGAATAAGCCTATTTAATAAGTCTAAGTTGCTGAAATAAGCCTATTTAATAAGGCTATTTAATAAGCCTAAGTTGCTGAATAAGCCTATTTAATAAGGCTATTTAATGAGCCTAAGTTGCTGAAATAAGACTATTTAATAAGCCTAAGTTTCTGAACTAAGCCTATTTAAAAAGGTATATCTAATAAGTCTAAGTTGCTGAAATAAATCTATTTAAAAATGCTATTTAATAAGCCTAAGTTGCTGAAATAAACCTGTTTAATAGGGCTATTTAATAAGCATAAGTTGCTGAAATAAGCTTATTTAATAAGCCTAAGTTGCTGAAATAAGCCTTTTTAAAAAGGCTATTTAATAAGTCTAAGTTGCTGAAATAAACCTATTTAATAAGCCTAAGTTGCTAAAATAAGCCTATTTAATGAGCCTATTTAATACGTCTTTTTAATAAGCCTATTTAATAGGCCTATTTAATAAGTCTAAGTTGCTGAAATAAGCCTATTTAATAAGCCTAAGTTGCTGAATAAGCCTATTTAATAAGCCTAAGTTGCTGAAATAAGCCTATTTAATAAGCCTAAGTTGCTGAAATAAGCCTATTTAATAAGGCTATTTTATAAGCCTAAGTTGCTGAATAAGCCTATTTAATAAGTCTAAGTTGCTGAAATAACGCTATTTAATAAGCCTAAGTTGCTGAAATAAGCATATTTAATAAGGCTATTTAATAAGCCTAAGTTGCTGAATAAGCCTATTTAATAAGTCTAAGTTGCTGAAATAAGCCTATTTAATAAGGCTATTTAATAAGCCTAAGTTGCTGAATAAGCCTATTTAATAAGGCTATTTAATGAGCCTAAGTTGCTGAAATAAGACTATTTAATAAGCCTAAGTTTCTGAACTAAGCCTATTTAAAAAGGTATATCTAATAAGTCTAAGTTGCTGAAATAAATCTATTTAAAAATGCTATTTAATAAGCCTAAGTTGCTGAAATAAACCTGTTTAATAGGGCTATTTAATAAGCATAAGTTGCTGAAATAAGCTTATTTAATAAGCCTAAGTTGCTGAAATAAGCCTTTTTAAAAAGGCTATTTAATAAGTCTAAGTTGCTGAAATAAACCTATTTAATAAGCCTAAGTTGCTAAAATAAGCCTATTTAATGAGCCTATTTAATACGTCTTTTTAATAAGCCTATTTAATAGGCCTATTTAATAAGTCTAAGTTGCTGAAATAAGCCTATTTAATAAGCCTAAGTTGCTGAATAAGCCTATTTAATAAGCCTAAGTTGCTGAAATAAGCCTATTTAATAAGCCTAAGTTGCTGAAATAAGCCTATTTAATAAGGCTATTTTATAAGCCTAAGTTGCTGAATAAGCCTATTTAATAAGTCTAAGTTGCTGAAATAACGCTATTTAATAAGCCTAAGTTGCTGAAATAAGCCTATTTAATAAGCCTAAGTTGCTAAAATAAGCCTATTTAATGAGGCTATTTAATAAGTCTATTTAATAAGCCTATTTAATAAGCCTATTTAATAAGCCTATTTAATACGCCTATTTAATAAACCTATTTAATAAGTATTTAATGAGCCTATTTAATAAGTCTATTTAATAAGCCTTTTTAATAAGCCTATTTAATAAACCTATTTAATACGCCTATTTAATGAGCCTATTTAATAAGCCTATTTATTGAGCCTATTTAATAAGCCTATTCATTGAGCCTATTTATTGAGCCTATTTAATAAGCCTATTTAATGAGTCTATTTAATAAGCCTATTTAATAAGCCTAATTAATAAGCCTATTTAATAAGCCTATTTAATGAGCCTATTTAATGAGTCTATTTAATAAGCCTGTTTAATAAGGCTATTTAACAAGTATTGAATGAGCCTATTTAATAAGCCTAAGTTGCTGAAATAAGCCTATTTAATAAGTCTAAGTTGCTGAAATAAGGCTATTTAATAAGCCTAAGTTGCTGAAATAAGCCTATTTAATAAGCATAAGTTGCTGAAATAAGGCTATTTAATAAGTCTAAGTTGCTGAAATAAGCCTATTTAATAAGCCTAAGTTGCTGAAATAAGTATATTTAATAAGCATAAGTTGCTGAAATAAGCCTATTTAATAAGTCTAAGTTGCTGAAATAAGGCTATTTAATAAGTCTAAGTTGCTGAAATAAGCCTTTTTAATCAGCGTAAGTTGCTGAAATAAGCCTATTTAATAAGCCCAAGTTGCTGAAATAAGCCTACTTAATAAGGCTATTTAATAAGCATAAGTTGCTGAAATAAGCCTATTTAATAAGTATTTAATGAGCCTATTTAATAAGTCTATTTAATAAGCCTATTTAATAGGCCTATTTAATAAGTCTAAGTAGCTGAAATAAGCCTATTTAATAAGCCTATTTAACAGGCCTATTTAATAAGTCTAAGTTGCTGAAATAAGCCTTTCTAATAAGTCTAAGTTGCTGAAATAAACCTATTAAATAAGCCTAAGTTGCTAAAATAAGCCTATTTAATTAGGCTATTTAATAAGTCTATTTAATAAGTCTATTTAATAAGCCTTTTTAATAAGCCTATTTAATAAGTCTATTTAATAAGCCTATTTAATAAGTCTATTTAATAAGTCTATTTAATAAGTCTATTTAATAAGCCTATTTAATAAGCCTATTTAATAAGCCTATTTATTGAGCCTATTTAATAAGCCTATTTAATAAGCCTATTTATTGAGCCTATTTAATAAGTCTATTTAATAAGCCTATTTAATAAGCCTATTTAATAAGTATTTAATGAGCCTATTTAATAAGTCTATTTAATAAGCCTATTTAATAGGCCTATTTAATAAGTCTAAGTTGCTGAAATAAGCCTATTTAATAAGCCTATTTAATAGGCCTATTTAATAAGTCTAAGTTGCAGAAATAAGCCTATTTAATACGCCTAAGTTGTTGAATAAGGCTATTTAATAAGCCTAAGTTGCTGAATAAACCTATTTAATAAGTCTAAGTTGCTGAAATAATCCTATTTAATAAGGCTATTTAATACGCCTAAGTTGCTGAAATAAGCCTATTTAATAAGGCTATTTAATGAGCGTAAGTTGCTGAAATAAGCCTATTTAATAAGCCTAAGTTTCTGAACTAAGCCTATTTAAAAAGGTGTATTTAATAAGTCTAAGTTGCTGAAATAAACATATTTAAAAATGCTATTTAATAAGCCTAAGTTGCTGAAATAAACCTGTTTAATAAGGCTATTTATTGAGCCTATTTAATAAGCCTATTCATTGAGCCTATTTATTGAGCCTATTTAATAAGCCTATTTAATGAGTCTATTTAATAAGCCTATTTAATAAGCCTAATTAATAAGCCTATTTAATAAGCCTATTTAATGAGCCTATTTAATGAGTCTATTTAATAAGCCTGTTTAATAAGGCTATTTAACAAGTATTGAATGAGCCTATTTAATAAGCCTAAGTTGCTGAAATAAGCCTATTTAATAAGTCTAAGTTGCTGAAATAAGGCTATTTAATAAGCCTAAGTTGCTGAAATAAGCCTATTTAATAAGCATAAGTTGCTGAAATAAGCCTATTTAATAAGCCTAAGTTGCTGAAATAAGTATATTTAATAAGCATAAGTTGCTGAAATAAGCCTATTTAATAAGTCTAAGTTGCTGAAATAAGGCTATTTAATAAGTCTAAGTTGCTGAAATAAGCCTTTTTAATCAGCGTAAGTTGCTGAAATAAGCCTATTTAATAAGCCCAAGTTGCTGAAATAAGCCTACTTAATAAGGCTATTTAATAAGCCTAAGTTGCTGAAATAAGCCTATTTAATAAGCGTAAGTTGCTGTAATAAAGCTATTTAATAAGTCTAAGTTGCTGAAATAAGCCTATTTAATAAGCCCAAGTTGCTGAAATAAGCCTATTTAATAAGCCTAAGTTGCTGAAATAAGCCTATTTAATAGGCCTATCTAATAAGTCTAAGTTGCTGAAATAAGCCTATTTAATAAGGCTATTTAATGAGCCTAAGTTGCTGAAATAAGCCTATTTAATAAGCCTAAGTTTCTGAACTAAGCCTATTTAAAAAGGTATATTTAATAAGTCTAAGTTGCTGAAATAAACATATTTAAAAATGCTATTTAATAAGCCTAAGTTGCTGAAATAAGCCTGTTTAATGAGGCTATTTAATAAGTCTATTTAATAAGCCTATTTAATAAGCCTATTGAATAAGCCTATTTAATACGCCTATTTAATAAACCTATTTAATGAGCCTATTTAATAAGTCTATTTAATAAGTCTATTTAATAAGCCTATTTAATAAGCCTATTGAATAAGCCTATTTAATACGCCTATTTAATAAACCTATTTATTGAGCCTATTTAATAAGCCTATTTAATAAGTCTATTTAATAAGCCTAAGTTGCTAAAATAAGCCTATTTAATGAGGCTATTTAATAAGTCTATTTAATAAGCCTATTTAATAAGCCTATTGAATAAGCCTATTTAATACGCCTATTTAATAAACCTATTTAATGAGCCTATTTAATAAGTCTATTTAATAAGCCTTTTTAATAAGCCTATTTAATTAGCCTATTTAATAAGCCTATTTATTGAGCCTATTTAATAAGCCTATTCATTGAGCCTATTTAATAAGCGTATTTATTGAGCCTATTTAATAAGCCTATTTAATAAGTCTATTTAATAAGCCTATTTAATAAGCCTAATTAATAAGCCTATTTAATAAGCCTATTTAATGAGCCTATTTAATGAGTTTATTTTTTTTATAAGCCTGTTTAATAAGCCTATTTAACAAGTATTGAATGAGCCTATTTAATAAGCCTAAGTTGCTGAAATAAGCCTATTTAATAAGTCTAAGTTGCTGAAATAAGGCTCTTTAATAAGCCTAAGTTGCTGAAATAAGCCTATTTAATAAGCATAAGTTGCTGAAATAAGGCTATTTAATAAGTCTAAGTTGCTGAAATAAGCCTATTTAATAAGCCTAAGTTGCTGAAATAAGTATATTTAATAAGCATAAGTTGCTGAAATAAGCCTATTTAATAAGTCTCAGTTGCTGAAATAAGGCTATTTAATAAGTCTAAGTTGCTGAAATAAGCCTATTTAATAAGCCCAAGTTGCTGAAATAAGCCTATTTAATAAGCCTAAGTTGCTGAAATAAGCCTTTTTAATCAGCGTAAGTTGCTGAAATAAGCCTATTTAATAAGCCCAAGTTGCTGAAATAAGCCTACTTAATAAGGCTATTTAATAAGCCTAAGTTGCTGAAATATGCCTATTTAATAAGCGTAAGTTGCTGAAATAAGGCTATTTAATAAGTCTAAGTTGCTGAAATAAGCCTATTTAATAAGCCCAAGTTGCTGAAATAAGCCTATTTAATAAGCCTAAGTTGCTGAAATAAGCCTATTTAATAGGCCTATCTAATAAGTCTAAGTTGCAGAAATAAGCATATTTCATAAGCATATTTGATGAGCCTAAGTTGCTGAAATGTCTATTTAATAAGTCGTTTTAATAAGTCTAAGTTGCTAAAATAAGCCTATTTAATAAGGCTATTTAATAAGCCTAAGTTGCTGAAATAAGCCTATTTAATAAGGCTATTTAATGAGCCTAAGTTGCTGAAATAAGCCTATTTAATAAGCCTTTTTAATCAGCGTAAGTTGCTGAAATAAGCCTATTTAATAAGCCAAAGTTGCTGAAATAAGCCTACTTAATTAGGCTATTTAATAAGCCTAAGTTGCTGAAATAAGCCTATTTAATAAGCCTATTTTACAAGCCTATTTAATATGCCTATTTAATACGCCTATTTAATAAACATATTTAATAAGTATTTAATGAGCCTATTTAATAAGTCTATTTAATAAGCCTTTTTAATAAGCCTATTTAATAAGTCTATTTAATAAGCCTATTTAATAAGTCTATTTGATAAGTCTATTTAAAAAGCCTATTTAATAAGTATTTAATGAGCCTATTTAATATGCCTATTTATTGAGCCTATTTAATAAGCCTATTTATTGAGCCTATTTAATAAGCCTATTTATTGAGCCTATTTAATAAGCCTATTTAATAAGTCGATTTAATAAGCCTATTTAATAAGCCTAATTAATAAGCCTATTTAATAAGTCTATTTAATAAGCCTATTTAATAAGCCTAATTAATAAGCCTATTTAATAAGCCTATTTATTGAGCCTATTTAATGAGTCTATTTAATAAGCCTGTTTAATAAGCCTATTTAATAAGTATTGAATGAGCCTATTTAATAAGCCTAAGTTGCTGAATAAGCCTATTTAATAAGCCTAAGTTGCTGAAATAAGCCTATTTAATAAGCCTATTTAAAAAGCCTAAGTTGCTGAATAAGCCTATTTAATAAGCCTAAGTTGCTGAAATAAGCCTATTTAATAAGTCTAAGTTGCTGAAATAAGGCTATTTAATAAGCCTAAGTTGCTGAAATAAGCCTATTTAATAAGCCTAAGTTGCTGAAATAAGGCTATTTAATAAGTCTTAGTTGCTGAAATAAGCCTATTTAATAAGCCTAAGTTGCTGAAATAAGTATATTTAATAAGCATAAGTTGCTGATATAAGCCTATTTAATAAGTCTAATTTGCTGAAATAAGGCTATTTAATAAGTCTAAGTTGCTGAAATAAGCCTTTTTAATCAGTGTAAGTTGTTGAAATAAGCCTATTTAATAAGCCAAAGTTGCTGAAATAAGCCTACTTAATTAGGCTATTTAATAAGCCTAAGTTGCTGAAATAAGCCTATTTAATAAGCCGATTTAACAAGCCTATTTAATAGGCCTATTTAATACGCCTATTTAACAAACATATTTAATAAGTATTTAATGAGCCTATTTAATAAGTCTATTTAATAAGCCTTTTTAATAAGCCTATTTAATAAGTCTATTTAATAAGCCTATTTAATAAGTCTATTTAAAAAGCCTATTTAATTTAATGAGCCTATTTAATATGCCTATTTATTGAGCCTATTTAATAAGCCTATTTATTGAGCCTATTTAATAAGCCTATTTATTGAGCCTATTTAATAAGCCTATTTAATAAGTCTATTTAATAAGCCTAAGTTGCTAAAATAAGCCTATTTAATGAGGCTATTTAATAAGTCTATTTAATAAGCCTATTTAATAAGCCTATTTAATACGCCTATTTAATAAACCTATTTAATAAGTATTTAATGAGCCTATTTAATAAGTCTATTTAATAAGCCTTTTTAATAAGCCTATTTAATTAGCCTATTTAATAAGCCTATTTATTGAGCCTATTTAATAAGCCTATTCATTGAGCCTATTTAATAAGCCTATTTAATAAGTCTATTTAATAAGCCTTTTTAATAAGCCTATTTAATTAGCCTATTTAATAAGCCTATTTATTGAGCCTATTTAATAAGCATATTCATTGAGCCTATTTAATAAGCCTATTTATTGAGCCTATTTAATAAGCCTATTTAATAAGTCTATTTAATAAGCCTATTTAATAAGCCTATTTATTGAGCCTATTTAATAAGCCTATTTATTGAGCCTATTTAATAAGCCTATTTAATAAGTCTATTTAATAAGCCTAAGTTGCTAAAATAAGCCTATTTAATGAGGCTATTTAATAAGTCTATTTAATAAGCCTATTTAATAAGCCTATTTAATAAGCCTATTTAATACGCCTATTTAATAAACCTATATAATAAGTATTTAATGAGCCTATTTAATAAGTCTATTTAATAAGCCTTTTTAATAAGCCTATTTAATTAGCCTATTTAATAAGCCTATTTATTGAGCCTATTTAATAAGCCTATTCATTGAGCCTATTTAATAAGCCTATTTAACAAGTATTGAATGAGCCTATTTAATAAGCCTAAGTTGCTGAAATAAGCCTATTTAATAAGTCTAATTTGCTGAAATAAGGCTCTTTAATAAGCCTAAGTTGCTGAAATAAGCCTATTTAATAAGCATAAGTTGCTGAAATAAGGCTATTTAATAAGTCTAAGTTGCTGAAATAAGCCTATTTAATAAGCCTAAGTTGCTGAAATAAGTATATTTAATAAGCATAAGTTGCTGAAATAAGCCTATTTAATAAGTCTAAGTTGCTGAAATAAGGCTATTTAATAAGTCTAAGTTGCTGAAATAAGCCTATTTAATAAGCCCAAGTTGCTGAAATAAGCCTATTTAATAAGCCTAAGTTGCTAAAATAAGCCTATTTAATGAGGCTATTTAATAAGTCTATTTAATAAGCCTATTTAATAAGCCTATTTAATAAGCCTATTTAATGCGCCTATTTAATAAACCTATTTAATAAGTATTTAATGAGCCTATTTAATAAGTCTATTTAATAAGCCTATTTAATAAGCCTATTTATTGAGCCTATTTAATAAGCCTATTTAATAAGTCGATTTAATAAGCCTATTTAATAAGCCTAATTAATAAGCCTATTTAATAAGTCTATTTAATAAGCCTATTTAATAAGCCTAATTAATAAGCCTATTTAATAAGCCTATTTATTGAGCCTATTTAATGAGTCTATTTAATAAGCCTGTTTAATAAGCCTATTTAATAAGTATTGAATGAGCCTATTTAATAAGCCTAAGTTGCTGAATAAGCCTATTTAATAAGCCTAAGTTGCTGAAATAAGCCTATTTAATAAGCCTATTTAAAAAGCCTAAGTTGCTGAATAAGCCTATTTAATAAGCCTAAGTTGCTGAAATAAGCCTATTTAATAAGTCTAAGTTGCTGAAATAAGGCTATTTAATAAGCCTAAGTTGCTGAAATAAGCCTATTTAATAAGCCTAAGTTGCTGAAATAAGGCTATTTAATAAGTCTTAGTTGCTGAAATAAGCCTATTTAATAAGCCTAAGTTGCTGAAATAAGTATATTTAATAAGCATAAGTTGCTGATATAAGCCTATTTAATAAGTCTAATTTGCTGAAATAAGGCTATTTAATAAGTCTAAGTTGCTGAAATAAGCCTTTTTAATCAGTGTAAGTTGTTGAAATAAGCCTATTTAATAAGCCAAAGTTGCTGAAATAAGCCTACTTAATTAGGCTATTTAATAAGCCTAAGTTGCTGAAATAAGCCTATTTAATAAGCCGATTTAACAAGCCTATTTAATAGGCCTATTTAATACGCCTATTTAACAAACATATTTAATAAGTATTTAATGAGCCTATTTAATAAGTCTATTTAATAAGCCTTTTTAATAAGCCTATTTAATAAATCTATTTAATAAGCCTATTTAATAAGTCTATTTAAAAAGCCTATTTAATTTAATGAGCCTATTTAATATGCCTATTTATTGAGCCTATTTAATAAGCCTATTTATTGAGCCTATTTAATAAGCCTATTTATTGAGCCTATTTAATAAGCCTATTTAATAAGTCTATTTAATAAGCCTAAGTTGCTAAAATAAGCCTATTTAATGAGGCTATTTAATAAGTCTATTTAATAAGCCTATTTAATAAGCCTATTTAATACGCCTATTTAATAAACCTATTTAATAAGTATTTAATGAGCCTATTTAATAAGTCTATTTAATAAGCCTTTTTAATAAGCCTATTTAATTAGCCTATTTAATAAGCCTATTTATTGAGCCTATTTAATAAGCCTATTCATTGAGCCTATTTAATAAGCCTATTTAATAAGTCTATTTAATAAGCCTTTTTAATAAGCCTATTTAATTAGCCTATTTAATAAGCCTATTTATTGAGCCTATTTAATAAGCATATTCATTGAGCCTATTTAATAAGCCTATTTATTGAGCCTATTTAATAAGCCTATTTAATAAGTCTATTTAATAAGCCTATTTAATAAGCCTATTTATTGAGCCTATTTAATAAGCCTATTTATTGAGCCTATTTAATAAGCCTATTTAATAAGTCTATTTAATAAGCCTAAGTTGCTAAAATAAGCCTATTTAATGAGGCTATTTAATAAGTCTATTTAATAAGCCTATTTAATAAGCCTATTTAATAAGCCTATTTAATACGCCTATTTAATAAACCTATATAATAAGTATTTAATGAGCCTATTTAATAAGTTTATTTAATAAGCCTTTTTAATAAGCCTATTTAATTAGCCTATTTAATAAGCCTATTTATTGAGCCTATTTAATAAGCCTATTCATTGAGCCTATTTAATAAGCCTATTTAACAAGTATTGAATGAGCCTATTTAATAAGCCTAAGTTGCTGAAATAAGCCTATTTAATAAGTCTAATTTGCTGAAATAAGGCTCTTTAATAAGCCTAAGTTGCTGAAATAAGCCTATTTAATAAGCATAAGTTGCTGAAATAAGGCTATTTAATAAGTCTAAGTTGCTGAAATAAGCCTATTTAATAAGCCTAAGTTGCTGAAATAAGTATATTTAATAAGCATAAGTTGCTGAAATAAGCCTATTTAATAAGTCTAAGTTGCTGAAATAAGGCTATTTAATAAGTCTAAGTTGCTGAAATAAGCCTATTTAATAAGCCCAAGTTGCTGAAATAAGCCTATTTAATAAGCCTAAGTTGCTAAAATAAGCCTATTTAATGAGGCTATTTAATAAGTCTATTTAATAAGCCTATTTAATAAGCCTATTTAATAAGCCTATTTAATGCGCCTATTTAATAAACCTATTTAATAAGTATTTAATGAGCCTATTTAATAAGTCTATTTAATAAGCCTTTTTAATAAGCCTATTTAATTAGCCTATTTAATAAGCCTATTTATTGAGCCTATTTAATAAGCCTATTCATTGAGCCTATTTAATAAGCCTATTTATTGAGCCTATTTAATAAGCCTATTTAATAAGTCTATTTAATAAGCCTATTTAATAAGCCTAATTAATAAGCCTATTTAATAAGCCTATTTAATGAGCCTATTTAATGAGTTTATTTTTTTTATAAGCCTGTTTAATAAGCCTATTTAACAAGTATTGAATGAGCCTATTTAATAAGCCTAAGTTGCTGAAATTAGCCTATTTAATAAGTCTAAGTTGCTGAAATAAGGCTCTTTAATAAGCCTAAGTTGCTGAAATAAGCCTATTTAATAAGCATAAGTTGCTGAAATAAGGCTATTTAATAAGTCTAAGTTGCTGAAATAAGCCTATTTAATAAGCCTAAGTTGCTGAAATAAGTATATTTAATAAGCATAAGTTGCTGAAATAAGCCTATTTAATAAGTCTAAGTTGCTGAAATAAGGCTATTTAATAAGTCTAAGTTGCTGAAATAAGCCAATTTGATAAGCCCAAGTTGCTGAAATAAGCCTATTTAATAAGCCTAAGTTGCTGAAATAAGCCTTTTTAATCAGCGTAAGTTGCTGAAATAAGCCTATTTAATAAGCCCAAGTTGCTGAAATAAGCCTACTTAACAAGGCTATTTAATAAGCCTAAGTTGCTGAAATAAGCCTATTTAATAAGCGTAAGTTGCTGAAATAAGGCTATTTAATAAGTCTAAGTTGCTGAAATAAGCCTATTTAATAAGCCCAAGTTGCTGAAATAAGCCTATTTAATAAGCCTAAGTTGCTGAAATAAGCCTATTTAATAGGCCTATCTAATAAGTCTAAGTTGCAGAAATAAGCATATTTCATAAGCATATTTGATGAGCCTAAGTTGCTGAAATGTCTATTTAATAAGTCTTTTTAATAAGTCTAAGTTGCTAAAATAAGCCTATTTAATAAGGCTATTTAATAAGCCTAAGTTGCTGAAATAAGCCTATTTAATAAGGCTATTTAATGAGCCTAAGTTGCTGAAATAAGCCTATTTAATAAGCCTAAGTTTCTGAACTAAGACTATTTAAAAAGGTATATTTAATAAGTCTAAGTTGCTGAAATAAACATATTTAAAAATGCTATTTAATAAGCCTAAGTTGCTGAAATAAACCTGTTTAATAAGGCTATTTAATAAGCATAAGTTGATGAAATAAGCCTATTTTATAAGCCTAAGTTGCTAAAATAAGCCTATTTAATGAGGCTATTTAATAAGTCTATTTAATAAGCCTATTTAATACGCCTATTTAATAAGTCTATTTAATAAGCATATTTAATAAGCCTATTTAATAAGCCTATTTATTGAGCCTATTTAATATGCCTATTTAATAAGCCTATTTAATAAGCCTATTTAATAAGTCTATTTAATAAGCCTATTTAATAAGCCTAATTAATAAGCCTATTTAATAAGCCTATTTATTGAGCCTATTTAATAAGTCTATTTAATAAGCCTGTTTAATAAGCCTATTTAATAAGTATTGAATGAGCCTATTTAATAAGCCTAAGTTGCTGAATAAGCCTATTTAATAAGCCTAAGTTGCTGAAATAAGCCTATTTAATAAGCCTATTTAATAAGCCTAAGTTGCTGAATAAGCCTATTTAATAAGCCTAAGTTGCTGAAATAAGCCTATTTAATAAGTCTAAGTTGCTGAAATAAGGCGATTTAATAAGCCTAAGTTGCTGAAATAAGCCTATTTAATAAGCCTAAGTTGCTGAAATAAGGCTATTTAATAAGTCTAAGTTGCTGAAATAAGCCTATTTAATAAGCCTAAGTTGCTGAAATAAGTATATTTAATAAGCATAAGTTGCTGAAATAAGCCTATTTAATAAGTCTAATTTGCTGAAATAAGGCTATTTAATAAGTCTAAGTTGCTGAAATAAGCCTTTTTAATCAGCGTAAGTTGCTGAAATAAGCCTATTTAATAAGCCAAAGTTGCTGAAATAAGCCTACTTAATTAGGCTATTTAATAAGCCTAAGTTGCTGAAATAAACCTATTTAATAAGCTTATTTAACAAGCCTATTTAATAGGCCTATTTAATAAGTCTAAGTTGATGAAATAAGCCTATTTAATAAGCCTATTTAATAGGCCTATTTAATAAGTCTAAGTTGCTGAAATAAGCCTATTTAATAAGCCTAAGTTGCTGAATGAGCCTATTTAAAAAGCCTAAGTTGCTGAAATAAGCCTATTTAATGAGCCTAAGTTGCTGAATAAGCCTATTTAATAAGCCTAAGTTGCTGAATAAACCTATTTAATAAGTCTAAGTTGCTGAAATAAGCCTATTTAATAAGGCTATTTAATAAGCCTAAGTTGCTGAATAAGCCTATTTAATAAGTCTAAGTTGCTGAAATAAGGCTATTTAATAAGCCTAGGTTGATGAAATAAGGCTATTTAATAAGTTTAAGTTGCTGAAATAAGCCTATTTAATAAGCCTAAGTTGCTGAAATAAGCCTATTTAGTAAGGCTATTTAATGAGCCTAAGTTGCTGAAATAAGCCTATTTAATAAGCCTAAGTTTCTGAACTAAGCCTATTTAATAAGCCTATTTAATAAGTCTAAGTTGCTGAAATAAACCTATTTAAAATGCTATTTAATAAGCCTAAGTTGCTGAAATAAACCTGTTTAATAAGGCTATTTAATAAGCATAAGTTGCTGAAATAAGCTTATTTAATAAGCCTAAGTTGCTGAAATAAGCCTATTTAATAAGGCTATTTAATAAGTCTAAGTTGCTGAAATAAACCTATTTAATAAGCCTAAGTTGCTAAAATAAGCCTATTTAATTAGGCTACTTAATAAGTCTATTTAATAAGCCTATTTAATAAGCCTATTTAATAAGCCTATTTAATAAGCCTATTTAATACGCCTATTTAATAAACATATTTAATAAGTATTTAATGAGCCTATTTAATAAGTCTATTTAATAAGCCTTTTTAATAAGCCTATTTAATAAGTCTATTTAATAAGCCTATTTAATAAGTCTATTTAATAAGTCTATTTAATAAGCCTATTTAATAAGTATTTAATGAGCCTATTTAATAAGCCTATTTATTGAGCCTATTTAATAAGCCTATTTATTGAGCCTATTTAATAAGACTATTTATTGAGCCTATTTAATAAGCCTATTTATTGAGCCTATTTAATAAGACTATTTAATAAGTCTATTTAAAAAGCCTATTTAATAAGCCTATTTAATAAGCCTATTTATTGAGCCTATTTAATAAGTCTATTTAATAAGCCTATTTAATAAGCCTAAGTTGCTAAAATAAGCCTTTTTAATGAGGCTATTTAATAAGTCTATTTAATAAGCCTATTTAATAAGCCTGTTTAATAAGCCTATTTAATACGCCTATTTAATAAACCTATTTAATAAGTATTTAATGAGCCTATTTAATAAGTCTATTTAATACGCCTTTTTAATAAGCCTATTTAATAAACCTATTTAATAAGCCTATTTAATAAGTCTATTTAATAAGTCTATTTGTTAAGCCTATTTAATAAGTATTTAATGAGCCTATTTAATAAGCCTATTTATTGAGCCTATTTAATAAGCCTATTCATTGAGCCTATTTAATAAGCCTATTTATTGAGCCTATTTAATAAGCCTATTTATTAAGTCTATTTAATAAGCCTATTTAATAAGCCTAATTAATAAGCCTATTTAATAAGCCTATTTAATGAGCCTATTTAATGAGTCTATTTAATAAGCCTGTTTAATAAGCCTATTTAACAAGTATTGAATGAGCCTATTTAATAAGCCTAAGTTGCTGAAATAAGCCTATTTAATAAGTCTAAGTTGCTGAAATAAGGCTATTTAATAAGCCTAAGTTGCTGAAATAAGCCTATTTAATACGCATAAGTTGCTGAAATAAGGTTGTTTAATAAGTCTAAGTTGCTGAAATAAGCCTATTTAATAAGCCTAAGTTGCTGAAATAAGTATATTTAATAAGCATAAGTTGCTGAAATAAGCCTATTTAATAAGTCTAAGTTGCTGAAATAAGGCTATTTAATGAGCCTAAGTTGCTGAATAAGCCTATTTAATAAGCCTAAGTTGCTGAATAAACCTATTTAATAAGTCTAAGTTGCTGAAATAAGCCTATTTAATAAGGCTATTTAATAAGCCTAAGTTGCTGAATAAGCCTATTTAATAAGTCTAAGTTGCTGAAATAAGGCTATTTAATAAGCCTAAGTTGATGAAATAAGGCTATTTAATAAGTTTAAGTTGCTGAAATAAGCCTGTTTAATAAGCCTAAGTTGCTGAAATAAGCCTATTTAGTAAGGCTATTTAATGAGCCTAAGTTGCTGAAATAAGCCTATTTAATAAGCCTAAGTTTCTGAACTAAGCCTATTTAATAAGCCTATTTAATAAGTCTAAGTTGCTGAAATAAACCTATTTAAAATGCTATTTAATAAGCCTAAGTTGCTGAAATAAACCTGTTTAATAAGGCTATTTAATAAGCATAAGTTGCTGAAATAAGCTTATTTAATAAGCCTAAGTTGCTGAAATAAGCCTATTTAATAAGGCTATTTAATAAGTCTAAGTTGCTGAAATAAACCTATTTAATAAGCCTAAGTTGCTAAAATAAGCCTATTTAATTAGGCTATTTAATAAGCCTATTTAATAAGCCTATTTAATAAGCCTATTTAATACGCCTATTTAATAAACCTATTTAATAAGTATTTAATGAGCCTATTTAATAAGTCTATTTAATAAGCCTTTTTAATAAGCCTATTAAATAAGTCTATTTAATAAGCCTATTTAATAAGTCTATTTAATACGTCTATTTAATAAGCCTATTTAATAAGTATTTAATGAGCCTATTTAATAAGCCTATTTATTGAGCCTATTTAATAAGCCTATTTATTGAGCCTATTTAATAAGCCTATTTATTGAGCCTATTTAATAAGCCTATTTATTGAGCCTATTTAATAAGCCTATTTAATATGACTATTTAATAAGCCTATTTAATAAGCCTATTTAATAAGCCTATTTATTGAGCCTATTTAATAAGTCTATTTAATAAGCCTATTTAATAAGCCTAAGTTGCTAAAATAAGCCTATATAATGAGGCTATTTAATAAGTCTATTTAATAAGCCTATTTAATAAGCCTGTTTAATAAGCCTATTTAATACGCCTATTTAATAAACCTATTTAATAAGTATTTAATGAGCCTATTTAATAAGTCTATTTAATAAGCCTATTTAATAAGCCTATTTAATAAGCCTAATTAATAAGCCTATTTAATAAGCCTATTTAATGAGCCTATTTAATGAGTCTATTTAATAAGCCTGTTTAATAAGCCTATTTAACAAGTATTGAATGAGCCTATTTAATAAGCCTATTCATTGAGCCTATTTAATAAGCCTATTTATTGAGCCTATTTAATAAGCCTATTTATTAAGTCTATTTAATGAGCCTATTTAATAAGCCTAATTAATAAGCCTATTTAATAAGCCTATTTAATGAGTCTATTTAATAAGCCTGTTTAATAAGCCTATTTAATGAGCCTATTTAATGAGTCTATTTAATAAGCCTGTTTAATAAGCCTATTTAACAAGTATTTAATGAGCCTATTTAATAAGCCTAAGTTGCTGAAATAAGCCTATTTAATAAGTCTAAGTTGCTGAAATAAGGCTATTTAATAAGCCTAAGTTGCTGAAATAAGCCTATTTAATACGCATAAGTTGCTGAAATAAGGTTGTTTAATAAGTCTAAGTTGCTGAAATAAGCCTATTTAATAAGCCTAAGTTGCTGAAATAAGTATATTTAATAAGCATAAGTTGCTGAAATAAGCCTATTTAATAAGTCTAAGTTGCTGAAATAAGGCTATTTAATGAGCCTAAGTTGCTGAATAAGCCTATTTAATAAGCCTAAGTTGCTGAATAAACCTATTTAATAAGTCTAAGTTGCTGAAATAAGCCTATTTAATAAGGCTATTTAATAAGCCTAAGTTGCTGAATAAGCCTATTTAATAAGTCTAAGTTGCTGAAATAAGGCTATTTAATAAGCCTAAGTTGATGAAATAAGGCTATTTAATAAGTTTAAGTTGCTGAAATAAGCCTGTTTAATAAGCCTAAGTTGCTGAAATAAGCCTATTTAGTAAGGCTATTTAATGAGCCTAAGTTGCTGAAATAAGCCTATTTAATAAGCCTAAGTTTCTGAACTAAGCCTATTTAATAAGCCTATTTAATAAGTCTAAGTTGCTGAAATAAACCTATTTAAAATGCTATTTAATAAGCCTAAGTTGCTGAAATAAACCTGTTTAATAAGGCTATTTAATAAGCATAAGTTGCTGAAATAAGCTTATTTAATAAGCCTAAGTTGCTGAAATAAGCCTATTTAATAAGGCTATTTAATAAGTCTAAGTTGCTGAAATAAACCTATTTAATAAGCCTAAGTTGCTAAAATAAGCCTATTTAATTAGGCTATTTAATAAGTCTATTTAATAAGCCTATTTAATAAGCCTATTTAATAAGCCTATTTAATAAGCCTATTTAATACGCCTATTTAATAAACCTATTTAATAAGTATTTAATGAGCCTATTTAATAAGCCTATTAAATAAGTCTATTTAATAAGCCTATTTAATAAGTCTATTTAATACGTCTATTTAATAAGCCTATTTAATAAGTATTTAATGAGCCTATTTAATAAGCCTATTTATTGAGCCTATTTAATAAGCCTATTTATTGAGCCTATTTAATAAGCCTATTTAGTGAGCCTATTTAATAAGCCTATTTATTGAGCCTATTTAATAAGCCTATTTAATATGTCTATTTAATAAGCCTATTTAATAAGCCTATTTAATAAGCCTATTTATTGAGCCTATTTAATAAGTCTATTTAATAAGCCTATTTAATAAGCCTAAGTTGCTAAAATAAGCCTATATAATGAGGCTATTTAATAAGTCTATTTAATAAGCCTATTTAATAAGCCTGTTTAATAAGCCTATTTAATACGCCTATTTAATAAACCTATTTAATAAGTATTTAATGAGCCTATTTAATAAGTCTATTTAATAAGCCTTTTTAATAAGCCTATTTAATAAACCTATTTAATAAGCCTATTTAATAAGTCTATTTAATAAGTCTATTTGTTAAGCCTATTTAATAAGTATTTAATGAGACTATTTAATAAGCCTATTTATTGAGCCTATTTAATAAGCCTATTTATTAAGTCTATTTAATGAGCCTATTTAATAAGCCTAATTAATAAGCCTATTTAATAAGCCTATTTAATGAGTCTATTTAATAAGCCTGTTTAATAAGCCTATTTAATGAGCCTATTTAATGAGTCTATTTAATAAGCCTGTTTAATAAGCCTATTTAACAAGTATTTAATGAGCCTATTTAATAAGCCTAAGTTGCTGAAATAAGCCTATTTAATAAGTCTAAGTTGCTGAAATAAGGCTATTTAATAAGCCTAAGTTGCTGAAATAAGCCTATTTAATAAGCATAAGTTGCTGAAATAAGGCTATTTAATAAGTCTGAGTTGCTGCAATAAGCCTTTTTAATCAGCGTAAGTTGCTGAAATAAGCCTATTTAATAAGCCCAAGTTGCTGAAATAAGCCTACTTAATAAGGCTATTTAATAAGCCTAAGTTGCTGAAATAAGCCTATTTAATAAGCCCAAGTTGCTGAAATAAGCCTATTTAATAAGCCTAAGTTGCTGAAATAAGCCTATTTAATAGGCCTATCTAATAAGTCTAAGTTGCAGAAATAAGCATTATTCATAAGCATATTTGATGAGCCTAAGTTGCTGAAATGTCTATTTAATAAGTCGTTTTAATAAGTCTAAGTTGCTAAAATAAGCCTATTTGATAAGGCTATTTAATAAGCCTAAGTTGCTGAAATAAGCCTATTTAATAAGGCTATTTAATGAGCCTAAGTTGCTGAAATAAGCCTATTTAATAAGCCTAAGTTTCTGAACTAAGCCTATTTAAAAAGGTATATTTAATAAGTCTAAGTTGCTGAAATAAACATATTTAAAAATGCTATTTAATAAGCCTAAGTTGCTGAAATAAACCTGTTTAATAAGGCTATTTAATAAGCATAAGTTGATGAAATAAGCCTATTTTATAAGCCTAAGTTGCTAAAATAAGCCTATTTAATGAGGCTATTTAATAAGTCTATTTAATAAGCCTATTTAATATGCCTATTTAATAAGTCTATTTAATAAGCATATTTAATAAGCCTATTTAATAAGCCTATTTAATAAGCCTATTTAATAAGCCTATTTAATAAGCCTATTTATTGAGCCTATTTAATATGCCTATTTAATAAGTCTATTTAATAAGCCTATTTAATAAGCCTAATTAATAAGCCTATTTAATAAGCCTATTTATTGAGCCTATTTAATGAGTCTATTTAATAAGCCTGTTTAATAAGCCTATTTAATAAGTATTGAATGAGTCTATTTAATAAGCCTAAGTTGCAGAATAAGCCTATTTAATAAGTCTAAGTTGCTGAAATAAGCCTATTTAATAAGGCTATTTAATAAGCCTAAGTTGCTGAATAAGCCTATTTAATAAGTCTAAGTTGCTGAAATAAGGCTATTTAATAAGCCTAAGTTGATGAAATAAGGCTATTTAATAAGTTTAAGTTGCTGAAATAAGCCTGTTTAATAAGCCTAAGTTGCTGAAATAAGCCTATTTAGTAAGGCTATTTAATGAGCCTAAGTTGCTGAAATAAGCCTATTTAATAAGCCTAAGTTTCTGAACTAAGCCTATTTAATAAGCCTATTTAATAAGTCTAAGTTGCTGAAATAAACCTATTTAAAATGCTATTTAATAAGCCTAAGTTGCTGAAATAAACCTGTTTAATAAGGCTATTTAATAAGCATAAGTTGCTGAAATAAGCTTATTTAATAAGCCTAAGTTGCTGAAATAAGCCTATTTAATAAGGCTATTTAATAAGTCTAAGTTGCTGAAATAAACCTATTTAATAAGCCTAAGTTGCTAAAATAAGCCTATTTAATTAGGCTATTTAATAAGCCTATTTAATAAGCCTATTTAATAAGCCTATTTAATACGCCTATTTAATAAACCTATTTAATAAGTATTTAATGAGCCTATTTAATAAGTCTATTTAATAAGCCTTTTTAATAAGCCTATTAAATAAGTCTATTTAATAAGCCTATTTAATAAGTCTATTTAATACGTCTATTTAATAAGCCTATTTAATAAGTATTTAATGAGCCTATTTAATAAGCCTATTTATTGAGCCTATTTAATAAGCCTATTTATTGAGCCTATTTAATAAGCCTATTTATTGAGCCTATTTAATAAGCCTATTTATTGAGCCTATTTAATAAGCCTATTTAATATGTCTATTTAATAAGCCTATTTAATAAGCCTATTTAATAAGCCTATTTATTGAGCCTATTTAATAAGTCTATTTAATAAGCCTATTTAATAAGCCTAAGTTGCTCAAATAAGCCTATATAATGAGGCTATTTAATAAGTCTATTTAATAAGCCTATTTAATAAGCCTGTTTAATAAGCCTATTTAATACGCCTATTTAATAAACCTATTTAATAAGTATTTAATGAGCCTATTTAATAAGTCTATTTAATAAGCCTATTTAATAAGCCTATTTAATAAGCCTAATTAATAAGCCTATTTAATAAGCCTATTTAATGAGCCTATTTAATGAGTCTATTTAATAAGCCTGTTTAATAAGCCTATTTAACAAGTATTGAATGAGCCTATTTAATAAGCCTAAGTTGCTGAAATAAGCCTATTTAATAAGTCTAAGTTGCTGAAATAAGGCTATTTAATAAGCCTAAGTTGCTGAAATAAGCCTATTTAATACGCATAAGTTGCTGAAATAAGGTTGTTTAATAAGTCTAAGTTGCTGAAATAAGCCTATTTAATAAGCCTAAGTTGCTGAAATAAGTATATTTAATAAGCATAAGTTGCTGAAATAAGCCTATTTAATAAGTCTAAGTTGCTGAAATAAGGCTATTTAATGAGCCTAAGTTGCTGAATAAGCCTATTTAATAAGCCTAAGTTGCTGAATAAACCTATTTAATAAGTCTAAGTTGCTGAAATAAGCCTATTTAATAAGGCTATTTAATAAGCCTAAGTTGCTGAATAAGCCTATTTAATAAGTCTAAGTTGCTGAAATAAGGCTATTTAATAAGCCTAAGTTGATGAAATAAGGCTATTTAATAAGTTTAAGTTGCTGAAATAAGCCTGTTTAATAAGCCTAAGTTGCTGAAATAAGCCTATTTAGTAAGGCTATTTAATGAGCCTAAGTTGCTGAAATAAGCCTATTTAATAAGCCTAAGTTTCTGAACTAAGCCTATTTAATAAGCCTATTTAATAAGTCTAAGTTGCTGAAATAAACCTATTTAAAATGCTATTTAATAAGCCTAAGTTGCTGAAATAAACCTGTTTAATAAGGCTATTTAATAAGCATAAGTTGCTGAAATAAGCTTATTTAATAAGCCTAAGTTGCTGAAATAAGCCTATTTAATAAGGCTATTTAATAAGTCTAAGTTGCTGAAATAAACCTATTTAATAAGCCTAAGTTGCTAAAATAAGCCTATTTAATTAGGCTATTTAATAAGTCTATTTAATAAGCCTATTTAATAAGCCTATTTAATAAGCCTATTTAATAAGCCTATTTAATACGCCTATTTAATAAACCTATTTAATAAGTATTTAATGAGCCTATTTAATAAGCCTATTAAATAAGTCTATTTAATAAGCCTATTTAATAAGTCTATTTAATACGTCTATTTAATAAGCCTATTTAATAAGTATTTAATGAGCCTATTTAATAAGCCTATTTATTGAGCCTATTTAATAAGCCTATTTATTGAGCCTATTTAATAAGCCTATTTATTGAGCCTATTTAATAAGCCTATTTATTGAGCCTATTTAATAAGCCTATTTAATATGTCTATTTAATAAGCCTATTTAATAAGCCTATTTAATAAGCCTATTTATTGAGCCTATTTAATAAGTCTATTTAATAAGCCTATTTAATAAGCCTAAGTTGCTAAAATAAGCCTATATAATGAGGCTATTTAATAAGTCTATTTAATAAGCCTATTTAATAAGCCTGTTTAATAAGCCTATTTAATACGCCTATTTAATAAACCTATTTAATAAGTATTTAATGAGCCTATTTAATAAGTCTATTTAATAAGCCTTTTTAATAAGCCTATTTAATAAACCTATTTAATAAGCCTATTTAATAAGTCTATTTAATAAGTCTATTTGTTAAGCCTATTTAATAAGTATTTAATGAGACTATTTAATAAGCCTATTTATTGAGCCTATTTAATAAGCCTATTCATTGAGCCTATTTAATAAGCCTATTTATTGAGCCTATTTAATAAGCCTATTTATTAAGTCTATTTAATGAGCCTATTTAATAAGCCTAATTAATAAGCCTATTTAATAAGCCTATTTAATGAGTCTATTTAATAAGCCTGTTTAATAAGCCTATTTAATGAGCCTATTTAATGAGTCTATTTAATAAGCCTGTTTAATAAGCCTATTTAACAAGTATTTAATGAGCCTATTTAATAAGCCTAAGTTGCTGAAATAAGCCTATTTAATAAGTCTAAGTTGCTGAAATAAGGCTATTTAATAAGCCTAAGTTGCTGAAATAAGCCTATTTAATAAGCATAAGTTGCTGAAATAAGGCTATTTAATAAGTCTGAGTTTCAGAAGAAGATTTCAGAAAGGGTTTTATTCGCCATGTAAGTTCACACCGACACGGAATTTACTTTGGCAGGATGGTGCATACATTCAACATATAGGAATCTAAAATCTTAAATAAGTTTTAAACAAGTCTTACTATAATAAGGGTTAAAAGTCTAACACTAAGGGGCTGAAGTATATAAAATTAAATAAATATCGAATATAAAATAGCTTTAAGATATAATTTAAAAATACAAATAGGGAAACATAGTTAATATCAGCAACGTGTCGTTATGTAGATCAAATGTTAAAAACAGTGTTAGCCCTTGGCCTTGTTTAACAGGCCAGCAGCAGATGGGAAGAAACTGTTTTTATGGCGTGAGGTTTTGGTCCTGATGGACCGAAGCCTTCTGCCGGAGGGGAGTAGCTGAAACAGAGAGTGTCCAGGGTGGGAGAAATCGGCCATAATCTTCCTCGCTCGCCTCATAGACCTTGTCGTGTGCAGGTCCTCGAGGGTCGGTAGATTGCAGGCAATTACCTTCTCAGCAGTGTGGATGATACGCTGCAGTCTGCTCTTGTCCTTGGCAGTGGCAGCAGCGTACCAGACGGTTATGGAGGAGGTGAGGATGGATTCAATGATCGCTGTATAGAATTGCACCATCATTGTCTTTGGCAGGTTGAATTTCTTCAGCTGCCGTAGAAAGTACATCCTCTGTTGAGCTTTCTTGGTGAGGGAGCTGATGTTCAATTCCCACTTGAGGTCCCGGGAGAGAATAGTGCCCAGGAAGCGGAAGGACTCTACAATTTTTACTGGGGAGTCTAACAGGGTGATGGGGGTGAGTGGTGCTGTATTCTTCCTGAAGTCCACAACCATCTCAACTGTCTTTAGAGCATTTAGCTCTAAGTTGTTCTGGCTACACCAGGTCACCAGATTGTCAGCTTCCCACCTATAGTCAGACTCATCCCCACCAGAGATCAGCCCAATGAGGGTGGTGTCATCCGCAAACTTCAATAGTTTGACGGACAGATGATTGGAGGTGCAGCTGTTGGTATACAGGGAGAAGAGCAGAGGGGAAAGGACGCAGCCCTGAGGAGTTCCGGTGCTGATGGACCTGGAGCCAGAGACTTGTGTTCCCAGCTTAACGCACTGCTTCCTGTCAGACAGGAAGTCTGTGATCCATTTACAGGTGGTGTATGGCACGTTCAGCTGGAAGAGCTTGTCCTGAAGCAGGGCAGGGATGATGGTGTTGAAGGCAGAGCTGAAGTCCACAAACAGGATCCTGGCGTAGGATGCTGGGGCGTCCAGATGCTGTAGGGTGAAGTGGAGGGCCATGTTAACTGCATCGTCCACAGACCTGTTGGCTCTGTAGGCAAACTGAAGGGGGTCCAGGAGAGGGTCTGTGATGGCTTTGAGGTGTGCCAGGACCAGGCGCTCAAAAGACTTCATTACCACAGATGTAAGGGCGACCGGTCTGTAATCATTTAGTCCTGTTGGCCTTAGCTTTTTGGGCACAGGGATGATGGTGGAGGACTTGAGACAGGCTGGTACATGGCATGTCTCCAGGGAGGTGTTAAAGATGTTGGTGAACACCGGAGACAGCTGGTCAGCGCAGTGCCTGAGGGTGGCTGGAGAGACAGAGTCCGGCCCGGCTGCTTTGCGTGGATTCTGCCTCTTGAAAAGTCTATTAACTTCTCCCTCCTGAAAGGAGATAGTCGTCTCTGTAGTATTGGTGGGGGATGCGGCCTCTTGGGTTGGAAGGGGTGGTTCAGGACAGTCCAATTGTCTTTCAAATCTACAGTAGAACTCGTTCAGGTCGTTGGCTAGGCGGGAGTCGTTAGTGGTGTGGGGGGCTCTGGGTTTGTAGTTGGTGATCTGCCTGAGCCCTCTCCAGACAGAAGCAGCGTCGTTTGTAGAGAACTGGTGTTTTAGTCTCTCTGAGTATAGTCGTTTAGCCTCTCTCACCGCTTTGCTAAACCTGTTCTTCGACTCCTTGAATCTGTCTCTATCTCCACTCCTAAACGCTTCCTCCTTCTCCAACCTCAACCTTCTGAGCTTTGCTGAGAACCAGGGCTTATTGTTGTTAAAGTTCACCCTGGTACGTGTTGGGATACAGCAGTCCTCACAGAAGCTGATGTAGGACGTCACAGCCTCTGTGAGTTCATCTAGACTATTGGTAGCAGTCGTGAACATATCCCAGTCAGTACAGTCTAAGCACGCCCGCAAATCTTCCACAGCCTCACTGGTCCACTGTTTAGATGTCCTCACAGCAGGTTTACAGAGTTTTAGTTTCTGCCTGTATGCAGGAATCAGGTGGACCATGGCATGGTCAGAGTGTCCTAGTGCTGCTCGGGGGACGGCGTGGTAGGCTCTACTGACTGTAGTGTAACAGTGATCCAGAGTGTTCCCTTCTCTGGTTGGGCATTTAATGAATTGTATGTATTTGGGGAGTTCGTGGCTGAGATTACCTTTGTTAAAGTCGCCAAGTACGATAACCAACGAATCTGGATTTGCTCGCTCCACACTCAGAATCTGATCGGCGAGCATGCGTTGGGCCTCTTTAACCTGAGGACAAGGCGGCAAATAAACTCCGACCAAAATGAGCGACGCGAACTCGCGAGGCGAGTAAAACGGTTTACAGGTTATAAAAATTGATTCAAGGAGTGGAGAACAATGTTGCAGAATCACTGTGACATCTACACACCAGCCACTGTTAATGTAAAAACAAATACCACCGCCTTTCGTCTTGCCGGAGAGTGCTATGTCACGATCCGATCTTACAAGATGGAATCCTGCTAGTTGTAGCGAAGTGTCCGGAATCAAATCACACAGCCATGTTTCCGTGAAGCACAATGCAGAAGCTGAAAGAAAGTCTTTGTTTTTTACCATCAGTAGCTGAAGTTCATCCATTTTGTTGTACAGTGAACGTACGTTGGAGAGGAAAAAGCTCGGAAGCACTGTTCGGATCCCGCGTCTGCGTAGCCGTACTAGAGCCCCCGACCGTTTACCCCTTGGGCGGCGTTTCGTTGCTTGAGCAAAGCCTAGCGCGGCATTGACTAGAATGCCTACTAATTCTGCCGCTGGAAGCAGAAAAGTAGGAATTAAATCCACAGGAGTTGTTTCCCTGATATTTAAAAGTTCGTCTCTTGTTAGAGAACTCCGAAAATCTTGGCAAAACACTGAATTGACAGACAAAACAAGACAAAACAGGGCGCACCGACCGGCTGAGGCTACCATCATCAGCGCCATCTTCGCACCAGCACGGGTGTGCTGAACAGCAGGACTCCCTCACCAGCACTGGTGTGTTGAACAGTAGGCCCCTCTCACCAGCATGGGAGTGGTGAACAGCAGGCCCCTCTCACCAACACGGGTGTGATGAACAGTAGGCCTCTCTCACCAGCATGGAAGTGAACAGCAGGCCCCTCTCACCAACACGGGGGTGATGAACAGCACGCCCCTCACACCAGCACGGGTGTGATGAATAGTAGGCCTCTCTCACCAGCACGGGTGTGATGAACAGCAGGCCCCTCTCACCAGCATGGGTGTGTTGAACAGCAGGCCCCTCTCACCAGCACGGGTGTGTTGAACAGCAGGCCCCTCTCACCAGCACGGGTGTGTTGAACAGCAGGCCCCTCTCACCAGCACGGGTGTGCTGAACAGTAGGCCCCTCTCACCAGCACGGGTCTGTTGAACAGCAGGCCCCTCTCACCAGCACGGGTGTGCTGAACAGTAGGCCCCTCAACACGGGTGTGCTGAACAGCAGGCCTCTCTCACCAACACGGGTGTGCTGAACAGTAGGCCCCTCAACAGCAGGCCCCTCTCACCAGCACGGGTGTGCTGAACAGCAGGCCCCTCAACACGGGTGTGCTGAACAGCAGGCCTCTCTCACCAGCACCGGTGTGCTGAACAGCAGGCCCCTCTCACCAACACGGATGTGATGAACAGCAGGCCCCTCTCACCAGCACGGGTGTGCTGAACAGCAGGCCCCTCAACACGTGTGAGCTGAACAGCAGGCCTCTCTCACCAGCACGGGTGTGCTGAACAGCAGGCCCCTCTCACCAGCACGGGTGTGCTGAAAAGCAGGCCCCTCTCACCAGCACGGGTGTGTTGAACAGCAGGCCTCTCTCACCAGCACGGGTGTGCTGAAAAGCAGGCCCCTCTCACCAGCACGGGTGTGTTGAACAGCAGGCCTCTCTCACCAGCAAGGGTGTGCTGAAAAGCAGGCCCCTCTCACCAGCACGGGTGTGTTGAACAGCAGGCCTCTCTCACCAGCAAGGGTGTGCTGAACAGCAGGCCCCTCAACACGGGTGTACTGAACAGCAGGCCTCTCTCACCAGCACGGGTGTGATGAACAGCAGGCCCCAAAACAGCAGGCCTCTCTCACCAGCACGGGTGTGATGAACAGCAGGCCTCTCTCACCAGCACGAGTGTGTTGAACAGCAAGCCCCTCTCAAGACAAAACAAGACAAAACTGGACAAAACAGGGCGCACCAACCGGCCGAGGCTGCCATCATCGGCGCCATCTTGCACAGACCATACCAATAAGCCTTTTTAATCAGCGTAAGTTGCTGAAATAAGCCTATTTAATAAGCCCAAGTTGCTGAAATAAGCCTACTTAATAAGGCTATTTAATAAGCCTAAGTTGCTGAAATAAGCCTATTTAATAAGCCCAAGTTGCTGAAATAAGCCTATTTAATAAGCCTAAGTTGCTGAAATAAGCCTATTTAATAGGCCTATCTAATAAGTCTAAGTTGCAGAAATAAGCATTATTCATAAGCATATTTGATGAGCCTAAGTTGCTGAAATGTCTATTTAATAAGTCGTTTTAATAAGTCTAAGTTGCTAAAATAAGCCTATTTGATAAGGCTATTTAATAAGCCTAAGTTGCTGAAATAAGCCTATTTAATAAGGCTATTTAATGAGCCTAAGTTGCTGAAATAAGCCTATTTAATAAGCCTAAGTTTCTGAACTAAGCCTATTTAAAAAGGTATATTTAATAAGTCTAAGTTGCTGAAATAAACATATTTAAAAATGCTATTTAATAAGCCTAAGTTGCTGAAATAAACCTGTTTAATAAGGCTATTTAATAAGCATAAGTTGATGAAATAAGCCTATTTTATAAGCCTAAGTTGCTAAAATAAGCCTATTTAATGAGGCTATTTAATAAGTCTATTTAATAAGCCTATTTAATATGCCTATTTAATAAGTCTATTTAATAAGCATATTTAATAAGCCTATTTAATAAGCCTATTTAATAAGCCTATTTAATAAGCCTATTTAATAAGCCTATTTATTGAGCCTATTTAATATGCCTATTTAATAAGTCTATTTAATAAGCCTATTTAATAAGCCTAATTAATAAGCCTATTTAATAAGCCTATTTATTGAGCCTATTTAATGAGTCTATTTAATAAGCCTGTTTAATAAGCCTATTTAATAAGTATTGAATGAGTCTATTTAATAAGCCTAAGTTGCAGAATAAGCCTATTTAATAAGCCTAAGTTGCTGAAATAAGCCTATTTAATAAGCCTATTTAAGAAGCCTAAGTTGCTGAATAAGCCTATTTAATAAGCCTAAGTTGCTGAAATAAGCCTATTTAATAAGTCTAAGTTGCTGAAATAAGGCTATTTAATAAGCCTAAGTTGCTGAAATAAGCCCGTTTAATAAGCCTAAGTTGCTGAAATAAGGCTATTTAATAATTCTAAGTTGCTGAAATAAGCCTATTTAATAAGTCTAATTTGCTGAAATAAGGCTATTAAATAAGTCTAAGTTGCTGAAATAAGGCTTTTTAATCAGAGTAAGTTGCTGAAATATGCCTATTTAATAAGCCAAAGTTGCTGAAATAAGCCTACTTAATTAGGCTATTTAATAAGCCTAAGTTGCTGAAATAAGCCTATTTAATAAGCCTATTTAACAAGCCTATTTAATAGGCCTATTTAATAAGTCTAAGTTGATGAAATAAGCCTATTTAATAAGCATTTTTAATAGGCCTATTTAATAAGTCTAAGTTGCTGAAATAAGCCTATTTAATAAGCCTAAGTTGCTGAATGAGCCTATTTAATAAGCCTAAGTTGCTGAAATAAGCCTATTTAATGAGCCTAAGTTGCTGAATAAGCCTATTTAATAAGCCTATTTAATAGGCCTATTTAATAAGTCTAAGTTGCTGAAATAAGCCTATTTAATAAGCCTAAGTTGCTGAATGAGCCTATTTAAAAAGCCTAAGTTGCTGAAATAAGCCTATTTAATGAGCCTAAGTTGCTGAATAAGCCTATTTAATAAGCCTAAGTTGCTGAATAAACCTATTTAATAAGTCTAAGTTGCTGAAATAAGCCTATTTAATAAGGCTATTTAATAAGCCTAAGTTGCTGAATAAGCCTATTTAATAAGTCTAAGTTGCTGAAATAAGGCTTTTTAATAAGCCTAAGTTGATGAAATAAGGCTATTTAATAAGTTTAAGTTGCTGAAATAAGCCTATTTAATAAGCCTAAGTTGCTGAAATAAGCCTATTTAGTAAGGCTATTTAATGAGCCTTAGTTGCTGAAATAAGCCTATTTAATAAGCCTAAGTTTCTGAACTAAGCCTATTTAATAAGCCTATTTAATAAGTCTAAGTTGCTGAAATAAACCTATTTAAAATGCTATTTAATACGCCTAAGTTGCTGAAATAAACCTGTTTAATAAGGCTATTTAATAAGCATAAGTTGCTGAAATAAGCTTATTTAATAAGCCTAAGTTGCTGAAACAAGCCTATTTAATAAGGCTATTTAATAAGTCTAAGTTGCTGAAATAAACCTATTTAATAAGCCTAAGTTGCTAAAATAAGCCTATTTAATTAGGCTACTTAATAAGTCTATTTAATAAGCCTATTTAATAAGCCTATTTAATAAGCCTATTTAATAAGCCTATTTAATACGCCTATTTAATAAACATATTTAATAAGTATTTAATGAGCCTATTTAATAAGTCTATTTAATAAGCCTTTTTAATAAGCCTATTTAATAAGTCTATTTAATAAGCCTATTTAATAAGTCTATTTAATAAGTCTATTTAATAAGCCTATTTAATAAGTATTTAATGAGCCTATTTAATAAGCCTATTTATTGAGCCTATTTAATAAGCCTATTTATTGAGCCTATTTAATAAGACTATTTATTGAGCCTATTTAATAAGCCTATTTATTGAGCCTATTTAATAAGCCTATTTAATAAGTCTATTTAAAAAGCCTATTTAATAAGCCTATTTAATAAGCCTATTTATTGAGCCTATTTAATAAGTCTATTTAATAAGCCTATTTAATAAGCCTAAGTTGCTAAAATAAGCCTTTTTAATGAGGCTATTTAATAAGTCTATTTAATAAGCCTATTTAATAAGCCTGTTTAATAAGATGATTTTAATACGCCTATTTAATAAACCTATTTAATAAGTATTTAATGAGCCTATTTAATAAGCCTATTTATTGAGCCTATTTAATAAGCCTATTCATTGAGCCTATTTAATAAGCCTATTTATTGAGCCTATTTAATAAGCCTATTTATTAAGTCTATTTAATAAGCCTATTTAATAAGCCTAATTAATAAGCCTATTTAATAAGCCTATTTAATGAGCCTATTTAATGAGTCTATTTAATAAGCCTGTTTAATGAGCCTATTTAACAAGTATGAATGAGCCTATTTAGAAGCCTAAGTTGCTTAAATAAGCCTATTTAATAAGTCTAAGTTGCTGAAATAAGGCTATTTAATAAGCCTAAGTTGCTGAAATAAGCCTATTTAATACGCATAAGTTGCTGAAATAAGGTTGTTTAATAAGTCTAAGTTGCTGAAATAAGCCTATTTAATAAGCCTAAGTTGCTGAATTAAGTATATTTAATAAGCATAAGTTGCTGAAATAAGCCTATTTAATAAGTCTAAGTTGCTGAAATAAGGCTATTTAATGAGCCTAAGTTGCTGAATAAGCCTATTTAATAAGCCTAAGTTGCTGAATAAACCTATTTAATAAGTCTAAGTTGCTGAAATAAGCCTATTTAATAAGGCTATTTAATAAGCCTAAGTTGCTGAATAAGCCTATTTAATAAGTCTAAGTTGCTGAAATAAGGCTATTTAATAAGCCTAAGTTGATGAAATAAGGCTATTTAATAAGTTTAAGTTGCTGAAATAAGCCTGTTTAATAAGCCTAAGTTGCTGAAATAAGCCTATTTAGTAAGGCTATTTAATGAGCCTAAGTTGCTGAAATAAGCCTATTTAATAAGCCTAAGTTTCTGAACTAAGCCTATTTAATAAGCCTATTTAATAAGTCTAAGTTGCTGAAATAAACCTATTTAAAATGCTATTTAATAAGACTAAGTTGCTGAAATAAACCTGTTTAATAAGGCTATTTAATAAGCATAAGTTGCTGAAATAAGCTTATTTAATAAGCCTAAGTTGCTGAAATAAGCCTATTTAATAAGGCTATTTAATAAGTCTAAGTTGCTGAAATAAACCTATTTAATAAGCCTAAGTTGCTAAAATAAGCCTATTTAATTAGGCTATTTAATAAGTCTATTTAATAAGCCTACTTAATAAGCCTATTTAATAAGCCTATTTAATAAGCCTATTTAATATGCCTATTTAATAAACCTATTTAATAAGTATTTAATGAGCCTATTTAATAAGTATATTTAATAAGCCTTTTTAATAAGCCTATTAAATAAGTCTATTTAATAAGCCTATTTAATAAGTCTATTTAATATGTCTATTTAATAAGCCTATTTAATAAGTATTTAATGAGCCTATTTAATAAGCCTATTTATTGAGCCTATTTAATAAGCCTATTTATTGAGCCTATTTAATAAGCCTATTTATTGAGCCTATTTAATAAGCCTATTTATTGAGCCTATTTAATAAGCCTATTTAATAAGTCTATTTAATAAGCCTATTTAATAAGCCTATTTAATAAGCCTATTTATTGAGCCTATTTAATAAGTCTATTTAATAAGCCTATTTAATAAGCCTAAGTTGCTAAAATAAGCCTATATAATGAGGCTATTTAATAAGTCTATTTAATAAGCCTATTTAATAAGCCTGTTTAATAAGCCTATTTAATACGCCTATTTAATAAACCTATTTAATAAGTATTTAATGAGCCTATTTAATAAGTCTATTTAATAAGCCTTTTTAATAAGCCTATTTAATAAACCTATTTAATAAGCCTATTTAATAAGTCTATTTAATAAGTCTATTTGTTAAGCCTATTTAATAAGTATTTAATGAGACTATTTAATAAGCCTATATATTGAGCCTATTTAATAAGCCTATTCATTGAGCCTATTTAATAAGCCTATTTATTGAGCCTATTTAATAAGCCTATTTATTAAGTTTATTTAATAAGCCTATTTAATAAGCCTAATTAATAAGCCTATTTAATAAGCCTATTTAATGAGTCTATTTAATAAGCCTGTTTAATAAGCCTATTTAATGAGCCTATTTAATGAGTCTATTTAATAAGCCTGTTTAATAAGCCTATTTAACAAATATTTAATGAGCCTATTTAATAAGCCTAAGTTGCTGAAATAAGCCTATTTAATAAGTCTAAGTTGCTGAAATAAGGCTATTTAATAAGCCTAAGTTGCTGAAATAAGCCTATTTAATAAGCATAAGTTGCAGAAATAAGGCTATTTAATAAGTCTAAGTTGCTGCAATAAGCCTATTTAATAAGTCTAAGTTGCTGAAATAAGGCTATTTAATAAGTCTAAGTTGCTGAAATAAGCCTTTTTAATCAGCGTAAGTTGCTGAAATAAGCCTATTTAATAAGCCCAAGTTGCTGAAATAAGCCTACTTAATAAGGCTATTTAATAAGCCTAAGTTGCTGAAATAAGCTTATTTAATAAGCCTAAGTTGCTGAAATAAGCCTATTTAATAAGGCTATTTAATAAGTCTAAGTTGCTGAAATAAACCTATTTAATAAGCCTAAGTTGCTAAAATAAGCCTATTTAATTAGGCTACTTAATAAGTCTATTTAATAAGCCTATTTAATAAGCCTATTTAATAAGCCTATTTAATAAGCCTATTTAATACGCCTATTTAATAAACATATTTAATAAGATTTAATGAGCCTATTTAATAAGTCTATTTAATAAGCCTTTTTAATAAGCCTATTTAATAAGTCTATTTAATAAGCCTATTTAATAAGTCTATTTAATAAGTCTATTTAATAAGCCTATTTAATAAGTATTTAATGAGCCTATTTAATAAGCCTATTTATTGAGCCTATTTAATAAGCCTATTTATTGAGCATATTTAATAAGACTATTTATTGAGCCTATTTAATAAGCCTATTTATTGAGCCTATTTAATAAGCCTATTTAATAAGTCTATTTAAAAAGCCTATTTAATAAGCCTATTTAATAAGCCTATTTATTGAGCCTATTTAATAAGTCTATTTAATAAGCCTATTTAATAAGCCTAAGTTGCTAAAATAAGCCTTTTTAATGAGGCTATTTAATGAGTCTATTTAATAAGCCTATTTAATAAGCCTGTTTAATAAGCCTATTTAATACGCCTATTTAATAAACCTATTTAATAAGTATTTAATGAGCCTATTTAATAAGTCTATTTAATACGCCTTTTTAATAAGCCTATTTAATAAGCCTATTTAATAAGTCTATTTAATAAGTCTATTTGTTAAGCCTATTTAATAAGTATTTAATGAGCCTATTTAATAAGCCTATTTATTGAGCCTATTTAATAAGCCTATTCATTGAACCTATTTAATAAGCCTATTTATTGAGCCTATTTAATAAGCCTATTTAATAAGCCTAATTAATAAGCCTATTTAATAAACCTATTTAATGAGCCTATTTAATGAGTCTATTTAATAAGCCTGTTTAATAAGCCTATTTAACAAGTATTGAATGAGCCTATTTAGAAGCCTAAGTTGCTGAAATAAGCCTATTTAATAAGTCTAAGTTGCTGAAATAAGGCTATTTAATAAGCCTAAGTTGCTGAAATAAGCCTATTTAATACGCATAAGTTGCTGAAATAAGGTTGTTTAATAAGTCTAAGTTGCTGAAATAAACCTATTTAATAAGCCTAAGTTGCTGAAATAAGTATATTTAATAAGCATAAGTTGCTGAAATAAGCCTATTTAATAAGTCTAAGTTGCTGAAATAAGGCTATTTAATGAGCCTAAGTTGCTGAATAAGCCTATTTAATAAGCCTAAGTTGCTGAATAAACCTATTTAATAAGTCTAAGTTGCTGAAATAAGTCTATTTAATAAGGCTATTTAATAAGTCTAAGTTGCTGAAATAAACCTATTTAATAAGCCTAAGTTGCTAAAATAAGCCTATTTAATTAGGCTACTTAATAAGTCTATTTAGTAAGCCTATTTAATAAGCCTATTTAATAAGCCTATTTAATACGCCTATTTAATACGCCTATTTAATAAACATATTTAATAAGTATTTAATGAGCCTATTTAATAAGTCTATTTAATAAGCCTTTTTAATAAGCCTATTTAATAAGTCTATTTAATAAGCCTATTTAATAAGTCTATTTAATAAGTCTATTTAATAAGCCTATTTAATAAGTATTTAATGAGCCTATTTAATAAGCCTATTTATTGAGCCTATTTAATAAGCCTATTTATTGAGCCTATTTAATAAGCCTATTTATTGAGCCTATTTAATAAGCCTATTTATTGAGCCTATTTAATAAGCCTTTTTAATAAGTCTATTTAATAAGCCTATTTAATAAGCCTATTTAATAAGCCTATTTATTGAGCCTATTTAATAAGTCTATTTAATAAGCCTATTTAATAAGCCTAAGTTGCTAAAATAAGCCTATATAATGAGGCTATTTAATAAGTCTATTTAATAAGCCTATTTAATAAGCCTGTTTAATAAGCCTATTTAATACGCCTATTTAATAAACCTATTTAATAAGTATTTAATGAGCCTATTTAATAAGTCTATTTAATAAGCCTTTTTAATAAGCCTATTTAATAAACCTATTTAATAAGCCTATTTAATAAGTCTATTTAATAAGTCTATTTGTTAAGCCTATTTAATAAGTATTTAATGAGACTATTTAATAAGCCTATATATTGAGCCTATTTAATAAGCCTATTCATTGAGCCTATTTAATAAGCCTATTTATTGAGCCTATTTAATAAGCCTATTTATTAAGTTTATTTAATAAGCCTATTTAATAAGCCTAATTAATAAGCCTATTTAATAAGCCTATTTAATGAGTCTATTTAATAAGCCTGTTTAATAAGCCTATTTAATGAGCCTATTTAATGAGTCTATTTAATAAGCCTGTTTAATAAGCCTATTTAACAAATATTTAATGAGCCTATTTAATAAGCCTAAGTTGCTGAAATAAGCCTATTTAATAAGTCTAAGTTGCTGAAATAAGGCTATTTAATAAGCCTAAGTTGCTGAAATAAGCCTATTTAATAAGCATAAGTTGCAGAAATAAGGCTATTTAATAAGTCTAAGTTGCTGCAATAAGCCTATTTAATAAGTCTAAGTTGCTGAAATAAGGCTATTTAATAAGTCTAAGTTGCTGAAATAAGCCTTTTTAATCAGCGTAAGTTGCTGAAATAAGCCTATTTAATAAGCCCAAGTTGCTGAAATAAGCCTACTTAATAAGGCTATTTAATAAGCCTAAGTTGCTGAAATAAGCTTATTTAATAAGCCTAAGTTGCTGAAATAAGCCTATTTAATAAGGCTATTTAATAAGTCTAAGTTGCTGAAATAAACCTATTTAATAAGCCTAAGTTGCTAAAATAAGCCTATTTAATTAGGCTACTTAATAAGTCTATTTAATAAGCCTATTTAATAAGCCTATTTAATAAGCCTATTTAATAAGCCTATTTAATACGCCTATTTAATAAACATATTTAATAAGATTTAATGAGCCTATTTAATAAGTCTATTTAATAAGCCTTTTTAATAAGCCTATTTAATAAGTCTATTTAATAAGCCTATTTAATAAGTCTATTTAATAAGTCTATTTAATAAGCCTATTTAATAAGTATTTAATGAGCCTATTTAATAAGCCTATTTATTGAGCCTATTTAATAAGCCTATTTATTGAGCATATTTAATAAGACTATTTATTGAGCCTATTTAATAAGCCTATTTATTGAGCCTATTTAATAAGCCTATTTAATAAGTCTATTTAAAAAGCCTATTTAATAAGCCTATTTAATAAGCCTATTTATTGAGCCTATTTAATAAGTCTATTTAATAAGCCTATTTAATAAGCCTAAGTTGCTAAAATAAGCCTTTTTAATGAGGCTATTTAATAAGTCTATTTAATAAGCCTATTTAATAAGCCTGTTTAATAAGCCTATTTAATACGCCTATTTAATAAACCTATTTAATAAGTATTTAATGAGCCTATTTAATAAGTCTATTTAATACGCCTTTTTAATAAGCCTATTTAATAAACCTATTTAATAAGCCTATTTAATAAGTCTATTTAATAAGTCTATTTGTTAAGCCTATTTAATAAGTATTTAATGAGCCTATTTAATAAGCCTATTTATTGAGCCTATTTAATAAGCCTATTCATTGAACCTATTTAATAAGCCTATTTATTGAGCCTATTTAATAAGCCTATTTATTAAGTCTATTTAATAAGCCTATTTAATAAGCCTAATTAATAAGCCTATTTAATAAACCTATTTAATGAGCCTATTTAATGAGTCTATTTAATAAGCCTGTTTAATAAGCCTATTTAACAAGTATTGAATGAGCCTATTTAGAAGCCTAAGTTGCTGAAATAAGCCTATTTAATAAGTCTAAGTTGCTGAAATAAGGCTATTTAATAAGCCTAAGTTGCTGAAATAAGCCTATTTAATACGCATAAGTTGCTGAAATAAGGTTGTTTAATAAGTCTAAGTTGCTGAAATAAACCTATTTAATAAGCCTAAGTTGCTGAAATAAGTATATTTAATAAGCATAAGTTGCTGAAATAAGCCTATTTAATAGGTCTAAGTTGCTGAAATAAGGCTATTTAATGAGCCTAAGTTGCTGAATAAGCCTATTTAATAAGCCTAAGTTGCTGAATAAACCTATTTAATAAGTCTAAGTTGCTGAAATAAGTCTATTTAATAAGGCTATTTAATAAGTCTAAGTTGCTAAAATAAGCCTATTTAATTAGGCTACTTAATAAGTCTATTTAATACGCCTATTTAATAAACATATTTAATAAGTATTTAATGAGCCTATTTAATAAGTCTATTTAATAAGCCTTTTTAATAAGCCTATTTAATAAGTCTATTTAATAAGCCTATTTAATAAGTCTATTTAATAAGTCTATTTAATAAGCCTATTTAATAAGTATTTAATGAGCCTATTTAATAAGCCTATTTATTGAGCCTATTTAATAAGCCTATTTATTGAGCCTATTTAATAAGCCTATTTATTGAGCCTATTTAATAAGCCTATTTATTGAGCCTATTTAATAAGCCTATTTAATAAGTCTATTTAATAAGCCTTTTTAATAAGCCTATTTAATAAGCCTATTTATTGAGCCTATTTAATAAGTCTATTTAATAAGCCTATTTAATAAGCCTAAGTTGCTAAAATAAGCCTATATAATGAGGCTATTTAATAAGTCTATTTAATAAGCCTATTTAATAAGCCTGTTTAATAAGCCTATTTAATACGCCTATTTAATAAACCTATTTAATAAGTATTTAATGAGCCTATTTAATAAGTCTATTTAATAAGCCTTTTTAATAAGCCTATTTAATAAACCTATTTAATAAGCCTATTTAATAAGTCTATTTAATAAGTCTATTTGTTAAGCCTATTTAATAAGTATTTAATGAGACTATTTAATAAGCCTATATATTGAGCCTATTTAATAAGCCTATTCATTGAGCCTATTTAATAAGCCTATTTATTGAGCCTATTTAATAAGCCTATTTATTAAGTTTATTTAATAAGCCTATTTAATGAGTCTATTTAATAAGCCTATTTAATGAGTCTATTTAATAAGCCTGTTTAATAAGCCTATTTAATGAGCCTATTTAATGAGTCTATTTAATAAGCCTGTTTAATAAGCCTATTTAACAAATATTTAATGAGCCTATTTAATAAGCCTAAGTTGCTGAAATAAGCCTATTTAATAAGTCTAAGTTGCTGAAATAAGGCTATTTAATAAGCCTAAGTTGCTGAAATAAGCCTATTTAATAAGCATAAGTTGCAGAAATAAGGCTATTTAATAAGTCTAAGTTGCTGCAATAAGCCTATTTAATAAGTCTAAGTTGCTGAAATAAGGCTATTTAATAAGTCTAAGTTGCTGAAATAAGCCTTTTTAATCAGCGTAAGTTGCTGAAATAAGCCTATTTAATAAGCCCAAGTTGCTGAAATAAGCCTACTTAATAAGGCTATTTAATAAGCCTAAGTTGCTGAAATAAGCTTATTTAATAAGCCTAAGTTGCTGAAATAAGCCTATTTAATAAGGCTATTTAATAAGTCTAAGTTGCTGAAATAAACCTATTTAATAAGCCTAAGTTGCTAAAATAAGCCTATTTAATTAGGCTACTTAATAAGTCTATTTAATAAGCCTATTTAATAAGCCTATTTAATAAGCCTATTTAATAAGCCTATTTAATACGCCTATTTAATAAACATATTTAATAAGATTTAATGAGCCTATTTAATAAGTCTATTTAATAAGCCTTTTTAATAAGCCTATTTAATAAGTCTATTTAATAAGCCTATTTAATAAGTCTATTTAATAAGTCTATTTAATAAGCCTATTTAATAAGTATTTAATGAGCCTATTTAATAAGCCTATTTATTGAGCCTATTTAATAAGCCTATTTATTGAGCATATTTAATAAGACTATTTATTGAGCCTATTTAATAAGCCTATTTATTGAGCCTATTTAATAAGCCTATTTAATAAGTCTATTTAAAAAGCCTATTTAATAAGCCTATTTAATAAGCCTATTTATTGAGCCTATTTAATAAGTCTATTTAATAAGCCTATTTAATAAGCCTAAGTTGCTAAAATAAGCCTTTTTAATGAGGCTATTTAATAAGTCTATTTAATAAGCCTATTTAATAAGCCTGTTTAATAAGCCTATTTAATACGCCTATTTAATAAACCTATTTAATAAGTATTTAATGAGCCTATTTAATAAGTCTATTTAATACGCCTTTTTAATAAGCCTATTTAATAAACCTATTTAATAAGCCTATTTAATAAGTCTATTTAATAAGTCTATTTGTTAAGCCTATTTAATAAGTATTTAATGAGCCTATTTAATAAGCCTATTTATTGAGCCTATTTAATAAGCCTATTCATTGAACCTATTTAATAAGCCTATTTATTGAGCCTATTTAATAAGCCTATTTATTAAGTCTATTTAATAAGCCTATTTAATAAGCCTAATTAATAAGCCTATTTAATAAACCTATTTAATGAGCCTATTTAATGAGTCTATTTAATAAGCCTGTTTAATAAGCCTATTTAACAAGTATTGAATGAGCCTATTTAGAAGCCTAAGTTGCTGAAATAAGCCTATTTAATAAGTCTAAGTTGCTGAAATAAGGCTATTTAATAAGCCTAAGTTGCTGAAATAAGCCTATTTAATACGCATAAGTTGCTGAAATAAGGTTGTTTAATAAGTCTAAGTTGCTGAAATAAACCTATTTAATAAGCCTAAGTTGCTGAAATAAGTATATTTAATAAGCATAAGTTGCTGAAATAAGCCTATTTAATAAGTCTAAGTTGCTGAAATAAGGCTATTTACTAAGGCTATTTAATAAGTCTAAGTTGCTAAAATAAGCCTATTTAATTAGGCTACTTAATAAGTCTATTTAATACGCCTATTTACTAAACATATTTAATAAGTATTTATTGAGCCTATTTAATAAGTCTATTTAATAAGCCTTTTTAATAAGCCTATTTAATAAGTCTATTTAATAAGCCTATTTAATAAGTCTATTTAATAAGTCTATTTAATAAGCCTATTTAATAAGTATTTAATGAGCCTATTTAATAAGCCTATTTATTGAGCCTATTTAATAAGCCTATTTATTGAGCCTATTTAATAAGCCTATTTATTGAGCCTATTTAATAAGCCTATTTATTGAGCCTATTTAATACGCCTATTTAATAAGTCTATTTAATAAGCCTATTTAATAAGCCTATTTAATAAGCCTATTTATTGAGCCTATTTAATAAGTCTATTTAATAAGCCTATTTAATAAGCCTAAGTTGCTAAAATAAGCCTATATAATGAGGCTATTTAATAAGTCTATTTAATAAGCCTATTTAATAAGCCTGTTTAATAAGCCTTTTTAATACGCCTATTTAATAAACCTATTTAATAAGTATTTAATGAGCCTATTTAATAAGTCTATTTAATAAGCCTTTTTAATAAGCCTATTTAATAAACCTATTTAATAAGCCTATTTAATAAGTCTATTTAATAAGTCTATTTGTTAAGCCTATTTAATAAGTATTTAATGAGACTATTTAATAAGCCTATATATTGAGCCTATTTAATAAGCCTATTCATTGAGCCTATTTAATAAGCCTATTTATTGAGCCTATTTAATAAGCCTATTTATTAAGTTTATTTAATAAGCCTATTTAATAAGCCTAATTAATAAGCCTATTTAATAAGCCTATTTAATGAGTCTATTTAATAAGCCTGTTTAATAAGCCTATTTAATGAGCCTATTTAATGAGTCTATTTAATAAGCCTGTTTAATAAGCCTATTTAACAAATATTTAATGAGCCTATTTAATAAGCCTAAGTTGCTGAAATAAGCCTATTTAATAAGTCTAAGTTGCTGAAATAAGGCTATTTAATAAGCCTAAGTTGCTGAAATAAGCCTATTTAATAAGCATAAGTTGCAGAAATAAGGCTATTTAATAAGTCTAAGTTGCTGCAATAAGCCTATTTAATAAGTCTAAGTTGCTGAAATAAGGCTATTTAATAAGTCTAAGTTGCTGAAATAAGCCTTTTTAATCAGCGTAAGTTGCTGAAATAAGCCTATTTAATAAGCCCAAGTTGCTGAAATAAGCCTACTTAATAAGGCTATTTAATAAGCCTAAGTTGCTGAAATAAGCTTATTTAATAAGCCTAAGTTGCTGAAATAAGCCTATTTAATAAGGCTATTTAATAAGTCTAAGTTGCTGAAATAAACCTATTTAATAAGCCCAAGTTGCTAAAATAAGCCTATTTAATTAGGCTACTTAATAAGTCTATTTAATAAGCCTATTTAATAAGCCTATTTAATAAGCCTATTTAATAAGCCTATTTAATACGCCTATTTAATAAACATATTTAATAAGATTTAATGAGCCTATTTAATAAGTCTATTTAATAAGCCTTTTTAATAAGCCTATTTAATAAGTCTATTTAATAAGCCTATTTAATAAGTCTATTTAATAAGTCTATTTAATAAGCCTATTTAATAAGTATTTAATGAGCCTATTTAATAAGCCTATTTATTGAGCCTATTTAATAAGCCTATTTATTGAGCCTATTTAATAAGACTATTTATTGAGCCTATTTAATAAGCCTATTTATTGAGCCTATTTAATAAGCCTATTTAATAAGTCTATTTAAAAAGCCTATTTAATAAGCCTATTTAATAAGCCTATTTATTGAGCCTATTTAATAAGTCTATTTAATAAGCCTATTTAATAAGCCTAAGTTGCTAAAATAAGCCTTTTTAATGAGGCTATTTAATAAGTCTATTTAATAAGCCTATTTAATAAGCCTGTTTAATAAGCCTATTTAATACGCCTATTTAATAAACCTATTTAATAAGTATTTAATGAGCCTATTTAATAAGTCTATTTAATACGCCTTTTTAATAAGCCTATTTAATAAACCTATTTAATAAGCCTATTTAATAAGTCTATTTAATAAGTCTATTTGTTAAGCCTATTTAATAAGTATTTAATGAGCCTATTTAATAAGCCTATTTATTGAGCCTATTTAATAAGCCTATTCATTGAGCCTATTTAATAAGCCTATTTATTAAGTCTATTTAATAAGCCTATTTAATAAGCCTAATTAATAAGCCTATTTAATAAACCTATTTAATGAGCCTATTTAATGAGTCTATTTAATAAGCCTGTTTAATAAGCCTATTTAACAAGTATTGAATGAGCCTATTTAGAAGCCTAAGTTGCTGAAATAAGCCTATTTAATAAGTCTAAGTTGCTGAAATAAGGCTATTTAATAAGCCTAAGTTGCTGAAATAAGCCTATTTAATACGCATAAGTTGCTGAAATAAGGTTGTTTAATAAGTCTAAGTTGCTGAAATAAACCTATTTAATAAGCCTAAGTTGCTGAAATAAGTATATTTAATAAGCATAAGTTGCTGAAATAAGCCTATTTAATAAGTCTAAGTTGCTGAAATAAGGCTATTTAATGAGCCTAAGTTGCTGAATAAGCCTATTTAATAAGCCTAAGTTGCTGAATAAACCTATTTAATAAGTCTAAGTTGCTGAAATAAGTCTATTTAATAAGGCTATTTAATAAGTCTAAGTTGCTGAAATAAACCTATTTAATAAGCCTAAGTTGCTAAAATAAGCCTATTTAATTAGGCTACTTAATAAGTCTATTTAGTAAGCCTATTTAATAAGCCTATTTAATAAGCCTATTTAATAAGCCTATTTAATACGCCTATTTAATAAACATATTTAATAAGTATTTAATGAGCCTATTTAATAAGTCTATTTAATAAGCCTTTTTAATAAGCCTATTTAATAAGTCTATTTAATAAGCCTATTTAATAAGTCTATTTAATAAGTCTATTTAATAAGCCTATTTAATAAGTATTTAATGAGCCTATTTAATAAGCCTATTTATTGAGCCTATTTAATAAGCCTATTTATTGAGCCTATTTAATAAGACTATTTATTGAGCCTATTTAATAAGCCTATTTATTGAGCCTATTTAATAAGCCTATTTAATAAGTCTATTTAAAAAGCCTATTTAATAAGCCTATTTAATAAGCCTATTTATTGAGCCTATTTAATAAGTCTATTTAATAAGCCTATTTAATAAGCCTAAGTTGCTAAAATAAGCCTTTTTAATGAGGCTATTTAATAAGTCTATTTAATAAGCCTATTTAATAAGCCTGTTTAATAAGCCTATTTAATACGCCTATTTAATAAACCTATTTAATAAGTATTTAATGAGCCTATTTAATAAGTCTATTTAATACGCCTTTTTAATAAGCCTATTTAATAAACCTATTTAATAAGCCTATTTAATAAGTCTATTTAATAAGTCTATTTGTTAAGCCTATTTAATAAGTATTTAATGAGCCTATTTAATAAGCCTATTTATTGAGCCTATTTAATAAGCCTATTCATTGAGCCTATTTAATAAGCCTATTTATTGAGCCTATTTAATAAGCCTATTTATTAAGTCTATTTAATAAGCCTATTTAATAAGCCTAATTAATAAGCCTATTTAATAAACCTATTTAATGAGCCTATTTAATGAGTCTATTTAATAAGCCTGTTTAATAAGCCTATTTAACAAGTATTGAATGAGCCTATTTAGAAGCCTAAGTTGCTGAAATAAGCCTATTTAATAAGTCTAAGTTGCTGAAATAAGGCTATTTAATAAGCCTAAGTTGCTGAAATAAGCCTATTTAATACGCATAAGTTGCTGAAATAAGGTTGTTTAATAAGTCTAAGTTGCTGAAATAAACCTATTTAATAAGCCTAAGTTGCTGAAATAAGTATATTTAATAAGCATAAGTTGCTGAAATAAGCCTATTTAATAAGTCTAAGTTGCTGAAATAAGGCTATTTAATGAGCCTAAGTTGCTGAATAAGCCTATTTAATAAGCCTAAGTTGCTGAATAAACCTATTTAATAAGTCTAAGTTGCTGAAATAAGTCTATTTAATAAGGCTATTTAATAAGCCTAAGTTGCTGAATAAGCCTATTTAATAAGTCTAAGTTGCTGAAATAAGGCTATTTAATAAGCCTAAGTTGATGAAATAAGGCTATTTAATAAGTTTAAGTTGCTGAAATAAGCCTGTTTAATAAGCCTAAGTTGCTGAAATAAGCCTATTTAGTAAGGCTATTTAATGAGCCTAAGTTGCTGAAATAAGCCTATTTAATAAGCCTAAGTTTCTGAACTAAGCCTATTTAATAAGCCTATTTAATAAGTCTAAGTTGCTGAAATAAACCTATTTAAAATGCTATTTAATAAGCCTAAGTTGCTGAAATAAACCTGTTTAATAAGGCTATTTAAAAAGCATAAGTTGCTGAAAAAGCTTATTTAATAAGCCTAAGTTGCTGAAATAAGCCTATTTAATAAGGCTATTTAATAAGTCTATTTAATAAGCCTATTTAATAAGCCTATTTAATAAGCCTATTTAATAAGCCTATTTAATATGCCTATTTAATAAACGTATTTAATAAGTATTTAATGAGCCTATTTAATAAGTCTATTTAATAAGCCTTTTTAATAAGCCTATTAAATAAGTCTATTTAATAAGCCTATTTAATAAGTCTATTTAATATGTCTATTTAATAAGCCTATTTAATAATTATTTAATGAGCCTATTTAATAAGCCTATTTATTGAGCCTATTTAATAAGCCTATTTATTGAGCCTATTTAATAAGCCTATTTATTGAGCCTATTTAATAAGCCTCTTTATTGAGCCTATTTAATAAGCCTATTTAATAAGTCTATTTAATAAGCCTATTTAATAAGCCTATTTATTGAGCCTATTTAATAAGTCTATTTAATAAGCCTATTTAATAAGCCTAAGTTGCTAAAATAAGCCTATATAATGAGGCTATTTAATAAGTCTATTTAATAAGCCTATTTAATAAGCCTGTTTAATAAGCCTATTTAATACGCCTATTTAATAAACCTATTTAATAAGCCTTTTTAATAAGCCTATTTAATAAACCTATTTAATAAGCCTATTTAATAAGTCTATTTAATAAGTCTATTTGTTAAGCCTATTTAATAAGTATTTAATGAGACTATTTAATAAGCCTATTTATTGAGCCTATTTAATAAGCCTATTTATTGAGCCTATTTAATAAACATATTGATTGAGCCTATTTATTGAGCCTATTTAATAAGCCGATTTAATAAGTCTATTTAATAAGCCTATTTAATAAGCCTATTTAATAAGCCTATTTATTGAGCCTATTTAATAAGCCTATTTAATAAGCCGATTTATTGAGCCTATTTAATAAGTCTATTTAATAAGCCTATTTAATAAGCCTATTTAATAAGTATTTAATTAGCCTATTTAATAAGTCTATTTAATAAGCGTATTTAATAGGCCTATTTAATAAGTCTAAGTTGCTGAAAAAAGCCTATTTAATAAGCCTATTTAATAGGCCTATTTAATAAGTCTAAGTTGCTGAAATAAGCCTATTTAATAAGCCTAAGTTGCTGAAATAAGCCTATTTAATAAGCCTAAGTTGCTGAATAAACCTATTTAATAAGTCTAAGTTGCTGAAATAAGCCTATTTAATACGGCTATTTAATAAGCCTAAGTTGTGGAAATAAGCCTATTTCATAAGGCTATTTAATGAGCCTAAGTTGCTGAAATAAGACTATTTAATAAGCCTAAGTTTCTGAACTAAGCCTATTTAAAAAGGTATATTTAATAAGTCTAAGTTGCTGAAATAAACCTATTTAAAAATGCTATTTAATAAGCCTAAGTCGCTGAAATAAACCTGTTTAATAAGGCTATTTAATAAGCATAAGTTGCTGAAATAAGCTTATTTAATAAGCCTAAGTTGCTGCAATAAGCCTATTTAATAAGGCTCTTTAATAAGTCTAAGTTGCTGAAATAAACCTATTTGATAAGCCTAAGTTGCTAAAATAAGCCTATTTCATGAGGCTATTTAATAAGTCTATTTAATAAGTCTATTTAATAAGTCTATTTAATAAGCCTATTTAATAAGCCTATTTAATACGCCTAATTAATACACTTATTTAATAAACATATTTAATGAGTATTTAATGAGCCTATTTAATAAGTCTATTTAATAAGCCTTTTTAATAAGACTATTTAATAAGTCTATTTAATAAACCTATTTAATAAGTATTTAATGAGCCTATTTAATAAGCCTATTTATTGAGCCTATTTAATAAGCCTATTTATTGAGCCTATTTAATAAGCATATTTATTGAGCCTATTTAATAAGCCTATTTATTGAGCCTATTTAATAAGCCGATTTAATAAGTATTTAATGAGCCTATTTAATAAGTCTATTTAATAAGCCTATTCAATAGGCCTTTTTTAATAAATCTAAGTTGCTGAAATAAGCCTATTAAATAAGCCTAAGTTGCTGAATAAGCCTATTTAATAAGCCTAAGTTGCTGAATAAACCTATTTAATAAGTCTAAGTTGCTGAAATAAGCATATTTAATAAGGCTATTTAATAAGCCTAAGTTGCTGAATAAGCCTATTTAATAAGGCTATTTAATGAGCCTAAGTTGCTGAAATAAGACTATTTAATAAGCCTAAGTTTCTGAACTAAGCCTATTTTAAAAGGTATATCTAATAAGTCTAAGTTGCTGAAATAAACCTATTTAAAAATGCTATTTAATAAGCCTAAGTTGCTGAAATAAACCTGTTTAATAAGGCTATTTAATAAGAATAAGTTGCTGAAATAAGCTTATTTAATAAGCCTAAGTTGCTGAAATAAGCCTATTTAATAAGGCTCTTTAATAAGACTAAGTTGCTGAAATAAACCTATTTAATAAGCCTAAGTTGCTAAAATAAGCCTATTTAATGAGGCTATTTAATACGTCTATTTAATAAGCCTATTTAATAAGCCTATTTAATAAGCCTATTTAATAAGCCTATTTAATGAGTCTATTTAATAAGTCTATTTAATAAGTATTTAATGAGCCTATTTAATAAGCCTATTTATTGAGCCTATTTAATAAGCCTATTTATTGAGCCTATTTAATAAGCCTATTTATTGAGCCTATTTAATAAGCCTATTTATTAAGCCTATTTAATAAGCCTATTTAATAAGTCTATTTAATAAGCCTATTTAATAAGCCTATTTAATAAGCCTATTTATTGTGCCTATTTAATAAGCCTATTTAATAAGCCTATTTATTGAGCCTATTTAATCAGTCTATTTAATAAGCCTATTTAACAAGCCTATTGAATAATTATTTAATGAGCCTGTTTAATAAGTCTATTTAATAAGCCTATTTAATAGGCCTATTTAATAAGTCTAAGTTGCTGAAATAAGCCTATTTAATAAGTCTATTTAATAGGCCTATTTAATAAGCCTAAGTTTCTGAATGAGCCTATTTAATAAGCCTAAGTTGCCGAAATAAGCCTATTTAATAAGCCTAAGTTGCTGAATAAGCCTATTTAATAAGCCTAAGTTGCTGAAATAAGCCTATTTAGTAAGTCTAAGTTGCTGAAATAAGCCTATTTAATAAGCCTAAGTTGCTGAAATAAGGCTATTTAATAAGCCTAAGTTGCTGAAATAAGGCTATTTAATACGTCTAAGTTGCTGAAATAAGCCTATTTAATAAGCCTAAGTTGCTGAAATAAGTATATTTAATAAACATAAGTTGCTGAAATAAGCCTATTTAATGAGTCTAGGTTGCTGAAATAAGGCTATTTAATAAGCCTATTTATTGAGCCTATTTAATAAGCTGATTTAATAAGTCTATTTAATAAGCCTATTTAATAAGCCTATTTAATAAGCCTCTTTATTGAGCCTATTTAATAAGCCTATTTATTGAGCCTATTTAATAAGTCTATTTAATAAGCCTATTTAATAAGCCTATTTAATAAGTATTTAATGAGCCTATTTAATAAGTCTATTTAATAAGCCTATTTAATAGGCCTATTTAATAAGTCTACGTTGCTGAAATAAGCCTATTTAATAAGCCTATTTAATAGGCCTATTTAATAAGTCTAAGTTGCTGAAATAAGCCTATTTAATAAGCCTAAGTTTCTGAATGAGCCTATTTAATAAGCCTAAGTTGCTGAAATAAGCCTATTTAATAAGCCTAAGTTGCTGAATAAGCCTATTTAATAAGCCTAAGTTGCTGAAATAAGTATATTTAATAAGCCTAAGTTGCTGAAATAAGCCTATTTAATAAGGCTCTTTAATAAGTCTAAGTTGCTGAAATAAACCTATTTTATAAGCCTAAGTTGCTAAAATAAGCCTATTTCATGAGGCTATTTAATAAGTCTATTTAATAAGTCTATTTAATAAGTCTATTTAATAAGTCTATTTAATAAGCCTATTTAATAAGCCTATTTAATAAGCCTAATTAATACACCTATTTAATAAACATATTTAATAAGTATTTAATGAGCCTATTTAATAAGCCTATTTAATAAGCCTTTTTAATAAGACTATTTAATAAGTCTATTTAATAAGACTATTTAATAAGTCTATTTAATAAGTCTATTTAATAAGCCTATTTAATAAGTATTTAATTAGCCTATTTAATAAGCCTATTTATTGAGCCTATTTAATAAGCCTATTTATTGAGCCTATTTAATAAGCATATTTATTGAGCCTATTTAATAAGCCTATTTATTGAGCCTATTTAATAAGCCGATTTAATAAGTCTATTTAATAAGCCTATTTAATAAGCCTATTTAATAAGTATTTAATGAGCCTATTTAAAATGTCTATTTAATAAGCCTGTTTAATAGGCCTATTTAATAAGTCTAAGTTGCTGAAATAAGCCTATTTAATAAGCCTATTTAATAGGCCTATTTAATAAGTCTAAGTTGCTAAAATAAGCCGATTTAATACGGCTATTTAATAAGCCTAAGTTGCTGAAATAAGCCTATTTCATAAGGCTATTTAATGAGCCTAAGTTGCTGAAATAAGACTATTTAATAAGCCTAAGTTTCTGAACTAAGCCTATTTAAAAAGGTATATTTAATAAGTCTAAGTTGCTGAAATAAACCTATTTAAAAATGCTAATTAATAAGCCTAAGTTGCTGAAATAAACCTGTTTAATAAGGCTATTTAATAAGCATAAGTTGCTGAAATAAGCTTATTTAATAAGCCTAAGTTGCTGAAATAAGCCTATTTAATAAGGCTCTTTAATAAGTCTAAGTTGCTGAAATAAACCTATTTAATAAGCCTAAGTTGCTAAAATAAGCCTATTTAATGAGGCTATTTAATAAGTCTATTTAATAAGTCTATTTAATAAGTCTATTTAATAAGCCTATTTAATAAGCCTATTTAATAAGCCTAATTAATACACCTATTTAATAAACATATTTAATAAGTCTATTTAATAAGCCTATTTAATAAGTATTTAATGAGCCTATTTAATAAGCCTATTTATTGAGCCTATTCAATAGGCCTTTTTTAATAAATCTAAGTTGCTGAAATAAGCTTATTTAATGAGCCTAAGTTTCTGAATGAGCCTATTTAATAAGCCTAAGTTGCTGAAATAAGCCTATTAAATAAGCCTAAGTTGCTGAATAAGCCTATTTAATAAGCCTAAGTTGCTGAATAAACCTATTTAATAAGTCTAAGTTGCTGAAATAAGCATATTTAATAAGGCTATTTAATAAGCCTAAGTTGCTGAATAAGCCTATTTAATAAGGCTATTTAATGAGCCTAAGTTGCTGAAATAAGACTATTTAATAAGCCTAAGTTTCTGAACTAAGCCTATTTTAAAAGGTATATCTAATAAGTCTAAGTTGCTGAAATAAACCTATTTAAAAATGCTATTTAATAAGCCTAAGTTGCTGAAATAAACCTGTTTAATAAGGCTATTTAATAAGAATAAGTTGCTGAAATAAGCTTATTTAATAAGCCTAAGTTGCTGAAATAAGCCTATTTAATAAGGCTCTTTAATAAGACTAAGTTGCTGAAATAAACCTATTTAATAAGCCTAAGTTGCTAAAATAAGCCTATTTAATGAGGCTATTTAATACGTCTATTTAATAAGCCTATTTAATAAGCCTATTTAATAAGCCTATTTAATAAGCCTATTTAATGAGTCTATTTAATAAGTCTATTTAATAAGTATTTAATGAGCCTATTTAATAAGCCTATTTATTGAGCCTATTTAATAAGCCTATTTATTGAGCCTATTTAATAAGCCTATTTATTGAGCCTATTTAATAAGCCTATTTATTGAGCCTATTTAATAAGCCTATTTAATAAGTCTATTTAATAAGCCTATTTAATAAGCCTATTTAATAAGCCTATTTATTGTGCCTATTTAATAAGCCTATTTAATAAGCCTATTTATTGAGCCTATTTAATCAGTCTATTTAATAAGCCTATTTAACAAGCCTATTGAATAATTATTTAATGAGCCTGTTTAATAAGTCTATTTAATAAGCCTATTTAATAGGCCTATTTAATAAGTCTAAGTTGCTGAAATAAGCCTATTTAATAAGTCTATTTAATAGGCCTATTTAATAAGCCTAAGTTTCTGAATGAGCCTATTTAATAAGCCTAAGTTGCCGAAATAAGCCTATTTAATAAGCCTAAGTTGCTGAATAAGCCTATTTAATAAGCGTAAGTTGCTGAAATAAGCCTATTTAGTAAGTCTAAGTTGCTGAAATAAGCCTATTTAATAAGCCTAAGTTGCTGAAATAAGGCTATTTAATAAGCCTAAGTTGCTGAAATAAGGCTATTTAATACGTCTAAGTTGCTGAAATAAGCCTATTTAATAAGCCTAAGTTGCTGAAATAAGTATATTTAATAAGCATAAGTTGCTGAAATAAGCCTATTTAATGAGTCTAGGTTGCTGAAATAAGGCTATTTAATAAGCCTATTTATTGAGCCTATTTAATAAGCTGATTTAATAAGTCTATTTAATAAGCCTATTTAATAAGCCTATTTAATAAGCCTCTTTATTGAGCCTATTTAATAAGCCTATTTAATAAGCCTATTTATTGAGCCTATTTAATAAGTCTATTTAATAAGCCTATTTAATAAGCCTATTTAATAAGTATTTAATGAGCCTATTTAATAAGTCTATTTAATAAGCCTATTTAATAGGCCTATTTAATAAGTCTACGTTGCTGAAATAAGCCTATTTAATAAGCCTATTTAATAGGCCTATTTAATAAGTCTAAGTTGCTGAAATAAGCCTATTTAATAAGCCTAAGTTTCTGAATGAGCCTATTTAATAAGCCTAAGTTGCTGAAATAAGCCTATTTAATAAGCCTAAGTTGCTGAATAAGCCTATTTAATAAGCCTAAGTTGCTGAAATAAGTATATTTAATAAGCCTAAGTTGCTGAAATAAGCCTATTTAATAAGGCTCTTTAATAAGTCTAAGTTGCTGAAATAAACCTATTTTATAAGCCTAAGTTGCTAAAATAAGCCTATTTCATGAGGCTATTTAATAAGTCTATTTAATAAGTCTATTTAATAAGTCTATTTAATAAGTCTATTTAATAAGCCTATTTAATAAGCCTATTTAATAAGCCTAATTAATACACCTATTTAATAAACATATTTAATAAGTATTTAATGAGCCTATTTAATAAGCCTATTTAATAAGCCTTTTTAATAAGACTATTTAATAAGTCTATTTAATAAGACTATTTAATAAGTCTATTTAATAAGTCTATTTAATAAGCCTATTTAATAAGTATTTAATGAGCCTATTTAATAAGCCTATTTATTGAGCCTATTTAATAAGCCTATTTATTGAGCCTATTTAATAAGCATATTTATTGAGCCTATTTAATAAGCCTATTTATTGAGCCTATTTAATAAGCCGATTTAATAAGTCTATTTAATAAGCCTATTTAATAAGCCTATTTAATATGCCAATTTATTGAGCCAATTTAATAAGCCTATTTAATAAGCCGATTTATTGAGCCTATTTAATAAGTCTATTTAATAAGCCTATTTAATAAGCCTATTTAATAAGTATTTAATGAGCCTATTTAATATGTCTATTTAATAAGCCTGTTTAATAGGCCTATTTAATAAGTCTAAGTTGCTGAAATAAGCCTATTTAATAAGCCTATTTAATAGGCCTATTTAAAAAGTCTAAGTTGCTAAAATAAGCCTATTTAATACGGCTATTTAATAAGCCTAAGTTGCTGAAATAAGCCTATTTCATAAGGCTATTTAATGAGCCTAAGTTGCTGAAATAAGACTATTTAATAAGCCTAAGTTTCTGAACTAAGCCTATTTAAAAAGGTATATTTAATAAGTCTAAGTTGCTGAAATAAACCTATTTAAAAATGCTAATTAATAAGCCTAAGTTGCTGAAATAAACCTGTTTAATAAGGCTATTTAATAAGCATAAGTTGCTGAAATAAGCTTATTTAATAAGCCTAAGTTGCTGAAATAAGCCTATTTAATAAGGCTCTTTAATAAGTCTAAGTTGCTGAAATAAACCTATTTAATAAGCCTAAGTTGCTAAAATAAGCCTATTTCATGAGGCTATTTAATAAGTCTATTTAATAAGTCTATTTAATAAGTCTATTTAATAAGTCTATTTAATAAGCCTATTTAATAAGCCTATTTAATAAGCCTAATTAATACACCTATTTAATAAACATATTTAATAAGTCTATTTAATAAGCCTATTTAATAAGTATTTAATGAGCCTATTTAATAAGCCTATTTATTGAGCCTATTTAGTAAGCCTATTTATTGAGCCTATTTAATCAGCATATTTATTGAGCCTATTTAATAAGCCTATTTATTGAGCCTATTTAATAAGCCGATTTAATAAGCCTATTTAATAAGCCTATTTAATAAGCCGATTTATTGAGACTATTTAATAAGTCTATTTAATAAGCCTATTTAATAAGCCTATTTATTGAGCCTATTTAATAAGTCTATTTAATAAGCCTATTTAATAAGCCTATTCAATAAGTATTTAATGAGCCTATTTAATAAGTCTATTTAATACGCCTATTTAATAGGCCTTTTTTAATAAATCTAAGTTGCTGAAATAAGCCTATTTAATAAGCCTATTTAATAGGCCTATTTAATAAGTCTAAGTTGCTGAAATAAGCTTATTTAATAAGCCTAAGTTTCTGAATGAGCCTATTTAATAAGCCTAAGTTGCTGAAATAAGCCTATTAAATAAGCCTAAGTTGCTGAATAAGCCTATTTAATAAGCCTAAGTTGCTGAATAAACCTATTTAATAAGTCTAAGTTGCTGAAATAAGCATATTTAATAAGGCTATTTAATAAGCCTAAGTTGCTGAATAAGCCTATTTAATAAGGCTATTTAATGAGCCTAAGTTGCTGAAATAAGACTGTTTAATAAGCCTAAGTTTCTGAACTAAGCCTATTTTAAAAGGTATATTTAATAAGTCTAAGTTGCTGAAATAAACCTATTTAAAAATGCTATTTAATAAGCCTAAGTTGCTGAAATAAACCTGTTTAATAAGGCTATTTAATAAGAATAAGTTGCTGAAATAAGCTTATTTAATAAGCCTAAGTTGCTGAAATAAGCCTATTTAATAAGGCTCTTTAATAAGTCTAAGTTGCTGAAATAAACCTATTTAATAAGCCTAAGTTGCTAAAATAAGCCTATTTAATGAGGGTATTTAATACGTCTATTTAATAAGCCTATTTAATAAGCCTATTTAATAAGCCTATTTAATAAGCCGATTTAATAAGTCTATTTAATAAGCCTATTTAATAAGCCTATTTAATAAGCCTATTTATTGAGACTATTTAATAAGTCTATTTAATAAGCCTATTTAATAAGCCTATTCAATAAGTATTTAATGAGCCTATTTAATAAGTCTATTTAATAAGCCTATTTAATAGGCCTTTTTTTAATAAATCTAAGTTGCTGAAATAAGCCTATTTAATAAGCCTATTTAATAGGCCTATTTAATAAGTCTAAGTTGCTGAAATAAGCTTATTTAATAAGCCTAAGTTTCTGAATGAGCCTATTTAATAAGCCTAAGTTGCTGAAATAAGCCTATTAAATAAGCCTAAGTTGCTGAATAAGCCTATTTTATAAGCCTAAGTTGCTGAATAAACCTATTTAATAAGTCTAAGTTGCTGAAATAAGCATATTTAATAAGGCTATTTAATAAGCCTAAGTTGCTGAATAAGCCTATTTAATGAGGCTATTAAATGAGCCTAAGTTGCTGAAATAAGACTATTTAATAAGCCTAAGTTTCTGAACTAAGCCTATTTTAAAAGGTATATTTAATAAGTCTAAGTTGCTGAAATAAACCTATTTAAAAATGCTATTTAATAAGCCTAAGTTGCTGAAATAAACCTGTTTAATAAGGCAATTTAATAAGAATAAGTTGCTGAAATAAGCTTATTTAATAAGCCTAAGTTGCTGAAATAAGCCTATTTAATAAGGCTCTTTAATAAGTCTAAGTTGCTGAAATAAACCTATTTAATAAGCCTAAGTTGCTAAAATAAGCCTATTTAATGAGGGTATTTAATACGTCTATTTAATAAGCCTATTTAATAAGCCTATTTAATAAGCCTATTTAATAAGCCGATTTAATAAGTCTATTTAATAAGCCTATTTAATAAGCCTATTTAATAAGCCTATTTATTGAGCCTATTTAATAAGTCTATTTAATAAGCCTATTTAATAAGCCTATTCAATAAGTATTTAATGAGCCTATTTAATACGTCTATTTAATAAGCCTATTTAATAGGCCTTTTTTAATAAATCTAAGTTGCTGAAATAAGCCTATTTAATAAGCCTATTTAATAGGCCTATTTAATAAGTCTAAGTTGCTGAAATAAGCTTATTTAATAAGCCTAAGTTTCTGAATGAGCCTATTTAATAAGCCTAAGTTGCTGAAATAAGCCTATTTAATAAGGCTCTTTAATAAGTCTAAGTTGCTGAAATAAACCTATTTAATAAGCCTAAGTTGCTAAAATAAGCCTATTTAATGAGGGTATTTAATACGTCTATTTAATAAGCCTATTTAATAAGCCTATTTAATAAGCCTATTTAATAAGCCGATTTAATAAGTCTATTTAATAAGCCTATTTAATAAGCCTATTTAATAAGCCTATTTATTGAGCCTATTTAATAAGTCTATTTAATAAGCCTATTTAATAAGCCTATTCAATAAGTATTTAATGAGCCTATTTAATACGTCTATTTAATAAGCCTATTTAATAGGCCTTTTTTTAATAAATCTAAGTTGCTGAAATAAGCCTATTTAATAAGGCTCTTTAATAAGACTAAGTTGCTGAAATAAACCTATTTAATAAGCCTAAGTTGCTAAAATAAGCCTATTTAATGAGGCTATTTAATACGTCTATTTAATAAGCCTATTTAATAAGCCTATTTAATAAGCCTATTTAATAAGCCTATTTAATGAGTCTATTTAATAAGTCTATTTAATAAGTATTTAATGAGCCTATTTAATAAGCCTATTTATTGAGCCTATTTAATAAGCCTATTTATTGAGCCTATTTAATAAGCCTATTTATTGAGCCTATTTAATAAGCCTATTTATTGAGCCTATTTAATAAGCCTATTTAATAAGTCTATTTAATAAGCCTATTTAATAAGCCTATTTAATAAGCCTATTTATTGTGCCTATTTAATAAGCCTATTTAATAAGCCTATTTATTGAGCCTATTTAATCAGTCTATTTAATAAGCCTATTTAACAAGCCTATTGAATAATTATTTAATGAGCCTGTTTAATAAGTCTATTTAATAAGCCTATTTAATAGGCCTATTTAATAAGTCTAAGTTGCTGAAATAAGCCTATTTAATAAGTCTATTTAATAGGCCTATTTAATAAGCCTAAGTTTCTGAATGAGCCTATTTAATAAGCCTAAGTTGCCGAAATAAGCCTATTTAATAAGCCTAAGTTGCTGAAATAAGGCTATTTAATAAGCCTAAGTTGCTGAAATAAGGCTATTTAATACGTCTACGTTGCTGAAATAAGCCTATTTAATAAGCCTAAGTTGCTGAAATAAGTATATTTAATAAGCATAAGTTGCTGAAATAAGCCTATTTAATGAGTCTAGGTTGCTGAAATAAGGCTATTTAATAAGCCTATTTATTGAGCCTATTTAATAAGCTGATTTAATAAGTCTATTTAATAAGCCTATTTAATAAGCCTATTTAATAAGCCTCTTTATTGAGCCTATTTAATAAGCCTATTTAATAAGCCTATTTATTGAGCCTATTTAATAAGTCTATTTAATAAGCCTATTTAATAAGCCTATTTAATAAGTATTTAATGAGCCTATTTAATAAGTCTATTTAATAAGCCTATTTAATAGGCCTATTTAATAAGTCTACGTTGCTGAAATAAGCCTATTTAATAAGCCTATTTAATAGGCCTATTTAATAAGTCTAAGTTGCTGAAATAAGCCTATTTAATAAGCCTAAGTTTCTGAATGAGCCTATTTAATAAGCCTAAGTTGCTGAAATAAGCCTATTTAATAAGCCTAAGTTGCTGAATAAGCCTATTTAATAAGCCTAAGTTGCTGAAATAAGTATATTTAATAAGCCTAAGTTGCTGAAATAAGCCTATTTAATAAGGCTCTTTAATAAGTCTAAGTTGCTGAAATAAACCTATTTTATAAGCCTAAGTTGCTAAAATAAGCCTATTTCATGAGGCTATTTAATAAGTCTATTTAATAAGTCTATTTAATAAGTCTATTTAATAAGTCTATTTAATAAGCCTATTTAATAAGCCTATTTAATAAGCCTAATTAATACACCTATTTAATAAACATATTTAATAAGTATTTAATGAGCCTATTTAATAAGCCTATTTAATAAGCCTTTTTAATAAGACTATTTAATAAGTCTATTTAATAAGACTATTTAATAAGTCTATTTAATAAGTCTATTTAATAAGCCTATTTAATAAGTATTTAATGAGCCTATTTAATAAGCCTATTTATTGAGCCTATTTAATAAGCCTATTTATTGAGCCTATTTAATAAGCATATTTATTGAGCCTATTTAATAAGCCTATTTATTGAGCCTATTTAATAAGCCGATTTAATAAGTCTATTTAATAAGCCTATTTAATAAGCCTATTTAATAAGTATTTAATGAGCCTATTTAATATGTCTATTTAATAAGCCTGTTTAATAGGCCTATTTAATAAGTCTAAGTTGCTGAAATAAGCCTATTTAATAAGCCTATTTAATAGGCCTATTTAATAAGTCTAAGTTGCTAAAATAAGCCTATTTAATACGGCTATTTAATAAGCCTAAGTTGCTGAAATAAGCCTATTTCATAAGGCTATTTAATGAGCCTAAGTTGCTGAAATAAGACTATTTAATAAGCCTAAGTTTCTGAACTAAGCCTATTTAAAAAGGTATATTTAATAAGTCTAAGTTGCTGAAATAAACCTATTTAAAAATGCTAATTAATAAGCCTAAGTTGCTGAAATAAACCTGTTTAATAAGGCTATTTAATAAGTATAAGTTGCTGAAATAAGCTTATTTAATAAGCCTAAGTTGCTGAAATAAGCCTATTTAATAAGGCTCTTTAATAAGTCTAAGTTGCTGAAATAAACCTATTTAATAAGCCTAAGTTGCTAAAATAAGCCTATTTAATGAGGCTATTTAATAAGTCTATTTAATAAGTCTATTTAATAAGTCTATTTAATAAGCCTATTTAATAAGCCTATTTAATAAGCCTAATTAATACACCTATTTAATAAACATATTTAATAAGTCTATTTAATAAGCCTATTTAATAAGTATTTAATGAGCCTATTTAATAAGCCTATTTATTGAGCCTATTCAATAGGCCTTTTTTAATAAATCTAAGTTGCTGAAATAAGCTTATTTAATGAGCCTAAGTTTCTGAATGAGCCTATTTAATAAGCCTAAGTTGCTGAAATAAGCCTATTAAATAAGCCTAAGTTGCTGAATAAGCCTATTTAATAAGCCTAAGTTGCTGAATAAACCTATTTAATAAGTCTAAGTTGCTGAAATAAGCATATTTAATAAGGCTATTTAATAAGCCTAAGTTGCTGAATAAGCCTATTTAATAAGGCTATTTAATGAGCCTAAGTTGCTGAAATAAGACTATTTAATAAGCCTAAGTTTCTGAACTAAGCCTATTTTAAAAGGTATATCTAATAAGTCTAAGTTGCTGAAATAAACCTATTTAAAAATGCTATTTAATAAGCCTAAGTTGCTGAAATAAACCTGTTTAATAAGGCTATTTAATAAGAATAAGTTGCTGAAATAAGCTTATTTAATAAGCCTAAGTTGCTGAAATAAGCCTATTTAATAAGGCTCTTTAATAAGACTAAGTTGCTGAAATAAACCTATTTAATAAGCCTAAGTTGCTAAAATAAGCCTATTTAATGAGGCTATTTAATACGTCTATTTAATAAGCCTATTTAATAAGCCTATTTAATAAGCCTATTTAATAAGCCTATTTAATGAGTCTATTTAATAAGTCTATTTAATAAGTATTTAATGAGCCTATTTAATAAGCCTATTTATTGAGCCTATTTAATAAGCCTATTTATTGAGCCTATTTAATAAGCCTATTTATTGAGCCTATTTAATAAGCCTATTTATTGAGCCTATTTAATAAGCCTATTTAATAAGTCTATTTAATAAGCCTATTTAATAAGCCTATTTAATAAGCCTATTTATTGTGCCTATTTAATAAGCCTATTTATTGAGCCTATTTAATCAGTCTATTTAATAAGCCTATTTAACAAGCCTATTGAATAATTATTTAATGAGCCTGTTTAATAAGTCTATTTAATAAGCCTATTTAATAGGCCTATTTAATAAGTCTAAGTTGCTGAAATAAGCCTATTTAATAAGTCTATTTAATAGGCCTATTTAATAAGCCTAAGTTTCTGAATGAGCCTATTTAATAAGCCTAAGTTGCCGAAATAAGCCTATTTAATAAGCCTAAGTTGCTGAATAAGCCTATTTAATAAGCGTAAGTTGCTGAAATAAGCCTATTTAGTAAGTCTAAGTTGCTGAAATAAGCCTATTTAATAAGCCTAAGTTGCTGAAATAAGGCTATTTAATAAGCCTAAGTTGCTGAAATAAGGCTATTTAATACGTCTAAGTTGCTGAAATAAGCCTATTTAATAAGCCTAAGTTGCTGAAATAAGTATATTTAATAAGCATAAGTTGCTGAAATAAGCCTATTTAATGAGTCTAGGTTGCTGAAATAAGGCTATTTAATAAGCCTATTTATTGAGCCTATTTAATAAGCTGATTTAATAAGTCTATTTAATAAGCCTATTTAATAAGCCTATTTAATAAGCCTCTTTATTGAGCCTATTTAATAAGCCTATTTAATAAGCCTATTTATTGAGCCTATTTAATAAGTCTATTTAATAAGCCTATTTAATAAGCCTATTTAATAAGTATTTAATGAGCCTATTTAATAAGTCTATTTAATAAGCCTATTTAATAGGCCTATTTAATAAGTCTACGTTGCTGAAATAAGCCTATTTAATAAGCCTATTTAATAGGCCTATTTAATAAGTCTAAGTTGCTGAAATAAGCCTATTTAATAAGCCTAAGTTTCTGAATGAGCCTATTTAATAAGCCTAAGTTGCTGAAATAAGCCTATTTAATAAGCCTAAGTTGCTGAATAAGCCTATTTAATAAGCCTAAGTTGCTGAAATAAGTATATTTAATAAGCCTAAGTTGCTGAAATAAGCCTATTTAATAAGGCTCTTTAATAAGTCTAAGTTGCTGAAATAAACCTATTTTATAAGCCTAAGTTGCTAAAATAAGCCTATTTCATGAGGCTATTTAATAAGTCTATTTAATAAGTCTATTTAATAAGTCTATTTAATAAGTCTATTTAATAAGCCTATTTAATAAGCCTATTTAATAAGCCTAATTAATACACCTATTTAATAAACATATTTAATAAGTATTTAATGAGCCTATTTAATAAGCCTATTTAATAAGCCTTTTTAATAAGACTATTTAATAAGTCTATTTAATAAGACTATTTAATAAGTCTATTTAATAAGTCTATTTAATAAGCCTATTTAATAAGTATTTAATGAGCCTATTTAATAAGCCTATTTATTGAGCCTATTTAATAAGCCTATTTATTGAGCCTATTTAATAAGCATATTTATTGAGCCTATTTAATAAGCCTATTTATTGAGCCTATTTAATAAGCCGATTTAATAAGTCTATTTAATAAGCCTATTTAATAAGCCTATTTAATATGCCAATTTATTGAGCCAATTTAATAAGCCTATTTAATAAGCCGATTTATTGAGCCTATTTAATAAGTCTATTTAATAAGCCTATTTAATAAGCCTATTTAATAAGTATTTAATGAGCCTATTTAATATGTCTATTTAATAAGCCTGTTTAATAGGCCTATTTAATAAGTCTAAGTTGCTGAAATAAGCCTATTTAATAAGCCTATTTAATAGGCCTATTTAATAAGTCTAAGTTGCTAAAATAAGCCTATTTAATACGGCTATTTAATAAGCCTAAGTTGCTGAAATAAGCCTATTTCATAAGGCTATTTAATGAGCCTAAGTTGCTGAAATAAGACTATTTAATAAGCCTAAGTTTCTGAACTAAGCCTATTTAAAAAGGTATATTTAATAAGTCTAAGTTGCTGAAATAAACCTATTTAAAAATGCTAATTAATAAGCCTAAGTTGCTGAAATAAACCTGTTTAATAAGGCTATTTAATAAGCATAAGTTGCTGAAATAAGCTTATTTAATAAGCCTAAGTTGCTGAAATAAGCCTATTTAATAAGGCTCTTTAATAAGTCTAAGTTGCTGAAATAAACCTATTTAATAAGCCTAAGTTGCTAAAAAAAGCCTATTTCATGAGGCTATTTAATAAGTCTATTTAATAAGTCTATTTAATAAGTCTATTTAATAAGTCTATTTAATAAGCCTATTTAATAAGCCTATTTAATAAGCCTAATTAATACACCTATTTAATAAACATATTTAATAAGTCTATTTAATAAGCCTATTTAATAAGTATTTAATGAGCCTATTTAATAAGCCTATTTATTGAGCCTATTTAGTAAGCCTATTTATTGAGCCTATTTAATCAGCATATTTATTGAGCCTATTTAATAAGCCTATTTATTGAGCCTATTTAATAAGCCGATTTAATAAGCCTATTTAATAAGCCTATTTAATAAGCCGATTTATTGAGACTATTTAATAAGTCTATTTAATAAGCCTATTTAATAAGCCTATTTATTGAGCCTATTTAATAAGTCTATTTAATAAGCCTATTTAATAAGCCTATTCAATAAGTATTTAATGAGCCTATTTAATAAGTCTATTTAATACGCCTATTTAATAGGCCTTTTTTAATAAATCTAAGTTGCTGAAATAAGCCTATTTAATAAGCCTATTTAATAGGCCTATTTAATAAGTCTAAGTTGCTGAAATAAGCTTATTTAATAAGCCTAAGTTTCTGAATGAGCCTATTTAATAAGCCTAAGTTGCTGAAATAAGCCTATTAAATAAGCCTAAGTTGCTGAATAAGCCTATTTAATAAGCCTAAGTTGCTGAATAAACCTATTTAATAAGTCTAAGTTGCTGAAATAAGCATATTTAATAAGGCTATTTAATAAGCCTAAGTTGCTGAATAAGCCTATTTAATAAGGCTATTTAATGAGCCTAAGTTGCTGAAATAAGACTATTTAATAAGCCTAAGTTTCTGAACTAAGCCTATTTTAAAAGGTATATTTAATAAGTCTAAGTTGCTGAAATAAACCTATTTAAAAATGCTATTTAATAAGCCTAAGTTGCTGAAATAAACCTGTTTAATAAGGCTATTTAATAAGAATAAGTTGCTGAAATAAGCTTATTTAATAAGCCTAAGTTGCTGAAATAAGCCTATTTAATAAGGCTCTTTAATAAGTCTAAGTTGCTGAAATAAACCTATTTAATAAGCCTAAGTTGCTAAAATAAGCCTATTTAATGAGGGTATTTAATACGTCTATTTAATAAGCCTATTTAATAAGCCTATTTAATAAGCCTATTTAATAAGCCGATTTAATAAGTCTATTTAATAAGCCTATTTAATAAGCCTATTTAATAAGCCTATTTATTGAGCCTATTTAATAAGTCTATTTAATACGCCTATTTAATAAGCCTATTCAATAAGTATTTAATGAGCCTATTTAATAAGTCTATTTAATAAGCCTATTTAATAGGCCTTTTTTTAATAAATCTAAGTTGCTGAAATAAGCCTATTTAATAAGCCTATTTAATAGGCCTATTTAATAAGTCTAAGTTGCTGAAATAAGCTTATTTAATAAGCCTAAGTTTCTGAATGAGCCTATTTAATAAGCCTAAGTTGCTGAAATAAGCCTATTAAATAAGCCTAAGTTGCTGAATAAGCCTATTTTATAAGCCTAAGTTGCTGAATAAACCTATTTAATAAGTCTAAGTTGCTGAAATAAGCATATTTAATAAGGCTATTTAATAAGCCTAAGTTGCTGAATAAGCCTATTTAATGAGGCTATTTAATGAGCCTAAGTTGCTGAAATAAGACTATTTAATAAGCCTAAGTTTCTGAACTAAGCCTATTTTAAAAGGTATATTTAATAAGTCTAAGTTGCTGAAATAAACCTATTTAAAATGCTATTTAATAAGCCTAAGTTGCTGAAATAAACCTGTTTAATAAGGCAATTTAATAAGAATAAGTTGCTGAAATAAGCTTATTTAATAAGCCTAAGTTGCTGAAATAAGCCTATTTAATAAGGCTCTTTAATAAGTCTAAGTTGCTGAAATAAACCTATTTAATAAGCCTAAGTTGCTAAAATAAGCCTATTTAATGAGGGTATTTAATACGTCTATTTAATAAGCCTATTTAATAAGCCTATTTAATAAGCCTATTTAATAAGCCGATTTAATAAGTCTATTTAATAAGCCTATTTAATAAGCCTATTTAATAAGCCTATTTATTGAGCCTATTTAATAAGTCTATTTAATAAGCCTATTTAATAAGCCTATTCAATAAGTATTTAATGAGCCTATTTAATACGTCTATTTAATAAGCCTATTTAATAGGCCTTTTTTAATAAATCTAAGTTGCTGAAATAAGCCTATTTAATAAGCCTATTTAATAGGCCTATTTAATAAGTCTAAGTTGCTGAAATAAGCTTATTTAATAAGCCTAAGTTTCTGAATGAGCCTATTTAATAAGCCTAAGTTGCTGAAATAAGCATATTTAATAAGGCTCTTTAATAAGTCTAAGTTGCTGAAATAAACCTATTTAATAAGCCTAAGTTGCTAAAATAAGCCTATTTAATGAGGGTATTTAATACGTCTATTTAATAAGCCTATTTAATAAGCCTATTTAATAAGCCTATTTAATAAGCCGATTTAATAAGTCTATTTAATAAGCCTATTTAATAAGCCTATTTAATAAGCCTATTTATTGAGCCTATTTAATAAGTCTATTTAATAAGCCTATTTAATAAGCCTATTCAATAAGTATTTAATGAGCCTATTTAATACGTCTATTTAATAAGCCTATTTAATAGGCCTTTTTTAATAAATCTAAGTTGCTGAAATAAGCCTATTTAATAAGGCTCTTTAATAAGACTAAGTTGCTGAAATAAACCTATTTAATAAGCCTAAGTTGCTAAAATAAGCCTATTTAATGAGGCTATTTAATACGTCTATTTAATAAGCCTATTTAATAAGCCTATTTAATAAGCCTATTTAATAAGCCTATTTAATGAGTCTATTTAATAAGTCTATTTAATAAGTATTTAATGAGCCTATTTAATAAGCCTATTTATTGAGCCTATTTAATAAGCCTATTTATTGAGCCTATTTAATAAGCCTATTTATTGAGCCTATTTAATAAGCCTATTTATTGAGACTATTTAATAAGCCTATTTAATAAGTCTATTTAATAAGCCTATTTAATAAGCCTATTTAATAAGCCTATTTATTGTGCCTATTTAATAAGCCTATTTAATAAGCCTATTTATTGAGCCTATTTAATCAGTCTATTTAATAAGCCTATTTAACAAGCCTATTGAATAATTATTTAATGAGCCTGTTTAATAAGTCTATTTAATAAGCCTATTTAATAGGCCTATTTAATAAGTCTAAGTTGCTGAAATAAGCCTATTTAATAAGTCTATTTAATAGGCCTATTTAATAAGCCTAAGTTTCTGAATGAGCCTATTTAATAAGCCTAAGTTGCCGAAATAAGCCTATTTAATAAGCCTACGTTGCTGAATAAGCCTATTTAATAAGCGTAAGTTGCTGAAATAAGCCTATTTAGTAAGTCTAAGTTGCTGAAATAAGCCTATTTAATAAGCCTAAGTTGCTGAAATAAGGCTATTTAATAAGCCTAAGTTGCTGAAATAAGGCTATTTAATACGTCTAAGTTGCTGAAATAAGCCTATTTAATAAGCCTAAGTTGCTGAAATAAGTATATTTAATAAGCATAAGTTGCTGAAATAAGCCTATTTAATGAGTCTAGGTTGCTGAAATAAGGCTATTTAATAAGCCTATTTATTGAGCCTATTTAATAAGCTGATTTAATAAGTCTATTTAATAAGCCTATTTAATAAGCCTATTTAATAAGCCTCTTTATTGAGCCTATTTAATAAGCCTATTTAATAAGCCTATTTATTGAGCCTATTTAATAAGTCTATTTAATAAGCCTATTTAATAAGCCTATTTAATAAGTATTTAATGAGCCTATTTAAAAAGTCTATTTAATAAGCCTATTTAATAGGCCTATTTAATAAGTCTACGTTGCTGAAATAAGCCTATTTAATAAGCCTATTTAATAGGCCTATTTAATAAGTCTAAGTTGCTGAAATAAGCCTATTTAATAAGCCTAAGTTTCTGAATGAGCCTATTTAATAAGCCTAAGTTGCTGAAATAAGCCTATTTAATAAGGCTCTTTAATAAGTCTAAGTTGCTGAAATAAACCTATTTAATAAGCCTAAGTTGCTAAAATAAGCCTATTTAATGAGGGTATTTAATACGTCTATTTAATAAGCCTATTTAATAAGCCTATTTAATAAGCCTATTTAATAAGCCGATTTAATAAGTCTATTTAATAAGCCTATTTAATAAGCCTATTTAATAAGCCTATTTATTGAGCCTATTTAATAAGTCTATTTAATAAGCCTATTTAATAAGCCTATTCAATAAGTATTTAATGAGCCTATTTAATACGTCTATTTAATAAGCCTATTTAATAGGCCTTTTTTAATAAATCTAAGTTGCTGAAATAAGCCTATTTAATAAGGCTCTTTAATAAGACTAAGTTGCTGAAATAAACCTATTTAATAAGCCTAAGTTGCTAAAATAAGCCTATTTAATGAGGCTATTTAATACGTCTATTTAATAAGCCTATTTAATAAGCCTATTTAATAAGCCTATTTAATAAGCCTATTTAATGAGTCTATTTAATAAGTCTATTTAATAAGTATTTAATGAGCCTATTTAATAAGCCTATTTATTGAGCCTATTTAATAAGCCTATTTATTGAGCCTATTTAATAAGCCTATTTATTGAGCCTATTTAATAAGCCTATTTATTGAGACTATTTAATAAGCCTATTTAATAAGTCTATTTAATAAGCCTATTTAATAAGCCTATTTAATAAGCCTATTTATTGTGCCTATTTAATAAGCCTATTTAATAAGCCTATTTATTGAGCCTATTTAATCAGTCTATTTAATAAGCCTATTTAACAAGCCTATTGAATAATTATTTAATGAGCCTGTTTAATAAGTCTATTTAATAAGCCTATTTAATAGGCCTATTTAATAAGTCTAAGTTGCTGAAATAAGCCTATTTAATAAGTCTATTTAATAGGCCTATTTAATAAGCCTAAGTTTCTGAATGAGCCTATTTAATAAGCCTAAGTTGCCGAAATAAGCCTATTTAATAAGCCTAAGTTGCTGAATAAGCCTATTTAATAAGCGTAAGTTGCTGAAATAAGCCTATTTAGTAAGTCTAAGTTGCTGAAATAAGCCTATTTAATAAGCCTAAGTTGCTGAAATAAGGCTATTTAATAAGCCTAAGTTGCTGAAATAAGGCTATTTAATACGTCTAAGTTGCTGAAATAAGCCTATTTAATAAGCCTAAGTTGCTGAAATAAGTATATTTAATAAGCATAAGTTGCTGAAATAAGCCTATTTAATGAGTCTAGGTTGCTGAAATAAGGCTATTTAATAAGCCTATTTATTGAGCCTATTTAATAAGCTGATTTAATAAGTCTATTTAATAAGCCTATTTAATAAGCCTATTTAATAAGCCTCTTTATTGAGCCTATTTAATAAGCCTATTTAATAAGCCTATTTATTGAGCCTATTTAATAAGTCTATTTAATAAGCCTATTTAATAAGCCTATTTAATAAGTATTTAATGAGCCTATTTAATAAGTCTATTTAATAAGCCTATTTAATAGGCCTATTTAATAAGTCTACGTTGCTGAAATAAGCCTATTTAATAAGCCTATTTAATAGGCCTATTTAATAAGTCTAAGTTGCTGAAATAAGCCTATTTAATAAGCCTAAGTTTCTGAATGAGCCTATTTAATAAGCCTAAGTTGCTGAAATAAGCCTATTTAATAAGCCTAAGTTGCTGAATAAGCCTATTTAATAAGCCTAAGTTGCTGAAATAAGTATATTTAATAAGCCTAAGTTGCTGAAATAAGCCTATTTAATAAGGCTCTTTAATAAGTCTAAGTTGCTGAAATAAACCTATTTTATAAGCCTAAGTTGCTAAAATAAGCCTATTTCATGAGGCTATTTAATAAGTCTATTTAATAAGTCTATTTAATAAGTCTATTTAATAAGTCTATTTAATAAGCCTATTTAATAAGCCTATTTAATAAGCCTAATTAATACACCTATTTAATTAACATATTTAATAAGTATTTAATGAGCCTATTTAATAAGCCTATTTAATAAGCCTTTTTAATAAGACTATTTAATAAGTCTATTTAATAAGACTATTTAATAAGTCTATTTAATAAGTCTATTTAATAAGCCTATTTAATAAGTATTTAATGAGCCTATTTAATAAGCCTATTTATTGAGCCTATTTAATAAGCCTATTTATTGAGCCTATTTAATAAGCATATTTATTGAGCCTATTTAATAAGCCTATTTATTGAGCCTATTTAATAAGCCGATTTAATAAGTCTATTTAATAAGCCTATTTAATAAGCCTATTTAATATGCCAATTTATTGAGCCAATTTAATAAGCCTATTTAATAAGCCGATTTATTGAGCCTATTTAATAAGTCTATTTAATAAGCCTATTTAATAAGCCTATTTAATAAGTATTTAATGAGCCTATTTAATATGTCTATTTAATAAGCCTGTTTAATAGGCCTATTTAATAAGTCTAAGTTGCTGAAATAAGCCTATTTAATAAGCCTATTTAATAGGCCTATTTAATAAGTCTAAGTTGCTAAAATAAGCCTATTTAATACGGCTATTTAATAAGCCTAAGTTGCTGAAATAAGCCTATTTCATAAGGCTATTTAATGAGCCTAAGTTGCTGAAATAAGACTATTTAATAAGCCTAAGTTTCTGAACTAAGCCTATTTAAAAAGGTATATTTAATAAGTCTAAGTTGCTGAAATAAACCTATTTAAAAATGCTAATTAATAAGCCTAAGTTGCTGAAATAAACCTGTTTAATAAGGCTATTTAATAAGCATAAGTTGCTGAAATAAGCTTATTTAATAAGCCTAAGTTGCTGAAATAAGCCTATTTAATAAGGCTCTTTAATAAGTCTAAGTTGCTGAAATAAACCTATTTAATAAGCCTAAGTTGCTAAAATAAGCCTATTTCATGAGGCTATTTAATAAGTCTATTTAATAAGTCTATTTAATAAGTCTATTTAATAAGTCTATTTAATAAGCCTATTTAATAAGCCTATTTAATAAGCCTAATTAATACACCTATTTAATAAACATATTTAATAAGTCTATTTAATAAGCCTATTTAATAAGTATTTAATGAGCCTATTTAATAAGCCTATTTATTGAGCCTATTTAGTAAGCCTATTTATTGAGCCTATTTAATCAGCATATTTATTGAGCCTATTTAATAAGCCTATTTATTGAGCCTATTTAATAAGCCGATTTAATAAGCCTATTTAATAAGCCTATTTAATAAGCCGATTTATTGAGACTATTTAATAAGTCTATTTAATAAGCCTATTTAATAAGCCTATTCATTGAGCCTATTTAATAAGTCTATTTAATAAGCCTATTTAATAAGCCTATTCAATAAGTATTTAATGAGCCTATTTAATAAGTCTATTTAATACGCCTATTTAATAGGCCTTTTTTAATAAATCTAAGTTGCTGAAATAAGCCTATTTAATAAGCCTATTTAATAGGCCTATTTAATAAGTCTAAGTTGCTGAAATAAGCTTATTTAATAAGCCTAAGTTTCTGAATGAGCCTATTTAATAAGCCTAAGTTGCTGAAATAAGCCTATTAAATAAGCCTAAGTTGCTGAATAAGCCTATTTAATAAGCCTAAGTTGCTGAATAAACCTATTTAATAAGTCTAAGTTGCTGAAATAAGCATATTTAATAAGGCTATTTAATAAGCCTAAGTTGCTGAATAAGCCTATTTAATAAGGCTATTTAATGAGCCTAAGTTGCTGAAATAAGACTATTTAATAAGCCTAAGTTTCTGAACTAAGCCTATTTTAAAAGGTATATTTAATAAGTCTAAGTTGCTGAAATAAACCTATTTAAAAATGCTATTTAATAAGCCTAAGTTGCTGAAATAAACCTGTTTAATAAGGCTATTTAATAAGAATAAGTTGCTGAAATAAGCTTATTTAATAAGCCTAAGTTGCTGAAATAAGCCTATTTAATAAGGCTCTTTAATAAGTCTAAGTTGCTGAAATAAACCTATTTAATAAGCCTAAGTTGCTAAAATAAGCCTATTTAATGAGGGTATTTAATACGTCTATTTAATAAGCCTATTTAATAAGCCTATTTAATAAGCCTATTTAATAAGCCGATTTAATAAGTCTATTTAATAAGCCTATTTAATAAGCCTATTTAATAAGCCTATTTATTGAGCCTATTTAATAAGTCTATTTAATAAGCCTATTTAATAAGCCTATTCAATAAGTATTTAATGAGCCTATTTAATAAGTCTATTTAATAAGCCTATTTAATAGGCCTTTTTTTAATAAATCTAAGTTGCTGAAATAAGCCTATTTAATAAGCCTATTTAATAGGCCTATTTAATAAGTCTAAGTTGCTGAAATAAGCTTATTTAATAAGCCTAAGTTTCTGAATGAGCCTATTTAATAAGCCTAAGTTGCTGAAATAAGCCTATTAAATAAGCCTAAGTTGCTGAATAAGCCTATTTAATAAGCCTAAGTTGCTGAATAAACCTATTTAATAAGTCTAAGTTGCTGAAATAAGCATATTTAATAAGGCTATTTAATAAGCCTAAGTTGCTGAATAAGCCTATTTAATAAGGCTATTTAATGAGCCTAAGTTGCTGAAATAAGACTATTTAATAAGCCTAAGTTTCTGAACTAAGCCTATTTTAAAAGGTATATTTAATAAGTCTAAGTTGCTGAAATAAACCTATTTAAAAATGCTATTTAATAAGCCTAAGTTGCTGAAATAAACCTGTTTAATAAGGCAATTTAATAAGAATAAGTTGCTGAAATAAGCTTATTTAATAAGCCTAAGTTGCTGAAATAAGCCTATTTAATAAGGCTCTTTAATAAGTCTAAGTTGCTGAAATAAACCTATTTAATAAGCCTAAGTTGCTAAAATAAGCCTATTTAATGAGGGTATTTAATACGTCTATTTAATAAGCCTATTTAATAAGCCTATTTAATAAGCCTATTTAATAAGCCGATTTAATAAGTCTATTTAATAAGCCTATTTAATAAGCCTATTTAATAAGCCTATTTATTGAGCCTATTTAATAAGTCTATTTAATAAGCCTATTTAATAAGCCTATTCAATAAGTATTTAATGAGCCTATTTAATACGTCTATTTAATAAGCCTATTTAATAGGCCTTTTTTAATAAATCTATGTTGCTGAAATAAGCCTATTTAATAAGCCTATTTAATAGGCCTATTAATAAGTCTAAGTTGCTGAAATAAGCTTATTTAATAAGCCTAAGTTTCTGAATGAGCCTATTTAATAAGCCTAAGTTGCTGAAATAAGCCTATTAAATAAGCCTAAGTTGCTGAATAAGCCTATTTAATAAGCCTACGTTGCTGAATAAACCTATTTAATAAGTCTAAGTTGCTGAAATAAGCATATTTAATAAGGCTATTTAATAAGCCTAAGTTGCTGAATAAGCCTATTTAATAAGGCTATTTAATGAGCCTAAGTTGCTGAAATAAGACTATTTAATAAGCCTAAGTTTCTGAACTAAGCCTATTTTAAAAGGTATATTTAATAAGTCTAAGTTGCTGAAATAAACCTAATTAAAAATGCTATTTAATAAGCCTAAGTTGCTGAAATAAACCTGTTTAATAAGGCTATTTAATAAGAATAAGTTGCTGAAATAAGCTTATTTAATAAGCCTAAGTTGCTGAAATAAGCCTATTTAATAAGGCTCTTTAATAAGTCTAAGTTGCTGAAATAAACCTATTTAATAAGCCTAAGTTGCTAAAATAAGCCTATTTAATGAGGGTATTTAATACGTCTATTTAATAAGCCTATTTAATAAGCCTATTTAATAAGCCTATTTAATAAGCCGATTTAATAAGTCTATTTAATAAGCCTATTTAATAAGCCTATTTAATAAGCCTATTTATTGAGCCTATTTAATAAGTCTATTTAATAAGCCTATTTAATAAGCCTATTCAATAAGTATTTAATGAGCCTATTTAATAAGTCTATTTAATAAGCCTATTTAATAGGCCTTTTTTTAATAAATCTAAGTTGCTGAAATAAGCCTATTTAATAAGCCTATTTAATAGGCCTATTTAATAAGTCTAAGTTGCTGAAATAAGCTTATTTAATAAGCCTAAGTTTCTGAATGAGCCTATTTAATAAGCCTAAGTTGCTGAAATAAGCCTATTAAATAAGCCTAAGTTGCTGAATAAGCCTATTTAATAAGCCTAAGTTGCTGAATAAACCTATTTAATAAGTCTAAGTTGCTGAAATAAGCATATTTAATAAGGCTATTTAATAAGCCTAAGTTGCTGAATAAGCCTATTTAATAAGGCTATTTAATGAGCCTAAGTTGCTGAAATAAGACTATTTAATAAGCCTAAGTTTCTGAACTAAGCCTATTTTAAAAGGTATATTTAATAAGTCTAAGTTGCTGAAATAAACCTATTTAAAAATGCTATTTAATAAGCCTAAGTTGCTGAAATAAACCTGTTTAATAAGGCAATTTAATAAGAATAAGTTGCTGAAATAAGCTTATTTAATAAGCCTAAGTTGCTGAAATAAGCCTATTTAATAAGGCTCTTTAATAAGTCTAAGTTGCTGAAATAAACCTATTTAATAAGCCTAAGTTGCTAAAATAAGCCTATTTAATGAGGGTATTTAATACGTCTATTTAATAAGCCTATTTAATAAGCCTATTTAATAAGCCTATTTAATAAGCCGATTTAATAAGTCTATTTAATAAGCCTATTTAATAAGCCTATTTAATAAGCCTATTTATTGAGCCTATTTAATAAGTCTATTTAATAAGCCTATTTAATAAGCCTATTCAATAAGTATTTAATGAGCCTATTTAATACGTCTATTTAATAAGCCTATTTAATAGGCCTTTTTTAATAAATCTATGTTGCTGAAATAAGCCTATTTAATAAGCCTATTTAATAGGCCTATTAATAAGTCTAAGTTGCTGAAATAAGCTTATTTAATAAGCCTAAGTTTCTGAATGAGCCTATTTAATAAGCCTAAGTTGCTGAAATAAGCCTATTAAATAAGCCTAAGTTGCTGAATAAGCCTATTTAATAAGCCTACGTTGCTGAATAAACCTATTTAATAAGTCTAAGTTGCTGAAATAAGCATATTTAATAAGGCTATTTAATAAGCCTAAGTTGCTGAATAAGCCTATTTAATAAGGCTATTTAATGAGCCTAAGTTGCTGAAATAAGACTATTTAATAAGCCTAAGTTTCTGAACTAAGCCTATTTTAAAAGGTATATTTAATAAGTCTAAGTTGCTGAAATAAACCTAATTAAAAATGCTATTTAATAAGCCTAAGTTGCTGAAATAAACCTGTTTAATAAGGCTATTTAATAAGAATAAGTTGCTGAAATAAGCTTATTTAATAAGCCTAAGTTGCTGAAATAAGCCTATTTAATAAGGCTCTTTAATAAGTCTAAGTTGCTGAAATAAACCTATTTAATAAGCCTAAGTTGCTAAAATAAGCCTATTTAATGAGGGTATTTAATACGTCTATTTAATAAGCCTATTTAATAAGCCTATTTAATGAGTCTATTTAATAAGTCTATTTAATAAGTATTTAATGAGCCTATTTAATAAGCCTATTTATTGAGCCTATTTAATAAGCCTATTTATTGAGCCTATTAAATAAGCCTATTTATTGAGCCTATTTAATAAGCCTTTTTATTGAGCCTATTTAATAAGCCTATTTAATAAGTCTATTTAATAAGCCTATTTAATAAGCCTATTTAATAAGCCTATTTATTGAGCCTATTTAATAAGCCTATTTAATAAGCCTATTTATTGAGCCTATTTAATAAGTCTATTTAATAAGCCTATTTAACAAGCCTATTTAATAATTATTTAATGAGCCTGTTTAATAAGTCTATTTAATAAGCCTATTTAACAAGCCTATTTAATAATTATTTAATGAGCCTGTTTAATAAGTCTATTTAATAAGCCTATTTAATAGGCCTATTTTTATAAGTCTAAGTTGCTGAAATAAGCCTATTTAATAAGTCTATTTAATAGGCCTATTTAATAAGTCTAAGTTGCTGAAATAAGCCTATTTAATAAGCCTAAGTTTCTGAATGAGCCTATTTAATAAGCCTAAGTTGCCGAAATAAGCCTATTTAATAAGCCTAAATTGCTGAATAAGCCTATTTAATAAGCCTAAGTTGCTGAAATAAGCCTATTTAGTAAGTCTAAGTTGCTGAAATAAGCCTATTTAATAAGCCTAAGTTGCTGAAATAAGCCTATTTAATAAGCCTAAGTTGCTGAAATAAGGCTATTTAATAAGTCTAAGTTGCTGAAATAAGCCTATTTAATAAGCCTAAGTTGCTGAAATAAGTATATTTAATAAGCATAAGTTGCTGAAATAAGCCTATTTAATGAGTCTAAGTTGCTGAAATAAGCCTATTTAGTAAGTCTAAGTTGCTGAAATAAGCCTATTTAATAAGCCTAAGTTGCTGAAATAAGCCTATTTAATAAGCCTAAGTTGCTGAAATAAGGCTATTTAATAAGTCTAAGTTGCTGAAATAAGCCTTTTTAATCAGCGTAAGTTGCTGAAATAAGCCTATTTAATAAGCCCAAGTTGCTGAAATAAGCCTACTTAATTAGGCTATTTAATAAGCCTAAGTTGCTGAAATAAGCCTATTTAATAAGCCTACGTTGCTGAATAAACCTATTTAATAAGTCTAAGTTGCTGAAATAAGCATATTTAATAAGGCTATTTAATAAGCCTAAGTTGCTGAATAAGCCTATTTAATAAGGCTATTTAATGAGCCTAAGTTGCTGAAATAAGACTATTTAATAAGCCTAAGTTTCTGAACTAAGCCTGTTTTAAAAGGTATATTTAATAAGTCTAAGTTGCTGAAATAAACCTAATTAAAAATGCTATTTAATAAGCCTAAGTTGCTGAAATAAACCTGTTTAATAAGGCTATTTAATAAGAATAAGTTGCTGAAATAAGCTTATTTAATAAGCCTAAGTTGCTGAAATAAGCCTATTTAATAAGGCTCTTTAATAAGTCTAAGTTGCTGAAATAAACCTATTTAATAAGCCTAAGTTGCTAAAATAAGCCTATTTAATGAGGGTATTTAATACGTCTATTTAATAAGCCTATTTAATAAGCCTATTTAATGAGTCTATTTAATAAGTCTATTTAATAAGTATTTAATGAGCCTATTTAATAAGCCTATTTATTGAGCCTATTTAATAAGCCTATTTATTGAGCCTATTAAATAAGCCTATTTATTGAGCCTATTTAATAAGCCTTTTTATTGAGCCTATTTAATAAGCCTATTTAATAAGTCTATTTAATAAGCCTATTTAATAAGCCTATTTAATAAGCCTATTTATTGAGCCTATTTAATAAGCCTATTTAATAAGCCTATTTATTGAGCCTATTTAATAAGTCTATTTAATAAGCCTATTTAACAAGCCTATTTAATAATTATTTAATGAGCCTGTTTAATAAGTCTATTTAATAAGCCTATTTAACAAGCCTATTTAATAATTATTTAATGAGCCTGTTTAATAAGTCTATTTAATAAGCCTATTTAATAGGCCTATTTTTATAAGTCTAAGTTGCTGAAATAAGCCTATTTAATAAGTCTATTTAATAGGCCTATTTAATAAGTCTAAGTTGCTGAAATAAGCCTATTTAATAAGCCTAAGTTTCTGAATGAGCCTATTTAATAAGCCTAAGTTGCCGAAATAAGCCTATTTAATAAGCCTAAATTGCTGAATAAGCCTATTTAATAAGCCTAAGTTGCTGAAATAAGCCTATTTAGTAAGTCTAAGTTGCTGAAATAAGCCTATTTAATAAGCCTAAGTTGCTGAAATAAGCCTATTTAATAAGCCTAAGTTGCTGAAATAAGGCTATTTAATAAGTATAAGTTGCTGAAATAAGCCTATTTAATAAGCCTAAGTTGCTGAAATAAGTATATTTAATAAGCATAAGTTGCTGAAATAAGCCTATTTAATGAGTCTAAGTTGCTGAAATAAGCCTATTTAGTAAGTCTAAGTTGCTGAAATAAGCCTATTTAATAAGCCTAAGTTGCTGAAATAAGCCTATTTAATAAGCCTAAGTTGCTGAAATAAGGCTATTTAATAAGTCTAAGTTGCTGAAATAAGCCTTTTTAATCAGCGTAAGTTGCTGAAATAAGCCTATTTAATAAGCCCAAGTTGCTGAAATAAGCCTACTTAATTAGGCTATTTAATAAGCCTAAGTTGCTGAAATAAGCCTATTTAATAAGCGTAAGTTGCTGAAATAAGGCTATTTAATAAGCCTAAGTTGCTGAAATAAGCCTATTTAATGAGCTATTTAATAAGTCTATTTAATAAGCCTATTTAATAAGCCTATTTAATAAGCCTATTTAATAAGCCTATTTATTGAGCCTATTTAATAAGCCTATTTATTGAGCCTATTTAATAAGCCTATTTATTGAGCCTATTTAATAAGCCTATTTAATACGTCTATTTAATAAGCCTATTTAATAAGCCTATTTATTGAGCCTATTTAATAAGCCTATTTAGTAAGCCTATTTATTCAGCCTATTTAATAAGTCTATTTAATAAGCCTATTTAATAAGCCTATTTAATAAGTATTTAATGAGCCTATTTAATAAGTCTATTTAATACGCCTATTTAATAGGCCTATTTAATAAGTCTAAGTTGCTGAAATAATCCTATTTAATAAGCCTAAGTTTCTGAATGAGCCTATTTAATAAGCCTAAGTTGCTGAAATAAGCCTATTTAATAAGCCTAAGTTGCTGAATAAGCCTATTTAATAAGCCTAAGTTGCTGAAATAAGCCTATTTAATAAGTCTAAGTTGCTGAAATAAGGCTATTTAACAAGCCTAAGTTGCTGAAATAAGCCTATTTAATAAGCCTAAGTTGCTGAAATAAGGCTATTTAATAAGTCTAAGTTGCTGAAATAAGGCTATTTAATAAGTCTAAGTTGCTGAAATAAGTCTTTTTAATCAGCGTCTGTTGCTGAAATAAGCCTACTTAATTAGGCTATTTAATAAGCCTAAGTTGCTGAAATAAGCCTATTTAATTAGCGGAAGTTACTGAAATAAGGCTATTTAATAAGCCTATTTAATAAGCCTACGTTGCTGAATAAGCCTATTTAATAAGCCTAAGCTACTGAAATAAGCCTATTTAATAAGTCTAAGTTGCTGAAATAAGGCTATTTAATAAGCCTAAGTTGCTGAAATAAGCCTATTTAATAAGCCTAAGTGGCTGAAATAAGGCTATTTAATGAGTCCAAGTTGCTGAAATAAGCCGATTTAATAAGCCTAAGTTGCTGAAATAAGTATATTTAATAAGCATAAGTTGCTGAAATAAGCCTATTTAATGAGTCTAGGTTGCTGAAATAAGGCTATTTAATAAGTCTAAGTTGCTGAAATAAGCCTTTTTAATCAGCGTAAGTTGCTGAAATAAGCCTATTTAATAAGCCCAAGTTGCTGAAATAAGCCTACTTAATTAGGCTATTTAATAAGCCTAAGTTGCTGAAATAAGCCTATTTAATAAGCGTAAGTTGCTGAAATAAGGCTATTTAATAAGCCTAAGTTGCTGAAATAAGCCTATTTAATGAGCTATTTAATAAGTCTATTTAATAAGCCTATTTAATAAGCCTATTTAATAAGCCTATTTAATAAGCCTATGCAATAAGTCTATTTAATAAGTCTATTTAATAAGTATTTAATGAGCCTATTTAATAAGCCTATTTATTGAGCCTATTTAATAAGCCTATTTATTGAGCCTATTTAATAAGCCTATTTATTGAGCCTATTTAATAAGCCTATTTAATAAGTCTATTTAATAAGCCTATTTAATAAGCCTATTTATTGAGCCTATTTTATTGAGCCTATTTAATAAGCCTATTTATTGAGCCTATTTAATAAGCCTATTTATTGAGCCTATTTAATAAGCCTATTTAATAAGCCTATTTATTCAGCCTATTTAATAAGTCTATTTAATAAGCCTATTTAATAAGCCTATTTAATAAGTATTTAATGAGCCTATTTAATAAGTCTATTTAATACGCCTATTTAATAGGCCTATTTAATAAGTCTAAGTTGCTGAAATAAGCCTATTTAATAAGCCTAAGTTTCTGAATGAGCCTATTTAATAAGCCTAAGTTGCTGAAATAAGCCTATTTAATAAGCCTAAGTTGCTGAATAAGCCTATTTAATAAGCCTAAGTTGCTGAAATAAGCCTATTTAATAAGTCTAAGTTGCTGAAATAAGGCTATTTAATAAGCCTAAGTTGCTGAAATAAGCCTATTTAATAAGCCTAAGTTGCTGAAATAAGGCTATTTAATAAGTCTAAGTTGCTGAAATAAGCCTATTTAATAAGCCTAAGTTGCTGAAATAAGTATATTTAATAAGCATAAGTTGCTGAAATAAGCCTATTTAATGAGTCTAAGTTGCTGAAATAAGGCTATTTAATAAGTCTAAGTTGCTGAAATAAGTCTTTTTAATCAGCGTAAGTTGCTGAAATAAGCCTACTTAATAAGCCTATTTAATAAGCCTACGTTGCTGAATAAGCCTATTTAATAAGCCTAAGTTGCTGAAATAAGCCTATTTAATAAGTCTAAGTTGCTGAAATAAGGCTATTTAATAAGCCTAAGTTGCTGAAATAAGCCTATTTAATAAGCCTAAGTTGCTGAAATAAGGCTATTTAATGAGTCCAAGTTGCTGAAATAAGCCGATTTAATAAGCCTAAGTTGCTGAAATAAGTATATTTAATAAGCATAAGTTGCTGAAATAACCCTATTTAATAAGTCTAAGTTGCTGAAATAAGCCTTTTTAATCAGCGTAAGTTGCTGAAATACGCCTATTTAATAAGCCCAAGTTGCTGAAATAAGCCTATTTAATAAGCGTAAGTTACTGAAATAAGGCTATTTAATAAGTCTAAGTTGCTGAAATAAGCCTATTTAATAAGCCTAAGTTGCTGAAATCAGCCTATTTAATAAGCCTGTTTAATAAGCCTAAGTTGCTGAAATAAGCCTATTTAATAAGCCTATTTAATAAGCCTATTTAATAGGCCTATTTAATAAGTCTAAGTTGCTGAATAAGCCTATTTAATAAGCCTAAGTTGCTGAATAAACCTATTTAATAAGCCTAAGTTGCTGAAATAAGGCTATTTAATAAGCCTAAGTTGCTGAATAAGCCTATTTAATAAGTCTAAGTTGCTGAAATAAGGGTATTTAATAAGCCTAAGTTGCTAAAATAAGGCTATTTAATAAGTTTAAGTTGCTGAAATAAGCCTATTTAATAAGCCTAAGTTGCTGAAATAAGCCTATTTAATAAGGCTATTTAATGAGCCTAAGTTGCTGGAATATGCCTATTTAATAAGCCTAAGTTTCTGAACTAAGCCTATTTAAAAAGGTATATTTAATAAGTCTAAGTTGCTGAAATAAACCTATTTAAAATGCTATTTAATAAGCCTAAGTTGCTGAAATAAACCTGTTTAATAAGGCTATTTAATAAGCATAAGTTGCTGAAATAAGCCTATTTAATAAGCCTAAGTTGCTGAATAAGTGTATTTCATAAGCCTAAGTTGCTGAAATAAGCCTATTTAAATAGGCTATTTAATAAGCCTAAGTTGCTGAATAAGCCTATTTAATAAGTCTAAGTTGCTGAAATAAGGCTATTTAATAAGTCTAAGTTGCTGAAATAAGCCTTTTTAATCAGCGTAAGTTGCTGAAATACGCCTATTTAATAAGCCCAAGTTGCTGAAATAAGCCTACTTAATTAGGCTATTTAATAAGCCTAAGTTGCTGAAATAAGCCTATTTAATAAGCGTAAGTTACTGAAATAAGGCTATTTAATAAGTCTAAGTTGCTGAAATAAGCCTATTTAATAAGCCTAAGTTGCTGAAATCAGCCTATTTAATAAGCCTGTTTAATAAGCCTAAGTTGCTGAAATAAGCCTATTTAATAAGCCTATTTAATAAGCCTATTTAATAGGCCTATTTAATAAGTCTAAGTTGCTGAATAAGCCTATTTAATAAGCCTAAGTTGCTGAATAAACCTATTTAATAAGCCTAAGTTGCTGAAATAAGGCTATTTAATAAGCCTAAGTTGCTGAATAAGCCTATTTAATAAGTCTAAGTTGCTGAAATAAGGGTATTTAATAAGCCTAAGTTGCTAAAATAAGGCTATTTAATAAGTTTAAGTTGCTGAAATAAGCCTATTTAATAAGCCTAAGTTGCTGAAATAAGCCTATTTAATAAGGCTATTTAATGAGCCTAAGTTGCTGGAATATGCCTATTTAATAAGCCTAAGTTTCTGAACTAAGCCTATTTAAAAAGGTATATTTAATAAGTCTAAGTTGCTGAAATAAACCTATTTAAAATGCTATTTAATAAGCCTAAGTTGCTGAAATAAACCTGTTTAATAAGGCTATTTAATAAGCATAAGTTGCTGAAATAAGCCTATTTAATAAGCCTAAGTTGCTGAATAAGTGTATTTCATAAGCCTAAGTTGCTGAAATAAGCCTATTTAAATAGGCTATTTAATAAGCCTAAGTTGCTGAATAAGCCTATTTAATAAGTCTAAGTTGCTGAAATAAGGCTATTTAATAAGCCTAAGTTGCTGAAATAAGCCTATTTAATAAGCCTACGTTGGTGAACTAAGCCTATATAAAAAGGTATATTTAATAAGTCTAAGTTGCTGAAAAAAACCTATTTAAAAATGCTATTTAATAAGCCTAAATTGCTAGAAATAAACCTGTTTAATAAGGCTATTTAATAAGCATAAGTTGCTGAAATAAGCCTATTTAATAAGCCTAAGTTGCTGAAATAAGCCTATTTAATAAGGCTATTTAATAAGTCTAAGTTGCAGAAATGAACCTATTTAATAATGCTATTTAATACGCCTAATTTGCCTAAATAAGCATATTTAATAAGCCTAAGTTGCTAAAATAAGCCTATTTAATAGGCCTATCTAATAAGTCTAAGTTGCAGAAATAAGCATATTTCATAAGCATATTTAATGAGCCTAAGTTGCTGAAATGTCTATTTAATAAGTCGGTTTAATAAGTCTAAGTTGCTAAAATAAGCCTATTTAATAAGGCTATTTAATAAGCCTAAGTTGCTGAAATAAGCCTATTTAATAAGGTTATTTAATGAGCCTAAGTTGCTGAAAAAAGCCTATTTAATAAGGCTATTTAATGAGCCTAAGTTGCTGAAATAAGCCTATTTAATAAGCCTAAGTTTCAGAACTAAGCCTATTTAAAAATACTATTTAATAAGCCTAAGTTGCTGAAATAAGCCTATTAAATAAGCGTAAGTTACTGAAATAAGGCTATTTAATAAGCCTATTTAATAAGCCTACGTTGCTGAATAAGCCTATTTAATAAGCCTAAGTTGCTGAAATAAGCCTATTTAATAAGTCTAAGTTGCTGAAATAAGGCTATTTAATAAGCCTAAGTTGCTGAAATAAGCCTATTTAATAAGCCTAAGTTGCTGAAATAAGGCTATTTAATAAGTCCAAGTTGCTGAAATAAGCAGATTTAATAAGCCTAAGTTGCTGAAATAAGTATATTTAATAAGCATAAGTTGCTGAAATAAGCCTATTTAATAAGTCTACGTTGCTGAAATAAGCCTTTTTAATCCGCGTAAGTTGCTGAAATAAGCCTATTTAATAAGCCCAAGTTGCTGAAATAAGCCTACTTAATTAGGCTATTTAATAAGCCTAAGTTGCTGAAATAGGCCTATTTAATAAGCGTAAGTTACTGAAATAAGGCTATTTAATAAGCCTATTTAATAAGCCTACGTTGCTGAATAAGCCTATTTAATAAGCCTAAGTTGCTGAAATAAGCCTATTTAATAAGTCTAAGTTGCTGAAATAAGGCTATTTAATAAGCCTAAGTTGCTGAAATAAGCCTATTTAATAAGCCTAAGTTGCTGAAATAAGCCTATTTAATAAGCCTAAGTTGCTGAAATAAGGCTATTTAATAAGTCCAAGTTGCTGAAATAAGCCTATTTAATAAGCCTAAGTTGCTGAAATAAGTATATTTAATAAGCATAAGTTGCTGAAATAAGCCTATTTAATAAGTCTAAGTTGCTGAAATAAGGCTATTTAATAAGTCTAAGTTGCTGAAATAAGCCTTTTTAATCAGCGTAAGTTGCTGAAATAAGCCTATTTAATAAGCCCAAGCTGCTGAAATAAGCCTACTTAATTAGGCTATTTAATAAGCCTAAGTTGCTGAAATAAGCCTATTTAATAAGCGTAAGTTGCTGAAATAAGGCTATTTAATAAGTCTAAGTTGCTGAAATAAGCCTATTTAATAAGCCTAAGTTGCTGAATAAACCTATTTAATAAGTCTAAGTTGCTGAAATAAGCCTATTTAATAAGCCTACGTTGGTGAACTAAGCCTATATAAAAAGGTATATTTAATAAGTCTAAGTTGCTGAAAAAAACCTATTTAAAAATGCTATTTAATAAGCCTAAATTGCTAGAAATAAACCTGTTTAATAAGGCTATTTAATAAGCATAAGTTGCTGAAATAAGCCTATTTAATAAGCCTAAGTTGCTGAAATAAGCCTATTTAATAAGGCTATTTAATAAGTCTAAGTTTCAGAAATGAACCTATTTAATAAAGCGATTTAATACGCCTAATTTGCCTAAATAAGCATATTTAATAAGCCTAAGTTGCTAAAATAAGCCTATTTAATAGGCCTATCTAATAAGTCTAAGTTGCAGAAAAAAGCATATTTCAATAGCATATTTAATGAGCCTAAGTTGCTGAAATGTCTATTTAATAAGTCGGTTTAATAAGTCTAAGTTGCTAAAATAAGCCTATTTAATAAGGCTATTTAATAAGCCTAAGTTGCTGAAATAAGCCTATTTAATAAGGTTATTTAATGAGCCTAAGTTGCTGAAAAAATCCTATTTAATAAGGCTATTTAATGAGCCTAAGTTGCTGAAATAAGCCTATTTAATAAGCCTAAGTTTCTGAACTAAGCCTATTTAAAAATACTATTTAATAAGCCTAAGTTGCTGAAATAAGCCTATTAAATAAGCGTAAGTTACTGAAATAAGGCTATTTAATAAGCCTATTTAATAAGCCTACGTTGCTGAATAAGCCTATTTAATAAGCCTAAGTTGCTGAAATAAGCCTATTTAATAAGTCTAAGTTGCTGAAATAAGGCTATTTAATAAGCCTAAGTTGCTGAAATAAGCCTATTTAATAAGCCTAAGTTGCTGAAATAAGGCTATTTAATAAGTCCAAGTTGCTGAAATAAGCAGATTTAATAAGCCTAAGTTGCTGAAATAAGTATATTTAATAAGCATAAGTTGCTGAAATAAGCCTATTTAATAAGTCTACGTTGCTGAAATAAGCCTTTTTAATCCGCGTAAGTTGCTGAAATAAGCCTATTTAATAAGCCCAAGTTGCTGAAATAAGCCTACTTAATTAGGCTATTTAATAAGCCTAAGTTGCTGAAATAAGCCTATTTAATAAGCGTAAGTTACTGAAATAAGGCTATTTAATAAGCCTATTTAATAAGCCTACGTTGCTGAATAAGCCTATTTAATAAGCCTAAGTTGCTGAAATAAGCCTATTTAATAAGTCTAAGTTGCTGAAATAAGGCTATTTAATAAGCCTAAGTTGCTGAAATAAGCCTATTTAATAAGCCTAAGTTGCTGAAATAAGCCTATTTAATAAGCCTACGTTGCTGAAATAAGGCTATTAAATAAGTCCAAGTTGCTGAAATAAGCCTATTTAATAAGCCTAAGTTGCTGAAATAAGTATATTTAATAAGCATAAGTTGCTGAAATAAGCCTATTTAATAAGTCTAAGTTGCTGAAATAAGGCTATTTAATAAGTCTAAGTTGCTGAAATAAGCCTTTTTAATCAGCGTAAGTTGCTGAAATAAGCCTATTTAATAAGCCCAAGCTGCTGAAATAAGCCTACTTAATTAGGCTATTTAATAAGCCTAAGTTGCTGAAATAAGCCTATTTAATAAGCGTAAGTTGCTGAAATAAGGCTATTTAATAAGTCTAAGTTGCTGAAATAAGCCTATTTAATAAGCCTAAGTTGCTGAAATAAACCTATTTAATAAGCCTGTTTAATAAGCCTAAGTTGCTGAAATAAGCCTATTTAATAAGCCTATTTAATAAGCCTATTTAATAGGCCTATTTAATAAGTCTAAGTTGCTGAATAAGCCTATTTAATAAGCCTAAGTTGCTGAAATAAGCCTATTTAATAAGGCTATTTAATAAGTCTAAGTTGCAGAAATGAACCTATTTAATAATGCTATTTAATACGCCTAATTTGCCTAAATAAGCATATTTAATAAGCCTAAGTTGCTAAAATAAGCCTATTTAATAGGCCTATCTAATAAGTCTAAGTTGCAGAAATAAGCATATTTCATAAGCATATTTTATGAGCCTAAGTTGCTGAAATGTCTATTTAATAAGTCGGTTTAATAAGTCTAAGTTGCTAAAATAAGCCTATTTAATAAGGCTATTTAATAAGCCTAAGTTGCTGAAATAAGCCTATTTAATAAGGTTATTGAATGAGCCTAAGTTGCTGAAAAAAGCCTATTTAATAAGGCTATTTAATGAGCCTAAGTTGCTGAAATAAGCCTATTTAATAAGCCTAAGTTTCTGAACTAAGCCTATTTAAAAATACTATTTAATAAGCCTAAGTTGCTGAAATAAGCCTATTAAATAAGCGTAAGTTACTGAAATAAGGCTATTTAATAAGCCTATTTAATAAGCCTACGTTGCTGAATAAGCCTATTTAATAAGCCTAAGTTGCTGAAATAAGCCTATTTAATAAGTCTAAGTTGCTGAAATAAGGCTATTTAATAAGCCTAAGTTGCTGAAATAAGCCTATTTAATAAGCCTAAGTTGCTGAAATAAGGCTATTTAATAAGTCCAAGTTGCTGAAATAAGCAGATTTAATAAGCCTAAGTTGCTGAAATAAGTATATTTAATAAGCATAAGTTGCTGAAATAAGCCTATTTAATAAGTCTACGTTGCTGAAATAAGCCTTTTTAATCCGCGTAAGTTGCTGAAATAAGCCTATTTAATAAGCCCAAGTTGCTGAAATAAGCCTACTTAATTAGGCTATTTAATAAGCCTAAGTTGCTGAAATAAGCCTATTTAATAAGCGTAAGTTACTGAAATAAGGCTATTTAATAAGCCTATTTAATAAGCCTACGTTGCTGAATAAGCCTATTTAATAAGCGTAAGTTACTGAAATAAGGCTATTTAATAAGCCTATTTAATAAGCCTACGTTGCTGAATAAGCCTATTTAATAAGCCTAAGTTGCTGAAATAAGCCTATTTAATAAGTCTAAGTTGCTGAAATAAGGCTATTTAATAAGCCTAAGTTGCTGAAATAAGCCTATTTAATAAGCCTAAGTTGCTGAAATAAGCCTATTTAATAAGCCTAAGTTGCTGAAATAAGGCTATTTAATAAATCCAAGTTGCTGAAATAAGCCTATTTAATAAGCCTAAGTTGCTGAAATAAGTATATTTAATAAGCATAAGTTGCTGAAATAAGCCTATTTAATAAGTCTAAGTTGTTGAAATAAGGCTATTTAATAAGTCTAAGTTGCTGAAATAAGCTTTTTTAATCAGCGTAAGTTGCTGAAATAAGCCTATTTAATAAGCCCAAGCTGCTGAAATAAGCCTACTTAATTAGGCTATTTAATAAGCCTAAGTTGCTGAAATAAGCCTATTTAATAAGCGTAAGTTGCTGAAATAAGGCTATTTAATAAGTCTAAGTTGCTGAAATAAGCCTATTTAATAAGCCTAAGTTGCTGAATAAACCTATTTAATAAGTCTAAGTTGCTGAAATAAGCCTATTTAATAAGCCTACGTTGGTGAACTAAGCCTATATAAAAAGGTATATTTAATAAGTCTAAGTTGCTGAAAAAAACCTATTTAAAAATGCTATTTAATAAGCCTAAATTGCTAGAAATAAACCTGTTTAATAAGGCTATTTAATAAGCATAAGTTGCTGAAATAAGCCTATTTAATAAGCCTAAGTTGCTGAAATAAGCCTATTTAATAAGGCTATTTAATAAGTCTAAGTTGCAGAAATGAACCTATTTAATAAAGCTATTTAATACGCCTAATTTGCCTAAATAAGCATATTTAATAAGCCTAAGTTGCTAAAATAAGCCTATTTAATAGGCCTATCTAATAAGTCTAAGTTGCAGAAATAAGCATATTTCATAAGCATATTTAATGAGCCTAAGTTGCTGAAATGTCTATTTAATAAGTCGGTTTAATAAGTCTAAGTTGCTAAAATAAGCCTATTTAATAAGTCCAAGTTGCTGAAATAAGCAGATTTAATAAGCCTAAGTTGCTGAAATAAGTATATTTAATAAGCATAAGTTGCTGAAATAAGCCTATTTAATAAGTCTACGTTGCTGAAATAAGCCTTTTTAATCCGCGTAAGTTGCTGAAATAAGCCTATTTAATAAGCCCAAGTTGCTGAAATAAGCCTACTTAATTAGCCTATTTAATAAGCCTAAGTTGCTGAAATAAGCCTATTTAATAAGCGTAAGTTACTGAAATAAGGCTATTTAATAAGCCTATTTAATAAGCCTACGTTGCTGAATAAGCCTATTTAATAAGCCTAAGTTGCTGAAATAAGCCTATTTAATAAGTCTAAGTTGCTGAAATAAGGCTATTTAATAAGCCTAAGTTGCTGAAATAAGCCTATTTAATAAGCCTAAGTTGCTGAAATAAGCCTATTTAATAAGCCTAAGTTGCTGAAATAAGGCTATTTAATAAGTCCAAGTTGCTGAAATAAGCCTATTTAATAAGCCTAAGTTGCTGAAATAAGTATATTTAATAAGCATAAGTTGCTGAAATAAGCCTATTTAATAAGTCTAAGTTGCTGAAATAAGGCTATTTAATAAGTCTAAGTTGCTGAAATAAGCCTTTTTAATCAGCGTAAGTTGCTGAAATAAGCCTATTTAATAAGCCCAAGCTGCTGAAATAAGCCTACTTAATTAGGCTATTTAATAAGCCTAAGTTGCTGAAATAAGCCTATTTAATAAGCGTAAGTTGCTGAAATAAGGCTATTTAATAAGTCTAAGTTGCTGAAATAAGCCTATTTAATAAGCCTAAGTTGCTGAAATAAACCTATTTAATAAGCCTGTTTAATAAGCCTAAGTTGCTGAAATAAGCCTATTTAATAAGCCTATTTAATAAGCCTATTTAATAGGCCTATTTAATAAGTCTAAGTTGCTGAATAAGCCTATTTAATAAGCCTAAGTTGCTGAAATAAGCCTATTTAATAAGGCTATTTAATAAGTCTAAGTTGCAGAAATGAACCTATTTAATAATGCTATTTAATACGCCTAATTTGCCTAAATAAGCATATTTAATAAGCCTAAGTTGCTAAAATAAGCCTATTTAATAGGCCTATCTAATAAGTCTAAGTTGCAGAAATAAGCATATTTTATAAGCATATTTAATGAGCCTAAGTTGCTGAAATGTCTATTTAATAAGTCGGTTTAATAAGTCTAAGTTGCTAAAATAAGCCTATTTAATAAGGCTATTTAATAAGCCTAAGTTGCTGAAATAAGCCTATTTAATAAGGTTATTGAATGAGCCTAAGTTGCTGAAAAAGCCTATTTAATAAGGCTATTTAATGAGCCTAAGTTGCTGAAATAAGCCTCTTTAATAAGCCTAAGTTTCTGAACTAAGCCTATTTAAAAATACATTTTAATAAGCCTAAGTTGCTGAAATAAGCCTATTAAATAAGCGTAAGTTACTGAACTAGGCTATTTAATAAGCCTATTTAATAGCCTACGTTGCTGAATAAGCCTATTTAATAAGCCTAAGTTGCTGAATAAGCCTATTTAATAAGTCTAAGTTGCTGAAATAAGGCTATTTAATAGCCTAAGTTGCTGAATAAGCTATTTAATAAGCCTAAGTTGCTGAATATAAGGCTATTTAAAAGTCCAAGGTTTGCCTGAAATAAGCAGATTTAATAAGCCTGCCTAAGTTGCTGAAATAAGTATATTTAATAAGCATAAGTTGCTGAAATAAGCCTATTTAATAAGTCTACGTTGCTGAAATAAGCCTTTTTAATCCGCGTAAGTTGCTGAAATAAGCCTATTTAATAAGCCCAAGTTGCTGAAATAAGCCTACTTAATTAGGCTATTTAATAAGCCTAAGTTGCTGAAATAAGCCTATTTAATAAGCGTAAGTTACTGAAATAAGGCTATTTAATAAGCCTTTTTAATAAGCCTACGTTGCTGAATAAGCCTATTTAATAAGCCTAAGTTGCTGAAATAAGCCTATTTAATAAGTCTAAGTTGCTGAAATAAGGCTATTTAATAAGCCTAAGTTGCTGAAATAAGCCTATTTAATAAGCCTAAGTTGCTGAAATAAGCCTATTTAATAAGCCTAAGTTGCTGAAATAAGGCTATTTAATAAGTCCAAGTTGCTGAAATAAGCCTATTTAATAAGCCTAAGTTGCTGAAATAAGTATATTTAATAAGCATAAGTTGCTGAAATAAGCCTATTTAATAAGTCTAAGTTGCTGAAATAAGGCTATTTAATAAGTCTAAGTTGCTGAAATAAGCCTTTTTAATCAGCGTAAGTTGCTGAAATAAGCCTATTTAATAAGCCCAAGCTGCTGAAATAAGCCTACTTAATTAGGCTATTTAATAAGCCTAAGTTGCTGAAATAAGCCTATTTAATAAGCGTAAGTTGCTGAAATAAGGCTATTTAATAAGTCTAAGTTGCTGAAATAAGCCTATTTAATAAGCCTAAGTTGCTGAATAAACCTATTTAATAAGTCTAAGTTGCTGAAATAAGCCTATTTAATAAGCCTACGTTGGTGAACTAAGCCTATATAAAAAGGTATATTTAATAAGTCTAAGTTGCTGAAAAAAAACTATTTAAAAATGCTATTTAATAAGCCTAAATTGCTAGAAATAAACCTGTTTAATAAGGCTATTTAATAAGCATAAGTTGCTGAAATAAGCCTATTTAATAAGCCTAAGTTGCTGAAATAAGCCTATTTAATAAGGCTATTTAATAAGTCTAAGTTGCAGAAATGAACCTATTTAATAAAGCTATTTAATACGCCTAATTTGCCTAAATAAGCATATTTAATAAGCCTAAGTTGCTAAAATAAGCCTATTTAATAGGCCTATCTAATAAGTCTAAGTTGCAGAAATAAGCATATTTCATAAGCATATTTAATGAGCCTAAGTTGCTGAAATGTCTATTTAATAAGTCGGTTTAATAAGTCTAAGTTGCTAAATAAGCCTATTTAATAAGGCTATTTAATAAGCCTAAGTTGCTGAAATAAGCCTATTTAATAAGGTTATTTAATGAGCCTAAGTTGCTGAAAAAAGCCTATTTAATAAGGCTATTTAATGAGCCTAAGTTGCTGAAATAAGCCTATTTAATAAGCCTAAGTTTCTGAACTAAGCCTATTTAAAAATACTATTTAATAAGCCTAAGTTGCTGAAATAAGCCTATTAAATAAGCGTAAGTTACTGAAATAAGGCTATTTAATAAGCCTATTTAATAAGCCTACGTTGCTGAATAAGCCTATTTAATAAGCCTAAGTTGCTGAAATAAGCCTATTTAATAAGTCTAAGTTGCTGAAATAAGCCTATTTAATAAGCCTAAGTTGCTGAAATAAGTATATTTAATAAGCATAAGTTGCTGAAATAAGCCTATTTAATAAGTCTAAGTTGCTGAAATAAGGCTATTTAATAAGTCTAAGTTGCTGAAATAAGCCTTTTTAATCAGCGTAAGTTGCTGAAATAAGCCTATTTAATAAGCCCAAGCGTGAAATGCTGAAATAAGCCTACTTAATTAGGCTATTTAATAAGCCTAAGTTGCTGAAATAAGCCTATTTAATAAGCGTAAGTTGCTGAAATAAGGCTATTTAATAAGTCTAAGTTGCTGAAATAAGCCTATTTAATAAGCCTAAGTTGCTGAAATAAACCTATTTAATAAGCCTGTTTAATAAGCCTAAGTTGCTGAAATAAGCCTATTTAATAAGCCTATTTAATAAGCCTATTTAATAGGCCTATTTAATAAGTCTAAGTTGCTGAATAAGCCTATTTAATAAGCCTAAGTTGCTGAAATAAGCCTATTTAATAAGGCTATTTAATAAGTCTAAGTTGCAGAAATGAACCTATTTAATAATGCTATTTAATACGCCTAATTTGCCTAAATAAGCATATTTAATAAGCCTAAGTTGCTAAAATAAGCCTATTTAATAGGCCTATCTAATAAGTCTAAGTTGCAGAAATAAGCATATTTCATAAGCATATTTAATGAGCCTAAGTTGCTGAAATGTCTATTTAATAAGTCGGTTTAATAAGTCTAAGTTGCTAAAATAAGCCTATTTAATAAGGCTATTTAATAAGCCTAAGTTGCTGAAATAAGCCTATTTAATAAGGTTATTGAATGAGCCTAAGTTGCTGAAAAAAGCCTATTTAATAAGGCTATTTAATGAGCCTAAGTTGCTGAAATAAGCCTATTTAATAAGCCTAAGTTTCTGAACTAAGCCTATTTAAAAATACTATTTAATAAGCCTAAGTTGCTGAAATAAGCCTATTAAATAAGCGTAAGTTACTGAAATAAGGCTATTTAATAAGCCTATTTAATAAGCCTACGTTGCTGAATAAGCCTATTTAATAAGCCTAAGTTGCTGAAATAAGCCTATTTAATAAGTCTAAGTTGCTGAAATAAGGCTATTTAATAAGCCTAAGTTGCTGAAATAAGCCTATTTAATAAGCCTAAGTTGCTGAAATAAGGCTATTTAATAAGTCCAAGTTGCTGAAATAAGCAGATTTAATAAGCCTAAGTTGCTGAAATAAGTATATTTAATAAGCATAAGTTGCTGAAATAAGCCTATTTAATAAGTCTACGTTGCTGAAATAAGCCTTTTTAATCCGCGTAAGTTGCTGAAATAAGCCTATTTAATAAGCCCAAGTTGCTGAAATAAGCCTACTTAATTAGGCTATTTAATAAGCCTAAGTTGCTGAAATAAGCCTATTTAATAAGCGTAAGTTACTGAAATAAGGCTATTTAATAAGCCTTTTTAATAAGCCTACGTTGCTGAATAAGCCTATTTAATAAGCCTAAGTTGCTGAAATAAGCCTATTTAATAAGTCTAAGTTGCTGAAATAAGGCTATTTAATAAGCCTAAGTTGCTGAAATAAGCCTATTTAATAAGCCTAAGTTGCTGAAATAAGCCTATTTAATAAGCCTAAGTTGCTGAAATAAGGCTATTTAATAAGTCCAAGTTGCTGAAATAAGCCTATTTAATAAGCCTAAGTTGCTGAAATAAGTATATTTAATAAGCATAAGTTGCTGAAATAAGCCTATTTAATAAGTCTAAGTTGCTGAAATAAGGCTATTTAATAAGTCTAAGTTGCTGAAATAAGCCTTTTTAATCAGCGTAAGTTGCTGAAATAAGCCTATTTAATAAGCCCAAGCTGCTGAAATAAGCCTACTTAATTAGGCTATTTAATAAGCCTAAGTTGCTGAAATAAGCCTATTTATTAAGCGTAAGTTGCTGAAATAAGGCTATTTAATAAGTCTAAGTTGCTGAAATAAGCCTATTTAATAAGCCTAAGTTGCTGAATAAACCTATTTAATAAGTCTAAGTTGCTGAAATAAGCCTATTTAATAAGCCTACGTTGGTGAACTAAGCCTATATAAAAAGGTATATTTAATAAGTCTAAGTTGCTGAAAAAAAACTATTTAAAAATGCTATTTAATAAGCCTAAATTGCTAGAAATAAACCTGTTTAATAAGGCTATTTAATAAGCATAAGTTGCTGAAATAAGCCTATTTAATAAGCCTAAGTTGCTGAAATAAGCCTATTTAATAAGGCTATTTAATAAGTCTAAGTTGCAGAAATGAACCTATTTAATAAAGCTATTTAATACGCCTAATTTGCCTAAATAAGCATATTTAATAAGCCTAAGTTGCTAAAATAAGCCTATTTAATAGGCCTATCTAATAAGTCTAAGTTGCAGAAATAAGCATATTTCATAAGCATATTTAATGAGCCTAAGTTGCTGAAATGTCTATTTAATAAGTCGGTTTAATAAGTCTAAGTTGCTAAAATAAGCCTATTTAATAAGGCTATTTAATAAGCCTAAGTTGCTGAAATAAGCCTATTTAATAAGGTTATTTAATGAGCCTAAGTTGCTGAAAAAAGCCTATTTAATAAGGCTATTTAATGAGCCTAAGTTGCTGAAATAAGCCTATTTAATAAGCCTAAGTTTCTGAACTAAGCCTATTTAAAAATACTATTTAATAAGCCTAAGTTGCTGAAATAAGCCTATTAAATAAGCGTAAGTTACTGAAATAAGGCTATTTAATAAGCCTATTTAATAAGCCTACGTTGCTGAATAAGCCTATTTAATAAGCCTAAGTTGCTGAAATAAGCCTATTTAATAAGTCTAAGTTGCTGAAATAAGGCTATTTAATAAGCCTAAGTTGCTGAAATAAGCCTATTTAATAAGCCTAAGTTGCTGAAATAAGGCTATTTAATAAGTCCAAGTTGCTGAAATAAGCAGATTTAATAAGCCTAAGTTGCTGAAATAAGTATATTTAATAAGCATAAGTTGCTGAAATAAGCCTATTTAATAAGTCTACGTTGCTGAAATAAGCCTTTTTAATCCGCGTAAGTTGCTGAAATAAGCCTATTTAATAAGCCCAAGTTGCTGAAATAAGCCTACTTAATTAGGCTATTTAATAAGCCTAAGTTGCTGAAATAAGCCTATTTAATAAGCGTAAGTTACTGAAATAAGGCTATTTAATAAGCCTATTTAATAAGCCTACGTTGCTGAATAAGCCTATTTAATAAGCCTAAGTTGCTGAAATAAGCCTATTTAATAAGTCTAAGTTGCTGAAATAAGGCTATTTAATAAGCCTAAGTTGCTGAAATAAGCCTATTTAATAAGCCTAAGTTGCTGAAATAAGCCTATTTAATAAGCCTAAGTTGCTGAAATAAGGCTATTTAATAAGTCCAAGTTGCTGAAATAAGCCTATTTAATAAGCCTAAGTTGCTGAAATAAGTATATTTAATAAGCATAAGTTGCTGAAATAAGCCTATTTAATAAGTCTAAGTTGCTGAAATAAGGCTATTTAATAAGTCTAAGTTGCTGAAATAAGCCTTTTTAATCAGCGTAAGTTGCTGAAATAAGCCTATTTAATAAGCCCAAGCTGCTGAAATAAGCCTACTTAATTAGGCTATTTAATAAGATTAAGTTGCTGAAATAAGCCTATTTAATAAGCGTAAGTTGCTGAAATAAGGCTATTTAATAAGTCTAAGTTGCTGAAATAAGCCTATTTAATAAGCCTAAGTTGCTGAAATAAACCTATTTAATAAGCCTGTTTAATAAGCCTAAGTTGCTGAAATAAGCCTATTTAATAAGCCTATTTAATAAGCCTATTTAATAGGCCTATTTAATAAGTCTAAGTTGCTGAATAAGCCTATTTAATAAGCCTAAGTTGCTGAATAAACCTATTTAATAAGTCTAAGTTGCTGAAATAAGCCTATTTAATAAGTCTATTTAATAAGCCTAAGTTGCTGAATAAGCCTATTTAATAAGTCTAAGTTGCTGAAATAAGGCTATTTAATAAGCCTAAGTTGCTGAAATAAGGCTATTTAATAAGTCTAAGTTGCTGAAATAAGCCTATTTAATAAGCCTAAGTTGCTGAAATAAACCTATTTAATAAGCCTGTTTAATAAGCCTAAGTTGCTGAAATAAGCCTATTTAATAAGCCTATTTAATAAGCCTATTTAATAGGCCTATTTAATAAGTCTAAGTTGCTGAATAAGCCTATTTAATAAGCCTAAGTTGCTGAATAAACCTATTTAATAAGTCTAAGTTGCTGAAATAAGCCTATTTAATAAGTCTATTTAATAAGCCTAAGTTGCTGAATAAGCCTATTTAATAAGTCTAAGTTGCTGAAATAAGGCTATTTAATAAGCCTAAGTTGCTGAAATAAGGTTATTTAATAAGTTTAAGTTGCTGAAATAAGCCTATTTAATAAGCCTAAGTTGCTGAAATATGCCTATTTAATAAGGCTATTTAATAAGTCTAAGTTGCAGAAATGAACCTATTTAATAATGCTATTTAATACGCCTAATTTGCCTAAATAAGCATATTTAATAAGCCTAAGTTGCTAAAATAAGCCTATTTAATAGGCCTATTTAATAAGTCTAAGTTGCAGAAATAAGCATATTTCATAAGCATATTTAATGAGCCTAAGTTGCTGAAATGTCTATTTAATAAGTCGGTTTAATAAGTCTAAGTTGCTAAAATAAGCCTATTTAATAAGGCTATTTAATAAGCCTAAGTTGCTGAAATAAGCCTATTTAATAAGGTTATTTAATGAGCCTAAGTTGCTGAAAAAAGCCTATTTAATAAGGCTATTTAATTAGCCTAAGTTGCTGAAATAAGCCTATTTAATAAGCCTAAGTTTCTGAACTAAGCCTATTTAAAAATACTATTTAATAAGCCTAAGTTGCTGAAATAAGCCTATTAAATAAGCGTAAGTTACTGAAATAAGGCTATTTAATAAGCCTATTTAATAAGCCTACGTTGCTGAATAAGCCTATTTAATAAGCCTAAGTTGCTGAAATAAGCCTATTTAATAAGTCTAAGTTGCTGAAATAAGGCTATTTAATAAGCCTAAGTTGCTGAAATAAGCCTATTTAATAAGCCTAAGTTGCTGAAATAAGGCTATTTAATAAGTCCAAGTTGCTGAAATAAGCAGATTTAATAAGCCTAAGTTGCTGAAATAAGTATATTTAATAAGCATAAGTTGCTGAAATAAGCCTATTTAATAAGTCTACGTTGCTGAAATAAGCCTTTTTAATCCGCGTAAGTTGCTGAAATAAGCCTATTTAATAAGCCCAAGTTGCTGAAATAAGCCTACTTAATTAGGCTATTTAATAAGCCTAAGTTGCTGAAATAAGCCTATTTAATAAGCGTAAGTTACTGAAATAAGGCTATTTAATAAGCCTATTTAATAAGCCTACGTTGCTGAATAAGCCTATTTAATAAGCCTAAGTTGCTGAAATAAGCCTATTTAATAAGTCTAAGTTGCTGAAATAAGGCTATTTAATAAGCCTAAGTTGATGAAATAAGCCTATTTAATAAGCCTAAGTTGCTGAAATAAGCCTATTTAATAAGCCTAAGTTGCTGAAATAAGGCTATTTAATAAGTCCAAGTTGCTGAAATAAGCCTATTTAATAAGCCTAAGTTGCTGAAATAAGTATATTTAATAAGCATAAGTTGCTGAAATAAGCCTATTTAATAAGTCTAAGTTGCTGAAATAAGGCTATTTAATAAGTCTAAGTTGCTGAAATAAGCCTTTTTAATCAGCGTAAGTTGCTGAAATAAGCCTATATAATAAGCCCAAGCTGCTGAAATAAGCCTACTTAATTAGGCTATTTAATAAGCCTAAGTTGCTGAAATAAGCCTATTTAATAAGCGTAAGTTGCTGAAATAAGGCTATTTAATAAGTCTAAGTTGCTGAAATAAGCCTATTTAATAAGCCTAAGTTGCTGAAATAAACCTATTTAATAAGCCTGTTTAATAAGCCGAAGTTGCTGAAATAAGCCTATTTAATAAGCCTATTTAATAAGCCTATTTAATAGGCCTATTTATTAAGTCTAAGTTGCTGAATAAGCCTATTTAATAAGCCTAAGTTGCTGAATAAACCTATTTAATAAGTCTAAGTTGCTGAAATAAGCCTATTTAATAAGGCTATTTAATAAGCCTAAGTTGATGAATAAGCCTATTTAATAAGTCTAAGTTGCTGAAATAAGGCTATTTAATAAGCCTAAGTTGCTGAAATAAGGCTATTTAATAAGTTTAAGTTGCTGAAATAAGCCTATTTAATAAGCCTAAGTTGCTGAAATAAGCCTATTTAATAAGGCTATTTAATAAGTCTAAGTTGCAGAAATGAACCTATTTAATAATGCTATTTAATACGCCTAATTTGCCTAAATAAGCATATTTAATAAGCCTAAGTTGCTAAAATAAGCCTATTTAATAGGCCTATCTAATAAGTCTAAGTTTCAGAAATAAGCATATTTCATAAGCATATTTAATGAGCCTAAGTTGCTGAAATGTCTATTTAATAAGTCGGTTTAATAAGTCTAAGTTGCTAAAATAAGCCTATTTAATAAGGCTATTTAATAAGCCTAAGTTGCTGAAATAAGCCTATTTAATAAGGTTATTTAATGAGCCTAAGTTGCTGAAAAAAGCCTATTTAATAAGGCTATTTAATGAGCCTAAGTTGCTGAAATAAGCCTATTTAATAAGCCTAAGTTTCTGAACTAAGCCTATTTAAAAATACTATTTAATAAGCCTAAGTTGCTGAAATAAACCTGTTTAATAAGGCTATTTAATAAGCATAAGTTGCTGCAATAAGCCTATTTAATAAGCCTGAGTTGCTGAAATAAGCCTATTAAATAAGCGTAAGTTACTGAAATAAGGCTATTTAATAAGCCTATTTAATAAGCCTACGTTGCTGAATAAGCCTATTTAATAAGCCTAAGTTGCTGAAATAAGCCTATTTAATAAGTCTAAGTTGCTGAAATAAGGCTATTTAATAAGCCTAAGTTGCTGAAATAAGCCTATTTAATAAGCCTAAGTTGCTGAAATAAGGCTATTTAATAAGTCCAAGTTGCTGAAATAAGCAGATTTAATAAGCCTAAGTTGCTGAAATAAGTATATTTAATAAGCATAAGTTGCTGAAATAAGCCTATTTAATAAGTCTACGTTGCTGAAATAAGCCTTTTTAATCCGCGTAAGTTGCTGAAATAAGCCTATTTAATAAGCCCAAGTTGCTGAAATAAGCCTACTTAATTAGGCTATTTAATAAGCCTAAGTTGCTGAAATAAGCCTATTTAATAAGCGTAAGTTACTGAAATAAGGCTATTTAATAAGCCTATTTAATAAGCCTACGTTGCTGAATAAGCCTATTTAATAAGCCTAAGTTGCTGAAATAAGCCTATTTAATAAGTCTAAGTTGCTGAAATAAGGCTATTTAATAAGCCTAAGTTGCTGAAATAAGCCTATTTAATAAGCCTAAGTTGCTGAAATAAGGCTATTTAATAAGTCCAAGTTGCTGAAATAAGCAGATTTAATAAGCCTAAGTTGCTGAAATAAGTATATTTAATAAGCATAAGTTGCTGAAATAAGCCTATTTAATAAGTCTACGTTGCTGAAATAAGCCTTTTTAATCCGCGTAAGTTGCTGAAATAAGCCTATTTAATAAGCCCAAGTTGCTGAAATAAGCCTACTTAATTAGGCTATTTAATAAGCCTAAGTTGCTGAAATAAGCCTATTTAATAAGCGTAAGTTACTGAAATAAGGCTATTTAATAAGCCTATTTAATAAGCCTACGTTGCTGAATAAGCCTATTTAATAAGCCTAAGTTGCTGAAATAAGCCTATTTAATAAGTCTAAGTTGCTGAAATAAGGCTATTTAATAAGCCTAAGTTGATGAAATAAGCCTATTTAATAAGCCTAAGTTGCTGAAATAAGCCTATTTAATAAGCCTAAGTTGCTGAAATAAGGCTATTTAATAAGTCCAAGTTGCTGAAATAAGCCTATTTAATAAGCCTAAGTTGCTGAAATAAGTATATTTAATAAGCATAAGTGCTGAAATAAGCCTATTTAATAAGTCTAAGTTGCTGAAATAAGGCTATTTATTAAGTCTAAGTTGCTGAAATAAGCCTTTTTAATCAGCGTAAGTTGCTGAAATAAGCCTATTTAATAAGCCCAAGCTGCTGAAATAAGCCTACTTAATTAGGCTATTTAATAAGCCTAAGTTGCTGAAATAAGCCTATTTAATAAGCGTAAGTTGCTGAAATAAGGCTATTTAATAAGTCTAAGTTGCTGAAATAAGCCTATTTAATAAGCCTAAGTTGCTGAAATAAACCTATTTAATAAGCCTGTTTAATAAGCCGAAGTTGCTGAAATAAGCCTATTTAATAAGCCTATTTAATAAGCCTATTTAATAGGCCTATTTATTAAGTCTAAGTTGCTGAATAAGCCTATTTAATAAGCCTTAGTTGCTGAATATACCTATTTAATAAGTCTAAGTTGCTGAAATAAGCCTATTTAATAAGGCTATTTAATAAGCCTAAGTTGATGAATAAGCCTATTTAATAAGTCTAAGTTGCTGAAATAAGGCTATTTAATAAGCCTAAGTTGCTGAAATAAGGCTATTTAATAAGTTTAAGTTGCTGAAATAAGCCTATTTAATAAGCCTAAGTTGCTGAAATAAGCCTATTTAATAAGGCTATTTAATAAGTCTAAGTGCAGAAATGATACCTATTTAATAATGCTATTTAATACGCCTAATTTGCCTAAATAAGCATATTTAATAAGCCTAAGTTGCTAAAATAAGCCTATTTAATAGGCCTATCTAATAAGTCTAAGTTGCAGAAATAAGCATATTTCATAAGCATATTTAATGAGCCTAAGTTGCTGAAATGTCTATTTAATAAGTCGGTTTAATAAGTCTAAGTTGCTAAAATAAGCATTTAATAAGGCTATTTAATAAGCCTAAGTTGCTGAAATAAGCCTATTTAATAAGGTTATTTAATGAGCCTAAGTTGCTGAAAAAAGCCTATTTAATAAGGCTATTTAATGAGCCTAAGTTGCTGAAATAAGCCTATTTAATAAGCCTAAGTTTCTGAACTAAGCCTATTTAAAAATACTATTTAATAAGCCTAAGTTGCTGAAATAAACCTGTTTAATAAGGCTATTTAATAAGCATAAGTTGCTGCAATAAGCCTATTTAATAAGCCTGAGTTGCTGAAATAAGCCTATTAAATAAGCGTAAGTTACTGAAATAAGGCTATTTAATAAGCCTATTTAATAAGCCTACGTTGCTGAATAAGCCTATTTAATAAGCCTAAGTTGCTGAAATAAGCCTATTTAATAAGTCTAAGTTGCTGAAATAAGGCTATTTAATAAGCCTAAGTTGCTGAAATAAGCCTATTTAATAAGCCTAAGTTGCTGAAATAAGGCTATTTAATAAGTCCAAGTTGCTGAAATAAGCAGATTTAATAAGCCTAAGTTGCTGAAATAAGTATATTTAATAAGCATAAGTTGCTGAAATAAGCCTATTTAATAAGTCTACGTTGCTGAAATAAGCCTTTTTAATACGCGTAAGTTGCTGAAATAAGCCTATTTAATAAGCCCAAGTTGCTGAAATAAGCCTACTTAATTAGGCTATTTAATAAGCCTAAGTTGCTGAAATAAGCCTATTTAATAAGCGTAAGTTACTGAAATAAGGCTATTTAATAAGCCTATTTAATAAGCCTACGTTGCTGAATAAGCCTATTTAATAAGCCTAAGTTGCTGAAATAAGCCTATTTAATAAGTCTAAGTTGCTGAAATAAGGCTATTTAATAAGCCTAAGTTGCTGAAATAAGCCTATTTAATAAGCCTAAGTTGCTGAAATAAGCCTATTTAATAAGCCTAAGTTGCTGAAATAAGGCTATTTAATAAGTCCAAGTTGCTGAAATAAGCCTATTTAATAAGCCTAAGTTGCTGAAATAAGTATATTTAATAAGCATAAGTTGCTGAAATAAGCCTATTTAATAAGTCTAAGTTGCTGAAATAAGGCTATTTAATAAGTCTAAGTTGCTGAAATAAGCCTTTTTAATCAGCGTAAGTTGCTGAAATAAGCCTATTTAATAAGCCCAAGCTGCTGAAATAAGCCTACTTAATTAGGCTATTTAATAAGATTAAGTTGCTGAAATAAGCCTATTTAATAAGCGTAAGTTGCTGAAATAAGGCTATTTAATAAGTCTAAGTTGCTGAAATAAGCCTATTTAATAAGCCTAAGTTGCTGAAATAAACCTATTTAATAAGCCTGTTTAATAAGCCTAAGTTGCTGAAATAAGCCTATTTAATAAGCCTATTTAATAAGCCTATTTAATAGGCCTATTTAATAAGTCAAAGTTGCTGAATAAGCCTATTTAATAAGCCTAAGTTGCTGAATAAACCTATTTAATAAGTCTAAGTTGCTGAAATAAGCCTATTTAATAAGTCTATTTAATAAGCCTAAGTTGCTGAATAAGCCTATTTAATAAGTCTAAGTTGCTGAAATAAGGCTATTTAATAAGCCTAAGTTGCTGAAATAAGGCTATTTAATAAGTCTAAGTTGCTGAAATAAGCCTATTTAATAAGCCTAAGTTGCTGAAATAAACCTATTTAATAAGCCTGTTTAATAAGCCTAAGTTGCTGAAATAAGCCTATTTAATAAGCCTATTTAATAAGCCTATTTAATAGGCCTATTTAATAAGTCTAAGTTGCTGAATAAGCCTATTTAATAAGCCTAAGTTGCTGAATAAACCTATTTAATAAGTCTAAGTTGCTGAAATAAGCCTATTTAATAAGTCTATTTAATAAGCCTAAGTTGCTGAATAAGCCTATTTAATAAGTCTAAGTTGCTGAAATAAGGCTATTTAATAAGCCTAAGTTGCTGAAATAAGGTTATTTAATAAGTTTAAGTTGCTGAAATAAGCCTATTTAATAAGCCTAAGTTGCTGAAATATGCCTATTTAATAAGGCTATTTAATAAGTCTAAGTTGCAGAAATGAACCTATTTAATAATGCTATTTAATACGCCTAATTTGCCTAAATAAGCATATTTAATAAGCCTAAGTTGCTAAAATAAGCCTATTTAATAGGCCTATTTAATAAGTCTAAGTTGCAGAAATAAGCATATTTCATAAGCATATTTAATGAGCCTAAGTTGCTGAAATGTCTATTTAATAAGTCGGTTTAATAAGTCTAAGTTGCTAAAATAAGCCTATTTAATAAGGCTATTTAATAAGCCTAAGTTGCTGAAATAAGCCTATTTAATAAGGTTATTTAATGAGCCTAAGTTGCTGAAAAAAGCCTATTTAATAAGGCTATTTAATTAGCCTAAGTTGCTGAAATAAGCCTATTTAATAAGCCTAAGTTTCTGAACTAAGCCTATTTAAAAATACTATTTAATAAGCCTAAGTTGCTGAAATAAGCCTATTAAATAAGCGTAAGTTACTGAAATAAGGCTATTTAATAAGCCTATTTAATAAGCCTACGTTGCTGAATAAGCCTATTTAATAAGCCTAAGTTGCTGAAATAAGCCTATTTAATAAGTCTAAGTTGCTGAAATAAGGCTATTTAATAAGCCTAAGTTGCTGAAATAAGCCTATTTAATAAGCCTAAGTTGCTGAAATAAGGCTATTTAATAAGTCCAAGTTGCTGAAATAAGCAGATTTAATAAGCCTAAGTTGCTGAAATAAGTATATTTAATAAGCATAAGTTGCTGAAATAAGCCTATTTAATAAGTCTACGTTGCTGAAATAAGCCTTTTTAATCCGCGTAAGTTGCTGAAATAAGCCTATTTAATAAGCCCAAGTTGCTGAAATAAGCCTACTTAATTAGGCTATTTAATAAGCCTAAGTTGCTGAAATAAGCCTATTTAATAAGCGTAAGTTACTGAAATAAGGCTATTTAATAAGCCTATTTAATAAGCCTACGTTGCTGAATAAGCCTATTTAATAAGCCTAAGTTGCTGAAATAAGCCTATTTAATAAGTCTAAGTTGCTGAAATAAGGCTATTTAATAAGCCTAAGTTGATGAAATAAGCCTATTTAATAAGCCTAAGTTGCTGAAATAAGCCTATTTAATAAGCCTAAGTTGCTGAAATAAGGCTATTTAATAAGTCCAAGTTGCTGAAATAAGCCTATTTAATAAGCCTAAGTTGCTGAAATAAGTATATTTAATAAGCATAAGTTGCTGAAATAAGCCTATTTAATAAGTCTAAGTTGCTGAAATAAGGCTATTTAATAAGTCTAAGTTGCTGAAATAAGCCTTTTTAATCAGCGTAAGTTGCTGAAATAAGCCTATTTAATAAGCCCAAGCTGCTGAAATAAGCCTACTTAATTAGGCTATTTAATAAGCCTAAGTTGCTGAAATAAGCCTATTTAATAAGCGTAAGTTGCTGAAATAAGGCTATTTAATAAGTCTAAGTTGCTGAAATAAGCCTATTTAATAAGCCTAAGTTGCTGAAATAAACCTATTTAATAAGCCTGTTTAATAAGCCGAAGTTGCTGAAATAAGCCTATTTAATAAGCCTATTTAATAAGCCTATTTAATAGGCCTATTTATTAAGTCTAAGTTGCTGAATAAGCCTATTTAATAAGCCTAAGTTGCTGAATAAACCTATTTAATAAGTCTAAGTTGCTGAAATAAGCCTATTTAATAAGGCTATTTAATAAGCCTAAGTTGCTGAATAAGCCTATTTAATAAGTCTAAGTTGCTGAAATAAGGCTATTTAATAAGCCTAAGTTGCTGAAATAAGGCTATTTAATAAGTTTAAGTTGCTGAAATAAGCCTATTTAATAAGCCTAAGTTGCTGAAATAAGCCTATTTAATAAGGCTATTTAATAAGTCTAAGTTGCAGAAATGAACCTATTTAATAATGCTATTTAATACGCCTAATTTGCCTAAATAAGCATATTTAATAAGCCTAAGTTGCTAAAATAAGCCTATTTAATAGGCCTATCTAATAAGTCTAAGTTGCAGAAATAAGCATATTTCATAAGCATATTTAATGAGCCTAAGTTGCTGAAATGTCTATTTAATAAGTCGGTTTAATAAGTCTAAGTTGCTAAAATAAGCCTATTTAATAAGGCTATTTAATAAGCCTAAGTTGCTGAAATAAGCCTATTTAATAAGGTTATTTAATGAGCCTAAGTTGCTGAAAAAAGCCTATTTAATAAGGCTATTTAATGAGCCTAAGTTGCTGAAATAAGCCTATTTAATAAGCCTAAGTTTCTGAACTAAGCCTATTTAAAAATACTATTTAATAAGCCTAAGTTGCTGAAATAAGCCTATTAAATAAGCGTAAGTTACTGAAATAAGGCTATTTAATAAGCCTATTTAATAAGCCTACGTTGCTGAATAAGCCTATTTAATAAGCCTAAGTTGCTGAAATAAGCCTATTTAATAAGTCTAAGTTGCTGAAATAAGGCTATTTAATAAGCCTAAGTTGCTGAAATAAGCCTATTTAATAAGCCTAAGTTGCTGAAATAAGGCTATTTAATAAGTCCAAGTTGCTGAAATAAGCAGATTTAATAAGCCTAAGTTGCTGAAATAAGTATATTTAATAAGCATAAGTTGCTGAAATAAGCCTATTTAATAAGTCTAATTTGCTGAAATAAGCCTTTTTAATCAGCGTAAGTTGCTGAAATAAGCCTATTTAATAAGCCCAAGTTGCTGAAATAAGCCTACTTAATTAGGCTATTTAATAAGCCTAAGTTGCTGAAATAAGCCTATTTAATAAGCGTAAGTTACTGAAATAAGGCTATTTAATAAGCCTATTTAATAAGCCTACGTTGCTGAATAAGCCTATTTAATACGCCTAAGTTGCTGAAATAAGCCTATTTAATAAGTCTAAGTTGCTGAAATAAGGCTATTTAATAAGCCTAAGTTGCTGAAATAAGCCTATTTAATAAGCCTAAGTTGCTGAAATAAGCCTATTTAATAAGCCTAAGTTTGCTGAAATAAGGCTATTTAATAAGTCCAAGTTGCTGAAATAAGCCTATTTAATAAGCCTAAGTTGCTGAAATAAGTATATTTAATAAGCATAAGTTGCTGAAATAAGCCTATTTAATAAGTCTAAGCTGCTGAAATAAGGCTATTTAATAAGTCTAAGTTGCTGAAATAAGCCTTTTTAATCAGCGTAAGTTGCTAAAATAAGCCTATTTAATAAGTCTAAGTTGCTGAAATAAGGCTATTTAATAAGCCTAAGTTGCTGAAATAAGCCTATTTAATAAGCCTAAGTTGCTGAAATAAGCCTATTTAATAAGCCTAAGTTTGCTGAAATAAGGCTATTTAATAAGTCCAAGTTGCTGAAATAAGCCTATTTAATAAGCCTAAGTTGCTGAAATAAGTATATTTAATAAGCATAAGTTGCTGAAATAAGCCTATTTAATAAGTCTAAGCTGCTGAAATAAGGCTATTTAATAAGTCTAAGTTGCTGAAATAAGCCTTTTTAATCAGCGTAAGTTGCTGAAATAAGCCTATTTAATAAGCCCAAGCTGCTGAAATAAGCCTACTTAATTAGGCTATTTAATAAGCCTAAGTTGCTGAAATAAGCCTATTTAATAAGCGTAAGTTGCTGAAATAAGGCTATTTAATAAGTCTAAGTTGCTGAAATAAGCCTATTTAATAAGCCTAAGTTGCTGAAATAAACCTATTTAATAAGCCTGTTTAATAAGCCGAAGTTGCTGAAATAAGCCTATTTAATAAGCCTATTTAATAAGCCTATTTAATAGGCCTATTTATTAAGTCTAAGTTGCTGAATAAGCCTATTTAATAAGCCTAAGTTGCTGAATAAACCTATTTAATAAGTCTAAGTTGCTGAAATAAGCCTATTTAATAAGGCTATTTAATAAGCCTAAGTTGCTGAATAAGCCTATTTAATAAGTCTAAGTTGCTGAAATAAGGCTATTTAATAAGCCTAAGTTGCTGAAATAAGGCTATTTAATAAGTTTAAGTTGCTGAAATAAGCCTATTTAATAAGCCTAAGTTGCTGAAATAAGCCTATTTAATAAGGCTATTTAATAAGTCTAAGTTGCAGAAATGAACCTATTTAATAATGCTATTTAATACGCCTAATTTGCCTAAATAAGCATATTTAATAAGCCTAAGTTGCTAAAATAAGCCTATTTAATAGGCCTATCTAATAAGTCTAAGTTGCAGAAATAAGCATATTTCATAAGCATATTTAATGAGCCTAAGTTGCTGAAATGTCTATTTAATAAGTCGGTTTAATAAGTCTAAGTTGCTAAAATAAGCCTATTTAATAAGGCTATTTAATAAGCCTAAGTTGCTGAAATAAGCCTATTTAATAAGGTTATTTAATGAGCCTAAGTTGCTGAAAAAAGCCTATTTAATAAGGCTATTTAATGAGCCTAAGTTGCTGAAATAAGCCTATTTAATAAGCCTAAGTTTCTGAACTAAGCCTATTTAAAAATACTATTTAATAAGCCTAAGTTGCTGAAATAAGCCTATTAAAAAAGCGTAAGTTACTGAAATAAGGCTATTTAATAAGCCTATTTAATAAGCCTACGTTGCTGAATAAGCCTATTTAATAAGCCTAAGTTGCTGAAATAAGCCTATTTAATAAGTCTAAGTTGCTGAAATAAGGCTATTTAATAAGCCTAAGTTGCTGAAATAAGCCTATTTAATAAGCCTAAGTTGCTGAAATAAGGCTATTTAATAAGTCCAAGTTGCTGAAATAAGCAGATTTAATAAGCCTAAGTTGCTGAAATAAGTATATTTAATAAGCATAAGTTGCTGAAATAAGCCTATTTAATAAGTCTAATTTGCTGAAATAAGCCTTTTTAATCAGCGTAAGTTGCTGAAATAAGCCTATTTAATAAGCCCAAGTTGCTGAAATAAGCCTACTTAATTAGGCTATTTAATAAGCCTAAGTTGCTGAAATAAGCCTATTTAATAAGCGTAAGTTACTGAAATAAGGCTATTTAATAAGCCTATTTAATAAGCCTACGTTGCTGAATAAGCCTATTTAATACGCCTAAGTTGCTGAAATAAGCCTATTTAATAAGTCTAAGTTGCTGAAATAAGGCTATTTAATAAGCCTAAGTTGCTGAAATAAGCCTATTTAATAAGCCTAAGTTGCTGAAATAAGCCTATTTAATAAGCCTAAGTTTGCTGAAATAAGGCTATTTAATAAGTCCAAGTTGCTGAAATAAGCCTATTTAATAAGCCTAAGTTGCTGAAATAAGTATATTTAATAAGCATAAGTTGCTGAAATAAGCCTATTTAATAAGTCTAAGCTGCTGAAATAAGCCTTTTTAATCAGCGTAAGTTGCTAAAATAAGCCTATTTAATAAGTCTAAGTTGCTGAAATAAGCCTATTTAATAAGCCTAAGTTGCTGAAATAAACCTATTTAATAAGCCTGTTTAATAAGCCTAAGTTGCTGAAATAAGCCTATTTAATAAGCCTATTTAATAAGCCTATTTAATAGGCCTATTTAATAAGTCTAAGTTGCTGAATAAGCCTATTTAATAAGCCTAAGTTGCTGAATAAACCTATTTAATAAGTCTAAGTTGCTGAAATAAGCCTATTTAATAAGGCTATTTAATAAGCCTAAGTTGCTGAATAAGCCTATTTAATAAGTCTAAGTTGCTGAAATAAGGCTATTTAATATGTCTAAGTTGCTGAAATAAGGCTATTTAATGAGTTTAAGTTGCTGAAATAAGCCTATTTATTAAGCCTAAGTTGCTGAAATAAGCCTATTTAATAAGGCTATTTAATGAGCCTAAGTTGCTGAAATAAGCCTATTTAATAAGCCTAAGTTTCTGAACTAAGCCTATTTAAAAAGGTATATTTAATAAGTCTAAGTTGCTGAAATAAACCTATTTAAAAATGCTATTTAATAAGCCTAAGTTGCTGAAATAAACCTGTTTAATAAGGCTATTTAATAAGCATAAGTTGCTGAAATAAGCCTATTTAATAAGCCTAAGTTGCTGAATAAGCCTATTTCATAAGCCTAAGTTGCTGAAATAAGCCTTTTTAATATGTCTCAGTTGCTGAAATAAGCCTATTTAATAAGCCTAAGTTGCTGAAATAAGCCTATTTAAATAGGCTATTTAATAAGCCTAAGTTGCTGAATAAGCCTATTTAATAAGTCTAAGTTGCTGAAATAAGGCTATTTAATAAGCCTAAGTTGCTGAAATAAGCCTATTTAATAAGCCTACGTTGGTGAACTAAGCCTATATAAAAAGGTCTATTTAATAAGTCTAAGTTGCTGAAAAAAACCTATTTAAAAATGCTATTTAATAAGCTTAAATTGCTAGAAATAAAACTGTTTAATAAGGCTATTTAATAAGCATAAGTTGCTGAAATAAGCCTATTTAATAAGGCTATTTAATAAGTCTAAGTTGCAGAAATGAACCTATATAATAATGCTATTTAATACGCCTAAATTGCTTAAATAAGCATATTTAATAAGCCTAAGTTGCTAAAATAAGCCTATTTAATAGGCCTATCTAATAAGTCTAAGTTGCAGAAATAAGCATATTTCATAAGCATATTTAATGAGCCTAAGTTGCTGAAATGTCTATTTAATAAGTCGGTTTAATAAGTCTAAGTTGCTAAAATAAGCCTATTTAATAAGGCTATTTAATAAGCCTAAGTTGCTGAAATAAGCCTATTTAATAAGGCTATTTAATGAGCCTAAGTTGCTGAAAAAAGCCTATTTAATAAGGCTATTTATTGAGCCTAAGTTGCTGAAATAAGCCTATTTAATAAGCCTAAGTTTCTGAACTAAGCCTATTTAAAAATACTATTTAATAAGCCTAAGTTGCTGAAATAAACCTGTTTAATAAGGCTATTTAATAAGCATAAGTTGCTGCAATAAGCCTATTTAATAAGCCTGAGTTGCTGAAATAAACCTATTTAATAAGGCTATTTAATAAGTCTAAGTTGCTGAAATAAACCTATTTAATAAGCCTAAGTTGCTAAAATAAGCCTATTTAATGAGGCTATTTAATAAGTCTATTTAATAAGCCTATTTAATAAGCCTATTTAATACGCCAATTAATAAGCCTATTTAATACGCCTATTTAATACACCTATTTAATAAGTATTTAATGAGCCTATGTATTAAGTCTATTTAATAAGCCTTTTTAATAAGCCTATTTAATAAGTCTATTTAATAAGCCTATTTAATAAGCCTATTTAATATGCCTATTAATAAGCTTATTTAATACGCCTATTTAATACACCTATTTAATAAGTATTTAATGAGCCTATGTATTAAGTCTATTTAATAAGCCATTTTAATAAGCCTATTTAATAAGTATTTAATGAGCCTATTTAATAAGCCTATTTATTGAGCCTATTTAATAAGCCTATTTATTGAGCCTATTTAATAAGACTATTTAATAAGCCTATTTAATAAGCCTATTTATTGAGCCTATTTAATAAGTCTATTTAATACGCCTATTTAATGAGCCTATTTAATAAGCCTATTTAATAAGCCTATTTATTGAGCCTATTTAATAAGTCTATTTAATGAGCCTATTTAATAAGCCTCTTTATTGAGCCTATTTAATAAGTCTATTTAATAAGCCTATTTAATAAGTATTTAATGAGCCTATTTAATCAGTCTATTTAATAGGCCTATTTAATAAGTCTAAGTTGCTGAAATAAGCCTATTTAATAAGCCTAAGTTTCTGAATGAGCCTATTTAATAAGCCTAAGTTTCTGAAATAAGCCTATTTAATAAGCCTAAGTTGCTGAATAAGCCTATTTAATAAGCCTAAGTTGCTGAATAAACCTATTTAATAAGTCTAAGTTGCTGAAATAAGCCTATTTAATAAGGCTATTTAATAAGCCTAAGTTGCTGAATAAGCCTATTTAATAAGTCTAAGTTTCTAAAATAAGGCTATTTAATAAGCCTAAGTTGCTGAAATAAGGCTATTTAATAAGTCTAAGTTGCTGAAATAAGCCTATTTAATAAGCCTAAGTTGCTGAAATATGCCTATTTAATAAGGCTATTTAATGAGCCTAAGTTGCTGAAATAAGACTATTTAATAAGCCTGAGTTTCTGAACTAAGCCTATTTAAAAAGGTATATTTAATAAGTCTAAGTTGCTGAAATAAACCTATTTAAAATGCTATTTAATAAGCCTAAGTTGCTGAAATAAACCTGTTTAATAAGGCTATTTAATAAGCATAAGTTGCTGAAATAAGCTTATTTAATAAGCCTAAGTTGCTGAAATAAGCCTATTTAATAAGGCTCTTTAATAAGTCTATTTAATAAGCCTATTTAATAAGCCTATTTAATAAGCCTATTTAATACGCCTATTTAATAAACACATTTAATAAGTATTTAATGTGCATTTTTTATAAGATTATTTAAAAAGTCTATTTAATAAGCCTATTTAATACGCCTATTTAATAAACATATTTAATAAGTATTTAATGAGCCTATTTAATAAGTCTATTTAATGAGCCTATTTAATAAGCCTATTTATTGAGCCTATTTAATAAGACTATTTAATAAGCCTATTTAATAAGCCTATTTATTGAGCCTATTTAATAAGTCTATTTAATACGCCTATTTAATGAGCCTATTTAATAAGCCTATTTAATAAGCCTATTTATTGAGCCTATTTAATAAGTCTATTTAATGAGCCTATTTAATAAGCCTCTTTATTGAGCCTATTTAATAAGTCTATTTAATAAGCCTATTTAATAAGTATTTAATGAGCCTATTTAATCAGTCTATTTAATAGGCCTATTTAATAAGTCTAAGTTGCTGAAATAAGCCTATTTAATAAGCCTAAGTTTCTGAATGAGCCTATTTAATAAGCCTAAGTTGCTGAAATAAGCCTATTTAATAAGCCTAAGTTGCTGAATAAGCCTATTTAATAAGCCTAAGTTGCTGAATAAACCTATTTAATAAGTCTAAGTTGCTGAAATAAGCCTATTTAATAAGGCTATTTAATAAGCCTAAGTTGCTGAATAAGCCTATTTAATAAGTCTAAGTTGCTGAAATAAGGCTATTTAATATGTCTAAGTTGCTGAAATAAGGCTATTTAATGAGTTTAAGTTGCTGAAATAAGCCTATTTATTAAGCCTAAGTTGCTGAAATAAGCCTATTTAATAAGGCTATTTAATGAGCCTAAGTTGCTGAAATAAGCCTATTTAATAAGCCTAAGTTTCTGAACTAAGCCTATTTAAAAAGGTATATTTAATAAGTCTAAGTTGCTGAAATAAACCTATTTAAAAATGCTATTTAATAAGCCTAAGTTGCTGAAATAAACCTGTTTAATAAGGCTATTTAATAAGCATAAGTTGCTGAAATAAGCCTATTTAATAAGCCTAAGTTGCTGAATAAGCCTATTTCATAAGCCTAAGTTGCTGAAATAAGCCTTTTTAATATGTCTCAGTTGCTGAAATAAGCCTATTTAATAAGCCTAAGTTGCTGAAATAAGCCTATTTAAATAGGCTATTTAATAAGCCTAAGTTGCTGAATAAGCCTATTTAATAAGTCTAAGTTGCTGAAATAAGGCTATTTAATAAGCCTAAGTTGCTGAAATAAGCCTATTTAATAAGCCTACGTTGGTGAACTAAGCCTATATAAAAAGGTCTATTTAATAAGTCTAAGTTGCTGAAAAAAACCTATTTAAAAATGCTATTTAATAAGCTTAAATTGCTAGAAATAAAACTGTTTAATAAGGCTATTTAATAAGCATAAGTTGCTTAAATAAGCCTATTTAATAAGGCTATTTAATAAGTCTAAGTTGCAGAAATGACCCTATATAATAATGCTATTTAATACGCCTAAATTGCTTAAATAAGCATATTTAATAAGCCTAAGTTGCTAAAATAAGCCTATTTAATAGGCCTATCTAATAAGTCTAAGTTGCAGAAATAAGCATATTTCATAAGCATATTTAATGAGCCTAAGTTGCTGAAATGTCTATTTAATAAGTCGGTTTAATAAGTCTAAGTTGCTAAAATAAGCCTATTTAATAAGTCTATTTAATAAGCCTAAGTTGCTGAAATAAGCCTATTTAATAAGGCTATTTAATGAGCCTAAGTTGCTGAAAAAAGCCTATTTAATAAGGCTATTTATTGAGCCTAAGTTGCTGAAATAAGCCTATTTAATAAGCCTAAGTTTCTGAACTAAGCCTATTTAAAAATACTATTTAATAAGCCTAAGTTGCTGAAATAAACCTGTTTAATAAGGCTATTTAATAAGCATAAGTTGCTGCAATAAGCCTATTTAATAAGCCTGAGTTGCTGAAATAAACCTATTTAATAAGGCTATTTAATAAGTCTAAGTTGCTGAAATAAACCTATTTAATAAGCCTAAGTTGCTAAAATAAGCCTATTTAATGAGGCTATTTAATAAGTCTATTTAATAAGCCTATTTAATAAGCCTATTTAATACGCCAATTAATAAGCCTATTTAATACGCCTATTTAATACACCTATTTAATAAGTATTTAATGAGCCTATGTATTAAGTCTATTTAATAAGCCTTTTTAATAAGCCTATTTAATAAGTCTATTTAATAAGCCTATTTAATAAGCCTATTTAATATGCCTATTAATAAGCTTATTTAATACGCCTATTTAATACACCTATTTAATAAGTATTTAATGAGCCTATGTATTAAGTCTATTTAATAAGCCATTTTAATAAGCCTATTTAATAAGTATTTAATGAGCCTATTTAATAAGCCTATTTATTGAGCCTATTTAATAAGCCTATTTATTGAGCCTATTTAATAAGACTATTTAATAAGCCTATTTAATAAGCCTATTTATTGAGCCTATTTAATAAGTCTATTTAATACGCCTATTTAATGAGCCTATTTAATAAGCCTATTTAATAAGCCTATTTATTGAGCCTATTTAATAAGTCTATTTAATGAGCCTATTTAATAAGCCTCTTTATTGAGCCTATTTAATAAGTCTATTTAATAAGCCTATTTAATAAGTATTTAATGAGCCTATTTAATCAGTCTATTTAATAGGCCTATTTAATAAGTCTAAGTTGCTGAAATAAGCCTATTTAATAAGCCTAAGTTTCTGAATGAGCCTATTTAATAAGCCTAAGTTGCTGAAATAAGCCTATTTAATAAGCCTAAGTTGCTGAATAAGCCTATTTAATAAGCCTAAGTTGCTGAATAAACCTATTTAATAAGTCTAAGTTGCTGAAATAAGCCTATTTAATAAGGCCATTTAATAAGCAACAGTTGCTGAATAAGCCTATTTAATAAGTCTAAGTTTCTAAAATAAGGCTATTTAATAAGCCTAAGTTGCTGAAATAAGGCTATTTAATAAGTCTAAGTTGCTGAAATAAGCCTATTTAATAAGCCTAAGTTGCTGAAATATGCCTATTTAATAAGGCTATTTAATGAGCCTAAGTTGCTGAAATAAGACTATTTAATAAGCCTGAGTTTCTGAACTAAGCCTATTTAAAAAGGTATATTTAATAAGTCTAAGTTGCTGAAATAAACCTATTTAAAATGCTATTTAATAAGCCTAAGTTGCTGAAATAAACCTGTTTAATAAGGCTATTTAATAAGCATAAGTTGCTGAAATAAGCTTATTTAATAAGCCTAAGTTGCTGAAATAAGCCTATTTAATAAGGCTCTTTAATAAGTCTATTTAATAAGCCTATTTAATAAGCCTATTTAATAAGCCTATTTAATACGCCTATTTAATAAACACATTTAATAAGTATTTAATGAGCATTTTTAATAAGCCTATTTAAAAAGTCTATTTAATAAGCCTATTTAATAAGTCTATTTAATAAGCCTATTTAATACGCCTATTTAATAAACATATTTAATAAGTATTTAATGAGCCTATTTAATAAGTCTATTTAATAAGCCTTTTTAATAAGCCTATTTAATAAGTCTATTTAATAAGCCTATTTAATAAGTATTTAATGAGCCTATTTAATAAGTCTATTTAATAAGCCTTTTTAATAAACCTATTTAATAAGCCGATTTAATAAGTCTATTTAATAAGCCTATTTAATAAGCCTATTTAATAAGCCTATTTATTGAGCCTATTTAATAAGTCTATTTAACAAGCCTATTTAATAAGCCTATTTAATGAGCCTATTTAATAAGTCTATTTAATAAGCCTATTTAATAGGCCTTTTTAATAAGTCTAAGTTGCTGAAATAAGCCTATTTAATAAGCCTATTTAATAGGCCTATTGAATAAGTCTAAGTTGCTGAAATAAGCCTATTTAATAAGCCTAAGTGTCTGAATGAGCCTATTTAATAAGCCTAAGTTGCTGAAATAAGCCTATTAAATAAGCCTAAGTTGCTGAATAAGCCTATTTAATAAGCCTAAGTTGCTGAATAAACCTATTTAATAAGTCTAAGTTGCTGAAATAAGCATATTTAATAAGGCTATTTAATAAGCCTAAGTTGCTGAATAAGCCTATTTAATAAGGCTATTTAATGAGCCTAAGTTGCTGAAATAAGCCTATTTAATAAGCCTAAGTTTCTGAACTAAGCCTATTTAAAAAGGTATATTTAATAAGTCTAAGCTGCTGAAATAAACCTATTTAAATATGCTATTTAATAAGCCTAAGTTGCTGAAATAAACCTGTTTAATAAGCCTATTTAATAAGCATAAGTTGCTGAAATAAGCTTATTTAATAAGCCTAAGTTGCTGAAATAAGCCTATTTAATAAGGCTATTTAATAAGCCTAAGTTGCTGAAATAAGCCTATTTAATAAGGCTATTTAATGAGCCTAAGTTGCTGAAAAAAAGCCTATTTAATAAGGCTATTTATTGAGCCTAAGTTGCTGAAATATGCCTATTTAATAAGCCTAAGTTTCTGAACTAAGCCTATTTAAAAATACTATTTAATAAGCCTAAGTTGCTGAAATAAACCTGTTTAATAAGGCTATTTAATAAGCATAAGTTGCTGCAATAAGCCTATTTAATAAGCCTGAGTTGCTGAAATAAACCTATTTAATAAGGCTATTTAATAAGTCTAAGTTGCTGAAATAAACCTATTTAATAAGCCTAAGTTGCTAAAATAAGCCTATTTAATGAGGCTATTTAATAAGTCTATTTAATAAGCCTATTTAATAAGCCTATTTAATACGCCAATTAATAAGCCTATTTAATACGCCTATTTAATACACCTATTTAATAAGTATTTAATGAGCCTATGTATTAAGTCTATTTAATATGCCTTTTTAATAAGCCTATTTAATAAGTCTATTTAATAAGCCTATTTAATAAGCCTATTTAATATGCCTATTAATAAGCTTATTTAATACGCCTATTTAATACACCTATTTAATAAGTATTTAATGAGCCTATGTATTAAGTCTATTTAATAAGCCATTTTAATAAGCCTATTTAATAAGTATTTAATGAGCCTATTTAATAAGCCTATTTATTGAGCCTATTTAATAAGCCTATTTATTGAGCCTATTTAATAAGACTATTTAATAAGCCTATTTAATAAGCCTATTTATTGAGCCTATTTAATAAGTCTATTTAATACGCCTATTTAATGAGCCTATTTAATAAGCCTATTTAATAAGCCTATTTATTGAGCCTATTTAATAAGTCTATTTAATGAGCCTATTTAATAAGCCTCTTTATTGAGCCTATTTAATAAGTCTATTTAATAAGCCTATTTAATAAGTATTTAATGAGCCTATTTAATCAGTCTATTTAATAGGCCTATTTAATAAGTCTAAGTTGCTGAAATAAGCCTATTTAATAAGCCTAAGTTTCTGAATGAGCCTATTTAATAAGCCTAAGTTGCTGAAATAAGCCTATTTAATAAGCCTAAGTTGCTGAATAAGCCTATTTAATAAGCCTAAGTTGCTGAATAAACATATTTAATAAGTCTAAGTTGCTGAAATAAGCCTATTTAATAAGGCTATTTAATAAGCCTAAGTTGCTGAATAAGCCTATTTAATAAGTCTAAGTTTCTAAAATAAGGCTATTTAATAAGCCTAAGTTGCTGAAATAAGGCTATTTAATAAGTCTAAGTTGCTGAAATAAGCCTATTTAATAAGCCTAAGTTGCTGAAATATGCCTATTTAATAAGGCTATTTAATGAGCCTAAGTTGCTGAAATAAGACTATTTAATAAGCCTGAGTTTCTGAACTAAGCCTATTTAAAAAGGTATATTTAATAAGTTTAAGTTGCTGAAATAAACCTATTTAAAATGCTATTTAATAAGCCTAAGTTGCTGAAATAAACCTGTTTAATAAGGCTATTTAATAAGCATAAGTTGCTGAAATAAGCTTATTTAATAAGCCTAAGTTGCTGAAATAAGCCTATTTAATAAGGCTCTTTAATAAGTCTATTTAATAAGCCTATTTAATAAGCCTATTTAATAAGCCTATTTAATACGCCTATTTAATAAACACATTTAATAAGTATTTAATGAGCATTTTTAATAAGCCTATTTAAAAAGTCTATTTAATAAGCCTATTTAATAAGTCTATTTAATAAGCCTATTTAATACGCCTATTTAATAAACATATTTAATAAGTATTTAATGAGCCTATTTAATAAGTCTATTTAATAAGCCTTTTTAATACGCCTATTTAATAAGTCTATTTAATAAGCCTATTTAATAAGTATTTAATGAGCCTATTTAATAAGTCTATTTAATAAGCCTTTTTAATAAACCTATTTAATAAGCCGATTTAATAAGTCTATTTAATAAGCCTATTTAATAAGCCTATTTAATAAGCCTATTTATTGAGCCTATTTAATAAGTCTATTTAATAAGCCTATTTAATAAGCCTATTTAATGAGCCTATTTAATAAGTCTATTTAATAAACTTATTTAATAGGCCTTTTTAATAAGTCTAAGTTGCTGAAATAAGCCTATTTAATAAGCCTATTTAATAGGCCTATTGCATAAGTCTAAGTTGCTGAAATAAGCCTATTTAATAAGCCTAAGTGTCTGAATGAGCCTATTTAATAAGCCTAAGTTGCTGAAATAAGCCTATTAAATAAGCCTAAGTTGCTGAATAAGCCTATTTAATAAGCCTAAGTTGCTGAATAAACCTATTTAATAAGTCTAAGTTGCTGAAATAAGCATATTTAATAAGGCTATTTAATAAGCCTAAGTTGCTGAATAAGCCTATTTAATAAGGCTATTTAATGAGCCTAAGTTGCTGAAATAAGCCTATTTAATAAGCCTAAGTTTCTGAACTAAGCCTATTTAAAAAGGTATATTTAATAAGTCTAAGCTGCTGAAATAAACCTATTTTAAATATGCTATTTAATAAGCCTAAGTTGCTGAAATAAACCTGTTTAATAAGCCTATTTAATAAGCATAAGTTGCTGAAATAAGCTTATTTAATAAGCCTAAGTTGCTGAAATAAGCCTATTTAATAAGGCTATTTAATAAGTCTAAGTTGCTGAAATAAACCTATTTAATAAGTCTAAGTTGCTAAAATAAGCCTATATAATGAAGCTATTTAATAAGTCTATTTAATATGCCTATTTAATAAGCCTATTTAATAAGCCTATTTAATATGCCTATTTAATAAACATATTTAATAAGTATTTAATGAGCCTATTTAATAAGTCTATTTAATAAGCCTTTTTAATAAGCCTATTTAATAAGTCTATTTAATAAGCCTATTTAATAAGTCTATTTAATAAGTCTATTTAATAAGTCTATTTAATAAGTATTTAATAAGCCGATTTAATAAGTCTATTTAATAAGCCTATTTAATAAGCCTATTTAATAAGCCTATTTATTGAGCCCATTTAATAAGTCTATTTAATAAGCCTATTTAATAAGCCTATTTAATGAGCCTATTTAATACGTCTATTTAATAAGCCTATTTAATAGGCCTTTTTAATAAGTCTAAGTTGCTGAAATAAGCCTATTTAATAAGCCTATTTAATAGGCCTATTGAATAAGTCTAAGTTGCTGAAATAAGCCTATTTAATAAGCCTAAGTTTCTGAATGAGCTTATTTAATAAGCCTAAGTTGCTGAAATAAGCCTATTAAATAAGCCTAAGTTGCTGAATAAGCCTATTTAATAAGCCTAAGTTGCTGAATAAACCTATTTAATAAATCTAAGTTGCTGAAATAAGCATATTTAATAAGGCTATTTAATAAGCCTAAGTTGCTGAATAAGCCTATTTAATAAGGCTATTTAATGAGCCTAAGTTGCTGAAATAAACCTGTTTAATAAGGCTATTTAATAAGAATAAGTTGCTGAAATAAGCTTATTTAATGAGCCTAAGTTGCTGAATAAGCCTATTTCATAAGCCTAAGTTGCTGAAATAAGCCTTTTTAATATGTCTCAGTTGCTGAAATAAGCCTATTTAATAAGCCTAAGTTGCTGAAATAAGCCTATTTAATAAGGCTATTTAATAAGTCTAAGTTGCAGCAATGAACCTATTTAATAATGCTATTTAATACGCCTAATTTGCTTAAATAAGCATATTTAATAAGCCTAAATTGCTAAAATAAGCCTATTTAATAGGCCTATCTAATAAGTCTAAGGTGCAGAAATAAGCATATTTCAAAAGCATATTTAATGAGCCTAAGTTGCTGAAATGCCTATTTAATAAGTCGGTTTAATAAGTCTAAGTTGCTAAAATAAGCCTATTTAATAAGGCTATTTAATAAGCCTAAGTTGCTGAAATAAGCCTATTTAATAAGGCTATTTAATAAGCCTAAGTTGCTGAATAAGCCTATTTAATAAGTCTAAGTTGCTGAAATAAGGCTATTTAATAAGCCTAAGTTGCTGAAATAAGCCTATTTAATAAGCCTACGTTGGTGAACTAAGCCTATATAAAAAGGTCTATTTAATAAGTCTAAGTTGCTGAAAAAAAACTATTTAAAATGCTATTTAATAAGCCTAAATTGCTAGAAATAAACCTGTTTAATAAGGCTATTTAATAAGCATAAGTTGCTGAAATAAGCCTATTTAATAAGCCTAAGTTGCTGAAATAAGCCTATTTAATAAGGCTATTTAATACGCCTAATTTGCTTAAATAAGCATATTTAATAAGCCTAAGTTGCTAAAATAAGCCTATTTAATAGGCCTATCTAATAAGTCTAAGTTGCAGAAATAAGCATATTTCATAAGCATATTTAATGAGCCTAAGTTGCTGAAATGTCTATTTAATAAGTCGGTTTAATAAGTCTAAGTTGCTAAAATAAGCCTATTTAATAAGGCTATTTAATAAGCCTAAGTTGCTGAAATAAGCCTATTTAATAAGGCTATTTAATGAGCCTAAGTTGCTGAAAAAAGCCTATTTAATAAGGCTATTTAATGAGCCTAAGTTGCTGAAATAAGCCTATTTAATAAGCCTAAGTTTCTGAACTAAGCCTATTTAAAAATACTATTTAATAAGCCTAAGTTGCTGAAATAAACCTGTTTAATAAGGCTATTTAATAAGCATAAGTTGCTGAAATAAGCCTATTTAATAAGCCTGAGTTGCTGAAATAAGCCTATTTAATAAGGCTATTTAATAAGTCTAAGTTGCTGAAATAAACCTATTTAATAAGCCTAAGTTGCTAAAATAAGCCTATTTAATGAGGCTATTTAATAAGTCTATTTAATAAGCCTATTTAATAAGCCTATTTAATACGCCTATTAATAAGCGTATTTAATACGTCTATTTAATACACCTATTTAATAAGTATTTAATGACCCTATGTATTAGGTCTATTTAATAAGCCTTTTTAATAAGCCTATTTAATAAGTCTATTTAATAAGCCTATTTAATAATCCTATTTAATATGCCTATTAATAAGCTTATTTAATACGCCTATTTAATACACCTATTTAATAAGTATTTAATGAGCCTATGTATTAAGTCTATTTAGTAAGCCTATTTAATAGGCCTATTTAATAAGTCTAAGTTGCTGAAATAAGCCTATTTAATAAGCCTATTTAATAGGCCTATTTAATTAGTCTAAGTTGCAGAAATAAGCCTATTTAATAAGCCTAAGTTGTTGAATAAGGCTATTTAATAAGCCTAAGTTGCTGAATAAACCTATTTAATAAGTCTAAGTTGCTGAAATAAGCCTATTTAATAAGGCTATTTAATAAGCCTAAGTTGCTGAAATAAGAATATTTAATAAGGCTATTTAATGAGCCTAAGTTGCTGAAATAAGACTATTTAATAAGCCTAAGTTTCTGAACTAAGCCTATTTAAAAAGGTATATTTAATAAGTCTAAGTTGCTGAAATAAACCTATTTAAAAATGCTATTTAATAAGCCTAAGTTGCTGAAATAAACCTGTTTAATAAGGCTATTTAATAAGCAAAAGTTGCTGAAATAAGCTTATTTAATAAGCCTAAGTTGCAGAAATAAGCCTATTTAATAAGGCTCTTTAATAAGTCTAAGTTGCTGAAATAAACCTATTTAATAAGCCTAAGTTGCTAAAATAAGCCTATTTCATGAGGCTATTTAATAAGTCTATTTAATAAGTCTATTTAATAAGTCTATTTAATAAGCCTAATTAATACACCTATTTAATAAACATATTTAATAAGTATTTAATGAGCCTATTTAATAAGTCTATTTAATAAGCCTTTTTAATAAGACTATTTAATAAGTCTATTTAATAAGACTATTTAATAAGTCTATTTAATAAGTCTATTTAATAAGCCTATTTAATAAGTATTTAATGAGCCTATTTAATAAGCCTATTTATTGAGCCTATTTAATAAGCCTATTTATTGAGCCTATTTAATAAGCATATTTATTGAGCCTATTTAATAAGCCTATTTATTGAGCCTATTTAATAAGCCGATTTAATAAGTCTATTTAATCAGCCTATTTAATAAGCCTATTTAATAAGCCTATTTATTGAGCCTATTTAATAAGCCTATTTAATAAGCCGATTTATTGAGCCTATTTAATAAGTCTATTTAATAAGCCTATTTAATAAGCCTATTTAATAAGTATTTAATGAGCCTATTTAATAAGTCTATTTAATAAGCCTATTTAATAGGCCTATTTAATAAGTCTAAGTTGCTGAAATAAGCCTATTTAATAAGCCTATTTAATAGGCCTATTTAATAAGTCTAAGTTGCTGAAATAAGCCTATTTAATAAGCCTAAGTTGCTGAATAAGCCTATTTAATAAGCCTAAGTTGCTGAATAAACCTATTTAATAAGTCTAAGTTGCTGAAATAAGCCTATTTAATACGGCTATTTAATAAGCCTAAGTTGCTGAAATAAGCCTATTTCATAAGGCTATTTAATGAGCCTAAGTTGCTGAAATAAGACTATTTAATAAGCCTAAGTTTCTGAACTAAGCCTATTTAAAAAGGTATATTTAATAAGTCTAAGTTGCTGAAATAAACCTATTTAATAAACCTAAGTTGCTAAAATAAGCCTATTTCATGAGGCTATTTAATAAGTCTATTTAATAAGTCTATTTAATGAGTCTATTTAATAAGTCTATTTAATAAGCCTATTTAATAAGCCTATTTAATAAGCCTAATTGATACACCTATTTAATACGCCTATTTAATACACCTATTTAATACGTATTTAATGAGCCTATGTATTAAGTCTATTTAATAAGCCTTTTTAATAAGCCTATTTAATAAGTCTATTTAATAAGCCTATTTAATAAGCCTATTTAATATGCCTATTAATAAGCTTATTTAATACGCCTATTTAATACACCTATTTAATAAGTATTTAATGAGCCTATGTATTAAGTCTATTTAATAAGCCATTTTAATAAGCCTATTTAATAAGTATTTAATGAGCCTATTTAATAAGCCTATTTATTGAGCCTATTTAATAAGCCTATTTATTGAGCCTATTTAATAAGACTATTTAATAAGCCTATTTAATAAGCCTATTTATTGAGCCTAAGTTGCTGAAATAAGACTATTTAATAAGCCTAAGTTTCTGAACTAAGCCTATTTAAAAAGGTATATTTAATAAGTCTAAGTTGCTGAAATAAACCTATTTAAAAATGCTATTTAATAAGCCTAAGTTGCTGAAATAAACCTGTTTAATAAGGCTATTTAATAAGCATAAGTTGCTGAAATAAGCCTATTTAATAAGCCTAAGTTGCTGAAATAAGCCTATTTAATAAGGCTATTTAATACGCCTAATTTGCTTAAATAAGCATATTTAATAAGCCTAAGTTGCTAAAATAAGCCTATTTAATAGGCCTATCTAATAAGTCTAAGTTGCAGAAATAAGCATATTTCATAAGCATATTTAATGAGCCTAAGTTGCTGAAATGTCTATTTAATAAGTCGGTTTAATAAGTCTAAGTTGCTAAAATAAGCCTATTTAATAAGGCTATTTAATAAGCCTAAGTTGCTGAAATAAGCCTATTTAATAAGGCTATTTAATGAGCCTAAGTTGCTGAAAAAAGCCTATTTAATAAGGCTATTTAATGAGCCTAAGTTGCTGAAATAAGCCTATTTAATAAGCCTAAGTTTCTGAACTAAGCCTATTTAAAAATACTATTTAATAAGCCTAAGTTGCTGAAATAAACCTGTTTAATAAGGCTATTTAATAAGCATAAGTTGCTGAAATAAGCCTATTTAATAAGCCTGAGTTGCTGAAATAAGCCTATTTAATAAGGCTATTTAATAAGTCTAAGTTGCTGAAATAAACCTATTTAATAAGCCTAAGTTGCTAAAATAAGCCTATTTAATGAGGCTATTTAATAAGTCTATTTAATAAGCCTATTTAATAAGCCTATTTAATACGCCTATTAATAAGCGTATTTAATACGCCTATTTAATACACCTATTTAATAAGAATTTAATGACCCTATGTATTAAGTCTATTTAATAAGCCTTTTTAATAAGCCTATTTAATAAGTCTATTTAATAAGCCTATTTAATAATCCTATTTAATATGCCTATTAATAAGCTTATTTAATACGCCTATTTAATACACCTATTTAATAAGTATTTAATGAGCCTATGTATTAAGTCTATTTAATAAGCCTATTTAATAGGCCTATTTAATAAGTCTAAGTTGCTGAAATAAGCCTATTTAATAAGCCTATTTAATAGGCCTATTTAATTAGTCTAAGTTGCAGAAATAAGCCTATTTAATAAGCCTAAGTTGTTGAATAAGGCTATTTAATAAGCCTAAGTTGCTGAATAAACCTATTTAATAAGTCTAAGTTGCTGAAATAAGCCTATTTAATAAGGCTATTTAATAAGCCTAAGTTGCTGAAATAAGCCTATTTAATAAGGCTATTTAATGAGCCTAAGTTGCTGAAATAAGACTATTTAATAAGCCTAAGTTTCTGAACTAAGCCTATTTAAAAAGGTATATTTAATAAGTCTAAGTTGCTGAAATAAACCTATTTAAAAATGCTATTTAATAAGCCTAAGTTGCTGAAATAAACCTGTTTAATAAGGCTATTTAATAAGCATAAGTTGCTGAAATAAGCTTATTTAATAAGCCTAAGTTGCAGAAATAAGCCTATTTAATAAGGCTCTTTAATAAGTCTAATTTGCTGAAATAAACCTATTTAATAAGCCTAAGTTGCTAAAATAAGCCTATTTCATGAGGCTATTTAATAAGTCTATTTAATAAGTCTATTTAATAAGTCTATTTAATAAGTCTATTTAATAAGCCTAATTAATACACCTATTTAATAAACATATTTAATAAGTATTTAATGAGCCTATTTAATAAGTCTATTTAATAAGCCTTTTTAATAAGACTATTTAATAAGTCTATTTAATAAGACTATTTATTAAGTCTATTTAATAAGTCTATTTAATAAGCCTATTTAATAAGTATTTAATGAGCCTATTTAATAAGCCTATTTATTGAGCCTATTTAATAAGCCTATTTATTGAGCCTATTTAATAAGCATATTTATTGAGCCTATTTAATAAGCCTATTTATTGAGCCTATTTAATAAGCCGATTTAATAAGTCTATTTAATAAGCCTATTTAATAAGCCTATTTAATAAGCCTATTTATTGAGCCTATTTAATAAGCCTATTTAATAAGCCGATTTATTGAGCCTATTTAATAAGTCTATTTAATAAGCCTATTTAATAAGCCTATTTAATAAGTATTTAATGAGCCTATTTAATAAGTCTATTTAATAAGCCTATTTAATAGGCCTATTTAATAAGTCTAAGTTGCTGAAATAAGCCTATTTAATAAGCCTATTTAATAGGCCTATTTAATAAGTCTAAGTTGCTGAAATAAGCCTATTTAATAAGCCTAAGTTGCTGAATAAGCCTATTTAATAAGCCTAAGTTGCTGAATAAACCTATTTAATAAGTCTAAGTTGCTGAAATAAGCCTATTTAATACGGCTATTTAATAAGCCTAAGTTGCTGAAATAAGCCTATTTCATAAGGCTATTTAATGAGCCTAAGTTGCTGAAATAAGACTATTTAATAAGCCTAAGTTTCTGAACTAAGCCTATTTAAAAAGGTATATTTAATAAGTCTAAGTTGCTGAAATAAACCTATTAAAAATGCTATTTTATAAGCCTAAGTTGCTGAAATAAACCTGTTTAATAAGGCTATTTAATAAGCATAAGTTGCTGAAATAAGCTTATTTAATAAGCCTAAGTTGCTGAAATAAGCCTATTTAATAAGGCTCTTTAATAAGTCTAAGTTGCTGAAATAAACCTATTTAATAAACCTAAGTTGCTAAAATAAGCCTATTTCATGAGGCTATTTAATAAGTCTATTTAATAAGTCTATTTAATAAGTCTATTTAATAAGTCTATTTAATAAGCCTATTTAATAAGCCTATTTAATAAGCCTAATTGATACACCTATTTAATACGCCTATTTAATACACCTATTTAATACGTATTTAATGAGCCTATGTATTAAGTCTATTTAATAAGCCTTTTTAATAAGCCTATTTAATAAGTCTATTTAATAAGCCTATTTAATAAGCCTATTTAATATGCCTATTAATAAGCTTATTTAATACGCCTATTTAATACACCTATTTAATAAGTATTTAATGAGCCTATGTATTAAGTCTATTTAATAAGCCATTTTAATAAGCCTATTTAATAAGTATTTAATGAGCCTATTTAATAAGCCTATTTATTGAGCCTATTTAATAAGCCTATTTATTGAGCCTATTTAATAAGACTATTTAATAAGCCTATTTAATAAGCCTATTTATTGAGCCTATTTAATAAGTCTATTTAATACGCCTATTTAATGAGCCTATTTAATAAGCCTATTTAATAAGCCTATTTATTGAGCCTATTTAATAAGTCTATTTAATAAGCCTATTTAATAAGCCTCTTTATTGAGCCTATTTAATAAGTCTATTTAATAAGCCTATTTAATAAGTATTTAATGAGCCTATTTAATCAGTCTATTTAATAGGCCTATTTAATAAGTCTAAGTTGCTGAAATAAGCCTATTTAATAAGCCTAAGTTTCTGAATGAGCCTATTTAATAAGCCTAAGTTGCTGAAATAAGCCTATTTAATAAGCCTAAGTTGCTGAATAAGCCTATTTAATAAGCCTAAGTTGCTGAATAAACCTATTTAATAAGTCTAAGTTGCTGAAATAAGCCTATTTAATAAGGCTATTTAATAAGCCTAAGTTGCTGAATAAGCCTATTTAATAAGTCTAAGTTTCTGAAATAAGGCTATTTAATAAGCCTAAGTTGCTGAAATAAGGCTATTTAATAAGTCTAAGTTGCTGAAATAAGCCTATTTAATAAGCTTAAGTTGCTGAAATAAGCCTATTTAATAAGGCTATTTAATGAGCCTAAGTTGCTGAAATAAGACTATTTAATAAGCCTGAGTTTCTGAACTAAGCCTATTTAAAAAGGTATATTTAATAAGTCTAAGTTGCTGAAATAAACCTATTTAAATGCTATTTAATAAGCCTAAGTTGCTGAAATAAACCTGTTTAATAAGGCTATTTAATAAGCATAAGTTGCTGAAATAAGCTTATTTAATAAGCCTAAGTTGCTGAAATAAGCCTATTTAATAAGGCTCTTTAATAAGTCTATTTAATAAGCCTATTTAATAAGCCTATTTAATAAGCCTATTTAATACGCCTATTTAATAAACACATTTAATAAGTATTTAATGAGCCTATTTAATAAGTCTATTTAATAAGCCTTTTTAATAAGCCTATTTAATAAGTCTATTTAATAAGCCTATTTAATAAGTATTTAATGAGCCTATTTAATAAGTCTATTTAATAAGCCTTTTTAATAAACCTATTTAATAAGCCGATTTAATAAGTCTATTTAATAAGCCTATTTAATAAGCCTATTTAATAAGCCTATTTATTGAGCCTATTTAATAAGTCTATTTAATAAGCCTATTTAATAAGCCTATTTAATGAGCCTATTTAATAAGTCTATTTAATAAGCCTATTTAATAGGCCTTTTTAATAAGTCTAAGTTGCTGAAATAAGCCTATTTAATAAGCCTATTTAATAGGCCTATTGAATAAGTCTAAGTTGCTGAAATAAGCCTATTTAATAAGCCTAAGCTTCTGAATGAGCCTATTTAATAAGCCTAAGTTGCTGAATAAACCTATTTAATAAGTCTAAGTTGGTGAAATAAGCCTATTTAATACGGCTATTTAATAAGCCTAAGTTGCTGAAATAAGCCTATTTCATAAGGCTATTTAATGAGCCTAAGTTGCTGAAATAAGACTATTTAATAAGCCTAAGTTTCTGAACTAAGCCTATTTAAAAAGGTATATTTAATAAGTCTAAGTTGCTGAAATAAACCTATTAAAAATGCTATTTTATAAGCCTAAGTTGCTGAAATAAACCTGTTTAATAAGGCTATTTAATAAGCATAAGTTGCTGAAATAAGCTTATTTAATAAGCCTAAGTTGCTGAAATAAGCCTATTTAATAAGGCTCTTTAATAAGTCTAAGTTGCTGAAATAAACCTATTTAATAAACCTAAGTTGCTAAAATAAGCCTATTTCATGAGGCTATTTAATAAGTCTATTTAATAAGTCTATTTAATAAGTCTATTTAATAAGTCTATTTAATAAGCCTATTTAATAAGCCTATTTAATAAGCCTAATTGATACACCTATTTAATACGCCTATTTAATACACCTATTTAATACGTATTTAATGAGCCTATGTATTAAGTCTATTTAATAAGCCTTTTTAATAAGCCTATTTAATAAGTCTATTTAATAAGCCTATTTAATAAGCCTATTTAATATGCCTATTAATAAGCTTATTTAATACGCCTATTTAATACACCTATTTAATAAGTATTTAATGAGCCTATGTATTAAGTCTATTTAATAAGCCATTTTAATAAGCCTATTTAATAAGTATTTAATGAGCCTATTTAATAAGCCTATTTATTGAGCCTATTTAATAAGCCTATTTATTGAGCCTATTTAATAAGACTATTTAATAAGCCTATTTAATAAGCCTATTTATTGAGCCTATTTAATAAGTCTATTTAATACGCCTATTTAATGAGCCTATTTAATAAGCCTATTTAATAAGCCTATTTATTGAGCCTATTTAATAAGTCTATTTAATAAGCCTATTTAATAAGCCTCTTTATTGAGCCTATTTAATAAGTCTATTTAATAAGCCTATTTAATAAGTATTTAATGAGCCTATTTAATCAGTCTATTTAATAGGCCTATTTAATAAGTCTAAGTTGCTGAAATAAGCCTATTTAATAAGCCTAAGTTTCTGAATGAGCCTATTTAATAAGCCTAAGTTGCTGAAATAAGCCTATTTAATAAGCCTAAGTTGCTGAATAAGCTTATTTAATAAGCCTAAGTTGCTGAATAAACCTATTTAATAAGTCTAAGTTGCTGAAATAAGCCTATTTAATAAGGCTATTTAATAAGCCTAAGTTGCTGAATAAGCCTATTTAATAAGTCTAAGTTTCTGAAATAAGGCTATTTAATAAGCCTAAGTTGCTGAAATAAGGCTATTTAATAAGTCTAAGTTGCTGAAATAAGCCTATTTAATAAGCTTAAGTTGCTGAAATAAGCCTATTTAATAAGGCTATTTAATGAGCCTAAGTTGCTGAAATAAGACTATTTAATAAGCCTGAGTTTCTGAACTAAGCCTATTTAAAAAGGTATATTTAATAAGTCTAAGTTGCTGAAATAAACCTATTTAAATGCTATTTAATAAGCCTAAGTTGCTGAAATAAACCTGTTTAATAAGGCTATTTAATAAGCATAAGTTGCTGAAATAAGCTTATTTAATAAGCCTAAGTTGCTGAAATAAGCCTATTTAATAAGGCTCTTTAATAAGTCTATTTAATAAGCCTATTTAATAAGCCTATTTAATAAGCCTATTTAATACGCCTATTTAATAAACACATTTAATAAGTATTTAATGAGCCTATTTAATAAGTCTATTTAATAAGCCTTTTTAATAAGCCTATTTAATAAGTCTATTTAATAAGCCTATTTAATAAGTATTTAATGAGCCTATTTAATAAGTCTATTTAATAAGCCTTTTTAATAAACCTATTTAATAAGCCGATTTAATAAGTCTATTTAATAAGCCTATTTAATAAGCCTATTTAATAAGCCTATTTATTGAGCCTATTTAATAAGTCTATTTAATAAGCCTATTTAATAAACCTATTTAATGAGCCTATTTAATAAGTCTATTTAATAAGCCTATTTAATAGGCCTTTTTAATAAGTCTAAGTTGCTGAAATAAGCCTATTTAATAAGCCTATTTAATAGGCCTATTGAATAAGTCTAAGTTGCTGAAATAAGCCTATTTAATAAGCCTAAGTTTCTGAATGAGCCTATTTAATAAGCCTAAGTTGCTGAAATAAGCCTATTAAATAAGCCTAAGTTGCTGAATAAGCCTATTTAATAAGCCTAAGTTGCTGAATAAACCTATTTAATAAGTCTAAGTTGCTGAAATAAGCATATTTAATAAGGCTATTTAATAAGCCTAAGTTGCTGAATAAGCCTATTTAATAAGGCTATTTAATGAGCCTAAGTTGCTGAAATAAGCCTATTTAATAAGCCTAAGTTTCTGAACTAAGCCTATTTAAAAAGGTATATTTAATAAGTCTAAGCTGCTGAAATAAACCTATTTAAATATGCTATTTAATAAGCCTAAGTTGCTGAAATAAACCTGTTTAATAAGCCTATTTTATAAGCATAAGTTGCTGAAATAAGCTTATTTAATAAGCCTAAGTTGCTGAAATAAGCCTATTTAATAAGGCTATTTAATAAGTCTAAGTTGCTGAAATAAACCTATTTAATAAGTCGAAGTTGCTAAAATAAGCCTATATAATGAAGCTATTTAATAAGAATATTTAATAAGCCTATTTAATAAGCCTATTTAATAAGCTTATTTAATACGCCTATTTAATAAACATATTTAATAAGTATTTAATGAGCCTATTTAATAAGTCTATTTAATAAGCCTTTTTAATAAGCCTATTTAATAAGTCTATTTAATAAGCCTATTTAATAAGTCTATTTAATAAGTCTATTTAATAAGCCTATTTAATAAGTATTTAATAAGCCGATTTAATAAGTCTATTTAATAAGCCTATTTAATAAGCCTATTTAATAAGCCTATTTATTGAGCCTATTTAATAAGTCTATTTAATAAGCCTATTTAATAAGCCTATTTAATGAGCCTATTTAATAAGTCTATTTAATAAGCCTATTTAATAGGCCTTTTTAATAAGTCTAAGTTGCTGAAATAAGCCTATTTAATAAGCCTATTTAATAGGCCTATTGAATAAGTCTAAGTTGCTGAAATAAGCCTATTTAATAAGCCTAAGTTTCTGAATGAGCTTATTTAATAAGCCTAAGTTGCTGAAATACGCCTATTAAATAAGCCTAAGTTGCTGAATAAGCCTATTTAATAAGCCTAAGTTGCTGAATAAACCTATTTAATAAGTCTAAGTTGCTGAAATAAGCATATTTAAAAAGGCTATTTAATAAGCCTAAGTTGCTGAATAAGCCTATTTAATAAGGCTATTTAATGAGCCTAAGTTGCTGAAATAAGACTATTTAATAAGCCTAAGTTTCTGAACTAAGCCTATTTAAAAAGGTATATTTAATAAGTCTAAGTTGCTGAAATAAACCTATTTAAAATGCTATTTAATAAGCCTAAGTTGCTGAAATAAACCTGTTTAATAAGGCTATTTAATAAGAATAAGTTGCTGAAATAAGCTTATTTAATAAGCCTAAGTTGCTGAATAAGCCTATTTCATAAGCCTAAGTTGCTGAAATAAGCCTTTTTAATATGTCTCAGTTGCTGAAATAAGCCTATTTAATAAGCCTAAGTTGCTGAAATAAGCCTATTTAAATAGGCTATTTAATAAGCCTAAGTTGCTGAATAAGCCTATTTAATAAGTCTAAGTTGCTGAAATAAGGCTATTTAATAAGCCTAAGTTGCTGAAATAAGCCTATTTAATAAGCCTATGTTGGTGAACTAAGCCTATATAAAAAGGTCTATTTAATAAGTCTAAGTTGCTGAAAAAAACCTATTTAAAAATGCTATTTAATAAGCCTAAATTGCTAGAAATAAACCTGTTTAATAAGGCTATTTAATAAGCATAAGTTGCTGAAATAAGCCTATTTAATAAGCCTAAGTTGCAGAAATGAACCTATTTAATAATGCTATTTAATACGCCTAATTTGCTTAAATAAGCATATTTAATAAGCCTAAGTTGCTAAAATAAGCCTATTTAATAGGCCTATCTAATAAGTCTAAGTTGCAGAAATAAGCATATTTCAAAAGCATATTTAATGAGCCTAAGTTGCTGAAATGTCTATTTAATAAGTCGGTTTAATAAGTCTAAGTTGCTAAAATAAGCCTATTTAATAAGGCTATTTAATAAGCCTAAGTTGCTGAAATAAGCCTATTTAATAAGGCTATTTAATAAGCCTAAGTTGCTGAATAAGCCTATTTAATAAGTCTAAGTTGCTGAAATAAGGCTATTTAATAAGCCTAAGTTGCTGAAATAAGCCTATTTAATAAGCCTACGTTGGTGAACTAAGCCTATATAAAAAGGTCTATTTAATAAGTCTAAGTTGCTGAAAAAAAACTATTTAAAATGCTATTTAATAAGCCTAAATTGCTAGAAATAAACCTGTTTAATAAGGCTATTTAATCAGCATAAGTTGCTGAAATAAGCCTATTTAATAAGCCTAAGTTGCTGAAATAAGCCTATTTAATAAGGCTATTTAATAAGTCTAAGTTGCAGAAATGAACGTATTTAATAATGCTATTTAATACGCCTAATTTGCTTAAATAAGCATATTTAATAAGCCTAAGTTGCTAAAATAAGCCTATTTAATAGGCCTATCTAATAAGTCTAAGTTGCAGAAATAAGCATATTTCATAAGCATATTTAATGAGCCTAAGTTGCTGAAATGTCTATTTAATAAGTCGGTTTAATAAGTCTAAGTTCCTAAAATAAGCCTATTTAATAAGGCTATTTAATAAGCCTAAGTTGCTGAAATAAGCCTATTTAATAAGGCTATTTAATGAGCCTGAGTTGCTGAAAAAAGCCTATTTAATAAGGCTATTTAATGAGCCTAAGTTGCTGAAATAAGCCTATTTAATAAGCCTACGTTTCTGAACTAAGCCTATTTAAAAATACTATTTAATAAGCATAAGTTGCTGAAATAAGCCTATTTAATAAGCCTGAGTTGCTGAAATAAGCCTATTTAATAAGGCTATTTAATAAGTCTAAGTTGCTGAAATAAACCTATTTAATAAGCCTAAGTTGCTAAAATAAGCCTATTTAATGAGGCTATTTAATAAGTCTATTTAATAAGCCTATTTAATAAGCCTATTTAATACGCCTATTAATAAGCGTATTTAATACGCCTATTTAATACACCTATTTAATAAGTATTTAATGAGCCTATGTATTAAGTCTATTTAATAAGCCTTTTTAATAAGCCTATTTAATAAGTCTATTTAATAAGCCTATTTAATAATCCTATTTAATATGCCTATTAATAAGCTTATTTAATACGCCTATTTAATACACCTATTTAATAAGTATTTAATGAGCCTATGTATTAAGTATATTTAATAAGCCTATTTAATAGGCCTATTTAATAAGTCTAAGTTGCTGAAATAAGCCTATTTAATAAGCCTATTTAATAGGCCTATTTAATTAGTCTAAGTTGCAGAAATAAGCCTATTTAATAAGCCTAAGTTGTTGAATAAGGCTATTTAATAAGGCTATTTAATAAGCCTAAGTTGCTGAATAAGCCTATTTAATAAGTCTAAGTTGCTGAAATAAGGCTATTTAATAAGCCTAAGTTGCTGAAATAAGCCTATTTAATAAGCCTACGTTGGTGAACTAAGCCTATATAAAAAGGTCTATTTAATAAGTCTAAGTTGCTGAAAAAAAACTATTTAAAATGCTATTTAATAAGCCTAAATTGCTAGAAATAAACCTGTTTAATAAGGCTATTTAATAAGCATAAGTTGCTGAAATAAGCCTATTTAATAAGCCTAAGTTGCTGAAATAAGCCTATTTAATAAGGCTATTTAATAAGTCTAAGTTGCAGAAATGAACGTATTTAATAATGCTATTTAATACGCCTAATTTGCTTAAATAAGCATATTTAATAAGCCTAAGTTGCTAAAATAAGCCTATTTAATAGGCCTATCTAATAAGTCTAAGTTGCAGAAATAAGCATATTTCATAAGCATATTTAATGAGCCTAAGTTGCTGAAATGTCTATTTAATAAGTCGGTTTAATAAGTCTAAGTTGCTAAAATAAGCCTATTTAATAAGGCTATTTAATAAGCCTAAGTTGCTGAAATAAGCCTATTTAATAAGGCTATTTAATGAGCCTAAGTTGCTGAAAAAAGCCTATTTAATAAGGCTATTTAATGAGCCTAAGTTGCTGAAATAAGCCTATTTAATAAGCCTAAGTTTCTGAACTAAGCCTATTTAAAAATACTATTTAATAAGCATAAGTTGCTGAAATAATCCTATTTAATAAGCCTGAGTTGCTGAAATAAGCCTATTTAATAAGGCTATTTAATAAGTCTAAGTTGCTGAAATAAACCTATTTAATAAGCCTAAGTTGCTAAAATAAGCCTATTTAATGAGGCTATTTAATAAGTCTATTTAATAAGCCTATTTAATAAGCCTATTTAATACGCCTATTAATAAGCGTATTTAATACGCCTATTTAATACACCTATTTAATAAGTATTTAATGAGCCTATGTATTAAGTCTATTTAATAAGCCTTTTTAATAAGCCTATTTAATAAGTCTATTTAATAAGCCTATTTAATAATCCTATTTAATATGCCTATTAATAAGCTTTTTTAATACGCCTATTTAATACACCTATTTAATAAGTATTTAATGAGCCTATGTATTAAGTCTATTTAATAAGCCTATTTAATAGGCCTATTTAATAAGTCTAAGTTGCTGAAATAAGCCTATTTAATAAGCCTATTTAATAGGCCTATTTAGTTAGTCTAAGTTGCAGAAATAAGCCTATTTAATAAGCCTAAGTTGTTGAATAAGGCTATTTAATAAGCCTAAGTTGCTGAATAAACCTATTTAATAAGTCTAATTTGCTGAAATAAGCCTATTTAATAAGGCTATTTAATAAGCCTAAGTTGCTGAAATAAGCCTATTTAATAAGGCTATTTAATGAGCCTAAGTTGCTGAAATAAGACTATTTAATAAGCCTAAGTTTCTGAACTAAGCCTATTTAAAAAGGTATATTTAATAAGTCTAAGTTGCTGAAATAAACCTATTTAAATGCTATTTAATAAGCCTAAGTTGCTGAAATAAACCTGTTTAATAAGGCTATTTAATAAGCATAAGTTGCTGAAATAAGCTTATTTAATAAGCCTAAGTTGCTGAAATAAGCTTATTTAATAAGGCTCTTTAATAAGTCTATTTAATAAGCCTATTTAATAAGCCTATTTAATAAGCCTATTTAATACGCCTATTTAATAAACACATTTAATAAGTATTTAATGAGCCTATTTAATAAGTCTATTTAATAAGCCTTTTTAATAAGCCTATTTAATAAGTCTATTTAATAAGCCTATTTAATAAGTATTTAATGAGCCTATTTAATAAGTCTATTTAATAAGCCTTTTTAATAAACCTATTTAATAAGCCGATTTAATAAGTCTATTTAATAAGCCTATTTAATAAGCCTATTTAATAAGCCTATTTATTGAGCCTATTTAATAAGTCTATTTAATAAGCCTATTTAATAAGCCTATTTAATGAGCCTATTTAATAAGTCTATTTAATAAGCCTATTTAATAGGCCTTTTTAATAAGTCTAAGTTGCTGAAATAAGCCTATTTAATAAGCCTATTTAATAGGCCTATTGAATAAGTCTAAGTTGCTGAAATAAGCCTATTTAATAAGCCTAAGCTTCTGAATGAGCCTATTTAATAAGCCTAAGTTGCTGAATAAACCTATTTAATAAGTCTAAGTTGCTGAAATAAGCCTATTTAATACGGCTATTTAATAAGCCTAAGTTGCTGAAATAAGCCTATTTCATAAGGCTATTTAATGAGCCTAAGTTGCTGAAATAAGACTATTTAATAAGCCTAAGTTTCTGAACTAAGCCTATTTAAAAAGGTATATTTAATAAGTCTAAGTTGCTGAAATAAACCTATTTAATAAACCTAAGTTGCTAAAATAAGCCTATTTCATGAGGCTATTTAATAAGTCTATTTAATAAGTCTATTTAATAAGTCTATTTAATAAGTCTATTTAATAAGCCTATTTAATAAGCCTATTTAATAAGCCTAATTGATACACCTATTTAATACGCCTATTTAATACACCTATTTAATACGTATTTAATGAGCCTATGTATTAAGTCTATTTAATAAGCCATTTTAATAAGCCTATTTAATAAGTATTTAATGAGCCTATTTAATAAGCCTATTTATTGAGCCTATTTAATAAGCCTATTTATTGAGCCTATTTAATAAGACTATTTAATAAGCCTATTTAATAAGCCTATTTATTGAGCCTATTTAATAAGTCTATTTAATACGCCTATTTAATGAGCCTATTTAATAAGCCTATTTAATAAGCCTATTTATTGAGCCTATTTAATAAGTCTATTTAATAAGCCTATTTAATAAGCCTCTTTATTGAGCCTATTTAATAAGTCTATTTAATAAGCCTATTTAATAAGTATTTAATGAGCCTATTTAATCAGTCTATTTAATAGGCCTATTTAATAAGTCTAAGTTGCTGAAATAAGCCTATTTAATAAGCCTAAGTTTCTGAAATAAGCCTATTTAATAAGCCTAAGTTGCTGAATAAGCTTATTTAATAAGCCTAAGTTGCTGAATAAACCTATTTAATAAGTCTAAGTTGCTGAAATAAGCCTATTTAATAAGCCTAAGTTGCTGAAATAAGCCTATTTAATAAGCCTAAGTTGCTGAATAAGCTTATTTAATAAGCCTCAGTTGCTGAATAAACCTATTTAATAAGTCTAAGTTGCTGAAATAAGCCTATTTAATAAGGCTATTTAATAAGCCTAAGTTGCTGAATAAGCCTATTTAATAAGTCTAAGTTTCTGAAATAAGGCTATTTAATAAGCCTAAGTTGCTGAAATAAGGCTATTTAATAAGTCTAAGTTGCTGAAATAAGCCTATTTAATAAGCTTAAGTTGCTGAAATAAGCCTATTTAATAAGGCTATTTAATGAGCCTAAGTTGCTGAAATAAGACTATTTAATAAGCCTGAGTTTCTGAACTAAGCCTATTTAAAAAGGTATATTTAATAAGTCTAAGTTGCTGAAATAAACCTATTTAAATGCTATTTAATAAGCCTAAGTTGCTGAAATAAACCTGTTTAATAAGGCTATTTAATAAGCATAAGTTGCTGAAATAAGCTTATTTAATAAGCCTAAGTTGCTGAAATAAGCCTATTTAATAAGGCTCTTTAATAAGTCTATTTAATAAGCCTATTTAATAAGCCTATTTAATAAGCCTATTTAATACGCCTATTTAATAAACACATTTAATAAGTATTTAATGAGCCTATTTAATAAGTCTATTTAATAAGCCTTTTTAATAAGCCTATTTAATAAGTCTATTTAATAAGCCTATTTAATAAGTATTTAATGAGCCTATTTAATAAGTCTATTTAATAAGCCTTTTTAATAAACCTATTTAATAAGCCGATTTAATAAGTCTATTTAATAAGCCTATTTAATAAGCCTATTTAATAAGCCTATTTATTGAGCCTATTTAATAAGTCTATTTAATAAGCCTATTTAATAAGCCTATTTAATGAGCCTATTTAATAAGTCTATTTAATAAGCCTATTTAATAGGCCTTTTTAATAAGTCTAAGTTGCTGAAATAAGCCTATTTAATAAGCCTATTTAATAGGCCTATTGAATAAGTCTAAGTTGCTGAAATAAGCCTATTTAATAAGCCTAAGTTTCTGAATGAGCCTATTTAATAAGCCTAAGTTGCTGAAATAAGCCTATTAAATAAGCCTAAGTTGCTGAATAAGCCTATTTAATAAGCCTAAGTTGCTGAATAAACCTATTTAATAAGTCTAAGTTGCTGAAATAAGCATATTTAATAAGGCTATTTAATAAGCCTAAGTTGCTGAATAAGCCTATTTAATAAGGCTATTTAATGAGCCTAAGTTGCTAAAATAAGCCTATTTAATAAGCCTAAGTTTCTGAACTAAGCCTATTTAAAAAGGTATATTTAATAAGTCTAAGCTGCTGAAATAAACCTATTTAAATATGCTTTTTAATAAGCCTAAGTTGCTGAAATAAACCTGTTTAATAAGCCTATTTAATAAGCATAAGTTGCTGAAATAAGCTTATTTAATAAGCCTAAGTTGCTGAAATAAGCCTATTTAATAAGGCTATTTAATAAGTCTAAGTTGCTGAAATAAACCTATTTAATAAGTCGAAGTTGCTAAAATAAGCCTATATAATGAAGCTATTTAATAAGTCTATTTAATAAGCCTATTTAATAAGCCTATTTAATAAGCTTATTTAATACGCCTATTTAATAAACATATTTAATAAGTATTTAATGAGCCTATTTAATAAGTCTATTTAATAAGCCTTTTTAATAAGCCTATTTAATAAGTCTATTTAATAAGCCTATTTAATAAGTCTATTTAATAAGTCTATTTAATAAGCCTATTTAATAAGTATTTAATAAGCCGATTTAATAAGTCTATTTAATAAGCCTATTTAATAAGCCTATTTAATAAGCCTATTTATTGAGCCTATTTAATAAGTCTATTTAATAAGCCTATTTAATAAGCCTATTTAATGAGCCTATTTAATAAGTCTATTTAATAAGCCTATTTAATAGGCCTTTTTAATAAGTCTAAGTTGCTGAAATAAGCCTATTTAATAAGCCTATTTAATAGGCCTATTGAATAAGTCTAAGTTGCTGAAATAAGCCTATTTAATAAGCCTAAGTTTCTGAATGAGCTTATTTAATAAGCCTAAGTTGCTGAAATACGCCTATTAAATAAGCCTAAGTTGCTGAATAAGCCTATTTAATAAGCCTAAGTTGCTGAATAAACCTATTTAATAAGTCTAAGTTGCTGAAATAAGCATATTTAAAAAGGCTATTTAATAAGCCTAAGTTGCTGAATAAGCCTATTTAATAAGGCTATTTAATGAGCCTAAGTTGCTGAAATAAGACTATTTAATAAGCCTAAGTTTCTGAACTAAGCCTATTTAAAAAGGTATATTAAATAAGTCTAAGTTGCTGAAATAAACCTATTTAAAATGCTATTTAATAAGCCTAAGTTGCTGAAATAAACCTGTTTAATAAGGCTATTTAATAAGAATAAGTTGCTGAAATAAGCTTATTTAATAAGCCTAAGTTGCTGAATAAGCCTATTTCATAAGCCTAAGTTGCTGAAATAAGCCTTTTTAATATGTCTCAGTTGCTGAAATAAGCCTATTTAATAAGCCTAAGTTGCTGAAATAAGCCTATTTAAATAGGCTATTTAATAAGCCTAAGTTGCTGAATAAGCCTATTTAATAAGTCTAAGTTGCTGAAATAAGGCTATTTAATAAGCCTAAGTTGCTGAAATAAGCCTATTTAATAAGCCTATGTTGGTGAACTAAGCCTATATAAAAAGGTCTATTTAATAAGTCTAAGTTGCTGAAAAAAACCTATTTAAAAATGCTATTTAATAAGCCTAAATTGCTAGAAATAAACCTGTTTAATAAGGCTATTTAATAAGCATAAGTTGCTGAAATAAGCCTATTTAATAAGCCTAAGTTGCAGAAATGAACCTATTTAATAATGCTATTTAATACGCCTAATTTGCTTAAATAAGCATATTTAATAAGCCTAAGTTGCTAAAATAAGCCTATTTAAAAGGCCTATCTAATAAGTCTAAGTTGCAGAAATAAACATATTTCAAAAGCATATTTAATGAGCCTAAGTTGCTGAAATGTCTATTTAATAAGTCGGTTTAATAAGTCTAAGTTGCTAAAATAAGCCTATTTAATAAGGCTATTTAATAAGCCTAAGTTGCTGAAATAAGCCTATTTAATAAGGCTATTTAATAAGCCTAAGTTGCTGAATAAGCCTATTTAATAAGTCTAAGTTGCTGAAATAAGGCTATTTAATAAGCCTAAGTTGCTGAAATAAGCCTATTTAATAAGCCTACGTTGGTGAACTAAGCCTATATAAAAAGGTCTATTTAATAAGTCTAAGTTGCTGAAAAAAAACTATTTAAAATGCTATTTAATAAGCCTAAATTGCTAGAAATAAACCTGTTTAATAAGGCTATTTAATAAGCATAAGTTGCTGAAATAAGCCTATTTAATAAGCCTAAGTTGCTGAAATAAGCCTATTTAATAAGGCTATTTAATAAGTCTAAGTTGCAGAAATGAACGTATTTAATAATGCTATTTAATACGCCTAATTTGCTTAAATAAGCATATTTAATAAGCCTAAGTTGCTAAAATAAGCCTATTTAATAGGCCTATCTAATAAGTCTAAGTTGCAGAAATAAGCATATTTCATAAGCATATTTAATGAGCCTAAGTTGCTGAAATGTCTATTTAATAAGTCGGTTTAATAAGTCTAAGTTGCTAAAATAAGCCTATTTAATAAGGCTATTTAATAAGCCTAAGTTGCTGAAATAAGCCTATTTAATAAGGCTATTTAATGAGCCTAAGTTGCTGAAAAAAGCCTATTTAATAAGGCTATTTAATGAGCCTAAGTTGCTGAAATAAGCCTATTTAATAAGCCTAAGTTTCTGAACTAAGCCTATTTAAAAATACTATTTAATAAGCATAAGTTGCTGAAATAAGCCTATTTAATAAGCCTGAGTTGCTGAAATAAGCCTATTTAATAAGGCTATTTAATAAGTCTAAGTTGCTGAAATAAACCTATTTAATAAGCCTAAGTTGCTAAAATAAGCCTATTTAATGAGGCTATTTAATAAGTCTATTTAATAAGCCTATTTAATAAGCCTATTTAATACGCCTATTAATAAGCGTATTTAATACGCCTATTTAATACACCTATTTAATAAGTATTTAATGAGCCTATGTATTAAGTCTATTTAATAAGCCTTTTTAATAAGCCTATTTAATAAGTCTATTTAATAAGCCTATTTAATAATCCTATTTAATATGCCTATTAATAAGCTTATTTAATACGCCTATTTAATACACCTATTTAATAAGTATTTAATGAGCCTATGTATTAAGTCTATTTAATAAGCCTATTTAATAGGCCTATTTAATAAGTCTAAGTTGCTGAAATAAGCCTATTTAATAAGCCTATTTAATAGGCCTATTTAATTAGTCTAAGTTGCAGAAATAAGCCTATTTAATAAGCCTAAGTTGTTGAATAAGGCTATTTAATAAGGCTATTTAATAAGCCTAAGTTGCTGAATAAGCCTATTTAATAAGTCTAAGTTGCTGAAATAAGGCTATTTAATAAGCCTAAGTTGCTGAAATAAGCCTATTTAATAAGCCTACGTTGGTGAACTAAGCCTATATAAAAAGGTCTATTTAATAAGTCTAAGTTGCTGAAAAAAAACTATTTAAAATGCTATTTAATAAGCCTAAATTGCTAGAAATAAACCTGTTTAATAAGGCTATTTAATAAGCATAAGTTGCTGAAATAAGCCTATTTAATAAGCCTAAGTTGCTGAAATAAGCCTATTTAATAAGGCTATTTAATAAGTCTAAGTTGCAGAAATGAACGTATTTAATAATGCTATTTAATACGCCTAATTTGCTTAAATAAGCATATTTAATAAGCCTAAGTTGCTAAAATAAGCCTATTTAATAGGCCTATCTAATAAGTCTAAGTTGCAGAAATAAGCATATTTCATAAGCATATTTAATGAGCCTAAGTTGCTGAAATGTCTATTTAATAAGTCGGTTTAATAAGTCTAAGTTGCTAAAATAAGCCTATTTAATAAGGCTATTTTATAAGCCTAAGTTGCTGAAATAAGCCTATTTAATAAGGCTATTTAATGAGCCTAAGTTGCTGAAAAAAGCCTATTTAATAAGGCTATTTAATGAGCCTAAGTTGCTGAAATAAGCCTATTTAATAAGCCTAAGTTTTTGAACTAAGCCTATTTAAAAATACTATTTAATAAGCATAAGTTGCTGAAATAATCCTATTTAATAAGCCTGAGTTGCTGAAATAAGCCTATTTAATAAGGCTATTTAATAAGTCTAAGTTGCTGAAATAAACCTATTTAATAAGCCTAAGTTGCTAAAATAAGCCTATTTAATGAGGCTATTTAATAAGTCTATTTAATAAGCCTATTTAATAAGCCTATTTAATACGCCTATTAATAAGCGTATTTAATACGCCTATTTAATACACCTATTTAATAAGTATTTAATGAGCCTATGTATTAAGTCTATTTAATAAGCCTTTTTAATAAGCCTATTTAATAAGTCTATTTAATAAGCCTATTTAATAATCCTATTTAATATGCCTATTAATAAGCTTATTTAATACGCCTATTTAATACACCTATTTAATAAGTATTTAATGAGCCTATGTATTAAGTCTATTTAATAAGCCTATTTAATAGGCCTATTTAATAAGTCTAAGTTGCTGAAATAAGCCTATTTAATAAGCCTATTTAATAGGCCTATTTAGTTAGTCTAAGTTGCAGAAATAAGCCTATTTAATAAGCCTAAGTTGTTGAATAAGGCTATTTAATAAGCCTAAGTTGCTGAATAAACCTATTTAATAAGTCTAAGTTGCTGAAATAAGCCTATTTAATAAGGCTATTTAATAAGCCTAAGTTGCTGAAATAAGCCTATTTAATAAGGCTATTTAATGAGCCTAAGTTACTGAAATAAGACTATTTAATAAGCCTAAGTTTCTGAACTAAGCCTATTTAAAAAGGTATATTTAATAAGTCTAAGTTGCTGAAATAAACCTATTTTAAAATGCTATTTAATAAGCCTAAGTTGCAGAAATAAGCCTATTTAATAAGGCTCTTTAATAAGTCTAAGTTGCTGAAATAAACCTATTTAATAAGCCTAAGTTGCTAAAATAAGCCTATTTCATGAGGCTATTTAATAAGTCTATTTAATAAGTCTATTTAATAAGTCTATTTAATAAGTCTATTTAATAAGCCTAATTAATACACCTATTTAATAAACATATTTAATAAGTATTTAATGAGCCTATTTAATAAGTCTATTTAATAAGCCTTTTTAATAAGACTATTTAATAAGTCTATTTAATAAGACTATTTAATAAGTCTATTTAATAAGTCTATTTAATAAGCCTATTTAATCAGTATTTAATGAGCCTATTTAATAAGCCTATTTATTGAGCCTATTTAATAAGCCTATTTATTGAGCCTATTTAATAAGCATATTTATTGAGCCTATTTAATAAGCCTATTTATTGAGCCTATTTAATAAGCCGATTTAATAAGTCTATTTAATAAGCCTATTTAATAAGCCTATTTAATAAGCCTATTTATTGAGCCTATTTAATAAGCCTATTTAATAAGCCGATTTATTGAGCCTATTTAATAAGTCTATTTAATAAGCCTATTTAATAAGCCTATTTAATAAGTATTTAATGAGCCTATTTAATAAGTCTATTTAATAAGCCTATTTAATAGGCCTAATTAATAAGTCTAAGTTGCTGAAATAAGCCTATTTAATAAGCCTATTTAATAGGCCTATTTAATAAGTCTAAGTTGCTGAAATAAGCCTATTTAATAAGCCTAAGTTGCTGAATAAGCCTATTTAATAAGCCTAAGTTGCTGAATAAACCTATTTAATAAGTCTAAGTTGCTGAAATAAGCCTATTTAATACAGCTATTTAATAAGCCTAAGTTGCTGAAATAAGCCTATTTCATAAGGCTATTTAATGAGCCTAAGTTGCTGAAATAAGACTATTTAATAAGCCTAAGTTTCTGAACTAAGCCTATTTAGAAAGGTATATTTAATAAGTCTAAGTTGCTGAAATAAACCTATTTAAAAATGCTATTTAATAAGCCTAAGTTGCTGAAATAAACCTGTTTAATAAGGCTATTTAATAAGCATAAGTTGCTGAAATAAGCTTATTTATAAAGCCTAAGTTGCTGAAATAAGCCTATTTAATAAGGCTCTTTAATAAGTCTAAGTTGCTGAAATAAACCTATTTAATAAACCTAAGTTGCTAAAATAAGCCTATTTCATGAGGCTATTTAATAAGTCTATTTAATAAGTCTATTTAATAAGTCTATTTAATAAGTCTATTTAATAAGCCTATTTAATAAGCCTATTTAATAAGCCTAATTGATACACCTATTTAATACGCCTATTTAATACACCTATTTAATACGTATTTAATGAGCCTATGTATTAAGTCTATTTAATAAGCCTTTTTAATAAGCCTATTTAATAAGTCTATTTAATAAGCCTATTTAATAAGCCTATTTAATATGCCTATTAATAAGCTTATTTAATACGCCTATTTAATATACCTATTGAATAAGTATTTAATGAGCCTATGTATTAAGTCTATTTAATAAGCCATTTTAATAAGCCTATTTAATAAGTATTTAATGAGCCTATTTAATAAGCCTATTTATTGAGCCTATTTAATAAGCCTATTTATTGAGCCTATTTAATAAGACTATTTAATAAGCCTATTTAATAAGCCTATTTATTGAGCCTAAGTTGCTGAAATAAGACTATTTAATAAGCCTAAGTTTCTGAACTAAGCCTATTTAAAAAGGTATATTTAATAAGTCTAAGCTGCTGAAATAAACCTATTTAAATATGCTATTTAATAAGCCTAAGTTGCTGAAATAAACCTGTTTAATAAGCCTATTTAATAAGCATAAGTTGCTGAAATAAGCTTATTTAATAAGCCTAAGTTGCTGAAATAAGCCTATTTAATAAGGCTATTTAATAAGTCTAAGTTGCTGAAATAAACCTATTTAATAAGTCGAAGTTGCTAAAATAAGCCTATATAATGAAGCTATTTAATAAGTCTATTTAATAAGCCTATTTAATAAGCCTATTTAATAAGCTTATTTAATACGCCTATTTAATAAACATATTTAATAAGTATTTAATGAGCCTATTTAATAAGTCTATTTAATAAGCCTTTTTAATAAGCCTATTTAATAAGTCTATTTAATAAGCCTATTTAATAAGTCTATTTAATAAGTCTATTTAATAAGCCTATTTAATAAGTATTTAATAAGCCGATTTAATAAGTCTATTTAATAAGCCTATTTAATAAGCCTATTTAATAAGCCTATTTATTGAGCCTATTTAATAAGTCTATTTAATAAGCCTATTTAATAAGCCTATTTAATGAGCCTATTTAATAAGTCTATTTAATAAGCCTATTTAATAGGCCTTTTTAATAAGTCTAAGTTGCTGAAATAAGCCTATTTAATAAGCCTATTTAATAGGCCTATTGAATAAGTCTAAGTTGCTGAAATAAGCCTATTTAATAAGCCTAAGTTTCTGAATGAGCTTATTTAATAAGCCTAAGTTGCTGAAATACGCCTATTAAATAAGCCTAAGTTGCTGAATAAGCCTATTTAATAAGCCTAAGTTGCTGAATAAACCTATTTAATAAGTCTAAGTTGCTGAAATAAGCATATTTAAAAAGGCTATTTAATAAGCCTAAGTTGCTGAATAAGCCTATTTAATAAGGCTATTTAATGAGCCTAAGTTGCTGAAATAAGACTATTTAATAAGCCTAAGTTTCTGAACTAAGCCTATTTAAAAAGGTATATTTAATAAGTCTAAGTTGCTGAAATAAACCTATTTAAAATGCTATTTAATAAGCCTAAGTTGCTGAAATAAACCTGTTTAATAAGGCTATTTAATAAGAATAAGTTGCTGAAATAAGCTTATTTAATAAGCCTAAGTTGCTGAATAAGCCTATTTCATAAGCCTAAGTTGCTGAAATAAGCCTTTTTAATATGTCTCAGTTGCTGAAATAAGCCTATTTAATAAGCCTAAGTTGCTGAAATAAGCCTATTTAAATAGGCTATTTAATAAGCCTAAGTTGCTGAATAAGCCTATTTAATAAGTCTAAGTTGCTGAAATAAGGCTATTTAATAAGCCTAAGTTGCTGAAATAAGCCTATTTAATAAGCCTATGTTGGTGAACTAAGCCTATATAAAAAGGTCTATTTAATAAGTCTAAGTTGCTGAAAAAAACCTATTTAAAAATGCTATTTAATAAGCCTAAATTGCTAGAAATAAACCTGTTTAATAAGGCTATTTAATAAGCATAAGTTGCTGAAATAAGCCTATTTAATAAGCCTAAGTTGCAGAAATGAACCTATTTAATAATGCTATTTAATACGCCTAATTTGCTTAAATAAGCATATTTAATAAGCCTAAGTTGCTAAAATAAGCATATTTAATAGGCCTATCTAATAAGTCTAAGTTGCAGAAATAAACATATTTCAAAAGCATATTTAATGAGCCTAAGTTGCTGAAATGTCTATTTAATAAGTCGGTTTAATAAGTCTAAGTTGCTAAAATAAGCCTATTTAATAAGGCTATTTAATAAGCCTAAGTTGCTGAAATAAGCCTATTTAATAAGGCTATTTAATAAGCCTAAGTTGCTGAATAAGCCTATTTAATAAGTCTAAGTTGCTGAAATAAGGCTATTTAATAAGCCTAAGTTGCTGAAATAAGCCTATTTAATAAGCCTACGTTGGTGAACTAAGCCTATATAAAAAGGTCTATTTAATAAGTCTAAGTTGCTGAAAAAAAACTATTTAAAATGCTATTTAATAAGCCTAAATTGCTAGAAATAAACCTGTTTAATAAGGCTATTTAATAAGCATAAGTTGCTGAAATAAGCCTATTTAATAAGCCTAAGTTGCTGAAATAAGCCTATTTAATAAGGCTATTTAATAAGTCTAAGTTGCAGAAATGAACGTATTTAATAATGCTATTTAATACGCCTAATTTGCTTAAATAAGCATATTTAATAAGCCTAAGTTGCTAAAATAAGCCTATTTAATAGGCCTATCTAATAAGTCTAAGTTGCAGAAATAAGCATATTTCATAAGCATATTTAATGAGCCTAAGTTGCTGAAATGTCTATTTAATAAGTCGGTTTAATAAGTCTAAGTTGCTAAAATAAGCCTATTTAATAAGGCTATTTAATAAGCCTAAGTTGCTGAAATAAGTATATTTAATAAGGCTATTTAATGAGCCTAAGTTGCTGAAAAAAGCCTATTTAATAAGGCTATTTAATGAGCCTAAGTTGCTGAAATAAGCCTATTTAATAAGCCTAAGTTTCTGAACTAAGCCTATTTAAAAATACTATTTAATAAGCATAAGTTGCTGAAATAAGCCTATTTAATAAGCCTGAGTTGCTGAAATAAGCCTATTTAATAAGGCTATTTAATAAGTCTAAGTTGCTGAAATAAACCTATTTAATAAGCCTAAGTTGCTAAAATAAGCCTATTTAATGAGGCTATTTAATAAGTCTATTTAATAAGCCTATTTAATAAGCCTATTTAATACGCCTATTAATAAGCGTATTTAATACGCCTATTTAATACACCTATTTAATAAGTATTTAATGAGCCTATGTATTAAGTCTATTTAATAAGCCTTTTTAATAAGCCTATTTAATAAGTCTATTTAATAAGCCTATTTAATAATCCTATTTAATATGCCTATTAATAAGCTTATTTAATACGCCTATTTAATACACCTATTTAATAAGTATTTAATGAGCCTATGTATTAAGTCTATTTAATAAGCCTATTTAATAGGCCTATTTAATAAGTCTAAGTTGCTGAAATAAGCCTATTTAATAAGCCTATTTAATAGGCCTATTTAATTAGTCTAAGTTGCAGAAATAAGCCTATTTAATAAGCCTAAGTTGTTGAATAAGGCTATTTAATAAGGCTATTTAATAAGCCTAAGTTGCTGAATAAGCCTATTTAATAAGTCTAAGTTGCTGAAATAAGGCTATTTAATAAGCCTAAGTTGCTGAAATAAGCCTATTTAATAAGCCTACGTTGGTGAACTAAGCCTATATAAAAAGGTCTATTTAATAAGTCTAAGTTGCTGAAAAAAAACTATTTAAAATGCTATTTAATAAGCCTAAATTGCTAGAAATAAACCTGTTTAATAAGGCTATTTAATAAGCATAAGTTGCTGAAATAAGCCTATTTAATAAGCCTAAGTTGCTGAAATAAGCCTATTTAATAAGGCTATTTAATAAGTCTAAGTTGCAGAAATGAACGTATTTAATAATGCTATTTAATACGCCTAATTTGCTTAAATAAGCATATTTAATAAGCCTAAGTTGCTAAAATAAGCCTATTTAATAGGCCTATCTAATAAGTCTAAGTTGCAGAAATAAGCATATTTCATAAGCATATTTAATGAGCCTAAGTTGCTGAAATGTCTATTTAATAAGTCGGTTTAATAAGTCTAAGTTGCTAAAATAAGCCTATTTAATAAGGCTATTTTATAAGCCTAAGTTGCTGAAATAAGCCTATTTAATAAGGCTATTTAATGAGCCTAAGTTGCTGAAAAAAGCCTATTTAATAAGGCTATTTAATGAGCCTAAGTTGCTGAAATAAGCCTATTTAATAAGCCTAAGTTTTTGAACTAAGCCTATTTAAAAATACTATTTAATAAGCATAAGTTGCTGAAATAATCCTATTTAATAAGTCTGAGTTGCTGAAATAAGCCTATTTAATAAGGCTATTTAATAAGTCTAAGTTGCTGAAATAAACCTATTTAATAAGCCTAAGTTGCTAAAATAAGCCTATTTAATGAGGCTATTTAATAAGTCTATTTAATAAGCCTATTTAATAAGCCTATTTAATACGCCTATTAATAAGCGTATTTAATACGCCTATTTAATACACCTATTTAATAAGTATTTAATGAGCCTATGTATTAAGTCTATTTAATAAGCCTTTTTAATAAGCCTATTTAATAAGTCTATTTAATAAGCCTATTTAATAATCCTATTTAATATGCCTATTAATAAGCTTATTTAATACGCCTATTTAATACACCTATTTAATAAGTATTTAATGAGCCTATGTATTAAGTCTATTTAATAAGCCTATTTAATAGGCCTATTTAATAAGTCTAAGTTGCTGAAATAAGCCTATTTAATAAGCCTATTTAATAGGCCTATTTAGTTAGTCTAAGTTGCAGAAATAAGCCTATTTAATAAGCCTAAGTTGTTGAATAAGGCTATTTAATAAGCCTAAGTTGCTGAATAAACCTATTTAATAAGTCTAAGTTGCTGAAATAAGCCTATTTAATAAGGCTATTTAATAAGCCTAAGTTGCTGAAATAAGCCTATTTAATAAGGCTATTTAATGAGCCTAAGTTGCTGAAATAAGACTATTTAATAAGCCTAAGTTTCTGAACTAAGCCTATTTAAAAACGTATATTTAATAAGTCTAAGTTGCTGAAATAAACCTATTTAAAAATGCTATTTAATAAGCCTAAGTTGCTGAAATAAACCTGTTTAATAAGGCTATTTAATAAGCATAAGTTGCTGAAATAAGCTTATTTAATAAGCCTAAGTTGCAGAAATAAGCCTATTTAATAAGGCTCTTTAATAAGTCTAAGTTGCTGAAATAAACCTATTTAATAAGCCTAAGTTGCTAAAATAAGCCTATTTAATGAGGCTATTTAATAAGTCTATTTAATAAGCCTATTTAATAAGCCTATTTAATACGCCTATTAATAAGCGTATTTAATACGCCTATTTAATACACCTATTTAATAAGTATTTAATGACCCTATGTATTAAGTCTATTTAATAAGCCTATTTAATAGGCCTATTTAATAAGTCTAAGTTGCTGAAATAAGCCTATTTAATAAGCCTATTTAATAGGCCTATTTAATTAGTCTAAGTTGCAGAAATAAGCCTATTTAATAAGCCTAAGTTGTTGAATAAGGCTATTTAATAAGCCTAAGTTGCTGAATAAACCTATTTAATAAGTCTAAGTTGCTGAAATAAGCCTATTTAATAAGGCTATTTAATAAGCCTAAGTTGCTGAAATAAGCCTATTTAATAAGGCTATTTAATGAGCCTAAGTTACTGAAATAAGACTATTTAATAAGCCTAAGTTTCTGAACTAAGCCTATTTAAAAAGGTATATTTAATAAGTCTAAGTTGCTGAAATAAACCTATTTAAAAATGCTATTTAATAAGCCTAAGTTGCAGAAATAAGCCTATTTAATAAGGCTCTTTAATAAGTCTAAGTTGCTGAAATAAACCTATTTAATAAGCCTAAGTTGCTAAAATAAGCCTATTTCATGAGGCTATTTAATAAGTCTATTTAATAAGTCTATTTAATAAGTCTATTTAATAAGTCTATTTAATAAGCCTAATTAATACACCTATTTAATAAACATATTTAATAAGTATTTAATGAGCCTATTTAATAAGTCTATTTAATAAGCCTTTTTAATAAGACTATTTAATAAGTCTATTTAATAAGACTATTTAATAAGTCTATTTAATAAGTCTATTTAATAAGCCTATTTAATAAGTATTTAATGAGCCTATTTAATAAGCCTATTTATTGAGCCTATTTAATAAGCCTATTTATTGAGCCTATTTAATAAGCATATTTATTGAGCCTATTTAATAAGCCTATTTATTGAGCCTATTTAATAAGCCGATTTAATAAGTCTATTTAATAAGCCTATTTAATAAGCCTATTTAATAAGCCTATTTATTGAGCCTATTTAATAAGCCTATTTAATAAGCCGATTTATTGAGCCTATTTAATAAGTCTATTTAATAAGCCTATTTAATAAGCCTATTTAATAAGTATTTAATGAGCCTATTTAATAAGTCTATTTAATAAGCCTATTTAATAGGCCTAATTAATAAGTCTAAGTTGCTGAAATAAGCCTATTTAATAAGCCTATTTAATAGGCCTATTTAATAAGTCTAAGTTGCTGAAATAAGCCTATTTAATAAGCCTAAGTTGCTGAATAAGCCTATTTAATAAGCCTAAGTTGCTGAATAAACCTATTTAATAAGTCTAAGTTGCTGAAATAAGCCTATTTAATACAGCTATTTAATAAGCCTAAGTTGCTGAAATAAGCCTATTTCATAAGGCTATTTAATGAGCCTAAGTTGCTGAAATAAGACTATTTAATAAGCCTAAGTTTCTGAACTAAGCCTATTTAGAAAGGTATATTTAATAAGTCTAAGTTGCTGAAATAAACCTATTTAAAAATGCTATTTAATAAGCCTAAGTTGCTGAAATAAACCTGTTTAATAAGGCTATTTAATAAGCATAAGTTGCTGAAATAAGCTTATTTATAAAGCCTAAGTTGCTGAAATAAGCCTATTTAATAAGGCTCTTTAATAAGTCTAAGTTGCTGAAATAAACCTATTTAATAAACCTAAGTTGCTAAAATAAGCCTATTTCATGAGGCTATTTAATAAGTCTATTTAATAAGTCTATTTAATAAGTCTATTTAATAAGTCTATTTAATAAGCCTATTTAATAAGCCTATTTAATAAGCCTAATTGATACACCTATTTAATACGCCTATTTAATACACCTATTTAATACGTATTTAATGAGCCTATGTATTAAGTCTATTTAATAAGCCTTTTTAATAAGCCTATTTAATAAGTCTATTTAATAAGCCTATTTAATAAGCCTATTTAATATGCCTATTAATAAGCTTATTTAATACGCCTATTTAATATACCTATTTAATAAGTATTTAATGAGCCTATGTATTAAGTCTATTTAATAAGCCATTTTAATAAGCCTATTTAATAAGTATTTAATGAGCCTATTTAATAAGCCTATTTATTGAGCCTATTTAATAAGCCTATTTATTGAGCCTATTTAATAAGACTATTTAATAAGCCTATTTAATAAGCCTATTTATTGAGCCTAAGTTGCTGAAATAAGACTATTTAATAAGCCTAAGTTTCTGAACTAAGCCTATTTAAAAAGGTATATTTAATAAGTCTAAGCTGCTGAAATAAACCTATTTAAATATGCTATTTAATAAGCCTAAGTTGCTGAAATAAACCTGTTTAATAAGCCTATTTAATAAGCATAAGTTGCTGAAATAAGCTTATTTAATAAGCCTAAGTTGCTGAAATAAGCCTATTTAATAAGGCTATTTAATAAGTCTAAGTTGCTGAAATAAACCTATTTAATAAGTCGAAGTTGCTAAAATAAGCCTATATAATGAAGCTATTTAATAAGTCTATTTAATAAGCCTATTTAATAAGCCTATTTAATAAGCTTATTTAATACGCCTATTTAATAAACATATTTAATAAGTATTTAATGAGCCTATTTAATAAGTCTATTTAATAAGCCTTTTTAATAAGCCTATTTAATAAGTCTATTTAATAAGCCTATTTAATAAGTCTATTTAATAAGTCTATTTAATAAGCCTATTTAATAAGTATTTAATAAGCCGATTTAATAAGTCTATTTAATAAGCCTATTTAATAAGCCTATTTAATAAGCCTATTTATTGAGCCTATTTAATAAGTCTATTTAATAAGCCTATTTAATAAGCCTATTTAATGAGCCTATTTAATAAGTCTATTTAATAAGCCTATTTAATAGGCCTTTTTAATAAGTCTAAGTTGCTGAAATAAGCCTATTTAATAAGCCTATTTAATAGGCCTATTGAATAAGTCTAAGTTGCTGAAATAAGCCTATTTAATAAGCCTAAGTTTCTGAATGAGCTTATTTAATAAGCCTAAGTTGCTGAAATACGCCTATTAAATAAGCCTAAGTTGCTGAATAAGCCTATTTAATAAGCCTAAGTTGCTGAATAAACCTATTTAATAAGTCTAAGTTGCTGAAATAAGCATATTTAAAAAGGCTATTTAATAAGCCTAAGTTGCTGAATAAGCCTATTTAATAAGGCTATTTAATGAGCCTAAGTTGCTGAAATAAGACTATTTAATAAGCCTAAGTTTCTGAACTAAGCCTATTTAAAAAGGTATATTTAATAAGTCTAAGTTGCTGAAATAAACCTATTTAAAATGCTATTTAATAAGCCTAAGTTGCTGAAATAAACCTGTTTAATAAGGCTATTTAATAAGAATAAGTTGCTGAAATAAGCTTATTTAATAAGCCTAAGTTGCTGAATAAGCCTATTTCATAAGCCTAAGTTGCTGAAATAAGCCTTTTTAATATGTCTCAGTTGCTGAAATAAGCCTATTTAATAAGCCTAAGTTGCTGAAATAAGCCTATTTAAATAGGCTATTTAATAAGCCTAAGTTGCTGAATAAGCCTATTTAATAAGTCTAAGTTGCTGAAATAAGGCTATTTAATAAGCCTAAGTTGCTGAAATAAGCCTATTTAATAAGCCTATGTTGGTGAACTAAGCCTATATAAAAAGGTCTATTTAATAAGTCTAAGTTGCTGAAAAAAACCTATTTAAAAATGCTATTTAATAAGCCTAAATTGCTAGAAATAAACCTGTTTAATAAGGCTATTTAATAAGCATAAGTTGCTGAAATAAGCCTATTTAATAAGCCTAAGTTGCAGAAATGAACCTATTTAATAATGCTATTTAATACGCCTAATTTGCTTAAATAAGCATATTTAATAAGCCTAAGTTGCTAAAATAAGCCTATTTAATAGGCCTATCTAATAAGTCTAAGTTGCAGAAATAAACATATTTCAAAAGCATATTTAATGAGCCTAAGTTGCTGAAATGTCTATTTAATAAGTCGGTTTAATAAGTCTAAGTTGCTAAAATAAGCCTATTTAATAAGGCTATTTAATAAGCCTAAGTTGCTGAAATAAGCCTATTTAATAAGGCTATTTAATAAGCCTAAGTTGCTGAATAAGCCTATTTAATAAGTCTAAGTTGCTGAAATAAGGCTATTTAATAAGCCTAAGTTGCTGAAATAAGCCTATTTAATAAGCCTACGTTGGTGAACTAAGCCTATATAAAAAGGTCTATTTAATAAGTCTAAGTTGCTGAAAAAAAACTATTTAAAATGCTATTTAATAAGCCTAAATTGCTAGAAATAAACCTGTTTAATAAGGCTATTTAATAAGCATAAGTTGCTGAAATAAGCCTATTTAATAAGCCTAAGTTGCTGAAATAAGCCTATTTAATAAGGCTATTTAATAAGTCTAAGTTGCAGAAATGAACGTATTTAATAATGCTATTTAATACGCCTAATTTGCTTAAATAAGCATATTTAATAAGCCTAAGTTGCTAAAATAAGCCTATTTAATAGGCCTATCTAATAAGTCTAAGTTGCAGAAATAAGCATATTTCATAAGCATATTTAATGAGCCTAAGTTGCTGAAATGTCTCTTTAATAAGTCGGTTTAATAAGTCTAAGTTGCTAAAATAAGCCTATTTAATAAGGCTATTTAATAAGCCTAAGTTGCTGAAATAAGCCTATTTAATAAGGCTATTTAATGAGCCTAAGTTGCTGAAAAAAGCCTATTTAATAAGGCTATTTAATGAGCCTAAGTTGCTGAAATAAGCCTATTTAATAAGCCTAAGTTTCTGAACTAAGCCTATTTAAAAATACTATTTAATAAGCATAAGTTGCTGAAATAAGCCTATTTAATAAGCCTGAGTTGCTGAAATAAGCCTATTTAATAAGGCTATTTAATAAGTCTAAGTTGCTGAAATAAACCTATTTAATAAGCCTAAGTTGCTAAAATAAGCCTATTTAATGAGGCTATTTAATAAGTCTATTTAATAAGCCTATTTAATAAGCCTATTTAATACGCCTATTAATAAGCGTATTTAATACGCCTATTTAATACACCTATTTAATAAGTATTTAATGAGCCTATGTATTAAGTCTATTTAATAAGCCTTTTTAATAAGCCTATTTAATAAGTCTATTTAATAAGCCTATTTAATAATCCTATTTAATATGCCTATTAATAAGCTTATTTAATACGCCTATTTAATACACCTATTTAATAAGTATTTAATGAGCCTATGTATTAAGTCTATTTAATAAGCCTATTTAATAGGCCTATTTAATAAGTCTAAGTTGCTGAAATATGCCTATTTAATAAGCCTATTTAATAGGCCTATTTAATTAGTCTAAGTTGCAGAAATAAGCCTATTTAATAAGCCTAAGTTGTTGAATAAGGCTATTTAATAAGGCTATTTAATAAGCCTAAGTTGCTGAATAAGCCTATTTAATAAGTCTAAGTTGCTGAAATAAGGCTATTTAATAAGCCTAAGTTGCTGAAATAAGCCTATTTAATAAGCCTACGTTGGTGAACTAAGCCTATATAAAAAGGTCTATTTAATAAGTCTAAGTTGCTGAAAAAAAACTATTTAAAATGCTATTTAATAAGCCTAAATTGCTAGAAATAAACCTGTTTAATAAGGCTATTTAATAAGCATAAGTTGCTGAAATAAGCCTATTTAATAAGCCTAAGTTGCTGAAATAAGCCTATTTAATAAGGCTATTTAATAAGTCTAAGTTGCAGAAATGAACGTATTTAATAATGCTATTTAATACGCCTAATTTGCTTAAATAAGCATATTTAATAAGCCTAAGTTGCTAAAATAAGCCTATTTAATAGGCCTATCTAATAAGTCTAAGTTGCAGAAATAAGCATATTTCATAAGCATATTTAATGAGCCTAAGTTGCTGAAATGTCTATTTAATAAGTCGGTTTAATAAGTCTAAGTTGCTAAAATAAGCCTATTTAATAAGGCTATTTTATAAGCCTAAGTTGCTGAAATAAGCCTATTTAATAAGGCTATTTAATGAGCCTAAGTTGCTGAAAAAAGCCTATTTAATAAGGCTATTTAATGAGCCTAAGTTGCTGAAATAAGCCTATTTAATAAGCCTAAGTTTTTGAACTAAGCCTATTTAAAAATACTATTTAATAAGCATAAGTTGCTGAAATAATCCTATTTAATAAGCCTGAGTTGAAGAAATAAGCCTATTTAATAAGGCTATTTAATAAGTCTAAGTTGCTGAAATAAACCTATTTAATAAGCCTAAGTTGCTAAAATAAGCCTATTTAATGAGGCTATTTAATAAGTCTATTTAATAAGCCTATTTAATAAGCCTATTTAATACGCCTATTAATAAGCGTATTTAATACGCCTATTTAATACACCTATTTAATAAGTATTTAATGAGCCTATGTATTAAGTCTATTTAATAAGCCTTTTTAATAAGCCTATTTAATAAGTCTATTTAATAAGCCTATTTAATAATCCTATTTAATATGCCTATTAATAAGCTTATTTAATACGCCTATTTAATACACCTATTTAATAAGTATTTAATGAGCCTATGTATTAAGTCTATTTAATAAGCCTATTTAATAGGCCTATTTAATAAGTCTAAGTTGCTGAAATAAGCCTATTTAATAAGCCTATTTAATAGGCCTATTTAGTTAGTCTAAGTTGCAGAAATAAGCCTATTTAATAAGCCTAAGTTGTTGAATAAGGCTATTTAATAAGCCTAAGTTGCTGAATAAACCTATTTAATAAGTCTAAGTTGCTGAAATAAGCCTATTTAATAAGGCTATTTAATAAGCCTAAGTTGCTGAAATAAGCCTATTTAATAAGGCTATTTAATGAGCCTAAGTTGCTGAAATAAGACTATTTAATAAGCCTAAGTTTCTGAACTAAGCCTATTTAAAAAGGTATATTTAATAAGTCTAAGTTGCTGAAATAAACCTATTTAAAAATGCTATTTAATAAGCCTAAGTTGCTGAAATAAACCTGTTTAATAAGGCTATTTAATAAGCATAAGTTGCTGAAATAAGCTTATTTAATAAGCCTAAGTTGCAGAAATAAGCCTATTTAATAAGGCTCTTTAATAAGTCTAAGTTGCTGAAATAAACCTATTTAATAAGCCTAAGTTGCTAAAATAAGCCTATTTAATGAGGCTATTTAATAAGTCTATTTAATAAGCCTATTTAATAAGCCTATTTAATACGCCTATTAATAAGCGTATTTAATACGCCTATTTAATACACCTATTTAATAAGTATTTAATGACCCTATGTATTAAGTCTATTTAATAAGCCTATTTAATAGGCCTATTTAATAAGTCTAAGTTGCTGAAATAAGCCTATTTAATAAGCCTATTTAATAGGCCTATTTAATTAGTCTAAGTTGCAGAAATAAGCCTATTTAATAAGCCTAAGTTGTTGAATAAGGCTATTTAATAAGCCTAAGTTGCTGAATAAACCTATTTAATAAGTCTAAGTTGCTGAAATAAGCCTATTTAATAAGGCTATTTAATAAGCCTAAGTTGCTGAAATAAGCCTATTTAATAAGGCTATTTAATGAGCCTAAGTTGCTGAAATAAGACTATTTAATAAGCCTAAGTTTCTGAACTAAGCCTATTTTAAAAGGTATATTTAATAAGTCTAAGTTGCTGAAATAAACCTATTTAAAAATGCTATTTAATAAGCCTAAGTTGCAGAAATAAGCCTATTTAATAAGGCTCTTTAATAAGTCTAAGTTGCTGAAATAAACCTATTTAATAAGCCTAAGTTGCTAAAATAAGCCTATTTCATGAGGCTATTTAATAAGTCTATTTAATAAGTCTATTTAATAAGTCTATTTAATAAGTCTATTTAATAAGCCTAATTAATACACCTATTTAATAAACATATTTAATAAGTATTTAATGAGCCTATTTAATAAGTCTATTTAATAAGCCTTTTTAATAAGACTATTTAATAAGTCTATTTAATAAGACTATTTAATAAGTCTATTTAATAAGTCTATTTAATAAGCCTATTTAATAAGTATTTAATGAGCCTATTTAATAAGCCTATTTATTGAGCCTATTTAATAAGCCTATTTATTGAGCCTATTTAATAAGCATATTTATTGAGCCTTTTTAATAAGCCTATTTATTGAGCCTATTTAATAAGCCGATTTAATAAGTCTATTTAATAAGCCTATTTAATAAGCCTATTTAATAAGCCTATTTATTGAGCCTATTTAATAAGCCTATTTAATAAGCCGATTTATTGAGCCTATTTAATGAGTCTATTTAATAAGCCTATTTAATAAGCCTATTTAATAAGTATTTAATGAGCCTATTTAATAAGTCTATTTAATAAGCCTATTTAATAGGCCTAATTAATAAGTCTAAGTTGCTGAAATAAGCCTATTTAATAAGCCTATTTAATAGGCCTATTTAATAAGTCTAAGTTGCTGAAATAAGCCTATTTAATAAGCCTAAGTTGCTGAATAAGCCTATTTAATAAGCCTAAGTTGCTGAATAAACCTATTTAATAAGTCTAAGTTGCTGAAATAAGCCTATTTAATACGGCTATTTAATAAGCCTAAGTTGCTGAAATAAGCCTATTTCATAAGGCTATTTAATGAGCCTAAGTTGCTGAAATAAGACTATTTAATAAGCCTAAGTTTCTGAACTAAGCCTATTTAGAAAGGTATATTTAATAAGTCTAAGTTGCTGAAATAAACCTATTTAAAAATGCTATTTAATAAGCCTAAGTTGCTGAAATAAACCTGTTTAATAAGGCTATTTAATAAGCATACGTTGCTGAAATAAGCTTATTTATAAAGCCTAAGTTGCTGAAATAAGCCTATTTAATAAGGCTCTTTAATAAGTCTAAGTTGCTGAAATAAACCTATTTAATAAACCTAAGTTGCTAAAATAAGCCTATTTCATGAGGCTATTTAATAAGTCTATTTAATAAGTCTATTTAATAAGTCTATTTAATAAGTCTATTTAATAAGCCTATTTAATAAGCCTATTTAATAAGCCTAATTGATACACCTATTTAATACGCCTATTTAATACACCTATTTAATACGTATTTAATGAGCCTATGTATTAAGTCTATTTAATAAGCCTTTTTAATAAGCCTATTTAATAAGTCTATTTAATAAGCCTATTTAATAAGCCTATTTAATATGCCTATTAATAAGCTTATTTAATACGCCTATTTAATATACCTATTTAATAAGTATTTAATGAGCCTATGTATTAAGTCTATTTAATAAGCCATTTTAATAAGCCTATTTAATAAGTATTTAATGAGCCTATTTAATAAGCCTATTTATTGAGCCTATTTAATAAGCCTATTTATTGAGCCTATTTAATAAGACTATTTAATAAGCCTATTTAATAAGCCTATTTATTGAGCCTAAGTTGCTGAAATAAGACTATTTAATAAGCCTAAGTTTCTGAACTAAGCCTATTTAAAAAGGTATATTTAATAAGTCTAAGTTGCTGAAATAAACCTATTTAAAAATGCTATTTAATAAGCCTAAGTTGCTGAAATAAACCTGTTTAATAAGGCTATTTAATAAGCATAAGTTGCTGAAATAAGCCTATTTAATAAGCCTAAGTTGCTGAAATAAGCCTATTTAATAAGGCTATTTAATACGCCTAATTTGCTTAAATAAGCATATTTAATAAGCCTAAGTTGCTAAAATAAGCCTATTTAATAGGCCTATCTAATAAGTCTAAGTTGCAGAAATAAGCATATTTCATAAGCATATTTAATGAGCCTAAGTTGCTGAAATGTCTATTTAATAAGTCGGTTTAATAAGTCTAAGTTGCTAAAATAAGCCTATTTAATAAGGCTATTTAATAAGCCTAAGTTGCTGAAATAAGCCTATTTAATAAGGCTATTTAATGAGCCTAAGTTGCTGAAAAAAGCCTATTTAATAAGGCTATTTAATGAGCCTAAGTTGCTGAAATAAGCCTATTTAATAAGCCTAAGTTTCTGAACTAAGCCTATTTAAAAATACTATTTAATAAGCCTAAGTTGCTGAAATAAACCTGTTTAATAAGGCTATTTAATAAGCATAAGTTGCTGAAATAAGCCTATTTAATAAGCCTGAGTTGCTGAAATAAGCCTATTTAATGAGGCTATTTAATAAGTCTATTTAATAAGCCTATTTAATAAGCCTATTTAATACGCCTATTAATAAGCGTATTTAATACGCCTATTTAATACACCTATTTAATAAGTATTTAATGACCCTATGTATTAAGTCTATTTAATAAGCCTTTTTAATAAGCCTATTTAATAAGTCTATTTAATAAGCCTATTTAATAATCCTATTTAATATGCCTATTAATAAGCTTATTTAATACGCCTATTTAATACACCTATTTAATAAGTATTTAATGAGCCTATGTATTAAGTCTATTTAATAAGCCTATTTAATAAGCCTATTTAATAAGCCTATTTAATAGGCCTATTTAATTAGTCTAAGTTGCAGAAATAAGCCTATTTAATAAGCCTAAGTTGTTGAATAAGGCTATTTAATAAGCCTAAGTTGCTGAATAAACCTATTTAATAAGTCTAAGTTGCTGAAATAAGCCTATTTAATAAGGCTATTTAATAAGCCTGAGTTGCTGAAATAAGCCTATTTAATAAGGCTATTTAATGAGCCTAGGTTGCTGAAATAAGACTATTTAATAAGCTAAGTTTCTGAACTAAGCCTATTTAAAAAGGTATATTTAATAAGTCTAAGTTGCTGAAATAAACCTATTTAAAAATGCTATTTAATAAGCCTAAGTTGCTGAAATAAACCTGTTTAATAAGGCTATTTAATAAGCATAAGTTGCTGAAATAAGCTTATTTAATAAGCCTAAGTTGCAGAAATAAGCCTATTTAATAAGGCTCTTTAATAAGTCTAAGTTGCTGAAATAAACCTATTTAATAAGCCTAAGTTGCTAAAATAAGCCTATTTCATGAGGCTATTTAATAAGTCTATTTAATAAGTCTATTTAATAAGTCTATTTAATAAGCCTAATTAATACACCTATTTAATAAACATATTTAATAAGTATTTAATGAGCCTATTTAATAAGTCTATTTAATAAGCCTTTTTAATAAGACTATTTAATAAGTCTATTTAATAAGACTATTTAATAAGTCTATTTAATAAGTCTATTTAATAAGCCTATTTAATAAGTATTTAATGAGCCTATTTAATACGCCTATTTATTGAGCCTATTTAATAAGCCTATTTATTGAGCCTATTTAATAAGCATATTTATTGAGCCTATTTAATAAGCCTATTTATTGAGCCTATTTAATAAGCCGATTTAATAAGTCTATTTAATAAGCCTATTTAATAAGCCTATTTAATAAGCCTATTTATTGAGCCTATTTAATAAGCCTATTTAATAAGCCGATTTATTGAGCCTATTTAATAAGTCTATTTAATAAGCCTATTTAATAAGCCTATTTAATAAGTATTTAATGAGCCTATTTAATAAGTCTATTTAATAAGCCTATTTAATAGGCCTAATTAATAAGTCTAAGTTGCTGAAATAAGCCTATTTAATAAGCCTATTTAATAGGCCTATTTAATAAGTCTAAGTTGCTGAAATAAGCCTATTTAATAAGCCTAAGTTGCTGAATAAGCCTATTTAATAAGCCTAAGTTGCTGAATAAACCTATTTAATAAGTCTAAGTTGCTGAAATAAGCCTATTTAATACGGCTATTTAATAAGCCTAAGTTGCTGAAATAAGCCTATTTCATAAGGCTATTTAATGAGCCTAAGTTGCTGAAATAAGACTATTTAATAAGCCTAAGTTTCTGAACTAAGCCTATTTAGAAAGGTATATTTAATAAGTTTAAGTTGCTGAAATAAACCTATTTAAAAATGCTATTTAATAAGCCTAAGTTGCTGAAATAAACCTGTTTAATAAGGCTATTTAATAAGCATAAGTTGCTGAAATAAGCTTATTTATAAAGCCTAAGTTGCTGAAATAAGCCTATTTAATAAGGCTCTTTAATAAGTCTAAGTTGCTGAAATAAACCTATTTAATAAACCTAAGTTGCTAAAATAAGCCTATTTCATGAGGCTATTTAATAAGTCTATTTAATAAGTCTATTTAATAAGTCTATTTAATAAGTCTATTTAATAAGCCTATTTAATAAGCCTATTTAATAAGCCCAATTGATACACCTATTTAATACGCCTATTTAATACACCTATTTAATACGTATTTAATGAGCCTATGTATTAAGTCTATTTAATAAGCCTTTTTAATAAGCCTATTTAATAAGTCTATTTAATAAGCCTATTTAATAAGCCTATTTAATATGCCTATTAATAAGCTTATTTAATACGCCTATTTAATACACCTATTTAATAAGTATTTAATGAGCCTATGTATTAAGTCTATTTAATAAGCCATTTTAATAAGCCTATTTAATAAGTATTTAATGAGCCTATTTAATAAGCCTATTTATTGAGCCTATTTAATAATCCTATTTATTGAGCCTATTTAATAAGACTATTTAATAAGCCTATTTAATAAGCCTATTTATTGAGCCTAAGTTGCTGAAATAAGACTATTTAATAAGCCTAAGTTTCTGAACTAAGCCTATTTAAAAAGGTATATTTAATAAGTCTAAGTTGCTGAAATAAACCTATTTAAAAATGCTATTTAATAAGCCTAAGTTGCTGAAATAAACCTGTTTAATAAGGCTATTTAATAAGCATAAGTTGCTGAAATAAGCCTATTTAATAAGCCTAAGTTGCTGAAATAAGCCTATTTAATAAGGCTATTTAATACGCCTAATTTGCTTAAATAAGCATATTTAATAAGCCTAAGTTGCTAAAATAAGCCTATTTAATAGGCCTATCTAATAAGTCTAAGTTGCAGAAATAAGCATATTTCATAAGCATATTTAATGAGCCTAAGTTGCTGAAATGTCTATTTAATAAGTCGGTTTAATAAGTCTAAGTTGCTAAAATAAGCCTATTTAATAAGGCTATTTAATAAGCCTAAGTTGCTGAAATAAGCCTATTTAATAAGGCTATTTAATGAGCCTAAGTTGCTGAAAAAAGCCTATTTAATAAGGCTATTTAATGAGCCTAAGTTGCTGAAATAAGCCTATTTAATAAGCCTAAGTTTCTGAACTAAGCCTATTTAAAAAATACTATTTAATAAGCCTAAGTTGCTGAAATAAACCTGTTTAATAAGGCTATTTAATAAGCATAAGTTGCTGAAATAAGCCTATTTAATAAGCCTGAGTTGCTGAAATAAGCCTATTTAATGAGGCTATTTAATAAGTCTATTTAATAAGCCTATTTAATAAGCCTATTTAATACGCCTATTAATAAGCGTATTTAATACGCCTATTTAATACACCTATTTAATAAGTATTTAATGACCCTATGTATTAAGTCTATTTAATAAGCCTATTTAATAAGTCTATTTAATAAGCCTATTTAATAATCCTATTTAATATGCCTATTAATAAGCTTATTTAATACGCCTATTTAATACACCTATTTATTAAGTATTTAATGAGCCTATGTATTAAGTCTATTTAATAAGCCTATTTAATAGGCCTATTTAATAAGTCTAAGTTGCTGAAATAAGCCTATTTAATAAGCCTATTTAATAGGCCTATTTAATTAGTCTAAGTTGCAGAAATAAGCCTATTTAATAAGCCTAAGTTGTTGAATAAGGCTATTTAATAAGCCTAAGTTGCTGAATAAACCTATTTAATAAGTCTAAGTTGCTGAAATAAGCCTATTTAATAAGGCTATTTAATAAGCCTGAGTTGCTGAAATAAGCCTATTTAATAAGGCTATTTAATGAGCCTAAGTTGCTGAAATAAGACTATTTAATAAGCCTAAGTTTCTGAACTAAGCCTATTTAAAAAGGTATATTTAATAAGTCTAAGTTGCTGAAATAAACCTATTTAAAAATGCTATTTAATAAGCCTAAGTTGCTGAAATAAACCTGTTTAATAAGGCTATTTAATAAGCATAAGTTGCTGAAATAAGCTTATTTAATAAGCCTAAGTTGCAGAAATAAGCCTATTTAATAAGGCTCTTTAATAAGTCTAAGTTGCTGAAATAAACCTATTTAATAAGCCTAAGTTGCTAAAATAAGCCTATTTCATGAGGCTATTTAATAAGTCTATTTAATAAGTCTATTTAATAAGTCTATTTAATAAGTCTATTTAATAAGCCTAATTAATACACCTATTTAATAAACATATTTAATAAGTATTTAATGAGCCTATTTAATAAGTCTATTTAATAAGCCTTTTTAATAAGACTATTTAATAGTCTATTTAATAAGACTATTTAATAAGTCTATTTAATAAGTCTATTTAATAAGCCTATTTAATAAGTATTTAATGAGCCTATTTAATAAGCCTATTTATTGAGCCTATTTAATAAGCCTATTTATTGAGCCTATTTAATAAGCATATTTATTGAGCCTATTTAATAAGCCTATTTATTGAGCCTATTTAATAAGCCGATTTAATAAGTCTATTTAATAAGCCTATTTAATAAGCCTATTTAATAAGCCTATTTATTGAGCCTATTTAATAAGCCTATTTAATAAGCCGATTTATTGAGCCTATTTAATAAGTCTATTTAATAAGCCTATTTAATAAGCCTATTTAATAAGTATTTAATGAGCCTATTTAATAAGTCTATTTAATAAGCCTATTTAATAGGCCTATTTAATAAGTCTAAGTTGCTGAAATAAGCCTATTTAATAAGCCTATTTAATAGGCCTATTTAATAAGTCTAAGTTGCTGAAATAAGCCTATTTAATAAGCCTATTTAATAGGCCTATTTAATTAGTCTAAGTTGCAGAAATAAGCCTATTTAATAAGCCTAAGTTGTTGAATAAGGCTATTTAATAAGCCTAAGTTGCTGAATAAACCTATTTAATAAGTCTAAGTTGCTGAAATAAGCCTATTTAATAAGGCTATTTAATAAGCCTGAGTTGCTGAAATAAGCCTATTTAATAAGGCTATTTAATGAGCCTAAGTTGCTGAAATAAGACTATTTAATAAGCCTAAGTTTCTGAACTAAGCCTATTTAAAAAGGTATATTTAATAAGTCTAAGTTGCTGAAATAAACCTATTTAAAAATGCTATTTAATAAGCCTAAGTTGCTGAAATAAACCTGTTTAATAAGGCTATTTAATAAGCATAAGTTGCTGAAATAAGCTTATTTAATAAGCCTAAGTTGCAGAAATAAGCCTATTTAATAAGGCTCTTTAATAAGTCTAAGTTGCTGAAATAAACCTATTTAATAAGCCTAAGTTGCTAAAATAAGCCTATTTCATGAGGCTATTTAATAAGTCTATTTAATAAGTCTATTTAATAAGTCTATTTAATAAGTCTATTTAATAAGCCTAATTAATACACCTATTTAATAAACATATTTAATAAGTATTTAATGAGCCTATTTAATAAGTCTATTTAATAAGCCTTTTTAATAAGACTATTTAATAGTCTATTTAATAAGACTATTTAATAAGTCTATTTAATAAGTCTATTTAATAAGCCTATTTAATAAGTATTTAATGAGCCTATTTAATAAGCCTATTTATTGAGCCTATTTAATAAGCCTATTTATTGAGCCTATTTAATAAGCATATTTATTGAGCCTATTTAATAAGCCTATTTATTGAGCCTATTTAATAAGCCGATTTAATAAGTCTATTTAATAAGCCTATTTAATAAGCCTATTTAATAAGCCTATTTATTGAGCCTATTTAATAAGCCTATTTAATAAGCCGATTTATTGAGCCTATTTAATAAGTCTATTTAATAAGCCTATTTAATAAGCCTATTTAATAAGTATTTAATGAGCCTATTTAATAAGTCTATTTAATAAGCCTATTTAATAGGCCTATTTAATAAGTCTAAGTTGCTGAAATAAGCCTATTTAATAAGCCTATTTAATAGGCCTATTTAATAAGTCTAAGTTGCTGAAATAAGCCTATTTAATAAGCCTAAGTTGCTGAATAAGCCTATTTAATGAGCCTAAGTTGCTGAATAAACCTATTTAATAAGTCTAAGTTGCTGAAATAAGCCTATTTAATACGGCTATTTAATAAGCCTAAGTTGCTGAAATAAGCCTATTTCATAAGGCTATTTAATGAGCCTAAGTTGCTGAAATAAGACTATTTAATAAGCCTAAGTTTCTGAACTAAGCCTATTTAAAAAGGTATATTTAATAAGTCTAAGTTGCTGAAATAAACCTATTTAAAAATGCTATTTAATAAGCCTAAGTTGCTGAAATAAACCTGTTTAATAAGGCTATTTAATAAGCATAAGTTGCTGAAATAAGCTTATTTAATAAGCCTATGTTGCTGAAATAAGCCTATTTAATAAGGCTCTTTAATAAGTCTAAGTTGCTGAAATAAACCTATTTAATAAACCTAAGTTGCTAAAATAAGCCTATTTCATGAGGCTATTTAATAAGTCTATTTAATAAGTCTATTTAATAAGTCTATTTAATAAGTCTATTTAATAAGCCTATTTAATAAGCCTATTTAATAAGCCTAATTAATACACCTATTTAATAAACATATTTAATGAGTATTTAATGAGCCTATTTAATAAGTCTATTTAATAAGCCTTTTTAATAAGACTATTTAATAAGTCTATTTAATAAGCCTATTTAATAAGTCTATTTAATAAGTCTATTTAATAAGCCTATTTAATAAGTATTTAATGAGCCTATTTAATAAGCCTATTTATTGAGCCTATTTAATAAGCCTATTTATTGAGCCTATTTAATAAGCATATTTATTGAGCCTATTTAATAAGCCTATTTATTGAGCCTATTTAATAAGCCGATTTAATAAGTCTATTTAATAAGCCTATTTAATAAGCCTATTTAATAAGCCTATTTAATAAGTCTATTTAATAAGCCTAATTAATAGGCCTATGTAATAAGTCTAAGTTGCTGAAATAAGCCTATTTAATAAGCCTATTTAATAGGCCTATTTAATAAGTCTAAGTTGCTGAAATAAGCCTATTTAATAAGTCTAAGTTGCTGAAATAAACCTATTAAATAAGCCTAAGTTGCTAAAATAAGCCTATTTAATTAGGAAATTTAATAAGTCTATTTAATAAGCCTTTTTAATAAGCCTATTTAATAAGCCTATTTAATAAGCCTATTTAATAAGCCTATTTAATACGCCTATTTAATGAACATATTTAATAAGTATTTAATGAGCCTATTTAATAAGTCTATTTAATAAGCCTTTTTAATAAGCCTATTTAATAAGTCTATTTAATAAGCCTATTTAATAAGTCTATTTAATAAGTCTATTTAATAAGCCTATTTAATAAGTATTTAATGAGCCTATTTAATAAGCCTATTTATTGAGCCTATTTAATAAGCCTATTTATTGAGCCTATTTAATAAGCCTATTTATTGAGCCTATTTCATAAGCCTATTTATTGAGCCTATTTAATAAGCCTATTTAATAAGTCTATTTAATAAGCCTATTTAATAAGCCTATTTAATAAGCCTATTTATTGAGCCTATTTAATAAGCCTATTTAATAAGCCTATTTATTGAGCCTATTTAATAAGTCTATTTAATAAGCCTATTTAATAAGCCTATTTAATAAGTATTTAATGACACGTAGAAGGAGAATACGTGACTTTACCGAAAGAACCAAAGAAGATGAATCATTGCAGTCACGAAAGCTTTAAATCGAAATTTAAGTATTTAATGAGCCTATTTAATAAGTCTATTTAATAAGCCTATTTAATAGGCCTATTTAATAAGTCTAAGTTGCTGAAATAAACCTATTTAATAAGCCTATTTAATAGGCCTATTTAATAAGTCTACGTTGCAGAAATTAACCTATTTAATAAGCCTAAGTTGCTGAATAAGGCTATTTAATAAGCCTAAGTTGCTGAATAAACCTATTTAATAAGTCTAAGTTGCTGAAATAAGCCTATTTAATAAGGCTATTTAATAAGCCTAAGTTGCTGAAATAAGCCTATTTAATAAGGCTATTTAATGAGCCTAAGTTGCTGAAATAAGACTATTTAATAAGCCTAAGTGTCTGAACTAAGCCTATTTAAAAAGGTATATTTAATAAGTCTAAGTTGCTGAAATAAACCTATTTAAAAATGCTATTTAATAAGCCTAAGTTGCTGAAATAAACCTGTTTAATAAGGCTATTTAATAAGCATAAGTTGCTGAAATAAGCTTATTTAATAAGCCTAAGTTGCTGAAATAAGCCTATTTAATAAGGCTCTTTAATAAGTCTAAGTTGCTGAAATAAACCTATTTAATAAGCCTAAGTTGCTAAAATAAGCCTATTTCATGAGGCTATTTAATAAGTCTATTTAATAAGTCTATTTAATAAGTCTATTTAATAAGTCTATTTAATAAGCCTATTTAATAAGCCTATTTAATAAGCCTAATTAATACACCTATTTAATAAACATATTTAATAAGTATTTAATGAGCCTATTTAATAAGTCTATTTAATAAGCCTTTTTAATAAGACTATTTAATAAGTCTATTTAATAAGACTATTTAATAAGTCTATTTAATAAGTCTATTTAATGAGCCTATTTAATAAGTATTTAATGAGCCTATTTAATAAGCCTATTTATTGAGCCTATTTAATAAGCCTATTTATTGAGCCTATTTAATAAGCATATTTATTGAGCCTATTTAATAAGCCTATTTATTGAGCCTATTTAATAAGCTGATTTAATAAGTCTATTTAATAAGCCTATTTAATAAGCCTATTTAATAAGCCTATTTATTGAGCCTATTTAATAAGCCTATTTAATAAGCCGATTTATTGAGCCTATTTAATAAGTCTATTTAATAAGCCTATTTAATAAGCCTATTTAATAAGTATTTAATGAGCCTATTTAATAAGTCTATTTAATAAGCCTATTTAATAGGCCTATTTAATAAGTCTAAGTTGCTGAAATAAGCCTATTTAATAAGCCTATTTAATAGGCCTATTTAATAAGTCTAAGTTGCTGAAATAAGCCTATTTAATAAGCCTAAGTTGCTGAATAAGCCTATTTAATAAGCCTAAGTTGCTGAATAAACCTATTTAATAAGTCTAAGTTGCTGAAATAAGCCTATTTAATACGGCTATTTAATAAGCCTAAGTTGCTGAAATAAGCCTATTTCATAAGGCTATTTAATGAGCCTAAGTTGCTGAAATAAGACTATTTAATAAGCCTAAGTTTCTGAACTAAGCCTATTTAGAATGGTATATTTAATAAGTCTAAGTTGCTGAAATAAACCTATTTAAAAATGCTATTTAATAAGCCTAAGTTGCTGAAATAAACCTGTTTAATAAGGCTATTTAATAAGCATAAGTTGCTGAAATAAGCTTATTTAATAAGCCTAAGTTGCTGAAATAAGCCTCTTTAATAAGGCTCTTTAATAAGTCTAAGTTGCTGAAATAAACGTATTTAATAAGCCTAAGTTGCTAAAATAAGCCTATTTCATGAGGCTATTTAATAAGTCTATTTAATAAGTATATTTAATAAGTCTATTTAATAAGCCTATTTAATAAGCCTATTTAATAAGCCTAATTGATACACCTATTTAATAAACATATTTAATGAGTATTTAATGAGCCTATTTAATAAGTCTATTTAATAAGCCTTTTTAATAAGACTATTTAATAAGTCTATTTAATAAGCCTATTTAATAAGTCTATTTAATAAGTATATTTAATAAGCCTATTTAATAAGTATTTAATGAGCCTATTTAATAAGCCTATTTATTGAGCCTATTTAATAAGCCTATTTATTGAGCCTATTTCATAAGCATATTTATTGAGCCTATTTAATAAGCCTATTTATTGAGCCTATTTAATAAGCCGATTTAATAAGTCTATTTAATAAGCCTATTTAATAAGCCTATTTAATAAGCCTATTTATTGAGCCTATTTAATAAGCCTATTTAATAAGCCGATTTATTGAGCCTATTTAATAAGTCTATTTAATAAGCCTATTTAATAAGCCTATTTAATAAGTATTTAATGAGCCTATTTAATAAGTCTATTTAATAAGCCTATTTAATAGGCCTATTTAATAAGTCTAAGTTGCTGAAATAAGCCTATTTAATAAGCCTATTTAATAGGCCTATTTAATAAGTCTAAGTTGCTGAAATAAGCCTATTTAATAAGCCTAAGTTGCTGAATAAGCCTATTTAATAAGCCTAAGTTGCTGAATAAACCTATTTAATAAGTCTAAGTTGCTGAAATAAGCCTATTTAATACGGCTATTTAATAAGCCTAAGTTGCTGAAATTAGCCTATTTCATAAGGCTATTTAATGAGCCTAAGTTGCTGAAATAAGACTATTTAATAAGCCTAAGTTTCTGAACTAAGCCTATTTAGAAAGGTATATTTAATAAGTCTAAGTTGCTGAAATAAACCTATTTAAAAATGCTATTTAATAAGCCTAAGTTGCTGAAATAAACCTGTTTAATAAGGCTATTTAATAAGCATAAGTTGCTGAAATAAGCTTATTTAATAAGCCTAAGTTGCTGAAATAAGCCTCTTTAATAAGGCTCTTTAATAAGTCTAAGTTGCTGAAATAAACCTATTTAATAAGCCTAAGTTGCTAAAATAAGCCTATTTCATGAGGCTATTTAATAAGTCTATTTAATAAGTCTATTTAATAAGTCTATTTAATAAGTCTATTTAATAAGCCTATTTAATAAGCCTATTTAATAGGCCTATTTAATAAGTCTACGTTGCAGAAATTAACCTATTTAATAAGCCTAAGTTGCTGAATAAGGCTATTTAATAAGCCTAAGTTGCTGAATAAACCTATTTAATAAGTCTAAGTTGCTGAAATAAGCCTATTTAATAAGGCTATTTAATAAGCCTAAGTTGCTGAAATAAGCCTATTTAATAAGGCTATTTAATGAGCCTAAGTTGCTGAAATAAGACTATTTAATAAGCCTAAGTGTCTGAACTAAGCCTATTTAAAAAGGTATATTTAATAAGTCTAAGTTGCTGAAATAAACCTATTTAAAAATGCTATTTAATAAGCCTAAGTTGCTGAAATAAACCTGTTTAATAAGGCTATTTAATAAGCATAAGTTGCTGAAATAAGCTTATTTAATAAGCCTAAGTTGCTGAAATAAGCCTATTTAATAAGGCTCTTTAATAAGTCTAAGTTGCTGAAATAAACCTATTTAATAAGCCTAAGTTGCTAAAATAAGCCTATTTCATGAGGCTATTTAATAAGTCTATTTAATAAGTCTATTTAATAAGTCTATTTAATAAGTCTATTTAATAAGCCTATTTAATAAGCCTATTTAATAAGCCTAATTAATACACCTATTTAATAAACATATTTAATAAGTATTTAATGAGCCTATTTAATAAGTCTATTTAATAAGCCTTTTTAATAAGACTATTTAATAAGTCTATTTAATAAGACTATTTAATAAGTCTATTTAATAAGTCTATTTAATGAGCCTATTTAATAAGTATTTAATGAGCCTATTTAATAAGCCTATTTATTGAGCCTATTTAATAAGCCTATTTATTGAGCCTATTTAATAAGCATATTTATTGAGCCTATTTAATAAGCCTATTTATTGAGCCTATTTAATAAGCCGATTTAATAAGTCTATTTAATAAGCCTATTTAATAAGCCTATTTAATAAGCCTATTTATTGAGCCTATTTAATAAGCCTATTTAATAAGCCGATTTATTGAGCCTATTTAATAAGTCTATTTAATAAGCCTATTTAATAAGCCTATTTAATAAGTATTTAATGAGCCTATTTAATAAGTCTATTTAATAAGCCTATTTAATAGGCCTATTTAATAAGTCTAAGTTGCTGAAATAAGCCTATTTAATAAGCCTATTTAATAGGCCTATTTAATAAGTCTAAGTTGCTGAAATAAGCCTATTTAATAAGCCTAAGTTGCTGAATAAGTCTATTTAATAAGCCTAAGTTGCTGAATAAACCTATTTTATAAGTCTAAGTTGCTGAAATAAGCCTATTTAATACGGCTATTTAATAAGCCTAAGTTGCTGAAATAAGCCTATTTCATAAGGCTATTTAATGAGCCTAAGTTGCTGAAATAAGACTATTTAATAAGCCTAAGTTTCTGAACTAAGCCTATTTAGAATGGTATATTTAATAAGTCTAAGTTGCTGAAATAAACCTATTTAAAAATGCTATTTAATAAGCCTAAGTTGCTGAAATAAACCTGTTTAATAAGGCTATTTAATAAGCATAAGTTGCTGAAATAAGCTTATTTAATAAGCCTAAGTTGCTGAAATAAGCCTCTTTAATAAGGCTCTTTAATAAGTCTAAGTTGCTGAAATAAACGTATTTAATAAGCCTAAGTTGCTAAAATAAGCCTATTTCATGAGGCTATTTAATAAGTCTATTTAATAAGTCTATTTAATAAGTCTATTTAATAAGCCTATTTAATAAGCCTATTTAATAAGCCTAATTGATACACCTATTTAATAAACATATTTAATGAGTATTTAATGAGCCTATTTAATAAGTCTATTTAATAAGCCTTTTTAATAAGACTATTTAATAAGTCTATTTAATAAGCCTATTTAATAAGTCTATTTAATAAGTCTATTTAATAAGCCTATTTAATAAGTATTTAATGAGCCTATTTAATAAGCCTATTTATTGAGCCTATTTAATAAGTCTATTTATTGAGCCTATTTCATAAGCATATTTATTGAGCCTATTTAATAAGCCTATTTATTGAGCCTATTTAATAAGCCGATTTAATAAGTCTATTTAATAAGCCTATTTAATAAGCCTATTTAATAAGCCTATTTATTGAGCCTATTTAATAAGCCTATTTAATAAGCCGATTTATTGAGCCTATTTAATAAGTCTATTTAATAAGCCTATTTAATAAGCCTATTTAATAAGTATTTAATGAGCCTATTTAATAAGTCTATTTAATAAGCCTATTTAATAGGCCTATTTAATAAGTCTAAGTTGCTGAAATAAGCCTATTTAATAAGCCTATTTAATAGGCCTATTTAATAAGTCTAAGTTGCTGAAATAAGCCTATTTAATAAGCCTAAGTTGCTGAATAAGCCTATTTAATAAGCCTAAGTTGCTGAATAAACATATTTAATAAGTCTAAGTTGCTGAAATAAGCCTATTTAATACGGCTATTTAATAAGCCTAAGTTGCTGAAATTAGCCTATTTCATAAGGCTATTTAATGAGCCTAAGTTGCTGAAATAAGACTATTTAATAAGCCTAAGTTTCTGAACTAAGCCTATTTAGAAAGGTATATTTAATAAGTCTAAGTTGCTGAAATAAACCTATTTAAAAATGCTATTTAATAAGCCTAAGTTGCTGAAATAAACCTGTTTAATAAGGCTATTTAATAAGCATAAGTTGCTGAAATAAGCTTATTTAATAAGCCTAAGTTGCTGAAATAAGCCTCTTTAATAAGGCTCTTTAATAAGTCTAAGTTGCTGAAATAAACCTATTTAATAAGCCTAAGTTGCTAAAATAAGCCTATTTCATGAGGCTATTTAATAAGTCTATTTAATAAGTCTATTTAATAAGTCTATTTAATAAGTCTATTTAATAAGCCTATTTAATAAGCCTATTTAATAAGCCTAATTGATACACCTATTTAATAAACATATTTAATGAGTATTTAATGAGCCTATTTAATAAGTCTATTTAATAAGCCTTTTTAATAAGACTATTTAATAAGTCTATTTAATAAGCCAATTTAATAAGTCTATTTAATAAGTCTATTTAATAAGCCTATTTAATAAGTATTTAATGAGCCTATTTAATAAGCCTATTTATTGAGCCTATTTAATAAGCCTATTTATTGAGCCTATTTAATAAGCATATTTATTGAGCCTATTTAATAAGCCTATTTATTGAGCCTATTTAATAAGCCGATTTAATAAGTCTATTTAATAAGCCTATTTAATAAGCCTATTTAATAAGCCTATTTATTGAGCCTATTTAATAAGCCTATTTAATAAGCCGATTTATTGAGCCTATTTAATAAGTCTATTTAATAAGCCTATTTAATAAGCCTATTTATTGAGCCTATTTAATAAGTCTATTTAATAAGCCTATTTAATAAGCCTATTTAATAAGTATTTAATGAGCCTATTTAATAAGTCTATTTAATAAGTCTATTTAATAAGTCTATTTAATAAGCCTATTTAATAAGCCTATTTAATAAGCCTATTTATTGAGCCTATTTAATAAGCCTATTTAATAAGCCGATTTATTGAGCCTATTTAATAAGTCTATTTAATAAGCCTATTTTATAAGCCTATTTATTGAGCCTATTTAATAAGTCTATTTAATAAGCCTATTTAATAAGCCTATTTAATAAGTATTTAATGAGCCTATTTAATAAGTCTATTTAATAAGCCTATTTAATAAGCCTATTTAATAAGCCTAATTAATACACCTATTTAATAAACATATTTAATGAGTATTTAATGAGCCTATTTAATAAGTCTATTTAATAAGCCTTTTTAATAAGACTATTTAATAAGTCTATTTAATAAGCCTATTTAATAAGTCTATTTAATAAGTCTATTTAATAAGCCTATTTAATAAGTATTTAATGAGCCTATTTAATAAGCCTATTTATTGAGCCTATTTAATAAGCCTATTTATTGAGCCTATTTAATAAGCATATTTATTGAGCCTATTTAATAAGCCTATTTATTGAGCCTATTTAATAAGCCGATTTAATAAGTCTATTTAATAAGCCTATTTAATAAGCCTATTTAATAAGCCTATTTATTGAGCCTATTTAATAAGCCTATTTAATAAGCCGATTTATTGAGCCTATTTAATAAGTCTATTTAATAAGCCTATTTAATAAGCCTATTTATTGAGCCTATTTAATAAGTCTATTTAATAAGCCTATTTAATAAGCCTATTTAATAAGTATTTAATGAGCCTATTTAATAAGTCTATTTAATAAGCCTATTTAATAGGCCTTTTTTAATAAATCTAAGTTGCTGAAATAAGCCTATTTAATAAGCCTGTTTAATAGGCCTATTTAATAAGTCTTAGTTGCTGAAATAAGCTTATTTAATAAGCCTAAGTTTCTGAATGAGCCTATTTAATAAGCCTAAGTTGCTGAAATAAGCCTATTAAATAAGCCTAAGTTGCTGAATAAGCCTATTTAATAAGCCTAATTTGCTGAATAAACCTATTTAATAAGTCTAAGTTGCTGAAATAAGCATATTTAATAAGGCTATTTAATAAGCCTAAGTTGCTGAATAAGCCTATTTAATAAGCTTATTTAATAAGCCTAATTAATACACCTATTTAATAAACATATTTAATAAGTATTTAATGAGCCTATTTAATAAGTCTATTTAATAAGCCTTTTTAATAAGACTATTTAATAAGTCTATTTAATGAGACTATTTAATAAGTCTATTTAATAAATCAATTTAATAAGCCTATATAATAAGTATTTAATGAGCCTATTTAATAAGCCTATTTATTGAGCCTATTTAATAAGCCTATTTATTGAGCCTATTTAATAAGCATATTTATTGAGCCTATTTAATAAGCCTATTTATTGAGCCTATTTAATAAGCCGATTTAATAAGTCTATTTAATAAGCCTATTTAATAAGCCTATTTAATAAGCCTATTTATTGAGCCTATTTAATAAGCCTATTTAATAAGTCGATTTATTGAGCCTATTTAATAAGTCTATTTAATAAGCCTATTTAATAAGCCTATATAATAAGTATTTAATGAGCCTATTTAATAAGTCTATTTAATAAGCCTAATTAATAGGCCTATGTAATAAGTCTAAGTTGCTGAAATAAGCCTATTTAATAAGCCTATTTAATAGGCCTATTTAATAAGTCTAAGTTGCTGAAATAAGCCTATTTAATAAGTCTAAGTTGCTGAAATAAACCTATTAAATAAGCCTAAGTTGCTAAAATAAGCCTATTTAATTAGGAAATTTAATAAGTCTATTTAATAAGCCTTTTTAATAAGCCTATTTAATAAGCCTATTTAATAAGCCTATTTAATAAGCCTATTTAATACGCCTATTTAATGAACATATTTAATAAGTATTTAATGAGCCTATTTAATAAGTCTATTTAATAAGCCTTTTTAATAAGCCTATTTAATAAGTCTATTTAATAAGCCTATTTAATAAGTCTATTTAATAAGTCTATTTAATAAGCCTATTTAATAAGTATTTAATGAGCCTATTTAATAAGCCTATTTATTGAGCCTATTTAATAAGCCTATTTATTGAGCCTATTTAATAAGCCTATTTATTGAGCCTATTTCATAAGCCTATTTATTGAGCCTATTTAATAAGCCTATTTAATAACTCTATTTAATAAGCCTATTTAATAAGCCTATTTAATAAGCCTATTTATTGAGCCTATTTAATAAGCCTATTTAATAAGCCTATTTATTGAGCCTATTTAATAAGTCTATTTAATAAGCCTATTTAATAAGCCTATTTAATAAGTATTTAATGACACGTAGAATGAGAATACGTGACTTTACCGAAAGAACCAAAGAAGATGAATCATTGCAGTCACGAAAGCTTTAAATCGAAATTTAAGTATTTAATGAGCCTATTTAATAAGTCTATTTAATAAGCCTATTTAATAGGCCTATTTAATAAGTCTAAGTTGCTGAAATAAACCTATTTAATAAGCCTATTTAATAGGCCTATTTAATAAGTCTACGTTGCAGAAATTAACCTATTTAATAAGCCTAAGTTGCTGAATAAGGCTATTTAATAAGCCTAAGTTGCTGAATAAACCTATTTAATAAGTCTAAGTTGCTGAAATAAGCCTATTTAATAAGGCTATTTAATAAGCCTAAGTTGCTGAAATACGCCTATTTAATAAGGCTATTTAATGAGCCTAAGTTGCTGAAATAAGACTATTTAATAAGCCTAAGTGTCTGAACTAAGCCTATTTAAAAAGGTATATTTAATAAGTCTAAGTTCCTGAAATAAACCTATTTAAAAATGCTATTTAATAAGCCTAAGTTGCTGAAATAAACCTGTTTAATAAGGCTATTTAATAAGCATAAGTTGCTGAAATAAGCTTATTTAATAAGCCTAAGTTGCTGAAATAAGCCTATTTAATAAGGCTCTTTAATAAGTCTAAGTTGCTGAAATAAACCTATTTAATAAGCCTAAGTTGCTAAAATAAGCCTATTTCATGAGGCTATTTAATAAGTCTATTTAATAAGTCTATTTAATAAGTCTATTTAATAAGTCTATTTAATAAGCCTATTTAATAAGCCTATTTAATAAGCCTAATTAATACACCTATTTAATAAACATATTTAATAAGTATTTAATGAGCCTATTTAATAAGTCTATTTAATAAGCCTTTTTAATAAGACTATTTAATAAGTCTATTTAATAAGACTATTTAATAAGTCTATTTAATAAGTCTATTTAATGAGCCTATTTAATAAGTATTTAATGAGCCTATTTAATAAGCCTATTTATTGAGCCTATTTAATAAGCCTATTTATTGAGCCTATTTAATAAGCATATTTATTGAGCCTATTTAATAAGCCTATTTATTGAGCCTATTTAATAAGCCGATTTAATAAGTCTATTTAATAAGCCTATTTAATAAGCCTATTTAATAAGCCTATTTATTGAGCCTATTTAATAAGCCTATTTAATAAGCCGATTTATTGAGCCTATTTAATAAGTCTATTTAATAAGCCTATTTAATAAGCCTATTTAATAAGTATTTAATGAGCCTATTTAATAAGTCTATTTAATAAGCCTATTTAATAGGCCTATTTAATAAGTCTAAGTTGCTGAAATAAGCCTATTTAATAAGCCTATTTAATAGGCCTATTTAATAAGTCTAAGTTGCTGAAATAAGCCTATTTAATAAGCCTAAGTTGCTGAATAAGCCTATTTAATAAGCCTAAGTTGCTGAATAAACCTATTTAATAAGTCTAAGTTGCAGAAATAAGCCTATTTAATACGGCTATTTAATAAGCCTAAGTTGCTGAAATTAGCCTATTCATAAGGCTATTTAATGAGCCTAAGTTGCTGAAATAAGACTATTTAATAAGCCTAAGTTTCTGAACTAAGCCTATTTAGAAAGGTATATTTAATAAGTCTAAGTTGCTGAAATAAACCTATTTAAAAATGCTATTTAATAAGCCTAAGTTGCTGAAATAAACCTGTTTAATAAGGCTATTTAATAAGCATAAGTTGCTGAAATAAGCTTATTTAATAAGCCTAAGTTGCTGAAATAAGCCTCTTTAATAAGGCTCTTTAATAAGTCTAAGTTGCTGAAATAAACCTATTTAATAAGCCTAAGTTGCTAAAATAAGCCTATTTCATGAGGCTATTTAATAAGTCTATTTAATAAGTCTATTTAATAAGTCTATTTAATAAGTCTATTTAATAAGCCTATTTAATAAGCCTATTTAATAAGCCTAATTGATACACCTATTTAATAAACATATTTAATGAGTATTTAATGAGCCTATTTAATAAGTCTATTTAATAAGCCTTTTTAATAAGACTATTTAATAAGTCTATTTAATAAGCCAATTTAATAAGTCTATTTAATAAGTCTATTTAATAAGCCTATTTAATAAGTATTTAATGAGCCTATTTAATAAGCCTATTTATTGAGCCTATTTAATAAGCCTATTTATTGAGCCTATTTAATAAGCATATTTATTGAGCCTATTTAATAAGCCTATTTATTGAGCCTATTTAATAAGCCGATTTAATAAGTCTATTTAATAAGCCTATTTAATAAGCCTATTTAATAAGCCTATTTATTGAGCCTATTTAATAAGCCTATTTAATAAGCCGATTTATTGAGCCTATTTAATAAGTCTATTTAATAAGCCTATTTAATAAGCCTATTTATTGAGCCTATTTAATAAGTCTATTTAATAAGCCTATTTAATAAGCCTATTTAATAAGTATTTAATGAGCCTATTTAATAAGTCTATTTAATAAGTCTATTTAATAAGTCTATTTAATAAGCCTATTTAATAAGCCTATTTAATAAGCCTATTTATTGAGCCTATTTAATAAGCCTATTTAATAAGCCGATTTATTGAGCCTATTTAATAAGTCTATTTAATAAGCCTATTTTATAAGCCTATTTATTGAGCCTATTTAATAAGTCTATTTAATAAGCCTATTTAATAAGCCTATTTAATAAGTATTTAATGAGCCTATTTAATAAGTCTATTTAATAAGCCTATTTAATAAGCCTAATTAATACACCTATTTAATAAACATATTTAATGAGTATTTAATGAGCCTATTTAATAAGTCTATTTAATAAGCCTTTTTAATAAGACTATTTAATAAGTCTATTTAATAAGCCTATTTAATAAGTCTATTTAATAAGTCTATTTAATAAGCCTATTTAATAAGTATTTAATGAGCCTATTTAATAAGCCTATTTATTGAGCCTATTTAATAAGCCTATTTATTGAGCCTATTTAATAAGCATATTTATTGAGCCTATTTAATAAGCCTATTTATTGAGCCTATTTAATAAGCCGACTTAATAAGTCTATTTAATAAGCCTATTTAATAAGCCTATTTAATAAGCCTATTTATTGAGCCTATTTAATAAGCCTATTTAATAAGCCGATTTATTGAGCCTATTTAATAAGTCTATTTAATAAGCCTATTTAATAAGCCTATTTATTGAGCCTATTTAATAAGTCTATTTAATAAGCCTATTTAATAAGCCTATTTAATAAGTATTTAATGAGCCTATTTAATAAGTCTATTTAATAAGCCTATTTAATAGGCCTTTTTTAATAAATCTAAGTTGCTGAAATAAGCCTATTTAATAAGCCTGTTTAATAGGCCTATTTAATAAGTCTTAGTTGCTGAAATAAGCTTATTTAATAAGCCTAAGTTTCTGAATGAGCCTATTTAATAAGCCTAAGTTGCTTAAATAAGCCTATTAAATAAGCCTAAGTTGCTGAATAAGCCTATTTAATAAGCCTAATTTGCTGAATAAACCTATTTAATAAGTCTAAGTTGCTGAAATAAGCATATTTAATAAGGCTATTTAATAAGCCTAAGTTGCTGAATAAGCCTATTTAATAAGCTTATTTAATAAGCCTAATTAATACACCTATTTAATAAACATATTTAATAAGTATTTAATGAGCCTATTTAATAAGTCTATTTAATAAGCCTTTTTAATAAGACTATTTAATAAGTCTATTTAATGAGACTATTTAATAAGTCTATTTAATAAATCAATTTAATAAGCCTATATAATAAGTATTTAATGAGCCTATTTAATAAGCCTATTTATTGAGCCTATTTAATAAGCCTATTTATTGAGCCTATTTAATAAGCATATTTATTGAGCCTATTTAATAAGCCTATTTATTGAGCCTATTTAATAAGCCGATTTAATAAGTCTATTTAATAAGCCTATTTAATAAGCCTATTTAATAAGCCTATTTATTGAGCCTATTTAATAAGCCTATTTAATAAGTCGATTTATTGAGCCTATTTAATAAGTCTATTTAATAAGCCTATTTAATAAGCCTATATAATAAGTATTTAATGAGCCTATTTAATAAGTCTATTTAATAAGCCTAATTAATAGGCCTATGTAATAAGTCTAAGTTGCTGAAATAAGCCTATTTAATAAGCCTATTTAATAGGCCTATTTAATAAGTCTAAGTTGCTGAAATAAGCCTATTTAATAAGTCTAAGTTGCTGAAATAAACCTATTAAATAAGCCTAAGTTGCTAAAATAAGCCTATTTAATTAGGAAATTTAATAAGTCTATTTAATAAGCCTTTTTAATAAGCCTATTTAATAAGCCTATTTAATAAGCCTATTTAATAAGCCTATTTAATACGCCTATTTAATGAACATATTTAATAAGTATTTAATGAGCCTATTTAATAAGTCTATTTAATAAGCCTTTTTAATAAGCCTATTTAATAAGTCTATTTAATAAGCCTATTTAATAAGTCTATTTAATAAGTCTATTTAATAAGCCTATTTAATAAGTATTTAATGAGCCTATTTAATAAGCCTATTTATTGAGCCTATTTAATAAGCCTATTTATTGAGCCTATTTAATAAGCCTATTTATTGAGCCTATTTCATAAGCCTATTTATTGAGCCTATTTAATAAGCCTATTTAATAACTCTATTTAATAAGCCTATTTAATAAGCCTATTTAATAAGCCTATTTATTGAGCCTATTTAATAAGCCTATTTAATAAGCCTATTTATTGAGCCTATTTAATAAGTCTATTTAATAAGCCTATTTAATAAGCCTATTTAATAAGTATTTAATGACACGTAGAATGAGAATACGTGACTTTACCGAAAGAACCAAAGAAGATGAATCATTGCAGTCACGAAAGCTTTAAATCGAAATTTAAGTATTTAATGAGCCTATTTAATAAGTCTATTTAATAAGCCTATTTAATAGGCCTATTTAATAAGTCTAAGTTGCTGAAATAAACCTATTTAATAAGCCTATTTAATAGGCCTATTTAATAAGTCTACGTTGCAGAAATTAACCTATTTAATAAGCCTAAGTTGCTGAATAAGGCTATTTAATAAGCCTAAGTTGCTGAATAAACCTATTTAATAAGTCTAAGTTGCTGAAATAAGCCTATTTAATAAGGCTATTTAATAAGCCTAAGTTGCTGAAATAAGCCTATTTAATAAGGCTATTTAATGAGCCTAAGTTGCTGAAATAAGACTATTTAATAAGCCTAAGTGTCTGAACTAAGCCTATTTAAAAAGGTATATTTAATAAGTCTAAGTTCCTGAAATAAACCTATTTAAAAATGCTATTTAATAAGCCTAAGTTGCTGAAATAAACCTGTTTAATAAGGCTATTTAATAAGCATAAGTTGCTGAAATAAGCTTATTTAATAAGCCTAAGTTGCTGAAATAAGCCTATTTAATAAGGCTCTTTAATAAGTCTAAGTTGCTGAAATAAACCTATTTAATAAGCCTAAGTTGCTAAAATAAGCCTATTTCATGAGGCTATTTAATAAGTCTATTTAATAAGTCTATTTAATAAGTCTATTTAATAAGTCTATTTAATAAGCCTATTTAATAAGCCTATTTAATAAGCCTAATTAATACACCTATTTAATAAACATATTTAATAAGTATTTAATGAGCCTATTTAATAAGTCTATTTAATAAGCCTTTTTAATAAGACTATTTAATAAGTCTATTTAATAAGACTATTTAATAAGTCTATTTAATAAGTCTATTTAATGAGCCTATTTAATAAGTATTTAATGAGCCTATTTAATAAGCCTATTTATTGAGCCTATTTAATAAGCCTATTTATTGAGCCTATTTAATAAGCATATTTATTGAGCCTATTTAATAAGCCTATTTATTGAGCCTATTTAATAAGCCGATTTAATAAGTCTATTTAATAAGCCTATTTAATAAGCCTATTTAATAAGCCTATTTATTGAGCCTATTTAATAAGCCTATTTAATAAGCCGATTTATTGAGCCTATTTAATAAGTCTATTTAATAAGCCTATTTAATAAGCCTATTTAATAAGTATTTAATGAGCCTATTTAATAAGTCTATTTAATAAGCCTATTTAATAGGCCTATTTAATAAGTCTAAGTTGCTGAAATAAGCCTATTTAATAAGCCTATTTAATAGGCCTATTTAATAAGTCTAAGTTGCTGAAATAAGCCTATTTAATAAGCCTAAGTTGCTGAATAAGCCTATTTAATAAGCCTAAGTTGCTGAATAAACCTATTTAATAAGTCTAAGTTGCTGAAATAAGCCTATTTAATACGGCTATTTAATAAGCCTAAGTTGCTGAAATAAGCCTATTTCATAAGGCTATTTAATGAGCCTAAGTTGCTGAAATAAGACTATTTAATAAGCCTAAGTTTCTGAACTAAGCCTATTTAGAATGGTATATTTAATAAGTCTAAGTTGCTGAAATAAACCTATTTAAAAATGCTATTTAATAAGCCTAAGTTGCTGAAATAAACCTGTTTAATAAGGCTATTTAATAAGCATAAGTTGCTGAAATAAGCCTATTTAATAAGGCTATTTAATGAGCCTAAGTTGCTGAAATAAGACTATTTAATAAGCCTAAGTGTCTGAACTAAGCCTATTTAAAAAGGTATATTTAATAAGTCTAAGTTCCTGAAATAAACCTATTTAAAAATGCTATTTAATAAGCCTAAGTTGCTGAAATAAACCTGTTTAATAAGGCTATTTAATAAGCATAAGTTGCTGAAATAAGCTTATTTAATAAGCCTAAGTTGCTGAAATAAGCCTATTTAATAAGGCTCTTTAATAAGTCTAAGTTGCTGAAATAAACCTATTTAATAAGCCTAAGTTGCTAAAATAAGCCTATTTCATGAGGCTATTTAATAAGTCTATTTAATAAGTCTATTTAATAAGTCTATTTAATAAGTCTATTTAATAAGCCTATTTAATAAGCCTATTTAATAAGCCTAATTAATACACCTATTTAATAAACATATTTAATAAGTATTTAATGAGCCTATTTAATGAGTCTATTTAATAAGCCTTTTTAATAAGACTATTTAATAAGTCTATTTAATAAGACTATTTAATAAGTCTATTTAATAAGTCTATTTAATGAGCCTATTTAATAAGTATTTAATGAGCCTATTTAATAAGCCTATTTATTGAGCCTATTTAATAAGCCTATTTATTGAGCCTATTTAATAAGCATATTTATTGAGCCTATTTAATAAGCCTATTTATTGAGCCTATTTAATAAGCCGATTTAATAAGTCTATTTAATAAGCCTATTTAATAAGCCTATTTAATAAGCCTATTTATTGAGCCTATTTAATAAGCCTATTTAATAAGCCGATTTATTGAGCCTATTTAATAAGTCTATTTAATAAGCCTATTTAATAAGCCTATTTAATAAGTATTTAATGAGCCTATTTAATAAGTCTATTTAATAAGCCTATTTAATAGGCCTATTTAATAAGTCTAAGTTGCTGAAATAAGCCTATTTAATAAGCCTATTTAATAGGCCTATTTAATAAGTCTAAGTTGCTGAAATAAGCCTATTTAATAAGCCTAAGTTGCTGAATAAGCCTATTTAATAAGCCTAAGTTGCTGAATAAACCTATTTAATAAGTCTAAGTTGCTGAAATAAGCCTATTTAATACGGCTATTTAATAAGCCTAAGTTGCTGAAATAAGCCTATTTCATAAGGCTATTTAATGAGCCTAAGTTGCTGAAATAAGACTATTTAATAAGCCTAAGTTTCTGAACTAAGCCTATTTAGAATGGTATATTTAATAAGTCTAAGTTGCTGAAATAAACCTATTTAAAAATGCTATTTAATAAGCCTAAGTTGCTGAAATAAACCTGTTTAATAAGGCTATTTAATAAGCATAAGTTGCTGAAATAAGCTTATTTAATAAGCCTAAGTTGCTGAAATAAGCCTCTTTAATAAGGCTCTTTAATAAGTCTAAGTTGCTGAAATAAACGTATTTAATAAGCCTAAGTTGCTAAAATAAGCCTATTTCATGAGGCTATTTAATAAGTCTATTTAATAAGTCTATTTAATAAGTCTATTTAATAAGCCTATTTAATAAGCCTATTTAATAAGCCTAATTGATACACCTATTTAATAAACATATTTAATGAGTATTTAATGAGCCTATTTAATAAGTCTATTTAATAAGCCTTTTTAATAAGACTATTTAATAAGTCTATTTAATAAGCCTATTTAATAAGTCTATTTAATAAGTCTATTTAATAAGCCTATTTAATAAGTATTTAATGAGCCTATTTAATAAGCCTATTTATTGAGCCTATTTAATAAGCCTATTTATTGAGCCTATTTCATAAGCATATATATTGAGCCTATTTAATAAGCCTATTTATTGAGCCTATTTAATAAGCCGATTTAATAAGTCTATTTAATAAGCCTATTTAATAAGCCTATTTAATAAGCCTATTTATTGAGCCTATTTAATAAGCCTATTTAATAAGCCGATTTATTGAGCCTATTTAATAAGTCTATTTAATAAGCCTATTTAATATGCCTATTTATTGAGCCTATTTAATAAGCCTATTTAATAAGCCTATTTAATAAGCCTAATTAATACACCTATTTAATAAACATATTTAATAAGTATTTAATGAGCCTATTTAATAAGTCTATTTAATAAGCCTTTTTAATAAGACTATTTAATAAGTCTATTTAATAAGACTATTTAATAAGTCTATTTAATAAGTCTATTTAATGAGCCTATTTAATAAGTATTTAATGAGCCTATTTAATAAGCCTATTTATTGAGCCTATTTAATAAGCCTATTTATTGAGCCTATTTAATAAGCATATTTATTGAGCCTATTTAATAAGCCTATTTATTGAGCCTATTTAATAAGTCTATTTAATAAGCCTATTTAATAAGTATTTAATGAGCCTATTTAATCAGTCTATTTAATAGGCCTATTTAATGAGTCTAAGTTGCTGAAATAAGCCTATTTAATAAGCCTAAGTTTCTGAATGAGCATATTTAATAAGCCTAAGTTGCTGAAATAAGCCTATTTAATAAGCCTAAGTTGCTGATTAAGCCTATTTAATAAGCCTAAGTTGCTGAATAAGCCTATTTAATAAGTATAAGTTTCTGAAATAAGGCTATTTAATAAGCCTAAGTTGCTGAAATAAGACTATTTAATAAGTCTAAGTTGCTGAAATAAGCCTATTTAATAAGCCTAAGTTGCTGAAATAAGCCTATTTAATAAGGCTATTTAATGAGCCTATTTAATAAGCCTATTTAATAAGCCTAATTAATACACCTATTTAATAAACATATTTAATGAGTATTTAATGAGCCTATTTAATAAGTCTATTTAATAAGCCTTTTTAATAAGACTATTTAATAAGTCTATTTAATAAGCCTATTTAATAAGTCTATTTAATAAGTCTATTTAATAAGCCTATTTAATAAGTATTTAATGAGCCTATTTAATAAGCCTATTTATTGAGCCTATTTAATAAGCCTATTTATTGAGCCTATTTAATAAGCATATTTATTGAGCCTATTTAATAAGCCTATTTATTGAGCCTATTTAATAAGCCGATTTAATAAGTCTATTTAATAAGCCTATTTAATAAGCCTATTTAATAAGCCTATTTATTGAGCCTATTTAATAAGCCTATTTAATAAGCCGATTTATTGAGCCTATTTAATAAGTCTATTTAATAAGCCTATTTAATAAGCCTATTTATTGAGCCTATTTAATAAGTCTATTTAATAAGCCGATTTAATAAGTCTATTTAATAAGCCTATTTAATAAGCCTATTTAATAAGCCTATTTATTGAGCCTATTTAATAAGCCTATTTAATAAGCCGATTTATTGAGCCTATTTAATAAGTCTATTTAATAAGCCTATTTAATAAGCCTATTTAATAAGTATTTAATGAGCCTATTTAATAAGTCTATTTAATAAGCCTATTTAATAGGCCTATTTAATAAGTCTAAGTTGCTGAAATAAGCCTATTTAATAAGCCTATTTAATAGGCCTATTTAATAAGTCTAAGTTGCTGAAATAAGCCTATTTAATAAGCCTAAGTTGCTGAATAAGCCTATTTAATAAGCCTAAGTTGCTGAATAAACCTATTTAATAAGTCTAAGTTGCTGAAATAAGCCTATTTAATACGGCTATTTAATAAGCCTAAGTTGCTGAAATAAGCCTATTTCATAAGGCTATTTAATGAGCCTAAGTTGCTGAAATAAGACTATTTAATAAGCCTAAGTTTCTGAACTAAGCCTATTTAGAATGGTATATTTAATAAGTCTAAGTTGCTGAAATAAACCTATTTAAAAATGCTATTTAATAAGCCTAAGTTGCTGAAATAAACCTGTTTAATAAGGCTATTTAATAAGCATAAGTTGCTGAAATAAGCCTATTTAATAAGGCTATTTAATGAGCCTAAGTTGCTGAAATAAGACTATTTAATAAGCCTAAGTGTCTGAACTAAGCCTATTTAAAAAGGTATATTTAATAAGTCTAAGTTCCTGAAATAAACCTATTTAAAAATGCTATTTAATAAGCCTAAGTTGCTGAAATAAACCTGTTTAATAAGGCTATTTAATAAGCATAAGTTGCTGAAATAAGCTTATTTAATAAGCCTAAGTTGCTGAAATAAGCCTATTTAATAAGGCTCTTTAATAAGTCTAAGTTGCTGAAATAAACCTATTTAATAAGCCTAAGTTGCTAAAATAAGCCTATTTCATGAGGCTATTTAATAAGTCTATTTAATAAGTCTATTTAATAAGTCTATTTAATAAGTCTATTTAATAAGCCTATTTAATAAGCCTATTTAATAAGCCTAATTAATACACCTATTTAATAAACATATTTAATAAGTATTTAATGAGCCTATTTAATGAGTCTATTTAATAAGCCTTTTTAATAAGACTATTTAATAAGTCTATTTAATAAGACTATTTAATAAGTCTATTTAATAAGTCTATTTAATGAGCCTATTTAATAAGTATTTAATGAGCCTATTTAATAAGCCTATTTATTGAGCCTATTTAATAAGCCTATTTATTGAGCCTATTTAATAAGCATATTTATTGAGCCTATTTAATAAGCCTATTTATTGAGCCTATTTAATAAGCCGATTTAATAAGTCTATTTAATAAGCCTATTTAATAAGCCTATTTAATAAGCCTATTTATTGAGCCTATTTAATAAGCCTATTTAATAAGCCGATTTATTGAGCCTATTTAATAAGTCTATTTAATAAGCCTATTTAATAAGCCTATTTAATAAGTATTTAATGAGCCTATTTAATAAGTCTATTTAATAAGCCTATTTAATAGGCCTATTTAATAAGTCTAAGTTGCTGAAATAAGCCTATTTAATAAGCCTATTTAATAGGCCTATTTAATAAGTCTAAGTTGCTGAAATAAGCCTATTTAATAAGCCTAAGTTGCTGAATAAGCCTATTTAATAAGCCTAAGTTGCTGAATAAACCTATTTAATAAGTCTAAGTTGCTGAAATAAGCCTATTTAATACGGCTATTTAATAAGCCTAAGTTGCTGAAATAAGCCTATTTCATAAGGCTATTTAATGAGCCTAAGTTGCTGAAATAAGACTATTTAATAAGCCTAAGTTTCTGAACTAAGCCTATTTAGAATGGTATATTTAATAAGTCTAAGTTGCTGAAATAAACCTATTTAAAAATGCTATTTAATAAGCCTAAGTTGCTGAAATAAACCTGTTTAATAAGGCTATTTAATAAGCATAAGTTGCTGAAATAAGCTTATTTAATAAGCCTAAGTTGCTGAAATAAGCCTCTTTAATAAGGCTCTTTAATAAGTCTAAGTTGCTGAAATAAACGTATTTAATAAGCCTAAGTTGCTAAAATAAGCCTATTTCATGAGGCTATTTAATAAGTCTATTTAATAAGTCTATTTAATAAGTCTATTTAATAAGCCTATTTAATAAGCCTATTTAATAAGCCTAATTGATACACCTATTTAATAAACATATTTAATGAGTATTTAATGAGCCTATTTAATAAGTCTATTTAATAAGCCTTTTTAATAAGACTATTTAATAAGTCTATTTAATAAGCCTATTTAATAAGTCTATTTAATAAGTCTATTTAATAAGCCTATTTAATAAGTATTTAATGAGCCTATTTAATAAGCCTATTTATTGAGCCTATTTAATAAGCCTATTTATTGAGCCTATTTCATAAGCATATATATTGAGCCTATTTAATAAGCCTATTTATTGAGCCTATTTAATAAGCCGATTTAATAAGTCTATTTAATAAGCCTATTTAATAAGCCTATTTAATAAGCCTATTTATTGAGCCTATTTAATAAGCCTATTTAATAAGCCGATTTATTGAGCCTATTTAATAAGTCTATTTAATAAGCCTATTTAATAAGCCTATTTATTGAGCCTATTTAATAAGCCTATTTAATAAGCCTATTTAATAAGCCTAATTAATACACCTATTTAATAAACATATTTAATAAGTATTTAATGAGCCTATTTAATAAGTCTATTTAATAAGCCTTTTTAATAAGACTATTTAATAAGTCTATTTAATAAGACTATTTAATAAGTCTATTTAATAAGTCTATTTAATGAGCCTATTTAATAAGTATTTAATGAGCCTATTTAATAAGCCTATTTATTGAGCCTATTTAATAAGCCTATTTATTGAGCCTATTTAATAAGCATATTTATTGAGCCTATTTAATAAGCCTATTTATTGAGCCTATTTAATAAGTCTATTTAATAAGCCTATTTAATAAGTATTTAATGAGCCTATTTAATCAGTCTATTTAATAGGCCTATTTAATGAGTCTAAGTTGCTGAAATAAGCCTATTTAATAAGCCTAAGTTTCTGAATGAGCATATTTAATAAGCCTAAGTTGCTGAAATAAGCCTATTTAATAAGCCTAAGTTGCTGATTAAGCCTATTTAATAAGCCTAAGTTGCTGAATAAGCCTATTTAATAAGTATAAGTTTCTGAAATAAGGCTATTTAATAAGCCTAAGTTGCTGAAATAAGACTATTTAATAAGTCTAAGTTGCTGAAATAAGCCTATTTAATAAGCCTAAGTTGCTGAAATAAGCCTATTTAATAAGGCTATTTAATGAGCCTATTTAATAAGCCTATTTAATAAGCCTAATTAATACACCTATTTAATAAACATATTTAATGAGTATTTAATGAGCCTATTTAATAAGTCTATTTAATAAGCCTTTTTAATAAGACTATTTAATAAGTCTATTTAATAAGCCTATTTAATAAGTCTATTTAATAAGTCTATTTAATAAGCCTATTTAATAAGTATTTAATGAGCCTATTTAATAAGCCTATTTATTGAGCCTATTTAATAAGCCTATTTATTGAGCCTATTTAATAAGCATATTTATTGAGCCTATTTAATAAGCCTATTTATTGAGCCTATTTAATAAGCCGATTTAATAAGTCTATTTAATAAGCCTATTTAATAAGCCTATTTAATAAGCCTATTTATTGAGCCTATTTAATAAGCCTATTTAATAAGCCGATTTATTGAGCCTATTTAATAAGTCTATTTAATAAGCCTATTTAATAAGCCTATTTATTGAGCCTATTTAATAAGTCTATTTAATAAGCCTATTTAATAAGCCTATTTAATAAGTATTTAATGAGCCTATTTAATAAGTCTATTTAATAAGCCTATTTAATAGGCCTTTTTTAATAAATCTAAGTTGCTGAAATAAGCCTATTTAATAAGCCTGTTTAATAGGCCTATTTAATAAGTCTTAGTTGCTGAAATAAGCTTATTTAATAAGCCTAAGTTTCTGAATGAGCCTATTTAATAAGCCTAAGTTGCTGAAATAAGCCTATTAAATAAGCCTAAGTTGCTGAATAAGCCTATTTAATAAGCCTAATTTGCTGAATAAACCTATTTAATAAGTCTAAGTTGCTGAAATAAGCATATTTAATAAGGCTATTTAATAAGCCTAAGTTGCTGAATAAGCCTATTTAATAAGCTTATTTAATAAGCCTAATTAATACACCTATTTAATAAACATATTTAATAAGTATTTAATGAGCCTATTTAATAAGTCTATTTAATAAGCCTTTTTAATAAGACTATTTAATAAGTCTATTTAATGAGACTATTTAATAAGTCTATTTAATAAATCAATTTAATAAGCCTATATAATAAGTATTTAATGAGCCTATTTAATAAGCCTATTTATTGAGCCTATTTAATAAGCCTATTTATTGAGCCTATTTAATAAGCATATTTATTGAGCCTATTTAATAAGCCTATTTATTGAGCCTATTTAATAAGCCGATTTAATAAGTCTATTTAATAAGCCTATTTAATAAGCCTATTTAATAAGCCTATTTATTGAGCCTATTTAATAAGCCTATTTAATAAGTCGATTTATTGAGCCTATTTAATAAGTCTATTTAATAAGCCTATTTAATAAGCCTATATAATAAGTATTTAATGAGCCTATTTAATAAGTCTATTTAATAAGCCTAATTAATAGGCCTATGTAATAAGTCTAAGTTGCTGAAATAAGCCTATTTAATAAGCCTATTTAATAGGCCTATTTAATAAGTCTAAGTTGCTGAAATAAGCCTATTTAATAAGTCTAAGTTGCTGAAATAAACCTATTAAATAAGTCTAAGTTGCTAAAATAAGCCTATTTAATTAGGAAATTTAATAAGTCTATTTAATAAGCCTTTTTAATAAGCCTATTTAATAAGCCTATTTAATAAGCCTATTTAATAAGCCTATTTAATACGCCTATTTAATGAACATATTTAATAAGTATTTAATGAGCCTATTTAATAAGTCTATTTAATAAGCCTTTTTAATAAGCCTATTTAATAAGTCTATTTAATAAGCCTATTTAATAAGTCTATTTAATAAGTCTATTTAATAAGCCTATTTAATAAGTATTTAATGAGCCTATTTAATAAGCCTATTTATTGAGCCTATTTAATAAGCCTATTTATTGAGCCTATTTAATAAGCCTATTTATTGAGCCTATTTCATAAGCCTATTTATTGAGCCTATTTAATAAGCCTATTTAATAAGTCTATTTAATAAGCCTATTTAATAAGCCTATTTAATAAGCCTATTTATTGAGCCTATTTAATAAGCCTATTTAATAAGCCTATTTATTGAGCCTATTTAATAAGTCTATTTAATAAGCCTATTTAATAAGCCTATTTAATAAGTATTTAATGACACGTAGAATGAGAATACGTGACTTTACCGAAAGAACCAAAGAAGATGAATCATTGCAGTCACGAAAGCTTTAAATCGAAATTTAAGTATTTAATGAGCCTATTTAATAAGTCTATTTAATAAGCCTATTTAATAGGCCTATTTAATAAGTCTAAGTTGCTGAAATAAACCTATTTAATAAGCCTATTTAATAGGCCTATTTAATAAGTCTACGTTGCAGAAATTAACCTATTTAATAAGCCTAAGTTGCTGAATAAGGCTATTTAATAAGCCTAAGTTGCTGAATAAACCTATTTAATAAGTCTAAGTTGCTGAAATAAGCCTATTTAATAAGGCTATTTAATAAGCCTAAGTTGCTGAAATAAGCCTATTTAATAAGGCTATTTAATGAGCCTAAGTTGCTGAAATAAGACTATTTAATAAGCCTAAGTGTCTGAACTAAGCCTATTTAAAAAGGTATATTTAATAAGTCTAAGTTCCTGAAATAAACCTATTTAAAAATGCTATTTAATAAGCCTAAGTTGCTGAAATAAACCTGTTTAATAAGGCTATTTAATAAGCATAAGTTGCTGAAATAAGCTTATTTAATAAGCCTAAGTTGCTGAAATAAGCCTATTTAATAAGGCTCTTTAATAAGTCTAAGTTGCTGAAATAAGCCTATTTAATAAGTCTAAGTTGCTGAAATAAACCTATTAAATAAGCCTAAGTTGCTAAAATAAGCCTATTTAATTAGGAAATTTAATAAGTCTATTTAATAAGCCTTTTTAATAAGCCTATTTAATAAGCCTATTTAATAAGCCTATTTAATAAGCCTATTTAATACGCCTATTTAATTAACATATTTAATAAGTATTTAATGAGCCTATTTAATAAGTCTATTTAATAAGCCTTTTTAATAAGCCTATTTAATAAGTCTATTTAATAAGCCTATTTAATAAGTCTATTTAATAAGTCTATTTAATAAGCCTATTTAATAAGTATTTAATGAGCCTATTTAATAAGCCTATTTATTGAGCCTATTTAATAAGCCTATTTATTGAGCCTATTTAATAAGCCTATTTATTGAGCCTATTTCATAAGCCTATTTATTGAGCCTATTTAATAAGCCTATTTAATAAGTCTATTTAATAAGCCTATTTAATAAGCCTATTTAATAAGCCTATTTATTGAGCCTATTTAATAAGCCTATTTAATAAGCCTATTTATTGAGCCTATTTAATAAGTCTATTTAATAAGCCTATTTAATAAGCCTATTTAATAAGTATTTAATGACACGTAGAATGAGAATACGTGACTTTACCGAAAGAACCAAAGAAGATGAATCATTGCAGTCACGAAAGCTTTAAATCGAAATTTAAGTATTTAATGAGCCTATTTAATAAGTCTATTTAATAAGCCTATTTAATAGGCCTATTTAATAAGTCTAAGTTGCTGAAATAAACCTATTTAATAAGCCTATTTAATAGGCCTATTTAATAAGTCTACGTTGCAGAAATTAACCTATTTAATAAGCCTAAGTTGCTGAATAAGGCTATTTAATAAGCCTAAGTTGCTGAATAAACCTATTTAATAAGTCTAAGTTGCTGAAATAAGCCTATTTAATAAGGCTATTTAATAAGCCTAAGTTGCTGAAATAAGCCTATTTAATAAGGCTATTTAATGAGCCTAAGTTGCTGAAATAAGACTATTTAATAAGCCTAAGTGTCTGAACTAAGCCTATTTAAAAAGGTATATTTAATAAGTCTAAGTTCCTGAAATAAACCTATTTAAAAATGCTATTTAATAAGCCTAAGTTGCTGAAATAAACCTGTTTAATAAGGCTATTTAATAAGCATAAGTTGCTGAAATAAGCTTATTTAATAAGCCTAAGTTGCTGAAATAAGCCTATTTAATAAGGCTCTTTAATAAGTCTAAGTTGCTGAAATAAACCTATTTAATAAGCCTAAGTTGCTAAAATAAGCCTATTTCATGAGGCTATTTAATAAGTCTATTTAATAAGTCTATTTAATAAGTCTATTTAATAAGTCTATTTAATAAGCCTATTTAATAAGCCTATTTAATAAGCCTAATTAATACACCTATTTAATAAACATATTTAATAAGTATTTAATGAGCCTATTTAATAAGTCTATTTAATAAGCCTTTTTAATAAGACTATTTAATAAGTCTATTTAATAAGACTATTTAATAAGTCTATTTAATAAGTCTATTTAATGAGCCTATTTAATAAGTATTTAATGAGCCTATTTAATAAGCCTATTTATTGAGCCTATTTAATAAGCCTATTTATTGAGCCTATTTAATAAGCATATTTATTGAGCCTATTTAATAAGCCTATTTATTGAGCCTATTTAATAAGCCGATTTAATAAGTCTATTTAATAAGCCTATTTAATAAGCCTATTTAATAAGCCTATTTATTGAGCCTATTTAATAAGCCTATTTAATAAGCCGATTTATTGAGCCTATTTAATAAGTCTATTTAATAAGCCTATTTAATAAGCCTATTTAATAAGTATTTAATGAGCCTATTTAATAAGTCTATTTAATAAGCCTATTTAATAGGCCTATTTAATAAGTCTAAGTTGCTGAAATAAGCCTATTTAATAAGCCTATTTAATAGGCCTATTTAATAAGTCTAAGTTGCTGAAATAAGCCTATTTAATAAGCCTAAGTTGCTGAATAAGCCTATTTAATAAGCCTAAGTTGCTGAATAAACCTATTTAATAAGTCTAAGTTGCTGAAATAAGCCTATTTAATACGGCTATTTAATAAGCCTAAGTTGCTGAAATAAGCCTATTTCATAAGGCTATTTAATGAGCCTAAGTTGCTGAAATAAGACTATTTAATAAGCCTAAGTTTCTGAACTAAGCCTATTTAGAATGGTATATTTAATAAGTCTAAGTTGCTGAAATAAACCTATTTAAAAATGCTATTTAATAAGCCTAAGTTGCTGAAATAAACCTGTTTAATAAGGCTATTTAATAAGCATAAGTTGCTGAAATAAGCTTATTTAATAAGCCTAAGTTGCTGAAATAAGCCTCTTTAATAAGGCTCTTTAATAAGTCTAAGTTGCTGAAATAAACGTATTTAATAAGCCTAAGTTGCTAAAATAAGCCTATTTCATGAGGCTATTTAATAAGTCTATTTAATAAGTCTATTTAATAAGTCTATTTAATAAGCCTATTTAATAAGCCTATTTAATAAGCCTAATTGATACACCTATTTAATAAACATATTTAATGAGTATTTAATGAGCCTATTTAATAAGTCTATTTAATAAGCCTTTTTAATAAGACTATTTAATAAGTCTATTTAATAAGCCTATTTAATAAGTCTATTTAATAAGTCTATTTAATAAGCCTATTTAATAAGTATTTAATGAGCCTATTTAATAAGCCTATTTATTGAGCCTATTTAATAAGCCTATTTATTGAGCCTATTTCATAAGCATATTTATTGAGCCTATTTAATAAGCCTATTTATTGAGCCTATTTAATAAGCCGATTTAATAAGTCTATTTAATAAGCCTATTTAATAAGCCTATTTAATAAGCCTATTTATTGAGCCTATTTAATAAGCCTATTTAATAAGCCGATTTATTGAGCCTATTTAATAAGTCTATTTAATAAGCCTATTTAATAAGCCTATTTATTGAGCCTATTTAATAAGCCTATTTAATAAGCCTATTTAATAAGCCTAATTAATACACCTATTTAATAAACATATTTAATAAGTATTTAATGAGCCTATTTAATAAGTCTATTTAATAAGCCTTTTTAATAAGACTATTTAATAAGTCTATTTAATAAGACTATTTAATAAGTCTATTTAATAAGTCTATTTAATGAGCCTATTTAATAAGTATTTAATGAGCCTATTTAATAAGCCTATTTATTGAGCCTATTTAATAAGCCTATTTATTGAGCCTATTTAATAAGCATATTTATTGAGCCTATTTAATAAGCCTATTTATTGAGCCTATTTAATAAGTCTATTTAATAAGCCTATTTAATAAGTATTTAATGAGCCTATTTAATCAGTCTATTTAATAGGCCTATTTAATGAGTCTAAGTTGCTGAAATAAGCCTATTTAATAAGCCTAAGTTTCTGAATGAGCCTATTTAATAAGCCTAAGTTGCTGAAATAAGCCTATTTAATAAGCCTAAGTTGCTGATTAAGCCTATTTAATAAGCCTAAGTTGCTGAATAAGCCTATTTAATAAGTATAAGTTTCTGAAATAAGGCTATTTAATAAGCCTAAGTTGCTGAAATAAGACTATTTAATAAGTCTAAGTTGCTGAAATAAGCCTATTTAATAAGCCTAAGTTGCTGAAATAAGCCTATTTAATAAGGCTATTTAATGAGCCTAAGTTGCTGAAATAAGACTATTTAATAAGCCTGAGTTTCTGAACTAAGCCTATTTAAAAAGGTATATTTAATAAGTCTAAGTTGCTGAAATAAACCTATTTAAAAATGCTATTTAATAAGCCTAAGTTGCTGAAATAAACCTGTTTAATAAGGCTATTGAATAAGCATAAGTTGCTGAAATAAGCTTATTTAATAAGCCCAAGTTGCTGAAATAAGCCTATTTAATAAGGCTCTTTAATAAGTCTATTTAATAAGCCTATTTAATAAGCCTATTTAATAAGCCTATTTAATACGCCTATTTAATAAACACATTTAATAAGTATTTAATGAGCATTTTTAATCAGCCTATTTAAAAAGTCTATTTAATAAGTCTATTTAATATGTCTAGTTAATATGCCTACTTAATAAGTATTTAATGAGCCTATTTAATAAGTCTATTTAATAAGTCTATTTAATAGGCCTATTTAATAAGTCTAAGTTGCTGAAATAAGCCTATTTAATAAGGCTATTTAATAAGCCCAAGTTGCTGAATGAGCATATTTAATAAGCCTAAGTTGCTGAAATAAGCCTATTTAATAAGCCTAAGTTGCTGAATAAGCCTATTTAATAAGCCTAAGTTGCTGAATAAACCTATTTAATAAGTCTAAGTTTGCTGAAATAAGCCTATTTAATAAGGCTATTTAATAAGCCTAAGTTGCTGAATAAGCCTATTTAATAAGTCTAAGTTGCTAAAATAAGGGTATTTAATAAGCCTAAGTTGCTGAAATAAGGCTATTTAATAAGTTTAAGTTGCTGAAATAAGCCTATTTAATAAGCCTAAGTTGCTGAAATAAGCCTATTTAATAAGGCTATTTAATGAGCCTAAGTTGCTGAAATAAGCCTACTTAATAAGCCTAAGTTTCTGAACTAAGCCTATTTAAAAAGGTTTATTTAATAAGTCTAAGTTGCTGAAATAAACCTATTTAAAAATGCTATTTAATAAGCCTAAGTTGCTGAAATAAACCTGTTTAATAAGGCTATTTAATAAGCATAAGTTGCTGAAATAAGCCTATTTAATAAGCCGATTTATTGAGCCTATTTAATAAGTCTATTTAATAAGCCTATTTAATAAGCCTATTTAATAAGTATTTAATGAGCCTATTTAATAAGTCTATTTAATAAGCCTATTTAATAGGCCTATTTAATAAGTCTAAGTTGCTGAAATAAGCCTATTTAATAAGCCTATTTAATAGGCCTATTTAATAAGTCTAAGTTGCTGAAATAAGCCTATTTAATAAGCCTAAGTTGCTGAATAAGCCTATTTAATAAGCCTAAGTTGCTGAATAAACCTATTTAATAAGTCTAAGTTGCTGAAATAAGCCTATTTAATACGGCTATTTAATAAGCCTAAGTTGCTGAAATTAGCCTATTTAATAAGCCTAAGTTGCTGAAATAAGCCTATTTAATAAGGCTATTTAAAAAGTCTAAGTTGCAGAAATGAACCTATTTAATAATGCTATTTAATACGCCTAATTTGCTTAAATAAGCATATTTAATAAGCCTAAGTTGCTAAAATAAGCCTATTTAATAGGCCTATCTAATAAGTCTAAGTTGCAGAAATAAGCATATTTCATAAGCATATTTAATGAGCCTAAGTTGCTGAAATGTCTATTTAATAAGTCGGTTTAATAAGTCTAAGTTGCTAAAATAAGCCTATTTAATAAGGCTATTTAATAAGCCTAAGTTGCTGAAATAAGCCTATTTAATAAGGCTATTTAATGAGCCTAAGTTGCTGAAAAAAGCCTATTTAATAAGGCTATTTAATGAGCCTAAGTTGCTGAAATAAGCCTATTTAATAAGCCTAAGTTTCTGAACTAAGCCTATTTAAAAAGGTATATTTAATAAGTCTAAGCTGCTGAAATAAACCTATTTAAATATGCTATTTAATAAGCCTAAGTTGCTGAAATAAACCTGTTTAATAAGCCTATTTAATAAGCATAAGTTGCTGAAATAAGCTTATTTAATAAGCCTAAGTTGCTGAAATAAGCCTATTTAATAAGGCTATTTAATAAGTCTAAGTTGCTGAAATAAACCTATTTAATAAGTCTAAGTTGCTAAAATAAGCCTATTTAATGAGGCTATTTAATACGCCTATTTAATAAGCCTATTTAATAAGCCTATTTAATAAGCCTATTTAATGAGTCTATTTAATAAGTCTATTTAATAAGTATTTAATGAGCCTATTTAATAAGCCTATTTATTGAGCCTATTTAATAAGCCTATTTAATAAGTCTATTTAATAAGCCTATTTAATAAGTCTATTTAATAAATCTATTTAATAAGCCTATTTAATAAGTATTTAATAAGCCGATTTAATAAGTCTATTTAATAAGCCTATTTAATAAGCCTATTTAATAATCCTATTTATTGAGCCTATTTAATAAGTCTATTTAATAAGCCTATTTAATAAGCCTATTTAATGAGCCTATTTAATAAGTCTATTTAATAAGCCTATTTAATAGGCCTTTTTAATAAGTCTAAGTTGCTGAAATAAGCCTATTTAATAAGCCTATTTAATAGGCCTATTGAATAAGTCTAAGTTGCTGAAATAAGCCTATTTAATAAGCCTAAGTTTCTGAATGAGCCTATTTAATAAGCCTAAGTTGCTGAAATAAGCCTATTAAATAAGCCTAAGTTGCTGAATATGCCTATTTAATAAGCCTAAGTTGCTGAATAAACCTATTTAATAAGTCTAAGTTGCTGAAATAAGCATATTTAATAAGGCTATTTAATAAGCCTAAGTTGCTGAATATGCCTATTTAATAAGGCTATTTAATGAGCCTAAGTTGCTGAAATAAGACTATTTAATAAGCCTAAGTTTCTGAACTAAGCCTATTTAAAAAGGTATATTTAATAAGTCTAAGTTGCTGAAATAAACCTATTTAAAATGCTATTTAATAAGCCTAAGTTGCTGAAATAAACCTGTTTAATAAGGCTATTTAATAAGAATAAGTTGGTGAAATAAGCTTATTTAATAAGCCTACGTTGCTGAATAAGCCTATTTAATAAGCCTAAGTTGCTGAAATAAGCCTATTTAATAAGTCTAAGTTGCTGAAATAAGGCTATTTAATAAGCCTAAGTTGCTGAAATAAGCCTATTTAATAAGCCTAAGTTGCTGAAATAAGGCTATTTAATAAGGCTATTTAATAAGTCTAAGTTGCAGAAATGAACCTATTTAATAATGCTATTTAATACGCCTAATTTGCCTAAATAAGCATATTTAATAAGCCTAAGTTGCTAAAATAAGCCTATTTAATAGGCCTATCTAATAAGTCTAAGTTGCAGAAATAAGCATATTTCATAAGCATATTTAATGAGCCTAAGTTGCTGAAATGTCTATTTAATAAGTCGGTTTAATAAGTCTAAGTTGCTAAAATAAGCCTATTTAATAAGGCTATTTAATAAGCCTAAGTTGCTGAATAAGCCTATTTAATAAGGTTATTTAATGAGCCTAAGTTGCTGAAAAAAGCCTATTTAATAAGGTTATTTAATGAGCCTAAGTTGCTGAAATAAGCCTATTTAATAAACCGAAGTTTCTGAACTAAGCCTATTTAAAAATACTATTTAATAAGCCTAAGTTGCTGAATAAGCCTATTTAATAAGTCTAAGTTGCTGAAATAAGGCTATTTAATAAGCCTAAGTTGCTGAAATAAGCCTATTTAATAAGCCTACGTTGGTGAACTAAGCCTATATAAAAAGGTCTATTTAATAAGTCTAAGTTGCTGAAAAAAACCTATTGCTAGAAATAAACCTGTTTAATAAGGCTATTTAATAAGCATAAGTTGCTGAAATAAGCCTATTTAATAAGCCTAAGTTGCTGAAATAAGCATATTTAATAAGGCTATTTAATAAGCCTAAGTTGCAGAAATGAACCTATTTAATAATGCTATTTAATACGCCTAATTTGCTTAAATAAGCATATTTAATAAGCCTAAGTTGCTAAAATAAGCCTATTTAATAGGCCTATCTAATAAGTCTAAGTTGCAGAAATAAGCATATTTCAAAAGCATATTTAATGAGCCTAAGTTGCTGAAATGTCTATTTAATAAGTCGGTTTAATAAATCTAAGTTGCTAAAATAAGCCTATTTAATAAGGCTATTTAATAAGCCTAAGTTGCTGAAATAAGCCTATTTAATAAGGCTATTTAATAAACCTAAGTTGCTGAATAAGCCTATTTAATAAGTCTAAGTTGCTGAAATAAGGCTATTTAATAAGCCTAAGTTGCTGAAATAAGCCTATTTAATAAGCCAACGTTGGTGAACTAAGCCTATATAAAAAGGTCTATTTAATAAGTCTAAGTTGCTGAAAAAAACCTATTTAAAAATGCTATTTAATAAGCCTAAATTGCTAGAAATAAACCTGTTTAATAAGGCTATTTAATAAGCATAAGTTGCTGAAATAAGCCTATTTAATAAGCCTAAGTTGCTGAAATAAGCCTATTTAATAAGGCTATTTAATAAGTCTAAGTTGCAGAAATGAACCTATTTAATAATGCTATTTAATACGCCTAATTTGCTTAAATAAGCATATTTAATAAGCCTAAGTTGCTAAAATAAGCCTATTTAATAGGCCTATCTAATAAGTCTAAGTTGCAGAAATAAGCATATTTCATAAGCATATTTAATGAGCCTAAGTTGCTGAAATGTCTATTTAATAAGTCTAAGTTGCTGAAATAAGGCTATTTAATAAGTCTAAGTTGCTGAAATAAGCCTTTTTAATCAGCGTAAGTTGCTGAAATAAGCCTATTTAATAAGCCCAAGCTGCTGAAATAAGCGTACTTATTTAGGCTATTTAATAAGCCTAAGTTGCTGAAATAAGCCTATTTAATAAGCGTAAGTTGCTGAAATAAGGCTATTTAATAAGTCTAAGTTGCTGAAATAAGCCTATTTAATAAGCCTAAGTTGCTGAAAAAAGCCTATTCAATAAGCCTGTTTAATAAGCCTAAGTTGCTGAAATAAGCCTATTTAATAATCCTATTTAATAAGCCTATTTAATAGGCCTATTTAATAAGTCTAAGTTGCTGAAATAAGCCTATTTAATAAGGCTATTTAATAAGCCTAAGTTGCTGAATAAGCCTATTTAATAAGTCTAAGTTGCTGAAATAAGGCTATTTAATAAGCCTAAGTTGCTGAAATAAGGCTATTTAATAAGTTTAAGTTGCTGAAATAAGCCTATTTAATAAGCCTAAGTTGCTGAAATAAGCCTATTTAATAAGGCTATTTAATGAGCCTAAGTTGCTGAAATAAGCCTACTTAATAAGCCTAAGTTTCTGAACTAAGCCTATTTAAAAAGGTTTATTTAATAAGTCTAAGTTGCTGAAATAAACCTATTTAAAAATGCTATTTAATAAGCCTAAGTTGCTGAAATAAACCTGTTTAATAAGGCTATTTAATAAGCATAAGTTGCTGAAATAAGCCTATTTAATAAGCCTAAGTTGCTGAATAAGCCTATTTCATAAGCCTAAGTTGCTGAAATAAGCCTTTTTAATATGTCTCAGTTGCTGAAATAAGCCTATTTAATAAGCCTAAGTTGCTGAAATAAGCCTATTTAAATAGGCTATTTAATAAGCCTATGTTGCTGAATAAGCCTATTTAATAAGTCTAAATTGCTGAAATAAGGCTATTTAATAAGCATAAGTTGCAGAAATAAACCTATTTAATAATGCTATTTAATAGGCCTAATTTGCTTAAATAAGCATATTTAATAAGCCTAAGTTGCTAAAATAAGCCTATTTAATAGGCCTATCTAATAAGTCTAAGTTGCAGAAATAAGCATATTTCATAAGCATATTTAATGAGCCTAAGTTGCTGAAATGTCTATTTAATAAGTCGATTTAATAAGTCTAAGTTGCTAAAATAAGCCTATTTAATAAGGCTATTTAATAAGCCTAAGTTTCTGAACTAAGCCTATTTAAAAATACTATTTAATAAGCCTAAGTTGCTGAAATAAACCTGTTTAATAAGGCTATTTAATAAGCATAAGTTGCTGAAATAAGCCTATTTAATAAGCCTGAGTTGCTGAAATAAGCCTATTAAATAAGGCTATTTAATAAGTCTAAGTTGCTGAAATAAACCTATTTAATAAGCCTAAGTTGCTAAAATAAGCCTATTTAATGAGGCTATTTAATAAGGCTATTTAATAAGCCTATTTAATAAGCCTATTTAATACACCTATTTAATACACCTATTTAATAAGTATTTAATTAGCCTATGCATTAAGTCTATTTAATAAGCCTTTTTAATAAGCCTATTTAATAAGTCTATCTAATAAGCCTATTTAATAAGTCTATTTAATACGTCTATTTAATAAGCCTATTTAATAAGTATTTAATGAGCCTATTTAATAAGCCTATTTATTGAGCCTATTTAATAAGCCTATTTATTGAGCCTATTTAATGAGCCTATTTAATAAGCCTATTTAATAAGCCTATTTATTGAGCCTATTTAATAAGTCTATTTAATAGGCCTATTTAATAAGCCTATTTAATAAGCCTATTTAATAAGCCTATTTATTGAGCCTATTTAATAAGCCTATTTAATAAGCCTATTTAATAAGCCTCTTTATTGAGCCTATTTAATAAGTCTATTTAATAAGCCTATTTCATAAATATTTAATTAGCCTATTTAATCAGTCTATTTAATAGGCCTATTTAATAAGTCTAAGTTGTTGAAATAAGCCTATTTAATAAGCCTAAGTTTCTGAATGAGCCTATTTAATAAGCCTAAGTTGCTGAAATAAGCCTATTTAATAAGCCTAAGTTGCTGAATAAGCCTATTTAATAAGCCTAAGTTGCTGAATAAACCTATTTAATAAGTCTAAGTTGCTGAAATAAGCCTATTGAATAAGGCTATTTAATAAGCCTAAGTTGCTGAAATAAGGCTATTTAATAAGCCTAAGTTGCTGAAATAAGCCTATTTAATAAGGCTATTTAATGAGCCTAAGTTGCTGAAATAAGCCTATTTAATAAGCCTAAGTTTCTGAACTAAGCCTATTTAAAATACTATTTAATAAGCCTAAGTTGCTGAAATAAACCTGTTTAATGAGGCTATTTAATAAGCATAAGTTGCTGAAATAAGCCTATTTAATAAGCCTGAGTTGCTGAAATAAGCCTATTTAATAAGGCTATTTAATAAGTCTAAGTTGCTGAAATAAACCTATTTAATAAGCCTAAGTTGCTAAAATAAGCCTATTTAATGAGGCTATTTAATAAGTCTATTTAATAAGCCTATTTAATAAGCCTATTTAATAAGCCTATTTAATAAGCCTATTTAATAAGCCTATTTATTGAGCCTATTTAATAAGCCAATTTAATAAGCCTATTTAATAAATATTTAATGAGCCTATTTAATAAGTCTATTTAATAAGCCTATTTAATACACCTATTTAATACACCTATTTAATAAGTATTTAATTAGCCTATGCATTAAGTCTATTTAATAAGCCTTTTTAATAAGCCTATTTAATAAGTCTATCTAATAAGCCTATTTAATAAGTCTATTTAATACGTCTATTTAATAAGCCTATTTAATAAGTATTTAATGAGCCTATTTAATAAGCCTATTTATTGAGCCTATTTAATAAGCCTATTTATTGAGCCTATTTAATGAGCCTATTTAATAAGCCTATTTAATAAGCCTATTTATTGAGCCTATTTAATAAGTCTATTTAATAGGCCTATTTAATAAGCCTATTTAATAAGCCTATTTAATAAGCCTATTTATTGAGCCTATTTAATAAGCCTATTTAATAAGCCTATTTAATAAGCCTCTTTATTGAGCCTATTTAATAAGTCTATTTAATAAGCCTATTTCATAAATATTTAATTAGCCTATTTAATCAGTCTATTTAATAGGCCTATTTAATAAGTCTAAGTTGTTGAAATAAGCCTATTTAATAAGCCTAAGTTTCTGAATGAGCCTATTTAATAAGCCTAAGTTGCTGAAATAAGCCTATTTAATAAGCCTAAGTTGCTGAATAAGCCTATTTAATAAGCCTAAGTTGCTGAATAAACCTATTTAATAAGTCTAAGTTGCTGAAATAAGCCTATTGAATAAGGCTATTTAATAAGCCTAAGTTGCTGAAATAAGGCTATTTAATAAGCCTAAGTTGCTGAAATAAGCCTATTTAATAAGGCTATTTAATGAGCCTAAGTTGCTGAAATAAGGCTATTTAATAAGCCTAAGTTTCTGAACTAAGCCTATTTAAAATACTATTTAATAAGCCTAAGTTGCTGAAATAAACCTGTTTAATGAGGCTATTTAATAAGCATAAGTTGCTGAAATAAGCCTATTTAATAAGCCTGAGTTGCTGAAATAAGCCTATTTAATAAGGCTATTTAATAAGTCTAAGTTGCTGAAATAAACCTATTTAATAAGCCTAAGTTGCTAAAATAAGCCTATTTAATGAGGCTATTTAATAAGTCTATTTAATAAGCCTATTTAATAAGCCTATTTAATAAGCCTATTTAATAAGCCTATTTAATAAGCCTATTTATTGAGCCTATTTAATAAGCCAATTTAATATTCCTATTTAATAAGCCTCTTTATTGAGCCTATTTAATAAGTCTATTTAATAAGCCTATTTCATAAGTATTTAATGAGCCTATTTAATCAGTCTATTTAATAGGCCTATTTAATAAGTCTAAGTTGCTGAAATAAGACTATTTAATAAGCCTAAGTTTCTGAATGAGCCTATTTAATAAGCCTAAGTTGCTGAAATAAGCCTATTTAATAAGCCTAAGTTGCTGAATAAGCCTGTTTAATAAGCCTAAGTTTCTGAACTAAGCCTATTTAAAAATACTATTTAATAAGCCTAAGTTGCTGAAATAAACCTGTTTAATGAGGCTATTTAATAAGCATAAGTTGCTGAAATAAGCCTATTTAATAAGCCTGAGTTGCTGAAATAAGCCTATTTAATAAGGCTATTTAATAAGTCTAAGTTGCTAAAATAAACCTATTTAATAAGCCTAAGTTGCTAAAATAAACCTATTTAATAAGCCTAAGTTGCTGAATAAACCTATTTAATAAGTCTAAGTTTGCTGAAATAAGCCTATTTAATAAGGCTATTTAATAAGCCTAAGTTGCTGAATAAGCCTATTTAATAAGTCTAAGTTGCTGAAATAAGGGTATTTAATAAGCCTAAGTTGCTGAAATAAGGCTATTTAATAAGTTTAAGTTGCTGAAATAAGCCTATTTAATAAGCCTAAGTTGCTGAAATAAGCCTATTTAATAAGGCTATTTAATTAGCCTAAGTTGCTGAAATAAGCCTACTTAATAAGCCTAAGTTTCTGAACTAAGCCTATTTAAAAAGGTTTATTTAATAAGTCTAAGTTGCTGAAATAAACCTATTTAAAAATGCTATTTAATAAGCCTAAGTTGCTGAAATAAACCTGTTTAATAAGGCTATTTAATAAGCATAAGTTGCTGAAATAAGCCTATTTAATAAGCCTAAGTTGCTGAATAAGCCTATTTCATAAGCCTAAGTTGCTGAAATAAGCCTTTTTAATATGTCTCAGTTGCTGAAATAAGCCTATTTAATAAGCCTAAGTTGCTGAAATAAGCCTATTTAAATAGGCTATTTAATAAGCCTATGTTGCTGAATAAGCCTATTTAATAAGTCTAAATTGCTGAAATAAGGCTATTTAATAAGCATAAGTTGCAGAAATAAACCTATTTAATAATGCTATTTAATAGGCCTAATTTGCTTAAATAAGCATATTTAATAAGCCTAAGTTGCTAAAATAAGCCTATTTAATAGGCCTATCTAATAAGTCTAAGTTGCAGAAATAAGCATATTTCATAAGCATATTTAATGAGCCTAAGTTGCTGAAATGTCTATTTAATAAGTCGATTTAATAAGTCTAAGTTGCTAAAATAAGCCTATTTAATAAGGCTATTTAATAAGCCTAAGTTTCTGAACTAAGCCTATTTAAAAATACTATTTAATAAGCCTAAGTTGCTGAAATAAACCTGTTTAATAAGGCTATTTAATAAGCATAAGTTGCTGAAATAAGCCTATTTAATAAGCCTGAGTTGCTGAAATAAGCCTATTTAATAAGGCTATTTAATAAGTCTAAGTTGCTGAAATAAACCTATTTAATAAGCCTAAGTTGCTAAAATAAGCCTATTTAATGAGGCTATTTAATAAGGCTATTTAATAAGCCTATTTAATAAGCCTATTTAATACACCTATTTAATACACCTATTTAATAAGTATTTAATTAGCCTATGCATTAAGTCTATTTAATAAGCCTTTTTAATAAGCCTATTTAATAAGTCTATCTAATAAGCCTATTTAATAAGTCTATTTAATACGTCTATTTAATAAGCCTATTTAATAAGTATTTAATGAGCCTATTTAATAAGCCTATTTATTGAGCCTATTTAATAAGCCTATTTATTGAGCCTATTTAATGAGCCTATTTAATAAGCCTATTTAATAAGCCTATTTATTGAGCCTATTTAATAAGTCTATTTAATAGGCCTATTTAAAAAGCCTATTTAATAAGCCTATTTAATAAGCCTATTTATTGAGCCTATTTAATAAGCCTATTTAATAAGCCTATTTAATAAGCCTCTTTATTGAGCCTATTTAATAAGTTTATTTAATAAGCCTATTTCATAAATATTTAATTAGCCTATTTAATCAGTCTATTTAATAGGCCTATTTAATAAGTCTAAGTTGTTGAAATAAGCCTATTTAATAAGCCTAAGTTTCTGAATGAGCCTATTTAATAAGCCTAAGTTGCTGAAATAAGCCTATTTAATAAGCCTAAGTTGCTGAATAAGCCTATTTAATAAGCCTAAGTTGCTGAATAAACCTATTTAATAAGTCTAAGTTGCTGAAATAAGCCTATTGAATAAGGCTATTTAATAAGCCTAAGTTGCTGAAATAAGGCTATTTAATAAGCCTAAGTTGCTGAAATAAGCCTATTTAATAAGGCTATTTAATGAGCCTAAGTTGCTGAAATAAGCCTATTTAATAAGCCTAAGTTTCTGAACTAAGCCTATTTAAAATACTATTTAATAAGCCTAAGTTGCTGAAATAAACCTGTTTAATGAGGCTATTTAATAAGCATAAGTTGCTGAAATAAGCCTATTTAATAAGCCTGAGTTGCTGAAATAAGCCTATTTAATAAGGCTATTTAATAAGTCTAAGTTGCTGAAATAAACCTATTTAATAAGCCTAAGTTGCTAAAATAAGCCTATTTAATGAGGCTATTTAATAAGTCTATTTAATAAGCCTATTTAATAAGCCTATTTAATAAGCCTATTTAATAAGCCTATTTAATAAGCCTATTTATTGAGCCTATTTAATAAGCCAATTTAATATTCCTATTTAATAAGCCTCTTTATTGAGCCTATTTAATAAGTCTATTTAATAAGCCTATTTCATAAGTATTTAATGAGCCTATTTAATCAGTCTATTTAATAGGCCTATTTAATAAGTCTAAGTTGCTGAAATAAGACTATTTAATAAGCCTAAGTTTCTGAATGAGCCTATTTAATAAGCCTAAGTTGCTGAAATAAGCCTATTTAATAAGCCTAAGTTGCTGAATAAGCCTGTTTAATAAGCCTAAGTTTCTGAACTAAGCCTATTTAAAAATACTATTTAATAAGCCTAAGTTGCTGAAATAAACCTGTTTAATGAGGCTATTTAATAAGCATAAGTTGCTGAAATAAGCCTATTTAATAAGCCTGAGTTGCTGAAATAAGCCTATTTAATAAGGCTATTTAATAAGTCTAAGTTGCTAAAATAAACCTATTTAATAAGCCTAAGTTGCTAAAATAAGCCTATTTAATGAGGCTATTTAATGTCTATTTAATAAGCCTATTTAATAAGCCTATTTAATATGCCTATTTAATAAGCCTATTTAATAAGCCTATTTAATAAGCCTATTTAATCAGCCTATTTAATAAGTATTTAATGAGCCTATTTAATAAGCCTATTTATTGAGCCTATTTAATAAGCCTATTTATTGAGCCTATTTAATAAGCCTATTTAATAAGCCTATTTAATAAGCCTATTTAATAAGCCTATTTATTGAGCCTATTTAATAAGTCTATTTAATAGGCCTATTTAATAGGCCTATTTAATAAGCCTATTTAATAAGCCTATTTATTGAGCCTATTTAATAAATCTATTTAATAAGCCTATTTAATAAGCCTCTTTATTGAGCCTATTTAATAAGTCTATTTAATAAGCCTATTTCATAAGTATTTAATGAGCCTATTTAATCAGTCTATTTAATAGGCCTATTTAATAAGTCTAAGTTGCTGAAATAAGCCTGTTTAATAAGCCTAAGTTTCTGAATGAGCCTATTTAATAAGCCTAAGTTGCTGAATAAACCTATTTAATAAGTCTAAGTTGTTTGAAATAAGCCTATTTAATGAGCCTAAGTTGCTGAATAAGCCTATTTAATAAGCATAAGTTGCTGAATAAACCTATTTAATAAGTCTAAGTTGCTGAAATAAGCCTATTTAATATGGCTATTTAATAAGCCTAAGTTGCTGAAATAAGGCTATTTAATAAGTCTAAGTTGCTGAAATAAGCCTATTTAATAAGCCTAAGTTGCTGAAATAAGCCTATTTAATAAGGCTATTTAATGAGCCTAAGTTGCTGAAATAAGACTATTTAATAAGCCTGTGTTTCTGAACTAAGCCTATTTAAAAAGGTATATTTAATAAGTCTAAGTTGCTGAAATAAACCTATTTAAAAATGCTATTTAATAAGCCTAAGTTGCTGAAATAAACCTGTTTAATAAGGCTATTTAATAAGCATAAGTTGCTGAAATAAGCTTATTTAATAAGCCTAAGTTGCTGAAATAAGCCTATTTTATAAGGCTCTTTAATAAGTCTAAGTTGCTGAAATAAACCTATTTAATAAGCCCAAGTTGCTAAAATAAGCCTATTTAATGAGGATATTTAATAAGTCTATTTAATAAGCCTATTTAATAAGCCTATTTAATAAGCCTATTTAATACGCCTATTTAATAAGCCTATTTATTGAGCCTATTTAATCAGTCTATTTAATAGGCCTATTTAATAAGTCTAAGTTGCTGAAATAAGCCTATTTAATAAGCCTAAGTTTCTGAATGAGCCTATTTAATAAGCCTAAGTTGCTGAAATAAGCCTATTTAATAAGCCTAAGTTGCTGAATAAGCCTATTTAATAAGCCTAAGTTGCTGAATAAACCTATTTAATAAGTCTAATTTGCTGAAATAAGCCTATTTAATAAGGCTATTTAATAAGCCTAAGTTGCTGAATAAGCCTATTTAATAAGTCTAAGTTTCTGAAATAAGGCTATTTAATAAGCCTAATTTGCTGAAATAAGACTATTTAATAAGTCTAAGTTGCTGAAATAAGCCTATTTAATAAGCCTAAGTTGCTGAAATAAGCCTATTTAATAAGGCTATTTAATGAGCCTAAGTTGCTGAAATAAGACTATTTTATAAGCCTGAGTTTCTGAACTAAGCCTATTTAAAAAGGTATATTTAATAAGTCTAAGTTGCTGAAATAAACCTATTTAAAATGCTATTTAATAAGCCTAAGTTGCTGAAATAAACCTGTTTAATAAGGCTATTTAATAAGCATAAGTTGCTGAAATAAGCTTATTTAATAAGCCCAAGTTGCTGAAATAAGCCTATTTAATAAGGCTCTTTAATAAGTCTATTTAATAAGCCTATTTAATAAGCCTACTCAATAAGCCTATTTAATACGCCTATTTAATAAACACATTTAATAAGTATTTAATGAGCATTTTTAATCAGCCTATTTAAAAAGTCTATTTAATAAGTCTATTTAATATGTCTAGATAATATGCCTACTTAATAAGTATTTAATGAGCCTATTTAATAAGTCTATTTAATAAGTCTATTTAATAGGCCTATTTAATAAGTCTAAGTTGCTGAAATAAGCCTATTTAATAAGGCTATTTAATAAGCCCAAGTTGCTGAATGAGCATATTTAATAAGCCTAAGTTGCTTAAATAAGCCTATTTAATAAGCCTAAGTTGCTGAATAAGCCTATTTAATAAGCCTAAGTTGCTGAATAAACCTATTTAATAAGTCTAAGTTTGCTGAAATAAGCCTATTTAATAAGGCTATTTAATAAGCCTAAGTTGCTGAATAAGCCTATTTAATAAGTCTAAGTTGCTGAAATAAGGGTATTTAATAAGCCTAAGTTGCTGAAATAAGGCTATTTAATAAGTTTAAGTTGCTGAAATAAGCCTATTTAATAAGCCTAAGTTGCTGAAATAAGCCTATTTAATAAGGCTATTTAATGAGCCTAAGTTGCTGAAATAAGCTTACTTAATAAGCCTAAGTTTCTGAACTAAGCCTATTTAAAAAGGTTTATTTAATAAGTCTAAGTTGCTGAAATAAACCTATTTAAAAATGCTATTTAATAAGCCTAAGTTGCTGAAATAAACCTGTTTAATAAGGCTATTTAATAAGCATAAGTTGCTGAAATAAGCCTATTTAATAAGCCTAAGTTGCTGAATAAGCCTATTTCATAAGCCTAAGTTGCTGAAATAAGCCTTTTTAATATGTCTCAGTTGCTGAAATAAGCCTATTTAATAAGCCTAAGTTGCTGAAATAAGCCTATTTAAATAGGCTATTTAATAAGCCTATGTTGCTGAATAAGCCTATTTAATAAGTCTAAATTGCTGAAATAAGGCTATTTAATAAGCACAAGTTGCAGAAATAAACCTATTTAATAATGCTATTTAATACGCCTAATTTGCTTAAATAAGCATATTTAATAAGCCTAAGTTGCTAAAATAAGCCTATTTAATAGGCCTATCTAATAAGTCTAAGTTGCAGAAATAAGCATATTTCATAAGCATATTTAATGAGCCTAAGTTGCTGAAATGTCTATTTAATAAGTCGATTTAATAAGTCTAAGTTGCTAAAATAAGCCTATTTAATAAGGCTATTTAATAAGCCTAAGTTGCTGAAATAAGCCTATTTAATAAGGCTATTTAATGAGCCTAAGTTGCTGAAAAAAGCCTATTTAATAAGCTATTTAATGAGTCTAAGTTGCTGAAATAAGCCTATTTAATAAGGCTATTTAATAAGCCTAAATTTCTGAACTAAGCCTATTTAAAAATACTATTTAATAAGCCTAAGTTGCTGAAATAAACCTGTTTAATAAGGCTATTTAATAAGCATAAGTTGCTGAAATAAGCCTATTTAATAAGCCTGAGTTGCTGAAATAAGCCTATTTAATAAGGCTATTTAATAAGTCTAAGTTGCTGAAATAAACCTATTTAATAAGCCTAAGTTGCTAAAATAAGCCTATTTAATGAGGCTATTTAATAAGTCTATTTAATAAGCCTATTTAATAAGCCTATTTAATACACCTATTTAATACACCTATTTAATAAGTATTTAATTAGCCTATGCATTAAGTCTATTTAATAAGCCTTTTTAATAAGCCTATTTAACAAGTCTATTTAATAAGCCTATTTAATAAGTCTATTTAATACGTCTATTTAATAAGCCTATTTAATAAGTATTTAATGAGCCTATTTAATAAGCCTATTTATTGAGCCTATTTAATAAGCCTATTTATTGAGCCTATTTAATAAGCCTATTTTAATAAGCCTATTTAATAAGCCTATTTATTGAGCCTATTTAATAAGTCTATTTAATAGGCCTATTTAATAAGCCTATTTAATAAGCCTATTTAATAAGCCTATTTATTGAGCCTATTTAATAAGCCTATTTAATAAGCCTATTTAATAAGCCTCTTTATTGAGCCTATTTAATAAGTCTATTTAATAAGCCTATTTCATAAGTATTTAATTAGCCTATTTAATCAGTCTATTTAATAAGCCTATTTAATAAGTCTAAGTTGCTGAAATAAGCCTATTTAATAAGCCTAAGTTTCTGAGTGAGCCTATTTAATAAGCCTAAGTTGCTGAAATAAGCCTATTTAATAAGCCTAAGTTGCTGAATAAGCCTATTTAATAAGCCTAAGTTGCTGAAATAAGCCTATTTAAATAGGCTATTTAATAAGCCTATGTTGCTGAATAAGCCTATTTAATAAGTCTAAATTGCTGAAATAAGGCTATTTAATAAGCATAAGTTGCAGAAATAAACCTATTTAATAATGCTATTTAATACGCCTAATTTGCTTAAATAAGCATATTTAATCAGCCTAAGTTGCTAAAATAAGCCTATTTAATAGGCCTATCTAATAAGTCTAAGTTGCAGAAATAAGCATATTTCATAAGCATATTTAATGAGCCTAAGTTGCTGAAATGTCTATTTAATAAGTCGATTTAATAAGTCTAAGTTGCTAAAATAAGCCTATTTAATAAGGCTATTTAATAAGCCTAAGTTGCTGAAATAAGCCTATTTAATAAGGCTATTTAATGAGCCTAAGTTGCTGAAAAAAGCCTATTTAATAAGCTATTTAATGAGTCTAAGTTGCTGAAATAAGCCTATTTAATAAGGCTATTTAATAAGCCTAAGTTTCTGAACTAAGCCTATTTAAAAATACTATTTAATAAGCCTAAGTTGCTGAAATAAACCTGTTTAATAAGGCTATTTAATAAGCATAAGTTGCTGAAATAAGCCTATTTAATAAGCCTGAGTTGCTGAAATAAGCCTATTTAGTAAGGCTATTTAATAAGTCTAAGTTGCTGAAATAAACCTATTTAATAAGCCTAAGTTGCTAAAATAAGCCTATTTAATGAGGCTATTTAATAAGTCTATTTAATAAGCCTATTTAATAAGCCTATTTAATACACCTATTTAATACACCTATTTAATAAGTATTTAATTAGCCTATGCATTAAGTCTATTTAATAAGCCTTTTTAATAAGCCTATTTAATAAGTCTATTTAATAAGCCTATTTAATAAGTCTATTTAATACGTCTATTTAATAAGCCTATTTAATAAGTATTTAATGAGCCTATTTAATAAGCCTATTTATTGAGCCTATTTAATAAGCCTATTTATTGAGCCTATTTAATAAGCCTATTTAATAAGCCTATTTAATAAGCCTATTTATTGAGCCTATTTAATAAGTCTATTTAATAGGCCTATTTAATAAGCCTATTTAATAAGCCTATTTAATAAGCCTATTTATTGAGCCTATTTAATAAGCCTATTTAATAAGCCTATTTAATAAGCCTCTTTATTGAGCCTATTTAATAAGTCTATTTAATAAGCCTATTTCATAAGTATTTAATTAGCCTATTTAATCAGTCTATTTAATAGGCCTATTTAATAAGTCTAAGTTGCTGAAATAAGCCTATTGAATAAGGCTATTTAATAAGCCTAAGTTGCTGAAATACGGCTATTTAATAAGCCTAAGTTGCTGAAATAAGCATATTTAATAAGGCTATTTAATGAGCCTAAGTTGCTGAAATAAGCCTATTTAATACGCCTAAGTTTCTGAACTAAGCCTATTTAAAATACTATTTAATAAGCCTAAGTTGCTGAAATAAACCTGTTTAATGAGGCTATTTAATAAGCATAAGTTGCTGAAATAAGCCTATTTAATAAGCCTGAGTTGCTGAAATAAGCCTATTTAATAAGGCTATTTAATAAGCCTAAGTTGCTGAAATAAACCTGTTTAATGAGGCTATTTAATAAGCATAAGTTGCTAAAATAAGCCTATTTAATAAGCCTGAGTTGCTGAAAGAAGCCTATTTAATAAGCCTAAGTTGCTAAAATAAGCCTATTTAATGAGGCTATTTAATAAGCCTATTTATTGAGCCTATTTAATAAGCCTATTTATTGAGCCTATTTAATAAGCCTATTTAATAAGCCTATTTAATAAGCCTATTTATTGAGCCTATTTAATAAGTCTATTTAATAGGCCTATTTAATAGGCCTATTTAATAAGCCTATTTAATAAGCCTATTTATTGAGCCTATTTAATAAATCTATTTAATAAGCCTATTTAATAAGCCTCTTTATTGAGCCTATTTAATAAGTCTATTTAATAAGCCTATTTCATAAGTATTTAATGAGCCTATTTAATCAGTCTATTTAATAGGCCTATTTAATAAGTCTAAGTTGCTGAAATAAGCCTGTTTAATAAGCCTAAGTTTCTGAATGAGCCTATTTAATAAGCCTAAGTTGCTGAATAAACCTATTTAATAAGTCTAAGTTGTTTGAAATAAGCCTATTTAATGAGCCTAAGTTGCTGAATAAGCCTATTTAATAAGCCTAAGTTGCTGAATAAACCTATTTAATAAGTCTAAGTTGCTGAAATAAGCCTATTTAATAAGGCTATTTAATAAGCCTAAGTTGCTGAAATAAGGCTATTTAATAAGTCTAAGTTGCTGAAATAAGCCTATTTAATAAGCCTAAGTTGCTGAAATAAACCTGTTTAATAAGGCTATTTAATAAGCATAAGTTGCTGAAATAAGCTTATTTAATAAGCCTAAGTTGCTGAAATAAGCCTATTTTATAAGGCTCTTTAATAAGTCTAAGTTGCTGAAATAAACCTATTTAATAAGCCCAAGTTGCTAAAATAAGCCTATTTAATGAGGATATTTAATAAGTCTATTTAATAAGCCTATTTAATAAGCCTATTTAATAAGCCTATTTAATACGCCTATTTAATAAGCCTATTTATTGAGCCTATTTAATAAGTCTATTTAATAGGCCTATTTAATAGGCCTATTTAATAAGCCTATTTAATAAGCCTATTTATTGAGCCTATTTAATAAATCTATTTAATAAGCCTATTTAATAAGCCTCTTCATTGAGCCTATTTAATAAGTCTATTTAATAAGCCTATTTCATAAGTATTTAATGAGCCTATTTAATCAGTCTATTTAATAGGCCTATTTAATAAGTCTAAGTTGCTGAAATAAGCCTGTTTAATAAGCCTAAGTTTCTGAATGAGCCTATTTAATAAGCCTAAGTTGCTGAATAAACCTATTTAATAAGCCTAAGTTGCTGAATAAACCTATTTAATAAGTCTAAGTTGCTGAAATAAGCCTATTTAATAAGGCTATTTAATAAGCCTAAGTTGCTGAATTAAGGCTATTTAATAAGTCTAAGTTGCTGAAATAAGCCTATTTAATAAGCCTGAGTTGCTGAAATACGCCTATTTAATAAGGCTATTTAATAAGCCTAAGTTGCTGAAATAAGGCTATTTAATAAGTCTAAGTTGCTGAAATAAGCCTATTTAATAAGCCTGAGTTGCTGAAATACGCCTATTTAATAAGGCTATTTAATGAGCCTAAGTTGCTGAAATAAGACTATTTAATAAGCCTGTGTTTCTGAACTAAGCCTATTTAAAAAGGTATATTTAATAAGTCTAAGTTGCTGAAATAAACCTATTTAAAAATGCTATTTAATAAGCCTAAGTTGCTGAAATAAACCTGTTTAATAAGGCTATTTAATAAGCATAAGTTGCTGAAATAAGCTTATTTAATAAGCCCAAGTTGCTAAAATAAGCCTATTTAATGAGGATATTTAATAAGTCTATTTAATAAGCCTATTTAATAAGCCTATTTAATAAGCCTATTTAATACGCCTATTTAATAAACACATTTAATAAGTATTTAATGAGCATTTTTAATAAGCCTATTTAATAAGTCTATTCAATAAGCCTATTTAATAAGTCTATTTAATAAGTCTAGTTAATAAGCCTACTTAATAAGTATTTAATGAGCCTATTTAATAAGTCTATTTAATAAGCCTATTTAATAGGCCTATTTAATTAGTCTAAGTTGCTGAAATAAGCCTATTTAATAAGCCTAAGTTGCTGAAATAAGCCTATTTAATAAGGCTATTTAATAAGCCTAAGTTGCTGAATAAGCCTATTTAATAAGTCTAAATTGCTGAAATAACGCTATTTAATAAGCCTAAGTTGCTGAAATAAGCCTATTTAATAAGCCTAAGTTGCTAAAATAAGCCTATTTAATGAGGCTATTTAATAAGTCTATTTAATAAGCCTATTTAATAAGCCTATTTAATAAGCCTATTTAATACGCCTATTTAATAAACCTATTTAATAAGTATTTAATGAGCCTATTTAATAAGCCTATTTAATAAGCCTTTTTAATAAGTCTATTTAATAAGCCTATTTAATAAGCCTATTTAATAAGTCTATTTAATAAGTCTATTTAATAAGCCTATTTAATAAGTATTTAATGAGCCTATTTAATAAACCTATTTATTGAGCCTATTTAATAAGCCTATTTATTGAGCCTATTTAATGAGCCTATTTATTGAGTCTATTTAATAAGCCTATTTAATAAGTCTATTTAATAAACCTATTTAATAAGCCTAATTAATAAGCCTATTTAATAAGCCTATTTATTGAGCCTATTTAATGAGTCTATTTAATGAGCCTGTTTAATAAGCCTATTTAATAAGTATTGAATGAGCCTATTTAATAAGCCTAAGTTGCTGAAATAAACCTGTTTAATAAGGCTATTTAATAAGCATAAGTTGCTGAAATAAGCTTATTTAATAAGCCTAAGTTGCTGAAATAAGCCTATTTTATAAGGCTCTTTAATAAGTCTAAGTTGCTGAAATAAACCTATTTAATAAGCCCAAGTTGCTAAAATAAGCCTATTTAATGAGGATATTTAATAAGTCTATTTAATAAGCCTATTTAATAAGCCTATTTAATAAGCCTATTTAATACGCCTATTTAATAAGCCTATTTATTGAGCCTATTTAATAAGTCTATTTAATAGGCCTATTTAATAAGCCTATTTATTGAGCCTATTTAATAAATCTATTTAATAAGCCTATTTAATAAGCCTCTTCATTGAGCCTATTTAATAAGTCTATTTAATAAGCCTATTTCATAAGTATTTAATGAGCCTATTTAATCAGTCTATTTAATAGGCCTATTTAATAAGTCTAAGTTGCTGAAATAAGCCTGTTTAATAAGCCTAAGTTTCTGAATGAGCCTATTTAATAAGCCTAAGTTGCTGAATAAACCTATTTAATAAGTCTAAGTTGCTGAAATAAGCCTATTTAATGAGCCTAAGTTGCTGAATAAGCCTATTTAATAAGCCTAAGTTGCTGAATAAACCTATTTAATAAGTCTAAGTTGCTGAAATAAGCCTATTTAATAAGGCTATTTAATAAGCCTAAGTTGCTGAAATAAGGCTATTTAATAAGTCTAAGTTGCTGAAATAAGCCTATTTAATAAGCCTGAGTTGCTGAAATACGCCTATTTAATAAGGCTATTTAATGAGCCTAAGTTGCTGAAATAAGACTATTTAATAAGCCTGTGTTTCTGAACTAAGCCTATTTAAAAAGGTATATTTAATAAGTCTAAGTTGCTGAAATAAACCTATTTAAAAATGCTATTTAATAAGCCTAAGTTGCTGAAATAAACCTGTTTAATAAGGCTATTTAATAAGCATAAGTTGCTGAAATAAGCTTATTTAATAAGCCCAAGTTGCTAAAATAAGCCTATTTAATGAGGATATTTAATAAGTCTATTTAATAAGCCTATTTAATAAGCCTATTTAATAAGCCTATTTAATACGCCTATTTAATAAACACATTTAATAAGTATTTAATGAGCATTTTTAATAAGCCTATTTAATAAGTCTATTCAATAAGCCTATTTAATAAGTCTATTTAATAAGTCTAGTTAATAAGCCTACTTAATAAGTATTTAATGAGCCTATTTAATAAGTCTATTTAATAAGCCTATTTAATAGGCCTATTTAATTAGTCTAAGTTGCTGAAATAAGCCTATTTAATAAGCCTAAGTTGCTGAAATAAGCCTATTTAATAAGGCTATTTAATAAGCCTAAGTTGCTGAATAAGCCTATTTAATAAGTCTAAATTGCTGAAATAACGCTATTTAATAAGCCTAAGTTGCTGAAATAAGCCTATTTAATAAGCCTAAGTTGCTAAAATAAGCCTATTTAATGAGGCTATTTAATAAGTCTATTTAATAAGCCTATTTAATAAGCCTATTTAATAAGCCTATTTAATACGCCTATTTAATAAACCTATTTAATAAGTATTTAATGAGCCTATTTAATAAGCCTATTTAATAAGCCTTTTTAATAAGTCTATTTAATAAGCCTATTTAATAAGCCTATTTAATAAGTCTATTTAATAAGTCTATTTAATAAGCCTATTTAATAAGTATTTAATGAGCCTATTTAATAAACCTATTTATTGAGCCTATTTAATAACCCTATTTATTGAGCCTATTTAATGAGCCTATTTATTGAGTCTATTTAATAAGCCTATTTAATAAGTCTATTTAATAAACCTATTTAATAAGCCTAATTAATAAGCCTATTTAATAAGCCTATTTATTGAGCCTATTTAATGAGTCTATTTAATGAGCCTGTTTAATAAGCCTATTTAATAAGTATTGAATGAGCCTATTTAATAAGCCTAAGTTGCTGAATATGCCTATTTAATAAGCTTAAGTTGCTGAAATAAGCCTATTTAATAAGCCTATTTGATAAGCCTAAGTTGCTGAATAAGCCTATTTAATAAGCCTAAGTTGCTGAAATAAGCCTATTTAATAAGTCTAAGTTGCTGAAATAACGCTATTTAATAAGCCTAAGTTGCTGAAATAAGCCTATTTAATAAGCCTAAGTTGCTGAAATAAGGCTATTTAATAAGTCCAAGTTGCTGAAATAAGACTATTTAATAAACCTAAGTTGCTGAAATAAGTATATTTAATAAGAATAAGTTGCTGAAATAAGCCTATTTAATAAGTCTAAGTTGCTGAAATAAGGCTATTTAATAAGTCTACGTTGCTGAAATAAGCCTTTTTAATCAGCGTAAGTTGCTGAAATAAGCCTATTTAATAAGCCCAAGTTGCTGAAATAAGCCTACTTAATTAGGCTATTTAATAAGCCTAAGTTGCTGAAATAAGCCTATTTAATAAGTGTAAGTTGCTGAAATAAGGCTATTTAATAAGTCTAAGTTGCTGAAATAAGCCTATTTAATAAGCCTAAGTTGCTGAAATAAGCCTATTTAATAAGCCTGTTTAATAAGCTTAAGTTGCTGAAATAAGCCTATTTAATAAGCCTATTTAATAAGCCTATTTAATAGGCCTATTTAATAAGTCTAAGTTGCTGAAATAAGCCTATTTAATAAGCCTATATAATAGGCCTATTTAATAAGTCTAAGTTGCTGAAATAAGCCTATTTAATAAGTCTAAGTTGCTGAAATAAACCTATTTAAAAATGCTATTTAATAAGCCTAAGTTGCTGAAATAAACCTGTTTAATAAGGCTATTTAATAAGCATAAGTTGCTGAAATAAGCTTATTTAATAAGCCTAAGTTGCTGAAATAAGCCTATTTTATAAGGCTCTTTAATAAGTCTAATTTGCTGAAATAAACCTATTTAATAAGCCCAAGTTGCTAAAATAAGCCTATTTAATGAGGATATTTAATAAGTCTATTTAATAAGCCTATTTATTAAGCCTATTTAATAAGCCTATTTAATACGCCTATTTAATAAACACATTTAATAAGTATTTAATGAGCATTTTTAATAAGCCTATTTAATAAGTCTATTTAATAAGCCTATTTAATAAGTCTATTTAATAAGTCTAGTTTATAAGCCTACTTAATAAGTATTTAATGAGCCTATTTAATAAGTCTATTTAATAAGCCTATTTAATAGGCCTATTTAATAAGTCTAAGTTGCTGAAATAAGCCTATTTAATAAGCCTAAGTTGCTGAAATAAGCCTATTTAATAAGGCTATTTAATAAGCCTAAGTTGCTGAATAAGCCTATTTAATAAGTCTAAATTGCTGAAATAACGCTATTTAATAAGCCTAAGTTGCTGAAATAAGCCTATTTAATAAGCCTAAGTTGCTAAAATAAGCCTATTTAATGAGGCTATTTAATAAGTCTATTTAATAAGCCTATTTAATAAGCCTATTTAATAAGCCTATTTAATACGCCTATGTAATAAACCTATTTAATAAGTATTTAATGAGCCTATTTAATAAGCCTATTTAATAAGCCTTTTTAATAAGCCTATTTAATAAGCCTATTTAATAAGCCTATTTAATAAGTCTATTTAATAAGTCTATTTAATAAGCCTATTTAATAAGTATTTAATGAGCCTATTTAATAAACCTATTTATTGAGCCTATTTAATAAGCCTATTTATTGAGCCTATTTAATGAGCCTATTTATTGAGCCTATTTAATAAGCCTATTTAATAAGTCTATTTAATAAACCTATTTAATAAGCCTAATTAATAAGCCTATTTAATAAGCCTATATATTGAGCCTATTTAATGAGTCTATTTAATAAGCCTGTTTAATAAGCCTATTTAATAAGTATTGAATGAGCCTATTTAATGAGCCTAAGTTGCTGAATATGCCTATTTAATAAGCCTAAGTTGCTGAAATAAGCCTATTTAATAAGCCTATTTGATAAGCCTAAGTTGCTGAATAAGCCTATTTAATAAGCCTAAGTTGCTGAAATAAGCCTATTTAATAAGTCTAAGTTGCTGAAATAACGCTATTTAATAAGCCTAAGTTGCTGAAATAAGCCTATTTAATAAGCCTAAGTTGCTGAAATAAGCCTATTTAATAAGTCTAAGTTGCTGAAATAAGGCTATTTAATAAGTCTAAGTTGCTGAAATAAGCCTTTTTAATCAGCGTAAGTTGCTGAAATAAGCCTATTTAATAAGCCCAAGTTGCTGAAATAAGCCTACTTAATTAGGATATTTAATAAGCCTAAGTTGCTGAAATAAGCCTATTTAATAAGTGTAAGTTGCTGAAATAAGGCTATTTAATAAGTCTAAGTTGCTGAAATAAGCCTATTTAATAAGCCTAAGTTGCTGAAATAAGCCTATTTAATAAGCCTGTTTAATAAGCCTAAGTTGCTGAAATAAGCCTATTTAATAAGCCTATTTAATAAGCCTATTTAATAGGCCTATTTAATAAGTCTAAGTTGCTGAAATAAGCCTATTTAATAAGCCTATATAATAGGCCTATTTAATAAGTCTAAGTTGCTGAAATAAGCCTATTTAATAAGTCTAAGTTGCTGAAATAAACCTATTTAAAAATGCTATTTAATAAGCCTAAGTTGCTGAAATAAACCTGTTTAATAAGGCTATTTAATAAGCATAAGTTGCTGAAATAAGCTTATTTAATAAGCCTAAGTTGCTGAAATAAGCCTATTTTATAAGGCTCTTTAATAAGTCTAAGTTGCTGAAATAAACCTATTTAATAAGCCCAAGTTGCTAAAATAAGCCTATTTAATGAGGATATTTAATAAGTCTATTTAATAAGCCTATTTATTAAGCCTATTTAATAAGCCTATTTAATACGCCTATTTAATAAACACATTTAATAAGTATTTAATGAGCATTTTTAATAAGCCTATTTAATAAGTCTATTTAATAAGCCTATTTAATAAGTCTATTTAATAAGTCTAGTTTATAAGCCTACTTAATAAGTATTTAATGAGCCTATTTAATAAGTCTATTTAATAAACCTATTTAATAGGCCTATTTAATAAGTCTAAGTTGCTGAAATAAGCCTATTTAATAAGCCTAAGTTGCTGAAATAAGCCTATTTAATAAGGCTATTTAATAAGCCTAAGTTGCTGAATAAGCCTATTTAATAAGTCTAAATTGCTGAAATAACGCTATTTAATAGGCCTAAGTTGCTGAAATAAGCCTATTTAATAAGCCTAAGTTGCTAAAATAAGCCTATTTAATGAGGCTATTTAATAAGTCTATTTAATAAGCCTATTTAATAAGCCTATTTGATATGCCTATGTAATAAACCTATTTAATAAGTATTTAATGAGCCTATTTAATAAGCCTATTTAATAAGCCTTTTTAATAAGCCTATTTAATAAGCCTATTTAATAAGCCTATTTAATAAGTCTATTTAATAAGTCTATTTAATAAGCCTATTTAATAAGTATTTAATGAGCCTATTTAATAAACCTATTTATTGAGCCTATTTAATAAGCCTATTTATTGAGCCTATTTAATGAGCCTATTTATTGAGCCTATTTAATAAGCCTATTTAATAAGTCTATTTAATAAACCTATTTAATAAGCCTAATTAATAAGCCTATTTAATAAGCCTATATATTGAGCCTATTTAATGAGTCTATTTAATAAGCCTGTTTAATAAGCCTATTTAATAAGTATTGAATGAGCCTATTTAATAAGCCTAAGTTGCTGAATATGCCTATTTAATAAGCCTAAGTTGCTGAAATAAGCCTATTTAATAAGCCTATTTGATAAGCCTAAGTTGCTGAATAAGCCTATTTAATAAGCCTAAGTTGCTGAAATAAGCCTATTTAATAAGTCTAAGTTGCTGAAATAACGCTATTTAATAAGCCTAAGTTGCTGAAATAAGCCTATTTAATAAGCCTAAGTTGTTGAAATAAGGCTATTTAATAAGTCCAAGTTGCTGAAATAAGCCTATTTAATAAGCCTAAGTTGCTGAAATAAGTATATTTAATAAGAATAAGTTGCTGAAATAAGCCTATTTAATAAGTCTAAGTTGCTGAAATAAGGCTATTTAATAAGTCTAAGTTGCTGAAATAAGCCTTTTTAATCAGCGTAAGTTGCTGAAATAAGCCTATTTAATAAGCCCAAGTTGCTGAAATAAGCCTACTTAATTAGGCTATTTAATAAGCCTAAGTTGCTGAAATAAGCCTATTTAATAAGTGTAAGTTGCTGAAATAAGGCTATTTAATAAGTCTAAGTTGCTGAAATAAGCCTATTTAATAAGCCTAAGTTGCTGAAATAAGCCTATTTAATAAGCCTGTTTAATAAGCCTAAGTTGCTGAAATAAGCCTATTTAATAAGCCTATTTAATAAGCCTATTTAATAGGCCTATTTAATAAGTCTAAGTTGCTGAAATAAGCCTATTTAATAAGCCTATGTAATAGGCCTATTTAATAAGTCTAAGTTGCTGAAATAAGCCTATTTAATAAGCCTAAGTTGCTGAATGAGCCTATTTAATAAGCCTAAGTTGCTGAAATAAGCCTATTTAATAAGCCTAAGTTGCTGAATAAGCCTATTTAATAAGCCTAAGTTGCTGAATAAACCTATTTAATAAGTCTAAGTTGCTGAAATAAGCCTATTTAATAAGGCTATTTAATAAGCCTAAGTTGCTGAATAAGCCTATTTAATAAGTCTAAGTTGCTGAAATAAGCCTATTTAATAAGACTATATAATGAGCCTAAGTTGCTGATTTAAAAATGCTATTTAATAAGCCTAAGTTGCTGAAATAAACCTGTTTAATAATGCTATTTAATAAGCATAAGTTGCTGAAATAAGCTTATTTAATAAGCCTAAGTTGCTGAAATAAGCCTATTTAATAAGGCTATATAATGAGCCTAAGTTGCTGATTTAAAAATGCTATTTAATAAGCCTAAGTTGCTGAAATAAACCTGTTTAATAAGGCTATTTAATAAGCATAAGTTGCTGAAATAAGCTTATTTAATAAGCCTAAGTTGCTGAAATAAGCCTATTTAATAAGGCTATTTAATAAGTCTAAGTTGCTGAAATAAACCTATTTAATAAGCCTAAGTTGCTAAAATAAGCCTATTTAATGAGGCTATTTAATAAGTCTATTTAATAAGCCTATTTAATAAGCCTATTTAATAAGCCTATTTAATACGCCTATTTAATAAACATATTTAATAAGTATTTAATGAGCCTTTTTAATAAGTCTATTTAATAAGCCTTTTTAATAAGCCTATTTAATAAGTCTATTTAATAAGCCTATTTAATAAGGCTATTTAATAAGTCTATTTGATAAGCCTATTTAATAAGTATTTAATGAGCCTATTTAATAAGCCTATTTATTGAGCCTATTTAATAAGCCTATTTATTGAGCCTATTTAATAAGCCTATTTATTGAGCCTATTTAATAAGCCTATTTATTGAGCCTATTTAATAAGCCTATTTAATAAGCCTATTTAATAAGCCTATTTAATAAGCCTATTTAATATGCCTATTTAATAAACACATTTAATAAGTATTTAATGAGCATTTTTAATAAGCCTATTTAATAAGTCTATTTAATAAGCCTATTTAATAAGTCTATTTAATAAGTCTAGTTAATAAGCCTACTTAATAAGTATTTAATGAGCCTATTTAATAAGTCTATTTAATAAGCCTATTTAATAGGCCTATTTAATAAGTCTAAGTTGCTGAAATAAGCCTATTTAATAAGCCTAAGTTGCTGAATAAGCCTATTTAATAAGCCTAAGTTGCTGAAATAAGCCTTTTTAATAAGTCTAAGTTGCTGAAATAAGCCTATTTAATAAGCCTAAGTTGCTGAAATAAGCCTATTTAATAAGGCTATTTAATAAGCCTAAGTTGCTGAATAAGCCTATTTAATAAGTCTAAGTTGCTGAAATAACGCTATTTAATACGCCTAAGTTGCTGAAATAAGCCTATTTAATAAGCCTAAGTTGCTAAAATAAGCCTATTTAATGAGGCAATTTAATAAGTCTATTTAATAAGCCTATTTAATAAGCCTATTTAATAAGCCTATTTAATACGCCTATTTAATAAACCTATTTAATAAGTATTTAATGAGCCTATTTAATAAGCCTATTTAATAAGCCTTTTTAATAAGCCTATTTAATATGCCTATTTAATAAGCCTATTTAATAAGTCTATTTAATAAGTCTATTTAATAAGCCTATTTAATAAGTATTTAATGAGCCTATTTAATAAGCCTATTTATTGAGCCTATTTAATAAGCCTATTTATTGAGCCTATTTAATGAGCCTATTTATTGAGCCTATTTAATAAGTCTATTTAATAAGTCTATTTAATAAACCTATTTAATAAGCCTAATTAATAAGCCTATTTAATAAGCCTATTTATTGAGCATATTTAATGAGTCTATTTAATATGTATTTAATGAGCCTATTTAATAAGCCTATTTAATAAGCCTTTTTAATAAGCCTATTTAATAAGCCTATTTAATAAGCCTATTTAATAAGTCTATTTAATAAGTCTATTTAATAAGCCTATTTAATAAGTATTTAATGAGCCTATTTAATAAACTTATTTATTGAGCCTATTTAATAAGCCTATTTATTGAGCCTATTTAATGAGCCTATTTATTGAGCCTATTTAATAAGCCTATTTAATAAGTCTATTTAATAAACCTATTTAATAAGCCTAATTAATAAGCCTATTTAATAAGCCTATTTATTGAGCCTATTTAATGAGTCTATTTAATAAGCCTATTTAATAAGTATTGAATGAGCCTATTTAATAAGCCTAAGTTGCTGAATATGCCTATTTAATAAGCCTAAGTTGCTGAAATAAGCCTATTTAATAAGCCTATTTGATAAACATAAGTTGCTGAATAAGCCTATTTAATAAGCCTAAGTTGCTGAAATAAGCCTATTTAATAAGTCTAAGTTGCTGAAATAACGCTATTTAATAAGCCTAAGTTGCTGAAATAAGCCTATTTAATAAGCCTAAGTTGCTGAAATAAGGCTATTTAATAAGTCCAAGTTGCTGAAATAAGCCTATTTAATAAGCCTAAGTTGCTGAAATAAGTATATTTAATAAGAATAAGTTGCTGAAATAAGCCTATTTAATAAGTCTAAGTTGATGAAATAAGGCTATTTAATAAGTCTAAGTTGCTGAAATAAGCCTTTTTAATCAGCGTAAGTTGCTGAAATAAGCCTATTTAATAAGCCCAAGTTGCTGAAATAAGCCTACTTAATTAGGCTATTTAATAAGCCTAAGTTGCTGAAATAAGCCTATTTAATAAGTGTAAGTTGCTGAAATAAGGCTATTTAATAAGTCTAAGTTGCTGAAATAAGCCTATTTAATAAGCCTAAGTTGCTGAAATAAGCCTATTTAATAAGCCTGTTTAATAAGCCTAAGTTGCTGAAATAAGCCTATTTAATAAGCCTATTTAATAAGCCTATTTAATAGGCCTATTTAATAAGTCTAAGTTGCTGAAATAAGCCTATTTAATAAGCCTATATAATAGGCCTATTTAATAAGTCTAAGTTGCTGAAATAAGCCTATTTAATAAGTCTAAGTTGCTGAAATAAACCTATTTAAAAATGCGATTTAATAAGCCTAAGTTGCTGAAATAAACCTGTTTAATAAGGCTATTTAATAAGCATAAGTTGCTGAAATAAGCTTATTTAATAAGCCTAAGTTGCTGAAATAAGCCTATTTTATAAGGCTCTTTAATAAGTCTAAGTTGCTGAAATAAACCTATTTAATAAGCCCAAGTTGCTAAAATAAGCCTATTTAATGAGGATATTTAATACGTCTATTTAATAAGCCTATTTAATAAGCCTATTTAATAAGCCTATTTAATACGCCTATTTACTAAACACATTTAATAAGTATTTAATGAGCATTTTTAATAAGCCTATTTAATAAGTCTATTTAATAAGCCTATTTAATAAGTATATTTAATAAGTCTAGTTTATAAGCCTACTTAATAAGTATTTAATGAGCCTATTTAATAAGTCTATTTAATAAGCCTATTTAATAGGCCTATTTAATAAGTCTAAGTTGCTGAAATAAGCCTATTTAATAAGCCTAAGTTGCTGAAATAAGCCTATTTAATAAGGCTATTTAATAAGCCTAAGTTGCTGAATAAGCCTATTTAATAAGTCTAAATTGCTGAAATAACGCTATTTAATAAGCCTAAGTTGCTGAAATAAGCCTATTTAATAAGCCTAAGTTGCTAAAATAAGCCTATTTAATGAGGCTATTTAATAAGTCTATTTAATAAGCCTATTTAATAAGCCTATTTAATAAGCCTATTTAATACGCCTATTTAATAAACCTATTTAATAAGTATTTAATGAGCCTATTTAATAAGCCTATTTAATAAGCCTTTTTAATAAGCCTATTTAATAAGCCTATTTAATAAGCCTATTTAATAAGTCTATTTAATAAGTCTATTTAATAAGCCTATTTAATAAGTATTTAATGAGCCTATTTAATAAACTTATTTATTGAGCCTATTTAATAAGCCTATTTATTGAGCCTATTTAATGAGCCTATTTATTGAGCCTATTTAATAAGCCTATTTAATAAGTCTATTTAATAAACCTATTTAATAAGCCTAATTAATACACCTATTTAATAAGCCTATTTATTGAGCCTATTTAATGAGTCTATTTAATAAGCCTGTTTAATAAGCCTATTTAATAAGTATTGAATGAGCCTATTTAATAAGCCTAAGTTGCTGAATATGCCTATTAAATAAGCCTAAGTTGCTGAAATAAGCCTATTTAATAAGCCTATTTGATAAGCCTAAGTTGCTGAATAAGCCTATTTAATAAGCCTAAGTTGCTGAAATAAGCCTATTTAATAAGTCTAAGTTGCTGAAATAACGCTATTTAATAAGCCTAAGTTGCTGAAATAAGCCTATTTAATAAGCCTAAGTTGCTGAAATAAGGCTATTTAATAAGTCCAAGTTGCTGAAATAAGCCTATTTAATAAGCCTAAGTTGCTGAAATAAGTATATTTAATAAGAATAAGTTGCTGAAATAAGCCTATTTAATAAGTCTAAGTTGCTGAAATAAGGCTATTTAATAAGTCTAAGTTGCTGAAATAAGCCTTTTTAATCAGCGTAAGTTGCTGAAATAAGCCTATTTAATAAGCCCAAGTTGCTGAAATAAGCCTACTTAATTAGGCTATTTAATAAGCCTAAGTTGCTGAAATAAGCCTATTCAATAAGTGTAAGTTGCTGAAATAAGGCTATTTAATAAGTCTAAGTTGCTGAAATAAGCCTATTTAATAAGCCTAAGTTGCTGAAATAAGCCTATTTAATAAGCCTGTTTAATAAGCCTAAGTTGCTGAAATAAGCCTATTTAATAAGCCTATTTAATAAGCCTCTTTAATAGGCCTATTTAATAAGTCTAAGTTGCTGAAATAAGCCTATTTAATAAGCCTATATAATAGGCCTATTTAATAAGTCTAAGTTGCTGAAATAAGCCTATTTAATAAGTCTAAGTTGCTGAAATAAACCTATTTAAAAATGCTATTTAATAAGCCTAAGTTGCTGAAATAAATCTGTTTAATAAGGCTATTTAATAAGCATAAGTTGCTGAAATAAGCTTATTTAATAAGCCTAAGTTGCTGAAATAAGCCTATTTTATAACGCTCTTTAATAAGTCTAAGTTGCTGAAATAAACCTATTTAATAAGCCCAAGTTGCTAAAATAAGCCTATTTAATGAGGATATTTAATAAGTCTATTTAATAAGCCTATTTAATAAGCCTATTTAATAAGCCTATTTAATACGCCTATTTAATAAACACATTTAATAAGTATTTAATGAGCATTTTTAATAAGCCTATTTAATAAGTCTATTTAATAAGCCTATTTAATAAGTATATTTAATAAGTCTAGTTTATAAGCCTACTTAATAAGTATTTAATGAGCCTATTTAATAAGTCTATTTAATAAGCCTATTTAATAGGCCTATTTAATAAGTCTAAATTGCTGAAATAAGCCTATTTAATAAGCCTAAGTTGCTGAAATAAGCCTATTTAATAAGCCTGTTTAATAAGCCTAAGTTGCTGAAATAAGCCTATTTAATAAGCCTATTTAATAAGCCTCTTTAATAGGCCTATTTAATAAGTCTAAGTTGCTGAAATAAGCCTATTTAATAAGCCTATATAATAGGCCTATTTAATAAGTCTAAGTTGCTGAAATAAGCCTATTTAATAAGTCTAAGTTGCTGAAATAAACCTATTTAAAAATGCTATTTAATAAGCCTAAGTTGCTGAAATAAATCTGTTTAATAAGGCTATTTAATAAGCATAAGTTGCTGAAATAAGCTTATTTAATAAGCCTAAGTTGCTGAAATAAGCCTATTTTATAACGCTCTTTAATAAGTCTAAGTTGCTGAAATAAACCTATTTAATAAGCCCAAGTTGCTAAAATAAGCCTATTTAATGAGGATATTTAATAAGTCTATTTAATAAGCCTATTTAATAAGCCTATTTAATAAGCCTATTTAATACGCCTATTTAATAAACACATTTAATAAGTATTTAATGAGCATTTTTAATAAGCCTATTTAATAAGTCTATTTAATAAGCCTATTTAATAAGTATATTTAATAAGTCTAGTTTATAAGCCTACTTAATAAGTATTTAATGAGCCTATTTAATAAGTCTATTTAATAAGCCTATTTAATAGGCCTATTTAATAAGTCTAAATTGCTGAAATAACGCTATTTAATAAGCCTAAGTTGCTGAAATAAGCCTATTTAATAAGCCTAAGTTGCTAAAATAAGCCTATTTAATGAGGCTATTTAATAAGTCTATTTAATAAGCCTATTTAATAAGCCTATTTAATAAGCCTATTTAATACGCCTATTTAATAAACCTATTTAATAAGTATTTAATGAGCCTATTTAATAAGCCTATTTAATAAGCCTTTTTAATAAGCCTATTTAATAAGCCTATTTAATAAGCCTATTTAATAAGTCTATTTAATAAGTCTATTTAATAAGCCTATTTAATAAGTATTTAATGAGCCTATTTAATAAACCTATTTATTGAGCCTATTTAATAAGCCTATTTATTGAGCCTATTTAATGAGCCTATTTATTGAGCCTATTTAATAAGCCTATTTAATAAGTCTATTTAATAAACCTATTTAATAAGCCTAATTAATAAGCCTATTTAATAAGCCTATATATTGAGCCTATTTAATGAGTCTATTTAATAAGGCCTGTTTAATAAGCCTATTTAATAAGTATTGAATGAGCCTATTTAATAAGCCTAAGTTGCTGAATATGCCTATTTAATAAGCCTAAGTTGCTGAAATAAGCCTATTTAATAAGCCTATTTGATAAGCCTAAGTTGCTGAATAAGCCTATTTAATAAGCCTAAGTTGCTGAAATAAGCCTATTTAATAAGTCTAAGTTGCTGAAATAACGCTATTTAATAAGCCTAAGTTGCTGAAATAAGCCTATTTAATAAGCCTAAGTTGCTGAAATAAGGCTATTTAATAAGTCCAAGTTGCTGAAATAAGCCTATTTAATAAGCCTAAGTTGCTGAAATAAGTATATTTAATAAGAATAAGTTGCTGAAATAAGCCTATTTAATAAGTCTAAGTTGCTGAAATAAGGCTATTTAATAAGTCTAAGTTGCTGAAATAAGCCTTTTTAATCAGCGTAAGTTGCTGAAATAAGCCTATTTAATAAGCCCAAGTTGCTGAAATAAGCCTACTTAATTAGGCTATTTAATAAGCCTAAGTTGCTGAAATAAGCCTATTTAATAAGTGTAAGTTGCTGAAATAAGGCTATTTAATAAGTCTAAGTTGCTGAAATAAGCCTATTTAATAAGCCTAAGTTGCTGAAATAAGCCTATTTAATAAGCCTGTTTAATAAGCCTAAGTTGCTGAAATAAGCCTATTTAATAAGCCTATTTAATAAGCCTATTTAATAGGCCTATTTAATAAGTCTAAGTTGCTGAAATAAGCCTATTTAATAAGCCTAAGTTGCTGAATGAGCCTATTTAATAAGCCTAAGTTGCTGAAATAAGCCTATTTAATAAGCCTAAGTTGCTGAATAAGCCTATTTAATAAGCCTAAGTTGCTGAATAAACCTATTTAATAAGTCTAAGTTGCTGAAATAAGCCTATTTAATAAGGCTATATAATGAGCCTAAGTTGCTGATTTAAAAATGCTATTTAATAAGCCTAAGTTGCTGAAATAAACCTGTTTAATAATGCTATTTAATAAGCATAAGTTGCTGAAATAAGCTTATTTAATAAGCCTAAGTTGCTGAAATAAGCCTATTTAATAAGGCTATATAATGAGCCTAAGTTGCTGATTTAAAAATGCTATTTAATAAGCCTAAGTTGCTGAAATAAACCTGTTTAATAAGGCTATTTAATAAGCATAAGTTGCTGAAATAAGCTTATTTAAAAAGCCTAAGTTGCTGAAATAAGCCTATTTAATAAGGCTATTTAATAAGTCTAAGTTGCTGAAATAAACCTATTTAATAAGCCTAAGTTGCTAAAATAAGCCTATTTAATGAGGCTATTTAATAAGTCTATTTAATAAGCCTATTTAATAAGCCTATTTAATAAGCCTATTTAATACGCCTATTTAATAAACATATTTAATAAGTATTTAATGAGCCTTTTTAATAAGTCTATTTAATAATCCTTTTTAATAAGCCTATTTAATAAGTCTATTTAATAAGCCTATTTAATAAGGCTATTTAATAAGTCTATTTGATAAGCCTATTTAATAAGTATTTAATGAGCCTATTTAATAAGCCTATTTATTGAGCCTATTTAATAAGCCTATTTATTGAGCCTATTTAATAAGCCTATTTATTGAGCCTATTTAATAAGCCTATTTATTGAGCCTATTTAATAAGCCTATTTAATAAGCCTATTTAATATGCCTATTTAATAAACACATTTAATAAGTATTTAATGAGCATTTTTAATAAGCCTATTTAATAAGTCTATTTAATAAGCCTATTTAATAAGTCTATTTAATAAGTCTAGTTTATAAGCCTACTTAATAAGTATTTAATGAGCCTATTTAATAAGTCTATTTAATAAGCCTATTTAATAGGCCTATTTAATAAGTCTAAGTTGCTGAAATAAGCCTATTTAATAAGCCTAAGTTGCTGAAATAAGCCTATTTAATAAGGCTATTTAATAAGCCTAAGTTGCTGAATAAGCCTATTTAATAAGTCTAAATTGCTGAAATAACGCTATTTAATAAGCCTAAGTTGCTGAAATAAGCCTATTTAATAAGCCTAAGTTGCTAAAATAAGCCTATTTAATGAGGCTATTTAATAAGTCTATTTAATAAGCCTATTTAATAAGCCTATTTAATAAGCCTATTTAATACGCCTATTTAATAAACCTATTTAATAAGTATTTAATGAGCCTATTTAATAAGCCTATTTAATAAGCCTTTTTAATAAGCCTATTTAATAAGCCTATTTAATAAGCCTATTTAATAAGTCTATTTAATAAGTCTATTTAATAAGCCTATTTAATAAGTATTTAATGAGCCTATTTAATAAACTTATTTATTGAGCCTATTTAATAAGCCTATTTATTGAGCCTATTTAATGAGCCTATTTATTGAGCCTATTTAATAAGCCTATTTAATAAGTCTATTTAATAAACCTATTTAATAAGCCTAATTAATACACCTATTTAATAAGCCTATTTATTGAGCCTATTTAATGAGTCTATTTAATAAGCCTGTTTAATAAGCCTATTTAATAAGTATTGAATGAGCCTATTTAATAAGCCTAAGTTGCTGAATATGCCTATTAAATAAGCCTAAGTTGCTGAAATAAGCCTATTTAATAAGCCTATTTGATAAGCCTAAGTTGCTGAATAAGCCTATTTAATAAGCCTAAGTTGCTGAAATAAGCCTATTTAATAAGTCTAAGTTGCTGAAATAACGCTATTTAATAAGCCTAAGTTGCTGAAATAAGCCTATTTAATAAGCCTAAGTTGCTGAAATAAGGCTATTTAATAAGTCCAAGTTGCTGAAATAAGCCTATTTAATAAGCCTAAGTTGCTGAAATAAGTATATTTAATAAGAATAAGTTGCTGAAATAAGCCTATTTAATAAGTCTAAGTTGCTGAAATAAGGCTATTTAATAAGTCTAAGTTGCTGAAATAAGCCTTTTTAATCAGCGTAAGTTGCTGAAATAAGCCTATTTAATAAGCCCAAGTTGCTGAAATAAGCCTACTTAATTAGGCTATTTAATAAGCCTAAGTTGCTGAAATAAGCCTATTCAATAAGTGTAAGTTGCTGAAATAAGGCTATTTAATAAGTCTAAGTTGCTGAAATAAGCCTATTTAATAAGCCTAAGTTGCTGAAATAAGCCTATTTAATAAGCCTGTTTAATAAGCCTAAGTTGCTGAAATAAGCCTATTTAATAAGCCTATTTAATAAGCCTCTTTAATAGGCCTATTTAATAAGTCTAAGTTGCTGAAATAAGCCTATTTAATAAGCCTATATAATAGGCCTATTTAATAAGTCTAAGTTGCTGAAATAAGCCTATTTAATAAGTCTAAGTTGCTGAAATAAACCTATTTAAAAATGCTATTTAATAAGCCTAAGTTGCTGAAATAAATCTGTTTAATAAGGCTATTTAATAAGCATAAGTTGCTGAAATAAGCTTATTTAATAAGCCTAAGTTGCTGAAATAAGCCTATTTTATAACGCTCTTTAATAAGTCTAAGTTGCTGAAATAAACCTATTTAATAAGCCCAAGTTGCTAAAATAAGCCTATTTAATGAGGATATTTAATAAGTCTATTTAATAAGCCTATTTAATAAGCCTATTTAATAAGCCTATTTAATACGCCTATTTAATAAACACATTTAATAAGTATTTAATGAGCATTTTTAATAAGCCTATTTAATAAGTCTATTTAATAAGCCTATTTAATAAGTATATTTAATAAGTCTAGTTTATAAGCCTACTTAATAAGTATTTAATGAGCCTATTTAATAAGTCTATTTAATAAGCCTATTTAATAGGCCTATTTAATAAGTCTAAATTGCTGAAATAAGCCTATTTAATAAGCCTAAGTTGCTGAAATAAGCCTATTTAATAAGCCTGTTTAATAAGCCTAAGTTGCTGAAATAAGCCTATTTAATAAGCCTATTTAATAAGCCTCTTTAAAGGCCTATTTAATAAGTCTAAGTTGCTGAAATAAGCCTATTTAATAAGCCTATATAATAGGCCTATTTAATAAGTCTAAGTTGCTGAAATAAGCCTATTTAATAAGTCTAAGTTGCTGAAATAAACCTATTTAAAAATGCTATTTAATAAGCCTAAGTTGCTGAAATAAATCTGTTTAATAAGGCTATTTAATAAGCATAAGTTGCTGAAATAAGCTTATTTAATAAGCCTAAGTTGCTGAAATAAGCCTATTTTATAACGCTCTTTAATAAGTCTAAGTTGCTGAAATAAACCTATTTAATAAGCCCAAGTTGCTAAAATAAGCCTATTTAATGAGGATATTTAATAAGTCTATTTAATAAGCCTATTTAATAAGCCTATTTAATAAGCCTATTTAATACGCCTATTTAATAAACACATTTAATAAGTATTTAATGAGCATTTTTAATAAGCCTATTTAATAAGTCTATTTAATAAGCCTATTTAATAAGTATATTTAATAAGTCTAGTTTATAAGCCTACTTAATAAGTATTTAATGAGCCTATTTAATAAGTCTATTTAATAAGCCTATTTAATAGGCCTATTTAATAAGTCTAAATTGCTGAAATAACGCTATTTAATAAGCCTAAGTTGCTGAAATAAGCCTATTTAATAAGCCTAAGTTGCTAAAATAAGCCTATTTAATGAGGCTATTTAATAAGTCTATTTAATAAGCCTATTTAATAAGCCTATTTAATAAGCCTATTTAATACGCCTATTTAATAAACCTATTTAATAAGTATTTAATGAGCCTATTTAATAAGCCTATTTAATAAGCCTTTTTAATAAGCCTATTTAATAAGCCTATTTAATAAGCCTATTTAATAAGTCTATTTAATAAGTCTATTTAATAAGCCTATTTAATAAGTATTTAATGAGCCTATTTAATAAACCTATTTATTGAGCCTATTTAATAAGCCTATTTATTGAGCCTATTTAATGAGCCTATTTATTGAGCCTATTTAATAAGCCTATTTAATAAGTCTATTTAATAAACCTATTTAATAAGCCTAATTAATAAGCCTATTTAATAAGCCTATATATTGAGCCTATTTAATGAGTCTATTTAATAAGGCCTGTTTAATAAGCCTATTTAATAAGTATTGAATGAGCCTATTTAATAAGCCTAAGTTGCTGAATATGCCTATTTAATAAGCCTAAGTTGCTGAAATAAGCCTATTTAATAAGCCTATTTGATAAGCCTAAGTTGCTGAATAAGCCTATTTAATAAGCCTAAGTTGCTGAAATAAGCCTATTTAATAAGTCTAAGTTGCTGAAATAACGCTATTTAATAAGCCTAAGTTGCTGAAATAAGCCTATTTAATAAGCCTAAGTTGCTGAAATAAGTATATTTAATAAGAATAAGTTGCTGAAATAAGCCTATTTAATAAGTCTAAGTTGCTGAAATAAGGCTATTTAATAAGTCTAAGTTGCTGAAATAAGCCTTTTTAATCAGCGTAAGTTGCTGAAATAAGCCTATTTAATAAGCCCAAGTTGCTGAAATAAGCCTACTTAATTAGGCTATTTAATAAGCCTAAGTTGCTGAAATAAGCCTATTTAATAAGTGTAAGTTGCTGAAATAAGGCTATTTAATAAGTCTAAGTTGCTGAAATAAGCCTATTTAATAAGCCTAAGTTGCTGAAATAAGCCTATTTAATAAGCCTGTTTAATAAGCCTAAGTTGCTGAAATAAGCCTATTTAATAAGCCTATTTAATAAGCCTATTTAATAGGCCTATTTAATAAGTCTAAGTTGCTGAAATAAGCCTATTTAATAAGCCTAAGTTGCTGAATGAGCCTATTTAATAAGCCTAAGTTGCTGAAATAAGCCTATTTAATAAGCCTAAGTTGCTGAATAAGCCTATTTAATAAGCCTAAGTTGCTGAATAAACCTATTTAATAAGTCTAAGTTGCTGAAATAAGCCTATTTAATAAGGCTATATAATGAGCCTAAGTTGCTGATTTAAAAATGCTATTTAATAAGCCTAAGTTGCTGAAATAAACCTGTTTAATAATGCTATTTAATAAGCATAAGTTGCTGAAATAAGCTTATTTAATAAGCCTAAGTTGCTGAAATAAGCCTATTTAATAAGGCTATATAATGAGCCTAAGTTGCTGATTTAAAAATGCTATTTAATAAGCCTAAGTTGCTGAAATAAACCTGTTTAATAAGGCTATTTAATAAGCATAAGTTGCTGAAATAAGCTTATTTAAAAAGCCTAAGTTGCTGAAATAAGCCTATTTAATAAGGCTATTTAATAAGTCTAAGTTGCTGAAATAAACCTATTTAATAAGCCTAAGTTGCTAAAATAAGCCTATTTAATGAGGCTATTTAATAAGTCTATTTAATAAGCCTATTTAATAAGCCTATTTAATAAGCCTATTTAATACGCCTATTTAATAAACATATTTAATAAGTATTTAATGAGCCTTTTTAATAAGTCTATTTAATAATCCTTTTTAATAAGCCTATTTAATAAGTCTATTTAATAAGCCTATTTAATAAGGCTATTTAATAAGTCTATTTGATAAGCCTATTTAATAAGTATTTAATGAGCCTATTTAATAAGCCTATTTATTGAGCCTATTTAATAAGCCTATTTATTGAGCCTATTTAATAAGCCTATTTATTGAGCCTATTTAATAAGCCTATTTATTGAGCCTATTTAATAAGCCTATTTAATAAGCCTATTTAATATGCCTATTTAATAAACATATTTAATAAGTATTTAATGAGCATTTTTAATAAGCCTATTTAATAAGTCTATTTAATAAGCCTATTTAATAAGTCTATTTAATAAGTCTAGTTAATAAGCCTACTTAATAAGTATTTAATGAGCCTATTTAATAAGTCTATTTAATAAGCCTATTTAATAGGCCTATTTAATAAGTCTAAGTTGCTGAAATAAGCCTATTTAATAAGCCTAAGTTGCTGAATAAGCCTATTTAATAAGCCTAAGTTGCTGAAATAAGCCTTTTAATAAGTCTAAGTTGCTGAAATAAGCCTATTTAATAAGCCTAAGTTGCTGAAATAAGCCTATTTAATAAGGCTATTTAATAAGCCTAAGTTGCTGAAATAAGCCTATTTAATAAGCCTAAGTTGCTAAAATAAGCCTATTTAATGAGGCAATTTAATAAGTCTATTTAATAAGCCTATTTAATAAGCCTATTTAATAAGCCTATTTAATACGCCTATTTAATAAACCTATTTAATAAGTATTTAATGAGCCTATTTAATAAGCCTATTTAATAAGCCTTTTTAATAAGCCTATTTAATAAGCCTATTTAATAAGCCTATTTAATAAGTCTATTTAATAAGTCTATTTAATAAGCCTATTTAATAAGTATTTAATGAGCCTATTTAATAAGCCTATTTATTGAGCCTATTTAATAAGCCTATTTATTGAGCCTATTTAATAAGCCTATTTATTGAGCCTATTTAATGAGTCTATTTATTGAGCCTATTTAATAAGTCTATTTAATAAGTCTATTTAATAAACCTATTTAATAAGCCTAATTAATAAGCCTATTTAATAAGCCTATTTATTGAGCCTATTTAATGAGTCTATTTAATAAGTATTTAATGAGCCTATTTAATAAGCCTATTTAATAAGCCTTTTTAATAAGCCTATTTAATAAGCCTATTTAATAAGCCTATTTAATAAGTCTATTTAATAAGTCTATTTAATAAGCCTATTTAATAAGTATTTAATGAGCCTATTTAATAAACTTATTTATTGAGCCTATTTAATAAGCCTATTTATTGAGCCTATTTAATGAGCCTATTTATTGAGCCTATTTAATAAGCCTATTTAATAAGTCTATTTAATAAACCTATTTAATAAGCCTAATTAATAAGCCTATTTAATAAGCCTATTTATTGAGCCTATTTAATGAGTCTATTTAATAAGCCTGTTTAATAAGCCTATTTAATAAGTATTGAATGAGCCTATTTAATAAGCCTAAGTTGCTGAATATGCCTATTTAATAAGCCTAAGTTGCTGAAATAAGCCTATTTAATAAGCCTATTTGATAAGCCTAAGTTGCTGAATAAGCCTATTTAATAAGCCTAAGTTGCTGAAATAAGCCTATTTAATAAGTCTAAGTTGCTGAAATAACGCTATTTAATAAGCCTAAGTTGCTGAAATAAGCCTATTTAATAAGCCTAAGTTGCTGAAATAAGGCTATTTAATAAGTCCAAGTTGCTGAAATAAGCCTATTTAATAAGCCTAAGTTGCTGAAATAAGTATATTTAATAAGAATAAGTTGCTGAAATAAGCCTATTTAATAAGTCTAAGTTGCTGAAATAAGGCTATTTAATAAGTCTAAGTTGCTGAAATAAGCCTTTTTAATCAGCGTAAGTTGCTGAAATAAGCCTATTTAATAAGCCCAAGTTGCTGAAATAAGCCTACTTAATTAGGCTATTTAATAAGCCTAAGTTGCTGAAATAAGCCTATTTAATAAGTGTAAGTTGCTGAAATAAGGCTATTTAATAAGTCTAAGTTGCTGAAATAAGCCTATTTAATGAGCCTAAGTTGCTGAAATAAGCCTATTTAATAAGCCTGTTTAATAAGCCTAAGTTGCTGAAATAAGCCTATTTAATAAGCCTATTTAATAAGCCTATTTAATAGGCCTATTTAATAAGTCTAAGTTGCTGAAATAAGCCTATTTAATAAGCCTATATAATAGGCCTATTTAATAAGTCTAAGTTGCTGAAATAAGCCTATTTAATAAGTCTAAGTTGCTGAAATAAACCTATTAAAAAATGCTATTTAATAAGCCTAAGTTGCTGAAATAAACCTGTTTAATAAGGCTATTTAATAAGCATAAGTTGCTGAAATAAGCTTATTTAATAAGCCTAAGTTGCTGAAATAAGCCTATTTTATAAGGCTCTTTAATAAGTCTAAGTTGCTGAAATAAACCTATTTAATAAGCCCAAGTTGCTAAAATAAGCCTATTTAATGAGGATATTTAATAAGTCTATTTAATAAGCCTATTTAATAAGCCTATTTAATAAGCCTATTTAATACGCCTATTTAATAAACACATTTAATAAGTATTTAATGAGCATTTTTAATAAGCCTATTTAATAAGTCTATTTAATAAGCCTATTTAATAAGTATATTTAATAAGTCTAGTTTATAAGCCTACTTAATAAGTATTTAATGCGCCTATTTAATAAGTCTATTTAATAAGCCTATTTAATAGGCCTATTTAATAAGTCTAAGTTGCTGAAATAAGCCTATTTAATAAGCCTAAGTTGCTGAAATAAGCCTATTTAATAAGGCTATTTAATAAGCCTAAGTTGCTGAATAAGCCTATTTAATAAGTCTAAATTGCTGAAATAACGCTATTTAATAAGCCTAAGTTGCTGAAATAAGCCTATTTAATAAGCCTAAGTTGCTAAAATAAGCCTATTTAATGAGGCTATTTAATAAGTCTATTTAATAAGCCTATTTAATAAGCCTATTTAATAAGCCTATTTAATATGCCTATTTAATAAACCTATTTAATAAGTATTTAATGAGCCTATTTAATAAGCCTATTTAATAAGCCTTTTTAATAAGCCTATTTAATAAGCCTATTTAATAAGCCTATTTAATAAGTCTATTTAATAAGTCTATTTAATAAGCCTATTTAATAAGTATTTAATGAGCCTATTTAATAAACCTATTTATTGAGCCTATTTAATAAGCCTATTTATTGAGCCTATTTAATGAGCCTATTTATTGAGCCTATTTAATAAGCCTATTTAATAAGTCTATTTAATAAACCTATTTAATAAGCCTAATTAATAAGCCTATTTAATAAGCCTATATATTGAGCCTATTTAATGAGTCTATTTAATAAGCCTGTTTAATAAGCCTATTTAATAAGTATTGAATGAGCCTATTTAATAAGCCTAAGTTGCTGAATATGCCTATTTAATAAGCCTAAGTTGCTGAAATAAGCCTATTTAATAAGCCTATTTGATAAGCCTAAGTTGCTGAATAAGCCTATTTAATAAGCCTAAGTTGCTGAAATAAGCCTATTTAATAAGTCTAAGTTGCTGAAATAACGCTATTTAATAAGCCTAAGTTGCTGAAATAAGCCTATTTAATAAGCCTAAGTTGTTGAAATAAGGCTATTTAATAAGTCCAAGTTGCTAAAATAAGCCTATTTAATAAGCCTAAGTTGCTGAAATAAGTATATTTAATAAGAATAAGTTGCTGAAATAAGCCTATTTAATAAGTCTAAGTTGCTGAAATAAGGCTATTTAATAAGTCTAAGTTGCTGAAATAAGCCTTTTTAATCAGCATAAGTTGCTGAAATAAGCCTATTTAATAAGCCCAAGTTGCTGAAATAAGCCTACTTAATTAGGCTATTTAATAAGCCTAAGTTGCTGAAATAAGCCTATTTAATAAGTGTAAGTTGCTGAAATAAGGCTATTTAATAAGTCTAAGTTGCTGAAATAAGCCTATTTAATAAGCCTAAGTTGCTGAAATAAGCCTATTTAATAAGCCTGTTTAATAAGCCTAAGTTGCTGAAATAAGCCTATTTAATAAGCCTATTTAATAAGCCTATTTAATAGGCCTATTTAATAAGTCTAAGTTGCTGAAATAAGCCTATTTAATAAGCCTAAGTTGCTGAATGAGCCTATTTAATAAGCCTAAGTTGCTGAAATAAGCCTATTTAATAAGCCTAAGTTGCTGAATAAGCCTATTTAATAAGCCTAAGTTGCTGAATAAACCTATTTAATAAGTCTAAGTTGCTGAAATAAGCCTATTTAATAAGGCTATATAATGAGCCTAAGTTGCTGATTTAAAAATGCTATTTAATAAGCCTAAGTTGCTGAAATAAACCTGTTTAATAAGGCTATTTAATAAGCATACGTTGCTGAAATAAGCTTATTTAATAAGCCTAAGTTGCTGAAATAAGCCTATTTAATAAGGCTATTTAATAAGTCTAAGTTGCTGAAATAAACCTATTTAATAAGCCTAAGTTGCTAAAATAAGCCTATTTAATGAGGCTATTTAATAAGTCTATTTAATAAGCCTATTTAATAAGCCTATTTAATAAGCCTATTTAATACGCCTATTTAATAAACATATTTAATAAGTATTTAATGAGCCTTTTTAATAAGTCTATTTAATAATCCTTTTTAATAAGCCTATTTAATAAGTCTATTTAATAAGCCTATTTAATAAGGCTATTTAATAAGTCTATTTGATAAGCCTATTTAATAAGTATTTAATGAGCCTATTTAATAAGCCTATTTATTGAGCCTATTTAATAAGCCTATTTATTGAGCCTATTTAATAAGCCTATTTATTGAGCCTATTTAATAAGCCTATTTATTGAGCCTATTTAATGAGCCTATTTAATAAGCCTATTTAATAAGCCTATTTAATAAGCCTATTTAATATGCCTATTTAATAAACACATTTAATAAGTATTTAATGAGCATTTTTAATAAGCCTATTTAATAAGTCTATTTAATAAGCCTATTTAATAAGTCTATTTAATAAGTCTAGTTAATAAGCCTACTTAATAAGTATTTAATGAGCCTATTTAATAAGTCTATTTAATAAGCCTATTTAATAGGCCTATTTAATAAGTCTAAGTTGCTGAAATAAGCCTATTTAATAAGCCTAAGTTGCTGAATAAGCCTATTTAATAAGCCTAAGTTGCTGAAATAAGCCTTTTTAATAAGTCTAAGTTGCTGAAATAAGCCTATTTAATAAGCCTAAGTTGCTGAAATAAGCCTATTTAATAAGGCTATTTAATAAGCCTAAGTTGCTGAATAAGCCTATTTAATAAGTCTAAGTTGCTGAAATAATGCTATTTAATACGCCTATGTTGCTGAAATAAGCCTATTTAATAAGCCTAAGTTGCTAAAATAAGCCTATTTAATGAGGCAATTTAATAAGTCTATTTAATAAGCCTATTTAATAAGCCTATTTAATAAGCCTATTTAATACGCCTATTTAATAAACCTATTTAATAAGTATTTAATGAGCCTATTTAATAAGCCTATTTAATAAGCCTTTTTAATAAGCCTATTTAATAAGCCTATTTAATAAGCCTATTTAATAAGTCTATTTAATAAGTCTATTTAATAAGCCTATTTAATAAATATTTAATGAGCCTATTTAATAAGCCTATTTATTGAGCCTATTTAATAAGCCTATTTATTGAGCCTATTTAATGAGCCTATTTATTGAGCCTATTTAATAAGCCTATTTAATAAGTCTATTTAATAAACCTATTTAATAAGCCTAATTAATAAGCCTATTTAATAAGCCTATTTATTGAGCCTATTTAATGAGTCTATTTAATAAGCCTGTTTAATAAGCCTATTTAATAAGTATTGAATGAGCCTATTTAATAAGCCTAAGTTGCTGAATAAGCCTATTTAATAAGCCTAAGTTGCTGAAATAAGCCTATTTAATAAGCCTATTTGATAAGCCTAAGTTGCTGAATAAGCCTATTTAATAAGCCTAAGTTGCTGAAATAAGCCTATTTAATACGTCTAAGTTGCTGAAATAAGGCTATTTAATAAGCCTTTTTAATAAGCCTATTTAATAAGTCTATTTAATAAGCCTTTTTAATAAGTCTATTTAATAAGTCTATTTAATAAGCCTATTTAATAAGTATTTAATGAGCCTATTTAATAAGCCTATTTATTGAGCCTATTTAATAAGCCTATTTATTGAGCCTATTTAATAAGCCTATTTATTGAGCCTATTTAATAAGCCTATTTATTGAGCCTATTTAATAAGCCTATTTAATAAGTCTATTTAATAAGCCTATTTAATAAGCCTATTTATTGACCCTATTTAATAAGCCTATTTAATAAGCCTATTTATTGAGCCTATTTAATAAGTCTATTTAATATGCCTATTTAATAAGCCTATTTAATAAGTATTTAATGAGCCTATTTAATAAGTCTATTTAATAAGCCTATTTAATAGACCTATTTAATAAGTCTAAGTTGCTGAAATAAGCCTATTTAATAAACCTATTTAATAGGCCTATTTAATAAGTCTAATTTGCTGAAATAAGCCTATTTAATAAGCCTAAGTTTCTGAATGAGCCTATTTAATAAGCCTAAGTTGCTGAAATAAGCCTATTTAATAAGCCTAAGTTGCTGAACAAGCCTATTTAATAAGCCTAAGTTGCTGAAATAAGCCTTTTTAATCAGCGTAAGTTGCTGAAATAAGCCTATTTAATAAGCCCAAGTTGCTCAAATAAGCCTACTTAATTAGGCTATTTAATAAGCCTAAGTTGCTGAAATAAGCCTATTTAATAAGCGTAATTTGCTGAAATAAGGCTATTTAATAAGTCTAAGTTGCTGAAATAAGCCTATTTATTAAGCCTAATTTGCTGAAATAAGCCTATTTAATTAGCCTGTTTAATAAGCCTAAGTTGCTGAAATAAGCCTATTTAATAAGCCTATTTAATAAGCCTATTTAATAGGCCTATTTAATAAGTCTAAGTTGCTGAAATAAGCCTATTTAATAAGCCTATATAATAGTCCTATTTAATAAGTCTAAGTTGCTGAAATAAGCCTATTTAATAAGCCTAAGTTGCTGAATGAGCCTATTTAATAAGCCTAAGTTGCTGAAATAAGCCTATTTAATAATTCAGCAACTTAGACTTATTAAATAGGCGTATTAAATAGGATTATTAAATAGACTTATTAAATAGGCTCATTAAATACTTATTAAATAGGCTTATTAAATAGGCTTATTAAATAGACCTATTAAATAGGCTCAATAAATATGCTTATTAAATAGGCTTATCAAATAGGCTTATTAAATAGGCTTATTAAATAGGCTCAATAAATAGGCTTATTAAATAGGCTCATTAAATACTTATTAAATAGGCTTATTAAATAGACTTTTTAAATAGACTTATTAAATAGGCTTATTAAATAGACTTAATAAATAGGCTCATTAAATACTTATTAAATAGGCGTATTAAATAGACTTATTAAATAGACTTATTAAATAGGCATATTAAATAGGCTTATTAAATAGGCTTATTAAATAGGCTTATTAAATAGACTTATTAAATAGCCTCATTAAATAGGCTTATTTTAGCAACTTATGCTTTTTAAATAGGCTTATTTCAGCAACTTAGACTTATTAAATAGCCTTATTTCAGCAACTTAGGCTTATTAAAAAGGCTCATTTCAGCAACTTAGGCTTATTAAATAGCCTTATTTCAGCAACGTAGACTTATTAAATAGGCTTATTCAGCAACTTAGGCTTATTAAATAGCCTTATTAAATAGGCTTATTATAACAATTTAGGCTTATTAAATAGGCTTATTTCAGCAACTTAGACTTATTAAAAAGCCTTATTTCAGCAACTTAGGCTTATGAAATAGGCTTATTTCAGCAACTTAGGCTTATTAAACAGACTTATTAAATAGGCTTATTTCAGCAACTTGGGCTTATTAAATAGGCTTATTTCAGCAACTTAGACTTATGAAATAGGCTTATTAAATAGGCTTATTAAATAGACTTATTAAATAGGCGTATGAAATGGGCTCAATAAATAGGCTTATTAAATAGGCTCAATAAATAGGTTTGTTAAATAGGCGTATTAAATAGGCTCATTAAATAGGCTTATTAAATAGGCTTATTAAATAGGCTTATTAAATATACTTATTAAATAGCCTCATTAAATAGGCTTATTTTAGCAACTTAGGCTTATTAAATAGGCTTAATTCAGCAACTTATGCTTATTAAATAGCCTTATTATATAGGCTTATTTCAGCAACTTAGGCTTATTAAATAAGCTTATTTCAGCAACTTAGACTTATTAAATAGGCGTATTAAATAGGATTATTAAATAGACTTATTAAATAGGCTCATTAAATACTTATTAAATAGGCTTATTAAATAGGCTTATTAAATAGACCTATTAAATAGGCTCAATAAATATGCTTATTAAATAGGCTTATTAAATAGGCTTATCAAATAGGCTTATTAAATAGGCTTATTAAATAGGCTCAATAAATAGGCTTATTAAATAGGCTCATTTAATACTTATTAAATAGGCTTATTAAATAGACTTTTTAAATAGACTTATTAAATAGGCTTATTAAATAGACTTTATTAAATAGGCTTATTAAAAAGGCTTATTAAATAGACTTAATAAATAGGCTCATTAAATACTTATTAAATAGGCGTCTTAAATAGGCGTATTAAATATGCTTCTTAAATAGGCTTGTTAAATGGACTTATTAAATAGCCCTATTAAATAGGCTTATTTCAGCAACTTAGACTTATTAAATAGCCTTATTAAATAGGCTTATTTCAGCAACTTAGGCTTATTAAATAAGCTTATTTCAGCAACTTATGCTTATTAAATAGCGTTATTAAACAGGTTTATTTCAGCAACTTAGGCTTATTAAATAGCATTTTTAAATAAGTTTATTTCAGAAACTTAGACTTATTAAATATACCTTTTTAAATAGGCTTAGTTCAGAAACTTAGGCTTTTTAAATAGGCTTATTTCAGCAACTTAGGCTCATTAAATAGCCTTATTAAATAGGCTTATTTCAGCAACTTAGGCTTATTAAATAGCCTTATTAAATAGGCTTATTTTAGCAACTTAGACTTATTAAAATCGACTAGTTAAATAGACATTTCAGCAACTTAGGCTCATTAAATAGGCTTATGAAATATTCTTATTTCTGCAACTTAGACTTATTAGATAGGCATATTAAATAGGCTTATTTCAGCAACTTAGGCTTATTAAATAGCCTTATTTCAGCAACTTAGGCTTATTAAATAGGCTTATTTCAGCAACTTAGACTTATTAAATAGCCTTATTTCAGCAACTTATGCTTATTAAATAGGCTTATTTCAGCAACTTGGGCTTATTAAATAGGCTTATTTCAGCAACTTAGACTTATTAAATAGGCTTATTAAATAGGCTTATTAAATAGACTTATTAAATAGGCGTATGAAATGGGCTCAATAAATAGGCTTATTAAATAGGCTCAATAAATAGGTTTGTTAAATAGGCGTATTAAATAGGCTCATTAAATAGGCTTATTAAATAGGCTTATTAAATAGCCTTATTAAATATACTTATTAGATAGGCCTATTAAATAGGCTTATTTCAGCAACTTAGGCTTATTAAATATGCTTATTTCAGCAACTTAGGCGTATTAAATAGCATTATTAAATAGGTTTATTTCTGCAACTTAGACTTATTAAATAGCCTTATTAAATAGGCTTATTTCAGCAACTTAGGCTTATTAAATAGGCTTAATTCAGCAACTTATGCTTATTAAATAGCCTTATTATATAGGCTTATTTCAGCAACTTAGGCTTATTAAATAAGCTTATTTCAGCAACTTAGACTTATTAAATAGGCGTATTAAATAGGATTATTAAATAGACTTATTAAATAGGCTCATTAAATACTTATTAAATAGGCTTATTAAATAGGCTTATTAAACAGACCTTTTAAATAGGCTCAATAAATATGCTTATTAAATAGGCTTATTAAATAGGCTTATCAAATAGGCTTATTAAATAGGCTTATTAAATAGGCTCACTAAATAGGCTTATTAAATAGGCTCATTTAATACTTATTAAATAGGCTTATTAAATAGACTTTTTAAATAGACTTATTAAATAGGCTTATTAAATAGACTTTATTAAATAGGCTTATTAAAAAGGCTTATTAAATAGACTTAATAAATAGGCTCATTAAATACTTATTAAATAGGCGTCTTAAATAGGCATATTAAATATGCTTATTAAATAGGCTTGTTAAATGGACTTATTAAATAGCCCTATTAAATAGGCTTATTTCAGCAACTTAGACTTATTAAATAGCCTTATTAAATAGGCTTATTTCAGCAACTTAGGCTTATTAAATAAGCTTATTTCAGCAACTTATGCTTATTAAATAGCGTTATTAAACAGGTTTATTTCAGCAACTTACGCTTATTAAATCGCATTTTTAAATAGGTTTATTTCAGAAACTTAGACTTATTAAATATACCTTTTTAAATAGGCTTAGTTCAGAAACTTAGGCTTTTTAAATAGGCTTATTTCAGCAACTTAGGCTCATTAAATAGCCTTATTAAATAGGCTTATTTCAGCAACTTAGGCTTATTAAATAGCCTTATTAAATAGGCTTATTTTAGCAACTTAGACTTATTAAATCGACTAGTTAAATAGACATTTCAGCAACTTAGGCTCATTAAATAGGCTTATGAAATATTCTTATTTCTGCAACTTAGACTTATTAGAATGGCATATTAAATAGGCTTATTTCAGCAACTTAGGCTTATTAAATAGCCTTATTTCAGCAACTTAGGCTTATTAAATAGGCTTATTTCAGCAACTTAGACTTATTAAATAGCCTTATTTCAGCAACTTATGCTTATTAAATAGGCTTATTTCAGCAACTTAGGCTTATTACATAGCCTTATTAAATAGGCTTATTTCAGCAACTTGGGCTTATTAAATAGGCTTATTTCAGCAACTTAGGCTTATTAAAAATAGGCTTATTCAGCAACTTAGGTTTATTAAATAGCCTTATTTCAGCAACGTAGACTTATTAAATAGGCTTATTCAGCAACTTAGGCTTATTAAATAGCCTTATTAAATAGGCTTATTATAACAACTTAGGCTTATTAAATAGGCTTATTTCAGCAACTTAGACTTATTAAAAAGCCTTATTTCAGCAACTTAGGCTTATTAAACAGACTTATTAAATAGGCTTATTTCAGCAACTTGGGCTTATTAAATAGGCTTATTTCAGCAACTTAGACTTATTAAATAGGCTTATTAAATAGGCTTACTAAATAGGCTTATTAAATAGACTTATTAAATAGGCGTATGAAATGGGCTCAATAAATAGGCTTATTAAATAGGCTCAATAAATAGGCTTATTAAATAGGCTCAATAAATAGGCTCATTAAATAGGCTCAATAAATAGGCTTATTAAATAGGCTCATTAAATACTTATTAAATAGGTTTATTAATTAGACTTATTAAATAGACTTATTAAATAGGCTTATTACATAGATGTATTAAATAGGCTCATTAAATACTTAATAAATAGGTTTGTTAAATAGGCGTATTAAATAGGCTCATTAAATAGGCTTATTAAATAGGCTTATTAAATAGGCTTATTAAATAGACTTATTAAATAGCCTCATTAAATATGCTTATTTTAGCAACTTAGGCTTATTAAATAGGCTTAATTCAGCAACTTATGCTTATTAAATAGCCTTATTATGTAGGCTTATTTCAGCAACTTAGGCTTATTAAATAAGCTTATTTCAGCAACTTAGACTTATTCTTAGTTTTTTCGGTAAAGTCACGTTGAAGAGAAACAACAAAATAACAAAATATATATAAAACAATAAAAAATTCTCACGACGTTTCGACCATAACTCAAACCGTCATCATCAGGTGTGTCGGTTTGCATAAATTTTCAAAATAATAAGTCCATTTAACAAGCCTATTTAATAAGCCTATTTAATACGCCTATTTAATACGCCTATTTAATAAGTATTTAATGAGCCTATTTAATAAGCCTATTTATTGAGCCTATTTAATAAGCCTATTTAATAAGCCTATTTGATAAGCCTATTTAATAAGCCTATTTAATAAGCATATTTATTGAGCCTATTTAATAGGTCTATTTAATAAGCCTATTTAATAAGCCTATTTAATAAGTCTAAGTTGAAATTTTGATTTAAAGCTTTCGTGACTGCAGTAATTCATATTCTTAGTTTTTTCGGTAAAGTCACGTTGAAGAGAAACAACAAAATAACAAAATATATATAAAACAATAAAAAATTCTCACGACGTTTCGACCATAACTCAAACGGTCATCATCAGGTGTGTCGGTTTGCATAAATTTTCAAAATAAATTTAAAAATAAATTTATGCAAACCGACACACCTGATGATGACCGTTTGAGTTATGGTCGAAACGTCGTGAGAATTTTTTATTGTTTTATATATATTTTGTTATTTTGTTGTTTCTCTTCAACGTGACTTTACCGAAAAAACTAAGAATATGAATTACTGCAGTCACGAAAGCTTTAAATCAAAATTTCAACTTAGACTTATTAAATAGGCTTATTAAATAGGCTTATTAAATAGACCTATTAAATAGGCTCAATAAATATGCTTATTAAATAGGCTTATTAAATAGGCTTATCAAATAGGCTTATTAAATAGGCTTATTAAATAGGCTCAATAAATAGGCTTATTAAATAGGCTCATTAAATACTTATTAAATAGGCGTATTAAATAGACTTTTTAAATAGACTTATTAAATAGGCTTATTAAATAGACTTAATAAATAGGCTCATTAAATACTTATTAAATAGGCGTATTAAATAGGCGTATTAAATAGGCTTATTAAATAGGCTTGTTAAATGGACTTATTAAATAGCCCTATTAAATAGGCTTATTTTAGCAACTTAGGCTTATTAAATAGGTTTATTTCAGCAACTTAGACTTATTAAATAGCCTTATTAAATAGGCTTATTTCAGCAACTTAGGCTTATTAAATAAGCTTAATTCAGCAACTTATGCTTATTAAATAGCGTTATTAAACAGGTTTATTTCAGCAACTTAGGCTTATTAAATAACATTTTTAAATAGGTTTATTTCAGAAACTTAGACTTATTAAATATACCTTTTTAAATAGGCTTAGTTCAGAAACTTAGGCTTTTTAAATAGGCTTATTTCAGCAACTTAGGCTCATTAAATAGCCTTATTAAATAGGCTTATTTCAGCAACTTAGGCTTATTAAATATCCTTATTAAATAGGCTTATTTGAACAACTTAGACTTATTAAATCGACTAGTTAAATAGACATTTCAGCAACTTAGGCTCATTAAATAGGCTTATGAAATATTCTTATTTCTGCAACTTAGACTTATTAGATAGGCATATTAAATAGGCTTATTTCAGCAACTTAGGCTTATTAAATAGCCTTATTTCAGCAACTTAGGCTTATTAAATAGGCTTATTTCAGCAACTTAGACTTATTAAATAGCCTTATTTCAGCAACTTACGCTTATTAAATAGGCTTATTTCAGCAACTTAGGCTTATTACATAGCCTTATTAAATAGGCTTATTTCAGCAACTTGGGCTTATTAAATAGGCTTATTTCAGCAACTTAGGCTTATTAAAAATAGGCTTATTCAGCAACTTAGGCTTATTAAATAGGCTTATTAAATAGACTTATTTCAGCAACTTAGGCTTATTAAATAAGCTTATTCAGCAACTTAGGCTTATTAAATAGGCTCATTAAATACTTATTAAATAGGCTTATTAAACAGCTTATTAAATAGACTTATTAAATAGGCTCAATAAATAGGCTTATTAAATAGGCTCATTAAATCGGCTTAATATATAGGCTCATTAAATATGTTTATTAAATAGGCTCATTAAATAGGCTTATTAAATAAACTTATTAAATAAGCTCATTAAATAGGCTTATTAAATAGGCTTATTAAATAGGCTCAATAAATAGGCATAATAAATAGGCTCATTGAATACTCTTTAAATAGGCTTATTAAATAGACTTATTAAATAGACTTATTAAATAGGCTTATTAAATAGGCTTATTAAATAGGCTTATTAAATAGACTTATTAAATAGCCTCATTAAATAGGCTTATTTTAGCAACTTAGGCGTATTAAATAGGCTTATTTCAGCAACTTAGGCTCATTAAATAGCCTTATTAAATAGGCTTATTTCAGCAACTTAGGCTTATTAAATATCCTTATTAAATAGGCTTATTTTAGCAACTTAGACTTATTAAATCGACTAGTTAAATAGACATTTCAGCAACTTAGGCTCATTAAATAGGCTTATGAAATATTCTTATTTCTGCAACTTAGACTTATTAGATAGGCATATTAAATAGGCTTATTTCAGCAACTTAGGCTTATTAAATAGCCTTGTTTCAGCAACTTAGGCTTATTAAATAGGCTTATTTCAGCAACTTAGACTTATTAAATAGCCTTATTTCAGCAACTTACGCTTATTAAATAGGCTTATTTCAGCAACTTAGGCTTATTACATAGCCTTATTAAATAGGCTTATTTCAGCAACTTGGGCTTATTAAATAGGCTTATTTCAGCAACTTAGGCTTATTAAAAATAGGCTTATTCAGCAACTTAGGCTTATTAAATAGGCTTATTAAATAGACTTATTTCAGCAACTTAGGCTTATTAAATAGGCTTATTCAGCAACTTAGGCTTATTAAATAGGCTCATTAAATACTTATTAAATAGGCTTATTAAACAGCTTATTAAATAGACTTATTAAATAGGCTCAATAAATAGGCTTATTAAATAGGCTCATTAAATCGGCTTAATATATAGGCTCATTAAATATGTTTATTAAATAGGCTCATTAAATAGGCTTATTAAATAAACTTATTAAATAAGCTCATTAAATAGGCTTATTAAATAGGCTTATTAAATAGGCTCAATAAATAGGCATAATAAATAGGCTCATTGAAAACTCTTTAAATAGGCTTATTAAATAGACTTATTAAATAGACTTATTAAATAGGATTATTAAATAGGCTTATTAAATAGGCTTATTAAATAGACTTATTAAATAGCCTCATTAAATAGGCTTATTTCAGCAACTTAGACTTATTAAATAGACTTATTTCAGCAACTTAGGCTTATTAAATAGGCTCATTTCAGCAACTTAAGCTTATTAAATAGCCTTATTTCAGCAACTTAGACTTATTAAATAGGCTTATTTCAGCAACTTAGGCTTATTAAATAGGCTTATTTCAGCAACTTAGACTTATTAAATAAGCTTATTTCAGCAACTTAGGCTTATTAAATAGCCTTATTAAATAGGCTTATTTCAGCAACTTGGGCTTATTAAATAGGCTTATTTCAGCAACTTACGCTGATTAAATAGGCTCATTTCAGCAACTTAGACTTATTAAATAGCCTTATTTCAGCAACTTATGCTTATTAAATATACTTATTTCAGCAACTTAGGCTTATTAAATGGGCTTTTTTCAGCAACTTAGACTTATTAAATAGCCTTATTTCAGCAACTTAGGCTTATTAAATAGGCTTATTTCAGCAACTTAGGCTTATTAAATAGCGTTATTTCAGCAACTTAGACTTATTAAATAGGCTTATTTCAACAACTCAGGCTTATTAAATAGGCTTATTCAGCAACTTAGGCTTATTAAATAGGCTCATTAAATACTTGTTAAATAGGCTTATTAAACAGGCTTATTAAATAGACTTATTAAATAGGCTCAATAAATAGGCTTGTTAAATAGGCTCATCAAATATGCTTAATAAATAGGCTTATTAAATAGGCGTATTAAATAGGCTTATTAAATAGGCTTATTAAATAGGCTCAATAAATAGGCTTATTAAATAGGCTCATTAAATACTTATTAAATAGGTTTATTAATTAGACTTATTAAATAGACTTATTAAATAGGCTTATTACATAGATGTATTAAATAGGCTCATTAAATACTTAATAAATAGGTTTGTTAAATAGGCGTATTAAATAGGCTCATTAAATAGGCTTATTAAATAGGCTTATTAAATAGGCTTATTAAATAGACTTATTAAATAGCCTCATTAAATATGCTTATTTTAGCAACTTAGGCTTATTAAATAGGCTTAATTCAGCAACTTATGCTTATTAAATAGCCTTATTATGTAGGCTTATTTCAGCAACTTAGGCTTATTAAATAAGCTTATTTCAGCAACTTAGACTTATTCTTAGTTTTTTCGGTAAAGTCACGTTGAAGAGAAACAACAAAATAACAAAATATATATAAAACAATAAAAAATTCTCACGACGTTTCGACCATAACTCAAACCGTCATCATCAGGTGTGTCGGTTTGCATAAATTTTCAAAATAATAAGTCCATTTAACAAGCCTATTTAATAAGCCTATTTAATACGCCTATTTAATACGCCTATTTAATAAGTATTTAATGAGCCTATTTAATAAGCCTATTTATTGAGCCTATTTAATAAGCCTATTTAATAAGCCTATTTGATAAGCCTATTTAATAAGCCTATTTAATAAGCATATTTATTGAGCCTATTTAATAGGTCTATTTAATAAGCCTATTTAATAAGCCTATTTAATAAGTCTAAGTTGAAATTTTGATTTAAAGCTTTCGTGACTGCAGTAATTCATATTCTTAGTTTTTTCGGTAAAGTCACGTTGAAGAGAAACAACAAAATAACAAAATATATATAAAACAATAAAAAATTCTCACGACGTTTCGACCATAACTCAAACGGTCATCATCAGGTGTGTCGGTTTGCATAAATTTTCAAAATAAATTTAAAAATAAATTTATGCAAACCGACACACCTGATGATGACCGTTTGAGTTATGGTCGAAACGTCGTGAGAATTTTTTATTGTTTTATATATATTTTGTTATTTTGTTGTTTCTCTTCAACGTGACTTTACCGAAAAAACTAAGAATATGAATTACTGCAGTCACGAAAGCTTTAAATCAAAATTTCAACTTAGACTTATTAAATAGGCTTATTAAATAGGCTTATTAAATAGACCTATTAAATAGGCTCAATAAATATGCTTATTAAATAGGCTTATTAAATAGGCTTATCAAATAGGCTTATTAAATAGGCTTATTAAATAGGCTCAATAAATAGGCTTATTAAATAGGCTCATTAAATACTTATTAAATAGGCGTATTAAATAGACTTTTTAAATAGACTTATTAAATAGGCTTATTAAATAGACTTAATAAATAGGCTCATTAAATACTTATTAAATAGGCGTATTAAATAGGCGTATTAAATAGGCTTATTAAATAGGCTTGTTAAATGGACTTATTAAATAGCCCTATTAAATAGGCTTATTTTAGCAACTTAGGCTTATTAAATAGGTTTATTTCAGCAACTTAGACTTATTAAATAGCCTTATTAAATAGGCTTATTTCAGCAACTTAGGCTTATTAAATAAGCTTAATTCAGCAACTTATGCTTATTAAATAGCGTTATTAAACAGGTTTATTTCAGCAACTTAGGCTTATTAAATAACATTTTTAAATAGGTTTATTTCAGAAACTTAGACTTATTAAATATACCTTTTTAAATAGGCTTAGTTCAGAAACTTAGGCTTTTTAAATAGGCTTATTTCAGCAACTTAGGCTCATTAAATAGCCTTATTAAATAGGCTTATTTCAGCAACTTAGGCTTATTAAATATCCTTATTAAATAGGCTTATTTGAGCAACTTAGACTTATTAAATCGACTAGTTAAATAGACATTTCAGCAACTTAGGCTCATTAAATAGGCTTATGAAATATTCTTATTTCTGCAACTTAGACTTATTAGATAGGCATATTAAATAGGCTTATTTCAGCAACTTAGGCTTATTAAATAGCCTTATTTCAGCAACTTAGGCTTATTAAATAGGCTTATTTCAGCAACTTAGACTTATTAAATAGCCTTATTTCAGCAACTTACGCTTATTAAATAGGCTTATTTCAGCAACTTAGGCTTATTACATAGCCTTATTAAATAGGCTTATTTCAGCAACTTGGGCTTATTAAATAGGCTTATTTCAGCAACTTAGGCTTATTAAAAATAGGCTTATTCAGCAACTTAGGCTTATTAAATAGGCTTATTAAATAGACTTATTTCAGCAACTTAGGCTTATTAAATAAGCTTATTCAGCAACTTAGGCTTATTAAATAGGCTCATTAAATACTTATTAAATAGGCTTATTAAACAGCTTATTAAATAGACTTATTAAATAGGCTCAATAAATAGGCTTATTAAATAGGCTCATTAAATCGGCTTAATATATAGGCTCATTAAATATGTTTATTAAATAGGCTCATTAAATAGGCTTATTAAATAAACTTATTAAATAAGCTCATTAAATAGGCTTATTAAATAGGCTTATTAAATAGGCTCAATAAATAGGCATAATAAATAGGCTCATTGAATACTCTTTAAATAGGCTTATTAAATAGACTTATTAAATAGACTTATTAAATAGGCTTATTAAATAGGCTTATTAAATAGGCTTATTAAATAGACTTATTAAATAGCCTCATTAAATAGGCTTATTTTAGCAACTTAGGCGTATTAAATAGGCTTATTTCAGCAACTTAGGCTCATTAAATAGCCTTATTAAATAGGCTTATTTCAGCAACTTAGGCTTATTAAATATCCTTATTAAATAGGCTTATTTTAGCAACTTAGACTTATTAAATCGACTAGTTAAATAGACATTTCAGCAACTTAGGCTCATTAAATAGGCTTATGAAATATTCTTATTTCTGCAACTTAGACTTATTAGATAGGCATATTAAATAGGCTTATTTCAGCAACTTAGGCTTATTAAATAGCCTTGTTTCAGCAACTTAGGCTTATTAAATAGGCTTATTTCAGCAACTTAGACTTATTAAATAGCCTTATTTCAGCAACTTACGCTTATTAAATAGGCTTATTTCAGCAACTTAGGCTTATTACATAGCCTTATTAAATAGGCTTATTTCAGCAACTTGGGCTTATTAAATAGGCTTATTTCAGCAACTTAGGCTTATTAAAAATAGGCTTATTCAGCAACTTAGGCTTATTAAATAGGCTTATTAAATAGACTTATTTCAGCAACTTAGGCTTATTAAATAGGCTTATTCAGCAACTTAGGCTTATTAAATAGGCTCATTAAATACTTATTAAATAGGCTTATTAAACAGCTTATTAAATAGACTTATTAAATAGGCTCAATAAATAGGCTTATTAAATAGGCTCATTAAATCGGCTTAATATATAGGCTCATTAAATATGTTTATTAAATAGGCTCATTAAATAGGCTTATTAAATAAACTTATTAAATAAGCTCATTAAATAGGCTTATTAAATAGGCTTATTAAATAGGCTCAATAAATAGGCATAATAAATAGGCTCATTGAAAACTCTTTAAATAGGCTTATTAAATAGACTTATTAAATAGACTTATTAAATAGGCTTATTAAATAGGCTTATTAAATAGGCTTATTAAATAGACTTATTAAATAGCCTCATTAAATAGGCTTATTTCAGCAACTTAGACTTATTAAATAGACTTATTTCAGCAACTTAGGCTTATTAAATAGGCTCATTTCAGCAACTTAAGCTTATTAAATAGCCTTATTTCAGCAACTTAGACTTATTAAATAGGCTTATTTCAGCAACTTAGGCTTATTAAATAGGCTTATTTCAGCAACTTAGACTTATTAAATAAGCTTATTTCAGCAACTTAGGCTTATTAAATAGCCTTATTAAATAGGCTTATTTCAGCAACTTGGGCTTATTAAATAGGCTTATTTCAGCAACTTACGCTGATTAAATAGGCTCATTTCAGCAACTTAGACTTATTAAATAGCCTTATTTCAGCAACTTATGCTTATTAAATATACTTATTTCAGCAACTTAGGCTTATTAAATGGGCTTTTTTCAGCAACTTAGACTTATTAAATAGCCTTATTTCAGCAACTTAGGCTTATTAAATAGGCTTATTTCAGCAACTTAGGCTTATTAAATAGCGTTATTTCAGCAACTTAGACTTATTAAATAGGCTTATTTCAACAACTCAGGCTTATTAAATAGGCTTATTCAGCAACTTAGGCTTATTAAATAGGCTCATTAAATACTTGTTAAATAGGCTTATTAAACAGGCTTATTAAATAGACTTATTAAATAGGCTCAATAAATAGGCTTGTTAAATAGGCTCATCAAATATGCTTAATAAATAGGCTTATTAAATAGGCGTATTAAATAGGCTTATTAAATAGGCTCATTAAATAGGCTCAATAAATAGGCTTATTAAATAGGCTCATTAAATACTTATTAAATAGGTTTATTAATTAGACTTATTAAATAGACTTATTAAATAGGCTTATTACATAGATGTATTAAATAGGCTCATTAAATACTTAATAAATAGGTTTGTTAAATAGGCGTATTAAATAGGCTCATTAAATAGGCTTATTAAATAGGCTTATTAAATAGGCTTATTAAATAGACTTATTAAATAGCCTCATTAAATATGCTTATTTTAGCAACTTAGGCTTATTAAATAGGCTTAATTCAGCAACTTATGCTTATTAAATAGCCTTATTATGTAGGCTTATTTCAGCAACTTAGGCTTATTAAATAAGCTTATTTCAGCAACTTAGACTTATTCTTAGTTTTTTCGGTAAAGTCACGTTGAAGAGAAACAACAAAATAACAAAATATATATAAAACAATAAAAAATTCTCACGACGTTTCGACCATAACTCAAACCGTCATCATCAGGTGTGTCGGTTTGCATAAATTTTCAAAATAATAAGTCCATTTAACAAGCCTATTTAATAAGCCTATTTAATACGCCTATTTAATACGCCTATTTAATAAGTATTTAATGAGCCTATTTAATAAGCCTATTTATTGAGCCTATTTAATAAGCCTATTTAATAAGCCTATTTGATAAGCCTATTTAATAAGCCTATTTAATAAGCATATTTATTGAGCCTATTTAATAGGTCTATTTAATAAGCCTATTTAATAAGCCTATTTAATAAGTCTAAGTTGAAATTTTGATTTAAAGCTTTCGTGACTGCAGTAATTCATATTCTTAGTTTTTTCGGTAAAGTCACGTTGAAGAGAAACAACAAAATAACAAAATATATATAAAACAATAAAAAATTCTCACGACGTTTCGACCATAACTCAAACGGTCATCATCAGGTGTGTCGGTTTGCATAAATTTTCAAAATAAATTTAAAAATAAATTTATGCAAACCGACACACCTGATGATGACCGTTTGAGTTATGGTCGAAACGTCGTGAGAATTTTTTATTGTTTTATATATATTTTGTTATTTTGTTGTTTCTCTTCAACGTGACTTTACCGAAAAAACTAAGAATATGAATTACTGCAGTCACGAAAGCTTTAAATCAAAATTTCAACTTAGACTTATTAAATAGGCTTATTAAATAGGCTTATTAAATAGACCTATTAAATAGGCTCAATAAATATGCTTATTAAATAGGCTTATTAAATAGGCTTATCAAATAGGCTTATTAAATAGGCTTATTAAATAGGCTCAATAAATAGGCTTATTAAATAGGCTCATTAAATACTTATTAAATAGGCGTATTAAATAGACTTTTTAAATAGACTTATTAAATAGGCTTATTAAATAGACTTAATAAATAGGCTCATTAAATACTTATTAAATAGGCGTATTAAATAGGCGTATTAAATAGGCTTATTAAATAGGCTTGTTAAATGGACTTATTAAATAGCCCTATTAAATAGGCTTATTTTAGCAACTTAGGCTTATTAAATAGGTTTATTTCAGCAACTTAGACTTATTAAATAGCCTTATTAAATAGGCTTATTTCAGCAACTTAGGCTTATTAAATAAGCTTAATTCAGCAACTTATGCTTATTAAATAGCGTTATTAAACAGGTTTATTTCAGCAACTTAGGCTTATTAAATAACATTTTTAAATAGGTTTATTTCAGAAACTTAGACTTATTAAATATACCTTTTTAAATAGGCTTAGTTCAGAAACTTAGGCTTTTTAAATAGGCTTATTTCAGCAACTTAGGCTCATTAAATAGCCTTATTAAATAGGCTTATTTCAGCAACTTAGGCTTATTAAATATCCTTATTAAATAGGCTTATTTGAGCAACTTAGACTTATTAAATCGACTAGTTAAATAGACATTTCAGCAACTTAGGCTCATTAAATAGGCTTATGAAATATTCTTATTTCTGCAACTTAGACTTATTAGATAGGCATATTAAATAGGCTTATTTCAGCAACTTAGGCTTATTAAATAGCCTTATTTCAGCAACTTAGGCTTATTAAATAGGCTTATTTCAGCAACTTAGACTTATTAAATAGCCTTATTTCAGCAACTTACGCTTATTAAATAGGCTTATTTCAGCAACTTAGGCTTATTACATAGCCTTATTAAATAGGCTTATTTCAGCAACTTGGGCTTATTAAATAGGCTTATTTCAGCAACTTAGGCTTATTAAAAATAGGCTTATTCAGCAACTTAGGCTTATTAAATAGGCTTATTAAATAGACTTATTTCAGCAACTTAGGCTTATTAAATAAGCTTATTCAGCAACTTAGGCTTATTAAATAGGCTCATTAAATACTTATTAAATAGGCTTATTAAACAGCTTATTAAATAGACTTATTAAATAGGCTCAATAAATAGGCTTATTAAATAGGCTCATTAAATCGGCTTAATATATAGGCTCATTAAATATGTTTATTAAATAGGCTCATTAAATAGGCTTATTAAATAAACTTATTAAATAAGCTCATTAAATAGGCTTATTAAATAGGCTTATTAAATAGGCTCAATAAATAGGCATAATAAATAGGCTCATTGAATACTCTTTAAATAGGCTTATTAAATAGACTTATTAAATAGACTTATTAAATAGGCTTATTAAATAGGCTTATTAAATAGGCTTATTAAATAGACTTATTAAATAGCCTCATTAAATAGGCTTATTTTAGCAACTTAGGCGTATTAAATAGGCTTATTTCAGCAACTTAGGCTCATTAAATAGCCTTATTAAATAGGCTTATTTCAGCAACTTAGGCTTATTAAATATCCTTATTAAATAGGCTTATTTTAGCAACTTAGACTTATTAAATCGACTAGTTAAATAGACATTTCAGCAACTTAGGCTCATTAAATAGGCTTATGAAATATTCTTATTTCTGCAACTTAGACTTATTAGATAGGCATATTAAATAGGCTTATTTCAGCAACTTAGGCTTATTAAATAGCCTTGTTTCAGCAACTTAGGCTTATTAAATAGGCTTATTTCAGCAACTTAGACTTATTAAATAGCCTTATTTCAGCAACTTACGCTTATTAAATAGGCTTATTTCAGCAACTTAGGCTTATTACATAGCCTTATTAAATAGGCTTATTTCAGCAACTTGGGCTTATTAAATAGGCTTATTTCAGCAACTTAGGCTTATTAAAAATAGGCTTATTCAGCAACTTAGGCTTATTAAATAGGCTTATTAAATAGACTTATTTCAGCAACTTAGGCTTATTAAATAGGCTTATTCAGCAACTTAGGCTTATTAAATAGGCTCATTAAATACTTATTAAATAGGCTTATTAAACAGCTTATTAAATAGACTTATTAAATAGGCTCAATAAATAGGCTTATTAAATAGGCTCATTAAATCGGCTTAATATATAGGCTCATTAAATATGTTTATTAAATAGGCTCATTAAATAGGCTTATTAAATAAACTTATTAAATAAGCTCATTAAATAGGCTTATTAAATAGGCTTATTAAATAGGCTCAATAAATAGGCATAATAAATAGGCTCATTGAAAACTCTTTAAATAGGCTTATTAAATAGACTTATTAAATAGACTTATTAAATAGGCTTATTAAATAGGCTTATTAAATAGGCTTATTAAATAGACTTATTAAATAGCCTCATTAAATAGGCTTATTTCAGCAACTTAGACTTATTAAATAGACTTATTTCAGCAACTTAGGCTTATTAAATAGGCTCATTTCAGCAACTTAAGCTTATTAAATAGCCTTATTTCAGCAACTTAGACTTATTAAATAGGCTTATTTCAGCAACTTAGGCTTATTAAATAGGCTTATTTCAGCAACTTAGACTTATTAAATAAGCTTATTTCAGCAACTTAGGCTTATTAAATAGCCTTATTAAATAGGCTTATTTCAGCAACTTGGGCTTATTAAATAGGCTTATTTCAGCAACTTACGCTGATTAAATAGGCTCATTTCAGCAACTTAGACTTATTAAATAGCCTTATTTCAGCAACTTATGCTTATTAAATATACTTATTTCAGCAACTTAGGCTTATTAAATGGGCTTTTTTCAGCAACTTAGACTTATTAAATAGCCTTATTTCAGCAACTTAGGCTTATTAAATAGGCTTATTTCAGCAACTTAGGCTTATTAAATAGCGTTATTTCAGCAACTTAGACTTATTAAATAGGCTTATTTCAACAACTCAGGCTTATTAAATAGGCTTATTCAGCAACTTAGGCTTATTAAATAGGCTCATTAAATACTTGTTAAATAGGCTTATTAAACAGGCTTATTAAATAGACTTATTAAATAGGCTCAATAAATAGGCTTGTTAAATAGGCTCATCAAATATGCTTAATAAATAGGCTTATTAAATAGGCGTATTAAATAGGCTTATTAAATAGGCTTATTAAATAGACTTATTAAATAGGCTTATTAAATAGGCGTATTAAATAGGCTTAATAAATAGGCTTATTAAATAGGCTCAATAAATAGGCTTATTAAATAGGCTCATTAAATACTTATTAAATAGGCTTATTAATTAGACTTATTAAATAGACTTATTAAATAGGCTTATTAAATAGACTTATTAAATAGGCTTATTAAAAAGGCTTATTAAATAGACTTATTAAATAGGCTTATTTCAGCAACTTAGGCTTATTAAATAGCCTTATTAAATAGGCTTATTTTAGCAACTTAGACTTATTAAATCGACTAGTTAAATAGACATTTCAGCAACTTAGGCTCATTAAATAGGCTTATGAAATATTCTTATTTCTGCAACTTAGACTTATTAGATAGGCATATTAAATAGGCTTATTTCAGCAACTTAGGCTTATTAAATAGCCTTATTTCAGCAACTTAGGCTTATTAAATAGGCTTATTTCAGCAACTTAGACTTATTAAATAGCCTTATTTCAGCAACTTACGCTTATTAAATAGGCTTATTTCAGCAACTTAGGCTTATTACATAGCCTTATTAAATAGGCTTATTTCAGCAACTTGGGCTTATTAAATAGGCTTATTTCAGCAACTTAGGCTTATTAAAAATAGGCTTATTCAGCAACTTAGGCTTATTAAATAGGCTTATTAAATAGACTTATTTCAGCAACTTAGGCTTATTAAATAGGCTTATTCAGCAACTTAGGCTTATTAAATAGGCTCATTAAATACTTATTAAATAGGCTTATTAAACAGCTTATTAAATAGACTTATTAAATAGGCTCAATAAATAGGCTTATTAAATAGGCTCATTAAATCGGCTTAATAAATAGGCTCATTAAATATGTTTATTAAATAGGCTCATTAAATAGGCTTATTAAATAAACTTATTAAATAAGCTCATTAAATAGGCTTATTAAATAGGCTTATTAAATAGGCTCAATAAATAGGCATAATAAATAGGCTCATTGAATACTCTTTGAATAGGCTTATTAAATAGACTTATTAATAGACTTATTAAATAGGCTTATTAAATAGGCTTATTAAATAGGCTTATTAAATATACTTATTAAATAGCCTCATTAAATAGGCTTATTTTAGCAACTTAGGCGTATTAAATAGGCTTATTTCAGCAACTTAGACTTATTAAATAGCCTTATTTCAGCAACTTAGGCTTATTAAATAGGCTCATTTCAGTAACTTAAGCTTATTAAATAGCCTTATTTCAGCAACTTAGACTTATTAAATAGGCTTATTTCAGCAACTTAGGCTTATTAAATAGGCTTATTAAATAGGCTTATTTCAGCAACTTGGGCTTATTAAATAGGCTTATTTCAGCAACTTACGCTGATTAAATAGGCTCATTTCAGCAACTTAGACTTATTAAATAGCCTTATTTCAGCAACTTATGCTTATTAAATATACTTATTTCAGCAACTTAGGCTTATTAAGTAGGCTTATTTCAGCAACTTAGACTTATTAAATAGCCTTATTTCAGCAACTTAGGCTTATTAAATAGGCTTATTTCAGCAACTTAGGCTTATTAAATAGCGTTATTTCAGCAACTTAGACTTATTAAATAGGCTTATTTCAGCAACTCACGCTTATTAAATAGGCTTATTCAGCAACTTAGGCTTATCAAATAGGCTTATTTCAACAACTCAGGCTTATTAAATAGGCTTATTCAGCAACTTAGGCTTATTAAATAGGCTCATTAAATACTTATTAAATAGGCTTATTAAACAGGCTTATTAAATAGACTTATTAAATAGGCTCAATAAATAGGCTTGTTAAATAGGCTCATCAAATATGCTTAATAAATAGGCTTATTAAATAGGCGTATTAAATAGGCTTATTAAATAGGCTTATTAAATAGACTTATTAAATAGGCTTATTAAATAGGCATATTAAATAGGCTTAATAAATAGGCTTATTAAATAGGCTCAATAAATAGGCTTATTAAATAGGCTCATTAAATACTTATTAAATAGGCTTATTAATTAGACTTATTAAATAGACTTATTAAATAGGCTTATTAAATAGACTTATTAAATAGGCTTATTAAAAAGGCTTATTAAATAGACTTATTAAATAGGCTCATTAAATACTTATTAAATAGGTTTGTTAAATAGGCGTATTAAATAGGCTCATTAAATAGGCTTATTAAATAGGCTCATTAAATAGACTTATTAAATAGCCTCATTAAATAGGCTTATTTTAGAAACTTAGGCTTATTAAATAGGCTTAATTCAGCAACTTATGCTTATTAAATAGCCTTATTATATAGGCTTATTTCAGCAACTTAGGCTTATTAAATAAGCTTATTTCAGCAACTTAGACTTATTAAATAGGCCTATAAAATAAGCTTATTAAATAGACTTATTAAATAGGCTCATTAAATACTTATTACATAGGCTTATTAAATAGGCTTATTAAATAGACCTATTAAATAGGCTCAATAAATAGGCTTATTAAATAGGCTTATTAAATAGGCTTATTAAATAGGCTTATTAAATAGGTTCAATAAATAGGCTTATTAAATAGGCTCATTAAATACTTATTAAATAGGCTTATTAAATAGACTTATTAAATAGACTTATTAAATAGGCTTATTAAATAGACTTTATTAAATAGGCTTATTAAAAAGGCTTAATAAATAGACTTAATAAATAGGCTCATTAAATACTTATTAAATAGGCGTATTAAATAGGCTTATTAAATAGGCGAATTAAATAGGCTTATTAAATAGGCTTGTTAAATGGACTTATTAAATAGCCCTATTAAATAGGCTTATTTTAGCAACTTAGGCTTATTAAATAGGTTTATTTCAACAACTTAGACTTATTAAATATCCTTATTAAATAGGCTTATTTCAGCAACTTAGGCTTATTAAATAAGCTCATTTCAGCAACTTATGCTTATTAAATAGCCTTATTAAACAGGTTTATTTCAGCAACTTAGGCTTATTAAATAGCATTTTTAAGTAGGTTTATTTCAGAAACTTAGACTTATTAAATATACCTTTTTAAATAGGCTTAGTTCAGAAACTTAGGCTTTTTAAATAGGCTTATTTCAGCAACTTATGCTCATTAAATAGCCTTATTAAATAGGCTTATTTTAGGAACTTAGACTTATTAAATCGACTAGTTAAATAGACATTTCAGCAACTTAGGCTCATTAAATAGGCTTATGAAATATGCTTATTTCTGCAACTTAGACTTATTAGATAGGCTTATTAAATAGGCTTATTTCAGCAACTTAGGCTTATTAAATAGCCTTATTTCAGCAACTTAGGCTTATTAAATAGGCTTATTTCAGCAACTTAGACTTATTAAATAGCCTTATTTCAGCAACTTACGGTTATTAAATAGGCTTATTTCAGCAACTTAGGCTTATTAAATAGCCTTATTAAATAGGCTTATTTCAGCAACTTGGGCTTATTAAATAGGCTTATTTCAGCAACTTACGCTGATTAAATAGGCTCATTTCAGCAACTTAGACTTATTAAATAGCCTTATTTCAGCAACTTATGCTTATTAAATATACTTATTTCAGCAACTTAGGCTTATTAAATAGGCTTATTTCAGCAACTTAGACTTATTAAATAGCCTTATTTCAGCAACTTAGGCTTATTAAATAGGCTTATTTCAGCAACTTAGGCTTATTAAATAGCGTTATTTCAGCAACTTAGACTTATTAAATAGGCTTATTTCAGCAACTCACGCTTATTAAATAGGCTTATTTCAGCAACTCACGCTTATTAAATAGGCTTATTCAGCAACTTAGGCTTATCAAATAGGCTTATTTCAACAACTCAGGCTTATTAAATAGGCTTATTCAGCAACTTAGGCTTATTAAATAGGCTCATTAAATACTTATTAAATAGGCTTATTAAACAGGCTTATTAAATAGACTTATTAAATAGGCTCAATAAATAGGCTTGTTAAATAGGCTCATCAAATATGCTTAATAAATAGGCTTATTAAATAGGCATATTAAATAGGCTTAATAAATAGGCTTATTGAATAGGCTCAATAAATAGGCTTATTAAATAGGCTCATTAAATACTTATTAAATAGGCTTATTAATTAGACTTATTAAATAGACTTATTAAATAGGCTTATTAAATAGACTTATTAAATAGGCTTATTAAAAAGGCTTATTAAATAGACTTATTAAATAGGCTCATTAAATACTTATTAAATAGGTTTGTTAAATAGGCGTATTAAATAGGCTCATTAAATAGGCTTATTAAATAGGCTCATTAAATAGACTTATTAAATAGCCTCATTAAATAGGCTTATTTTAGCAACTTAGGCTTATTAAATAGGCTTAATTCAGCAACTTATGCTTATTAAATAGCCTTATTATATAGGCTTATTTCAGCAACTTAGGCTTATTAAATAAGCTTATTTCAGCAACTTAGACTTATTAAATAGGCCTATAAAATAAGCTTATTAAATAGACTTATTAAATAGGCTCATTAAATACTTATTACATAGGCTTATTAAATAGGCTTATTAAATAGACCTATTAAATAGGCTCAATAAATAGGGTTATTAAATAGGCTTATTAAATAGGCTTATTAAATAGGCTTATTAAATAGGTTCAATAAATAGGCTTATTAAATAGGCTCATTAAATACTTATTAAATAGGCTTATTAAATAGACTTATTAAATAGACTTATTAAATAGGCTTATTAAATAGACTTTATTAAATAGGCTTATTAAAAAGGCTTAATAAATAGACTTAATAAATAGGCTCATTAAATACTTATTAAATAGGCGTATTAAATAGGCTTATTAAATAGGCGAATTAAATAGGCTTATTAAATAGGCTTGTTAAATGGACTTATTAAATAGCCCTATTAAATAGGCTTATTTTAGCAACTTAGGCTTATTAAATAGGTTTATTTCAACAACTTAGACTTATTAAATATCCTTATTAAATAGGCTTATTTCAGCAACTTAGGCTTATTAAATAAGCTAATTTCAGCAACTTATGCTTATTAAATAGCCTTATTAAACAGGTTTATTTCAGCAACTTAGGCTTATTAAATAGCATTTTTAAATAGGTTTATTTCAGAAACTTAGACTTATTAAATATACCTTTTTAAATAGGCTTAGTTCAGAAACTTAGGCTTTTTAAATAGGCTTATTTCAGCAACTTAGGCTCATTAAATAGCCTTATTAAATAGGCTTATTTCAGCAACTTAGGCTTATTAAATAGCCTTATTAAATAGGCTTATTTTAGGAACTTAGACTTATTAAATCGACTAGTTAAATAGACATTTCAGCAACTTAGGCTCATTAAATAGGCTAATGAAATATGCTTATTTCTGCAACTTAGACTTATTAGATAGGCTTATTAAATAGGCTTATTTCAGCAACTTAGGCTTATTAAATAGCCTTATTTCAGCAACTTAGGCTTATTAAATAGGCTTATTTCAGCAACTTAGACTTATTAAATAGCCTTATTTCAGCAACTTACGGTTATTAAATAGGCTTATTTCAGCAACTTAGGCTTATTACATAGCCTTATTAAATAGGCTTATTTCAGCAACTTGGGCTTATTAAATAGGCTTATTTCAGTAACTTAGGCTTATTAAAATAGGCTTATTTAGCAACTTAGGCTTATTAAATAGGCTTATTAAATAGACTTATTTCAGCAACTTAGGCTTATTAAATAGGCTTATTCAGCAACTTAGGCTTATTAAATAGGCTAATTAAATATTTATTAAATAGGCTTATTAAACAGGCTTATTAAATAGACTTATTAAATAGTCTCAATAAATAGGCTTATTAAATAGGCTCATTCAATCGGCTTAATAAATAGGCTTATTAAATATGTTTATTAAATAAGCTTATTAAATAGGCTTATTAAATAGGCTTATTAAATAGGCTCAATAAATAGGCTTAATAAATAGGATCATTGAATACTATTTAAATAGGCTTATTAAATAGACTTATTAAATAGACTTATTAAATAGGCTTATTAAATAGGCTTATTAAATAGGCTTATTAAATAGGCTTATTAAATAGCCTCATTAAATAGGCTTATTTTAGCAACTTAGGCTTTTTAAATAGGCTTATTTCAGCAACTTAGACTTATTAAATAGCCTTATTTCAGCAACTTAGACTTATTAAATAGCCTTATTTCAGCAACTTAGGCTTATTAAATAGGCTCATTTCAGCAACTTAGACTTATTAAATAGGCTTATTTCAGCAACTTAGGCTTATTAAATAGCCTTATTAAATAGGTTTATTTCAGCAACTTGGGCTTATTAAATCGGCTTATTTCAGCAACTTACGCTGATTAAATAGGCTCATTTCAGCAACTTAGGCTTATTAAATACGCTTATTAAATAGGCTTATTTCAGCAACTCAGGCTTATTAAATAGGCTTATTCAGCAACTTAGGCTTATTAAATAGGCTTATTAAATAGGCTTATTTCAGCAACTCAGGCATATTAAATAGGCTTATTCAGCAACTTAGGCTTATTAAATAGGCTCATTAAATACTTATTAAATAGGCTTATTAAACAGGCTTATTAAATAGACTTATTAAATAGGCTCAATAAATAGGCTTATTAAATAGGCTCATCAAATATGCTTAATAAATAGGCTTATTAAATAGGCTTATTAAATAGGCTTATAAAATAGACTTATTAAATAGCCTCATTAAATAGGCTTATTTTAGCAACTTAGGCTTATTAAATAGGCTTAATTCAGCAACTTATGCTTATTAAATTGCCTTATTATATAGGCTTATTTCAGCAACTTAGGCTTATTAAATAAGCTTATTTCAGCAACTTAGACTTATTAAATAGGCCTATTAAATAGGCTTATTAAATAGACTTATTAAATAGGCTCATTAAATACTTATTAAATAGGCTTATTAAATAGGCTTATTAAATAGACTTATTAAATAGGCGTATTAAATAGGCTTATTAAATAGGCTTATTAAATAGGCTTATTAAATAGGCTTATTAAATAGGCTCAATAAATAGGCTTACTAAATAGGCTCAATAAATAGGCTTATTAAATAGGCTCAATAAAAAGGCGTATTAAATAGGCTCAATAAATAGGCTTATTAAATAGGCTCATTAAATACTTATTAAATAGGCGTATTAAATAGACTTATTAAATAGACTTATTAAATAGGCTTATTAAATAGACGTTATTAAATAGGCTTATTAAAAAGGCTTATTAAATAGACTTAATAAATAGGCTCATTAAATACTTATTAAATAGGTTTATTAAATAGGCATATTAAATAGGCTTATTAAATAGGCGTATTAAATAGGCGTATTAAATAGGCTAATTAAATGGACTTATTAAATAGCCTCATTAAATAGGCTTATTTTAGCAACTTAGGCTTATTAAATAGGCTCATTTCAGCAACTTAAGCTTATTAAATAGGCTCATTTCAGCAACTTAAGCTTATTAAATAGCCTTATTTCAGCAACTTAGACTTATTAAATAGGCTTATTTCAGCAACTTAGGCTTATTAAATAGGCTTATTTCAGCAACTTAGACTTATTAAATAGGCTTATTTCAGCAACTTAGGCTTATTAAATAGCCTTATTAAATAGGCTTATTTCAGCAACTTGGGCTTATTAAATAGGCTTATTTCAGCAACTTACGCTGATTAAATAGGCTCATTTCAGCATCTTAGACTTATTAAATAGCCTTATTTCAGCAACTTAGACTTATTAAATAGGCTTATTTCAGCAACTTATGCTTATTAAATATACTTATTTCAGCAACGTAGGCTTATTAAATAGGCTTATTTCAGCCACTTAGACTTATTAAATAGCCTTATTTCAGCAACTTAGGCTTATTAAATAGGCTTATTTCAGCAACTTAGGCTTATTAAATAGCGTTATTTCAGCAACTTAGACTTATTAAATAGGCTTATTTCAGCAACTTAGGCTTATTAAATAGGCTTATTCAGCAACTTAGGCTAATCAAATAGGCTTATTAAATAGGCTTATTTCAACAACTCAGGCTTATTAAATAGGCTTATTCAGCAACTTAGGCTTATTAAATAGGCTCATTAAATACTTATTAAATAATCTTATTAAACAGGCTTATTAAATAGACTTATTAAATAGGCTCAATAAATAGGCTTGTTAAATAGGCTCATCAAATATGCTTAATAAATAGGCTTATTAAATAGGCTTATTAAATAGGCTTATTAAATAGGCTTATTAAATAGACTTATTAAATAGGCTTATTAAATAGGCTTATTAAATAGGCTTATTAAATAGGCTCAATAAATAGACTTATTAAATAGGCTCATTAAATACTTATTAAATAGGCGTATTAAATAGACTTATTAAATAGACTTATTAAAAAGGCATATTAAATAGGCTTATTAAATAGGCTTATTAAATAGGCTTATTAAATAGACTTAATAAATAGGCTTGTTAAATAGGCTCATCAAATATGCTTAATAAATAGGCTTATTAAATAGGCTTATTAAATAGACTGATTAAATAGGCTCAATAAATACTTATTAAATAGGCTTATTAAATAGGCTTAATAAATAGGCTTATTAAATAGGCTCAATAAATAGGCTTATTAAATAGGCTCATTAAATACTTATTAAATAGGCGTATTAAATAGACTTATTAAATAGACTTATTAAAAAGGCATATTAAATAGGCTTATTAAATAGGCTTATTAAATAGGCTTATTAAATAGACTTATTAAATAGCCTCATTAAATAGGCTTATTTTAGCAACTTAGGCTTATTAAATAGGCTTATTTCAGCAACTTAGACTTATTAAATAGCCTTATTTCAGCAACTTAGGCTTATTAAAAAGGCTCATTTAAGCAACTTAGGCTTATTAAATAGCCTTATTTCAGCAACGTAGACTTATTAAATAGGCTTATTCAGCAACTTAGGCTTATTAAATAGCCTTATTAAATAGGCTTATTTTAGCAACTTAGGCTCATTAAATAGGCTTATTTCAGCAACTTAGACTTATTAAAAAGCCTTATTTCAGCAACTTAGGCTTATGAAATAGGCTTATTTCAACAACTTAGGCTTATTAAACAGCCTTATTAAATAGGCTTATTTCAGAAACTTGGGCTTATTAAATAGGCTTATTTCAGCAACTTAGACTTATTAAATAGGCTTATTAAGTAGGCTTATTAAATAGACTTATTAAATAGGCATATGAAATGGGCTCAATAAATAGGCTTATTAAATAGGCTCAATAAATAGGCATATTAAATAGGCTCAATAAATAGGCTCATTAAATAGGCTCAATAAATAGGCTTATTAAATAGGCTCATTAAATACTTATTAAATAGGCTTATTAATTATACTTATTAAATAGACTTATTAAATAGACTTATTAAATAGACTTATTAAATAGGCTTATTAAAAAGGCTTATTAAATAGGCTCATTAAATACTTATTAAATAGGTTTATTAAATAGGCGTATTAAATAGGCTTATTAAATAGGCTTATTAAATAGGCTTATAAAATAGACTTATTAAATAGCCTCATTAAATAGGCTTATTTTAGCAACTTAGGCTTATTAAATAGGCTTAATTCAGCAACTTATGCTTATTAAATAGCCTTATTATATAGGCTTATTTCAGCAACTTAGGCTTATTAAATAAGCTTATTTCAGCAACTTAGACTTATTAAATAGCCTCATTAAATAGGCTTATTTTAGCAACTTAGGCTTATTAAATAGGTTTATTTCAGCAACTTAGACTTATTAAATAGCCTTATTAAATAGGCTTATTTCAGCAACTTAGGCTTAATAAATAAGCTTATTTCAGCAACTTATGCTTATTAAATAGCCTTATTAAACAGGTTTATTTCAGCAACTTAGGCTTATTAAATAGGCTTATTTCAGCAACTTAGACTTATTAAATAGCCTTATTTCAGCAATTTACACTTATTAAATAGGCTTATTTCAGCAACTTAGGTTTATTAAATAGGCTTATTCAGCAACTTAGGCTTATTAAATAGGCTTATTAAATAGGCTTATTTCAGCAACTTAGGCTTATTAAATAGGCTCATTCAATACTTATTAAATAGGCGTATTAAACAGGCTTATTAAATATACTCATTAAATAGGCTCAATAAATAGGCTTATTAAATAGGCTTATTAATTAGGCTTATTAAATAGACTTATTAAATAGACTTATTAAATAGGCTTATTAAATAGGCTCAATAAAAAGGCTTATTAAATAGGCTTATTAAATAGGCTTATTAAATAGGCTTATTAAATAGGCTTATTAAATAGGCTCAATAAATAGGCTTATTAAATAGGCTTATTAAATATGCTTATTAAATAGACTTATTAAATAGGCGTATTAAACAGGCTTATTAAATAGACTTATTAAATAGCCTCATTAAATTAGCTTATTTTAGCAACTTAGGCTTATTAAATAGGCTTATTTCAGCAACTTATGCTTATTAAATAGCCTTATTAAACAGGTTTATTTCAGCAACTTAGGCTTATTAAATAGCATTTTAAAATATGTTTATTTCAGCAACTTAGACTTATTAAATATACCTTTTTAAATAGGCTTAGTTGAGAAACTTAGGCTTATTAAATAGGCTTATTTCAGCAACTTAGGCTCATTAAATAGCCTTATTAAATAGGCTTATTTCAGCAACTTAGGCTTATTAAATAGCCTTATTAAATAGGCTTATTTTAGCAACTTAGACTTATTAAAACGACTTATTAAATAGACATTTCAGCAACTTAGGCTCATTAAATATGCTTATGAAATATGCTTATTTCTGCAACTTAGACTTATTAGATAGGCCTATTAAATAGGCTTATTTCAGCAACTTAGGCTTATTAAATAGCCTTATTTCAGCAACTTACGCTTATTAAATAGGCTTATTTCAGCAACTTAGGCTTATTAAATAGCCTTATTAAGTAGGCTTATTTCAGCAACTTGGACTTATTAAATAGGCTTATTTCAGCAACTTACGCTGATTAAAAAGGCTTATTTCAGCAACTTAGACTTATTAAATAGCCTTATTTCAGCAACTTAGACTTATTAAATAGGCTTATTTCAGCAACTTATGCTTATTAAATATACTTATTTCAGCAACTTAGGCTTATTAAATAGGCTTATTTCAGCAACTTAGACTTATTAAATAGCCTTATTTCAGCAACTTAGGCTTATTAAATAGGCTTATTTCAGCAACTTGGGCTTATTAAATAGCCTTATTTCAGCAACTTAGACTTATTAAATAGGCTTATTTCAGCAACTTAGGCTTATTAAATAGGCTCATTCAATACTTATTAAATAGGCTTATTAAACAGGCTTATTAAATAGACTCATTAAATAGGCTCATTAAATAGGCTTATTTCAGCAACTTAGGCTTATTAAATAAGCTTATTTCAGCAACTTATGCTTATTAAATAGCCTTATTAAACAGGTTTATTTCAGCAACTTAGGCTTATTAAATAGCATTTTTAAATAGGTTTATTTCAGCAACTTAGACTTATTAAATATACCTTTTTAAATAGGCTTAGTTCAGAAACTTAGGCTTATTAAATAGGCTTATTTCAGCAACTTAAGCTCATTAAATAGCCTTATTAAATAGGCTTATTTCAGCAACTAAGGCTTATTAAATAGTCTTATTTCAGCAACTTAAACTTATTAAATAGCCTTATTTCAGCAACTTAGGCTCATTAAATAGCCTTATTTCAGCAACTTAGACTTATTAAATAGGCTTATTCAGCAACTTAGGCTTATTAAATAGCCTTATTGAATAGGCTTATTTCAGCAACTTAGACTTATTAAATAGGTTTATTCAGCAACTTAGGCTTATTAAATAGGCTTATTCAGCAACTTAGGCTTATTAAATAAGCTTATTTCAGCAACTTAGGCTTATTAAATAGGCTCATTCAGAAACTTAGGCTTATTAAATAGGCTTATTTCAGCAACTTAGACTTATTAAATAGGCCTATTAAATAGGCTTATTAAATAGGCTTATTTCAGCAACTTTGGCTCATTAAATAGCCTTATTAAATAGGCTTATTAAATAGACTTATTAAATAGGCTCATTAAATACTTATTAAATAGGCTTATTAAATAGGCTTATTAAATAGACTTATTAAATAGGCTCAATAAATAGGCTTATTAATTAGGCTTATTAAATAGGCTCAATAAATAGGCTCAATAAATAGGCTTATTAAATAGGCTCAATAAATAGGCTTATTAAATAGGCTCATTAAATACTTATTAAATAGGCTTATTAAATAGATTTATTAAATAGACTTATTAAATACGCTTATTAAATAGACTTATTAAATAGGCTTATTAAAAGGCTTATTAAATAGACTTATTAAATAGGCTCATTAAATACATATTAAATATGTTTATTAAATAGGCGTATTAAATAGGCTTATTAAATAGGCTTATTAAATAGGCTTATTAAATAGGCTTATTAAATAGACTCATTAAATAGGCTAATTTTAGCAACTTAGGCTTATTAAATAGGTTCATTTCAGCAACTTAGACTTATTAAATAGCCTCATTGAATAGGCTTATTTTAGCAACTTAGGCTTATTAAATAGGTTTATTTCAGCAACTTAGACTTATTAAATAGCCTTATTAAATAGGCTTATTTCAGCAACTTAGGCTTATTAAATAAGCTTATTTCAGCAACTTATGCTTATTAAATAGCCTTATTAAACAGGTTTATTTCAGCAACTTAGGCTTATTAAATAGCATTTTTAAATAGGTTTATTTCAGCAACTTAGACTTATTAAATATACCTTTTTAAATAGGCTTAGTTCAGAAACTTAGGCTTATTAAATAGGCTTATTTCAGCAACTTAAGCTCATTAAATAGCCTTATTAAATAGGCTTATTTCAGCAACTAAGGCTTATTAAATAGTCTTATTTCAGCAACTTAAACTTATTAAATAGCCTTATTTCAGCAACTTAGGCTCATTAAATAGCCTTATTTCAGCAACTTAGACTTATTAAATAGGCTTATTCAGCAACTTAGGCTTATTAAATAGCCTTATTGAATAGGCTTATTTCAGCAACTTAGACTTATTAAATAGGTTTATTCAGCAACTTAGGCTTATTAAATAGGCTTATTCAGCAACTTAGGCTTATTAAATAAGCTTATTTCAGCAACTTAGGCTTATTAAATAGGCTCATTCAGAAACTTAGGCTTATTAAATAGGCTTATTTCAGCAACTTAGACTTATTAAATAGGCCTATTAAATAGGCTTATTAAATAGGCTTATTTCAGCAACTTTGGCTCATTAAATAGCCTTATTAAATAGGCTTATTAAATAGACTTATTAAATAGGCTCATTAAATACTTATTAAATAGGCTTATTAAATAGGCTTATTAAATAGACTTATTAAATAGGCTCAATAAATAGGCTTATTAAATAGGCTTATTAAATAGGCTCAATAAATAGGCTTATTAAATAGGCTTATTAAATAGGCTTATTAAATAGACTTATTAAATAGGCTTATTAAATAGGCTCAATAAATAGGCTTATTAAATAGGCTCAATAAATAGGCTTATAAAATAGGCTCAATAAATAGGCTTATTAAATAGGCTCAATAAATAGGCATATTAAATACTTATTAAATAGGCTTATTAAATAGACTTATTAAATAGACTTATTAAATACGCTTATTAAATAGACTTATTAAATAGGCTTATTAAAAGGCTTATTAAATAGACTCATTAAATAGGCTCATTAAATACGTATTAAATATGTTTATTAAATAGGCGTATTAAATAGGCTTATTAAATAGGCTTATTAAATAGGCTTATTAAATAGGCTTATTAAATAGACTCATTAAATAGGCTAATTTTAGCAACTTAGGCTTATTAAATAGGTTTATTTCAGCAACTTAGACTTATTAAATAGCCTCATTGAATAGGCTTATTTTAGCAACTTAGGCTTATTAAATAGGTTTATTTCAGCAACTTAGACTTATTAAATAGCCTTATTAAATAGGCTTATTTCAGCAACTTAGGCTCATTAAATAAGCTTATTTCAGCAACTTAGGCTTATTAAATAGGCTTATTTCAGCAACTTAGACTTATTAAATAGCCTTATTTCAGCAACTTAGGCTTATTAAATAGGCTTATTTCAGCAACTTAGGCTTATTAAATAGCCTTATTTCAGCAACTTAGACTTATTAAATAGGCTTATTTCAGCAACTTAGGCTTATTAAATAGGCTTATTCAGCAACTTAGGCTTATTACATAGGCTTATTTCAGCAACTTAGACTTATTAAATAGGCCTGTTAAATAGGCTTATTAAATAGGTTTATTTCAGCAACTTAGACTTATTAAATAGGCCTATTAAATAGGCTTATTAAATAGACTTATTAAATAGGCACATTAAATACTTATTAAATAGGCTTATTAAATAGGCTTATTAAATAGGCTGATTAAATAGACTTATTAAATAGGCTCAATAAATAGGCTTATTAAATAGGCTTATTAAATAGGCTTATTAAATAGACTTATTAAATAGGCTTATTAAATAGGCTTAATAAATAGGCTTATTAAATAGGCTCAATAAATAGGCTTTTTAAATAGGCTCAATAAATAGGCATATTAAATAGGCTCATTAAATACTTATTAAATAGACTTATTAAATAGACTTATTAAATAGGCTTATTAAATAGGCTTATTAAATAGGCTTATTAAATAGGCTTATTAAATAGACTTATTAAATAGCCTCATTAAATAGGCTTATTTTAGCAACTTAGGCTTATTAAATAAGTTTATTTCAGCAACTTAGACTTATTAAAAAGCCTTATTAAATAGGCTTATTTCAGCAACTTAGGCTTATTAAATAAGCTTATTTCAGCAACTTATTCTTATTAAATAGCCTTATTAAACAGGTTTATTTCAGCAACTTAGGCTTATTAAGTAGCATTTTTAAATAGGTTTATTTCAGCAACTTAGACTTATTTAATAGGTTTATTCAGCAACTTAGGCTTATTAAATAGGCTTATTCAGCAACTTAGACTTATTTAATAGGCTTATTTCAGCAACTTAGGCTTATTTAATATGCTTATTAAATAGGCTTATTTCAGCAACTTAGGCTTATTAAATAAGCTTATTTCAGCAACTTATGCTTTTAAATAGCCTTATTAAACAGGTTTATTTCAGCAACTTAGGCTTATTAAATAGCATTTTTAAATAGGTTTATTTCAGCAACTTAGACTTATTAAATATACCTTTTTAAATAGGCTTAGTTCAGAAACTTAGGCTTATTAAATAGGCTTATTTCAGCAACTTAGGCTCATTAAATAGCCTTATTAAATAGGCTTATTTCAGCAACTTAGGCTTATTAAATAGGCTTATTTCAGCAACTTAGGCTTATTAAATAGGCTCATTCAGCAACTTAGGCTTATTAAATAGGCTTATTTCAGCAACTTAGACTTATTAAATAGGCCTATTAAATAGGCTTATTAAATAGGCTTATTTCAGCAACTTAGACTTATTAAATAGGCCTATTAAATAGGATTATTAAAAAGGCTTATTAAATAGGCTTATTTCAGCAACTTAGGCTTATTAAATAGGCTTATTAAATGGGCTTATTTCAGCAACTTAGGCTTATTAAATAGGCTTATTTCAGCAACTTAGACTTATTAAATAGCCTTATTTCAGCAACTTACGCTTATTAAATAGGCTTATTTCAGCAACTTAGGCTTATTAAATAGCCTAATTAAGTAGGATTATTTCAGCAACTTGGGCTTATTAAATAGGCTTATTTCAGCAACTTACGCTGATTAAAAAGGCTTATTTCAGCAACTTAAACGTATTAAATAGCCTTATTTCAGCAACTTAGACTCATTAAATAGGTTTATTTCAGCAACTTATGCTTATTAAATATACTTATTTCAGCAACTTAGGCTTATTAAATAGGCTTATTTCAGCAACTTAGACTTATTAAATAGCCTTATTTCAGCAACTTAGGCTTATTAAATAGGCTTATTTCAGCAACTTAGGCTTATTAAATAGCCTTATTTCAGCAACTTAAACTTATTAAATAGGCTTATTTCAGCAACTTAGGCTTATTAAATAGGCTTATTCAGCAACTTAGGCTTATTAAATAGGCTTATTTCAGCAACTTAGGCTTATTAAATAGGTTTATTCAGCAATTTAGGCTTATTAAATAGGCTTATTCAGCAACTTAGGCTTATTAAATAGGCTTATTTCAGCAACTTAGGCTTATTAAATAGGCTCATTCAGCAACTTAGGCTTATTAAATAGGCTTATTTCAGCAACTTAGACTTATTAAATAGGCCTATTAAATAGGCGTATTAAATAAGCTTATTTCAGCAACTTAGACTTATTAAATAGGCCTATTAAATAGGATTATTAAAAATGCTTATTAAATAGGCTTATTTCAGCAACTTAGGCTTATTAAATAGGCTTATTAAATGGGCTTATTTCAGCAACTTAGGCTTATTAAATATGCTTATTTCAGCAACTTAGACTTATTAAATAGCCTTATTTCAGCAACTTACGCTTATTAAATAGGCTTATTTCAGCAACTTAGGCTTATTAAATAGCCTAATTAAGTAGGCTTATTTCAGCAACTTGGGCTTATTAAATAGGCTTATTTCAGCAACTTACGCTGATTAAAAAGGCTTATTTCAGCAACTTAGACTTATTAAATAGCCTTATTTCAGCAACTTAGACTCATTAAATAGGTTTATTTCAGCAACTTATGCTTATTAAATATACTTATTTCAGCAACTTAGGCTTATTAAATAGGCTTATTTCAGCAACTTAAACTTATTAAATAGCCTTATTTCAGCAACTTAGGCTTATTAAATAGGCTTATTTCAGCAACTTAGGCTTATTAAATAGGCTCATTCAGAAACTTAGGCTTATTAAATAGGCTTATTTCAGCAACTTAGACTTATTGAATAGGCCTATTAAATAGGCTTCTTAAATAGGCTTATTTCAGCAACTTAGACTTATTAAATAGGCCTATTAAATAGGCTTATTAAATAGACTTATTAAATAGGCTCAATAAATAGGCTTATTAAATAGTCTTATTAAATAGGCTCAATAAATAGGCTTATTAAATAGGCTTATTAAATAGGCTCAATAAATAGGCTTATTAAATAGGCTCAATAAATAGGCTCATTAAATAGGCTCAATAAATAGGCTTATTAAATAGGCTCATTATATACTTATTAAATAGGCTTATTAAATAGACTTATTAAATAGACTTATTAAATAGGCTTATTAAATAGACTTATTAAATAGGCTTATTAAAAAGGCTTATTAAATAGACTTATTAAATAGGCTCATTAAATACTTATTAAATATGTTTATTAAATAGGCGTATTAAATAGGCTTATTAAATAGGCTTATTAAATAGGCTTATTAAATAGGCTTATTAAATAGACTTATTAAATAGCCTCATTGAATAGGCTTATTTTAGCAACTTAGGCTTATTAAATAGGTTTATTTCAGCAACTTAGACTTATTAAATAGGTTTATTTCAGCAACTTAGGCTTATTTAATAAGCTTATTTCAGCAACTTATGCTTATTAAATAGCCTTATTAAAAAGGCTTATTTCAGCAACTTAGGCTTATTAAATAGACTTATTAAATAGGCTCATTAAATACTTATTAATTAGTCTTATTAAATAGGCTTTTTTAAATAGACTTATTAAATAGGCTCAATAAATAGGCTTATTAAATAGTCTTATTAAATAGGCTCAATAAATAGGCTTATTAAATAGGCTTATTAAATAGGCTCAATAAATAGGCTTATTAAATAGGCTCAATAAATAGGCTCATTAAATAGGCTTATTAAATAGACTTATTAAATAGCCTCATTGAATAGGCTTATTTTAGCAACTTAGGCTTATTAAAATGGTTTATTTCAGCAACTTAGGCTTATTAAATAGCATTTTTAAATAGGTTTATTTCAGAAACTTAGACTTATTAAATATACCTTTTTAAATAGGCTTAGTTCAGAAACGTAGGCTTATTAAATAGGCTTATTTCAGCAACTTAGGCTCATTAAATAGCCTTATTAAATAGGCTTATTTCTGCAACTTAGGCTTATTAAATGGGCTTATTTCAGCAACTTAAACTTATTAAATAGCCTTATTTCAGCAACTTAGGCTTATTAAATAGCCTTATTTCAGCAACTTAGGCTTATTAAATAGCCTTATTAAATAGGCTTATTTCAGCAACTTAGACTCATTAAATAGGTTTATTTCAGCAACTTATGCTTATTAAATATACTTATTTCAGCAACTTAGGCTTATTAAATAGGCTTATTTCAGCAACTTAGACTTATTAAATAGCCTTATTTCAGCAACTTAGGCTTATTAAATAGGCTTATTTCAGCAACTTAGGCTTATTAAATAGGCTCATTCAGAAACTTAGGCTTATTAAATAGGCTTATTTCAGCAACTTAGACTTATTGAATAGGCCTATTAAATAGGCTTATTAAATAGGCTTATTTCAGCAACTTAGACTTATTAAATAGGCCTATTAAATAGGCTTATTAAATAGACTTATTAAATAGGCTCATTAAATACTTATTAATTAGTCTTATTAAATAGGCTTTTTTAAATAGACTTATTAAATAGGCTCAATAAATAGGCTTATTAAATAGTCTTATTAAATAGGCTCAATAAATAGGCTTATTAAATAGGCTTATTAAATAGGCTCAATAAATAGGCTTATTAAATAGGCTCAATAAATAGGCTCATTAAATAGGCTCAATAAATAGGCTTATTAAATAGGCTCATTATATACTTTTTAAATAGGCTTATTAAATAGACTTATTAAATAGACTTATTAAATAGGCTTATTAAATAGACTTATTAAATAGGCTTATTAAAAAGGCTTATTAAATAGACTTATTAAATAGGCTCATTAAATACTTATTAAATATGTTTATTAAATAGGCGTATTAAATAGGCTTATTAAATAGGCTTATTAAATAGGCTTATTAAATAGGCTTATTAAATAGACTTATTAAATAGCCTCATTGAATAGGCTTATTTTAGCAACTTAGGCTTATTAAATAGGTTTATTTCAGCAACTTCGACTTATTAAATAGGTTTATTTCAGCAACTTAGGCTTATTAAATAAGCTTATTTCAGCAACTTATGCTTATTAAATAGCCTTATTAAAATGGTTTATTTCAGCAACTTAGGCTTATTAAATAGCATTTTTAAATAGGTTTATTTCAGAAACTTAGACTTATTAAATATACCTTTTTAAATAGGCTTAGTTCAGAAACGTAGGCTTATTAAATAGGCTTATTTCAGCAACTTAGGCTCATTAAATAGCCTTATTAAATAGGCTTATTTCCGCAACTTAGGCGTATTAAATAGGCTTATTTCAGCAACTTAAACTTATTAAATAGCCTTATTTCAGCAACTTAGGCTTATTAAATAGCCTTATTTCAGCAACTTAGGCTTATTAAATAGCCTTATTAAATAGGCTTATTTCAGCAACTTAGACTTATTAAATAGGTTTATTCAGCAACTTAGGCTTATTAAATAGGCTTATTCAGCAACTTAGGCTTATTAAATAGGCTTATTTCAGCAACTTAGGCTTATTAAATAGGCTCATTCAGCAACTTAGGCTTATTAAATAGGCTTATTTCAGCAACTTAGACTTATTAAATAGGCCTATTAAATAGGCTTATTAAAAAGGCTTATTAAATAGGCTTATTTCAGCAACTTAGGCTTATTAAATAGGCTTATTAAATGGGCTTATTTCAGCAACTTAGGCTTATTAAATAGGCTTATTTCAGCAACTTAGACTTATTAAATAGCCTTATTTCAGCAACTTACGCTTATTAAATAGGCTTATTTCAGCAACTTAGGCTTATTAAATAGCCTAATTAAGTAGGCTTATTTCAGCAACTTGGGCTTATTAAATAGGCTTATTTCAGCAACTTACGCTGATTAAAAAGGCTTATTTCAGCAACTTAGACTTATTAAATAGCCTTATTTCAGCAACTTAGACTCATTAAATAGGTTTATTTCAGCAACTTAGGCTTATTAAATAGGCTTATTTCAGCAACTTAGGCTTATTAAATAGGCTCATTCAGAAACTTAGGCTTATTAAATAGGCGTATTTCAGCAACTTAGACTTATTAAATAAGCCTATTAAATAGACTTATTAAATAGGCTTATTTCAGCAACTTAGACTTATTAAATAGGCCTATTAAATAGGCTTATTAAATAGGCTTATTTCAGCAACTTAGACTTATTAAATAGGCCTATTAAATAGGCTTATTAAATAGACTTATTAAATAGGCTCAATAAATAGGCTTATTAAATAGGCTTATAAAATAGGCTCAATAAATAGGCTTATTAAATAGGCATATTAAATAGGCTTATTAAATAGACGTATTAAATAGGCTTATTAAATAGGCTCAATAAATAGGCTTATTAAATAAGCTCAATAAATAGGCTTATTAAATAGGCTCAATAAATAGGCTTATTAAATAGGCTCAATAAATAGGCTTATTAAATAGGTGCATTAAATACTTATTAAATAGGCTTATTAAATAGACTTATTAAATAGACTTATTAAATAGGCTTATTAAATAGACTTATTAAATAGGCCTATTAAAAAGGTTTATTAATTAGACTTATTAAATAGGCTCATTAAATACTTATTAAATATGTTTATTAAATAGGCGTATTAAATAGGCTTATTAAATTAGCTTAATAAATAGGCTTATTAAATAGCCTCATTAAATACTTATTAAATAGGCTTATTAAATAGGCTTATTAAATATGCTTATTTCAGCAACTTAGGCTTATTAAATAGCCTTATTGAATAGGCTTATTTCAGCAACTTAGACTTATTAAATAGGTTTATTCAGCAACTTAGACTTATTAAATAGGCTTATTCAGCAACTTAGGCTTATTAAATAAGCTTATTTCAGCAACTTAGGCTTATTAAATAGGCTCATTCAGAAACTTAGGCTTATTAAATAGGCTTATTTCAGCAACTTAGACTTATTAAATAGGCCTATTAAATAGGCTTATTAAATAGGCTTATTTCAGCAACTTTGGCTCATTAAATAGCCTTATTAAATAGGCTTATTAAATAGACTTATTAAATAGGCTCATTAAATACTTATTAAATAGGCTTATTAAATAGGCTTATCAAATAGACTTATTAAATAGGCTCAATAAATAGGCTTATTAAATAGGCTTATTAAATAGGCTCAATAAATAGGCTTATTAAATAGGCTTATTAAATAGGCTTATTAAATAGACTTATTAAATAGGCTTATTAAATAGGCTCAATAAATAGGCTTATTAAATAGGCTCAATAAATAGGCTTATAAAATAGGCTCAATAAATAGGCTTATTAAATAGGCTCAATAAATAGGCATATTAAATAGGCTCATTAAATACTTATTAAATAGGCTTATTAAATAGACTTATTAAATAGACTTATTAAATACGCTTATTAAATAGACTTATTAAATAGGCTTATTAAAAGGCTTATTAAATAGACTCATTAAATAGGCTCATTAAATACGTATTAAATATGTTTATTAAATAGGCGTATTAAATAGGCTTTTTAAATAGGCTTATTAAATAGGCTTATTAAATAGGCTTATTAAATAGACTCATTAAATAGGCTAATTTTAGCAACTTAGGCTTATTAAATAGGTTTATTTCAGCAACTTAGACTTATTAAATAGCCTCATTGAATAGGCTTATTTTAGCAACTTAGGCTTATTAAATAGGTTTATTTCAGCAACTTAGACTTATTAAATAGCCTTATTAAATAGGCTTATTTCAGCAACTTAGGCTCATTAAATAAGCTTATTTCCGCAACTTATGCTTATTAAATAGCCTTATTAAACAGGTTTATTTCAGCAACTTAGGCTTATTAAATAGCATTTTTAAATAGGTTTATTCAGCAACTTAGGCTTATTAAATAGGCTTATTCAGCAACTTAGGCTTATTAAATAAGCTTATTTCAGCAACTTAGGCTTATTAAATAGGCTCATTCAGAAACTTAGGCTTACTAAATAGGCTTATTTCAGCAACTTAGACTAATTAAATAGGCCTATTAAATAGGCTTATTAAATAGGCTTATTTCAGCAACTTAGGCTCATTAAATAGCCTTATTAAATAGGCTTATTAAATAGACTTATTAAATAGGCTCATTAAATACTTATTAAATAGGCTTATTAAATAGGCTTATTAAATAGACTTATTAAATAGGCTCAATAAATAGGCTTATTAAATAGGCTTATTAAATAGGCTCAATAAATAGGCTTATTAAATAGGCTTATTAAATAGGCTTATTAAATAGACTTATTAAATAGGCTTATTAAATAGGCTCAATAAATAGGCTTATTAAATAGGCTCAATAAATAGGCTTATAAAATAGGCTCAATAAATAGGCTTATTAAATAGGCTCAATAAATAGGCTTATTAAATAGGCTCATTAAATACTTATTAAATAGGCTTATTAAATAGATTTATTAAATAGACTTATTAAATACGCTTATTAAATAGACTTATTAAATAGGCTTATTAAAAGGCTTATTAAATAGACTTATTAAATAGGCTCATTAAATACATATTAAATATGTTTATTAAATAGGCGTATTAAATAGGCTTATTAAATAGGCTTATTAAATAGGCTTATTAAATAGGCTTATTAAATAGACTCATTAAATGGGCTAATTTTAGCAACTTAGGCTTATTAAATAGGTTCATTTCAGCAACTTAGACTTATTAAATAGCCTCATTGAATAGGCTTATTTTAGCAACTTAGGCTTATTAAATAGGTTTATTTCAGCAACTTAGACTTATTAAATAGCCTTATTAAATAGGCTTATTTCAGCAACTTAGGCTTATTAAATAAGCTTATTTCAGCAACTTATGCTTATTAAATAGCCTTATTAAACAGGTTTATTTCAGCAACTTAGGCTTATTAAATAGCATTTTTAAATAGGTTTATTTCAGCAACTTAGACTTATTAAATATACCTTTTTAAATAGGCTTAGTTCAGAAACTTAGGCTTATTAAATAGGCTTATTTCAGCAACTTAAGCTCATTAAATAGCCTTATTAAATAGGCTTATTTCAGCAACTAAGGCTTATTAAATAGTCTTATTTCAGCAACTTAAACTTATTAAATAGCCTTATTTCAGCAACTTAGGCTCATTAAATAGCCTTATTTCAGCAACTTAGACTTATTAAATAGGCTTATTCAGCAACTTAGGCTTATTAAATAGCCTTATTGAATAGGCTTATTTCAGCAACTTAGACTTATTAAATAGGTTTATTCAGCAACTTAGGCTTATTAAATAGGCTTATTCAGCAACTTAGGCTTATTAAATAAGCTTATTTCAGCAACTTAGGCTTATTAAATAGGCTCATTCAGAAACTTAGGCTTATTAAATAGGCTTATTTCAGCAACTTAGACTTATTAAATAGGCCTATTAAATAGGCTTATTAAATAGGCTTATTTCAGCAACTTTGGCTCATTAAATAGCCTTATTAAATAGGCTTATTAAATAGACTTATTAAATAGGCTCATTAAATACTTATTAAATAGGCTTATTAAATAGGCTTATTAAATAGACTTATTAAATAGGCTCAATAAATAGGCTTATTAAATAGGCTTATTAAATAGGCTCAATAAATAGGCTTATTAAATAGGCTTATTAAATAGGCTTATTAAATAGACTTATTAAATAGGCTTATTAAATAGGCTCAATAAATAGGCTTATTAAATAGGCTCAATAAATAGGCTTATAAAATAGGCTCAATAAATAGGCTTATTAAATAGGCTCAATAAATAGGCATATTAAATACTTATTAAATAGGCTTATTAAATAGACTTATTAAATAGACTTATTAAATACGCTTATTAAATAGACTTATTAAATAGGCTTATTAAAAGGCTTATTAAATAGACTCATTAAATAGGCTCATTAAATACGTATTAAATATGTTTATTAAATAGGCGTATTAAATAGGCTTATTAAATAGGCTTATTAAATAGGCTTATTAAATAGGCTTATTAAATAGACTCATTAAATAGGCTAATTTTAGCAACTTAGGCTTATTAAATAGGTTTATTTCAGCAACTTAGACTTATTAAATAGCCTCATTGAATAGGCTTATTTTAGCAACTTAGGCTTATTAAATAGGTTTATTTCAGCAACTTAGACTTATTAAATAGCCTTATTAAATAGGCTTATTTCAGCAACTTAGGCTCATTAAATAAGCTTATTTCAGCAACTTATGCTTATTAAATAGCCTTATTAAACAGGTTTATTTCAGCAACTTAGGCTTATTAAATAGCATTTTTAAATAGGTTTATTCATCAACTTAGGCTTATTAAATAGGCTTATTCAGCAACTTAGGCTTATTAAATAAGCTTATTTCAGCAACTTAGGCTTATTAAATAGGCTCATTCAGAAACTTAGGCTTACTAAATAGGCTTATTTCAGCAACTTAGACTAATTAAATAGGCCTATTAAATAGGCTTATTAAATAGGCTTATTTCAGCAACTTAGGCTCATTAAATAGCCTTATTAAATAGGCTTATTAAATAGACTTATTAAATAGGCTCATTAAATACTTATTAAATAGGCTTATTAAATAGGCTTATTAAATAGACTTATTAAATAGGCTCAATAAATAGGCTTATTAAATAGTCTTATTAAATAGGCTCAATAAATAGGCTTATTAAATAGGCTTATTAAATAGGCTTATTAAATAGACTTATTAAATAGGCTTATTAAATAGGCTCAATAAATAGGCTTATTAAATAGGCTCAATAAATAGGCTTATAAAATAGGCTCAATAAATAGGCTTATTAAATAGGCTCAATAAATAGGCTTATTAAATAGGCTCATTAAATACTTATTAAATAGGCTTATTAAATAGATTTATTAAATAGACTTATTAAATACGCTTATTAAATAGACTTATTAAATAGGCTTATTAAAAGGCTTATTAAATAGACTTATTAAATAGGCTCATTAAATACATATTAAATATGTTTATTAAATAGGCGTATTAAATAGGCTTATTAAATAGGCTTATTAAATAGGCTTATTAAATAGGCTTATTAAATAGACTCATTAAATAGGCTAATTTTAGCAACTTAGGCTTATTAAATAGGTTCATTTCAGCAACTTAGACTTATTAAATAGCCTCATTGAATAGGCTTATTTTAGCAACTTAGGTTTATTAAATAGGTTTATTTCAGCAACTTAGACTTATTAAATAGCCTTATTAAATAGGCTTATTTCAGCAACTTAGGCTTATTAAATAAGCTTATTTCAGCAACTTATGCTTATTAAATAGCCTTATTAAACAGGTTTATTTCAGCAACTTAGGCTTATTAAATAGCATTTTTAAATAGGTTTATTTCAGCAACTTAGACTTATTAAATTTACCTTTTTAAATAGGCTTAGTTCAGAAACTTAGGCTTATTAAATAGGCTTATTTCAGCAACTTAAGCTCATTAAATAGCCTTATTAAATAGGCTTATTTCAGCAACTAAGGCTTATTAAATAGTCTTATTTCAGCAACTTAAACTTATTAAATAGCCTTATTTCAGCAACTTAGGCTCATTAAATAGCCTTATTTCAGCAACTTAGACTTATTAAATAGGCTTATTCAGCAACTTAGGCTTATTAAATAGCCTTATTAAATAGGCTTATTTCAGCAACTTAGACATATTAATTATTTTTATTCAGCAACGTAGGCTTATTAAATAGGCTCATTCAGCAACTTAGGCTTATTAAATAGGCTATTTTCAGCAACTTAGACTTATTAAATAGGCCTATTAAATAGGCTTATTAAATAGGCTTATTAAATAGGCTTATTTCAGCAACTTAGGCTTATTAAATAGGCTGATTAAATGGGCTTATTTCAGCAACTTAGGCTTATTAAATAGGCTTATTTCAGCAACTTAGACTTATTAAAGTGCCTTATTTCAGCAACTTATGCTTATTAAATAGGCTTATTTCAGCAACTTAGGCTTATTAAATAGCCTAATTAAGTAGGCTTATTTCAGCAACTTGAGCTTATTAAATAGGCTTATTTCAGCAACTTATGCTGATTAAAAAGGCTTATTTCAGCAACTTAGACTTATTAAATAGCCTTATTTCCGCAACTTAGACTCATTAAATAGGCTTATTTCAGCAACATATGCTTATTAAAAATACTTATTTCAGCAACTTAGGCTTATTAAATAGGCTTATTAAATAGGCTTATTAAATAGACTTATTAAATAGGCTCAATAAATAGGCTTATTAAATAGGCTTATTAAATAGGCTAAATAAATAGGCTTATTAAATAGGCTTATTAAATAGGCTTATTAAATAGACTTATTAAATAGGCTTATTAAATAGGCTCAATAAATAGGCTTATTAAATAGGCTCAATAAATAGGCTTATAAAATAGGCTCAATAAATAGGCTTATTAAATAGGCTCAATAAATAGGCTTATTAAATAGGCTCATTAAATACTTATTAAATAGGCTTATTAAATAGATTTATTAAATAGACTTATTAAATACGCTTATTAAATAGACTTATTAAATAGGCTTATTAAAAGGCTTATTAAATAGACTTATTAAATAGGCTCATTAAATACATATTAAATATGTTTATTAAATAGGCGTATTAAATAGGCTTATTAAATAGGCTTATTAAATAGGCTTATTAAATAGGCTTATTAAATAGACTCATTAAATAGGCTAATTTTAGCAACTTAGGCTTATTAAATAGGTTCATTTCAGCAACTTAGACTTATTAAATAGCCTCATTGAATAGGCTTTTTTTTAGCAACTTAGGCTTATTAAATAGGTTTATTTCAGCAACTTAGACTTATTAAATAGCCTTATTAAATAGGCTTATTTCAGCAACTTAGGCTTATTAAATAAGCTTATTTCAGCAACTTATGCTTATTAAATAGCCTTATTAAACAGGTTTATTTCAGCAACTTAGGCTTATTAAATAGCATTTTTAAATAGGTTTATTTCAGCAACTTAGACTTATTAAATTTACCTTTTTAAATAGGCTTAGTTCAGAAACTTAGGCTTATTAAATAGGCTTATTTCAGCAACTTAAGCTCATTAAATAGCCTTATTAAATAGGCTTATTTCAGCAACTAAGGCTTATTAAATAGTCTTATTTCAGCAACTTAAACTTATTAAATAGCCTTATTTCAGCAACTTAGGCTCATTAAATAGCCTTATTTCAGCAACTTAGACTTATTAAATAGGCTTATTCAGCAACTTAGGCTTATTAAATAGCCTTATTAAATAGGCGTATTTCAGCAACTTAGACTTATTAATTATTTTTATTCAGCAACTTAGGCTTATTAAATAGGCTTATTCAGCAATTTAAGCTTATTAAATAGGCTTATTTCAGCAACGTAGGCTTATTAAATAGGCTCATTCAGCAACTTAGGCTTATTAAATAGGCTATTTTCAGCAACTTAGACTTATTAAATAGGCCTATTAAATAGGCTTATTAAATAGGCTTATTAAATAGGCTTATTTCAGCAACTTAGGCTTATTAAATAGGCTGATTAAATGGGCTTATTTCAGCAACTTAGGCTTATTAAATAGGCTTATTTCAGCAACTTAGACTTATTAAAGTGCCTTATTTCAGCAACTTATGCTTATTAAATAGGCTTATTTCAGCAACTTATGCTGATTAAAAAGGCTTATTTCAGCAACTTAGACTTATTAAATAGCCTTATTTCCGCAACTTAGACTCATTAAATAGGCTTATTTCAGCAACATATGCTTATTAAAAATACTTATTTCAGCAACTTAGGCTTATTAAATAGGCTTATTTCAGCAACTTAGACTTATTAAATAGCCTTATTTCAGCAACTTAGGCTTATTAAATAGGCTTATTTCAGCAACTTAGGCTTATTAAATAGCCTTATTTCAGCAACTTAGACTTATTAAATAGGCTTATTTCAGCAACTTAGGCTTATTAAATAGGCTTATTCAGCAACTTAGGCTTATTAAATAGGCTTATTTCAGCAACTTAGGCTTATTAAATAGGCTCATTCAGAAACTTAGGCTTATTAAATAGGCTTATTTCAGCAACTTAGACTTATTAAATAGGCCTGTTAAATAGGCTTATTAAATAGGTTTATTTCAGCAACTTAGACTTATTAAATAGGCCTATTAAATAGGCTTATTAAATAGACTTATTAAATAGGCACATTAAATACTTATTAAATAGGTTTAATAAATAGGCTTATTAAATAGGCTTATTTCAGCAACTTAGGCTTATTAAATAGGCTTATTAAATGGGCTTATTTCAGCAACTTAGGCTTATTAAATAGGCTTATTTCAGCAACTTAGACTTATTAAATAGCCTTATTTCAGCAATTAGGCTTATTAAATAGGCTTATTTCAGCAACTTAGGCTTATTAAATAGCCTTATTTCAGCAACTTAGACTTATTAAATAGGCTTATTTCAGCAACTTAGGCTTATTAAATAGGCTTATTCAGCAACTTAGGCTTATTAAATAGGCTTATTTCAGCAACTTAGGCTTATTAAATAGGCACATTCAGAAACTTAGGCTTATTACATAGGCTTATTTCAGCAACTTAGACTTATTAAATAGGCCTGTTAAATAGGCTTATTAAATAGGCTTATTAAATAGGCTTATTAAATAGACTTATTAAATAGGCTTATTAAATAGGCTCAATAAATAGGCTTATTAAATAGGCTCAATAAATAGGCTTATTAAATAGGCTCAATAAATAGGCATATTAAATAGGCTCATTAAATACTTATTAAATAGACTTATTAAATAGACTTATTAAATAGGCTTATTAAATAGGCTTATTAAATAGGCTTATTAAATATGCTTATTAAATAGACTTATTAAATAGCCTCATTAAATAGGCTTATTTTAGCAACTTAGGCTTATTAAATAAGTTTATTTCAGCAACTTAGGCTTATTAAATAGGCTTATTTCAGCAACTTAGGCTTATTAAATAAGCTTATTTCAGCAACTTATTCTTATTAAATAGCCTTATTAAACAGGTTTATTTCAGCAACTTAGGCTTATTAAGTAGCATTTTTAAATAGGTTTATTTCAGCAACTTAGACTTATTAAATAGGTTTATTCAGCAACTTAGGCTTATTAAATAGGCTTATTCAGCAACTTAGGCTTATTTAATAGGCTTATTTCAGCAACTTAGGCTTATTTAATAGGCTTATTAAATAGGCTTATTTCAGCAACTTAGGCATATTAAATAAGCTTATTTCAGCAACTTATGCTTTTAAATAGCCTTATTAAACAGGTTTATTTCAGCAACTTAGGCTTATTAAATAGCATGTTTAAATAGGTTTATTTCAGCAACTTAGACTTATTAAATATACCTTTTTAAATAGGCTTAGTTCAGAAACTTAGGCTTATTAAATAGGCTTATTTCAGCAACTTAGGCTCATTAAATAGCCTTATTAAATAGGCTTATTTCAGCAACTAGGCTTATTAAATAGGCTTATTTCAGCAACTTAAACTTAATAAATAGCCTTATTTCAGCAACTTAGGCTCATTAAATAGCCTTATTTCAGCAACTTAGACTTATTAAATAGGCTTATTCAGCAACTTAGGCTTATTAAATAGCCTTATTTAATAGGCTTATTTCAGCAACTTATACTTATTAAATAGGTTTATTCAGCAACTTAGGCTTATTAAATAGGCTTATTCAGCAATTTAGGCTTATTAAATAGGCTTATTTCAGCAACTTAGGCTTATTAAATAGGCTCTTTCAGCAACTTAGGCTTATTAAATAGGCTATTTTCAGCAACTTAGACTTATTAAATAGGCCTATTAAATAGGCTTATTAAATAGGCTTATTAAATAGGCTTATTTCAGCAACTTAGGCTTATTAAATAGGCTTATTAAATGGGCTTATTTCAGCAACTTAGGCTTATTAAATAGGCTTATTTCAGCAACTTAGACTTATTAAATAGCATTATTTCAGCAACTTACGCTTATTAAATAGGCTTATTTCAGCAACTTAGGCTTATTAAATAGCCTAATTAAGTAGGCTTATTTCAGCAACTTGAGCTTATTAAATAGGCTTATTTCAGCAACTTATGCTGATTAAAAAGGCTTATTTCAGCAACTTAGACTTATTAAATAGCCTTATTTCAGCAACTTAGACTCATTAAATAGGCTTTTTCAGCAACTTATGCTTATTAAAAATATTTATTTCAGCAACTTAGGCTTATTAAATAGGCTTATTTCAGCAACTTAGACTTATTAAATAGCCTTATTTCAGCAACTTAGGCTTATTAAATAGGCTTATTTCAGCAACTTAGGCTTATTAAATAGCCTTATTTCAGCAACTTAGACTTATTAAATAGGCTTATTTCAGCAACTTAGGCTTTTTAAATAGGCTTATTCCGCAACTTAGGCTTATTAAATAGGCTTATTTCAGCAACTTAGACTTATTAAATAGGCCTGTTAAATAGGCTTATTAAATAGGTTTATTTCAGCAACTTAGACTTATTAAATAGGCCTATTAAATAGGCTTATTAAATAGACTTATTAAATAGGCTCATTAAAGAATTATTAAATAGGCGTATTAAATAGGCTTATTAAATAGACTTATTAAATAGGATCAATAAATAGGCTTATTAAATAGGCTTATTAAATAGACTTATTAAATAGGCTCAATAAATAGGCTTATTAAATAGGCTCATTAAATAGACGTATTAAATAGGCTTATTAAATAGACTTATTAAATCGGCTTATTAAATAGGCTCAATAAATAGGCTTATTAAATAGGCTCAATAAATATGCTTATTAAATAGGCTCAATAAGTAGGCTTAATAAATAGGCTCAATAAATAGGCTTATTAAATAGGCTTATTTCAGCAACTTAGACTTATTAAATAGGCCTATTAAATAGGCTTATTAAATAGGCTTATTTCAGCCACTTAGACTTATTAAAAAGGCCTATTAAATAGGCTTATTAAATAGACTTATTAAATAGGCTCATTAAATAATTATTAAATAGGCTTATTAAATAGGCTTATTAAATAGACTTATTAAATAGGATCAATAAATAGGCTTATTAAATAGGCTTATTAAATAGACGTATTAAATAGGCTCAATAAATAGGCTTATTAAATAGGCTTATTAAATAGGCTCAATAAATAGGCTTATTAAATAGACTTATTAAATCGGCTTATTAAATAGGCTCAATAAATAGGCTTATTAAATAGGCTCAATAAATATGCTTATTAAATAGGCTCAATAAGTAGGCTTAATAAATAGGCTCAATAAATAGGCTTATTAAATAGGCTCATTAAATACTTATTAAATAGGCTTATTAAATAGACTTATTAAATAGACTTATTATATAGGCCTATTAAATAGGCTTATTAAATAGACTTATTAAATAGGCACATTAAATACTTATTAAATAGGCGTATTAAATAGGCTTATTAAATAGGCTTATTAAATAGACTTATTAAATAGGCTCAATAACTAGGCTTATTAAATAGGCATATTAAATAGGCTCAATAAATAGGCTTATTAAATAGGCTCATTAAATAGACTTATTAAATAGGCTTATTAAATAGGCTCAATAAATAGGCTTATTAAATAGGCTCAATAAATAGGCTTATTAAATAGGCTCAATAAATAGGCATATTAAATAGGCTCATTAAATACTTATTAAATAGACTTATTAAATAGACTTATTAAATAGGCTTATTAAATAGGCTTATTAAATAGGCTTATTAAATAGGCTTATTAAATAGACTTATTAAATAGCCTCATTAAATAGGCTTATTTTAGCAACTTAGGCTTATTAAATAAGTTTATTTCAGCAACTTAGACTTATTAAATAGGCTCATTCAGAAACTTAGGCTTATTAAATAGGCTTATTTCAGCAACTTAGACTTATTAAAAAGGCCTATTAAATAGGCTTATTAAATAGACTTATTAAATAGGCTCATTAAATAATTATTAAATAGGCTTATTAAATAGGCTTATTAAATAGACTTATTAAATAGGATCAATAAATAGGCTTATTAAATAGGCTTATTAAATAGACTTATTAAATAGGCTCAATAAATAGGCTTATTAAATAGGCTTATTAAATAGGCTCAATAAATAGGCTTATTAAATAGGCTTATTAAATAGGCTCAATAATAATGCTTATTAAATAGGCTCAATAAGTAGGCTTAATAAATAGGCTCAATAAATAGGCTTATTAAATAGGCTCATTAAATACTTATTAAATAGGCTTATTAAATAGACTTATTAAATAAACTTATTAAATAGGCTTATTAAATAGACTTATTAAATAGTCTTATTAAAAAGGCTTATTAAATAGGCTTATTAAATAGACTTATTTCAGCAACTTAGACTTATTAAATAGGTTTATTCAGCAACTTAGGCTTATTAAATAGGCTTATTCCGCAACTTAGGCTTATTAAATAGGCTTATTTCAGCAACTTAGGCTTATTAAATAGGCTCATTCAGAAACTTAGGCTTATTAAATAGGCTTATTTCAGCAACTTAGACTTATTAAATAGGCCTATTAAATAGGCTTATTAAATAGGCTTATTTCAGCAACTTAGACTTATTAAATAGGCCTATTAAATAGGCTTATTAAATAGACTTATTAAATAGGCTCATTAAATACTTATTAAATAGGCTTATTAAATAGGCTTATTAAATAGACTTATTAAATAGGCTCAATAAATAGGCTTATTAAATAGGCTTATTAAATAGGCTCAATAAATAGGCTTATTAATTAGGCTTATTAAATAGGCTTATTAAATAGAATTATTAAATAGGCTTATTAAATAGGCTCAATACATAGGCTTATTAAATAGGCTCAATAAATAGGCTTATTAAGTAGGCTCAATAAATAGGCTTATTAAATAGGCTCAACAAATAGGCTTATTAAATAGGCTCATTAAATACTTATTAAATAGGCTTATTAAATAGACTTATTAAATAGGCTCATTAAATACTTATTAAATATGTTTATTAAATAGGCGTATTAAATAGGCTTATTAAATAGGCTTATTAAATAGGCTTATTAAATAGGCTTATTAAATAGACTTATTAAATAGCCTCATTAAATAGGCTTATTTTAGCAACTTAGGCTTATTAAATAGGTTTATTTCAGCAACTTAGACTTATTAAATAGCATTATTAAATAGGCTTATTTCAGCAACTTATGCTTATTAAATAGCCTTATTAAACAGGTTTATTTCAGCAACTTAGGCTTATTAAATAGCATTTTAAATAGGTTTATTTCAGCAACTTAGACTTATTAAATATACCTTTTTAAATAGGCTTAGTTCAGAAACTTAGGCTTATTAAATAGGCTTATTTCAGCAACTTAGGCTCATTAAATAGCCTTATTAAATAGGCTTATTTCAGCAACTTAGGCTCATTAAATAGCCTTATTAAATAGGCTTATTTCACCAACTTAGGCTTATTAAATAGGCTTATTTCAGCAACTTAAACTTATTAAATAGCCTTATTTCAGCAACTTAGGCTTATTAAATAGCCTTATCTCAGCAACTTAGACTTATTAAATAGGCTTATTCAGCAACTTAGGCTTATTAAATAGCCTTATTAAATAGGCTTATTTCAGCAACTTAGACTTATTAAATAGGTTTATTCAGCAACTTAGGCTCATTAAAAAGGCTTATTTCAGCAACTTAGGCTTATTAAATAGGCTCATTCAGCAACTTAGGCTTATTAAATAGGCTTATTTCAGCAACTTAGACTTATTAAATAGGCATATTAAATAGGCTTATTAAATAGGCTTATTAAATAGGCTTATTTCAGCAACTTAGGCTTATTAAATAGGCTTATTAAATAGGCTTATTTCAGCAACTTAGACTTATTAAATAGGCTTATTAAATATGCTTATTTCAGCAACTTAGGCTTATTAAATAGGCTTATTTCAGCAACTTAGACTTATTAAATAGCCTTATTTCAGCAACTTACGCTTATTAAATAGGCTTATTTCAGCAACTTAGGCTTATTAAATAGCCTAATTAAGTAGGCTTATTTCAGCAACTTGGGCTTATTAAATAGGCTTATTTCAGCAACTTACGCTGATTAAAAAGGCTTATTTCAGCAACTTAGACTTATTAAATAGCCTTATTTCAGCAACTTAGACTTATTAAATAGGCTTATTTCAGCAACTTATGCTTATTAAATATACTTATTTCAGCAACTTAGGCTTATTAAATAGGCTTATTTCAGCAACTTAGACTTATTAAATAGCCTTATTTCAGCAACTTAGGCTTATTAAATAGGCTTATTTCAGCAACTTAGACTTATTAAATAGCCTTATTTCAGCAACTTAGGCTTATTAAATAGGCTTATTTCAGCAACTTAGGCTTATTAAATAGCCTTATTTCAGCAACTTAGACTTATTAAATAGGCTTATTTCAGCAACTTAGGCTTATTAAATAGGCTTATTCAGCAACTTAGGCTTATTAAATGGGCTTATTAAATAGGCTTATTTCAGAAACTTAGGCTTATTAAATAGGCTTATTCACCAACTTAGCCTTATTAAATAGGCTCATTCAATACTTATTAAATAGGCTTATTAAACAGGCTTATTAAATAGACTCATTAAATAGGCTCAATAAATAGGCTTATTAAATAGGCTTATTAATTAGGCTTATTAAATAGGCTTATTAAATAGACTTATTAAATAGGCTTATTAAATAGGCTCAATAAATAGGCTTATTAAATAGGCTTATTAAATAGGCTTATTAAATAGGCTTATTAAATAGGCTCAATAAATAGGCTTATTAAATAGGCTTATTAAATATGCTTATTAAATAGACTTATTAAATAGGCGTATTAAATAGGCTTATTAAATAGACTTAGTAAATAGCCTCATTAAATAGGCTTATTTTAGCAACTTAGGCTTATTAAATAGGTTTATTTCAGCAACTTAGACTTATTAAATAGCCTTATTAAATAGGCTTATTAAACAGGCTTATTAAATAGACTCATTAAATAGGCTCAATAAATAGCCTTATTAAATAGGCTTATTAATTAGGCTTATTAAATAGGCTTATTAAATAGACTTATAAAATAGGCTTATTAAATTGGCTCAATAAATAGGCTTATTAAATAGGCTTATTAAATATGCTTATTAAATAGGGTCAATAAATAGGCTTATTAAATAGGCTTATTAAATATGCTTATTAAATAGACTTATTAAATAGGCGTATAAAATAGGCTTATTAAATAGACTTATTAAATAGCCTCATTAAATAGGCTTATTTTAGCAACTTAGGCTTATTAAGTAGGTTTATTCAGCAACTTAGGCTTATTAAATAGGCTTATTTCAGCAACTTAGGCTTATTAAATAGGCTTATTTCAGCAACTTAGACTTATTAAATAGGCCTATTAAATAGGCTTATTAAATAGGCTTATTTCAGCAACTTAGACTTATTAAATAGGCCTATTAAATAGGCTTATTAAATAGGCTAATTAAATAGGCTTATTTCAGCAACTTAGGCTTATTAAACAGGCTTATTAAATAGGCTTATTTCAGCAACTTAGGCTTATTAAATAGGCTTATTTCAGCAACTTATACTTATTAAATAGTCTTATTTCAGCAACTTACGCTTATTAAATAGGCTTATTTCAGCAACTTAGGCTTATTAAATAGCCTAATTAAGTAGGCTTATTTCAGCAACTTGGGCTTATTAAATAGGCATATTTCAGCAACTTACGCTGATTAAAAAGGCTTATTTCAGCAACTTAGACTTATTAAATAGCCTTATTTCAGCAACTTACGCTTATTAAATAGGCTTATTTCAGCAACTTAGGCTTATTAAATAGCCTAATTAAGTAGGCTTATTTCAGCAACTTGGGCTTATTAAATAGGCTTATTTCAGCAACTTATGCTGATTAAAAAGGCTTATTTCAGCAACTTATGCTTATTAAATATACTTACTTCAGCAACTTAGGCTTATTAAATAGGCTTATTTCAGCAACTTAGACTTATTAAATAGCCTTATTTCAGCAACTTACACTTATTAAATAGGCTTATTCAGCAACTTAGGCTTATTAAATAGGCTTATTAAATAGGCTTATTTCAGCAACTTAGGCTTATTAAATAGGCTTATTCAGCAACTTAGGCTTATTAAATAGGCTCATTCAATACTTATTAAATAGGCTTATTAAACAGGCTTATTAAATAGACTCATTAAATAGGCTCAATAAATAGGCTTATTAAATAGGCTTATTAATTAGGCTTATTAAATAGGCTTATTAAATAGACTTATTAAATAAGCTTATTAAATAGGCTCAATAAAAAGGCTTATTAAATAGGCTTATTAAATAGGCTTATTAAATAGGCTTATTAAATAGGCTTATTAAATAGGCTCAATAAATAGGCTTATTAAATAGGCTTATTAAATATGCTTGTTAAATAGACTTATTAAATAGGCGTATTAAATAGGCTTATTAAATAGTATTATTAAATAGCCTCATTAAATAGGCTTATTTTAGCAACTTAGGCTTATTAAACAGGTTTATTTCAGCAACTTAGGCTTATTAAATAGCATTTTTAAATATGTTTATTTCAGCAACTTAGACTTATTAAATATATCTTTTTAAATAGGCTTAGTTGAGAAACTTAGGCTTATTAAATAGGCTTATTTCAGCAACTTAGGCTCATTAAATAGCCTTATTAAATAGGCTTATTTCAGCAACTTAGGCTTATTAAATAGCCTTATTAAATAGGCTTATTTTAGCAACTTAGACTTATTAAAACGACTTATTAAATAGACATTTCAGCAACTTAGGCTCATTAAATATGCTTATGAAATATGCTTATTTCTGCAACTTAGACTTATTAGATAGGCCTATTAAATAGGCTTATTTCAGCAACTTAGGCTTATTAAATAGGCTTATTTCAGCAACTTGGGCTTATGAAATAGGCTTATTTCAGCAACTTAGACTTATTAAATAGCCTTATTTCAGCAACTTACGCTTATTAAATAGGCTTATTTCAGCAACTTAGGCTTATTAAATAGCCTTATTAAGTAGGCTTATTTCAGCAACTTGGACTTATTAAATATGCTTATTTCAGCAACTTACGCTGATTAAAAAGGCTTATTTCAGCAACTTAGACTTATTAAATAGCCTTATTTCAGCAACTTATACTTATTAAATAGGCTTATTTCTGCAACTTATGCTTATTAAATATACTTATTTCAGCAACTTAGGCTTATTAAATAGGCTTATTTCAGCAACTTAGACTTATTAAATAGCCTTATTTCAGCAACTTAGGCTTATTAAATAGGCTTATTTCAGCAACTTGGGCTTATTAAATAGCCTTATTTCAGCAACTTAGACTTATTAAATAGGCTTATTTCAGCAACTTAGGCTTATTAAATAGGCTCATTCACTACTTATTAAATAGGCTTATTAAACAGGCTTATTAAATAGACTCATTAAATATGCTCATTAAATAGGCTTATTAAATAGGCTTATTAAATAGACTTATTAAATAGCCTCATTAAATAGGCTTATTTTAGCAACTTAGGCTTATTAAATAGGTTTATTTCAGCAACTTAGACTTATTAAATAGCCTTATTAAATAGGCTTATTTCAGCAACTTAGGCTTAATAAATAAGCTTATTTCAGCAACTTATGCTTATTAAATAGCCTTATTAAACAGGTTTATTTCAGCAACTTAGGCTTATTAAATAGGCTTATTTCAGCAACTTAGACTTATTAAATAGCCTTATTTCAGCAATTTACACTTATTAAATAGGCTTATTTCAGCAACTTAGGCTTATTAAATAGGCTTATTCAGCAACTTAGGCTTATTAAATAGGCTTATTAAATAGGCTTATTTCAGCAACTTAGGCTTATTAAATAGGCTCATTCAATACTTATTAAATAGGCATATTAAACAGGCTTATTAAATAGACTCATTAAATAGGCTCAATAAATAGGCTTATTAAATAGGCTTATTAATTAGGCTTATTAAATAGACTTATTAAATAGACTTATTAAATAGGCTTATTAAATAGGCTCAATAAAAAGGCTTATTAAATAGGCTTATTAAATAGGCTTATTAAATAGGCTTATTAAATAGGCTTATTAAATAGGCTCAATAAATAGGCTTATTAAATAGGCTTATTAAATATGCTTATTAAATAGACTTATTAAATAGGCGTATTAAATAGGCTTATTAAATAGACTTATTAAATAGCCTCATTAAATTAGCTTATTTTAGCAACTTAGGCTTATTAAATAGGCTTATTTCAGCAACTTATGCTTATTAAATAGCCTTATTAAACAGGTTTATTTCAGCAACTTAGGCTTATTAAATAGCATTTTAAAATATGTTTATTTCAGCAACTTAGACTTATTAAATATACCTTTTTAAATAGGCTTAGTTGAGAAACTTAGGCTTATTAAATAGGCTTATTTCAGCAACTTAGGCTCATTAAATAGCCTTATTAAATAGGCTTATTTCAGCAACTTAGGCTTATTAAATAGCCTTATTAAATAGGCTTATTTTAGCAACTTAGACTTATTAAAACGACTTATTAAATAGACATTTCAGCAACTTAGGCTCATTAAATATGCTTATGAAATATGCTTATTTCTGCAACTTAGACTTATTAGATAGGCCTATTAAATAGGCTTATTTCAGCAACTTAGGCTTATTAAATAGCCTTATTTCAGCAACTTACGCTTATTAAATAGGCTTATTTCAGCAACTTAGGCTTATTAAATAGCCTTATTAAGTAGGCTTATTTCAGCAACTTGGACTTATTAAATAGGCTTATTTCAGCAACTTACACTGATTAAAAAGGCTTATTTCAGCAACTTAGACTTATTAAATAGCCTTATTTCAGCAACTTAGACTTATTAAATAGGCTTATTTCAGCAACTTATGCTTATTAAATATACTTATTTCAGCAACTTAGGCTTATTAAATAGGCTTATTTCAGCAACTTAGACTTATTAAATAGCCTTATTTCAGCAACTTAGGCTTATTAAATAGGCTTATTTCAGCAACTTGGGCTTATTAAATAGCCTTATTTCAGCAACTTAGACTTATTAAATAGGCTTATTTCAGCAACTTAGGCTTATTAAATAGGCTCATTCAATACTTATTAAATAGGCTTATTAAACAGGCTTATTAAATAGACTCATTAAATAGGCTCATTAAATAGGCTTATTAAATAGACTTATTAAATAGCCTCATTAAATAGGCTTATTTTAGCAACTTAGGCTTATTAAATAGGTTTATTTCAGCAACTTAGACTTATTAAATAGCCTTATTAAATATTCTTATTTCAGCAACTTAGGCTTAATAAATAAGCTTATTTCAGCAACTTATGCTTATTAAATAGCCTTATTAAACAGGTTTATTTCAGCAACTTAGGCTTATTAAATAGGCTTATTTCAGCAACTTAGACTTATTAAATAGCCTTATTTCAGCAATTTACACTTATTAAATAGGCTTATTTCAGCAACTTAGGTTTATTAAATAGGCTTATTCAGCAACTTAGGCTTATTAAATAGGCTTATTAAATAGGCTTATTTCAGCAACTTAGGCTTATTAAATAGGCTCATTCAATACTTATTAAATAGGCGTATTAAACAGGCTTATTAAATATACTCATTAAATAGGCTCAATAAATAGGCTTATTAAATAGGCTTATTAATTAGGCTTATTAAATAGACTTATTAAATAGACTTATTAAATAGGCTTATTAAATAGGCTCAATAAAAAGGCTTATTAAATAGGCTTATTAAATAGGCTTATTAAATAGGCTTATTAAATAGGCTTATTAAATAGGCTCAATAAATAGGCTTATTAAATAGGCTTATTAAATATGCTTATTAAATAGACTTATTAAATAGGCGTATTAAACAGGCTTATTAAATAGACTTATTAAATAGCCTCATTAAATTAGCTTATTTTAGCAACTTAGGCTTATTAAATAGGCTTATTTCAGCAACTTATGCTTATTAAATAGCCTTATTAAACAGGTTTATTTCAGCAACTTAGGCTTATTAAATAGCATTTTAAAATATGTTTATTTCAGCAACTTAGACTTATTAAATATACCTTTTTAAATAGGCTTAGTTGAGAAACTTAGGCTTATTAAATAGGCTTATTTCTGCAACTTAGACTTATTAGATAGGCCTATTAAATAGGCTTATTTCAGCAACTTAGGCTTATTAAATAGCCTTATTTCAGCAACTTACGCTTATTAAATAGGCTTATTTCAGCAACTTAGGCTTATTAAATAGCCTTATTAAGTAGGCTTATTTCAGCAACTTGGACTTATTAAATAGGCTTATTTCAGCAACTTACGCTGATTAAAAAGGCTTATTTCAGCAACTTAGACTTATTAAATAGCCTTATTTCAGCAACTTAGACTTATTAAATAGGCTTATTTCAGCAACTTATGCTTATTAAATATACTTATTTCAGCAACTTAGGCTTATTAAATAGGCTTATTTCAGCAACTTAGACTTATTAAATAGCCTTATTTCAGCAACTTAGGCTTATTAAATAGGCTTATTTCAGCAACTTGGGCTTATTAAATAGCCTTATTTCAGCAACTTAGACTTATTAAATAGGCTTATTTCAGCAACTTAGGCTTATTAAATAGGCTCATTCAATACTTATTAAATAGGCTTATTAAACAGGCTTATTAAATAGACTCATTAAATAGGCTCATTAAATAGGCTTATTAAATTGGCTTATTAAATAGACTTATTAAATAGCCTCATTAAATAGGCTTATTTTAGCAACTTAGGCTTATTAAATAGGTTTATTTCAGCAACTTAGACTTATTAAATAGCCTTATTAAATAGGCTTATTTCAGCAACTTAGGCTTAATAAATAAGCTTATTTCAGCAACTTATGCTTATTAAATAGCCTTATTAAACAGGTTTATTTCAGCAACTTAGGCTTATTAAATAGCTTTTTAAATAGGTTTATTTCAGCAACTTAGACTTATTAAATATACCTTTTTAAATAGGCTTAGTTCAGAAACTTAGGCTTATTAAATAGGCTTATTTCAGCAACTTAGGCTCATTAAATAGCCTTATTAAATAGGCTTATTTCAGCAACTTAGGCTTATTAAATAGGTTTATTTCAGCAACTTAAACTTATTAAATAGCCTTATTTCAGCAACTTAGGCTTATTAAATAGCCTTATTTCAGCTACTTAGACTTATTAAATAGGTTTATTCAGCAACTTAGGCTTATTAAATAGGCTTATTCAGCAACTTATGCTCATTAAATAGGCTTATTTCAGCAACTTAGGCTTATTAAATAGGCTCATTCAGCAACTTAGGCTTATTAAATAGGCTTATTTCAGCAACTTAGACTTATTAAATATACCTTTTTAAATAGGCTTAGTTCAGAAACTTAGGCTTATTAAATAGGCTTATTTCAGCAACTTAGGCTCATTAAATAGCCTTATTAAATAGGCTTATTTCAGCAACTTAGGCTTATTAAATAGGTTTATTTCAGCAACTTAAACTTATTAAATAGCCTTATTTCAGCAACTTAGGCTTATTAAATAGCCTTATTTCAGCTACTTAGACTTATTAAATAGGTTTATTCAGCAACTTAGGCTTATTAAATAGGCTTATTCAGCAACTTATGCTCATTAAATAGGCTTATTTCAGCAACTTAGGCTTATTAAATAGGCTCATTCAGCAACTTAGGCTTATTAAATAGGCTTATTTCAGCAACTTAGACTTATTAAATATACCTTTTTAAATAGGCTTAGTTCAGAAACTTAGGCTTATTAAATAGGCTTATTTCAGCAACTTAGGCTCATTAAATAGCCTTATTAAATAGGCTTATTTCAGCAACTTAGGCTTATTAAATAGGTTTATTTCAGCAACTTAAACTTATTAAATAGCCTTATTTCAGCAACTTAGGCTTATTAAATAGCCTTATTTCAGCTACTTAGACTTATTAAATAGGTTTATTCAGCAACTTAGGCTTATTAAATAGGCTTATTCAGCAACTTATGCTCATTAAATAGGCTTATTTCAGCAACTTAGGCTTATTAAATAGGCTCATTCAGCAACTTAGGCTTATTAAATAGGCTTATTTCAGCAACTTAGACTTATTAAATAGGCCTATTAAATAGGCTTATTAAATAGGCTTATTAAATAGGCTTATTAAATCAGAATCAGAATCAGAATCAGAAAGGGTTTTATTCGCCATGTAAGTTCACACCGACACGGAATTTACTTTGGCAGGATGGTGCATACATTCAACATATAGGAATCTAAAATCTTAAATAAGTTTTAAACAAGTCTTACTATAATAAGGGTTAAAAGTCTAACACTAAGGGGCTGAAGTATATAAAATTAAATAAATATCGAATATAAAATAGCTTTAAGATATAATTTTAAAATACAAATAGGGAAACATAGTTAATATCAGCAACGTGTCGTTATGTAGATCAAATGTTAAAAACAGTGTTAGCCCTTGGCCTTGTTTAACAGGCCAGCAGCAGATGGGAAGAAACTGTTTTTATGGCGTGAGGTTTTGGTCCTGATGGACCGAAGCCTTCTGCCGGAAGGGAGTAGCTGAAACAGAGAGTGTCCAGGGTGGGAGAAATCGGCCATAATCTTCCTCGCTCGCCTCATAGACCTTGTCGTGTGCAGGTCCTCGAGGGTCGGTAGATTGCAGGCAATTACCTTCTCAGCAGTGTGGATGATACGCTGCAGTCTGCTCTTGTCCTTGGCAGTGGCAGCAGCGTACCAGACGGTTATGGAGGAGGTGAGGATGGATTCAATGATCGCTGTATAGAATTGCACCATCATTGTCTTTGGCAGGTTGAATTTCTTCAGCTGCCGTAGAAAGTACATCCTCTGTTGAGCTTTCTTGGTGAGGGAGCTGATGTTCAATTCCCACTTGAGGTCCCGGGAGAGAATAGTGCCCAGGAAGCGGAAGGACTCTACAATTTTGACTGGGGAGTCTAACAGGGTGATGGGGGTGAGTGGTGCTGTATTCTTCCTGAAGTCCACAACCATCTCAACTGTCTTTAGAGCATTTAGCTCTAAGTTGTTCTGGCTACACCAGGTCACCAGATTGTCAGCTTCCCACCTATAGTCAGACTCATCCCCACCAGAGATCAGCCCAATGAGGGTGGTGTCATCCGCAAACTTCAATAGTTTGACGGACAGATGATTGGAGGTGCAGCTGTTGGTATACAGGGAGAAGAGCAGAGGGGAAAGGACGCAGCCCTGAGGAGTTCCGGTGCTGATGGACCTAGAGCCAGAGACTTGTGTTCCCAGCTTAACGCACTGCTTCCTGTCAGACAGGAAGTCTGTGATCCATTTACAGGTGGTGTATGGCACGTTCAGCTGGAAGAGCTTGTCCTGAAGCAGGGCAGGGATGATGGTGTTGAAGGCAGAGCTGAAGTCCACAAACAGGATCCTGGCGTAGGATGCAGGGGCGTCCAGATGCTGTAGGGTGAAGTGGAGGGCCATGTTAACTGCATCGTCCACAGACCTGTTGGCTCTGTAGGCAAACTGAAGGGGGTCCAGGAGAGGGTCTGTGATGGCTTTGAGGTGTGCCAGGACCAGGCGCTCAAAAGACTTCATTACCACAAATGTAAGGGCGACCGGTCTGTAATCATTTAGTCCTGTTGGCCTTAGCTTTTTGGGCACAGGGATGATGGTGAAGGACTTGAGACAGGCTGGTACATGGCATGTCTCCAGGGAGGTGTTAAAGATGTTGGTGAACACCGGAGACAGCTGGTCAGCGCAGTGCCTGAGGGTGGCTGGAGAGACAGAGTCCGGCCCGGCTGCTTTGCGTGGATTCTGCCTCTTGAAAAGTCTATTAACTTCTCCCTCCTGAAAGGAGATAGTCGTCTCTGTAGTATTGGTGGGGGATGGGGCCTCTTGGGTTGGAAGGGGTGGTTCAGGACAGTCCAATTGTCTTTCAAATCTACAGTAGAACTCGTTCAGGTCGTTGGCTAGGCGGGAGTCGTTAGTGGTGTGGGGGGCTCTGGGTTTGTAGTTGGTGATCTGCCTGAGCCCTCTCCAGACAGAAGCAGCGTCGTTTGTAGAGAACTGGTGTTTTAGTCTCTCTGAGTACAGTCGTTTAGCCTCTCTCACCGCTTTGCTAAACCTGTTCTTCGACTCCTTGAATCTGTCTCTATCTCCACTCCTAAACGCTTCCTCCTTCTCCAACCTCAACCTTCTGAGCTTTGCTGAGAACCAGGGCTTATTGTTGTTAAAGTTCACCCTGGTACGTGTTGGGATACAGCAGTCCTCACAGAAGCTGATGTAGGACGTCACAGCCTCTGTGAGTTCATCCAGACTATTGGTAGCAGTCGTGAACATATCCCAGTCAGTACAGTCTAAGCACGCCCGCAAATCTTCCACAGCCTCACTGGTCCACTGTTTAGATGTCCTCACAGCAGGTTTACAGAGTTTTAGTTTCTGCCTGTATGCAGGAATCAGGTGGACCATGGCATGGTCAGAGTGTCCTAGTGCTGCTCGGGGGACGGCGTGGTAGGCTCTACTGACTGTAGTGTAGCAGTGATCCAGAGTGTTCCCTTCTCTGGTTGGGCATTTAATGAATTGTATGTATTTGGGGAGTTCGTGGCTGAGATTACCTTTGTTAAAGTCGCCAAGTACGATAACCAACGAATCTGGATTTGCTCGCTCCACACTCAGAATCTGATCGGCGAGCATGCGTTGGGCCTCTTTAACCTGAGGACAAGGCGGCAAATAAACTCCGACCAAAATGAGCGACGCGAACTCGCGAGGCGAGTAAAACGGTTTACAGGTTATAAAAATTGATTCAAGGAGTGGAGAACAATGTTGCAGAATCACTGTGACATCTACACACCAGCCACTGTTAATGTAAAAACAAATACCACCGCCTTTCGTCTTGCCGGAGAGTACTATGTCACGATCCGATCTTACAAGATGGAATCCTGCTAGTTGTAGCGAAGTGTCCGGAATCAAATCACACAGCCATGTTTCCGTGAAGCACAATGCAGAAGCTGAAAGATAGTCTTTGTTTTTTACCATCAGTAGCTGAAGTTCATCCATTTTGTTGTACAGTGAACGTACGTTGGAGAGGAAAAAGCTCGGAAGCACTGTTCGGATCCCGCGTCTGCATAGCCGTACTAGAGCCCGCGACCGTTTACCCCTTGGGCGGCGTTTCGTTGCTTGAGCAAAGCCTAGTGCGGCATTGACTAGAATGCCTACTAATTCTGCCACTGGAAGCAGAAAAGTAGGAATTAAATCCACAGGAGTTGTTTCCCTGATATTTAAAAGTTCGTCTCTTGTTAGAGAACTCCGAAAATCTTGGCAAAACACTGAATTGACAGACAAAACAAGACAAAACAGGGCGCACCGACCGGCTGAGGCTACCATCATCAGCGCCATCTTCGCACCAGCACGGGTGTGCTGAACAGCAGGACTCTCTCACCAGCACTGGTGTGTTGAACAGTAGGCCCCTCTCACCAGCATGGGAGTGGTGAACAGCAGGCCCCTCTCACCAACACGGGTGTGATGAACAGTAGGCCTCTCTCACCAGCATGGGAGTGAACAGCAGGCCCCTCTCACCAACACGGTGGTGATGAACAGCACGCCCCTCACACCAGCACGGGTGTGATGAATAGTAGGCCTCTCTCACCAGCACGGGTGTGATGAACAGCAGGCCCCTCTCACCAGCACGGGTGTGTTGAACAGCAGGCCCCTCTCACCAGCACGGGTGTGTTGAACAGCAGGCCCCTCTCACCAGCACGGGTGTGTTGAACAGCAGGCCCCTCTCACCAGCACGGGTGTGCTGAACAGTAGGCCCCTCTCACCAGCACGGGTCTGTTGAACAGCAGGCCCCTCTCACCAGCACGGGTGTGCTGAACAGTAGGCCCCTCAACACGGGTGTGCTGAACAGCAGGCCTCTCTCACCAACACGGGTGTGCTGAACAGTAGGCCCCTCAACAGCAGGCCCCTCTCACCAGCACGGGTGTGCTGAACAGCAGGCCCCTCAACACGGGTGTGCTGAACAGCAGGCCTCTCTCACCAGCACCGGTGTGCTGAACAGCAGGCCCCTCTCACCAACACGGATGTGATGAACAGCAGGCCCCTCTCACCAGCACGGGTGTGCTGAACAGCAGGCCCCTCAACACGTGTGAGCTGAACAGCAGGCCTCTCTCACCAGCACGGGTGTGCTGAACAGCAGGCCCCTCTCACCAGCACGGGTGTGCTGAAAAGCAGGCCCCTCTCACCAGCACGGGTGTGTTGAACAGCAGGCCTCTCTCACCAGCAAGGGTGTGCTGAACAGCAGGCCCCTCAACACGGGTGTACTGAACAGCAGGCCTCTCTCACCAGCACGGGTGTGATGAACAGCAGGCCCCAAAACAGCAGGCCTCTCTCACCAGCACGGGTGTGATGAACAGCAGGCCTCTCTCACCAGCACGAGTGTGTTGAACAGCAAGCCCCTCTCAAGACAAAACAAGACAAAACTGGACAAAACAGGGCGCACCAAACGGCCGAGGCTGCCTTCATCGGCGCCTTCTTGGGAGGCTTATTTCAGCAACTTAGGCTTATTAAATAGGCTTATTAAATAGGCTTATTTCAGCAACTTAGGCTTATTAAATAGGCTTATTAAATAGGCTTATTTCAGCAACTTAGGCTTATTAAATAGGCTTATTTCAGCAAATTATACTTATTAAATAGCCTTATTTCAGCAACTTACGCATATTAAATAGGCTTATTTCAGCAACTTAGGCTTATTAAATAGCCTAATTAAGTAGGCTTATTTCAGCAACTTGGGCTTATTAAATAGGCTTATTTCAGCAACTTAGGCTTATTAAATAGGCTTATTTCAGCAACTTATGCTTATTAAATAGCCTTATTAAACAGGTTTATTTCAGCAACTTAGGCTTATTAAATATCATTTTAAAATATGTTTATTTCAGCAACTTAGACTTATTAAATATACCTTTTTAAATAGGCTTAGTTCAGAAACTTAGGCTTATTAAATAGGCTTATTTCAGCAACTTAGGCTCATTAAATAGCCTTATTAAATAGGCTTATTTCAGCAACTTAGGCTTATTAAATAGGTTTATTTCAGCAACTTAAACTTATTAAATAGCCTTATTTCAGCAACTTAGGCTTATTAAATAGCCTTATTTCAGCTACTTAGACTTATTAAATAGGCTTATTCAGCAACTTAGGCTTATTAAATAGCCTTATTAAATAGGCTTATTTCAACAACTTAGACTTATTAAATAGGTTTATTCAGCAACTTAGGCTTATTAAATAGGCTTATTCAGCAACTTATGCTCATTAAATAGGCTTATTTCAGCAAATTAGGCTTATTAAATAGGCTCATTCAGCAACTTAGGCTTATTAAATAGGCTTATTTCAGCAACTTAGACTTATTAAATAGGCCTATTAAATAGGCTTATTAAATAGGC